>NC_080599.1:14511258-15936093 GCF_027887145.1 Ammospiza caudacuta
CTAGCATGTAGACCACAAAAGACGCTAAAGACGAAGGTACGATGCTCTCCGGAGCTAAGCGCCGCTCCCGGGCTTCTTTCGTCAGAAGCCGCGCTAAGAGAGCACTGTGAGCGGTACAATCGTCTTAGCGCGAAGAAGCCGCTTCTTCGGCTCCGGGAGCCGGAGAGAGCGGCAGCATCGGAAAGGTGAAGAAGGAAGCTGTACAACACTGGGATTGTGTGCGCAGCTTGCCAACTGATAGAAAACAGTACATTACCACTTTCCTGACTTTTCCAATCACATGAATATTCGATTGGAAGCTGTTTTGGACAACTTTTCTTTTCTTCTTGTCGAACACTTGGCAGACCTCCGTGCAACGTCCAGAACACGATGGGAGATGTTTTCTGTGCTCGCGCAGGTTTTCCTTGCCAGACAGAGTGGAAAAGCTTTCTGCTAGCATGTAGACCACAAAAGACGCTAAAGACGAAGGTACGATGCTCCCCGGAGCTAAGCGCCGCTCCCGGGCTTCTTTCGGCAGAAGCCGCGCTAAGAGAGCGCTGCGAGCGGTACAATCGTCTTTGCGTGAAGAAGCCGCTTCTTCGGCTCCGGGAGCCGGAGAGAGCGGCAGCATCGGAAAGGTGAAGAAGGAAGCCGTACAACACTGGGATTGTGTGCACAGCTTGCCAACTGATAGAAAACAGTACATTACCACTTTCCTGACTTTTCCAATCACATGAATATTCGATAAGAAGCTGTTTTGGACAGATTTTCTTTTCTTTATGGCAAACACTTGGCAGACCTCCGTGCAACGTCCAGAACACGATGGGAGATGTTTTCTGTGCTCGCGCAGGTTTTCCTTGCCAGACAGAGTGGAAAAGCTTTCTGCTAGCATGTAGACCACAAAAGACGCTAAAGGCGAAGGTACGATGCTCCCCGGAGCTAATCGCCGCTCCCGGGCTTCTTTCGGCAGAAGCCGCGCTAAGAGAGCACTGTGAGCGGTACAATCGTCTTAGCGCGAAGAAGCCGCTTCTTCGGCTCCGGGAGCCGGAGAGAGCGGCATGATCGGAAAGGTGAAGAAGGAAGCTGTACAACACTGGGATTGTGTGCGCAGCTTGCCAACTGATAGACAGCAGTACATTACCACTTTCCTGACTTTTCCAATCACATGAATATTCGACTGGAAGCTGTTTTGGACAACTTTTCTTTTCTTCTTGTCGAACACTTGGCAGACCTCCGTGCAACGTCCAGAACACGATGGGAGATGTTTTCTGTGCTCGCGCAGGTTTTCCTTGCCAGACAGAGTGGAAAAGCTTTCTGCTAGCATGTAGACCACAAAAGACGCTAAAGACGAAGGTACGATGCTCCCCGGAGCTAAGCGCCGCTCCCGGGCTTCTTTCGGCAGAAGCCGCGCTAAGAGAGCACTGTGAGCGGTACAATCGTCTTAGCGCGAAGAAGCCGCTTCTTCGGCTCCGGGAGCCGGAGAGAGCGGCAGCATCGGAAAGGTGAAGAAGGAAGCTGTACAACAGTGGGATTGTGTGCGCAGCTTGCCAACTGATAGAAAACAGTACATTACCACTTTCCTGACTTTTCCAATCACATGAATATTCGATTGGAAGCTGTTTTGGACAACTTTTCTTTTCTTCTTGTCGAACACTTGGCAGACCTCCGTGCAACGTCCAGAACACGATGGGAGATGTTTTCTGTGCTCGCGCAGGTTTTCCTTGCCAGACAGAGTGGAAAAGCTTTCTGCTAGCATGTAGACCACAAAAGACGCTAAAGACGAAGGTACGATGCTCCCCGGAGCTAAGCGCCGCTCCCGGGCTTCTTTCGGCAGAAGCCGCGCTAAGAGAGCGCTGCGAGCGGTACAATCGTCTTTGCGCGAAGAAGCCGCTTCTTCGGCTCCGGGAGCCGGAGAGAGCGGCAGCATCGGAAAGGTGAAGAAGGAAGCTGTACAACACTGGGATTGTGTGCGCAGCTTGCCAACTGATAGACAGTAGTACATTACCCCTTTCCTGACTTTTCCAATCACATGAATATTCGATTGGAAGCTGTTTTGGACAACTTTTCTTTTCTTCTTGTCGAACACTTGGCAGACCTCCGTGCAACGTCCAGAACACGATGGGAGATGTTTTCTGTGCTCGCGCAGGTTTTCCTTGCCAGACAGAGTGGAAAAGCTTTCTGCTAAGATGTAGACCACAAAAGACGCTAAAGGCGAAGGTACGATGCTCCCCGGAGCTAAGCGCCGCTCCCGGGCGTCTTTCGGCAGAAGCCGCGCTAAGAGAGCACTGTGAGCGGTACAATCGTCTTTGCGCGAAGAAGCCGCTTCTTCGGCTCCGGGAGCCGGAGAGAGCGGCATGATCGGAAAGGTGAAGAAGGAAGCTGTACAACACTGGGATTGTGTGCGCAGCTTGCCAACTGATAGAAAACAGTACATTACCACTTTCCTGACTTTTCCAATCACATGAATCTTCGATTGGAAGCTGTTTTGGACAGATATTCTTTTCTTTATGGCAAACACTTGGCAGACCTCCGTGCAACGTCCAGAACGCGTTGGAGATGTTTTCTGTGCTCGCGCAGGTTTTCCTTGCCAGACAGAGTGGAAAAGCTTTCTGCTAGCATGTAGACCACAAAAGACGCTAAAGACGAAGGTACGATGCTCCCCGGAGCTAAGCGCCGCTCCCGGGCGTCTTTCGGCAGAAGCCGCGCTAAGAGAGCACTGTGAGCGGTACAATCGTCTTTGCGCGAAGAAGCCGCTTCTTCGGCTCACGGAGCCGGAGAGAGCGGCATGATCGGAAAGGTGAAGAAGGAAGCTGTACAACACTGGGATTGTATGCGCAGATTGCCAACTGATAGACAGCAGTACATTACCACTTTCCTGACTTTTCCAATCACATGAATATTCGATAAGAAGCTGTTTTGGACAGATTTTCTTTTCTTTATGGCAAACACTTGGCAGACCTCCGTGCAACGTCCAGAACACGATGGGAGATGTTTTCTGTGCTCGCGCAGGTTTTCCTTGCCAGACAGAGTGGAAAAGCTTTCTGCTAGCATGTAGACCACAAAAGACGCTAAAGACGAAGGTACGATGCTCTCCGCAGCTAAGCGCCGCTCCCGGGCTTCTTTCGGCAGAAGCGGCGCTAAGAGAGCACAGTGAGCGGTACAATCGTCTTTGCGCGAAGAAGCCGCTTCTTCGGCTCCGGGAGCCGGAGAGAGCGGCAGCATCGGAAAGGTGAAGAAGGAATCCGTACAACACTGGGATTGTGTGCACAGCTTGCCAACTGATAGAAAACAGTACATTACCACTTTCCTGACTTTTCCAATCACATGAATATTCGATAAGAAGCTGTTTTGGACAGATTTTCTTTTCTTTATGGCAAACACTTGGCAGACCTCCGTGCAACGTCCAGAACACGATGGGAGATGTTTTCTGTGCTCGCGCAGGTTTTCCTTGCCAGACAGAGTGGAAAAGCTTTCTGCTAGCATGTAGACCACAAAAGACGCTAAAGGCGAAGGTACGATGCTCCCCGGAGCTAATCGCCGCTCCCGGGCTTCTTTCGGCAGAAGCCGCGCTAAGAGAGCACTGTGAGCGGTACAATCGTCTTTGCGCGAAGAAGCCGCTTCTTCGGCTCCGGGAGCCGGAGAGAGCGGCATGATCGGAAAGGTGAAGAAGGAAGCTGTACAACACTGGGATTGTGTGCGCAGCTTGCCAACTGATAGACAGCAGTACATTACCACTTTCTTGACTTTTCCAATCACATGAATATTCGACTGGAAGCTGTTTTGGACAACTTTTCTTTTCTTCTTGTCGAACACTTGGCAGACCTCCGTGCAACGTCCAGAACACGATGGGAGATGTTTTCTGTGCTCGCGCAGGTTTTCCTTGCCAGACAGAGTGGAAAAGCTTTCTGCTAGCATGTAGACCACAAAAGACGCTAAAGACGAAGGTACGATGCTCCCCGGAGCTAAGCGCCGCTCCCGGGCGTCTTTCGGCAGAAGCCGCGCTAAGAGAGCGCTGCGAGCGGTACAATCGTCTTTGCGCGAAGAAGCCGCTTCTTCGGCTCCGGGAGCCGGAGAGAGCGGCATGATCGGAAAGGTGAAGAAGGAAGCTGTACAACACTGGGATTGTGTGCGCAGCTTGCCAACTGATAGAAAACAGTACATTACCACTTTCCTGACTTTTCCAATCACATGAATCTTCGATTGGAAGCTGTTTTGGACAGATTTTCTTTTCTTTATGGCAAACACTTGGCAGACCTCCGTGCAACGTCCAGAACGCGTTGGAGATGTTTTCTGTGCTCGCGCAGGTTTTCCTTGCCAGACAGAGTGGAAAAGCTTTCTGCTAGCATGTAGACCACAAAAGACGCTAAAGGCGAAGGTACGATGCTCCCCGGAGCTAAGCGCCGCTCCCGGGCGTCTTTCGGCAGAAGCCGCGCTAAGAGAGCACTGTGAGCGGTACAATCGTCTTAGCGCGAAGAAGCCGCTTCTTCGGCTCCGGGAGCCGGAGAGAGCGGCATGATCGGAAAGGTGAAGAAGGAAGCTGTACAACACTGGGATTGTATGCGCAGATTGCCAACTGATAGACAGCAGTACATTACCACTTTCCTGACTTTTCCAATCACATGAATATTCGATAAGAAGCTGTTTTGGACAGATTTTCTTTTCTTTATGGCAAACACTTGGCAGACCTCCGTGCAACGTCCAGAACACGATGGGAGATGTTTTCTGTGCTCGCGCAGGTTTTCCTTGCCAGACAGAGTGGAAAAGCTTTCTGCTAGCATGTAGACCACAAAAGACGCTAAAGACGAAGGTACGATGCTCTCCGCAGCTAAGCGCCGCTCCGGGGCTTCTTTCGGCAGAAGCCGCGCTAAGAGAGCACTGTGAGCGGTACAATCGTCTTTGCGCGAAGAAGCCGCTTCTTCGGCTCCGGGAGCTGGAGAGAGCGGCAGCATCGGAAAGGTGAAGAAGGAAGCTGTACAACAGTGGGATTGTGTGCGCAGCTTGCCAACTGATAGAAAACAGTACATTACCACTTTCCTGACTTTTCCAATCACATGAATATTCGATTGGAAGCTGTTTTGGACAACTTTTCTTTTCTTCTTGTCGAACACTTGGCAGACCTCCGTGCAACGTCCAGAACACGATGGGAGATGTTTTCTGTGCTCGCGCAGGTTTTCCTTGCCAGACAGAGTGGAAAAGCTTTCTGCTAGCATGTAGACCACAAAAGACGCTAAAGACGAAGGTACGATGCTCCCCGGAGCTAAGCGCCGCTCCCGGGCGTCTTTCGGCAGAAGCCGCGCTAAGAGAGCACTGTGAGCGGTACAATCGTCTTTGCGCGAAGAAGCCGCTTCTTCGGCTCCGGGAGCCGGAGAGAGCAGCAGCATCGGAAAGGTGAAGAAGGAAGCCGTACAACACTGGGATTGGGTGCACAGCTTGCCAACTGATAGAAAACAGTACATTACCACTTTCCTGACTTTTCCAATCACATGAATATTCGATAAGAAGCTGTTTTGGACAGATTTTCTTTTCTTCTTGTCGAACACTTGGCAGACCTCCGTGCAACGTCCAGAACACGATGGGAGATGTTTTCTGTGCTCGCGCAGGTTTTCCTTGCCAGACAGAGTGGAAAAGCTTTCTGCTAGCATGTAGACCACAAAAGACGCTAAAGACGAAGGTACGATGCTCTCCGGAGCTAAGCGCCGCTCCCGGGCTTCTTTCGTCAGAAGCCGCGCTAAGAGAGCACTGTGAGCGGTACAATCGTCTTAGCGCGAAGAAGCCGCTTCTTCGGCTCCGGGAGCCGGAGAGAGCGGCAGCATCGGAAAGGTGAAGAAGGAAGCTGTACAACACTGGGATTGTGTGCGCAGCTTGCCAACTGATAGAAAACAGTACATTACCACTTTCCTGACTTTTCCAATCACATGAATATTCGATTGGAAGCTGTTTTGGACAACTTTTCTTTTCTTCTTGTCGAACACTTGGCAGACCTCCGTGCAACGTCCAGAACACGATGGGAGATGTTTTCTGTGCTCGCGCAGGTTTTCCTTGCCAGACAGAGTGGAAAAGCTTTCTGCTAGCATGTAGACCACAAAAGACGCTAAAGACGAAGGTACGATGCTCTCCGCAGCTAAGCGCCGCTCCCGGGCTTCTTTCGGCAGAAGCGGCGCTAAGAGAGCACAGTGAGCGGTACAATCGTCTTTGCGCGAAGAAGCCGCTTCTTCGGCTCCGGGAGCCGGAGAGAGCGGCAGCATCGGAAAGGTGAAGAAGGAAGCCGTACAACACTGGGATTGTGTGCACAGCTTGCCAACTGATAGAAAACAGTACATTACCACTTTCCTGACTTTTCCAATCACATGAATATTCGATAAGAAGCTGTTTTGGACAGATTTTCTTTTCTTTATGGCAAACACTTGGCAGACCTCCGTGCAACGTCCAGAACACGATGGGAGATGTTTTCTGTGCTCGCGCAGGTTTTCCTTGCCAGACAGAGTGGAAAAGCTTTCTGCTAGCATGTAGACCACAAAAGACGCTAAAGGCGAAGGTACGATGCTCCCCGGAGCTAATCGCCGCTCCCGGGCTTCTTTCGGCAGAAGCCGCGCTAAGAGAGCACTGTGAGCGGTACAATCGTCTTTGCGCGAAGAAGCCGCTTCTTCGGCTCCGGGAGCCGGAGAGAGCGGCATGATCGGAAAGGTGAAGAAGGAAGCTGTACAACACTGGGATTGTGTGCGCAGCTTGCCAACTGATAGACAGCAGTACATTACCACTTTCCTGACTTTTCCAATCACATGAATATTCGACTGGAAGCTGTTTTGGACAACTTTTCTTTTCTTCTTGTCGAACACTTGGCAGACCTCCGTGCAACGTCCAGAACACGATGGGAGATGTTTTCTGTGCTCGCGCAGGTTTTCCTTGCCAGACAGAGTGGAAAAGCTTTCTGCTAGCATGTAGACCACAAAAGACGCTAAAGACGAAGGTACGATGCTCCCCGGAGCTAAGCGCCGCTCCCGGGCGTCTTTCGGCAGAAGCCGCGCTAAGAGAGCGCTGCGAGCGGTACAATCGTCTTTGCGCGAAGAAGCCGCTTCTTCGGCTCCGGGAGCCGGAGAGAGCGGCATGATCGGAAAGGTGAAGAAGGAAGCTGTACAACACTGGGATTGTGTGCGCAGCTTGCCAACTGATAGAAAACAGTACATTACCACTTTCCTGACTTTTCCAATCACATGAATCTTCGATTGGAAGCTGTTTTGGACAGATTTTCTTTTCTTTATGGCAAACACTTGGCAGACCTCCGTGCAACGTCCAGAACGCGTTGGAGATGTTTTCTGTGCTCGCGCAGGTTTTCCTTGCCAGACAGAGTGGAAAAGCTTTCTGCTAGCATGTAGACCACAAAAGACGCTAAAGGCGAAGGTACGATGCTCCCCGGAGCTAAGCGCCGCTCCCGGGCGTCTTTCGGCAGAAGCCGCGCTAAGAGAGCACTGTGAGCGGTACAATCGTCTTAGCGCGAAGAAGCCGCTTCTTCGGCTCCGGGAGCCGGAGAGAGCGGCATGATCGGAAAGGTGAAGAAGGAAGCTGTACAACACTGGGATTGTATGCGCAGATTGCCAACTGATAGACAGCAGTACATTACCACTTTCCTGACTTTTCCAATCACATGAATATTCGATAAGAAGCTGTTTTGGACAGATTTTCTTTTCTTTATGGCAAACACTTGGCAGACCTCCGTGCAACGTCCAGAACACGATGGGAGATGTTTTCTGTGCTCGCGCAGGTTTTCCTTGCCAGACAGAGTGGAAAAGCTTTCTGCTAGCATGTAGACCACAAAAGACGCTAAAGACGAAGGTACGATGCTCTCCGCAGCTAAGCGCCGCTCCGGGGCTTCTTTCGGCAGAAGCCGCGCTAAGAGAGCACTGTGAGCGGTACAATCGTCTTTGCGCGAAGAAGCCGCTTCTTCGGCTCCGGGAGCTGGAGAGAGCGGCAGCATCGGAAAGGTGAAGAAGGAAGCTGTACAACAGTGGGATTGTGTGCGCAGCTTGCCAACTGATAGAAAACAGTACATTACCACTTTCCTGACTTTTCCAATCACATGAATATTCGATTGGAAGCTGTTTTGGACAACTTTTCTTTTCTTCTTGTCGAACACTTGGCAGACCTCCGTGCAACGTCCAGAACACGATGGGAGATGTTTTCTGTGCTCGCGCAGGTTTTCCTTGCCAGACAGAGTGGAAAAGCTTTCTGCTAGCATGTAGACCACAAAAGACGCTAAAGACGAAGGTACGATGCTCCCCGGAGCTAAGCGCCGCTCCCGGGCGTCTTTCGGCAGAAGCCGCGCTAAGAGAGCACTGTGAGCGGTACAATCGTCTTTGCGCGAAGAAGCCGCTTCTTCGGCTCCGGGAGCCGGAGAGAGCAGCAGCATCGGAAAGGTGAAGAAGGAAGCCGTACAACACTGGGATTGGGTGCACAGCTTGCCAACTGATAGAAAACAGTACATTACCACTTTCCTGACTTTTCCAATCACATGAATATTCGATAAGAAGCTGTTTTGGACAGATTTTCTTTTCTTCTTGTCGAACACTTGGCAGACCTCCGTGCAACGTCCAGAACACGATGGGAGATGTTTTCTGTGCTCGCGCAGGTTTTCCTTGCCAGACAGAGTGGAAAAGCTTTCTGCTAGCATGTAGACCACAAAAGACGCTAAAGACGAAGGTACGATGCTCTCCGGAGCTAAGCGCCGCTCCCGGGCTTCTTTCGTCAGAAGCCGCGCTAAGAGAGCACTGTGAGCGGTACAATCGTCTTAGCGCGAAGAAGCCGCTTCTTCGGCTCCGGGAGCCGGAGAGAGCGGCAGCATCGGAAAGGTGAAGAAGGAAGCTGTACAACACTGGGATTGTGTGCGCAGCTTGCCAACTGATAGAAAACAGTACATTACCACTTTCCTGACTTTTCCAATCACATGAATATTCGATTGGAAGCTGTTTTGGACAACTTTTCTTTTCTTCTTGTCGAACACTTGGCAGACCTCCGTGCAACGTCCAGAACACGATGGGAGATGTTTTCTGTGCTCGCGCAGGTTTTCCTTGCCAGACAGAGTGGAAAAGCTTTCTGCTAGCATGTAGACCACAAAAGACGCTAAAGACGAAGGTACGATGCTCCCCGGAGCTAAGCGCCGCTCCCGGGCTTCTTTCGGCAGAAGCCGCGCTAAGAGAGCGCTGCGAGCGGTACAATCGTCTTTGCGCGAAGAAGCCGCTTCTTCGGCTCCGGGAGCCGGAGAGAGCGGCAGCATCGGAAAGGTGAAGAAGGAAGCCGTACAACACTGGGATTGGGTGCACAGCTTGCCAACTGATAGAAAAAAGTACATTACCACTTTCCTGACTTTTCCAATCACATGAATATTCGATAAGAAGCTGTTTTGGACAGATTTTCTTTTCTTTATGGCAAACACTTGGCAGACCTCCGTGCAACGTCCAGAACACGATGGGAGATGTTTTCTGTGCTCGCGCAGGTTTTCCTTGCCAGACAGAGTGGAAAAGCTTTCTGCTAGCATGTAGACCACAAAAGACGCTAAAGGCGAAGGTACGATGCTCCCCGGAGCTAATCGCCGCTCCCGGGCTTCTTTCGGCAGAAGCCGCGCTAAGAGAGCGCTGCGAGCGGTACAATCGTCTTTGCGCGAAGAAGCCGCTTCTTCGGCTCCGGGAGCCGGAGAGAGCAGCAGCATCGGAAAGGTGAAGAAGGAAGCCGTACAACACTGGGATTGGGTGCACAGCTTGCCAACTGATAGAAAACAGTACATTACCACTTTCCTGACTTTTCCAATCACATGAATATTCGATAAGAAGCTGTTTTGGACAGATTTTCTTTTCTTCTTGTCGAACACTTGGCAGACCTCCGTGCAACGTCCAGAACACGATGGGAGATGTTTTCTGTGCTCGCGCAGGTTTTCCTTGCCAGACAGAGTGGAAAAGCTTTCTGCTAGCATGTAGACCACAAAAGACGCTAAAGACGAAGGTACGATGCTCTCCGGAGCTAAGCGCCGCTCCCGGGCTTCTTTCGTCAGAAGCCGCGCTAAGAGAGCACTGTGAGCGGTACAATCGTCTTAGCGCGAAGAAGCCGCTTCTTCGGCTCCGGGAGCCGGAGAGAGCGGCAGCATCGGAAAGGTGAAGAAGGAAGCTGTACAACACTGGGATTGTGTGCGCAGCTTGCCAACTGATAGAAAACAGTACATTACCACTTTCCTGACTTTTCCAATCACATGAATATTCGATTGGAAGCTGTTTTGGACAACTTTTCTTTTCTTCTTGTCGAACACTTGGCAGACCTCCGTGCAACGTCCAGAACACGATGGGAGATGTTTTCTGTGCTCGCGCAGGTTTTCCTTGCCAGACAGAGTGGAAAAGCTTTCTGCTAGCATGTAGACCACAAAAGACGCTAAAGACGAAGGTACGATGCTCCCCGGAGCTAAGCGCCGCTCCCGGGCTTCTTTCGGCAGAAGCCGCGCTAAGAGAGCGCTGCGAGCGGTACAATCGTCTTTGCGCGAAGAAGCCGCTTCTTCGGCTCCGGGAGCCGGAGAGAGCGGCAGCATCGGAAAGGTGAAGAAGGAAGCCGTACAACACTGGGATTGGGTGCACAGCTTGCCAACTGATAGAAAAAAGTACATTACCACTTTCCTGACTTTTCCAATCACATGAATATTCGATAAGAAGCTGTTTTGGACAGATTTTCTTTTCTTTATGGCAAACACTTGGCAGACCTCCGTGCAACGTCCAGAACACGATGGGAGATGTTTTCTGTGCTCGCGCAGGTTTTCCTTGCCAGACAGAGTGGAAAAGCTTTCTGCTAGCATGTAGACCACAAAAGACGCTAAAGGCGAAGGTACGATGCTCCCCGGAGCTAATCGCCGCTCCCGGGCTTCTTTCGGCAGAAGCCGCGCTAAGAGAGCGCTGCGAGCGGTACAATCGTCTTTGCGCGAAGAAGCCGCTTCTTCGGCTCCGGGAGCCGGAGAGAGCGGCAGCATCGGAAAGGTGAAGAAGGAAGCTGTACAACACTGGGATTGTGTGCGCAGCTTGCCAACTGATAGACAGTAGTACATTACCCCTTTCCTGACTTTTCCAATCACATGAATATTCGATTGGAAGCTGTTTTGGACAACTTTTCTTTTCTTCTTGTCGAACACTTGGCAGACCTCCGTGCAACGTCCAGAACACGATGGGAGATGTTTTCTGTGCTCGCGCAGGTTTTCCTTGCCAGACAGAGTGGAAAAGCTTTCTGCTAAGATGTAGACCACAAAAGACGCTAAAGGCGAAGGTACGATGCTCCCCGGAGCTAAGCGCCGCTCCCGGGCGTCTTTCGGCAGAAGCCGCGCTAAGAGAGCACTGTGAGCGGTACAATCGTCTTTGCGCGAAGAAGCCGCTTCTTCGGCTCCGGGAGCCGGAGAGAGCGGCATGATCGGAAAGGTGAAGAAGGAAGCTGTACAACACTGGGATTGTGTGCGCAGCTTGCCAACTGATAGAAAACAGTACATTACCACTTTCCTGACTTTTCCAATCACATGAATCTTCGATTGGAAGCTGTTTTGGACAGATATTCTTTTCTTTATGGCAAACACTTGGCAGACCTCCGTGCAACGTCCAGAACGCGTTGGAGATGTTTTCTGTGCTCGCGCAGGTTTTCCTTGCCAGACAGAGTGGAAAAGCTTTCTGCTAGCATGTAGACCACAAAAGACGCTAAAGGCGAAGGTACGATGCTCCCCGGAGCTAAGCGCCGCTCCCGGGCGTCTTTCGGCAGAAGCCGCGCTAAGAGAGCACTGTGAGCGGTACAATCGTCTTTGCGCGAAGAAGCCGCTTCTTCGGCTCACGGAGCCGGAGAGAGCGGCATGATCGGAAAGGTGAAGAAGGAAGCTGTACAACACTGGGATTGTATGCGCAGATTGCCAACTGATAGACAGCAGTACATTACCACTTTCCTGACTTTTCCAATCACATGAATATTCGATAAGAAGCTGTTTTGGACAGATTTTCTTTTCTTTATGGCAAACACTTGGCAGACCTCCGTGCAACGTCCAGAACACGATGGGAGATGTTTTCTGTGCTCGCGCAGGTTTTCCTTGCCAGACAGAGTGGAAAAGCTTTCTGCTAGCATGTAGACCACAAAAGACGCTAAAGACGAAGGTACGATGCTCTCCGCAGCTAAGCGCCGCTCCCGGGCTTCTTTCGGCAGAAGCGGCGCTAAGAGAGCACAGTGAGCGGTACAATCGTCTTTGCGCGAAGAAGCCGCTTCTTCGGCTCCGGGAGCCGGAGAGAGCGGCAGCATCGGAAAGGTGAAGAAGGAAGCCGTACAACACTGGGATTGTGTGCACAGCTTGCCAACTGATAGAAAACAGTACATTACCACTTTCCTGACTTTTCCAATCACATGAATATTCGATAAGAAGCTGTTTTGGACAGATTTTCTTTTCTTTATGGCAAACACTTGGCAGACCTCCGTGCAACGTCCAGAACACGATGGGAGATGTTTTCTGTGCTCGCGCAGGTTTTCCTTGCCAGACAGAGTGGAAAAGCTTTCTGCTAGCATGTAGACCACAAAAGACGCTAAAGGCGAAGGTACGATGCTCCCCGGAGCTAATCGCCGCTCCCGGGCTTCTTTCGGCAGAAGCCGCGCTAAGAGAGCACTGTGAGCGGTACAATCGTCTTTGCGCGAAGAAGCCGCTTCTTCGGCTCCGGGAGCCGGAGAGAGCGGCATGATCGGAAAGGTGAAGAAGGAAGCTGTACAACACTGGGATTGTGTGCGCAGCTTGCCAACTGATAGACAGCAGTACATTACCACTTTCCTGACTTTTCCAATCACATGAATATTCGACTGGAAGCTGTTTTGGACAACTTTTCTTTTCTTCTTGTCGAACACTTGGCAGACCTCCGTGCAACGTCCAGAACACGATGGGAGATGTTTTCTGTGCTCGCGCAGGTTTTCCTTGCCAGACAGAGTGGAAAAGCTTTCTGCTAGCATGTAGACCACAAAAGACGCTAAAGACGAAGGTACGATGCTCCCCGGAGCTAAGCGCCGCTCCCGGGCGTCTTTCGGCAGAAGCCGCGCTAAGAGAGCACTGTGAGCGGTACAATCGTCTTTGCGCGAAGAAGCCGCTTCTTCGGCTCCGGGAGCCGGAGAGAGCAGCAGCATCGGAAAGGTGAAGAAGGAAGCCGTACAACACTGGGATTGGGTGCACAGCTTGCCAACTGATAGAAAACAGTACATTACCACTTTCCTGACTTGTCCAATCACATGAATATTCGATAAGAAGCTGTTTTGGACAGATTTTCTTTTCTTCTTGTCGAACACTTGGCAGACCTCCGTGCAACGTCCAGAACACGATGGGAGATGTTTTCTGTGCTCGCGCAGGTTTTCCTTGCCAGACAGAGTGGAAAAGCTTTCTGCTAGCATGTAGACCACAAAAGACGCTAAAGACGAAGGTACGATGCTCTCCGGAGCTAAGCGCCGCTCCCGGGCTTCTTTCGTCAGAAGCCGCGCTAAGAGAGCACTGTGAGCGGTACAATCGTCTTAGCGCGAAGAAGCCGCTTCTTCGGCTCCGGGAGCCGGAGAGAGCGGCAGCATCGGAAAGGTGAAGAAGGAAGCTGTACAACACTGGGATTGTGTGCGCAGCTTGCCAACTGATAGAAAACAGTACATTACCACTTTCCTGACTTTTCCAATCACATGAATATTCGATTGGAAGCTGTTTTGGACAACTTTTCTTTTCTTCTTGTCGAACACTTGGCAGACCTCCGTGCAACGTCCAGAACACGATGGGAGATGTTTTCTGTGCTCGCGCAGGTTTTCCTTGCCAGACAGAGTGGAAAAGCTTTCTGCTAGCATGTAGACCACAAAAGACGCTAAAGACGAAGGTACGATGCTCCCCGGAGCTAAGCGCCGCTCCCGGGCTTCTTTCGGCAGAAGCCGCGCTAAGAGAGCGCTGCGAGCGGTACAATCGTCTTTGCGCGAAGAAGCCGCTTCTTCGGCTCCGGGAGCCGGAGAGAGCGGCAGCATCGGAAAGGTGAAGAAGGAAGCCGTACAACACTGGGATTGGGTGCACAGCTTGCCAACTGATAGAAAAAAGTACATTACCACTTTCCTGACTTTTCCAATCACATGAATATTCGATAAGAAGCTGTTTTGGACAGATTTTCTTTTCTTTATGGCAAACACTTGGCAGACCTCCGTGCAACGTCCAGAACACGATGGGAGATGTTTTCTGTGCTCGCGCAGGTTTTCCTTGCCAGACAGAGTGGAAAAGCTTTCTGCTAGCATGTAGACCACAAAAGACGCTAAAGGCGAAGGTACGATGCTCCCCGGAGCTAATCGCCGCTCCCGGGCTTCTTTCGGCAGAAGCCGCGCTAAGAGAGCGCTGCGAGCGGTACAATCGTCTTTGCGCGAAGAAGCCGCTTCTTCGGCTCCGGGAGCCGGAGAGAGCGGCAGCATCGGAAAGGTGAAGAAGGAAGCTGTACAACACTGGGATTGTGTGCGCAGCTTGCCAACTGATAGACAGTAGTACATTACCCCTTTCCTGACTTTTCCAATCACATGAATATTCGATTGGAAGCTGTTTTGGACAACTTTTCTTTTCTTCTTGTCGAACACTTGGCAGACCTCCGTGCAACGTCCAGAACACGATGGGAGATGTTTTCTGTGCTCGCGCAGGTTTTCCTTGCCAGACAGAGTGGAAAAGCTTTCTGCTAAGATGTAGACCACAAAAGACGCTAAAGGCGAAGGTACGATGCTCCCCGGAGCTAAGCGCCGCTCCCGGGCGTCTTTCGGCAGAAGCCGCGCTAAGAGAGCACTGTGAGCGGTACAATCGTCTTTGCGCGAAGAAGCCGCTTCTTCGGCTCCGGGAGCCGGAGAGAGCGGCATGATCGGAAAGGTGAAGAAGGAAGCTGTACAACACTGGGATTGTGTGCGCAGCTTGCCAACTGATAGAAAACAGTACATTACCACTTTCCTGACTTTTCCAATCACATGAATCTTCGATTGGAAGCTGTTTTGGACAGATATTCTTTTCTTTATGGCAAACACTTGGCAGACCTCCGTGCAACGTCCAGAACGCGTTGGAGATGTTTTCTGTGCTCGCGCAGGTTTTCCTTGCCAGACAGAGTGGAAAAGCTTTCTGCTAGCATGTAGACCACAAAAGACGCTAAAGGCGAAGGTACGATGCTCCCCGGAGCTAAGCGCCGCTCCCGGGCGTCTTTCGGCAGAAGCCGCGCTAAGAGAGCACTGTGAGCGGTACAATCGTCTTTGCGCGAAGAAGCCGCTTCTTCGGCTCACGGAGCCGGAGAGAGCGGCATGATCGGAAAGGTGAAGAAGGAAGCTGTACAACACTGGGATTGTATGCGCAGATTGCCAACTGATAGACAGCAGTACATTACCACTTTCCTGACTTTTCCAATCACATGAATATTCGATAAGAAGCTGTTTTGGACAGATTTTCTTTTCTTTATGGCAAACACTTGGCAGACCTCCGTGCAACGTCCAGAACACGATGGGAGATGTTTTCTGTGCTCGCGCAGGTTTTCCTTGCCAGACAGAGTGGAAAAGCTTTCTGCTAGCATGTAGACCACAAAAGACGCTAAAGACGAAGGTACGATGCTCTCCGCAGCTAAGCGCCGCTCCCGGGCTTCTTTCGGCAGAAGCGGCGCTAAGAGAGCACAGTGAGCGGTACAATCGTCTTTGCGCGAAGAAGCCGCTTCTTCGGCTCCGGGAGCCGGAGAGAGCGGCAGCATCGGAAAGGTGAAGAAGGAAGCCGTACAACACTGGGATTGTGTGCACAGCTTGCCAACTGATAGAAAACAGTACATTACCACTTTCCTGACTTTTCCAATCACATGAATATTCGATAAGAAGCTGTTTTGGACAGATTTTCTTTTCTTTATGGCAAACACTTGGCAGACCTCCGTGCAACGTCCAGAACACGATGGGAGATGTTTTCTGTGCTCGCGCAGGTTTTCCTTGCCAGACAGAGTGGAAAAGCTTTCTGCTAGCATGTAGACCACAAAAGACGCTAAAGGCGAAGGTACGATGCTCCCCGGAGCTAATCGCCGCTCCCGGGCTTCTTTCGGCAGAAGCCGCGCTAAGAGAGCACTGTGAGCGGTACAATCGTCTTTGCGCGAAGAAGCCGCTTCTTCGGCTCCGGGAGCCGGAGAGAGCGGCATGATCGGAAAGGTGAAGAAGGAAGCTGTACAACACTGGGATTGTGTGCGCAGCTTGCCAACTGATAGACAGCAGTACATTACCACTTTCCTGACTTTTCCAATCACATGAATATTCGACTGGAAGCTGTTTTGGACAACTTTTCTTTTCTTCTTGTCGAACACTTGGCAGACCTCCGTGCAACGTCCAGAACACGATGGGAGATGTTTTCTGTGCTCGCGCAGGTTTTCCTTGCCAGACAGAGTGGAAAAGCTTTCTGCTAGCATGTAGACCACAAAAGACGCTAAAGACGAAGGTACGATGCTCCCCGGAGCTAAGCGCCGCTCCCGGGCTTCTTTCGGCAGAAGCCGCGCTAAGAGAGCACTGTGAGCGGTACAATCGTCTTAGCGCGAAGAAGCCGCTTCTTCGGCTCCGGGAGCCGGAGAGAGCGGCAGCATCGGAAAGGTGAAGAAGGAAGCTGTACAACAGTGGGATTGTGTGCGCAGCTTGCCAACTGATAGAAAACAGTACATTACCACTTTCCTGACTTTTCCAATCACATGAATATTCGATTGGAAGCTGTTTTGGACAACTTTTCTTTTCTTCTTGTCGAACACTTGGCAGACCTCCGTGCAACGTCCAGAACACGATGGGAGATGTTTTCTGTGCTCGCGCAGGTTTTCCTTGCCAGACAGAGTGGAAAAGCTTTCTGCTAGCATGTAGACCACAAAAGACGCTAAAGACGAAGGTACGATGCTCCCCGGAGCTAAGCGCCGCTCCCGGGCTTCTTTCGGCAGAAGCCGCGCTAAGAGAGCGCTGCGAGCGGTACAATCGTCTTTGCGCGAAGAAGCCGCTTCTTCGGCTCCGGGAGCCGGAGAGAGCGGCAGCATCGGAAAGGTGAAGAAGGAAGCCGTACAACACTGGGATTGGGTGCACAGCTTGCCAACTGATAGAAAACAGTACATTACCACTTTCCTGACTTTTCCAATCACATGAATATTCGATAAGAAGCTGTTTTGGACAGATTTTCTTTTCTTTATGGCAAACACTTGGCAGACCTCCGTGCAACGTCCAGAACACGATGGGAGATGTTTTCTGTGCTCGCGCAGGTTTTCCTTGCCAGACAGAGTGGAAAAGCTTTCTGCTAGCATGTAGACCACAAAAGACGCTAAAGGCGAAGGTACGATGCTCCCCGGAGCTAATCGCCGCTCCCGGGCTTCTTTCGGCAGAAGCCGCGCTAAGAGAGCACTGTGAGCGGTACAATCGTCTTTGCGCGAAGAAGCCGCTTCTTCGGCTCCGGGAGCCGGAGAGAGCGGCATGATCGGAAAGGTGAAGAAGGAAGCTGTACAACACTGGGATTGTGTGCGCAGCTTGCCAACTGATAGACAGTAGTACATTACCCCTTTCCTGACTTTTCCAATCACATGAATATTCGATTGGAAGCTGTTTTGGACAACTTTTCTTTTCTTCTTGTCGAACACTTGGCAGACCTCCGTGCAACGTCCAGAACACGATGGGAGATGTTTTCTGTGCTCGCGCAGGTTTTCCTTGCCAGACAGAGTGGAAAAGCTTTCTGCTAAGATGTAGACCACAAAAGACGCTAAAGACGAAGGTACGATGCTCCCCGGAGCTAAGCGCCACTCCCGGGCGTCTTTCGGCAGAAGCCGCGCTAAGAGACCACTGTGAGCGGTACAATCGTCTTTGCGCGAAGAAGCCGCTTCTTCGGCTCCGGGAGCCGGAGAGAGCGGCATGATCGGAAAGGTGAAGAAGGAAGCTGTACAACACTGGGATTGTGTGCGCAGCTTGCCAACTGATAGAAAACAGTACATTACCACTTTCCTGACTTTTCCAATCACATGAATCTTCGATTGGAAGCTGTTTTGGACAGATTTTCTTTTCTTTATGGCAAACACTTGGCAGACCTCCGTGCAACGTCCAGAACGCGTTGGAGATGTTTTCTGTGCTCGCGCAGGTTTTCCTTGCCAGACAGAGTGGAAAAGCTTTCTGCTAGCATGTAGACCACAAAAGACGCTAAAGGCGAAGGTACGATGCTCCCCGGAGCTAAGCGCCGCTCCCGGGCGTCTTTCGGCAGAAGCCGCGCTAAGAGAGCACTGTGAGCGGTACAATCGTCTTTGCGCGAAGAAGCCGCTTCTTCGGCTCACGGAGCCGGAGAGAGCGGCATGATCGGAAAGGTGAAGAAGGAAGCTGTACAACACTGGGATTGTATGCGCAGATTGCCAACTGATAGACAGCAGTACATTACCACTTTCCTGACTTTTCCAATCACATGAATATTCGATTGGAAGCTGTTTTGGACAGATTTTCTTTTCTTTATGGCAAACACTTGGCAGACCTCCGTGCAACGTCCAGAACACGATGGGAGATGTTTTCTGTGCTCGCGCAGGTTTTCCTTGCCAGACAGAGTGGAAAAGCTTTCTGCTAGCATGTAGACCACAAAAGACGCTAAAGACGAAGGTACGATGCTCTCCGCAGCTAAGCGCCGCTCCCGGGCTTCTTTCGGCAGAAGCGGCGCTAAGAGAGCACAGTGAGCGGTACAATCGTCTTTGCGCGAAGAAGCCGCTTCTTCGGCTCCGGGAGCCGGAGAGAGCGGCATGATCGGAAAGGTGAAGAAGGAAGCTGTACAACACTGGGATTGTGTGCGCAGCTTGCCAACTGATAGAAAACAGTACATTACCACTTTCCTGACTTGTCCAATCACATGAATATTCGATAAGAAGAGGTTTTGGACAGATTTTCTTTTCTTTATGCCAAACACATGGCAGACCTCCGTGCAACGTCCAGAACACGATGGGAGATGTTTTCTGTGCTCGCGCAGGTTTTCCTTGCCAGACAGAGTGGAAAAGCTTTCTGCTAGCATGTAGACCACAAAAGACGCTAAAGACGAAGGTACGATGCTCCCCGGAGCTAAGCGCCGCTCCCGGGCTTCTTTCGGCAGAAGCCGCGCTAAGAGAGCACTGTGAGCGGTACAATCGTCTTTGCGCGAAGAAGCCGCTTCTTCGGCTCCGGGAGCCGGAGAGAGCGGCAGCATCGGAAAGGTGAAGAAGGAAGCTGTACAACAGTGGGATTGTGTGCGCAGCTTGCCAACTGATAGAAAACAGTACATTACCACTTTCCTGACTTTTCCAATCACATGAATATTCGATTGGAAGCTGTTTTGGACAACTTTTCTTTTCTTCTTGTCGAACACTTGGCAGACCTCCGTGCAACGTCCAGAACACGATGGGAGATGTTTTCTGTGCTCGCGCAGGTTTTCCTTGCCAGACAGAGTGGAAAAGCTTTCTGCTAGCATGTAGACCACAAAAGACGCTAAAGACGAAGGTACGATGCTCTCCGGAGCTAAGCGCCGCTCCCGGGCTTCTTTCGGCAGAAGCCGCGCTAAGAGAGCGCTGCGAGCGGTACAATCGTCTTTGCGCGAAGAAGCCGCTTCTTCGGCTCCGGGAGCCGGAGAGAGCGGCAGCATCGGAAAGGTGAAGAAGGAAGCCGTACAACACTGGGATTGTGTGCGCAGCTTGCCAACTGATAGAAAACAGTACATTACCACTTTCCTGACTTTTCCAATCACATGAATATTCGATATAAGCTGTTTTGGACCACTTTTCTTTTCTTCTTGTCAAACACTTGGCAGACTTCCGAGCAATGTCCAGAACACGATGGGAGATGTTTTCTGTGCTCCCGCAGGTTTTCCTTGCCAGACAGAGTGGAAAAGCTTTCTGCTAAGATGTAGACCACAAAAGACGCTAAAGGCGAAGGTACGATGCTCCCCGGAACTAATCGCCGCTCCCGGGCTTCTTTCGGCAGAAGCCGCGCTAAGAGAGCACTGTGAGCGGTACAATCGTCTTTGCGCGAAGAAGCCGCTTCTTCGGCTCCGGGAGCCGGAGAGAGCGGCAGCATCGGAAAGGTGAAGAAGGAAGCTGTACAACACTGGGATTGTGTGCGCAGCTTGCCAACTGATAGAAAACAGTACATTACCACTTTCCTGACTTTTCCAATCACATGAATATTCGATTGGAAGCTGTTTTGGACAACTTTTCTTTTCTTCTTGTCGAACACTTGGCAGACCTCCGTGCAACGTCCAGAACACTATCGGAGATGTTACCTGTGCTCGCGCAGGTTTTCCTTGCCAGACAGAGTGGAAAAGCTTTCTGCTAGCATGTAGACCACAAAAGACGCTAAAGACGAAGGTACGATGCTCTCCGGAGCTAAGCGCCGCTCCCGGGCGTCTTTCGGCAGAAGCCGCGCTAAGAGAGCACTGTGAGCGGTACAATCGTCTTTGCGCGAAGAAGCCGCTTCTTCGGCTCCGGGAGCCGGAGAGAGCGGCATGATCGGAAAGGTGAAGAAGGAAGCTGTACAACACTGGGATTGTGTGCGCAGCTTGCCAACTGATAGACAGTAGTACATTACCCCTTTCCTGACTTTTCCAATCACATGAATATTCGATTGGAAGCTGTTTTGGACAACTTTTCTTTTCTTCTTGTCGAACACTTGGCAGACCTCCGTGCAACGTCCAGAACACGATGGGAGATGTTTTCTGTGCTCGCGCAGGTTTTCCTTGCCAGACAGAGTGGAAAAGCTATCTGCTAGCATGTAGACCACAAAAGACGCTAAAGGCGAAGGTACGATGCTCCCCGGAGCTAAGCGCCGCTCCCGGGCGTCTTTCGGCAGAAGCCGCGCTAAGAGAGCACTGTGAGCGGTACAATCGTCTTTGCGCGAAGAAGCCGCTTCTTCGGCTCCGGGAGCCGGAGAGAGCGGCATGATCGGAAAGGTGAAGAAGGAAGCTGTACAACACTGGGATTGTGTGCGCAGCTTGCCAACTGATAGAAAACAGTACATTACCACTTTCCTGACTTTTCCAATCACATGAATCTTCGATTGGAAGCTGTTTTGGACAGATTTTCTTTTCTTTATGGCAAACACTTGGCAGACCTCCGTGCAACGTCCAGAACGCGTTAGAGATGTTTTCTGTGCTCGCGCAGGTTTTCCTTGCCAGACAGAGTGGAAAAGCTTTCTGCTAGCATGTAGACCACAAAAGACGCTAAAGGCGAAGGTACGATGCTCCCCGGAGCTAATCGCCGCTCCCGGGCTTCTTTCGGCAGAAGCCGCGCTAAGAGAGCACTGTGAGCGGTACAATCGTCTTTGCGCGAAGAAGCCGCTTCTTCGGCTCCGGGAGCCGGAGAGAGCGGCATGATCGGAAAGGTGAAGAAGGAAGCTGTACAACACTGGGATTGTGTGCGCAGCTTGCCAACTGATAGACAGCAGTACATTACCACTTTCCTGACTTTTCCAATCACATGAATATTCGACTGGAAGCTGTTTTGGACAACTTTTCTTTTCTTCTTGTCGAACACTTGGCAGACCTCCGTGCAACGTCCAGAACACGATGGGAGATGTTTTCTGTGCTCGCGCAGGTTTTCCTTGCCAGACAGAGTGGAAAAGCTTTCTGCTAGCATGTAGACCACAAAAGACGCTAAAGACGAAGGTACGATGCTCCCCGGAGCTAAGCGCCGCTCCCGGGCTTCTTTCGGCAGAAGCCGCGCTAAGAGAGCACTGTGAGCGGTACAATCGTCTTAGCGCGAAGAAGCCGCTTCTTCGGCTCCGGGAGCCGGAGAGAGCGGCATGATCGGAAAGGTGAAGAAGGAAGCTGTACAACAGTGGGATTGTGTGCGCAGCTTGCCAACTGATAGAAAACAGTACATTACCACTTTCCTGACTTTTCCAATCACATGAATATTCGATTGGAAGCTGTTTTGGACAACTTTTCTTTTCTTCTTGTCGAACACTTGGCAGACCTCCGTGCAACGTCCAGAACACGATGGGAGATGTTTTCTGTGCTCGCGCAGGTTTTCCTTGCCAGACAGAGTGGAAAAGCTTTCTGCTAGCATGTAGACCACAAAAGACGCTAAAGACGAAGGTACGATGCTCCCCGGAGCTAAGCGCCGCTCCCGGGCTTCTTTCGGCAGAAGCCGCGCTAAGAGAGCGCTGCGAGCGGTACAATCGTCTTTGCGCGAAGAAGCCGCTTCTTCGGCTCCGGGAGCCGGAGAGAGCGGCAGCATCGGAAAGGTGAAGAAGGAAGCCGTACAACACTGGGATTGGGTGCACAGCTTGCCAACTGATAGAAAACAGTACATTACCACTTTCCTGACTTTTCCAATCACATGAATATTCGATAAGAAGCTGTTTTGGACAGATTTTCTTTTCTTTATGGCAAACACTTGGCAGACCTCCGTGCAACGTCCAGAACACGATGGGAGATGTTTTCTGTGCTCGCGCAGGTTTTCCTTGCCAGACAGAGTGGAAAAGCTTTCTGCTAGCATGTAGACTACAAAAGACGCTAAAGGCGAAGGTACGATGCTCCCCGGAGCTAATCGCCGCTCCCGGGCTTCTTTCGGCAGAAGCCGCGCTAAGAGAGCACTGTGAGCGGTACAATCGTCTTTGCGCGAAGAAGCCGCTTCTTCGGCTCCGGGAGCCGGAGAGAGCGGCAGCATCGGAAAGGTGAAGAAGGAAGCTGTACAACAGTGGGATTGTGTGCGCAGCTTGCCAACTGATAGAAAACAGTACATTACCCCTTTCCTGACTTTTCCAATCACATGAATATTCGATTGGAAGCTGTTTTGGACAACTTTTCTTTTCTTCTTGTCGAACACTTGGCAGACCTCCGTGCAACGTCCAGAACACGATGGGAGATGTTTTCTGTGCTCGCGCAGGTTTTCCTTGCCAGACAGAGTGGAAAAGCTTTCTGCTAAGATGTAGACCACAAAAGACGCTAAAGACGAAGGTACGATGCTCCCCGGAGCTAAGCGCCACTCCCGGGCGTCTTTCGGCAGAAGCCGCGCTAAGAGACCACTGTGAGCGGTACAATCGTCTTTGCGCGAAGAAGCCGCTTCTTCGGCTCCGGGAGCCGGAGAGAGCGGCATGATCGGAAAGGTGAAGAAGGAAGCTGTACAACACTGGGATTGTGTGCGCAGCTTGCCAACTGATAGACAGTAGTACATTACCACTTTCCTGACTTTTCCAATCACATGAATCTTCGATTGGAAGCTGTTTTGGACAGATTTTCTTTTCTTTATGGCAAACACTTGGCAGACCTCCGTGCAACGTCCAGAACGCGTTGGAGATGTTTTCTGTGCTCGCGCAGGTTTTCCTTGCCAGACAGAGTGGAAAAGCTTTCTGCTAGCATGTAGACCACAAAAGACGCTAAAGGCGAAGGTACGATGCTCCCCGGAGCTAAGCGCCGCTCCCGGGCGTCTTTCGGCAGAAGCCGCGCTAAGAGAGCACTGTGAGCGGTACAATCGTCTTTGCGCGAAGAAGCCGCTTCTTCGGCTCACGGAGCCGGAGAGAGCGGCATGATCGGAAAGGTGAAGAAGGAAGCTGTACAACACTGGGATTGTATGCGCAGATTGCCAACTGATAGACAGCAGTACATTACCACTTTCCTGACTTTTCCAATCACATGAATATTCGATTGGAAGCTGTTTTGGACAGATTTTCTTTTCTTTATGGCAAACACTTGGCAGACCTCCGTGCAACGTCCAGAACACGATGGGAGATGTTTTCTGTGCTCGCGCAGGTTTTCCTTGCCAGACAGAGTGGAAAAGCTTTCTGCTAGCATGTAGACCACAAAAGACGCTAAAGACGAAGGTACGATGCTCTCCGCAGCTAAGCGCCGCTCCCGGGCTTCTTTCGGCAGAAGCGGCGCTAAGAGAGCACAGTGAGCGGTACAATCGTCTTTGCGCGAAGAAGCCGCTTCTTCGGCTCCGGGAGCCGGAGAGAGCGGCAGCATCGGAAAGGTGAAGAAGGAAGCTGTACAACACTGGGATTGTGTGCGCAGCTTGCCAACTGATAGAAAACAGTACATTACCACTTTCCTGACTTGTCCAATCACATGAATATTCGATAAGAAGAGGTTTTGGACAGATTTTCTTTTCTTTATGCCAAACACATGGCAGACCTCCGTGCAACGTCCAGAACACGATGGGAGATGTTTTCTGTGCTCGCGCAGGTTTTCCTTGCCAGACAGAGTGGAAAAGCTTTCTGCTAGCATTTAGACCACAAAAGACGCTAAAGACGAAGGTACGATGCTCCCCGGAGCTAAGCGCCGCTCCCGGGCTTCTTTCGGCAGAAGCCGCGCTAAGAGAGCACTGTGAGCGGTACAATCGTCTTTGCGCGAAGAAGCCGCTTCTTCGGCTCCGGGAGCCGGAGAGAGCGGCAGCATCGGAAAGGTGAAGAAGGAAGCTGTACAACAGTGGGATTGTGTGCGCAGCTTGCCAACTGATAGAAAACAGTACATTACCACTTTCCTGACTTTTCCAATCACATGAATATTCGATTGGAAGCTGTTTTGGACAACTTTTCTTTTCTTCTTGTCGAACACTTGGCAGACCTCCGTGCAACGTCCAGAACACGATGGGAGATGTTTTCTGTGCTCGCGCAGGTTTTCCTTGCCAGACAGAGTGGAAAAGCTTTCTGCTAGCATGTAGACCACAAAAGACGCTAAAGACGAAGGTACGATGCTCTCCGGAGCTAAGCGCCGCTCCCGGGCTTCTTTCGGCAGAAGCCGCGCTAAGAGAGCGCTGCGAGCGGTACAATCGTCTTTGCGCGAAGAAGCCGCTTCTTCGGCTCCGGGAGCCGGAGAGAGCGGCAGCATCGGAAAGGTGAAGAAGGAAGCCGTACAACACTGGGATTGTGTGCGCAGCTTGCCAACTGATAGAAAACAGTACATTACCACTTTCCTGACTTTTCCAATCACATGAATATTCGATATAAGCTGTTTTGGACCACTTTTCTTTTCTTCTTGTCAAACACTTGGCAGACTTCCGAGCAATGTCCAGAACACGATGGGAGATGTTTTCTGTGCTCCCGCAGGTTTTCCTTGCCAGACCGAGTGGAAAAGCTTTCTGCTAAGATGTAGACCACAAAAGACGCTAAAGGCGAAGGTACGATGCTCCCCGGAACTAATCGCCGCTCCCGGGCTTCTTTCGGCAGAAGCCGCGCTAAGAGAGCACTGTGAGCGGTACAATCGTCTTTGCGCGAAGAAGCCGCTTCTTCGGCTCCGGGAGCCGGAGAGAGCGGCAGCATCGGAAAGGTGAAGAAGGAAGCTGTACAACACTGGGATTGTGTGCGCAGCTTGCCAACTGATAGAAAACAGTACATTACCACTTTCCTGACTTTTCCAATCACATGAATATTCGATTGGAAGCTGTTTTGGACAACTTTTCTTTTCTTCTTGTCGAACACTTGGCAGACCTCCGTGCAACGTCCAGAACACGATCGGAGATGTTACCTGTGCTCGCACAGGTTTTCCTTGCCAGACAGAGTGGAAAAGCTTTCTGCTAGCATGTAGACCACAAAAGACGCTAAAGACGAAGGTACGATGCTCTCCGGAGCTAAGCGCCGCTCCCGGGCGTCTTTCGGCAGAAGCCGCGCTAAGAGAGCGCTGCGAGCGGTACAATCGTCTTTGCGCGAAGAAGCCGCTTCTTCGGCTCCGGGAGCCGGAGAGAGCGGCAGCATCGGAAAGGTGAAGAAGGAAGCCGTACAACACTGGGATTGTGTGCGCAGCTTGCCAACTGATAGAAAACAGTACATTACCACTTTCCTGACTTTTCCAATCACATGAATATTCGATAAGAAGCTGTTTAGGACAGATTTTCTTTTCTTTATGGCAAACACTTGGCAGACCTCCGTGCAACGTCCAGAACACGATGGGAGATGTTTTCTGTGCTCGCGCAGGTTTTCCTTGCCAGACAGAGTGGAAAAGCTTTCTGCTAGCATGTAGACCACAAAAGACGCTAAAGGCGAAGGTACGATGCTCCCCGGAGCTAATCGCCGCTCCCGGGCTTCTTTCGGCAGAAGCCGCGCTAAGAGAGCACTGTGAGCGGTACAATCGTCTTTGCGCGAAGAAGCCGCTTCTTCGGCTCCGGGAGCCGGAGAGAGCGGCATGATCGGAAAGGTGAAGAAGGAAGCTGTACAACACTGGGATTGTGTGCGCAGCTTGCCAACTGATAGACAGTAGTACATTACCCCTTTCCTGACTTTTCCAATCACATGAATATTCGATTGGAAGCTGTTTTGGACAACTTTTCTTTTCTTCTTGTCGAACACTTGGCAGACCTCCGTGCAACGTCCAGAACACGATGGGAGATGTTTTCTGTGCTCGCGCAGGTTTTCCTTGCCAGACAGAGTGGAAAAGCTATCTGCTAGCATGTAGACCACAAAAGACGCTAAAGGCGAAGGTACGATGCTCCCCGGAGCTAAGCGCCGCTCCCGGGCGTCTTTCGGCAGAAGCCGCGCTAAGAGAGCACTGTGAGCGGTACAATCGTCTTTGCGCGAAGAAGCCGCTTCTTCGGCTCCGGGAGCCGGAGAGAGCGGCATGATCGGAAAGGTGAAGAAGGAAGCTGTACAACACTGGGATTGTGTGCGCAGCTTGCCAACTGATAGAAAACAGTACATTACCACTTTCCTGACTTTTCCAATCACATGAATCTTCGATTGGAAGCTGTTTTGGACAGATTTTCTTTTCTTTATGGCAAACACTTGGCAGACCTCCGTGCAACGTCCAGAACGCGTTAGAGATGTTTTCTGTGCTCGCGCAGGTTTTCCTTGCCAGACAGAGTGGAAAAGCTTTCTGCTAGCATGTAGACCACAAAAGACGCTAAAGGCGAAGGTACGATGCTCCCCGGAGCTAAGCGCCGCTCCCGGGCGTCTTTCGGCAGAAGCGGCGCTAAGAGAGCACTGTGAGCGGTACAATCGTCTTAGCGCGAAGAAGCCGCTTCTTCGGCTCCGGGAGCCGGAGAGAGCGGCATGATCGGAAAGGTGAAGAAGGAAGCTGTACAACACTGGGATTGTATGCGCAGATTGCCAACTGATAGACAGCAGTACATTACCACTTTCCTGACTTTTCCAATCACATGAATATTCGATAAGAAGCTGTTTTGGACAGATTTTCTTTTCTTTATGGCAAACACTTGGCAGACCTCCGTGCAACGTCCAGAACACGATGGGAGATGTTTTCTGTGCTCGCGCAGGTTTTCCTTGCCAGACAGAGTGGAAAAGCTTTCTGCTAGCATGTAGACCACAAAAGACGCTAAAGACGAAGGTACGATGCTCTCCGCAGCTAAGCGCCGCTCCCGGGCTTCTTTCGGCAGAAGCGGCGCTAAGAGAGCACAGTGAGCGGTACAATCGTCTTTGCGCGAAGAAGCCGCTTCTTCGGCTCCGGGAGCCGGAGAGAGCGGCATGATCGGAAAGGTGAAGAAGGAAGCTGTACAACACTGGGATTGTGTGCGCAGCTTGCCAACTGATAGAAAACAGTACATTACCACTTTCCTGACTTGTCCAATCACATGAATATTCGATAAGAAGAGGTTTTGGACAGATTTTCTTTTCTTTATGCCAAACACATGGCAGACCTCCGTGCAACGTCCAGAACACGATGGGAGATGTTTTCTGTGCTCGCGCAGGTTTTCCTTGCCAGACAGAGTGGAAAAGCTTTCTGCTAGCATGTAGACCACAAAAGACGCTAAAGACGAAGGTACGATGCTCCCCGGAGCTAAGCGCCGCTCCCGGGCTTCTTTCGGCAGAAGCCGCGCTAAGAGAGCACTGTGAGCGGTACAATCGTCTTTGCGCGAAGAAGCCGCTTCTTCGGCTCCGGGAGCCGGAGAGAGCGGCAGCATCGGAAAGGTGAAGAAGGAAGCTGTACAACAGTGGGATTGTGTGCGCAGCTTGCCAACTGATAGAAAACAGTACATTACCACTTTCCTGACTTTTCCAATCACATGAATATTCGATTGGAAGCTGTTTTGGACAACTTTTCTTTTCTTCTTGTCGAACACTTGGCAGACCTCCGTGCAACGTCCAGAACACGATGGGAGATGTTTTCTGTGCTCCCGCAGGTTTTCCTTGCCAGACAGAGTGGAAAAGCTTTCTGCTAGCATGTAGACCACAAAAGACGCTAAAGACGAAGGTACGATGCTCCCCGGAGCTAAGCGCCGCTCCCGGGCGTCTTTCGGCAGAAGCCGCGCTAAGAGAGCGCTGCGAGCGGTACAATCGTCTTTGCGCGAAGAAGCCGCTTCTTCGGCTCCGGGAGCCGGAGAGAGCGGCAGCATCGGAAAGGTGAAGAAGGAAGCCGTACAACACTGGGATTGTGTGCGCAGCTTGCCAACTGATAGAAAACAGTACATTACCACTTTCCTGACTTTTCCAATCACATGGATATTCGATTGGAATTTGTTTTGGACAACTTTTCTTTTCTTCTTGTCGAACACTTGGCAGACCTCCGTGCAACGTCCAGAACACGATGGGAGATGTTTTCTGTGCTCGCGCAGGTTTTCCTTGCCAGACAGAGTGGAAAAGCTATCTGCTAGCATGTAGACCACAAAAGACGCTAAAGGCGAAGGTACGATGCTCCTCGGAGCTAAGCGCCGCTCCCGGGCTTCTTTCGGCAGAAGCCGCGCTAAGAGAGCACTGTGAGCGGTACAATCGTCTTTGCGCGAAGAAGCCGCTTCTTCGGCTCCGGGAGCCGGAGAGAGCAGCAGCATCGGAAAGGTGAAGAAGGAAGCCGTACAACACTGGGATTGGGTGCACAGCTTGCCAACTGATAGAAAACAGTACATTACCACTTTCCTGACTTTTCCAATCACATGAATATTCGATAAGAAGCTGTTTTGGACAGATTTTCTTTTCTTCTTGTCGAACACTTGGCAGACCTCCGTGCAACGTCCAGAACACGATGGGAGATGTTTTCTGTGCTCGCGCAGGTTTTCCTTGCCAGACAGAGTGGAAAAGCTTTCTGCTAGCATGTAGACCACAAAAGACGCTAAAGACGAAGGTACGATGCTCTCCGGAGCTAAGCGCCGCTCCCGGGCTTCTTTCGTCAGAAGCCGCGCTAAGAGAGCACTGTGAGCGGTACAATCGTCTTAGCGCGAAGAAGCCGCTTCTTCGGCTCCGGGAGCCGGAGAGAGCGGCAGCATCGGAAAGGTGAAGAAGGAAGCTGTACAACACTGGGATTGTGTGCGCAGCTTGCCAACTGATAGAAAACAGTACATTACCACTTTCCTGACTTTTCCAATCACATGAATATTCGATTGGAAGCTGTTTTGGACAACTTTTCTTTTCTTCTTGTCGAACACTTGGCAGACCTCCGTGCAACGTCCAGAACACGATGGGAGATGTTTTCTGTGCTCGCGCAGGTTTTCCTTGCCAGACAGAGTGGAAAAGCTTTCTGCTAGCATGTAGACCACAAAAGACGCTAAAGACGAAGGTACGATGCTCCCCGGAGCTAAGCGCCGCTCCCGGGCTTCTTTCGGCAGAAGCCGCGCTAAGAGAGCGCTGCGAGCGGTAAAATCGTCTTTGCGCGAAGAAGCCGCTTCTTCGGCTCCGGGAGCCGGAGAGAGCGGCAGCATCGGAAAGGTGAAGAAGGAAGCCGTACAACACTGGGATTGTGTGCACAGCTTGCCAACTGATAGAAAACAGTACATTACCACTTTCCTGACTTTTCCAATCACATGAATATTCGATAAGAAGCTGTTTTGGACAGATTTTCTTTTCTTCTTGTCGAACACTTGGCAGACCTCCGTGCAACGTCCAGAACACGATGGGAGATGTTTTCTGTGCTCGCGCAGGTTTTCCTTGCCAGACAGAGTGGAAAAGCTTTCTGCTAGCATGTAGACCACAAAAGACGCTAAAGACGAAGGTACGATGCTCTCCGGAGCTAAGCGCCGCTCCCGGGCTTCTTTCGTCAGAAGCCGCGCTAAGAGAGCACTGTGAGCGGTACAATCGTCTTAGCGCGAAGAAGCCGCTTCTTCGGCTCCGGGAGCCGGAGAGAGCGGCAGCATCGGAAAGGTGAAGAAGGAAGCTGTACAACAGTGGGATTGTGTGCGCAGCTTGCCAACTGATAGAAAACAGTACATTACCACTTTCCTGACTTTTCCAATCACATGAATATTCGATTGGAAGCTGTTTTGGACAACTTTTCTTTTCTTCTTGTCGAACACTTGGCAGACCTCCGTGCAACGTCCAGAACACGATGGGAGATGTTTTCTGTGCTCGCGCAGGTTTTCCTTGCCAGACAGAGTGGAAAAGCTTTCTGCTAGCATGTAGACCACAAAAGACGCTAAAGACGAAGGTACGATGCTCCCCGGAGCTAAGCGCCGCTCCCGGGCTTCTTTCGGCAGAAGCCGCGCTAAGAGAGCGCTGCGAGCGGTACAATCGTCTTTGCGCGAAGAAGCCGCTTCTTCGGCTCCGGGAGCCGGAGAGAGCGGCAGCATCGGAAAGGTGAAGAAGGAAGCCGTACAACACTGGGATTGGGTGCACAGCTTGCCAACTGATAGAAAACAGTACATTACCACTTTCCTGACTTTTCCAATCACATGAATATTCGATAAGAAGCTGTTTTGGACAGATTTTCTTTATTTATGGCAAACACTTGGCAGACCTCCGTGCAACGTCCAGAACACGATGGGAGATGTTTTCTGTGCTCGCGCAGGTTTTCCTTGCCAGACAGAGTGGAAAAGCTTTCTGCTAGCATGTAGACCACAAAAGACGCTAAAGGCGAAGGTACGATGCTCCCCGGAGCTAATCGCCGCTCCCGGGCTTCTTTCGGCAGAAGCCGCGCTAAGAGAGCACTGTGAGCGGTACAATCGTCTTTGCGCGAAGAAGCCGCTTCTTCGGCTCCGGGAGCCGGAGAGAGCGGCAGCATCGGAAAGGTGAAGAAGGAAGCTGTACAACACTGGGATTGTGTGCGCAGCTTGCCAACTGATAGACAGTAGTACATTACCCCTTTCCTGACTTTTCCAATCACATGAATATTCGATTGGAAGCTGTTTTGGACAACTTTTCTTTTCTTCTTGTCGAACACTTGGCAGACCTCCGTGCAACGTCCAGAACACGATGGGAGATGTTTTCTGTGCTCGCGCAGGTTTTCCTTGCCAGACAGAGTGGAAAAGCTTTCTGCTAAGATGTAGACCACAAAAGACGCTAAAGGCGAAGGTACGATGCTCCCCGGAGCTAAGCGCCGCTCCCGGGCGTCTTTCGGCAGAAGCCGCGCTAAGAGACCACTGTGAGCGGTACAATCGTCTTTGCGCGAAGAAGCCGCTTCTTCGGCTCCGGGAGCCGGAGAGAGCGGCATGATCGGAAAGGTGAAGAAGGAAGCTGTACAACACTGGGATTGTGTGCGCAGCTTGCCAACTGATAGAAAACAGTACATTACCACTTTCCTGACTTTTCCAATCACATGAATCTTCGATTGGAAGCTGTTTTGGACAGATTTTCTTTTCTTTATGGCAAACACTTGGCAGACCTCCGTGCAACGTCCAGAACGCGTTGGAGATGTTTTCTGTGCTCGCGCAGGTTTTCCTTGCCAGACAGAGTGGAAAAGCTTTCTGCTAGCATGTAGACCACAAAAGACGCTAAAGGCGAAGGTACGATGCTCCCCGGAGCTAAGCGCCGCTCCCGGGCGTCTTTCGGCAGAAGCCGCGCTAAGAGAGCACTGTGAGCGGTACAATCGTCTTTGCGCGAAGAAGCCGCTTCTTCGGCTCACGGAGCCGGAGAGAGCGGCAGCATCGGAAAGGTGAAGAAGGAAGCTGTACAACACTGGGATTGTGTGCGCAGCTTGCCAACTGATAGACAGTAGTACATTACCCCTTTCCTGACTTTTCCAATCACATGAATATTCGATTGGAAGCTGTTTTGGACAACTTTTCTTTTCTTCTTGTCGAACACTTGGCAGACCTCCGTGCAACGTCCAGAACACGATGGGAGATGTTTTCTGTGCTCGCGCAGGTTTTCCTTGCCAGACAGAGTGGAAAAGCTTTCTGCTAGCATGTAGACCACAAAAGACGCTAAAGACGAAGGTACGATGCTCTCCGCAGCTAAGCGCCGCTCCCGGGCTTCTTTCGGCAGAAGCGGCGCTAAGAGAGCACAGTGAGCGGTACAATCGTCTTTGCGCGAAGAAGCCGCTTCTTCGGCTCCGGGAGCCGGAGAGAGCGGCATGATCGGAAAGGTGAAGAAGGAAGCTGTACAACACTGGGATTGTGTGCGCAGCTTGCCAACTGATAGAAAACAGTACATTACCACTTTCCTGACTTGTCCAATCACATGAATATTCGATAAGAAGAGGTTTTGGACAGATTTTCTTTTCTTTATGCCAAACACATGGCAGACCTCCGTGCAACGTCCAGAACACGATGGGAGATGTTTTCTGTGCTCGCGCAGGTTTTCCTTGCCAGACAGAGTGGAAAAGCTTTCTGCTAGCATGTAGACCACAAAAGACGCTAAAGACGAAGGTACGATGCTCCCCGGAGCTAAGCGCCGCTCCCGGGCTTCTTTCGGCAGAAGCCGCGCTAAGAGAGCACTGTGAGCGGTACAATCGTCTTTGCGCGAAGAAGCCGCTTCTTCGGCTCCGGGAGCCGGAGAGAGAGGCAGCATCGGAAAGGTGAAGAAGGAAGCTGTACAACAGTGGGATTGTGCGCGCAGCTTGCCAACTGATAGAAAACAGTACATTACCACTTTCCTGACTTTTCCAATCACATGAATATTCGATTGGAAGCTGTTTTGGACAACTTTTCTTTTCTTCTTGTCGAACACTTGGCAGACCTCCGTGCAACGTCCAGAACACGATGGGAGATGTTTTCTGTGCTAGCGCAGGTTTTCCTTGCCAGACAGAGTGGAAAAGCTTTCTGCTAAGATGTAGACCACAAAAGACGCTAAAGGCGAAGGTACGATGCTCCCCGGAGCTAAGCGCCGCTCCCGGGCGTCTTTCGGCAGAAGCCGCGCTAAGAGACCACTGTGAGCGGTACAATCGTCTTTGCGCGAAGAAGCCGCTTCTTCGGCTCCGGGAGCCGGAGAGAGCGGCATGATCGGAAAGGTGAAGAAGGAAGCTGTACAACACTGGGATTGTGTGCGCAGCTTGCCAACTGATAGAAAACAGTACATTACCACTTTCCTGACTTGTCCAATCACATGAATATTCGATAAGAAGAGGTTTTGGACAGATTTTCTTTTCTTTATGCCAAACACATGGCAGACCTCCGTGCAACGTCCAGAACACGATGGGAGATGTTTTCTGTGCTCGCGCAGGTTTTCCTTGCCAGACAGAGTGGAAAAGCTTTCTGCTAGCATGTAGACCACAAAAGACGCTAAAGACGAAGGTACGATGCTCCCCGGAGCTAAGCGCCGCTCCCGGGCTTCTTTCGGCAGAAGCCGCGCTAAGAGAGCACTGTGAGCGGTACAATCGTCTTTGCGCGAAGAAGCCGCTTCTTCGGCTCCGGGAGCCGGAGAGAGCGGCAGCATCGGAAAGGTGAAGAAGGAAGCTGTACAACACTGGGATTGTGTGCGCAGCTTGCCAACTGATAGAAAACAGTACATTACCACTTTCCTGACTTTTCCAATCACATGAATATTCGATTGGAAGCTGTTTTGGACAACTTTTCTTTTCTTCTTGTCGAACACTTGGCAGACCTCCGTGCAACGTCCAGAACACGATGGGAGATGTTTTCTGTGCTCGCGCAGGTTTTCCTTGCCAGACAGAGTGGAAAAGCTTTCTGCTAGCATGTAGACCACAAAAGACGCTAAAGACGAAGGTACGATGCTCTCCGGAGCTAAGCGCCGCTCCCGGGCTTCTTTCGGCAGAAGCCGCGCTAAGAGAGCGCTGCGAGCGGTACAATCGTCTTTGCGCGAAGAAGCCGCTTCTTCGGCTCCGGGAGCCGGAGAGAGCGGCAGCATCGGAAAGGTGAAGAAGGAAGCCGTACAACACTGGGATTGTGTGCGCAGCTTGCCAACTGATAGAAAACAGTACATTACCACTTTCCTGACTTTTCCAATCACATGAATATTCGATATAAGCTGTTTTGGACCACTTTTCTTTTCTTCTTGTCAAACACTTGGCAGACTTCCGAGCAATGTCCAGAACACGATGGGAGATGTTTTCTGTGCTCCCGCAGGTTTTCCTTGCCAGACAGAGTGGAAAAGCTTTCTGCTAAGATGTAGACCACAAAAGACGCTAAAGGCGAAGGTACGATGCTCCCCGGAACTAATCGCCGCTCCCGGGCTTCTTTCGGCAGAAGCCGCGCTAAGAGAGCACTGTGAGCGGTACAATCGTCTTTGCGCGAAGAAGCCGCTTCTTCGGCTCCGGGAGCCGGAGAGAGCGGCAGCATCGGAAAGGTGAAGAAGGAAGCTGTACAACACTGGGATTGTGTGCGCAGCTTGCCAACTGATAGAAAACAGTACATTACCACTTTCCTGACTTTTCCAATCACATGAATATTCGATTGGAAGCTGTTTTGGACAACTTTTCTTTTCTTCTTGTCGAACACTTGGCAGACCTCCGTGCAACGTCCAGAACACGATCGGAGATGTTACCTGTGCTCGCGCAGGTTTTCCTTGCCAGACAGAGTGGAAAAGCTTTCTGCTAGCATGTAGACCACAAAAGACGCTAAAGACGAAGGTACGATGCTCCCCGGAGCTAAGCGCCGCTCCCGGGCGTCTTTCGGCAGAAGCCGCGCTAAGAGAGCGCTGCGAGCGGTACAATCGTCTTTGCGCGAAGAAGCCGCTTCTTCGGCTCCGGGAGCCGGAGAGAGCGGCATGATCGGAAAGGTGAAGAAGGAAGCCGTACAACACTGGGATTGTGTGCACAGCTTGCCAACTGATAGAAAACAGTACATTACCACTTTCCTGACTTTTCCAATCACATGAATATTCGATAAGAAGCTGTTTAGGACAGATTTTCTTTTCTTTATGGCAAACACTTGGCAGACCTCCGTGCAACGTCCAGAACACGATGGGAGATGTTTTCTGTGCTCGCGCAGGTTTTCCTTGCCAGACAGAGTGGAAAAGCTTTCTGCTAGCATGTAGACCACAAAAGACGCTAAAGGCGAAGGTACGATGCTCCCCGGAGCTAATCGCCGCTCCCGGGCTTCTTTCGGCAGAAGCCGCGCTAAGAGAGCACTGTGAGCGGTACAATCGTCTTTGCGCAAAGAAGCCGCTTCTTCGGCTCCGGGAGCCGGAGAGAGCGGCATGATCGGAAAGGTGAAGAAGGAAGCTGTACAACACTGGGATTGTGTGCGCAGCTTGCCAACTGATAGACAGTAGTACATTACCCCTTTCCTGACTTTTCCAATCACATGAATATTCGATTGGAAGCTGTTTTGGACAACTTTTCTTTTCTTCTTGTCGAACACTTGGCAGACCTCCGTGCAACGTCCAGAACACGATGGGAGATGTTTTCTGTGCTCGCGCAGGTTTTCCTTGCCAGACAGAGTGGAAAAGCTATCTGCTAGCATGTAGACCACAAAAGACGCTAAAGGCGAAGGTACGATGCTCCCCGGAGCTAAGCGCCGCTCCCGGGCGTCTTTCGGCAGAAGCCGCGCTAAGAGAGCACTGTGAGCGGTACAATCGTCTTTGCGCGAAGAAGCCGCTTCTTCGGCTCCGGGAGCCGGAGAGAGCGGCATGATCGGAAAGGTGAAGAAGGAAGCTGTACAACACTGGGATTGTGTGCGCAGCTTGCCAACTGATAGAAAACAGTACATTACCACTTTCCTGACTTTTCCAATCACATGAATCTTCGATTGGAAGCTGTTTTGGACAGATTTTCTTTTCTTTATGGCAAACACTTGGCAGACCTCCGTGCAACGTCCAGAACGCGTTGGAGATGTTTTCTGTGCTCGCGCAGGTTTTCCTTGCCAGACAGAGTGGAAAAGCTTTCTGCTAGCATGTAGACCACAAAAGACGCTAAAGGCGAAGGTACGATGCTCCCCGGAGCTAAGCGCCGCTCCCGGGCGTCTTTCGGCAGAAGCCGCGCTAAGAGAGCACTGTGAGCGGTACAATCGTCTTAGCGCGAAGAAGCCGCTTCTTCGGCTCCGGGAGCCGGAGAGAGCGGCATGATCGGAAAGGTGAAGAAGGAAGCTGTACAACACTGGGATTGTATGCGCAGATTGCCAACTGATAGACAGCAGTACATTACCACTTTCCTGACTTTTCCAATCACATGAATATTCGATAAGAAGCTGTTTTGGACAGATTTTCTTTTCTTTATGGCAAACACTTGGCAGACCTCCGTGCAACGTCCAGAACACGATGGGAGATGTTTTCTGTGCTCGCGCAGGTTTTCCTTGCCAGACAGAGTGGAAAAGCTTTCTGCTAGCATGTAGACCACAAAAGACGCTAAAGACGAAGGTACGATGCTCTCCGCAGCTAAGCGCCGCTCCCGGGCTTCTTTCGGCAGAAGCGGCGCTAAGAGAGCACAGTGAGCGGTACAATCGTCTTTGCGCGAAGAAGCCGCTTCTTCGGCTCCGGGAGCCGGAGAGAGCGGCATGATCGGAAAGGTGAAGAAGGAAGCTGTACAACACTGGGATTGTGTGCGCAGCTTGCCAACTGATAGAAAACAGTACATTACCACTTTCCTGACTTGTCCAATCACATGAATATTCGATAAGAAGAGGTTTTGGACAGATTTTCTTTTCTTTATGCCAAACACATGGCAGACCTCCGTGCAACGTCCAGAACACGATGGGAGATGTTTTCTGTGCTCGCGCAGGTTTTCCTTGCCAGACAGAGTGGAAAAGCTTTCTGCTAGCATGTAGACCACAAAAGACGCTAAAGACGAAGGTACGATGCTCCCCGGAGCTAAGCGCCGCTCCCGGGCTTCTTTCGGCAGAAGCGGCGCTAAGAGAGCACTGTGAGCGGTACAATCGTCTTTGCGCGAAGAAGCCGCTTCTTCGGCTCCGGGAGCCGGAGAGAGCGGCAGCATCGGAAAGGTGAAGAAGGAAGCTGTACAACAGTGGGATTGTGTGCGCAGCTTGCCAACTGATAGAAAACAGTACATTACCACTTTCCTGACTTTTCCAATCACATGAATATTCGATTGGAAGCTGTTTTGGACAACTTTTCTTTTCTTCTTGTCGAACACTTGGCAGACCTCCGTGCAACGTCCAGAACACGATGGGAGATGTTTTCTGTGCTCGCGCAGGTTTTCCTTGCCAGACAGAGTGGAAAAGCTTTCTGCTAGCATGTAGACCACAAAAGACGCTAAAGACGAAGGTACGATGCTCCCCGGAGCTAAGCGCCGCTCCCGGGCGTCTTTCGGCAGAAGCCGCGCTAAGAGAGCGCTGCGAGCGGTACAATCGTCTTTGCGCGAAGAAGCCGCTTCTTCGGCTCCGGGAGCCGGAGAGAGCGGCAGCATCGGAAAGGTGAAGAAGGAAGCCGTACAACACTGGGATTGTGTGCGCAGCTTGCCAACTGATAGAAAACAGTACATTACCACTTTCCTGACTTTTCCAATCACATGAATATTCGATTGGAAGCTGTTTTGGACAACTTTTCTTTTCTTCTTGTCGAACACTTGGCAGACCTCCGTGCAACGTCCAGAACACGATGGGAGATGTTTTCTGTGCTCGCGCAGGTTTTCCTTGCCAGACAGAGTGGAAAAGCTTTCTGCTAGCATGTAGACCACAAAAGACGCTAAAGGCGAAGGTACGATGCTCCCCGGAGCTAATCGCCGCTCCCGGGCTTCTTTCGGCAGAAGCCGCGCTAAGAGAGCACTGTGAGCGGTACAATCGTCTTTGCGCAAAGAAGCCGCTTCTTCGGCTCCGGGAGCCGGAGAGAGCGGCATGATCGGAAAGGTGAAGAAGGAAGCTGTACAACACTGGGATTGTGTGCGCAGCTTGCCAACTGATAGACAGTAGTACATTACCCCTTTCCTGACTTTTCCAATCACATGAATATTCGATTGGAAGCTGTTTTGGACAACTTTTCTTTTCTTCTTGTCGAACACTTGGCAGACCTCCGTGCAACGTCCAGAACACGATGGGAGATGTTTTCTGTGCTCGCGCAGGTTTTCCTTGCCAGACAGAGTGGAAAAGCTATCTGCTAGCATGTAGACCACAAAAGACGCTAAAGGCGAAGGTACGATGCTCCCCGGAGCTAAGCGCCGCTCCCGGGCGTCTTTCGGCAGAAGCCGCGCTAAGAGAGCACTGTGAGCGGTACAATCGTCTTTGCGCGAAGAAGCCGCTTCTTCGGCTCCGGGAGCCGGAGAGAGCGGCATGATCGGAAAGGTGAAGAAGGAAGCTGTACAACACTGGGATTGTGTGCGCAGCTTGCCAACTGATAGAAAACAGTACATTACCACTTTCCTGACTTTTCCAATCACATGAATCTTCGATTGGAAGCTGTTTTGGACAGATTTTCTTTTCTTTATGGCAAACACTTGGCAGACCTCCGTGCAACGTCCAGAACGCGTTGGAGATGTTTTCTGTGCTCGCGCAGGTTTTCCTTGCCAGACAGAGTGGAAAAGCTTTCTGCTAGCATGTAGACCACAAAAGACGCTAAAGGCGAAGGTACGATGCTCCCCGGAGCTAAGCGCCGCTCCCGGGCGTCTTTCGGCAGAAGCCGCGCTAAGAGAGCACTGTGAGCGGTACAATCGTCTTAGCGCGAAGAAGCCGCTTCTTCGGCTCCGGGAGCCGGAGAGAGCGGCATGATCGGAAAGGTGAAGAAGGAAGCTGTACAACACTGGGATTGTATGCGCAGATTGCCAACTGATAGACAGCAGTACATTACCACTTTCCTGACTTTTCCAATCACATGAATATTCGATAAGAAGCTGTTTTGGACAGATTTTCTTTTCTTTATGGCAAACACTTGGCAGACCTCCGTGCAACGTCCAGAACACGATGGGAGATGTTTTCTGTGCTCGCGCAGGTTTTCCTTGCCAGACAGAGTGGAAAAGCTTTCTGCTAGCATGTAGACCACAAAAGACGCTAAAGACGAAGGTACGATGCTCTCCGCAGCTAAGCGCCGCTCCCGGGCTTCTTTCGGCAGAAGCGGCGCTAAGAGAGCACAGTGAGCGGTACAATCGTCTTTGCGCGAAGAAGCCGCTTCTTCGGCTCCGGGAGCCGGAGAGAGCGGCATGATCGGAAAGGTGAAGAAGGAAGCTGTACAACACTGGGATTGTGTGCGCAGCTTGCCAACTGATAGAAAACAGTACATTACCACTTTCCTGACTTGTCCAATCACATGAATATTCGATAAGAAGAGGTTTTGGACAGATTTTCTTTTCTTTATGCCAAACACATGGCAGACCTCCGTGCAACGTCCAGAACACGATGGGAGATGTTTTCTGTGCTCGCGCAGGTTTTCCTTGCCAGACAGAGTGGAAAAGCTTTCTGCTAGCATGTAGACCACAAAAGACGCTAAAGACGAAGGTACGATGCTCCCCGGAGCTAAGCGCCGCTCCCGGGCTTCTTTCGGCAGAAGCGGCGCTAAGAGAGCACTGTGAGCGGTACAATCGTCTTTGCGCGAAGAAGCCGCTTCTTCGGCTCCGGGAGCCGGAGAGAGCGGCAGCATCGGAAAGGTGAAGAAGGAAGCTGTACAACAGTGGGATTGTGTGCGCAGCTTGCCAACTGATAGAAAACAGTACATTACCACTTTCCTGACTTTTCCAATCACATGAATATTCGATTGGAAGCTGTTTTGGACAACTTTTCTTTTCTTCTTGTCGAACACTTGGCAGACCTCCGTGCAACGTCCAGAACACGATGGGAGATGTTTTCTGTGCTCGCGCAGGTTTTCCTTGCCAGACAGAGTGGAAAAGCTTTCTGCTAGCATGTAGACCACAAAAGACGCTAAAGACGAAGGTACGATGCTCCCCGGAGCTAAGCGCCGCTCCCGGGCGTCTTTCGGCAGAAGCCGCGCTAAGAGAGCGCTGCGAGCGGTACAATCGTCTTTGCGCGAAGAAGCCGCTTCTTCGGCTCCGGGAGCCGGAGAGAGCGGCAGCATCGGAAAGGTGAAGAAGGAAGCCGTACAACACTGGGATTGTGTGCGCAGCTTGCCAACTGATAGAAAACAGTACATTACCACTTTCCTGACTTTTCCAATCACATGAATATTCGATTGGAAGCTGTTTTGGACAACTTTTCTTTTCTTCTTGTCGAACACTTGGCAGACCTCCGTGCAACGTCCAGAACACGATGGGAGATGTTTTCTGTGCTCGCGCAGGTTTTCCTTGCCAGACAGAGTGGAAAAGCTTTCTGCTAGCATGTAGACCACAAAAGACGCTAAAGACGAAGGTACGATGCTCCCCGGAGCTAAGCGCCGCTCCCGGGCTTCTTTCGGCAGAAGCCGCGCTAAGAGAGCGCTGCGAGCGGTAAAATCGTCTTTGCGCGAAGAAGCCGCTTCTTCGGCTCCGGGAGCCGGAGAGAGCGGCAGCATCGGAAAGGTGAAGAAGGAAGCCGTACAACACTGGGATTGTGTGCACAGCTTGCCAACTGATAGAAAACAGTACATTACCACTTTCCTGACTTTTCCAATCACATGAATATTCGATAAGAAGCTGTTTTGGACAGATTTTCTTTTCTTTATGGCAAACACTTGGCAGACCTCCGTGCAACGTCCAGAACACGATGGGAGATGTTTTCTGTGCTCGCGCAGGTTTTCCTTGCCAGACAGAGTGGAAAAGCTTTCTGCTAGCATGTAGACCACAAAAGACGCTAAAGGCGAAGGTACGATGCTCCCCGGAGCTAATCGCCGCTCCCGGGCTTCTTTCGGCAGAAGCCGCGCTAAGAGAGCACTGTGAGCGGTACAATCGTCTTTGCGCGAAGAAGCCGCTTCTTCGGCTCCGGGAGCCGGAGAGAGCGGCATGATCGGAAAGGTGAAGAAGGAAGCTGTACAACACTGGGATTGTGTGCGCAGCTTGCCAACTGATAGACAGCAGTACATTACCACTTTCCTGACTTTTCCAATCACATGAATATTCGACTGGAAGCTGTTTTGGACAACTTTTCTTTTCTTCTTGTCGAACACTTGGCAGACCTCCGTGCAACGTCCAGAACACGATGGGAGATGTTTTCTGTGCTCGCGCAGGTTTTCCTTGCCAGACAGAGTGGAAAAGCTTTCTGCTAGCATGTAGACCACAAAAGACGCTAAAGACGAAGGTACGATGCTCCCCGGAGCTAAGCGCCGCTCCCGGCTTCTTTCGGCAGAAGCCGCGCTAAGAGAGCACTGTGAGCGGTACAATCGTCTTTGCGCGAAGAAGCCGCTTCTTCGGCTCCGGGAGCCGGAGAGAGCGGCAGCATCGGAAAGGTGAAGAAGGAAGCTGTACAACACTGGGATTGTGTGCGCAGCTTGCCAACTGATAGACAGTAGTACATTACCCCTTTCCTGACTTTTCCAATCACATGAATATTCGATTGGAAGCTGTTTTGGACAACTTTTCTTTTCTTCTTGTCGAACACTTGGCAGACCTCCGTGCAACGTCCAGAACACGATGGGAGATGTTTTCTGTGCTCGCGCAGGTTTTCCTTGCCAGACAGAGTGGAAAAGCTTTCTGCTAAGATGTAGACCACAAAAGACGCTAAAGGCGAAGGTACGATGCTCCCCGGAGCTAAGCGCCGCTCCCGGGCGTCTTTCGGCAGAAGCCGCGCTAAGAGACCACTGTGAGCGGTACAATCGTCTTTGCGCGAAGAAGCCGCTTCTTCGGCTCCGGGAGCCGGAGAGAGCGGCATGATCGGAAAGGTGAAGAAGGAAGCTGTACAACACTGGGATTGTGTGCGCAGCTTGCCAACTGATAGAAAACAGTACATTACCACTTTCCTGACTTTTCCAATCACATGAATCTTCGATTGGAAGCTGTTTTGGACAGATTTTCTTTTCTTTATGGCAAACACTTGGCAGACCTCCGTGCAACGTCCAGAACGCGTTGGAGATGTTTTCTGTGCTCGCGCAGGTTTTCCTTGCCAGACAGAGTGGAAAAGCTTTCTGCTAGCATGTAGACCACAAAAGACGCTAAAGGCGAAGGTACGATGCTCCCCGGAGCTAAGCGCCGCTCCCGGGCGTCTTTCGGCAGAAGCCGCGCTAAGAGAGCACTGTGAGCGGTACAATCGTCTTTGCGCGAAGAAGCCGCTTCTTCGGCTCACGGAGCCGGAGAGAGCGGCATGATCGGAAAGGTGAAGAAGGAAGCTGTACAACACTGGGATTGTATGCACAGATTGCCAACTGATAGACAGCAGTACATTACCACTTTCCTGACTTTTCCAATCACATGAATATTCGATAAGAAGCTGTTTTGGACAGATTTTCTTTTCTTTATGGCAAACACTTGGCAGACCTCCGTGCAACGTCCAGAACACGATGGGAGATGTTTTCTGTGCTCGCGCAGGTTTTCCTTGCCAGACAGAGTGGAAAAGCTTTCTGCTAGCATGTAGACCACAAAAGACGCTAAAGACGAAGGTACGATGCTCTCCGCAGCTAAGCGCCGCTCCCGGGCTTCTTTCGGCAGAAGCGGCGCTAAGAGAGCACAGTGAGCGGTACAATCGTCTTTGCGCGAAGAAGCCGCTTCTTCGGCTCCGGGAGCCGGAGAGAGCGGCATGATCGGAAAGGTGAAGAAGGAAGCTGTACAACACTGGGATTGTGTGCGCAGCTTGCCAACTGATAGAAAACAGTACATTACCACTTTCCTGACTTGTCCAATCACATGAATATTCGATAAGAAGAGGTTTTGGACAGATTTTCTTTTCTTTATGCCAAACACATGGCAGACCTCCGTGCAACGTCCAGAACACGATGGGAGATGTTTTCTGTGCTCGCGCAGGTTTTCCTTGCCAGACAGAGTGGAAAAGCTTTCTGCTAGCATGTAGACCACAAAAGACGCTAAAGACGAAGGTACGATGCTCCCCGGAGCTAAGCGCCGCTCCCGGGCTTCTTTCGGCAGAAGCCGCGCTAAGAGAGCACTGTGAGCGGTACAATCGTCTTTGCGCGAAGAAGCCGCTTCTTCGGCTCCGGGAGCCGGAGAGAGCGGCAGCATCGGAAAGGTGAAGAAGGAAGCTGTACAACAGTGGGATTGTGTGCGCAGCTTGCCAACTGATAGAAAACAGTACATTACCACTTTCCTGACTTTTCCAATCACATGAATATTCGATTGGAAGCTGTTTTGGACAACTTTTCTTTTCTTCTTGTCGAACACTTGGCAGACCTCCGTGCAACGTCCAGAACACGATGGGAGATGTTTTCTGTGCTCGCGCAGGTTTTCCTTGCCAGACAGAGTGGAAAAGCTTTCTGCTAGCATGTAGACCACAAAAGACGCTAAAGACGAAGGTACGATGCTCCCCGGAGCTAAGCGCCGCTCCCGGGCGTCTTTCGGCAGAAGCCGCGCTAAGAGAGCACTGTGAGCGGTACAATCGTCTTTGCGCGAAGAAGCCGCTTCTTCGGCTCCGGGAGCCGGAGAGAGCAGCAGCATCGGAAAGGTGAAGAAGGAAGCCGTACAACACTGGGATTGGGTGCACAGCTTGCCAACTGATAGAAAACAGTACATTACCACTTTCCTGACTTTTCCAATCACATGAATATTCGATAAGAAGCTGTTTTGGACAGATTTTCTTTTCTTCTTGTCAAACACTTGGCAGACCTCCGTGCAACGTCCAGAACACGATGGGAGATGTTTTCTGTGCTCGCGCAGGTTTTCCTTGCCAGACAGAGTGGAAAAGCTTTCTGCTAGCATGTAGACCACAAAAGACGCTAAAGACGAAGGTACGATGCTCTCCGGAGCTAAGCGCCGCTCCCGGGCTTCTTTCGTCAGAAGCCGCGCTAAGAGAGCACTGTGAGCGGTACAATCGTCTTAGCGCGAAGAAGCCGCTTCTTCGGCTCCGGGAGCCGGAGAGAGCGGCAGCATCGGAAAGGTGAAGAAGGAAGCTGTACAACACTGGGATTGTGTGCGCAGCTTGCCAACTGATAGAAAACAGTACATTACCACTTTCCTGACTTTTCCAATCACATGAATATTCGATTGGAAGCTGTTTTGGACAACTTTTCTTTTCTTCTTGTCGAACACTTGGCAGACCTCCGTGCAACGTCCAGAAGACGATGGGAGATGTTTTCTGTGCTCGCGCAGGTTTTCCTTGCCAGACAGAGTGGAAAAGCTTTCTGCTAGCATGTAGACCACAAAAGACGCTAAAGACGAAGGTACGATGCTCCCCGGAGCTAAGCGCCGCTCCCGGGCTTCTTTCGGCAGAAGCCGCGCTAAGAGAGCGCTGCGAGCGGTACAATCGTCTTTGCGCGAAGAAGCCGCTTCTTCGGCTCCGGGAGCCGGAGAGAGCGGCAGCATCGGAAAGGTGAAGAAGGAAGCCGTACAACACTGGGATTGGGTGCACAGCTTGCCAACTGATAGAAAACAGTACATTACCACTTTCCTGACTTTTCCAATCACATGAATATTCGATAAGAAGCTGTTTTGGACAGATTTTCTTTTCTTTATGGCAAACACATGGCAGACCTCCGTGCAACGTCCAGAACACGATGGGAGATGTTTTCTGTGCTCGCGCAGGTTTTCCTTGCCAGACAGAGTGGAAAAGCTTTCTGCTAGCATGTAGACCACAAAAGACGCTAAAGGCGAAGGTACGATGCTCCCCGGAGCTAATCGCCGCTCCCGGGCTTCTTTCGGCAGAAGCCGCGCTAAGAGAGCACTGTGAGCGGTACAATCGTCTTTGCGCGAAGAAGCCGCTTCTTCGGCTCCGGGAGCCGGAGAGAGCGGCATGATCGGAAAGGTGAAGAAGGAAGCTGTACAACACTGGGATTGTGTGCGCAGCTTGCCAACTGATAGACAGCAGTACATTACCACTTTCCTGACTTTTCCAATCACATGAATATTCGACTGGAAGCTGTTTTGGACAACTTTTCTTTTCTTCTTGTCGAACACTTGGCAGACCTCCGTGCAACGTCCAGAACACGATGGGAGATGTTTTCTGTGCTCGCGCAGGTTTTCCTTGCCAGACAGAGTGGAAAAGCTTTCTGCTAGCATGTAGACCACAAAAGACGCTAAAGACGAAGGTACGATGCTCCCCGGAGCTAAGCGCCGCTCCCGGGCGTCTTTCGGCAGAAGCCGCGCTAAGAGAGCACTGTGAGCGGTACAATCGTCTTTGCGCGAAGAAGCCGCTTCTTCGGCTCCGGGAGCCGGAGAGAGCGGCAGCATCGGAAAGGTGAAGAAGGAAGCTGTACAACAGTGGGATTGTGTGCGCAGCTTGCCAACTGATAGAAAACAGTACATTACCACTTTCCTGACTTTTCCAATCACATGAATATTCGATTGGAAGCTGTTTTGGACAACTTTTCTTTTCTTCTTGTCGAACACTTGGCAGACCTCCGTGCAACGTCCAGAACACGATGGGAGATGTTTTCTGTGCTCGCGCAGGTTTTCCTTGCCAGACAGAGTGGAAAAGCTTTCTGCTAGCATGTAGACCACAAAAGACGCTAAAGACGAAGGTACGATGCTCCCCGGAGCTAAGCGCCGCTCCCGGGCTTCTTTCGGCAGAAGCCGCGCTAAGAGAGCGCTGCGAGCGGTACAATCGTCTTTGCGCGAAGAAGCCGCTTCTTCGGCTCCGGGAGCCGGAGAGAGCGGCAGCATCGGAAAGGTGAAGAAGGAAGCTGTACAACACTGGGATTGTGTGCGCAGCTTGCCAACTGATAGACAGTAGTACATTACCCCTTTCCTGACTTTTCCAATCACATGAATATTCGATTGGAAGCTGTTTTGGACAACTTTTCTTTTCTTCTTGTCGAACACTTGGCAGACCTCCGTGCAACGTCCAGAACACGATGGGAGATGTTTTCTGTGCTCGCGCAGGTTTTCCTTGCCAGACAGAGTGGAAAAGCTTTCTGCTAGCATGTAGACCACAAAAGACGCTAAAGGCGAAGGTACGATGCTCCCCGGAGCTAAGCGCCGCTCCCGGGCGTCTTTCGGCAGAAGCCGCGCTAAGAGAGCACTGTGAGCGGTACAATCGTCTTTGCGCGAAGAAGCCGCTTCTTCGGCTCACGGAGCCGGAGAGAGCGGCATGATCGGAAAGGTGAAGAAGGAAGCTGTACAACACTGGGATTGTATGCGCAGATTGCCAACTGATAGACAGCAGTACATTACCACTTTCCTGACTTTTCCAATCACATGAATATTCGATAAGAAGCTGTTTTGGACAGATTTTCTTTTCTTTATGGCAAACACTTGGCAGACCTCCGTGCAACGTCCAGAACACGATGGGAGATGTTTTCTGTGCTCGCGCAGGTTTTCCTTGCCAGACAGAGTGGAAAAGCTTTCTGCTAGCATGTAGACCACAAAAGACGCTAAAGACGAAGGTACGATGCTCTCCGCAGCTAAGCGCCGCTCCCGGGCTTCTTTCGGCAGAAGCGGCGCTAAGAGAGCACAGTGAGCGGTACAATCGTCTTTGCGCGAAGAAGCCGCTTCTTCGGCTCCGGGAGCCGGAGAGAGCGGCAGCATCGGAAAGGTGAAGAAGGAAGCCGTACAACACTGGGATTGGGTGCACAGCTTGCCAACTGATAGAAAACAGTACATTACCACTTTCCTGACTTTTCCAATCACATGAATATTCGATAAGAAACTGTTTTGGACAGATTTTCTTTTCTTTATGGCAAACACTTGGCAGACCTCCGTGCAACGTCCAGAACACGATGGGAGATGTTTTCTGTGCTCGCGCAGGTTTTCCTTGCCAGACAGAGTGGAAAAGCTTTCTGCTAGCATGTAGACCACAAAAGACGCTAAAGGCGAAGATACGATGCTCCCCGGAGCTAATCGCCGCTCCCGGGCTTCTTTCGGCAGAAGCCGCGCTAAGAGAGCACTGTGAGCGGTACAATCGTCTTTGCGCGAAGAAGCCGCTTCTTCGGCTCCGGGAGCCGGAGAGAGCGGCATGATCGGAAAGGTGAAGAAGGAAGCTGTACAACACTGGGATTGTGTGCGCAGCTTGCCAACTGATAGACAGCAGTACATTACCACTTTCCTGACTTTTCCAATCACATGAATATTCGACTGGAAGCTGTTTTGGACAACTTTTCTTTTCTTCTTGTCGAACACTTGGCAGACCTCCGTGCAACGTCCAGAACACGATGGGAGATGTTTTCTGTGCTCGCGCAGGTTTTCCTTGCCAGACAGAGTGGAAAAGCTTTCTGCTAGCATGTAGACCACAAAAGACGCTAAAGACGAAGGTACGATGCTCCCCGGAGCTAAGCGCCGCTCCCGGGCTTCTTTCGGCAGAAGCCGCGCTAAGAGAGCACTGTGAGCGGTACAATCGTCTTAGCGCGAAGAAGCCGCTTCTTCGGCTCCGGGAGCCGGAGAGAGCGGCAGCATCGGAAAGGTGAAGAAGGAAGCTGTACAACAGTGGGATTGTGTGCGCAGCTTGCCAACTGATAGAAAACAGTACATTACCACTTTCCTGACTTTTCCAATCACATGAATATTCGATTGGAAGCTGTTTTGGACAACTTTTCTTTTCTTCTTGTCGAACACTTGGCAGACCTCCGTGCAACGTCCAGAACACGATGGGAGATGTTTTCTGTGCTCGCGCAGGTTTTCCTTGCCAGACAGAGTGGAAAAGCTTTCTGCTAAGATGTAGACCACAAAAGACGCTAAAGGCGAAGGTACGATGCTCCCCGGAGCTAAGCGCCGCTCCCGGGCGTCTTTCGGCAGAAGCCGCGCTAAGAGACCACTGTGAGCGGTACAATCGTCTTTGCGCGAAGAAGCCGCTTCTTCGGCTCCGGGAGCCGGAGAGAGCGGCATGATCGGAAAGGTGAAGAAGGAAGCTGTACAACACTGGGATTGTGTGCGCAGCTTGCCAACTGATAGAAAACAGTACATTACCACTTTCCTGACTTTTCCAATCACATGAATCTTCGATTGGAAGCTGTTTTGGACAGATTTTCTTTTCTTTATGGCAAACACTTGGCAGACCTCCGTGCAACGTCCAGAACGCGTTGGAGATGTTTTCTGTGCTCGCGCAGGTTTTCCTTGCCAGACAGAGTGGAAAAGCTTTCTGCTAGCATGTAGACCACAAAAGACGCTAAAGGCGAAGGTACGATGCTCCCCGGAGCTAAGCGCCGCTCCCGGGCGTCTTTCGGCAGAAGCCGCGCTAAGAGAGCACTGTGAGCGGTACAATCGTCTTTGCGCGAAGAAGCCGCTTCTTCGGCTCACGGAGCCGGAGAGAGCGGCATGATCGGAAAGGTGAAGAAGGAAGCTGTACAACACTGGGATTGTATGCACAGATTGCCAACTGATAGACAGCAGTACATTACCACTTTCCTGACTTTTCCAATCACATGAATATTCGATAAGAAGCTGTTTTGGACAGATTTTCTTTTCTTTATGGCAAACACTTGGCAGACCTCCGTGCAACGTCCAGAACACGATGGGAGATGTTTTCTGTGCTCGCGCAGGTTTTCCTTGCCAGACAGAGTGGAAAAGCTTTCTGCTAGCATGTAGACCACAAAAGACGCTAAAGACGAAGGTACGATGCTCTCCGCAGCTAAGCGCCGCTCCCGGGCTTCTTTCGGCAGAAGCGGCGCTAAGAGAGCACAGTGAGCGGTACAATCGTCTTTGCGCGAAGAAGCCGCTTCTTCGGCTCCGGGAGCCGGAGAGAGCGGCATGATCGGAAAGGTGAAGAAGGAAGCTGTACAACACTGGGATTGTGTGCGCAGCTTGCCAACTGATAGAAAACAGTACATTACCACTTTCCTGACTTGTCCAATCACATGAATATTCGATAAGAAGAGGTTTTGGACAGATTTTCTTTTCTTTATGCCAAACACATGGCAGACCTCCGTGCAACGTCCAGAACACGATGGGAGATGTTTTCTGTGCTCGCGCAGGTTTTCCTTGCCAGACAGAGTGGAAAAGCTTTCTGCTAGCATGTAGACCACAAAAGACGCTAAAGACGAAGGTACGATGCTCCCCGGAGCTAAGCGCCGCTCCCGGGCTTCTTTCGGCAGAAGCCGCGCTAAGAGAGCACTGTGAGCGGTACAATCGTCTTTGCGCGAAGAAGCCGCTTCTTCGGCTCCGGGAGCCGGAGAGAGCGGCAGCATCGGAAAGGTGAAGAAGGAAGCTGTACAACACTGGGATTGTGTGCGCAGCTTGCCAACTGATAGAAAACAGTACATTACCACTTTCCTGACTTGTCCAATCACATGAATATTCGATAAGAAGAGGTTTTGGACAGATTTTCTTTTCTTTATGCCAAACACATGGCAGACCTCCGTGCAACGTCCAGAACACGATGGGAGATGTTTTCTGTGCTCGCGCAGGTTTTCCTTGCCAGACAGAGTGGAAAAGCTTTCTGCTAGCATGTAGACCACAAAAGACGCTAAAGACGAAGGTACGATGCTCCCCGGAGCTAAGCGCCGCTCCCGGGCTTCTTTCGGCAGAAGCGGCGCTAAGAGAGCACTGTGAGCGGTACAATCGTCTTTGCGCGAAGAAGCCGCTTCTTCGGCTCCGGGAGCCGGAGAGAGCGGCAGCATCGGAAAGGTGAAGAAGGAAGCTGTACAACAGTGGGATTGTGTGCGCAGCTTGCCAACTGATAGAAAACAGTACATTACCACTTTCCTGACTTTTCCAATCACATGAATATTCGATTGGAAGCTGTTTTGGACAACTTTTCTTTTCTTCTTGTCGAACACTTGGCAGACCTCCGTGCAACGTCCAGAACACGATGGGAGATGTTTTCTGTGCTCGCGCAGGTTTTCCTTGCCAGACAGAGTGGAAAAGCTTTCTGCTAGCATGTAGACCACAAAAGACGCTAAAGACGAAGGTACGATGCTCCCCGGAGCTAAGCGCCGCTCCCGGGCGTCTTTCGGCAGAAGCCGCGCTAAGAGAGCGCTGCGAGCGGTACAATCGTCTTTGCGCGAAGAAGCCGCTTCTTCGGCTCCGGGAGCCGGAGAGAGCGGCAGCATCGGAAAGGTGAAGAAGGAAGCCGTACAACACTGGGATTGTGTGCGCAGCTTGCCAACTGATAGAAAACAGTACATTACCACTTTCCTGACTTTTCCAATCACATGAATATTCGATTGGAAGCTGTTTTGGACAACTTTTCTTTTCTTCTTGTCGAACACTTGGCAGACCTCCGTGCAACGTCCAGAACACGATGGGAGATGTTTTCTGTGCTCGCGCAGGTTTTCCTTGCCAGACAGAGTGGAAAAGCTTTCTGCTAGCATGTAGACCACAAAAGACGCTAAAGGCGAAGGTACGATGCTCCCCGGAGCTAATCGCCGCTCCCGGGCTTCTTTCGGCAGAAGCCGCGCTAAGAGAGCACTGTGAGCGGTACAATCGTCTTTGCGCAAAGAAGCCGCTTCTTCGGCTCCGGGAGCCGGAGAGAGCGGCATGATCGGAAAGGTGAAGAAGGAAGCTGTACAACACTGGGATTGTGTGCGCAGCTTGCCAACTGATAGACAGTAGTACATTACCCCTTTCCTGACTTTTCCAATCACATGAATATTCGATTGGAAGCTGTTTTGGACAACTTTTCTTTTCTTCTTGTCGAACACTTGGCAGACCTCCGTGCAACGTCCAGAACACGATGGGAGATGTTTTCTGTGCTCGCGCAGGTTTTCCTTGCCAGACAGAGTGGAAAAGCTATCTGCTAGCATGTAGACCACAAAAGACGCTAAAGGCGAAGGTACGATGCTCCCCGGAGCTAAGCGCCGCTCCCGGGCGTCTTTCGGCAGAAGCCGCGCTAAGAGAGCACTGTGAGCGGTACAATCGTCTTTGCGCGAAGAAGCCGCTTCTTCGGCTCCGGGAGCCGGAGAGAGCGGCATGATCGGAAAGGTGAAGAAGGAAGCTGTACAACACTGGGATTGTGTGCGCAGCTTGCCAACTGATAGAAAACAGTACATTACCACTTTCCTGACTTTTCCAATCACATGAATCTTCGATTGGAAGCTGTTTTGGACAGATTTTCTTTTCTTTATGGCAAACACTTGGCAGACCTCCGTGCAACGTCCAGAACGCGTTGGAGATGTTTTCTGTGCTCGCGCAGGTTTTCCTTGCCAGACAGAGTGGAAAAGCTTTCTGCTAGCATGTAGACCACAAAAGACGCTAAAGGCGAAGGTACGATGCTCCCCGGAGCTAAGCGCCGCTCCCGGGCGTCTTTCGGCAGAAGCCGCGCTAAGAGAGCACTGTGAGCGGTACAATCGTCTTAGCGCGAAGAAGCCGCTTCTTCGGCTCCGGGAGCCGGAGAGAGCGGCATGATCGGAAAGGTGAAGAAGGAAGCTGTACAACACTGGGATTGTATGCGCAGATTGCCAACTGATAGACAGCAGTACATTACCACTTTCCTGACTTTTCCAATCACATGAATATTCGATAAGAAGCTGTTTTGGACAGATTTTCTTTTCTTTATGGCAAACACTTGGCAGACCTCCGTGCAACGTCCAGAACACGATGGGAGATGTTTTCTGTGCTCGCGCAGGTTTTCCTTGCCAGACAGAGTGGAAAAGCTTTCTGCTAGCATGTAGACCACAAAAGACGCTAAAGACGAAGGTACGATGCTCTCCGCAGCTAAGCGCCGCTCCCGGGCTTCTTTCGGCAGAAGCGGCGCTAAGAGAGCACAGTGAGCGGTACAATCGTCTTTGCGCGAAGAAGCCGCTTCTTCGGCTCCGGGAGCCGGAGAGAGCGGCATGATCGGAAAGGTGAAGAAGGAAGCTGTACAACACTGGGATTGTGTGCGCAGCTTGCCAACTGATAGAAAACAGTACATTACCACTTTCCTGACTTGTCCAATCACATGAATATTCGATAAGAAGAGGTTTTGGACAGATTTTCTTTTCTTTATGCCAAACACATGGCAGACCTCCGTGCAACGTCCAGAACACGATGGGAGATGTTTTCTGTGCTCGCGCAGGTTTTCCTTGCCAGACAGAGTGGAAAAGCTTTCTGCTAGCATGTAGACCACAAAAGACGCTAAAGACGAAGGTACGATGCTCCCCGGAGCTAAGCGCCGCTCCCGGGCTTCTTTCGGCAGAAGCGGCGCTAAGAGAGCACTGTGAGCGGTACAATCGTCTTTGCGCGAAGAAGCCGCTTCTTCGGCTCCGGGAGCCGGAGAGAGCGGCAGCATCGGAAAGGTGAAGAAGGAAGCTGTACAACAGTGGGATTGTATGCGCAGCTTGCCAACTGATAGAAAACAGTACATTACCACTTTCCTGACTTTTCCAATCACATGAATATTCGATTGGAAGCTGTTTTGGACAACTTTTCTTTTCTTCTTGTCGAACACTTGGCAGACCTCCGTGCAACGTCCAGAACACGATGGGAGATGTTTTCTGTGCTCGCGCAGGTTTTCCTTGCCAGACAGAGTGGAAAAGCTTTCTGCTAGCATGTAGACCACAAAAGACGCTAAAGACGAAGGTACGATGCTCCCCGGAGCTAAGCGCCGCTCCCGGGCGTCTTTCGGCAGAAGCCGCGCTAAGAGAGCGCTGCGAGCGGTACAATCGTCTTTGCGCGAAGAAGCCGCTTCTTCGGCTCCGGGAGCCGGAGAGAGCGGCAGCATCGGAAAGGTGAAGAAGGAAGCCGTACAACACTGGGATTGTGTGCGCAGCTTGCCAACTGATAGAAAACAGTACATTACCACTTTCCTGACTTTTCCAATCACATGAATATTCGATTGGAAGCTGTTTTGGACAACTTTTCTTTTCTTCTTGTCGAACACTTGGCAGACCTCCGTGCAACGTCCAGAACACGATGGGAGATGTTTTCTGTGCTCGCGCAGGTTTTCCTTGCCAGACAGAGTGGAAAAGCTTTCTGCTAGCATGTAGACCACAAAAGACGCTAAAGACGAAGGTACGATGCTCCCCGGAGCTAAGCGCCGCTCCCGGGCTTCTTTCGGCAGAAGCCGCGCTAAGAGAGCGCTGCGAGCGGTAAAATCGTCTTTGCGCGAAGAAGCCGCTTCTTCGGCTCCGGGAGCCGGAGAGAGCGGCAGCATCGGAAAGGTGAAGAAGGAAGCCGTACAACACTGGGATTGTGTGCACAGCTTGCCAACTGATAGAAAACAGTACATTACCACTTTCCTGACTTTTCCAATCACATGAATATTCGATAAGAAGCTGTTTTGGACAGATTTTCTTTTCTTTATGGCAAACACTTGGCAGACCTCCGTGCAACGTCCAGAACACGATGGGAGATGTTTTCTGTGCTCGCGCAGGTTTTCCTTGCCAGACAGAGTGGAAAAGCTTTCTGCTAGCATGTAGACCACAAAAGACGCTAAAGGCGAAGGTACGATGCTCCCCGGAGCTAATCGCCGCTCCCGGGCTTCTTTCGGCAGAAGCCGCGCTAAGAGAGCACTGTGAGCGGTACAATCGTCTTTGCGCGAAGAAGCCGCTTCTTCGGCTCCGGGAGCCGGAGAGAGCGGCATGATCGGAAAGGTGAAGAAGGAAGCTGTACAACACTGGGATTGTGTGCGCAGCTTGCCAACTGATAGACAGCAGTACATTACCACTTTCCTGACTTTTCCAATCACATGAATATTCGACTGGAAGCTGTTTTGGACAACTTTTCTTTTCTTCTTGTCGAACACTTGGCAGACCTCCGTGCAACGTCCAGAACACGATGGGAGATGTTTTCTGTGCTCGCGCAGGTTTTCCTTGCCAGACAGAGTGGAAAAGCTTTCTGCTAGCATGTAGACCACAAAAGACGCTAAAGACGAAGGTACGATGCTCCCCGGAGCTAAGCGCCGCTCCCGGCTTCTTTCGGCAGAAGCCGCGCTAAGAGAGCACTGTGAGCGGTACAATCGTCTTTGCGCGAAGAAGCCGCTTCTTCGGCTCCGGGAGCCGGAGAGAGCGGCAGCATCGGAAAGGTGAAGAAGGAAGCTGTACAACACTGGGATTGTGTGCGCAGCTTGCCAACTGATAGACAGTAGTACATTACCCCTTTCCTGACTTTTCCAATCACATGAATATTCGATTGGAAGCTGTTTTGGACAACTTTTCTTTTCTTCTTGTCGAACACTTGGCAGACCTCCGTGCAACGTCCAGAACACGATGGGAGATGTTTTCTGTGCTCGCGCAGGTTTTCCTTGCCAGACAGAGTGGAAAAGCTTTCTGCTAAGATGTAGACCACAAAAGACGCTAAAGGCGAAGGTACGATGCTCCCCGGAGCTAAGCGCCGCTCCCGGGCGTCTTTCGGCAGAAGCCGCGCTAAGAGACCACTGTGAGCGGTACAATCGTCTTTGCGCGAAGAAGCCGCTTCTTCGGCTCCGGGAGCCGGAGAGAGCGGCATGATCGGAAAGGTGAAGAAGGAAGCTGTACAACACTGGGATTGTGTGCGCAGCTTGCCAACTGATAGAAAACAGTACATTACCACTTTCCTGACTTTTCCAATCACATGAATCTTCGATTGGAAGCTGTTTTGGACAGATTTTCTTTTCTTTATGGCAAACACTTGGCAGACCTCCGTGCAACGTCCAGAACGCGTTGGAGATGTTTTCTGTGCTCGCGCAGGTTTTCCTTGCCAGACAGAGTGGAAAAGCTTTCTGCTAGCATGTAGACCACAAAAGACGCTAAAGGCGAAGGTACGATGCTCCCCGGAGCTAAGCGCCGCTCCCGGGCGTCTTTCGGCAGAAGCCGCGCTAAGAGAGCACTGTGAGCGGTACAATCGTCTTTGCGCGAAGAAGCCGCTTCTTCGGCTCACGGAGCCGGAGAGAGCGGCATGATCGGAAAGGTGAAGAAGGAAGCTGTACAACACTGGGATTGTATGCACAGATTGCCAACTGATAGACAGCAGTACATTACCACTTTCCTGACTTTTCCAATCACATGAATATTCGATAAGAAGCTGTTTTGGACAGATTTTCTTTTCTTTATGGCAAACACTTGGCAGACCTCCGTGCAACGTCCAGAACACGATGGGAGATGTTTTCTGTGCTCGCGCAGGTTTTCCTTGCCAGACAGAGTGGAAAAGCTTTCTGCTAGCATGTAGACCACAAAAGACGCTAAAGACGAAGGTACGATGCTCTCCGCAGCTAAGCGCCGCTCCCGGGCTTCTTTCGGCAGAAGCGGCGCTAAGAGAGCACAGTGAGCGGTACAATCGTCTTTGCGCGAAGAAGCCGCTTCTTCGGCTCCGGGAGCCGGAGAGAGCGGCATGATCGGAAAGGTGAAGAAGGAAGCTGTACAACACTGGGATTGTGTGCGCAGCTTGCCAACTGATAGAAAACAGTACATTACCACTTTCCTGACTTGTCCAATCACATGAATATTCGATAAGAAGAGGTTTTGGACAGATTTTCTTTTCTTTATGCCAAACACATGGCAGACCTCCGTGCAACGTCCAGAACACGATGGGAGATGTTTTCTGTGCTCGCGCAGGTTTTCCTTGCCAGACAGAGTGGAAAAGCTTTCTGCTAGCATGTAGACCACAAAAGACGCTAAAGACGAAGGTACGATGCTCCCCGGAGCTAAGCGCCGCTCCCGGGCTTCTTTCGGCAGAAGCCGCGCTAAGAGAGCACTGTGAGCGGTACAATCGTCTTTGCGCGAAGAAGCCGCTTCTTCGGCTCCGGGAGCCGGAGAGAGCGGCAGCATCGGAAAGGTGAAGAAGGAAGCTGTACAACAGTGGGATTGTGTGCGCAGCTTGCCAACTGATAGAAAACAGTACATTACCACTTTCCTGACTTTTCCAATCACATGAATATTCGATTGGAAGCTGTTTTGGACAACTTTTCTTTTCTTCTTGTCGAACACTTGGCAGACCTCCGTGCAACGTCCAGAACACGATGGGAGATGTTTTCTGTGCTCGCGCAGGTTTTCCTTGCCAGACAGAGTGGAAAAGCTTTCTGCTAGCATGTAGACCACAAAAGACGCTAAAGACGAAGGTACGATGCTCCCCGGAGCTAAGCGCCGCTCCCGGGCGTCTTTCGGCAGAAGCCGCGCTAAGAGAGCACTGTGAGCGGTACAATCGTCTTTGCGCGAAGAAGCCGCTTCTTCGGCTCCGGGAGCCGGAGAGAGCAGCAGCATCGGAAAGGTGAAGAAGGAAGCCGTACAACACTGGGATTGGGTGCACAGCTTGCCAACTGATAGAAAACAGTACATTACCACTTTCCTGACTTTTCCAATCACATGAATATTCGATAAGAAGCTGTTTTGGACAGATTTTCTTTTCTTCTTGTCAAACACTTGGCAGACCTCCGTGCAACGTCCAGAACACGATGGGAGATGTTTTCTGTGCTCGCGCAGGTTTTCCTTGCCAGACAGAGTGGAAAAGCTTTCTGCTAGCATGTAGACCACAAAAGACGCTAAAGACGAAGGTACGATGCTCTCCGGAGCTAAGCGCCGCTCCCGGGCTTCTTTCGTCAGAAGCCGCGCTAAGAGAGCACTGTGAGCGGTACAATCGTCTTAGCGCGAAGAAGCCGCTTCTTCGGCTCCGGGAGCCGGAGAGAGCGGCAGCATCGGAAAGGTGAAGAAGGAAGCTGTACAACACTGGGATTGTGTGCGCAGCTTGCCAACTGATAGAAAACAGTACATTACCACTTTCCTGACTTTTCCAATCACATGAATATTCGATTGGAAGCTGTTTTGGACAACTTTTCTTTTCTTCTTGTCGAACACTTGGCAGACCTCCGTGCAACGTCCAGAAGACGATGGGAGATGTTTTCTGTGCTCGCGCAGGTTTTCCTTGCCAGACAGAGTGGAAAAGCTTTCTGCTAGCATGTAGACCACAAAAGACGCTAAAGACGAAGGTACGATGCTCCCCGGAGCTAAGCGCCGCTCCCGGGCTTCTTTCGGCAGAAGCCGCGCTAAGAGAGCGCTGCGAGCGGTACAATCGTCTTTGCGCGAAGAAGCCGCTTCTTCGGCTCCGGGAGCCGGAGAGAGCGGCAGCATCGGAAAGGTGAAGAAGGAAGCCGTACAACACTGGGATTGGGTGCACAGCTTGCCAACTGATAGAAAACAGTACATTACCACTTTCCTGACTTTTCCAATCACATGAATATTCGATAAGAAGCTGTTTTGGACAGATTTTCTTTTCTTTATGGCAAACACATGGCAGACCTCCGTGCAACGTCCAGAACACGATGGGAGATGTTTTCTGTGCTCGCGCAGGTTTTCCTTGCCAGACAGAGTGGAAAAGCTTTCTGCTAGCATGTAGACCACAAAAGACGCTAAAGGCGAAGGTACGATGCTCCCCGGAGCTAATCGCCGCTCCCGGGCTTCTTTCGGCAGAAGCCGCGCTAAGAGAGCACTGTGAGCGGTACAATCGTCTTTGCGCGAAGAAGCCGCTTCTTCGGCTCCGGGAGCCGGAGAGAGCGGCATGATCGGAAAGGTGAAGAAGGAAGCTGTACAACACTGGGATTGTGTGCGCAGCTTGCCAACTGATAGACAGCAGTACATTACCACTTTCCTGACTTTTCCAATCACATGAATATTCGACTGGAAGCTGTTTTGGACAACTTTTCTTTTCTTCTTGTCGAACACTTGGCAGACCTCCGTGCAACGTCCAGAACACGATGGGAGATGTTTTCTGTGCTCGCGCAGGTTTTCCTTGCCAGACAGAGTGGAAAAGCTTTCTGCTAGCATGTAGACCACAAAAGACGCTAAAGACGAAGGTACGATGCTCCCCGGAGCTAAGCGCCGCTCCCGGGCGTCTTTCGGCAGAAGCCGCGCTAAGAGAGCACTGTGAGCGGTACAATCGTCTTTGCGCGAAGAAGCCGCTTCTTCGGCTCCGGGAGCCGGAGAGAGCGGCAGCATCGGAAAGGTGAAGAAGGAAGCTGTACAACAGTGGGATTGTGTGCGCAGCTTGCCAACTGATAGACAGTAGTACATTACCCCTTTCCTGACTTTTCCAATCACATGAATATTCGATTGGAAGCTGTTTTGGACAACTTTTCTTTTCTTCTTGTCGAACACTTGGCAGACCTCCGTGCAACGTCCAGAACACGATGGGAGATGTTTTCTGTGCTCGCGCAGGTTTTCCTTGCCAGACAGAGTGGAAAAGCTTTCTGCTAGCATGTAGACCACAAAAGACGCTAAAGGCGAAGGTACGATGCTCCCCGGAGCTAAGCGCCGCTCCCGGGCGTCTTTCGGCAGAAGCCGCGCTAAGAGAGCACTGTGAGCGGTACAATCGTCTTTGCGCGAAGAAGCCGCTTCTTCGGCTCACGGAGCCGGAGAGAGCGGCATGATCGGAAAGGTGAAGAAGGAAGCTGTACAACACTGGGATTGTATGCGCAGATTGCCAACTGATAGACAGCAGTACATTACCACTTTCCTGACTTTTCCAATCACATGAATATTCGATAAGAAGCTGTTTTGGACAGATTTTCTTTTCTTTATGGCAAACACTTGGCAGACCTCCGTGCAACGTCCAGAACACGATGGGAGATGTTTTCTGTGCTCGCGCAGGTTTTCCTTGCCAGACAGAGTGGAAAAGCTTTCTGCTAGCATGTAGACCACAAAAGACGCTAAAGACGAAGGTACGATGCTCTCCGCAGCTAAGCGCCGCTCCCGGGCTTCTTTCGGCAGAAGCGGCGCTAAGAGAGCACAGTGAGCGGTACAATCGTCTTTGCGCGAAGAAGCCGCTTCTTCGGCTCCGGGAGCCGGAGAGAGCGGCAGCATCGGAAAGGTGAAGAAGGAAGCCGTACAACACTGGGATTGGGTGCACAGCTTGCCAACTGATAGAAAACAGTACATTACCACTTTCCTGACTTTTCCAATCACATGAATATTCGATAAGAAACTGTTTTGGACAGATTTTCTTTTCTTTATGGCAAACACTTGGCAGACCTCCGTGCAACGTCCAGAACACGATGGGAGATGTTTTCTGTGCTCGCGCAGGTTTTCCTTGCCAGACAGAGTGGAAAAGCTTTCTGCTAGCATGTAGACCACAAAAGACGCTAAAGGCGAAGATACGATGCTCCCCGGAGCTAATCGCCGCTCCCGGGCTTCTTTCGGCAGAAGCCGCGCTAAGAGAGCACTGTGAGCGGTACAATCGTCTTTGCGCGAAGAAGCCGCTTCTTCGGCTCCGGGAGCCGGAGAGAGCGGCATGATCGGAAAGGTGAAGAAGGAAGCTGTACAACACTGGGATTGTGTGCGCAGCTTGCCAACTGATAGACAGCAGTACATTACCACTTTCCTGACTTTTCCAATCACATGAATATTCGACTGGAAGCTGTTTTGGACAACTTTTCTTTTCTTCTTGTCGAACACTTGGCAGACCTCCGTGCAACGTCCAGAACACGATGGGAGATGTTTTCTGTGCTCGCGCAGGTTTTCCTTGCCAGACAGAGTGGAAAAGCTTTCTGCTAGCATGTAGACCACAAAAGACGCTAAAGACGAAGGTACGATGCTCCCCGGAGCTAAGCGCCGCTCCCGGGCTTCTTTCGGCAGAAGCCGCGCTAAGAGAGCACTGTGAGCGGTACAATCGTCTTAGCGCGAAGAAGCCGCTTCTTCGGCTCCGGGAGCCGGAGAGAGCGGCAGCATCGGAAAGGTGAAGAAGGAAGCTGTACAACAGTGGGATTGTGTGCGCAGCTTGCCAACTGATAGAAAACAGTACATTACCACTTTCCTGACTTTTCCAATCACATGAATATTCGATTGGAAGCTGTTTTGGACAACTTTTCTTTTCTTCTTGTCGAACACTTGGCAGACCTCCGTGCAACGTCCAGAACACGATGGGAGATGTTTTCTGTGCTCGCGCAGGTTTTCCTTGCCAGACAGAGTGGAAAAGCTTTCTGCTAAGATGTAGACCACAAAAGACGCTAAAGGCGAAGGTACGATGCTCCCCGGAGCTAAGCGCCGCTCCCGGGCGTCTTTCGGCAGAAGCCGCGCTAAGAGACCACTGTGAGCGGTACAATCGTCTTTGCGCGAAGAAGCCGCTTCTTCGGCTCCGGGAGCCGGAGAGAGCGGCATGATCGGAAAGGTGAAGAAGGAAGCTGTACAACACTGGGATTGTGTGCGCAGCTTGCCAACTGATAGAAAACAGTACATTACCACTTTCCTGACTTTTCCAATCACATGAATCTTCGATTGGAAGCTGTTTTGGACAGATTTTCTTTTCTTTATGGCAAACACTTGGCAGACCTCCGTGCAACGTCCAGAACGCGTTGGAGATGTTTTCTGTGCTCGCGCAGGTTTTCCTTGCCAGACAGAGTGGAAAAGCTTTCTGCTAGCATGTAGACCACAAAAGACGCTAAAGGCGAAGGTACGATGCTCCCCGGAGCTAAGCGCCGCTCCCGGGCGTCTTTCGGCAGAAGCCGCGCTAAGAGAGCACTGTGAGCGGTACAATCGTCTTTGCGCGAAGAAGCCGCTTCTTCGGCTCACGGAGCCGGAGAGAGCGGCATGATCGGAAAGGTGAAGAAGGAAGCTGTACAACACTGGGATTGTATGCACAGATTGCCAACTGATAGACAGCAGTACATTACCACTTTCCTGACTTTTCCAATCACATGAATATTCGATAAGAAGCTGTTTTGGACAGATTTTCTTTTCTTTATGGCAAACACTTGGCAGACCTCCGTGCAACGTCCAGAACACGATGGGAGATGTTTTCTGTGCTCGCGCAGGTTTTCCTTGCCAGACAGAGTGGAAAAGCTTTCTGCTAGCATGTAGACCACAAAAGACGCTAAAGACGAAGGTACGATGCTCTCCGCAGCTAAGCGCCGCTCCCGGGCTTCTTTCGGCAGAAGCGGCGCTAAGAGAGCACAGTGAGCGGTACAATCGTCTTTGCGCGAAGAAGCCGCTTCTTCGGCTCCGGGAGCCGGAGAGAGCGGCATGATCGGAAAGGTGAAGAAGGAAGCTGTACAACACTGGGATTGTGTGCGCAGCTTGCCAACTGATAGAAAACAGTACATTACCACTTTCCTGACTTGTCCAATCACATGAATATTCGATAAGAAGAGGTTTTGGACAGATTTTCTTTTCTTTATGCCAAACACATGGCAGACCTCCGTGCAACGTCCAGAACACGATGGGAGATGTTTTCTGTGCTCGCGCAGGTTTTCCTTGCCAGACAGAGTGGAAAAGCTTTCTGCTAGCATGTAGACCACAAAAGACGCTAAAGACGAAGGTACGATGCTCCCCGGAGCTAAGCGCCGCTCCCGGGCTTCTTTCGGCAGAAGCCGCGCTAAGAGAGCACTGTGAGCGGTACAATCGTCTTTGCGCGAAGAAGCCGCTTCTTCGGCTCCGGGAGCCGGAGAGAGCGGCAGCATCGGAAAGGTGAAGAAGGAAGCTGTACAACAGTGGGATTGTGTGCGCAGCTTGCCAACTGATAGAAAACAGTACATTACCACTTTCCTGACTTTTCCAATCACATGAATATTCGATTGGAAGCTGTTTTGGACAACTTTTCTTTTCTTCTTGTCGAACACTTGGCAGACCTCCGTGCAACGTCCAGAACACGATGGGAGATGTTTTCTGTGCTCGCGCAGGTTTTCCTTGCCAGACAGAGTGGAAAAGCTTTCTGCTAGCATGTAGACCACAAAAGACGCTAAAGACGAAGGTACGATGCTCCCCGGAGCTAAGCGCCGCTCCCGGGCGTCTTTCGGCAGAAGCCGCGCTAAGAGAGCACTGTGAGCGGTACAATCGTCTTTGCGCGAAGAAGCCGCTTCTTCGGCTCCGGGAGCCGGAGAGAGCAGCAGCATCGGAAAGGTGAAGAAGGAAGCCGTACAACACTGGGATTGGGTGCACAGCTTGCCAACTGATAGAAAACAGTACATTACCACTTTCCTGACTTTTCCAATCACATGAATATTCGATAAGAAGCTGTTTTGGACAGATTTTCTTTTCTTCTTGTCAAACACTTGGCAGACCTCCGTGCAACGTCCAGAACACGATGGGAGATGTTTTCTGTGCTCGCGCAGGTTTTCCTTGCCAGACAGAGTGGAAAAGCTTTCTGCTAGCATGTAGACCACAAAAGACGCTAAAGACGAAGGTACGATGCTCTCCGGAGCTAAGCGCCGCTCCCGGGCTTCTTTCGTCCGAAGCCGCGCTAAGAGAGCACTGTGAGCGGTACAATCGTCTTAGCGCGAAGAAGCCGCTTCTTCGGCTCCGGGAGCCGGAGAGAGCGGCAGCATCGGAAAGGTGAAGAAGGAAGCTGTACAACACTGGGATTGTGTGCGCAGCTTGCCAACTGATAGAAAACAGTACATTACCACTTTCCTGACTTTTCCAATCACATGAATATTCGATTGGAAGCTGTTTTGGACAACTTTTCTTTTCTTCTTGTCGAACACTTGGCAGACCTCCGTGCAACGTCCAGAAGACGATGGGAGATGTTTTCTGTGCTCGCGCAGGTTTTCCTTGCCAGACAGAGTGGAAAAGCTTTCTGCTAGCATGTAGACCACAAAAGACGCTAAAGACGAAGGTACGATGCTCCCCGGAGCTAAGCGCCGCTCCCGGGCTTCTTTCGGCAGAAGCCGCGCTAAGAGAGCGCTGCGAGCGGTACAATCGTCTTTGCGCGAAGAAGCCGCTTCTTCGGCTCCGGGAGCCGGAGAGAGCGGCAGCATCGGAAAGGTGAAGAAGGAAGCCGTACAACACTGGGATTGGGTGCACAGCTTGCCAACTGATAGAAAACAGTACATTACCACTTTCCTGACTTTTCCAATCACATGAATATTCGATAAGAAGCTGTTTTGGACAGATTTTCTTTTCTTTATGGCAAACACATGGCAGACCTCCGTGCAACGTCCAGAACACGATGGGAGATGTTTTCTGTGCTCGCGCAGGTTTTCCTTGCCAGACAGAGTGGAAAAGCTTTCTGCTAGCATGTAGACCACAAAAGACGCTAAAGGCGAAGGTACGATGCTCCCCGGAGCTAATCGCCGCTCCCGGGCTTCTTTCGGCAGAAGCCGCGCTAAGAGAGCACTGTGAGCGGTACAATCGTCTTTGCGCGAAGAAGCCGCTTCTTCGGCTCCGGGAGCCGGAGAGAGCGGCATGATCGGAAAGGTGAAGAAGGAAGCTGTACAACACTGGGATTGTGTGCGCAGCTTGCCAACTGATAGACAGCAGTACATTACCACTTTCCTGACTTTTCCAATCACATGAATATTCGACTGGAAGCTGTTTTGGACAACTTTTCTTTTCTTCTTGTCGAACACTTGGCAGACCTCCGTGCAACGTCCAGAACACGATGGGAGATGTTTTCTGTGCTCGCGCAGGTTTTCCTTGCCAGACAGAGTGGAAAAGCTTTCTGCTAGCATGTAGACCACAAAAGACGCTAAAGACGAAGGTACGATGCTCCCCGGAGCTAAGCGCCGCTCCCGGGCGTCTTTCGGCAGAAGCCGCGCTAAGAGAGCACTGTGAGCGGTACAATCGTCTTTGCGCGAAGAAGCCGCTTCTTCGGCTCCGGGAGCCGGAGAGAGCGGCAGCATCGGAAAGGTGAAGAAGGAAGCTGTACAACAGTGGGATTGTGTGCGCAGCTTGCCAACTGATAGAAAACAGTACATTACCACTTTCCTGACTTTTCCAATCACATGAATATTCGATTGGAAGCTGTTTTGGACAACTTTTCTTTTCTTCTTGTCGAACACTTGGCAGACCTCCGTGCAACGTCCAGAACACGATGGGAGATGTTTTCTGTGCTCGCGCAGGTTTTCCTTGCCAGACAGAGTGGAAAAGCTTTCTGCTAGCATGTAGACCACAAAAGACGCTAAAGACGAAGGTACGATGCTCCCCGGAGCTAAGCGCCGCTCCCGGGCTTCTTTCGGCAGAAGCCGCGCTAAGAGAGCGCTGCGAGCGGTACAATCGTCTTTGCGCGAAGAAGCCGCTTCTTCGGCTCCGGGAGCCGGAGAGAGCGGCAGCATCGGAAAGGTGAAGAAGGAAGCTGTACAACACTGGGATTGTGTGCGCAGCTTGCCAACTGATAGACAGTAGTACATTACCCCTTTCCTGACTTTTCCAATCACATGAATATTCGATTGGAAGCTGTTTTGGACAACTTTTCTTTTCTTCTTGTCGAACACTTGGCAGACCTCCGTGCAACGTCCAGAACACGATGGGAGATGTTTTCTGTGCTCGCGCAGGTTTTCCTTGCCAGACAGAGTGGAAAAGCTTTCTGCTAGCATGTAGACCACAAAAGACGCTAAAGGCGAAGGTACGATGCTCCCCGGAGCTAAGCGCCGCTCCCGGGCGTCTTTCGGCAGAAGCCGCGCTAAGAGAGCACTGTGAGCGGTACAATCGTCTTTGCGCGAAGAAGCCGCTTCTTCGGCTCACGGAGCCGGAGAGAGCGGCATGATCGGAAAGGTGAAGAAGGAAGCTGTACAACACTGGGATTGTATGCGCAGATTGCCAACTGATAGACAGCAGTACATTACCACTTTCCTGACTTTTCCAATCACATGAATATTCGATAAGAAGCTGTTTTGGACAGATTTTCTTTTCTTTATGGCAAACACTTGGCAGACCTCCGTGCAACGTCCAGAACACGATGGGAGATGTTTTCTGTGCTCGCGCAGGTTTTCCTTGCCAGACAGAGTGGAAAAGCTTTCTGCTAGCATGTAGACCACAAAAGACGCTAAAGACGAAGGTACGATGCTCTCCGCAGCTAAGCGCCGCTCCCGGGCTTCTTTCGGCAGAAGCGGCGCTAAGAGAGCACAGTGAGCGGTACAATCGTCTTTGCGCGAAGAAGCCGCTTCTTCGGCTCCGGGAGCCGGAGAGAGCGGCAGCATCGGAAAGGTGAAGAAGGAAGCCGTACAACACTGGGATTGGGTGCACAGCTTGCCAACTGATAGAAAACAGTACATTACCACTTTCCTGACTTTTCCAATCACATGAATATTCGATAAGAAACTGTTTTGGACAGATTTTCTTTTCTTTATGGCAAACACTTGGCAGACCTCCGTGCAACGTCCAGAACACGATGGGAGATGTTTTCTGTGCTCGCGCAGGTTTTCCTTGCCAGACAGAGTGGAAAAGCTTTCTGCTAGCATGTAGACCACAAAAGACGCTAAAGGCGAAGATACGATGCTCCCCGGAGCTAATCGCCGCTCCCGGGCTTCTTTCGGCAGAAGCCGCGCTAAGAGAGCACTGTGAGCGGTACAATCGTCTTTGCGCGAAGAAGCCGCTTCTTCGGCTCCGGGAGCCGGAGAGAGCGGCATGATCGGAAAGGTGAAGAAGGAAGCTGTACAACACTGGGATTGTGTGCGCAGCTTGCCAACTGATAGACAGCAGTACATTACCACTTTCCTGACTTTTCCAATCACATGAATATTCGACTGGAAGCTGTTTTGGACAACTTTTCTTTTCTTCTTGTCGAACACTTGGCAGACCTCCGTGCAACGTCCAGAACACGATGGGAGATGTTTTCTGTGCTCGCGCAGGTTTTCCTTGCCAGACAGAGTGGAAAAGCTTTCTGCTAGCATGTAGACCACAAAAGACGCTAAAGACGAAGGTACGATGCTCCCCGGAGCTAAGCGCCGCTCCCGGGCTTCTTTCGGCAGAAGCCGCGCTAAGAGAGCACTGTGAGCGGTACAATCGTCTTAGCGCGAAGAAGCCGCTTCTTCGGCTCCGGGAGCCGGAGAGAGCGGCAGCATCGGAAAGGTGAAGAAGGAAGCTGTACAACAGTGGGATTGTGTGCGCAGCTTGCCAACTGATAGAAAACAGTACATTACCACTTTCCTGACTTTTCCAATCACATGAATATTCGATTGGAAGCTGTTTTGGACAACTTTTCTTTTCTTCTTGTCGAACACTTGGCAGACCTCCGTGCAACGTCCAGAACACGATGGGAGATGTTTTCTGTGCTCGCGCAGGTTTTCCTTGCCAGACAGAGTGGAAAAGCTTTCTGCTAGCATGTAGACCACAAAAGACGCTAAAGACGAAGGTACGATGCTCCCCGGAGCTAAGCGCCGCTCCCGGGCTTCTTTCGGCAGAAGCCGCGCTAAGAGAGCGCTGCGAGCGGTACAATCGTCTTTGCGCGAAGAAGCCGCTTCTTCGGCTCCGGGAGCCGGAGAGAGCGGCAGCATCGGAAAGGTGAAGAAGGAAGCCGTACAACACTGGGATTGGGTGCACAGCTTGCCAACTGATAGAAAACAGTACATTACCACTTTCCTGACTTTTCCAATCACATGAATATTCGATAAGAAGCTGTTTTGGACAGATTTTCTTTTCTTTATGGCAAACACTTGGCAGACCTCCGTGCAACGTCCAGAACACGATGGGAGATGTTTTCTGTGCTCGCGCAGGTTTTCCTTGCCAGACAGAGTGGAAAAGCTTTCTGCTAGCATGTAGACCACAAAAGACGCTAAAGGCGAAGGTACGATGCTCCCCGGAGCTAATCGCCGCTCCCGGGCTTCTTTCGGCAGAAGCCGCGCTAAGAGAGCACTGTGAGCGGTACAATCGTCTTTGCGCGAAGAAGCCGCTTCTTCGGCTCCGGGAGCCGGAGAGAGCGGCAGCATCGGAAAGGTGAAGAAGGAAGCTGTACAACACTGGGATTGTGTGCGCAGCTTGCCAACTGATAGACAGTAGTACATTACCCCTTTCCTGACTTTTCCAATCACATGAATATTCGATTGGAAGCTGTTTTGGACAACTTTTCTTTTCTTCTTGTCGAACACTTGGCAGACCTCCGTGCAACGTCCAGAACACGATGGGAGATGTTTTCTGTGCTCGCGCAGGTTTTCCTTGCCAGACAGAGTGGAAAAGCTTTCTGCTAGCATGTAGACCACAAAAGACGCTAAAGGCGAAGGTACGATGCTCCCCGGAGCTAAGCGCCACTCCCGGGCGTCTTTCGGCAGAAGCCGCGCTAAGAGACCACTGTGAGCGGTACAATCGTCTTTGCGCGAAGAAGCCGCTTCTTCGGCTCCGGGAGCCGGAGAGAGCGGCATGATCGGAAATGTGAAGAAGGAAGCTGTACAACACTGGGATTGTGTGCGCAGCTTGCCAACTGATAGAAAACAGTACATTACCACTTTCCTGACTTTTCCAATCACATGAATCTTCGATTGGAAGCTGTTTTGGACAGATTTTCTTTTCTTTATGGCAAACACTTGGCAGACCTCCGTGCAACGTCCAGAACGCGTTGGAGATGTTTTCTGTGCTCGCGCAGGTTTTCCTTGCCAGACAGAGTGGAAAAGCTTTCTGCTAGCATGTAGACCACAAAAGACGCTAAAGGCGAAGGTACGATGCTCCCCGGAGCTAAGCGCCGCTCCCGGGCGTCTTTCGGCAGAAGCCGCGCTAAGAGAGCACTGTGAGCGGTACAATCGTCTTTGCGCGAAGAAGCCGCTTCTTCGGCTCCGGGAGCCGGAGAGAGCGGCATGATCGGAAAGGTGAAGAAGGAAGCTGTACAACACTGGGATTGTATGCGCAGATTGCCAACTGATAGACAGCAGTACATTACCACTTTCCTGACTTTTCCAATCACATGAATATTCGATAAGAAGCTGTTTTGGACAGATTTTCTTTTCTTCTTGTCGAACACTTGGCAGACCTCCGTGCAACGTCCAGAACACGATGGGAGATGTTTTCTGTGCTCGCGCAGGTTTTCCTTGCCAGACAGAGTGGAAAAGCTTTCTGCTAGCATGTAGACCACAAAAGACGCTAAAGACGAAGGTACGATGCTCTCCGCAGCTAAGCGCCGCTCCCGGGCTTCTTTCGGCAGAAGCGGCGCTAAGAGAGCACAGTGAGCGGTACAATCGTCTTTGCGCGAAGAAGCCGCTTCTTCGGCTCCGGGAGCCGGAGAGAGCGGCATGATCGGAAAGGTGAAGAAGGAAGCTGTACAACACTGGGATTGTGTGCGCAGCTTGCCAACTGATAGAAAACAGTACATTACCACTTTCCTGACTTGTCCAATCACATGAATATTCGATAAGAAGAGGTTTTGGACAGATTTTCTTTTCTTTATGCCAAACACATGGCAGACCTCCGTGCAACGTCCAGAACACGATGGGAGATGTTTTCTGTGCTCGCGCAGGTTTTCCTTGCCAGACAGAGTGGAAAAGCTTTCTGCTAGCATGTAGACCACAAAAGACGCTAAAGACGAAGGTACGATGCTCCCCGGAGCTAAGCGCCGCTCCCGGGCTTCTTTCGGCAGAAGCCGCGCTAAGAGAGCACTGTGAGCGGTACAATCGTCTTTGCGCGAAGAAGCCGCTTCTTCGGCTCCGGGAGCCGGAGAGAGCGGCAGCATCGGAAAGGTGAAGAAGGAAGCTGTACAACAGTGGGATTGTGTGCGCAGCTTGCCAACTGATAGAAAACAGTACATTACCACTTTCCTGACTTTTCCAATCACATGAATATTCGATTGGAAGCTGTTTTGGACAACTTTTCTTTTCTTCTTGTCGAACACTTGGCAGACCTCCGTGCAACGTCCAGAACACGATGGGAGATGTTTTCTGTGCTCGCGCAGGTTTTCCTTGCCAGACAGAGTGGAAAAGCTTTCTGCTAGCATGTAGACCACAAAAGACGCTAAAGACGAAGGTACGATGCTCCCCGGAGCTAAGCGCCGCTCCCGGGCGTCTTTCGGCAGAAGCCGCGCTAAGAGAGCACTGTGAGCGGTACAATCGTCTTTGCGCGAAGAAGCCGCTTCTTCGGCTCCGGGAGCCGAAGAGAGCAGCAGCATCGGAAAGGTGAAGAAGGAAGCCGTACAACACTGGGATTGGGTGCACAGCTTGCCAACTGATAGAAAACAGTACATTACCACTTTCCTGACTTTTCCAATCACATGAATATTCGATAAGAAGCTGTTTTGGACAGATTTTCTTTTCTTCTTGTCGAACACTTGGCAGACCTCCGTGCAACGTCCAGAACACGATGGGAGATGTTTTCTGTGCTCGCGCAGGTTTTCCTTGCCAGACAGAGTGGAAAAGCTTTCTGCTAGCATGTAGACCACAAAAGACGCTAAAGACGAAGGTACGATGCTCTCCGGAGCTAAGCGCCGCTCCCGGGCTTCTTTCGTCAGAAGCCGCGCTAAGAGAGCACTGTGAGCGGTACAATCGTCTTAGCGCGAAGAAGCCGCTTCTTCGGCTCCGGGAGCCGGAGAGAGCGGCAGCATCGGAAAGGTGAAGAAGGAAGCTGTACAACACTGGGATTGTGTGCGCAGCTTGCCAACTGATAGAAAACAGTACATTACCACTTTCCTGACTTTTCCAATCACATGAATATTCGATTGGAAGCTGTTTTGGACAACTTTTCTTTTCTTCTTGTCGAACACTTGGCAGACCTCCGTGCAACGTCCAGAACACGATGGGAGATGTTTTCTGTGCTCGCGCAGGTTTTCCTTGCCAGACAGAGTGGAAAAGCTTTCTGCTAGCATGTAGACCACAAAAGACGCTAAAGACGAAGGTACGATGCTCCCCGGAGCTAAGCGCCGCTCCCGGGCTTCTTTCGGCAGAAGCCGCGCTAAGAGAGCGCTGCGAGCGGTACAATCGTCTTTGCGCGAAGAAGCCGCTTCTTCGGCTCCGGGAGCCGGAGAGAGCGGCAGCATCGGAAAGGTGAAGAAGGAAGCCGTACAACACTGGGATTGTGTGCACAGCTTGCCAACTGATAGAAAACAGTACATTACCACTTTCCTGACTTTTCCAATCACATGAATATTCGATAAGAAGCTGTTTTGGACAGATTTTCTTTTCTTTATGGCAAACACTTGGCAGACCTCCGTGCAACGTCCAGAACACGATGGGAGATGTTTTCTGTGCTCGCGCAGGTTTTCCTTGCCAGACAGAGTGGAAAAGCTTTCTGCTAGCATGTAGACCACAAAAGACGCTAAAGGCGAAGGTACGATGCTCCCCGGAGCTAATCGCCGCTCCCGGGCTTCTTTCGGCAGAAGCCGCGCTAAGAGAGCACTGTGAGCGGTACAATCGTCTTTGCGCGAAGAAGCCGCTTCTTCGGCTCCGGGAGCCGGAGAGAGCGGCAGCATCGGAAAGGTGAAGAAGGAAGCTGTACAACACTGGGATTGTGTGCGCAGCTTGCCAACTGATAGACAGCAGTACATTACCACTTTCCTGACTTTTCCAATCACATGAATATTCGACTGGAAGCTGTTTTGGACAACTTTTCTTTTCTTCTTGTCGAACACTTGGCAGACCTCCGTGCAACGTCCAGAACACGATGGGAGATGTTTTCTGTGCTCGCGCAGGTTTTCCTTGCCAGACAGAGTGGAAAAGCTTTCTGCTAGCATGTAGACCACAAAAGACGCTAAAGACGAAGGTACGATGCTCTCCGGAGCTAAGCGCCGCTCCCGGGCTTCTTTCGGCAGAAGCCGCGCTAAGAGAGCACTGTGAGCGGTACAATCGTCTTAGCGCGAAGAAGCCGCTTCTTCGGCTCCGGGAGCCGGAGAGAGCGGCAGCATCGGAAAGGTGAAGAAGGAAGCTGTACAACAGTGGGATTGTGTGCGCAGCTTGCCAACTGATAGAAAACAGTACATTACCACTTTCCTGACTTTTCCAATCACATGAATATTCGATTGGAAGCTGTTTTGGACAACTTTTCTTTTCTTCTTGTCGAACACTTGGCAGACCTCCGTGCAACGTCCAGAACACGATGGGAGATGTTTTCTGTGCTCGCGCAGGTTTTCCTTGCCAGACAGAGTGGAAAAGCTTTCTGCTAGCATGTAGACCACAAAAGACGCTAAAGACGAAGGTACGATGCTCCCCGGAGCTAAGCGCCGCTCCCGGGCTTCTTTCGGCAGAAGCCGCGCTAAGAGAGCGCTGCGAGCGGTACAATCGTCTTTGCGCGAAGAAGCCGCTTCTTCGGCTCCGGGAGCCGGAGAGAGCGGCAGCATCGGAAAGGTGAAGAAGGAAGCTGTACAACACTGGGATTGTGTGCGCAGCTTGCCAACTGATAGACAGTAGTACATTACCCCTTTCCTGACTTTTCCAATCACATGAATATTCGATTGGAAGCTGTTTTGGACAACTTTTCTTTTCTTCTTGTCGAACACTTGGCAGACCTCCGTGCAACGTCCAGAACACGATGGGAGATGTTTTCTGTGCTCGCACAGGTTTTCCTTGCCAGACAGAGTGGAAAAGCTTTCTGCTAAGATGTAGACCACAAAAGACGCTAAAGGCGAAGGTACGATGCTCCCCGGAGCTAAGCGCCGCTCCCGGGCGTCTTTCGGCAGAAGCCGCGCTAAGAGAGCACTGTGAGCGGTACAATCGTCTTTGCGCGAAGAAGCCGCTTCTTCGGCTCCGGGAGCCGGAGAGAGCGGCATGATCGGAAAGGTGAAGAAGGAAGCTGTACAACACTGGGATTGTGTGCGCAGCTTGCCAACTGATAGAAAACAGTACATTACCACTTTCCTGACTTTTCCAATCACATGAATCTTCGATTGGAAGCTGTTTTGGACAGATATTCTTTTCTTTATGGCAAACACTTGGCAGACCTCCGTGCAACGTCCAGAACGCGTTGGAGATGTTTTCTGTGCTCGCGCAGGTTTTCCTTGCCAGACAGAGTGGAAAAGCTTTCTGCTAGCATGTAGACCACAAAAGACGCTAAAGGCGAAGGTACGATGCTCCCCGGAGCTAAGCGCCGCTCCCGGGCGTCTTTCGGCAGAAGCCGCGCTAAGAGAGCACTGTGAGCGGTACAATCGTCTTTGCGCGAAGAAGCCGCTTCTTCGGCTCACGGAGCCGGAGAGAGCGGCATGATCGGAAAGGTGAAGAAGGAAGCTGTACAACACTGGGATTGTATGCGCAGATTGCCAAATGATAGACAGCAGTACATTACCACTTTCCTGACTTTTCCAATCACATGAATATTCGATAAGAAGCTGTTTTGGACAGATTTTCTTTTCTTTATGGCAAACACTTGGCAGACCTCCGTGCAACGTCCAGAACACGATGGGAGATGTTTTCTGTGCTCGCGCAGGTTTTCCTTGCCAGACAGAGTGGAAAAGCTTTCTGCTAGCATGTAGACCACAAAAGACGCTAAAGACGAAGGTACGATGCTCTCCGCAGCTAAGCGCCGCTCCCGGGCTTCTTTCGGCAGAAGCGGCGCTAAGAGAGCACAGTGAGCGGTACAATCGTCTTTGCGCGAAGAAGCCGCTTCTTCGGCTCCGGGAGCCGGAGAGAGCGGCATGATCGGAAAGGTGAAGAAGGAAGCTGTACAACACTGGGATTGTGTGCGCAGCTTGCCAACTGATAGAAAACAGTACATTACCACTTTCCTGACTTGTCCAATCACATGAATATTCGATAAGAAGAGGTTTTGGACAGATTTTCTTTTCTTTATGCCAAACACATGGCAGACCTCCGTGCAACGTCCAGAACACGATGGGAGATGTTTTCTGTGCTCGCGCAGGTTTTCCTTGCCAGACAGAGTGGAAAAGCTTTCTGCTAGCATGTAGACCACAAAAGACGCTAAAGACGAAGGTACGATGCTCCCCGGAGCTAAGCGCCGCTCCCGGGCTTCTTTCGGCAGAAGCCGCGCTAAGAGAGCACTGTGAGCGGTACAATCGTCTTTGCGCGAAGAAGCCGCTTCTTCGGCTCCGGGAGCCGGAGAGAGCGGCAGCATCGGAAAGGTGAAGAAGGAAGCTGTACAACAGTGGGATTGTGTGCGCAGCTTGCCAACTGATAGAAAACAGTACATTACCACTTTCCTGACTTTTCCAATCACATGAATATTCGATTGGAAGCTGTTTTGGACAACTTTTCTTTTCTTCTTGTCGAACACTTGGCAGACCTCCGTGCAACGTCCAGAACACGATGGGAGATGTTTTCTGTGCTCGCGCAGGTTTTCCTTGCCAGACAGAGTGGAAAAGCTTTCTGCTAGCATGTAGACCACAAAAGACGCTAAAGACGAAGGTACGATGCTCTCCGGAGCTAAGCGCCGCTCCCGGGCTTCTTTCGGCAGAAGCCGCGCTAAGAGAGCGCTGCGAGCGGTACAATCGTCTTTGCGCGAAGAAGCCGCTTCTTCGGCTCCGGGAGCCGGAGAGAGCGGCATGATCGGAAAGGTGAAGAAGGAAGCTGTACAACACTGGGATTGTGTGCGCAGCTTGCCAACTGATAGAAAACAGTACATTACCACTTTCCTGACTTTTCCAATCACATGAATATTCGATTGGAAGCTGTTTTGGACAACTTTTCTTTTCTTCTTGTCGAACACTTGGCAGACCTCCGTACAACGTCCAGAACACGATCGGAGATGTTACCTGTGCTCGCGCAGGTTTTCCTTGCCAGACAGAGTGGAAAAGCTTTCTGCTAGCATGTAGACCACAAAAGACGCTAAAGACGAAGGTACGATGCTCCCCGGAGCTAAGCGCCGCTCCCGGGCGTCTTTCGGCAGAAGCCGCGCTAAGAGAGCGCTGCGAGCGGTACAATCGTCTTTGCGCGAAGAAGCCGCTTCTTCGGCTCCGGGAGCCGGAGAGAGCGGCATGATCGGAAAGGTGAAGAAGGAAGCCGTACAACACTGGGATTGTGTGCACAGCTTGCCAACTGATAGAAAACAGTACATTACCACTTTCCTGACTTGTCCAATCACATAAATATTCGATAAGAAGCTGTTTAGGACAGATTTTCTTTTCTTTATGGCAAACACTTGGCAGACCTCCGTGCAACGTCCAGAACACGATGGGAGATGTTTTCTGTGCTCGCGCAGGTTTTCCTTGCCAGACAGAGTGGAAAAGCTTTCTGCTAGCATGTAGACCACAAAAGACGCTAAAGGCGAAGGTACGATGCTCCCCGGAGCTAATCGCCGCTCCCGGGCTTCTTTCGGCAGAAGCCGCGCTAAGAGAGCACTGTGAGCGGTACAATCGTCTTTGCGCGAAGAAGCCGCTTCTTCGGCTCCGGGAGCCGGAGGGAGCGGCATGATCGGAAAGGTGAGGAAGGAAGCTGTACAACACTGGGATTGTGTGCGCAGCTTGCCAACTGATAGACAGTAGTACATTACCCCTTTCCTGACTTTTCCAATCACATGAATATTCGATTGGAAGCTGTTTTGGACAACTTTTCTTTTCTTCTTGTCGAACACTTGGCAGACCTCCGTGCAACGTCCAGAACACGATGGGAGATGTTTTCTGTGCTCGCGCAGGTTTTCCTTGCCAGACAGAGTGGAAAAGCTATCTGCTAGCATGTAGACCACAAAAGACGCTAAAGGCGAAGGTACGATGCTCCCCGGAGCTAAGCGCCGCTCCCGGGCGTCTTTCGGCAGAAGCCGCGCTAAGAGAGCACTGTGAGCGGTACAATCGTCTTTGCGCGAAGAAGCCGCTTCTTCGGCTCCGGGAGCCGGAGAGAGCGGCATGATCGGAAAGGTGAAGAAGGAAGCTGTACAACACTGGGATTGTGTGCGCAGCTTGCCAACTGATAGAAAACAGTACATTACCACTTTCCTGACTTTTCCAATCACATGAATCTTCGATTGGAAGCTGTTTTGGACAGATTTTCTTTTCTTTATGGCAAACACTTGGCAGACCTCCGTGCAACGTCCAGAACGCGTTGGAGATGTTTTCTGTGCTCGCGCAGGTTTTCCTTGCCAGACAGAGTGGAAAAGCTTTCTGCTAGCATGTAGACCACAAAAGACGCTAAAGGCGAAGGTACGATGCTCCCCGGAGCTAAGCGCCGCTCCCGGGCGTCTTTCGGCAGAAGCCGCGCTAAGAGAGCACTGTGAGCGGTACAATCGTCTTTGCGCGAAGAAGCCGCTTCTTCGGCTCCGGGAGCCGGAGAGAGCGGCATGATCGGAAAGGTGAAGAAGGAAGCTGTACAACACTGGGATTGTGTGCGCAGCTTGCCAACTGATAGACAGCAGTACATTACCACTTTCCTGACTTTTCCAATCACATGAATATTCGACTGGAAGCTGTTTTGGACAACTTTTCTTTTCTTCTTGTCGAACACTTGGCAGACCTCCGTGCAACGTCCAGAACACGATGGGAGATGTTTTCTGTGCTCGCGCAGGTTTTCCTTGCCAGACAGAGTGGAAAAGCTATCTGCTAGCATGTAGACCACAAAAGACGCTAAAGACGAAGGTACGATGCTCCCCGGAGCTAAGCGCCGCTCCCGGGCTTCTTTCGGCAGAAGCCGCGCTAAGAGAGCACTGTGAGCGGTACAATCGTCTTTGCGCGAAGAAGCCGCTTCTTCGGCTCCGGGAGCCGGAGAGAGCGGCAGCATCGGAAAGGTGAAGAAGGAAGCTGTACAACAGTGGGATTGTGTGCGCAGCTTGCCAACTGATAGAAAACAGTACATTACCACTTTCCTGACTTTTCCAATCACATGAATATTCGATTGGAAGCTGTTTTGGACAACTTTTCTTTTCTTCTTGTCGAACACTTGGCAGACCTCCGTGCAACGTCCAGAACACGATGGGAGATGTTTTCTGTGCTCGCGCAGGTTTTCCTTGCCAGACAGAGTGGAAAAGCTTTCTGCTAGCATGTAGACCACAAAAGACGCTAAAGACGAAGGTACGATGCTCCCCGGAGCTAAGCGCCGCTCCCGGGCTTCTTTCGGCAGAAGCCGCGCTAAGAGAGCGCTGCGAGCGGTACAATCGTCTTTGCGCGAAGAAGCCGCTTCTTCGGCTCCGGGAGCCGGAGAGAGCGGCAGCATCGGAAAGGTGAAGAAGGAAGCCGTACAACACTGGGATTGGGTGCACAGCTTGCCAACTGATAGAAAACAGTACATTACCACTTTCCTGACTTTTCCAATCACATGAATATTCGATAAGAAGCTGTTTTGGACAGATTTTCTTTTCTTTATGGCAAACACTTGGCAGACCTCCGTGCAACGTCCAGAACACGATGGGAGATGTTTTCTGTGCTCGCGCAGGTTTTCCTTGCCAGACAGAGTGGAAAAGCTTTCTGCTAGCATGTAGACCACAAAAGACGCTAAAGACGAAGGTACGATGCTCCCCGGAGCTAATCGCCGCTCCCGGGCTTCTTTCGGCAGAAGCCGCGCTAAGAGAGCACTGTGAGCGGTACAATCGTCTTTGCGCGAAGAAGCCGCTTCTTCGGCTCCGGGAGCCGGAGAGAGCGGCAGCATCGGAAAGGTGAAGAAGGAAGCTGTACAACACTGGGATTGTGTGCGCAGCTTGCCAACTGATAGATAGTAGTACATTACCCCTTTCCTGACTTTTCCAATCACATGAATATTCGATTGGAAGCTGTTTTGGACAACTTTTCTTTTCTTCTTGTCGAACACTTGGCAGACCTCCGTGCAACGTCCAGAACACGATGGGAGATGTTTTCTGTGCTCGCGCAGGTTTTCCTTGCCAGACAGAGTGGAAAAGCTTTCTGCTAAGATGTAGACCACAAAAGACGCTAAAGGCGAAGGTACGATGCTCCCCGGAGCTAAGCGCCGCTCCCGGGCGTCTTTCGGCAGAAGCCGCGCTAAGAGACCACTGTGAGCGGTACAATCGTCTTTGCGCGAAGAAGCCGCTTCTTCGGCTCCGGGAGCCGGAGAGAGCGGCATGATCGGAAAGGTGAAGAAGGAAGCTGTACAACACTGGGATTGTGTGCGCAGCTTGCCAACTGATAGAAAACAGTACATTACCACTTTCCTGACTTTTCCAATCACATGAATCTTCGATTGGAAGCTGTTTTGGACAGATTTTCTTTTCTTTATGGCAAACACTTGGCAGACCTCCGTGCAACGTCCAGAACGCGTTGGAGATGTTTTCTGTGCTCGCGCAGGTTTTCCTTGCCAGACAGAGTGGAAAAGCTTTCTGCTAGCATGTAGACCACAAAAGACGCTAAAGGCGAAGGTACGATGCTCCCCGGAGCTAAGCGCCGCTCCCGGGCGTCTTTCGGCAGAAGCCGCGCTAAGAGAGCACTGTGAGCGGTACAATCGTCTTTGCGCGAAGAAGCCGCTTCTTCGGCTCACGGAGCCGGAGAGAGCGGCATGATCGGAAAGGTGAAGAAGGAAGCTGTACAACACTGGGATTGCATGCGCAGATTGCCAACTGATAGACAGCAGTACATTACCACTTTCCTGACTTTTCCAATCACATGAATATTCGATAAGAAGCTGTTTTGGACAGATTTTCTTTTCTTTATGGCAAACACTTGGCAGACCTCCGTGCAACGTCCAGAACACGATGGGAGATGTTTTCTGTGCTCGCGCAGGTTTTCCTTGCCAGACAGAGTGGAAAAGCTTTCTGCTAGCATGTAGACCACAAAAGACGCTAAAGACGAAGGTACGATGCTCCCCGGAGCTAAGCGCCGCTCCCGGGCTTCTTTCGGCAGAAGCGGCGCTAAGAGAGCACAGTGAGCGGTACAATCGTCTTTGCGCGAAGAAGCCGCTTCTTCGGCTCCGGGAGCCGGAGAGAGCGGCATGATCGGAAAGGTGAAGAAGGAAGCTGTACAACACTGGGATTGTGTGCGCAGCTTGCCAACTGATAGAAAACAGTACATTACCACTTTCCTGACTTGTCCAATCACATGAATATTCGATAAGAAGAGGTTTTGGACAGATTTTCTTTTCTTTATGCCAAACACATGGCAGACCTCCGTGCAACGTCCAGAACACGATGGGAGATGTTTTCTGTGCTCGCGCAGGTTTTCCTTGCCAGACAGAGTGGAAAAGCTTTCTGCTAGCATGTAGACCACAAAAGACGCTAAAGACGAAGGTACGATGCTCCCCGGAGCTAAGCGCCGCTCCCGGGCTTCTTTCGGCAGAAGCCGCGCTAAGAGAGCACAGTGAGCGGTACAATCGTCTTTGCGCGAAGAAGCCGCTTCTTCGGCTCCGGGAGCCGGAGAGAGCGGCAGCATCGGAAAGGTGAAGAAGGAAGCTGTACAACAGTGGGATTGTGTGCGCAGCTTGCCAACTGATAGAAAACAGTACATTACCCCTTTCCTGACTTTTCCAATCACATGAATATTCGATTGGAAGCTGTTTTGGACAACTTTTCTTTTCTTCTTGTCGAACACTTGGCAGACCTCCGTGCAACGTCCAGAACACGATGGGAGATGTTTTCTGTGCTCGCGCAGGTTTTCCTTGCCAGACAGAGTGGAAAAGCTTTCTGCTAGCATGTAGACCACAAAAGACGCTAAAGACGAAGGTACGATGCTCTCCGGAGCTAAGCGCCGCTCCCGGGCTTCTTTCGGCAGAAGCCGCGCTAAGAGAGCGCTGCGAGCGGTACAATCGTCTTTGCGCGAAGAAGCCGCTTCTTCGGCTCCGGGAGCCGGAGAGAGCGGCATGATCGGAAAGGTGAAGAAGGAAGCTGTACAACACTGGGATTGTGTGCGCAGCTTGCCAACTGATAGACAGCAGTACATTACCACTTTCCTGACTTTTCCAATCACATGAATATTCGATAAGAAGCTGTTTTGGACAGATTTTCTTTTCTTTATGGCAAACACTTGGCAGACCTCCGTGCAACGTCCAGAACACGATGGGAGATGTTTTCTGTGCTCGCGCAGGTTTTCCTTGCCAGACAGAGTGGAAAAGCTTTCTGCTAGCATGTAGACCACAAAAGACGCTAAAGACGAAGGTACGATGCTCTCCGCAGCTAAGCGCCGCTCCCGGGCTTCTTTCGGCAGAAGCGGCGCTAAGAGAGCACAGTGAGCGGTACAATCGTCTTTGCGCGAAGAAGCCGCTTCTTCGGCTCCGGGAGCCGGAGAGAGCGGCATGATCGGAAAGGTGAAGAAGGAAGCTGTACAACACTGGGATTGTGTGCGCAGCTTGCCAACTGATAGAAAACAGTACATTACCACTTTCCTGACTTGTCCAATCACATGAATATTCGATAAGAAGAGGTTTTGGACAGATTTTCTTTTCTTTATGCCAAACACATGGCAGACCTCCGTGCAACGTCCAGAACACGATGGGAGATGTTTTCTGTGCTCGCGCAGGTTTTCCTTGCCAGACAGAGTGGAAAAGCTTTCTGCTAGCATGTAGACCACAAAAGACGCTAAAGACGAAGGTACGATGCTCCCCGGAGCTAAGTGCCGCTCCCGGGCTTCTTTCGGCAGAAGCCGCGCTAAGAGAGCACTGTGAGCGGTACAATCGTCTTTGCGCGAAGAAGCCGCTTCTTCGGCTCCGGGAGCCGGAGAGAGCGGCAGCATCGGAAAGGTGAAGAAGGAAGCTGTACAACAGTGGGATTGTGTGCGCAGCTTGCCAACTGATAGAAAACAGTACATTACCACTTTCCTGACTTTTCCAATCACATGAATATTCGATTGGAAGCTGTTTTGGACAACTTTTCTTTTCTTCTTGTCGAACACTTGGCAGACCTCCGTGCAACGTCCAGAACACGATGGGAGATGTTTTCTGTGCTCGCGCAGGTTTTCCTTGCCAGACAGAGTGGAAAAGCTTTCTGCTAGCATGTAGACCACAAAAGACGCTAAAGACGAAGGTACGATGCTCCCCGGAGCTAAGCGCCGCTCCCAGGCGTCTTTCGGCAGAAGCCGCTCTAAGAGAGCGCTGCGAGCGGTACAATCGTCTTTGCGCGAAGAAGCCGCTTCTTCGGCTCCGGGAGCCGGAGAGAGCGGCAGCATCGGAAAGGTGAAGAAGGAAGCCGTACAACACTGGGATTGTGTGCGCAGCTTGCCAACTGATAGAAAACAGTACATTACCACTTTCCTGACTTTTCCAATCACATGAATATTCGATTGGAATTTGTTTTGGACAACTTTTCTTTTCTTCTTGTCGAACACTTGGCAGACCTCCGTGCAACGTCCAGAACACGATGGGAGATGTTTTCTGTGCTCGCGCAGGTTTTCCTTGCCAGACAGAGTGGAAAAGCTATCTGCTAGCATGTAGACCACAAAAGACGCTAAAGGCGAAGGTACGATGCTCCTCGGAGCTAAGCGCCGCTCCCGGGCTTCTTTCGGCAGAAGCCGCGCTAAGAGAGCACTGTGAGCGGTACAATCGTCTTTGCGCGAAGAAGCCGCTTCTTCGGCTCCGGGAGCCGGAGAGAGCAGCAGCATCGGAAAGGTGAAGAAGGAAGCCGTACAACACTGGGATTGGGTGCACAGCTTGCCAACTGATAGAAAACAGTACATTACCACTTTCCTGACTTTTCCAATCACATGAATATTCGATAAGAAGCTGTTTTGGACAGATTTTCTTTTCTTCTTGTCGAACACTTGGCAGACCTCCGTGCAACGTCCAGAACACGATGGGAGATGTTTTCTGTGCTCGCGCAGGTTTTCCTTGCCAGACAGAGTGGAAAAGCTTTCTGCTAGCATGTAGACCACAAAAGACGCTAAAGACGAAGGTACGATGCTCCCCGGAGCTAAGCGCCGCTCCCGGGCTTCTTTCGTCAGAAGCCGCGCTAAGAGAGCACTGTGAGCGGTACAATCGTCTTAGCGCGAAGAAGCCGCTTCTTCGGCTCCGGGAGCCGGAGAGAGCGGCAGCATCGGAAAGGTGAAGAAGGAAGCTGTACAACACTGGGATTGTGTGCGCAGCTTGCCAACTGATAGAAAACAGTACATTACCACTTTCCTGACTTTTCCAATCACATGAATCTTCGATTGGAAGCTGTTTTGGACAGATTTTCTTTTCTTTATGGCAAACACTTGGCAGACCTCCGTGCAACGTCCAGAACACGATGGGAGATGTTTTCTGTGCTCGCGCAGGTTTTCCTTGCCAGACAGAGTGGAAAAGCTTTCTGCTAGCATGTAGACCACAAAAGACGCTAAAGACGAAGGTACGATGCTCCCCGGAGCTAAGCGCCGCTCCCGGGCTTCTTTCGGCAGAAGCCGCGCTAAGAGAGCGCTGCGAGCGGTAAAATCGTCTTTGCGCGAAGAAGCCGCTTCTTCGGCTCCGGGAGCCGGAGAGAGCGGCAGCATCGGAAAGGTGAAGAAGGAAGCCGTACAACACTGGGATTGTGTGCACAGCTTGCCAACTGATAGAAAACAGTACATTACCACTTTCCTGACTTTTCCAATCACATGAATATTCGATAAGAAGCTGTTTTGGACAGATTTTCTTTTCTTTATGGCAAACACTTGGCAGACCTCCGTGCAACGTCCAGAACACGATGGGAGATGTTTTCTGTGCTCGCGCAGGTTTTCCTTGCCAGACAGAGTGGAAAAGCTTTCTGCTAGCATGTAGACCACAAAAGACGCTAAAGGCGAAGGTACGATGCTCCCCGGAGCTAATCGCCGCTCCCGGGCTTCTTTCGGCAGAAGCCGCGCTAAGAGAGCACTGTGAGCGGTACAATCGTCTTTGCGCGAAGAAGCCGCTTCTTCGGCTCCGGGAGCCGGAGAGAGCGGCATGATCGGAAAGGTGAAGAAGGAAGCTGTACAACACTGGGATTGTGTGCGCAGCTTGCCAACTGATAGACAGCAGTACATTACCACTTTCCTGACTTTTCCAATCACATGAATATTCGACTGGAAGCTGTTTTGGACAACTTTTCTTTTCTTCTTGTCGAACACTTGGCAGACCTCCGTGCAACGTCCAGAACACGATGGGAGATGTTTTCTGTGCTCGCGCAGGTTTTCCTTGCCAGACAGAGTGGAAAAGCTTTCTGCTAGCATGTAGACCACAAAAGACGCTAAAGACGAAGGTACGATGCTCCCCGGAGCTAAGCGCCGCTCCCGGGCTTCTTTCGGCAGAAGCCGCGCTAAGAGAGCACTGTGAGCGGTACAATCGTCTTTGCGCGAAGAAGCCGCTTCTTCGGCTCCGGGAGCCGGAGAGAGCGGCAGCATCGGAAAGGTGAAGAAGGAAGCTGTACAACAGTGGGATTGTGTGCGCAGCTTGCCAACTGATAGAAAACAGTACATTACCACTTTCCTGACTTTTCCAATCACATGAATATTCGATTGGAAGCTGTTTTGGACAACTTTTCTTTTCTTCTTGTCGAACACTTGGCAGACCTCCGTGCAACGTCCAGAACACGATGGGAGATGTTTTCTGTGCTCGCGCAGGTTTTCCTTGCCAGACAGAGTGGAAAAGCTTTCTGCTAGCATGTAGACCACAAAAGACGCTAAAGACGAAGGTACGATGCTCCCCGGAGCTAAGCGCCGCTCCCGGGCTTCTTTCGGCAGAAGCCGCGCTAAGAGAGCGCTGCGAGCGGTACAATCGTCTTTGCGTGAAGAAGCCGCTTCTTCGGCTCCGGGAGCCGGAGAGAGCGGCAGCATCGGAAAGGTGAAGAAGGAAGCCGTACAACACTGGGATTGGGTGCACAGCTTGCCAACTGATAGAAAACAGTACATTACCACTTTCCTGACTTTTCCAATCACATGAATATTCGATAAGAAGCTGTTTTGGACAGATTTTCTTTTCTTTATGGCAAACACTTGGCAGACCTCCGTGCAACGTCCAGAACACGATGGGAGATGTTTTCTGTGCTCGCGCAGGTTTTCCTTGCCAGACAGAGTGGAAAAGCTTTCTGCTAGCATGTAGACCACAAAAGACGCTAAAGGCGAAGGTACGATGCTCCCCGGAGCTAATCGCCGCTCCCGGGCTTCTTTCGGCAGAAGCCGCGCTAAGAGAGCACTGTGAGCGGTACAATCGTCTTTGCGCGAAGAAGCCGCTTCTTCGGCTCCGGGAGCCGGAGAGAGCGGCAGCATCGGAAAGGTGAAGAAGGAAGCTGTACAACACTGGGATTGTGTGCGCAGCTTGCCAACTGATAGAAAACAGTACATTACCACTTTCCTGACTTGTCCAATCACATGAATATTCGATAAGAAGTGGTTTTGGACAGATTTTCTTTTCTTTATGCCAAACACATGGCAGACCTCCGTGCAACGTCCAGAACACGATGGGAGATGTTTTCTGTGCTCGCGCAGGTTTTCCTTGCCAGACAGAGTGGAAAAGCTTTCTGCTAGCATGTAGACCACAAAAGACGCTAAAGACGAAGGTACGATGCTCCCCGGAGCTAAGCGCCGCTCCCGGGCTTCTTTCGGCAGAAGCCGCGCTAAGAGAGCACTGTGAGCGGTACAATCGTCTTTGCGCGAAGAAGCCGCTTCTTCGGCTCCGGGAGCCGGAGAGAGCGGCAGCATCGGAAAGGTGAAGAAGGAAGCTGTACAACAGTGGGATTGTGTGCGCAGCTTGCCAACTGATAGAAAACAGTACATTACCACTTTCCTGACTTTTCCAATCACATGAATATTCGATTGGAAGCTGTTTTGGACAACTTTACTTTTCTTCTTGTCGAACACTTGGCAGACCTCCGTGCAACGTCCAGAACACGATGGGAGATGTTTTCTGTGCTCGCGCAGGTTTTCCTTGCCAGACAGAGTGGAAAAGCTTTCTGCTAAGATGTAGACCACAAAAGACGCTAAAGGCGAAGGTACGATGCTCCCCGGAGCTAAGCGCCGCTCCCGGGCGTCTTTCGGCAGAAGCCGCGCTAAGAGAGCACTGTGAGCGGTACAATCGTCTTTGCGCGAAGAAGCCGCTTCTTCGGCTCCGGGAGCCGGAGAGAGCGGCATGATCGGAAAGGTGAAGAAGGAAGCTGTACAACACTGGGATTGTGTGCGCAGCTTGCCAACTGATAGAAAACAGTACATTACCACTTTCCTGACTTTTCCAATCACATGAATCTTCGATTGGAAGCTGTTTTGGACAGATTTTCTTTTCTTTATGGCAAACACTTGGCAGACCTCCGTGCAACGTCCAGAACACGATGGGAGATGTTTTCTGTGCTCGCGCAGGTTTTCCTTGCCAGACAGAGTGGAAAAGCTTTCTGCTAGCATGTAGACCACAAAAGACGCTAAAGGCGAAGGTACGATGCTCCCCGGAGCTAAGCGCCGCTCCCGGGCGTCTTTCGGCAGAAGCCGCGCTAAGAGAGCACTGTGAGCGGTACAATCGTCTTAGCGCGAAGAAGCCGCTTCTTCGGCTCACGGAGCCGGAGAGAGCGGCATGATCGGAAAGGTGAAGAAGGAAGCTGTACAACACTGGGATTGTATGCGCAGATTGCCAACTGATAGACAGCAGTACATTACCACTTTCCTGACTTTTCCAATCACATGAATATTCGATAAGAAGCTGTTTTGGACAGATTTTCTTTTCTTTATGGCAAACACTTGGCAGACCTCCGTGCAACGTCCAGAACACGATGGGAGATGTTTTCTGTGCTCGCGCAGGTTTTCCTTGCCAGACAGAGTGGAAAAGCTTTCTGCTAGCATGTAGACCACAAAAGACGCTAAAGACGAAGGTACGATGCTCTCCGCAGCTAAGCGCCGCTCCCGGGCTTCTTTCGGCAGAAGCGGCGCTAAGAGAGCACAGTGAGCGGTACAATCGTCTTTGCGCGAAGAAGCCGCTTCTTCGGCTCCGGGAGCCGGAGAGAGCGGCATGATCGGAAAGGTGAAGAAGGAAGCTGTACAACACTGGGATTGTGTGCGCAGCTTGCCAACTGATAGAAAACAGTACATTACCACTTTCCTGACTTGTCCAATCACATGAATATTCGATAAGAAGAGGTTTTGGACAGATTTTCTTTTCTTTATGCCAAACACATGGCAGACCTCCGTGCAACGTCCAGAACACGATGGGAGATGTTTTCTGTGCTCGCGCAGGTTTTCCTTGCCAGACAGAGTGGAAAAGCTTTCTGCTAGCATGTAGACCACAAAAGACGCTAAAGACGAAGGTACGATGCTCCCCGGAGCTAAGCGCCGCTCCCGGGCTTCTTTCGGCAGAAGCCGCGCTAAGAGAGCACTGTGAGCGGTACAATCGTCTTTGCGCGAAGAAGCCGCTTCTTCGGCTCCGGGAGCCGGAGAGAGCGGCAGCATCGGAAAGGTGAAGAAGGAAGCTGTACAACACTGGGATTGTGTGCGCAGCTTGCCAACTGATAGAAAACAGTACATTACCACTTTCCTGACTTTTCCAATCACATGAATATTCGATTGGAAGCTGTTTTGGACAACTTTTCTTTTCTTCTTGTCGAACACTTGGCAGACCTCCGTGCAACGTCCAGAACACGATGGGAGATGTTTTCTGTGCTCGCGCAGGTTTTCCTTGCCAGACAGAGTGGAAAAGCTTTCTGCTAGCATGTAGACCACAAAAGACGCTAAAGACGAAGGTACGATGCTCTCCGGAGCTAAGCGCCGCTCCCGGGCTTCTTTCGGCAGAAGCCGCGCTAAGAGAGCGCTGCGAGCGGTACAATCGTCTTTGCGCGAAGAAGCCGCTTCTTCGGCTCCGGGAGCCGGAGAGAGCGGCAGCATCGGAAAGGTGAAGAAGGAAGCCGTACAACACTGGGATTGTGTGCGCAGCTTGCCAACTGATAGAAAACAGTACATTACCACTTTCCTGACTTTTCCAATCACATGAATCTTCGATTGGAAGCTGTTTAGGACAGATTTTCTTTTCTTTATGGCAAACACTTGGCAGACCTCCGTGCAACGTCCAGAACACGATGGGAGATGTTTTCTGTGCTCGCGCAGGTTTTCCTTGCCAGACAGAGTGGAAAAGCTTTCTGCTAGCATGTAGACCACAAAAGACGCTAAAGACGAAGGTACGATGCTCTCCGCAGCTAAGCGCCGCTCCCGGGCTTCTTTCGGCAGAAGCCGCGCTAAGAGAGCGCTGTGAGCGGTACAATCGTCTTTGCGCGAAGAAGCCGCTTCTTCGGCTCCGGGAGCCGGAGAGAGCGGCATGATCGGAAAGGTGAAGAAGGAAGCTGTACAACACTGGGATTGTGTGCGCAGCTTGCCAACTGATAGACAGTAGTACATTACCCCTTTCCTGACTTTTCCAATCACATGAATATTCGATTGGAAGCTGTTTTGGACAACTTTTCTTTTCTTCTTGTCGAACACTTGGCAGACCTCCGTGCAACGTCCAGAACACGATGGGAGATGTTTTCTGTGCTCGCGCAGGTTTTCCTTGCCAGACAGAGTGGAAAAGCTATCTGCTAGCATGTAGACCACAAAAGACGCTAAAGGCGAAGGTACGATGCTCCCCGGAGCTAAGCGCCGCTCCCGGGCGTCTTTCGGCAGAAGCCGCGCTAAGAGAGCACTGTGAGCGGTACAATCGTCTTTGCGCGAAGAAGCCGCTTCTTCGGCTCCGGGAGCCGGAGAGAGCGGCATGATCGGAAAGGTGAAGAAGGAAGCTGTACAACACTGGGATTGTGTGCGCAGCTTGCCAACTGATAGAAAACAGTACATTACCACTTTCCTGACTTTTCCAATCACATGAATCTTCGATTGGAAGCTGTTTTGGACAGATTTTCTTTTCTTTATGGCAAACACTTGGCAGACCTCCGTGCAACGTCCAGAACACGATGGGAGATGTTTTCTGTGCTCGCGCAGGTTTTCCTTGCCAGACAGAGTGGAAAAGCTTTCTGCTAGCATGTAGACCACAAAAGACGCTAAAGACGAAGGTACGATGCTCTCCGCAGCTAAGCGCCGCTCCCGGGCTTCTTTCGGCAGAAGCGGCGCTAAGAGAGCACAGTGAGCGGTACAATCGTCTTTGCGCGAAGAAGCCGCTTCTTCGGCTCCGGGAGCCGGAGAGAGCGGCATGATCGGAAAGGTGAAGAAGGAAGCTGTACAACACTGGGATTGTGTGCGCAGCTTGCCAACTGATAGAAAACAGTACATTACCACTTTCCTGACTTGTCCAATCACATGAATATTCGATAAGAAGAGGTTTTGGACAGATTTTCTTTTCTTTATGCCAAACACATGGCAGACCTCCGTGCAACGTCCAGAACACGATGGGAGATGTTTTCTGTGCTCGCGCAGGTTTTCCTTGCCAGACAGAGTGGAAAAGCTTTCTGCTAGCATGTAGACCACAAAAGACGCTAAAGACGAAGGTACGATGCTCCCCGGAGCTAAGCGCCGCTCCCGGGCTTCTTTCGGCAGAAGCCGCGCTAAGAGAGCACTGTGAGCGGTACAATCGTCTTTGCGCGAAGAAGCCGCTTCTTCGGCTCCGGGAGCCGGAGAGAGCGGCAGCATCGGAAAGGTGAAGAAGGAAGCTGTACAACAGTGGGATTGTGTGCGCAGCTTGCCAACTGATAGAAAACAGTACATTACCACTTTCCTGACTTTTCCAATCACATGAATATTCGATTGGAAGCTGTTTTGGACAACTTTTCTTTTCTTCTTGTCGAACACTTGGCAGACCTCCGTGCAACGTCCAGAACACGATGGGAGATGTTTTCTGTGCTCGCGCAGGTTTTCCTTGCCAGACAGAGTGGAAAAGCTTTCTGCTAGCATGTAGACCACAAAAGACGCTAAAGACGAAGGTACGATGCTCCCCGGAGCTAAGCGCCGCTCCCGGGCGTCTTTCGGCAGAAGCCGCGCTAAGAGAGCGCTGCGAGCGGTACAATCGTCTTTGCGCGAAGAAGCCGCTTCTTCGGCTCCGGGAGCCGGAGAGAGCGGCAGCATCGGAAAGGTGAAGAAGGAAGCCGTACAACACTGGGATTGTGTGCGCAGCTTGCCAACTGATAGAAAACAGTACATTACCACTTTCCTGACTTTTCCAATCACATGAATATTCGATTGGAATTTGTTTTGGACAACTTTTCTTTTCTTCTTGTCGAACACTTGGCAGACCTCCGTGCAACGTCCAGAACACGATGGGAGATGTTTTCTGTGCTCGCGCAGGTTTTCCTTGCCAGACAGAGTGGAAAAGCTATCTGCTAGCATGTAGACCACAAAAGACGCTAAAGGCGAAGGTACGATGCTCCTCGGAGCTAAGCGCCGCTCCCGGGCTTCTTTCGGCAGAAGCCGCGCTAAGAGAGCACTGTGAGCGGTACAATCGTCTTTGCGCGAAGAAGCCGCTTCTTCGGCTCCGGGAGCCGGAGAGAGCAGCAGCATCGGAAAGGTGAAGAAGGAAGCCGTACAACACTGGGATTGGGTGCACAGCTTGCCAACTGATAGAAAACAGTACATTACCACTTTCCTGACTTTTCCAATCACATGAATATTCGATAAGAAGCTGTTTTGGACAGATTTTCTTTTCTTCTTGTCGAACACTTGGCAGACCTCCGTGCAACGTCCAGAACACGATGGGAGATGTTTTCTGTGCTCGCGCAGGTTTTCCTTGCCAGACAGAGTGGAAAAGCTTTCTGCTAGCATGTAGACCACAAAAGACGCTAAAGACGAAGGTACGATGCTCTCCGGAGCTAAGCGCCGCTCCCGGGCTTCTTTCGTCAGAAGCCGCGCTAAGAGAGCACTGTGAGCGGTACAATCGTCTTAGCGCGAAGAAGCCGCTTCTTCGGCTCCGGGAGCCGGAGAGAGCGGCAGCATCGGAAAGGTGAAGAAGGAAGCTGTACAACACTGGGATTGTGTGCGCAGCTTGCCAACTGATAGAAAACAGTACATTACCACTTTCCTGACTTTTCCAATCACATGAATATTCGATTGGAAGCTGTTTTGGACAACTTTTCTTTTCTTCTTGTCGAACACTTGGCAGACCTCCGTGCAACGTCCAGAACACGATGGGAGATGTTTTCTGTGCTCGCGCAGGTTTTCCTTGCCAGACAGAGTGGAAAAGCTTTCTGCTAGCATGTAGACCACAAAAGACGCTAAAGACGAAGGTACGATGCTCCCCGGAGCTAAGCGCCGCTCCCGGGCTTCTTTCGGCAGAAGCCGCGCTAAGAGAGCGCTGCGAGCGGTAAAATCGTCTTTGCGCGAAGAAGCCGCTTCTTCGGCTCCGGGAGCCGGAGAGAGCGGCAGCATCGGAAAGTTGAAGAAGGAAGCCGTACAACACTGGGATTGTGTGCACAGCTTGCCAACTGATAGAAAACAGTACATTACCACTTTCCTGACTTTTCCAATCACATGAATATTCGATAAGAAGCTGTTTTGGACAGATTTTCTTTTCTTTATGGCAAACACTTGGCAGACCTCCGTGCAACGTCCAGAACACGATGGGAGATGTTTTCTGTGCTCGCGCAGGTTTTCCTTGCCAGACAGAGTGGAAAAGCTTTCTGCTAGCATGTAGACCACAAAAGACGCTAAAGGCGAAGGTACGATGCTCCCCGGAGCTAATCGCCGCTCCCGGGCTTCTTTCGGCAGAAGCCGCGCTAAGAGAGCACTGTGAGCGGTACAATCGTCTTTGCGCGAAGAAGCCGCTTCTTCGGCTCCGGGAGCCGGAGAGAGCGGCATGATCGGAAAGGTGAAGAAGGAAGCTGTACAACACTGGGATTGTGTGCGCAGCTTGCCAACTGATAGACAGCAGTACATTACCACTTTCCTGACTTTTCCAATCACATGAATATTCGACTGGAAACTGTTTTGGACAACTTTTCTTTTCTTCTTGTCGAACACTTGGCAGACCTCCGTGCAACGTCCAGAACACGATGGGAGATGTTTTCTGTGCTCGCGCAGGTTTTCCTTGCCAGACAGAGTGGAAAAGCTTTCTGCTAGCATGTAGACCACAAAAGACGCTAAAGACGAAGGTACGATGCTCCCCGGAGCTAAGCGCCGCTCCCGGCTTCTTTCGGCAGAAGCCGCGCTAAGAGAGCACTGTGAGCGGTACAATCGTCTTTGCGCGAAGAAGCCGCTTCTTCGGCTCCGGGAGCCGGAGAGAGCGGCAGCATCGGAAAGGTGAAGAAGGAAGCTGTACAACACTGGGATTGTGTGCGCAGCTTGCCAACTGATAGAAAACAGTACATTACCACTTTCCTGACTTTTCCAATCACATGAATCTTCGATTGGAAGCTGTTTTGGACAGATTTTCTTTTCTTTATGGCAAACACTTGGCAGACCTCCGTGCAACGTCCAGAACGCGTTGGAGATGTTTTCTGTGCTCGCGCAGGTTTTCCTTGCCAGACAGAGTGGAAAAGCTTTCTGCTAGCATGTAGACCACAAAAGACGCTAAAGGCGAAGGTACGATGCTCCCCGGAGCTAAGCGCCGCTCCCGGGCGTCTTTCGGCAGAAGCCGCGCTAAGAGAGCACTGTGAGCGGTACAATCGTCTTTGCGCGAAGAAGCCGCTTCTTCGGCTCACGGAGCCGGAGAGAGCGGCATGATCGGAAAGGTGAAGAAGGAAGCTGTACAACACTGGGATTGTATGCGCAGATTGCCAACTGATAGACAGCAGTACATTACCACTTTCCTGACTTTTCCAATCACATGAATATTCGATAAGAAGCTGTTTTGGACAGATTTTCTTTTCTTTATGGCAAACACTTGGCAGACCTCCGTGCAACGTCCAGAACACGATGGGAGATGTTTTCTGTGCTCGCGCAGGTTTTCCTTGCCAGACAGAGTGGAAAAGCTTTCTGCTAGCATGTAGACCACAAAAGACGCTAAAGACGAAGGTACGATGCTCTCCGCAGCTAAGCGCCGCTCCCGGGCTTCTTTCGGCAGAAGCGGCGCTAAGAGAGCACAGTGAGCGGTACAATCGTCTTTGCGCGAAGAAGCCGCTTCTTCGGCTCCGGGAGCCGGAGAGAGCGGCATGATCGGAAAGGTGAAGAAGGAAGCTGTACAACACTGGGATTGTGTGCGCAGCTTGCCAACTGATAGAAAACAGTACATTACCACTTTCCTGACTTGTCCAATCACATGAATGTTCGATAAGAAGAGGTTTTGGACAGATTTTCTTTTCTTTATGCCAAACACATGGCAGACCTCCGTGCAACGTCCAGAACACGATGGGAGATGTTTTCTGTGCTCGCGCAGGTTTTCCTTGCCAGACAGAGTGGAAAAGCTTTCTGCTAGCATGTAGACCACAAAAGACGCTAAAGACGAAGGTACGATGCTCCCCGGAGCTAAGCGCCGCGCCCGGGCTTCTTTCGGCAGAAGCCGCGCTAAGAGAGCACTGTGAGCGGTACAATCGTCTTTGCGCGAAGAAGCCGCTTCTTCGGCTCCGGGAGCCGGAGAGAGCGGCAGCATCGGAAAGGTGAAGAAGGAAGCTGTACAACACTGGGATTGTGTGCGCAGCTTGCCAACTGATAGAAAACAGTACATTACCACTTTCCTGACTTTTCCAATCACATGAATATTCGATTGGAAGCTGTTTTGGACAACTTTTCTTTTCTTCTTGTCGAACACTTGGCAGACCTCCGTGCAACGTCCAGAACACGATGGGAGATGTTTTCTGTGCTCGCGCAGGTTTTCCTTGCCAGACAGAGTGGAAAAGCTTTCTGCTAGCATGTAGACCACAAAAGACGCTAAAGACGAAGGTACGATGCTCCCCGGAGCTAAGCGCCGTTCCCGGGCTTCTTTCGGCAGAAGCCGCGCTAAGAGAGCGCTGCGAGCGGTACAATCGCCTTTGCGCGAAGAAGCCGCTTCTTCGGCTCCGGGAGCCGGAGAGAGCGGCAGCATCGGAAAGGTGAAGAAGGAAGCCGTACAACACTGGGATTGTGTGCGCAGCTTGCCAACTGATAGAAAACAGTACATTACCACTTTCCTGACTTTTCCAATCACATGAATATTCGACAAGAAGCTGTTTTGGACCACTTTTCTTTTCTTCTTGTCAAACACTTGGCAGACTTCCGAGCAATGTCCAGAACACGATGGGAGATGTTTTCTGTGCTCCCGCAGGTTTTCCTTGCCAGACAGAGTGGAAAAGCTTTCTGCTAAGATGTAGACCACAAAAGACGCTAAAGGCGAAGGTACGATGCTCCCCGGAACTAATCGCCGCTCCCGGGCTTCTTTCGGCAGAAGCCGCGCTAAGAGAGCACTGTGAGCGGTACAATCGTCTTTGCGCGAAGAAGCCGCTTCTTCGGCTCCGGGAGCCGGAGAGAGCGGCAGCATCGGAAAGGTGAAGAAGGAAGCTGTACAACACTGGGATTGTGTGCGCAGCTTGCCAACTAATAGAAAACAGTACATTACCACTTTCCTGACTTTTCCAATCACATGAATATTCGATTGGAAGCTGTTTTGGACAACTTTTCTTTTCTTCTTGTCGAACACTTGGCAGACCTCCGTGCAACGTCCAGAACACGATGGGAGATGTTTTCTGTGCTCGCGCAGGTTTTCCTTGCCAGACAGAGTGGAAAAGCTTTCTGCTAGCATGTAGACCACAAAAGACGCTAAAGGCGAAGGTACGATGCTCCCCGGAGCTAAGCGCCGCTCCCGGGCGTCTTTCGGCAGAAGCCGCGCTAAGAGAGCGCTGCGAGCGGTACAATCGTCTTTGCGCGAAGAAGCCGCTTCTTCGGCTCCGGGAGCCGGAGAGAGCGGCAGCATCGGAAAGGTGAAGAAGGAAGCCGTACAACACTGGGATTGGGTGCACAGCTTGCCAACTGATAGAAAACAGTACATTACCACTTTCCTGACTTTTCCAATCACATGAATATTCGATAAGAAGCCGTTTAGGACAGATTTTCTTTTCTTTATGGCAAACACTTGGCAGACCTCCGTGCAACGTCCAGAACACGATGGGAGATGTTTTCTGTGCTCGCGCAGGTTTTCCTTGCCAGACAGAGTGGAAAAGCTTTCTGCTAGCATGTAGAAGACGCTAAAGGCGAAGGTACGATGCTCCCCGGAGCTAATCGCCGCTCCCGGGCTTCTTTCGGCAGAAGCCGCGCTAAGAGAGCACTGTGAGCGGTACAATCGTCTTTGCGCGAAGAAGCCGCTTCTTCGGCTCCGGGAGCCGGAGAGAGCGGCAGCATCGGAAAGGTGAAGAAGGAAGCTGTACAACACTGGGATTGTGTGCGCAGCTTGCCAACTGATAGACAGCAGTACATTACCGCTTTCCTGACTTTTCCAATCACATGAATATTCGATTGGAAGCTGTTTTGGACAACTTTTCTTTTCTTCTTGTCGAACACTTGGCAGACCTCCGTGCAACGTCCAGAACACGATGGGAGATGTTTTCTGTGCTCGCGCAGGTTTTCCTTGCCAGACAGAGTGGAAAAGCTTTCTGCTAAGATGTAGACCACAAAAGACGCTAAAGGCGAAGGTACGATGCTCCCCGGAGCTAAGCGCCGCTCCCGGGCGTCTTTCGGCAGAAGCCGCGCTAAGAGAGCACTGTGAGCGGTACAATCGTCTTTGCGCGAAGAAGCCGCTTCTTCGGCTCCGGGAGCCGGAGAGAGCGGCATGATCGGAAAGGTGAAGAAGGAAGCTGTACAACACTGGGATTGTGTGCGCAGCTTGCCAACTGATAGAAAACAGTACATTACCACTTTCCTGACTTTTCCAATCACATGAATATTCGATAAGAAGAGGTTTTGGACAGATTTTCTTTTCTTTATGGCAAACACTTGGCAGACCTCCGTGCAACGTCCAGAACGCGTTGGAGATATTTTCTGTGCTCGCGCAGGTTTTCCTTGCCAGACAGAGTGGAAAAGCTTTCTGCTAGCATGTAGACCACAAAAGACGCTAAAGGCGAAGGTACGATGCTCCCCGGAGCTAAGCGCCGCTCCCGGGCGTCTTTCGGCAGAAGCCGCGCTAAGAGAGCACTGTGAGCGGTACAATCGTCTTTGCGCGAAGAAGCCGCTTCTTCGGCTCACGGAGCCGGAGAGAGCGGCATGATCGGAAAGGTGAAGAAGGAAGCTGTACAACACTGGGATTGTATGCGCAGATTGCCAACTGATAGACAGCAATACATTACCACTTTCCTGACTTTTCCAATCACATGAATATTCGATAAGAAGCTGTTTTGGACAGATTTTCTTTTCTTTATGGCAAACACTTGGCAGACCTCCGTGCAACGTCCAGAACACGATGGGAGATGTTTTCTGTGCTCGCGCAGGTTTTCCTTGCCAGACAGAGTGGAAAAGCTTTCTGCTAGCATGTAGACCACAAAAGACGCTAAAGACGAAGGTACGATGCTCTCCGCAGCTAAGCGCCGCTCCCGGGCTTCTTTCGGCAGAAGCGGCGCTAAGAGAGCACAGTGAGCGGTACAATCGTCTTTGCGCGAAGAAGCCGCTTCTTCGGCTCCGGGAGCCGGAGAGAGCGGCAGCATCGGAAAGGTGAAGAAGGAAGCTGTACAACACTGGGATTGTGTGCGCAGCTTGCCAACTGATAGAAAACAGTACATTACCACTTTCCTGACTTTTCCAATCACATGAATATTCGATAAGAAGAGGTTTTGGACAGATTTTCTTTTCTTTATGCCAAACACATGGCAGACCTCCGTGCAACGTCCAGAACACGATGGGAGATGTTTTCTGTGCTCGCGCAGGTTTTCCTTGCCAGACAGAGTGGAAAAGCTTTCTGCTAAGATGTAGACCACAAAAGACGCTAAAGACGAAGGTACGATGCTCCCCGGAGCTAAGCGCCGCTCCCGGGCGTCTTTCGGCAGAAGCCGCGCTAAGAGAGCACTGTGAGCGGTACAATCGCCTTTGCGCGAAGAAGCCGCTTCTTCGGCTCCGGGAGCCGGAGAGAGCGGCAGCATCGGAAAGGTGAAGAAGGAAGCTGTACAACACTGGGATTGTGTGCGCAGCTTGCCAACTGATAGAAAACAGTACATTACCACTTTCCTGACTTTTCCAATCACATGAATATTCGATTGGAAGCTGTTTTGGACCACTTTTCTTTTCTTCTTGTCGAACACTTGGCAGACCTCCGTGCAACGTCCAGAACACGATGGGAGATGTTTTCTGTGCTCGCGCAGGTTTTCCTTGCCAGACAGAGTGGAAAAGCTTTCTGCTAGCATGTAGACCACAAGAGACGCTAAAGACGAAGGTACGATGCTCCCCGGAGCTAAGCGCCGCTCCCGGGCTTCTTTCGGCAGAAGCCGCGCTAAAGAGCACTGTGAGCGGTACAATCGTCTTTGCGCGAAGAAGCCGCTTCTTCGGCTCCGGGAGCCGGAGAGAGCGGCAGCATCGGAAAGGTGAAGAAGGAAGCTGTACAACACTGGGATTGTGTGCGCAGCTTGCCAACTGATAGAAAACAGTACATTACCACTTTCCTGACTTTTCCAATCACATGAATATTCGATTGGAAGCTGTTTTGGACAACTTTTCTTTTCTTCTTGTCGAACACTTGGCAGACCTCCGTGCAACGTCCAGAACACGATGGGAGATGTTTTCTGTGCTCGCGCAGGTTTTCCTTGCCAGACAGAGTGGAAAAGCTTTCTGCTAGCATGTAGACCACAAAAGACGCTAAAGACGAAGGTACGATGCTCCCCGGAGCTAAGCGCCGCTCCCGGGCTTCTTTCGTCATAAGCCGCGCTAAGAGAGCACTGTGAGCGGTACAATCGTCTTAGCGCGAAGAAGCCGCTTCTTCGGCTCCGGGAGCCGGAGAGAGCGGCAGCATCGGAAAGGTGAAGAAGGAAGCTGTACAACACTGGGATTGTGTGCGCAGCTTGCCAACTGATAGAAAACAGTACATTACCACTTTCCTGACTTTTCCAATCACATGAATATTCGATTGGAAGCTGTTTTGGACAACTTTTCTTTTCTTCTTGTCGAACACTTGGCAGACCTCCGTGCAACGTCCAGAACACGATGGGAGATGTTTTCTGTGCTCGCGCAGGTTTTCCTTGCCAGACAGAGTGGAAAAGCTTTCTGCTAGCATGTAGACCACAAAAGACGCTAAAGGCGAAGGTACGATGCTCCCCGGAGCTAAGCGCCGCTCCCGGGCTTCTTTCGGCAGAAGCCGCGCTAAGAGAGCGCTGCGAGCGGTACAATCGTCTTTGCGCGAAGAAGCCGCTTCTTCGGCTCCGGGAGCCGGAGAGAGCGGCAGCATCGGAAAGGTGAAGAAGGAAGCCGTACAACACTGGGATTGGGTGCACAGCTTGCCAACTGATAGAAAACAGTACATTACCACTTTCCTGACTTTTCCAATCACATGAATATTCGATAAGAAGCTGTTTTGGACAGATTTTCTTTTGTTTATGGCAAACACTTGGCAGACCTCCGTGCAACGTCCAGAACACGATGGGAGATGTTTTCTGTGCTCGCGCAGGTTTTCCTTGCCAGACAGAGTGGAAAAGCTTTCTGCTAGCATGTAGACCACAAAAGACGCTAAAGGCGAAGGTACGATGCTCCCCGGAGCTAATCGCCGCTCCCGGGCTTCTTTCGGCAGAAGCCGCGCTAAGAGAGCACTGTGAGCGGTACAATCGTCTTTGCGCGAAGAAGCCGCTTCTTCGGCTCCGGGAGCCGGAGAGAGCGGCATGATCGGAAAGGTGAAGAAGGAAGCTGTACAACACTGGGATTGTGTGCGCAGCTTGCCAACTGATAGACAGTAGTACATTACCCCTTTCCTGACTTTTCCAATCACATGAATATTCGATTGGAAGCTGTTTTGGACAACTTTTCTTTTCTTCTTGTCGAACACTTGGCAGACCTCCGTGCAACGTCCAGAACACGATGGGAGATGTTTTCTGTGCTCGCGCAGGTTTTCCTTGCCAGACAGAGTGGAAAAGCTTTCTGCTAAGATGTAGACCACAAAAGACGCTAAAGGCGAAGGTACGATGCTCCCCGGAGCTAAGCGCCGCTCCCGGGCGTCTTTCGGCAGAAGCCGCGCTAAGAGAGCACTGTGAGCGGTACAATCGTCTTAGCGCGAAGAAGCCGCTTCTTCGGCTCCGGGAGCCGGAGAGAGCGGCATGATCGGAAAGGTGAAGAAGGAAGCTGTACAACACTGGGATTGTATGCGCAGATTGCCAACTGATAGACAGCAGTACATTACCACTTTCCTGACTTTTCCAATCACATGAATATTCGATAAGAAGCTGTTTTGGACAGATTTTCTTTTCTTTATGGCAAACACTTGGCAGACCTCCGTGCAACGTCCAGAACACGATGGGAGATGTTTTCTGTGCTCGCGCAGGTTTTCCTTGCCAGACAGAGTGGAAAAGCTTTCTGCTAGCATGTAGACCACAAAAGACGCTAAAGACGAAGGTACGATGCTCTCCGCAGCTAAGCGCCGCTCCCGGGCTTCTTTCGGCAGAAGCGGCGCTAAGAGAGCACAGTGAGCGGTACAATCGTCTTTGCGCGAAGAAGCCGCTTCTTCGGCTCCGGGAGCCGGAGAGAGCGGCATGATCGGAAAGGTGAAGAAGGAAGCTGTACAACACTGGGATTGTGTGCGCAGCTTGCCAACTGATAGAAAACAGTACATTACCACTTTCCTGACTTGTCCAATCACATGAATATTCGATAAGAAGAGGTTTTGGACAGATTTTCTTTTCTTCATGCCAAACACATGGCAGACCTCCGTGCAACGTCCAGAACACGATGGGAGATGTTTTCTGTGCTCGCGCAGGTTTTCCTTGCCAGACAGAGTGGAAAAGCTTTCTGCTAGCATGTAGACCACAAAAGACGCTAAAGACGAAGGTACGATGCTCCCCGGAGCTAAGCGCCGCTCCCGGGCGTCTTTCGGCAGAAGCCGCGCTAAGAGAGCGCTGCGAGCGGTACAATCGTCTTTGCGCGAAGAAGCCGCTTCTTCGGCTCCGGGAGCCGGAGAGAGCGGCAGCATCGGAAAGGTGAAGAAGGAAGCCGTACAACACTGGGATTGGGTGCACAGCTTGCCAACTGATAGAAAACAGTACATTACCACTTTCCTGACTTTTCCAATCACATGAATATTCGATTGGAATTTGTTTTGGACAACTTTTCTTTTCTTCTTGTCGAACACTTGGCAGACCTCCGTGCAACGTCCAGAACACGATGGGAGATGTTTTCTGTGCTCGCGCAGGTTTTCCTTGCCAGACAGAGTGGAAAAGCTATCTGCTAGCATGTAGACCACAAAAGACGCTAAAGGCGAAGGTACGATGCTCCTCGGAGCTAAGCGCCGCTCCCGGGCTTCTTTCGGCAGAAGCCGCGCTAAGAGAGCACTGTGAGCGGTACAATCGTCTTTGCGCGAAGAAGCCGCTTCTTCGGCTCCGGGAGCCGGAGAGAGCAGCAGCATCGGAAAGGTGAAGAAGGAAGCCGTACAACACTGGGATTGGGTGCACAGCTTGCCAACTGATAGAAAACAGTACATTACCACTTTCCTGACTTTTCCAATCACATGAATATTCGATAAGAAGCTGTTTTGGACAGATTTTCTTTTCTTCTTGTCGAACACTTGGCAGACCTCCGTGCAACGTCCAGAACACGATGGGAGATGTTTTCTGTGCTCGCGCAGGTTTTCCTTGCCAGACAGAGTGGAAAAGCTTTCTGCTAGCATGTAGACCACAAAAGACGCTAAAGACGAAGGTACGATGCTCTCCGGAGCTAAGCGCCGCTCCCGGGCTTCTTTCGTCAGAAGCCGCGCTAAGAGAGCACTGTGAGCGGTACAATCGTCTTAGCGCGAAGAAGCCGCTTCTTCGGCTCCGGGAGCCGGAGAGAGCGGCAGCATCGGAAAGGTGAAGAAGGAAGCTGTACAACAGTGGGATTGTGTGCGCAGCTTGCCAACTGATAGAAAACAGTACATTACCACTTTCCTGACTTTTCCAATCACATGAATATTCGATTGGAAGCTGTTTTGGACAACTTTTCTTTTCTTCTTGTCGAACACTTGGCAGACCTCCGTGCAACGTCCAGAACACGATGGGAGATGTTTTCTGTGCTCGCGCAGGTTTTCCTTGCCAGACAGAGTGGAAAAGCTTTCTGCTAGCATGTAGACCACAAAAGACGCTAAAGACGAAGGTACGATGCTCCCCGGAGCTAAGCGCCGCTCCCGGGCTTCTTTCGGCAGAAGCCGCGCTAAGAGAGCGCTGCGAGCGGTACAATCGTCTTTGCGCGAAGAAGCCGCTTCTTCGGCTCCGGGAGCCGGAGAGAGCGGCAGCATCGGAAAGGTGAAGAAGGAAGCCGTACAACACTGGGATTGTGTGCACAGCTTGCCAACTGATAGAAAACAGTACATTACCACTTTCCTGACTTTTCCAATCACATGAATATTCGATAAGAAGCTGTTTTGGACAGATTTTCTTTTCTTTATGGCAAACACTTGGCAGACCTCCGTGCAACGTCCAGAACACGATGGGAGATGTTTTCTGTGCTCGCGCAGGTTTTCCTTGCCAGACAGAGTGGAAAAGCTTTCTGCTAGCATGTAGACCACAAAAGACGCTAAAGGCGAAGGTACGATGCTCCCCGGAGCTAATCGCCGCTCCCGGGCTTCTTTCGGCAGAAGCCGCGCTAAGAGAGCACTGTGAGCGGTACAATCGTCTTTGCGCGAAGAAGCCGCTTCTTCGGCTCCGGGAGCCGGAGAGAGCGGCATGATCGGAAAGGTGAAGAAGGAAGCTGTACAACACTGGGATTGTGTGCGCAGCTTGCCAACTGATAGACAGCAGTACATTACCGCTTTCCTGACTTTTCCAATCACATGAATATTCGACTGGAAGCTGTTTTGGACAACTTTTCTTTTCTTCTTGTCGAACACTTGGCAGACCTCCGTGCAACGTCCAGAACACGATGGGAGATGTTTTCTGTGCTCGCGCAGGTTTTCCTTGCCAGACAGAGTGGAAAAGCTTTCTGCTAGCATGTAGACCACAAGAGACGCTAAAGACGAAGGTACGATGCTCCCCGGAGCTAAGCGCCGCTCCCGGGCTTCTTTCGGCAGAAGCCGCGCTAAAGAGCACTGTGAGCGGTACAATCGTCTTTGCGCGAAGAAGCCGCTTCTTCGGCTCCGGGAGCCGGAGAGAGCGGCAGCATCGGAAAGGTGAAGAAGGAAGCTGTACAACACTGGGATTGTGTGCGCAGCTTGCCAACTGATAGAAAACAGTACATTACCACTTTCCTGACTTTTCCAATCACATGAATATTCGATTGGAAGCTGTTTTGGACAACTTTTCTTTTCTTCTTGTCGAACACTTGGCAGACCTCCGTGCAACGTCCAGAACACGATGGGAGATGTTTTCTGTGCTCGCGCAGGTTTTCCTTGCCAGACAGAGTGGAAAAGCTTTCTGCTAGCATGTAGACCACAAAAGACGCTAAAGACGAAGGTACGATGCTCCCCGGAGCTAAGCGCCGCTCCCGGGCTTCTTTCGGCAGAAGCCGCGCTAAGAGAGCGCTGCGAGCGGTACAATCGTCTTTGCGCGAAGAAGCCGCTTCTTCGGCTCCGGGAGCCGGAGAGAGCGGCAGCATCGGAAAGGTGAAGAAGGAAGCCGTACAACACTGGGATTGGGTGCACAGCTTGCCAACTGATAGAAAACAGTACATTACCACTTTCCTGACTTTTCCAATCACATGAATATTCGATAAGAAGCTGTTTTGGACAGATTTTCTTTTCTTTATGGCAAACACTTGGCAGACCTCCGTGCAACGTCCAGAACACGATTGGAGATGTTTTCTGTGCTCGCGCAGGTTTTCCTTGCCAGACAGAGTGGAAAAGCTTTCTGCTAGCATGTAGACCACAAAAGACGCTAAAGACGAAGGTACGATGCTCCCCGGAGCTAAGCGCCGCTCCCGGGCTTCTTTCGGCAGAAGCCGCGCTAAGAGAGCGCTGCGAGCGGTACAATCGTCTTTGCGCGAAGAAGCCGCTTCTTCGGCTCCGGGAGCCGGAGAGAGCGGCAGCATCGGAAAGGTGAAGAAGGAAGCCGTACAACACTGGGATTGTGTGCACAGCTTGCCAACTGATAGAAAACAGTACATTACCACTTTCCTGACTTTTCCAATCACATGAATATTCGATAAGAAGCTGTTTTGGACAGATTTTCTTTTCTTTATGGCAAACACTTGGCAGACCTCCGTGCAACGTCCAGAACACGATGGGAGATGTTTTCTGTGCTCGCGCAGGTTTTCCTTGCCAGACAGAGTGGAAAAGCTTTCTGCTAGCATGTAGACCACAAAAGACGCTAAAGGCGAAGGTACGATGCTCCCCGGAGCTAATCGCCGCTCCCGGGCTTCTTTCGGCAGAAGCCGCGCTAAGAGAGCACTGTGAGCGGTACAATCGTCTTTGCGCGAAGAAGCCGCTTCTTCGGCTCCGGGAGCCGGAGAGAGCGGCAGCATCGGAAAGGTGAAGAAGGAAGCTGTACAACACTGGGATTGTGTGCGCAGCTTGCCAACTGATAGACAGCAGTACATTACCACTTTCCTGACTTTTCCAATCACATGAATATTCGACTGGAAGCTGTTTTGGACAACTTTTCTTTTCTTCTTGTCGAACACTTGGCAGACCTCCGTGCAACGTCCAGAACACGATGGGAGATGTTTTCTGTGCTCGCGCAGGTTTTCCTTGCCAGACAGAGTGGAAAAGCTTTCTGCTAGCATGTAGACCACAAAAGACGCTAAAGACGAAGGTACGATGCTCCCCGGAGCTAAGCGCCGCTCCCGGGCTTCTTTCGGCAGAAGCCGCGCTAAAGAGCACTGTGAGCGGTACAATCGTCTTTGCGCGAAGAAGCCGCTTCTTCGGCTCCGGGAGCCGGAGAGAGCGGCAGCATCGGAAAGGTGAAGAAGGAAGCTGTACAACAGTGGGATTGTGTGCGCAGCTTGCCAACTGATAGAAAACAGTACATTACCACTTTCCTGACTTTTCCAATCACATGAATATTCGATTGGAAGCTGTTTTGGACAACTTTTCTTCTTGTCGAACACTTGGCAGACCTCCGTGCAACGTCCAGAACACGATGGGAGATGTTTTCTGTGCTCGCGCAGGTTTTCCTTGCCAGACAGAGTGGAAAAGCTTTCTGCTAGCATGTAGACCACAAAAGACGCTAAAGGCGAAGGTACGATGCTCCCCGGAGCTAAGCGCCGCTCCCGGGCGTCTTTCGGCAGAAGCCGCGCTAAGAGAGCGCTGCGAGCGGTACAATCGTCTTTGCGCGAAGAAGCCGCTTCTTCGGCTCCGGGAGCCGGAGAGAGCGGCATGATCGGAAAGGTGAAGAAGGAAGCCGTACAACACTGGGATTGGGTGCACAGCTTGCCAACTGATAGAAAACAGTACATTACCACTTTCCTGACTTTTCCAATCACATGAATATTCGATAAGAAGCTGTTTTGGACAGATTTTCTTTTCTTTATGGCAAACACTTGGCAGACCTCCGTGCAACGTCCAGAACACGATGGGAGATGTTTTCTGTGCTCGCGCAGGTTTTCCTTGCCAGACAGAGTGGAAAAGCTTTCTGCTAGCATGTAGACCACAAAAGACGCTAAAGGCGAAGGTACGATGCTCCCCGGAGCTAATCGCCGCTCCCGGGCTTCTTTCGGCAGAAGCCGCGCTAAGAGAGCACTGTGAGCGGTACAATCGTCTTTGCGCGAAGAAGCCGCTTCTTCGGCTCCGGGAGCCGGAGAGAGCGGCAGCATCGGAAAGGTGAAGAAGGAAGCTGTACAACACTGGGATTGTGTGCGCAGCTTGCCAACTGATAGACAGTAGTACATTACCCCTTTCCTGACTTTTCCAATCACATGAATATTCGATTGGAAGCTGTTTTGGACAACTTTTCTTTTCTTCTTGTCGAACACTTGGCCGACCTCCGTGCAACGTCCAGAACACGATGGGAGATGTTTTCTGTGCTCGCGCAGGTTTTCCTTGCCAGACAGAGTGGAAAAGCTTTCTGCTAAGATGTAGACCACAAAAGACGCTAAAGGCGAAGGTACGATGCTCCCCGGAGCTAAGCGCCGCTCCCGGGCGTCTTTCGGCAGAAGCCGCGCTAAGAGACCACTGTGAGCGGTACAATCGTCTTTGCGCGAAGAAGCCGCTTCTTCGGCTCCGGGAGCCGGAGAGAGCGGCATGATCGGAAAGGTGAAGAAGGAAGCTGTACAACACTGGGATTGTGTGCGCAGCTTGCCAACTGATAGAAAACAGTACATTACCACTTTCCTGACTTTTCCAATCACATGAATCTTCGATTGGAAGCTGTTTTGGACAGATTTTCTTTTCTTTATGGCAAACACTTGGCAGACCTCCGTGCAACGTCCAGAACGCGTTGGAGATGTTTTCTGTGCTCGCGCAGGTTTTCCTTGCCAGACAGAGTGGAAAAGCTTTCTGCTAGCATGTAGACCACAAAAGACGCTAAAGGCGAAGGTACGATGCTCCCCGGAGCTAAGCGCCGCTCCCGGGCGTCTTTCGGCAGAAGCCGCGCTAAGAGAGCACTGTGAGCGGTACAATCGTCTTTGCGCGAAGAAGCCGCTTCTTCGGCTCACGGAGCCGGAGAGAGCGGCATGATCGGAAAGGTGAAGAAGGAAGCTGTACAACACTGGGATTGTATGCGCAGATTGCCAACTGATAGACAGCAGTACATTACCACTTTCCTGACTTTTCCAATCACATGAATATTCGATAAGAAGCTGTTTTGGACAGATTTTCTTTTCTTTATGGCAAACACTTGGCAGACCTCCGTGCAACGTCCAGAACACGATGGGAGATGTTTTCTGTGCTCGCGCAGGTTTTCCTTGCCAGACAGAGTGGAAAAGCTTTCTGCTAGCATGTAGACCACAAAAGACGCTAAAGACGAAGGTACGATGCTCTCCGCAGCTAAGCGCCGCTCCCGGGCTTCTTTCGGCAGAAGCGGCGCTAAGAGAGCACAGTGAGCGGTACAATCGTCTTTGCGCGAAGAAGCCGCTTCTTCGGCTCCGGGAGCCGGAGAGAGCGGCATGATCGGAAAGGTGAAGAAGGAAGCTGTACAACACTGGGATTGTGTGCGCAGCTTGCCAACTGATAGAAAACAGTACATTACCACTTTCCTGACTTGTCCAATCACATGAATATTCGATAAGAAGAGGTTTTGGACAGATTTTCTTTTCTTTATGCCAAACACATGGCAGACCTCCGTGCAACGTCCAGAACACGATGGGAGATGTTTTCTGTGCTCGCGCAGGTTTTCCTTGCCAGACAGAGTGGAAAAGCTTTCTGCTAGCATGTAGACCACAAAAGACGCTAAAGACGAAGGTACGATGCTCCCCGGAACTAATCGCCGCTCCCGGGCTTCTTTCGGCAGAAGCCGCGCTAAGAGAGCACTGTGAGTGGTACAATCGTCTTAGCGCGAAGAAGCCGCTTCTTCGGCTCCGGGAGCCGGAGAGAGCGGCAGCATCGGAAAGGTGAAGAAGGAAGCTGTACAACACTGGGATTGTGTGCGCAGCTTGCCAACTGATAGAAAACAGTACATTACCACTTTCCTGACTTTTCCAATCACATGAATATTCGATTGGAAGCTGTTTTGGACAACTTTTCTTTTCTTCTTGTCGAACACTTGGCAGACCTCCGTGCAACGTCCAGAACACGATCGGAGATGTTACCTGTGCTCGCGCAGGTTTTCCTTGCCAGACAGAGTGGAAAAGCTTTCTGCTAGCATGTAGACCACAAAAGACGCTAAAGACGAAGGTACGATGCTCCCCGGAGCTAAGCGCCGCTCCCGGGCGTCTTTCGGCAGAAGCCGCGCTAAGAGAGCGCTGCGAGCGGTACAATCGTCTTTGCGCGAAGAAGCCGCTTCTTCGGCTCCGGGAGCCGGAGAGAGCGGCAGCATCGGAAAGGTGAAGAAGGAAGCCGTACAACACTGGGATTGGGTGCACAGCTTGCCAACTGATAGAAAACAGTACATTACCACTTTCCTGACTTTTCCAATCACATGAATATTCGATAAGAAGCTGTTTTGGACAGATTTTCTTTTCTTTATGGCAAACACTTGGCAGACCTCCGTGCAACGTCCAGAACACGATGGGAGATGTTTTCTGTGCTCGCGCAGGTTTTCCTTGCCAGACAGAGTGGAAAAGCTTTCTGCTAGCATGTAGACCACAAAAGACGCTAAAGGCGAAGGTACGATGCTCCCCGGAGCTAAGCGCCGCTCCCGGGCTTCTTTCGGCAGAAGCCGCGCTAAGAGAGCACTGTGAGCGGTACAATCGTCTTTGCGCGAAGAAGCCGCTTCTTCGGCTCCGGGAGCCGGAGAGAGCGGCATGATCGGAAAGGTGAAGAAGGAAGCTGTACAACACTGGGATTGTGTGCGCAGCTTGCCAACTGATAGACAGTAGTACATTACCCCTTTCCTGACTTTTCCAATCACATGAATATTCGATTGGAAGCTGTTTTGGACAACTTTTCTTTTCTTCTTGTCGAACACTTGGCAGACCTCCGTGCAACGTCCAGAACACGATGGGAGATGTTTTCTGTGCTCGCGCAGGTTTTCCTTGCCAGACAGAGAGGAAAAGCTATCTGCTAGCATGTAGACCACAAAAGACGCTAAAGGCGAAGGTACGATGCTCCCCGGAGCTAAGCGCCGCTCCCGGGCGTCTTTCGGCAGAAGCCGCGCTAAGAGAGCACTGTGAGCGGTACAATCGTCTTTGCGCGAAGAAGCCGCTTCTTCGGCTCCGGGAGCCGGAGAGAGCGGCAGCATCGGAAAGGTGAAGAAGGAAGCCGTACAACACTGGGATTGTATGCGCAGCTTGCCAACTGATAGAAAACAGTACATTACCACTTTCCTGACTTTTCCAATCACATGAATATTCGATAAGAAGCTGTTTTGGACAGATTTTCTTTTCTTCTTGTCGAACACTTGGCAGACCTCCGTGCAACGTCCAGAACACGATGGGAGATGTTTTCTGTGCTCGCGCAGGTTTTCCTTGCCAGACAGAGTGGAAAAGCTTTCTGCTAGCATGTAGACCACAAAAGACGCTAAAGACGAAGGTACGATGCTCTCCGGAGCTAAGCGCCGCTCCCGGGCTTCTTTCGTCAGAAGCCGCGCTAAGAGAGCACTGTGAGCGGTACAATCGTCTTAGCGCGAAGAAGCCGCTTCTTCGGCTCCGGGAGCCGGAGAGAGCGGCATGATCGGAAAGGTGAAGAAGGAAGCTGTACAACAGTGGGATTGTGTGCGCAGCTTGCCAACTGATAGAAAACAGTACATTACCACTTTCCTGACTTTTCCAATCACATGAATATTCGATTGGAAGCTGTTTTGGACAACTTTTCTTTTCTTCTTGTCGAACACTTGGCAGACCTCCGTGCAACGTCCAGAACACGATGGGAGATGTTTTCTGTGCTCGCGCAGGTTTTCCTTGCCAGACAGAGTGGAAAAGCTTTCTGCTAGCATGTAGACCACAAAAGACGCTAAAGACGAAGGTACGATGCTCCCCGGAGCTAAGCGCCGCTCCCGGGCTTCTTTCGGCAGAAGCGGCGCTAAGAGAGCACTGTGAGCAGTACAATCGTCTTTGCGCGAAGAAGCCGCTTCTTCGGCTCCGGGAGCCGGAGAGAGCGGCAGCATCGGAAAGGTGAAGAAGGAAGCCGTACAACACTGGGATTGTGTGCACAGCTTGCCAACTGATAGAAAACAGTACATTACCACTTTCATGACTTTTCCAATCACATGAATATTCGATAAGAAGCTGTTTTGGACAGATTTTCTTTTCTTTATGGCAAACACTTGGCAGACCTCCGTGCAACGTCCAGAACACGATGGGAGATGTTTTCTGTGCTCGCGCAGGTTTTCCTTGCCAGACAGAGTGGAAAAGCTTTCTGCTAGCATGTAGACCACAAAAGACGCTAAAGGCGAAGGTACGATGCTCCCCGGAGCTAATCGCCGCTCCCGGGCTTCTTTCGGCAGAAGCCGCGCTAAGAGAGCACTGTGAGCGGTACAATCGTCTTTGCGCGAAGAAGCCGCTTCTTCGGCTCCGGGAGCCGGAGAGAGCGGCATGATCGGAAAGGTGAAGAAGGAAGCTGTACAACACTGGGATTGTGTGCGCAGCTTGCCAACTGATAGACAGCAGTACATTACCACTTTCCTGACTTTTCCAATCACATGAATATTCGACTGGAAGCTGTTTTGGACAACTTTTCTTTTCTTCTTGTCGAACACTTGGCAGACCTCCGTGCAACGTCCAGAACACGATGGGAGATGTTTTCTGTGCTCGCGCAGGTTTTCCTTGCCAGACAGAGTGGAAAAGCTTTCTGCTAGCATGTAGACCACAAAAGACGCTAAAGACGAAGGTACGATGCTCCCCGGAGCTAAGCGCCGCTCCCGGGCTTCTTTCGGCAGAAGCCGCGCTAAGAGAGCACTGTGAGCGGTACAATCGTCTTTGCGCGAAGAAGCCGCTTCTTCGGCTCCGGGAGCCGGAGAGAGCGGCAGCATCGGAAAGGTGAAGAAGGAAGCCGTACAACACTGGGATTGGGTGCACAGCTTGCCAACTGATAGAAAACAGTACATTACCACTTTCCTGACTTTTCCAATCACATGAATATTCGATAAGAAGCTGTTTTGGACAGATTTTCTTTTCTTTATGGCAAACACTTGGCAGACCTCCGTGCAACGTCCAGAACACGATGGGAGATGTTTTCTGTGCTCGCGCAGGTTTTCCTTGCCAGACAGAGTGGAAAAGCTTTCTGCTAGCATGTAGACCACAAAAGACGCTAAAGGCGAAGGTACGATGCTCCCCGGAGCTAATCGCCGCTCCCGGGCTTCTTTCGGCAGAAGCCGCGCTAAGAGAGCACTGTGAGCGGTACAATCGTCTTTGCGCGAAGAAGCCGCTTCTTCGGCTCCGGGAGCCGGAGAGAGCGGCATGATCGGAAAGGTGAAGAAGGAAGCTGTACAACACTGGGATTGTGTGCGCAGCTTGCCAACTGATAGACAGCAGTACATTACCACTTTCCTGACTTTTCCAATCACATGAATATTCGACTGGAAGCTGTTTTGGACAACTTTTCTTTTCTTCTTGTCGAACACTTGGCAGACCTCCGTGCAACGTCCAGAACACGATGGGAGATGTTTTCTGTGCTCGCGCAGGTTTTCCTTGCCAGACAGAGTGGAAAAGCTTTCTGCTAGCATGTAGACCACAAAAGACGCTAAAGACGAAGGTACGATGCTCCCCGGAGCTAAGCGCCGCTCCCGGGCTTCTTTCGGCAGAAGCCGCGCTAAGAGAGCACTGTGAGCGGTACAATCGTCTTTGCGCGAAGAAGCCGCTTCTTCGGCTCCGGGAGCCGGAGAGAGCGGCAGCATCGGAAAGGTGAAGAAGGAAGCCGTACAACACTGGGATTGTGTGCACAGCTTGCCAACTGATAGAAAACAGTACATTACCACTTTCCTGACTTTTCCAATCACATGAATATTCGATAAGAAGCTGTTTTGGACAGATTTTCTTTTCTTTATGGCAAACACTTGGCAGACCTCCGTGCAAGGTCCAGAACACGATGGGAGATGTTTTCTGTGCTCGCGCAGGTTTTCCTTGCCAGACAGAGTGGAAAAGCTTTCTGCTAGCATGTAGACCACAAAAGACGCTAAAGGCGAAGGTACGATGCTCCCCGGAGCTAATCGCCGCTCCCGGGCTTCTTTCGGCAGAAGCCGCGCTAAGAGAGCACTGTGAGCGGTACAATCGTCTTTGCGCGAAGAAGCCGCTTCTTCGGCTCCGGGAGCCGGAGAGAGCGGCAGCATCGGAAAGGTGAAGAAGGAAGCTGTACAACACTGGGATTGTGTGCGCAGCTTGCCAACTGATAGACAGTAGTACATTACCCCTTTCCTGACTTTTCCAATCACATGAATATTCGATTGGAAGCTGTTTTGGACAACTTTTCTTTTCTTCTTGTCGAACACTTGGCAGACCTCCGTGCAACGCCCAGAACACGATGGGAGATGTTTTCTGTGCTCGCGCAGGTTTTCCTTGCCAGACAGAGTGGAAAAGCTTTCTGCTAGCATGTAGACCACAAAAGACGCTAAAGACGAAGGTACGATGCTCCCCGGAGCTAAGCGCCGCTCCCGGGCTTCTTTCGGCAGAAGCCGCGCTAAGAGAGCACTGTGAGCGGTACAATCGTCTTTGCGCGAAGAAGCCGCTTCTTCGGCTCCGGGAGCCGGAGAGAGCGGCAGCATCGGAAAGGTGAAGAAGGAAGCTGTACAACAGTGGGATTGTGTGCGCAGCTTGCCAACTGATAGAAAACAGTACATTACCACTTTCCTGACTTTTCCAATCACATGAATATTCGATTGGAAGCTGTTTTGGACAACTTTTCTTTTCTTCTTGTCGAACACTTGGCAGACCTCCGTGCAACGTCCAGAACACGATGGGAGATGTTTTCTGTGCTCGCGCAGGTTTTCCTTGCCAGACAGAGTGGAAAAGCTTTCTGCTAGCATGTAGACCACAAAAGACGCTAAAGGCGAAGGTACGATGCTCCCCGGAGCTAAGCGCCGCTCCCGGGCGTCTTTCGGCAGAAGCCGCGCTAAGAGAGCGCTGCGAGCGGTACAATCGTCTTTGCGCGAAGAAGCCGCTTCTTCGGCTCCGGGAGCCGGAGAGAGCGGCAGCATCGGAAAGGTGAAGAAGGAAGCCGTACAACACTGGGATTGTGTGCGCAGCTTGCCAACTGATAGAAAACAACACATTACCACTTTCCTGACTTTTCCAATCACATGAATATTCGATTGGAATTTGTTTTGGACAACTTTTCTTTTCTTCTTGTCGAACACTTGGCAGACCTCCGTGCAACGTCCAGAACACGATGGGAGATGTTTTCTGTGCTCGCGCAGGTTTTCCTTGCCAGACAGAGTGGAAAAGCTTTCTGCTAGCATGTAGACCACAAAAGACGCTAAAGACGAAGGTACGATGCTCCCCGGAGCTAAGCGCCGCTCCCGGGCGTCTTTCGGCAGAAGCCGCGCTAAGAGAGAACTGTGAGCGGTACAATCGTCTTTGCGCGAAGAAGCCGCTTCTTCGGCTCCGGGAGCCGGAGAGAGCAGCAGCATCGGAAAGGTGAAGAAGGAAGCTGTACAACACTGGGATTGGGTGCACAGCTTGCCAACTGATAGAAAACAGTACATTACCACTTTCCTGACTTTTCCAATCACATGAATATTCGATAAGAAGCTGTTTTGGACAGATTTTCTTTTCTTCTTGTCGAACACTTGGCAGACCTCCGTGCAACGTCCAGAACACGATGGGAGATGTTTTCTGTGCTCGCGCAGGTTTTCCTTGCCAGACAGAGTGGAAAAGCTTTCTGCTAGCATGTAGACCACAAAAGACGCTAAAGACGAAGGTACGATGCTCTCCGGAGCTAAGCGCCGCTCCCGGGCTTCTTTCGGCAGAAGCCGCGCTAAGAGAGCACTGTGAGCGGTACAATCGTCTTAGCGCGAAGAAGCCGCTTCTTCGGCTCCGGGAGCCGGAGAGAGCGGCAGCATCGGAAAGGTGAAGAAGGAAGCTGTACAACACTGGGATTGTGTGCGCAGCTTGCCAACTGATAGAAAACAGTACATTACCACTTTCCTGACTTTTCCAATCACATGAATATTCGATTGGAAGCTGTTTTGGACAACTTTTCTTTTCTTCTTGTCGAACACTTGGCAGACCTCCGTGCAACGTCCAGAACACGATGGGAGATGTTTTCTGTGCTCGCGCAGGTTTTCCTTGCCAGACAGAGTGGAAAAGCTTTCTGCTAGCATGTAGACCACAAAAGACGCTAAAGACGAAGGTACGATGCTCCCCGGAGCTAAGCGCCGCTCCCGGGCTTCTTTCGGCAGAAGCCGCGCTAAGAGAGCGCTGCGAGCGGTACAATCGTCTTTGCGCGAAGAAGCCGCTTCTTCGGCTCCGGGAGCCGGAGAGAGCGGCAGCATCGGAAAGGTGAAGAAGGAAGCCGTACAACACTGGGATTGGGTGCACAGCTTGCCAACTGATAGAAAACAGTACATTACCACTTTCCTGACTTTTCCAATCACATGAATATTCGATAAGAAGCTGTTTTGGACAGATTTTCTTTTCTTTATGGCAAACACTTGGCAGACCTCCGTGCAACGTCCAGAACACGATGGGAGATGTTTTCTGTGCTCGCGCAGGTTTTCCTTGCCAGACAGAGTGGAAAAGCTTTCTGCTAGCATGTAGACCACAAAAAACGCTAAAGACGAAGGTACGATGCTCCCCGGAGCTAAGCGCCGCTCCCGGGCATCTTTCGGCAGAAGCCGCGCTAAGAGAGCGCTGCGAGCGGTACAATCGTCTTTGCGCGAAGAAGCCGCTTCTTCGGCTCCGGGAGCCGGAGAGAGCGGCAGCATCGGAAAGGTGAAGAAGGAAGCCGTACAACACTGGGATTGTGTGCACAGCTTGCCAACTGATAGAAAACAGTACATTACCACTTTCCTGACTTTTCCAATCACATGAATATTCGATAAGAAGCTGTTTTGGACAGATTTTCTTTTCTTTATGGCAAACACTTGGCAGACCTCCGTGCAACGTCCAGAACACGATGGGAGATGTTTTCTGTGCTCGCGCAGGTTTTCCTTGCCAGACAGAGTGGAAAAGCTTTCTGCTAGCATGTAGACCACAAAAGACGCTAAAGGCGAAGGTACGATGCTCCCCGGAGCTAATCGCCGCTCCCGGGCTTCTTTCGGCAGAAGCCGCGCTAAGAGAGCACTGTGAGCGGTACAATCGTCTTTGCGCGAAGAAGCCGCTTCTTCGGCTCCGGGAGTCGGAGAGAGCGGCATGATCGGAAAGGTGAAGAAGGAAGCTGTACAACACTGGGATTGTGTGCGCAGCTTGCCAACTGATAGACAGCAGTACATTACCACTTTCCTGACTTTTCCAATCACATGAATATTCGACTGGAAGCTGTTTTGGACAACTTTTCTTTTCTTCTTGTCGAACACTTGGCAGACCTCCGTGCAACGTCCAGAACACGATGGGAGATGTTTTCTGTGCTCGCGCAGGTTTTCCTTGCCAGACAGAGTGGAAAAGCTTTCTGCTAGCATGTAGACCACAAAAGACGCTAAAGACGAAGGTACGATGCTCCCCGGAGCTAAGCGCCGCTCCCGGGCTTCTTTCGGCAGAAGCCGCGCTAAAGAGCACTGTGAGCGGTACAATCGTCTTTGCGCGAAGAAGCCGCTTCTTCGGCTCCGGGAGCCGGAGAGAGCGGCAGCATCGGAAAGGTGAAGAAGGAAGCTGTACAACAGTGGGATTGTGTGCGCAGCTTGCCAACTGATAGAAAACAGTACATTACCACTTTCCTGACTTTTCCAATCACATGAATATTCGATTGGAAGCTGTTTTGGACAACTTTTCTTCTTGTCGAACACTTGGCAGACCTCCGTGCAACGTCCAGAACACGATGGGAGATGTTTTCTGTGCTCGCGCAGGTTTTCCTTGCCAGACAGAGTGGAAAAGCTTTCTGCTAGCATGTAGACCACAAAAGACGCTAAAGACGAAGGTACGATGCTCCCCGGAGCTAAGCGCCGCTCCCGGGCTTCTTTCGGCAGAAGCCGCGCTAAGAGAGCGCTGCGAGCGGTACAATCGTCTTTGCGCGAAGAAGCCGCTTCTTCGGCTCCGGGAGCCGGAGAGAGCGGCATGATCGGAAAGGTGAAGAAGGAAGCCGTACAACACTGGGATTGGGTGCACAGCTTGCCAACTGATAGAAAACAGTACATTACCACTTTCCTGACTTTTCCAATCACATGAATATTCGATAAGAAGCTGTTTTGGACAGATTTTCTTTTCTTTATGGCAAACACTTGGCAGACCTCCGTGCAACGTCCAGAACACGATGGGAGATGTTTTCTGTGCTCGCGCAGGTTTTCCTTGCCAGACAGAGTGGAAAAGCTTTCTGCTAGCATGTAGACCACAAAAGACGCTAAAGGCGAAGGTACGATGCTCCCCGGAGCTAATCGCCGCTCCCGGGCTTCTTTCGGCAGAAGCCGCGCTAAGAGAGCACTGTGAGCGGTACAATCGTCTTTGCGCGAAGAAGCCGCTTCTTCGGCTCCGGGAGCCGGAGAGAGCGGCAGCATCGGAAAGGTGAAGAAGGAAGCTGTACAACACTGGGATTGTGTGCGCAGCTTGCCAACTGATAGACAGTAGTACATTACCCCTTTCCTGACTTTTCCAATCACATGAATATTCGATTGGAAGCTGTTTTGGACAACTTTTCTTTTCTTCTTGTCGAACACTTGGCCGACCTCCGTGCAACGTCCAGAACACGATGGGAGATGTTTTCTGTGCTCGCGCAGGTTTTCCTTGCCAGACAGAGTGGAAAAGCTTTCTGCTAAGATGTAGACCACAAAAGACGCTAAAGGCGAAGGTACGATGCTCCCCGGAGCTAAGCGCCGCTCCCGGGCGTCTTTCGGCAGAAGCCGCGCTAAGAGACCACTGTGAGCGGTACAATCGTCTTTGCGCGAAGAAGCCGCTTCTTCGGCTCCGGGAGCCGGAGAGAGCGGCATGATCGGAAAGGTGAAGAAGGAAGCTGTACAACACTGGGATTGTGTGCGCAGCTTGCCAACTGATAGAAAACAGTACATTACCACTTTCCTGACTTTTCCAATCACATGAATCTTCGATTGGAAGCTGTTTTGGACAGATTTTCTTTTCTTTATGGCAAACACTTGGCAGACCTCCGTGCAACGTCCAGAACGCGTTGGAGATGTTTTCTGTGCTCGCACAGGTTTTCCTTGCCAGACAGAGTGGAAAAGCTTTCTGCTAGCATGTAGACCACAAAAGACGCTAAAGGCGAAGGTACGATGCTCCCCGGAGCTAAGCGCCGCTCCCGGGCGTCTTTCGGCAGAAGCCGCGCTAAGAGAGCACTGTGAGCGGTACAATCGTCTTTGCGCGAAGAAGCCGCTTCTTCGGCTCACGGAGCCGGAGAGAGCGGCATGATCGGAAAGGTGAAGAAGGAAGCTGTACAACACTGGGATTGTATGCGCAGATTGCCAACTGATAGACAGCAGTACATTACCACTTTCCTGACTTTTCCAATCACATGAATATTCGATAAGAAGCTGTTTTGGACAGATTTTCTTTTCTTTATGGCAAACACTTGGCAGACCTCCGTGCAACGTCCAGAACACGATGGGAGATGTTTTCTGTGCTCGCGCAGGTTTTCCTTGCCAGACAGAGTGGAAAAGCTTTCTGCTAGCATGTAGACCACAAAAGACGCTAAAGACGAAGGTACGATGCTCTCCGCAGCTAAGCGCCGCTCCCGGGCTTCTTTCGGCAGAAGCGGCGCTAAGAGAGCACAGTGAGCGGTACAATCGTCTTTGCGCGAAGAAGCCGCTTCTTCGGCTCCGGGAGCCGGAGAGAGCGGCATGATCGGAAAGGTGAAGAAGGAAGCTGTACAACACTGGGATTGTGTGCGCAGCTTGCCAACTGATAGAAAACAGTACATTACCACTTTCCTGACTTTTCCAATCACATGAATATTCGATTGGAAGCTGTTTTGGACAACTTTTCTTTTCTTCTTGTCGAACACTTGGCAGACCTCCGTGCAACGTCCAGAACACGATGGGAGATGTTTTCTGTGCTCGCGCAGGTTTTCCTTGCCAGACAGAGTGGAAAAGCTTTCTGCTAGCATGTAGACCACAAAAGACGCTAAAGACGAAGGTACGATGCTCTCCGGAGCTAAGCGCCGCTCCCGGGCTTCTTTCGGCAGAAGCCGCGCTAAGAGAGCGCTGCGAGCGGTACAATCGTCTTTGCGCGAAGAAGCCGCTTCTTCGGCTCCGGGAGCCGGAGAGAGCGGCAGCATCGCAAAGGTGAAGAAGGAAGCCGTACAACACTGGGATTGTGTGCGCAGCTTGCCAACTGATAGAAAACAGTACATTACCACTTTCCTGACTTTTCCAATCACATGAATATTCGATTGGAAGCTGTTTTGGACAACTTTTCTTTTCTTCTTGTCGAACACTTGGCAGACCTCCGTGCAACGTCCAGAACACGATGGGAGATGTTTTCTGTGCTCGCGCAGGTTTTCCTTGCCAGACAGAGTGGAAAAGCTATCTGCTAGCATGTAGACCACAAAAGACGCTAAAGGCGAAGGTACGATGCTCCCCGGAGCTAAGCGCCGCTCCCGGGCGTCTTTCGGCAGAAGCCGCGCTAAGAGAGCACTGTGAGCGGTACAATCGTCTTTGCGCGAAGAAGCCGCTTCTTCGGCTCCGGGAGCCGGAGAGAGCGGCAGCATCGGAAAGGTGAAGAAGGAAGCCGTACAACACTGGGATTGTATGCGCAGCTTGCCAACTGATAGAAAACAGTACATTACCACTTTCCTGACTTTTCCAATCACATGAATATTCGATAAGAAGCTGTTTTGGACAGATTTTCTTTTCTTCTTGTCGAACACTTGGCAGACCTCCGTGCAACGTCCAGAACACGATGGGAGATGTTTTCTGTGCTCGCGCAGGTTTTCCTTGCCAGACAGAGTGGAAAAGCTTTCTGCTAGCATGTAGACCACAAAAGACGCTAAAGACGAAGGTACGATGCTCTCCGCAGCTAAGCGCCGCTCCCGGGCTTCTTTCGGCAGAAGCGGCGCTAAGAGAGCACAGTGAGCGGTACAATCGTCTTTGCGCGAAGAAGCCGCTTCTTCGGCTCCGGGAGCCGGAGAGAGCGGCATGATCGGAAAGGTGAAGAAGGAAGCTGTACAACACTGGGATTGTGTGCGCAGCTTGCCAACTGATAGAAAACAGTACATTACCACTTTCCTGACTTGTCCAATCACATGAATATTCGATTGGAAGCTGTTTTGGACAACTTTTCTTTTCTTCTTGTCGAACACTTGGCAGACCTCCGTGCAACGTCCAGAACACGATGGGAGATGTTTTCTGTGCTCGCGCAGGTTTTCCTTGCCAGACAGAGTGGAAAAGCTTTCTGCTAGCATGTAGACCACAAAAGACGCTAAAGACGAAGGTACGATGCTCTCCGGAGCTAAGCGCCGCTCCCGGGCTTCTTTCGGCAGAAGCCGCGCTAAGAGAGCGCTGCGAGCGGTACAATCGTCTTTGCGCGAAGAAGCCGCTTCTTCGGCTCCGGGAGCCGGAGAGAGCGGCAGCATCGCAAAGGTGAAGAAGGAAGCCGTACAACACTGGGATTGTGTGCGCAGCTTGCCAACTGATAGAAAACAGTACATTACCACTTTCCTGACTTTTCCAATCACATGAATATTCGATATAAGCTGTTTTGGACCACTTTTCTTTTCTTCTTGTCAAACACTTGGCAGACTTCCGAGCAATGTCCAGAACACGATGGGAGATGTTTTCTGTGCTCCCGCAGGTTTTCCTTGCCAGACAGAGTGGAAAAGCTTTCTGCTAAGATGTAGACCACAAAAGACGCTAAAGGCGAAGGTACGATGCTCCCCGGAACTAATCGCCGCTCCCGGGCTTCTTTCGGCAGAAGCCGCGCTAAGAGAGCACTGTGAGCGGTACAATCGTCTTTGCGCGAAGAAGCCGCTTCTTCGGCTCCGGGAGCCGGAGAGAGCGGCAGCATCGGAAAGGTGAAGAAGGAAGCTGTACAACACTGGGATTGTGTGCGCAGCTTGCCAACTGATAGAAAACAGTACATTACCACTTTCCTGACTTTTCCAATCACATGAATATTCGATTGGAAGCTGTTTTGGACAACTTTTCTTTTCTTCTTGTCGAACACTTGGCAGACCTCCGTGCAACGTCCAGAACACGATCGGAGATGTTACCTGTGCTCGCGCAGGTTTTCCTTGCCAGACAGAGTGGAAAAGCTTTCTGCTAGCATGTAGACCACAAAAGACGCTAAAGACGAAGGTACGATGCTCCCCGGAGCTAAGCGCCGCTCCCGGGCGTCTTTCGGCAGAAGCCGCGCTAAGAGAGCGCTGCGAGCGGTACAATCGTCTTTGCGCGAAGAAGCCGCTTCTTCGGCTCCGGGAGCCGGAGAGAGCGGCAGCATCGGAAAGGTGAAGAAGGAAGCCGTACAACACTGGGATTGGGTGCACAGCTTGCCAACTGATAGAAAACAGTACATTACCACTTTCCTGACTTTTCCAATCACATGAATATTCGATAAGAAGCTGTTTTGGACAGATTTTCTTTTCTTTATGGCAAACACTTGGCAGACCTCCGTGCAACGTCCAGAACACGATGGGAGATGTTTTCTGTGCTCGCGCAGGTTTTCCTTGCCAGACAGAGTGGAAAAGCTTTCTGCTAGCATGTAGACCACAAAAGACGCTAAAGGCGAAGGTACGATGCTCCCCGGAGCTAATCGCCGCTCCCGGGCTTCTTTCGGCAGAAGCCGCGCTAAGAGAGCACTGTGAGCGGTACAATCGTCTTTGCGCGAAGAAGCCGCTTCTTCGGCTCCGGGAGCCGGAGAGAGCGGCATGATCGGAAAGGTGAAGAAGGAAGCTGTACAACACTGGGATTGTGTGCGCAGCTTGCCAACTGATAGACAGTAGTACATTACCCCTTTCCTGACTTTTCCAATCACATGAATATTCGATTGGAAGCTGTTTTGGACAACTTTTCTTTTCTTCTTGTCGAACACTTGGCAGACCTCCGTGCAACGTCCAGAACACGATGGGAGATGTTTTCTGTGCTCGCGCAGGTTTTCCTTGCCAGACAGAGTGGAAAAGCTATCTGCTAGCATGTAGACCACAAAAGACGCTAAAGGCGAAGGTACGATGCTCCCCGGAGCTAAGCGCCGCTCCCGGGCGTCTTTCGGCAGAAGCCGCGCTAAGAGAGCACTGTGAGCGGTACAATCGTCTTTGCGCGAAGAAGCCGCTTCTTCGGCTCCGGGAGCCGGAGAGAGCGGCAGCATCGGAAAGGTGAAGAAGGAAGCCGTACAACACTGGGATTGTATGCGCAGCTTGCCAACTGATAGAAAACAGTACATTACCACTTTCCTGACTTTTCCAATCACATGAATATTCGATAAGAAGCTGTTTTGGACAGATTTTCTTTTCTTCTTGTCGAACACTTGGCAGACCTCCGTGCAACGTCCAGAACACGATGGGAGATGTTTTCTGTGCTCGCGCAGGTTTTCCTTGCCAGACAGAGTGGAAAAGCTTTCTGCTAGCATGTAGACCACAAAAGACGCTAAAGACGAAGGTACGATGCTCTCCGGAGCTAAGCGCCGCTCCCGGGCTTCTTTCGTCAGAAGCCGCGCTAAGAGAGCACTGTGAGCGGTACAATCGTCTTAGCGCGAAGAAGCCGCTTCTTCGGCTCCGGGAGCCGGAGAGAGCGGCATGATCGGAAAGGTGAAGAAGGAAGCTGTACAACACTGGGATTGTGTGCGCAGCTTGCCAACTGATAGAAAACAGTACATTACCACTTTCCTGACTTTTCCAATCACATGAATCTTCGATTGGAAGCTGTTTTGGACAACTTTTCTTTTCTTCTTGTCGAACACTTGGCAGACCTCCGTGCAACGTCCAGAACACGATGGGAGATGTTTTCTGTGCTCGCGCAGGTTTTCCTTGCCAGACAGAGTGGAAAAGCTTTCTGCTAGCATGTAGACCACAAAAGACGCTAAAGACGAAGGTACGATGCTCCCCGGAGCTAAGCGCCGCTCCCGGGCTTCTTTCGGCAGAAGCCGCGCTAAGAGAGCACTGGGAGCAGTACAATCGTCTTTGCGCGAAGAAGCCGCTTCTTCGGCTCCGGGAGCCGGAGAGAGCGGCAGCATCGGAAAGGTGAAGAAGGAAGCCGTACAACACTGGGATTGTGTGCACAGCTTGCCAACTGATAGAAAACAGTACATTACCACTTTCCTGACTTTTCCAATCACATGAATATTCGATAAGAAGCTGTTTTGGACAGATTTTCTTTTCTTTGTGGCAAACACTTGGCAGACCTCCGTGCAACGTCCAGAACACGATGGGAGATGTTTTCTGTGCTCGCGCAGGTTTTCCTTGCCAGACAGAGTGGAAAAGCTTTCTGCTAGCATGTAGACCACAAAAGACGCTAAAGGCGAAGGTACGATGCTCCCCGGAGCTAATCGCCGCTCCCGGGCTTCTTTCGGCAGAAGCCGCGCTAAGAGAGCACTGTGAGCGGTACAATCGTCTTTGCGCGAAGAAGCCGCTTCTTCGGCTCCGGGAGCCGGAGAGAGCGGCATGATCGGAAAGGTGAAGAAGGAAGCTGTACAACACTGGGATTGTGTGCGCAGCTTGCCAACTGATAGACAGCAGTACATTACCACTTTCCTGACTTTTCCAATCACATGAATATTCGATAAGAAGCTGTTTTGGACAGATTTTCTTTTCTTTATGGCAAACACATGGCAGACCTCCGTGCAACGTCCAGAACACGATGGGAGATGTTTTCTGTGCTCGCGCAGGTTTTCCTTGCCAGACAGAGTGGAAAAGCTTTCTGCTAGCATGTAGACCACAAAAGACGCTAAAGGCGAAGGTACGATGCTCCCCGGAGCTAATCGCCGCTCCCGGGCTTCTTTCGGCAGAAGCCGCGCTAAGAGAGCACTGTGAGCGGTACAATCGTCTTTGCGCGAAGAAGCCGCTTCTTCGGCTCCGGGAGCCGGAGAGAGCGGCAGCATCGGAAAGGTGAAGAAGGAAGCCGTACAACACTGGGATTGGGTGCACAGCTTGCCAACTGATAGAAAACAGTACATTACCACTTTCCTGACTTTTCCAATCACATGAATATTCGATAAGAAGCTGTTTTGGACAGATTTTCTTTTCTTTATGGCAAACACTTGGCAGACCTCCGTGCAACGTCCAGAACACGATGGGAGATGTTTTCTGTGCTCGCGCAGGTTTTCCTTGCCAGACAGAGTGGAAAAGCTTTCTGCTAGCATGTAGACCACAAAAGACGCTAAAGGCGAAGGTACGATGCTCCCCGGAGCTAATCGCCGCTCCCGGGCTTCTTTCGGCAGAAGCCGCGCTAAGAGAGCACTGTGAGCGGTACAATCGTCTTTGCGCGAAGAAGCCGCTTCTTCGGCTCCGGGAGCCGGAGAGAGCGGCATGATCGGAAAGGTGAAGAAGGAAGCTGTACAACACTGGGATTGTGTGCGCAGCTTGCCAACTGATAGACAGCAGTACATTACCACTTTCCTGACTTTTCCAATCACATGAATATTCGACTGGAAGCTGTTTTGGACAACTTTTCTTTTCTTCTTGTCGAACACTTGGCAGACCTCCGTGCAACGTCCAGAACACGATGGGAGATGTTTTCTGTGCTCGCGCAGGTTTTCCTTGCCAGACAGAGTGGAAAAGCTTTCTGCTAGCATGTAGACCACAAAAGACGCTAAAGACGAAGGTACGATGCTCCCCGGAGCTAAGCGCCGCTCCCGGGCTTCTTTCGGCAGAAGCCGCGCTAAGAGAGCACTGTGAGCGGTACAATCGTCTTTGCGCGAAGAAGCCGCTTCTTCGGCTCCGGGAGCCGGAGAGAGCGGCAGCATCGGAAAGGTGAAGAAGGAAGCCGTACAACACTGGGATTGGGTGCACAGCTTGCCAACTGATAGAAAACAGTACATTACCACTTTCCTGACTTTTCCAATCACATGAATATTCGATAAGAAGCTGTTTTGGACAGATTTTCTTTTCTTTATGGCAAACACTTGGCAGACCTCCGTGCAACGTCCAGAACACGATGGGAGATGTTTTCTGTGCTCGCGCAGGTTTTCCTTGCCAGACAGAGTGGAAAAGCTTTCTGCTAGCATGTAGACCACAAAAGACGCTAAAGGCGAAGGTACGATGCTCCCCGGAGCTAATCGCCGCTCCCGGGCTTCTTTCGGCAGAAGCCGCGCTAAGAGAGCACTGTGAGCGGTACAATCGTCTTTGCGCGAAGAAGCCGCTTCTTCGGCTCCGGGAGCCGGAGAGAGCGGCATGATCGGAAAGGTGAAGAAGGAAGCTGTACAACACTGGGATTGTGTGCGCAGCTTGCCAACTGATAGACAGTAGTACATTACCCCTTTCCTGACTTTTCCAATCACATGAATATTCGATTGGAAGCTGTTTTGGACAACTTTCCTTTTCTTCTTGTCGAACACTTGGCAGACCTCCGTGCAACGTCCAGAACACGATGGGAGATGTTTTCTGTGCTCGCGCAGGTTTTCCTTGCCAGACAGAGTGGAAAAGCTTTCTGCTAAGATGTAGACCACAAAAGACGCTAAAGGCGAAGGTACGATGCTCCCCGGAGCTAAGCGCCGCTCCCGGGCGTCTTTCGGCAGAAGCCGCGCTAAGAGAGCACTGTGAGCGGTACAATCGTCTTTGCGCGAAGAAGCCGCTTCTTCGGCTCCGGGAGCCGGAGAGAGCGGCATGATCGGAAAGGTGAAGAAGGAAGCTGTACAACACTGGGATTGTGTGCGCAGCTTGCCAACTGATAGAAAACAGTACATTACCACTTTCCTGCCTTTTCCAATCACATGAATCTTCGATTGGAAGCTGTTTTGGACAGATTTTCTTTTCTTTATGGCAAACACTTGGCAGACCTCCGTGCAACGTCCAGAACGCGTTGGAGATGTTTTCTGTGCTCGCGCAGGTTTTCCTTGCCAGACAGAGTGGAAAAGCTTTCTGCTATGATGTAGACCACAAAAGACGCTAAAGGCGAAGGTACGATGCTCCCCGGAGCTAAGCGCCGCTCCCGGGCGTCTTTCGGCAGAAGCCGCGCTAAGAGAGCACTGTGAGCGGTACAATCGTCTTAGCGCGAAGAAGCCGCTTCTTCGGCTCCGGGAGCCGGAGAGAGCGGCATGATCGGAAAGGTGAAGAAGGAAGCTGTACAACACTGGGATTGTATGCGCAGATTGCCAACTGATAGAAAACAGTACATTACCACTTTCCTGACTTGTCCAATCACATGAATATTCGATAAGAAGAGGTTTTGGACAGATTTTCTTTTCTTTATGCCAAACACATGGCAGACCTCCGTGCAACGTCCAGAACACGATGGGAGATGTTTTCTGTGCTCGCGCAGGTTTTCCTTGCCAGACAGAGTGGAAAAGCTTTCTGCTAGCATGTAGACCACAAAAGACGCTAAAGACGAAGGTACGATGCTCCCCGGAGCTAAGCGCCGCTCCCGGGCTTCTTTCGGCAGAAGCCGCGCTAAGAGAGCACTGTGAGCGGTACAATCGTCTTTGCGCGAAGAAGCCGCTTCTTCGGCTCCGGGAGCCGGAGAGAGCGGCAGCATCGGAAAGGTGAAGAAGGAAGCTGTACAACAGTGGGATTGTGTGCGCAGCTTGCCAACTGATAGAAAACAGTACATTACCACTTTCCTGACTTTTCCAATCACATGAATATTCGATTGGAAGCTGTTTTGGACAACTTTTCTTTTCTTCTTGTCGAACACTTGGCAGACCTCCGTGCAACGTCCAGAACACGATGGGAGATGTTTTCTGTGCTCGCGCAGGTTTTCCTTGCCAGACAGAGTGGAAAAGCTTTCTGCTAGCATGTAGACCACAAAAGACGCTAAAGGCGAAGGTACGATGCTCCCCGGAGCTAAGCGCCGCTCCCGGGCGTCTTTCGGCAGAAGCCGCGCTAAGAGAGCGCTGCGAGCGGTACAATCGTCTTTGCGCGAAGAAGCCGCTTCTTCGGCTCCGGGAGCCGGAGAGAGCGGCAGCATCGGAAAGGTGAAGAAGGAAGCCGTACAACACTGGGATTGTGTGCGCAGCTTGCCAACTGATAGAAAACAGTACATTACCACTTTCCTGACTTTTCCAATCACATGAATATTCGATTGGAATTTGTTTTGGACAACTTTTCTTTTCTTCTTGTCGAACACTTGGCAGACCTCCGTGCAACGTCCAGAACACGATGGGAGATGTTTTCTGTGCTCGCGCAGGTTTTCCTTGCCAGACAGAGTGGAAAAGCTATCTGCTAGCATGTAGACCACAAAAGACGCTAAAGGCGAAGGTACGATGCTCCTCGGAGCTAAGCGCCGCTCCCGGGGTTCTTTCGGCAGAAGCCGCGCTAAGAGAGCACTGTGAGCGGTACAATCGTCTTTGCGCGAAGAAGCCGCTTCTTCGGCTCCGGGAGCCGGAGAGAGCAGCAGCATCGGAAAGGTGAAGAAGGAAGCCGTACAACACTGGGATTGGGTGCACAGCTTGCCAACTGATAGAAAACAGTACATTACCACTTTCCTGACTTTTCCAATCACATGAATATTCGATAAGAAGCTGTTTTGGACAGATTTTCTTTTCTTCTTGTCGAACACTTGGCAGACCTCCGTGCAACGTCCAGAACACGATGGGAGATGTTTTCTGTGCTCGCGCAGGTTTTCCTTGCCAGACAGAGTGGAAAAGCTTTCTGCTAGCATGTAGACCACAAAAGACGCTAAAGACGAAGGTACGATGCTCTCCGGAGCTAAGCGCCGCTCCCGGGCTTCTTTCGTCAGAAGCCGCGCTAAGAGAGCACTGTGAGCGGTACAATCGTCTTAGCGCGAAGAAGCCGCTTCTTCGGCTCCGGGAGCCGGAGAGAGCGGCAGCATCGGAAAGGTGAAGAAGGAAGCTGTACAACACTGGGATTGTGTGCGCAGCTTGCCAACTGATAGAAAACAGTACATTACCACTTTCCTGACTTTTCCAATCACATGAATATTCGATAAGAAGCTGTTTTGGACAGATTTTCTTTTCTTTATGGCAAACACATGGCAGACCTCCGTGCGACGTCCAGAACACGATGGGAGATGTTTTCTGTGCTCGCGCAGGTTTTCCTTGCCAGACAGAGTGGAAAAGCTTTCTGCTAGCATGTAGACCACAAAAGACGCTAAAGGCGAAGGTACGATGCTCCCCGGAGCTAATCGCCGCTCCCGGGCTTCTTTCGGCAGAAGCCGCGCTAAGAGAGCACTGTGAGCGGTACAATCGTCTTTGCGCGAAGAAGCCGCTTCTTCGGCTCCGGGAGCCGGAGAGAGCGGCATGATCGGAAAGGTGAAGAAGGAAGCTGTACAACACTGGGATTGTGTGCGCAGCTTGCCAACTGATAGACAGCAGTACATTACCACTTTCCTGACTTTTCCAATCACATGAATATTCGACTGGAAGCTGTTTTGGACAACTTTTCTTTTCTTCTTGTCGAACACTTGGCAGACCTCCGTGCAACGTCCAGAACACGATGGGAGATGTTTTCTGTGCTCGCGCAGGTTTTCCTTGCCAGACAGAGTGGAAAAGCTTTCTGCTAGCATGTAGACCACAAAAGACGCTAAAGACGAAGGTACGATGCTCCCCGGAGCTAAGCGCCGCTCCCGGGCTTCTTTCGGCAGAAGCCGCGCTAAGAGAGCACTGTGAGCGGTACAATCGTCTTTGCGCGAAGAAGCCGCTTCTTCGGCTCCGGGAGCCGGAGAGAGCGGCAGCATCGGAAAGGTGAAGAAGGAAGCTGTACAACACTGGGATTGTGTGCGCAGCTTGCCAACTGATAGAAAACAGTACATTACCACTTTCCTGACTTTTCCAATCACATGAATATTCGATTGGAAGCTGTTTTGGACAACTTTTCTTTTCTTCTTGTCGAACACTTGGCAGACCTCCGTGCAACGTCCAGAACACGATGGGAGATGTTTTCTGTGCTCGCGCAGGTTTTCCTTGCCAGACAGAGTGGAAAAGCTTTCTGCTATGATGTAGACCACAAAAGACGCTAAAGACGAAGGTACGATGCTCCCCGGAGCTAAGCGCCGCTCCCGGGCTTCTTTCGGCAGAAGCCGCGCTAAGAGAGCGCTGCGAGCGGTACAATCGTCTTAGCGCGAAGAAGCCGCTTCTTCGGCTCCGGGAGCCGGAGAGAGCGGCATGATCGGAAAGGTGAAGAAGGAAGCCGTACAACACTGGGATTGGGTGCACAGCTTGCCAACTGATAGAAAACAGTACATTACCACTTTCCTGACTTTTCCAATCACATGAATATTCGATAAGAAGCTGTTTTGGACAGATTTTCTTTTCTTTATGGCAAACACTTGGCAGACCTCCGTGCAACGTCCAGAACACGATGGGAGATGTTTTCTGTGCTCGCGCAGGTTTTCCTTGCCAGACAGAGTGGAAAAGCTTTCTGCTAGCATGTAGACCACAAAAGACGCTAAAGGCGAAGGTACGATGCTCCCCGGAGCTAATCGCCGCTCCCGGGCTTCTTTCGGCAGAAGCCGCGCTAAGAGAGCGCTGCGAGCGGTACAATCGTCTTTGCGCGAAGAAGCCGCTTCTTCGGCTCCGGGAGCCGGAGAGAGCGGCAGCATCGGAAAGGTGAAGAAGGAAGCTGTACAACACTGGGATTGTGTGCGCAGCTTGCCAACTGATTGAAAACAGTACATTACCGCTTTCCTGACTTTTCCAATCACATGAATATTCGATTGGAAGCTGTTTTGGACAACTTTTCTTTTCTTCTTGTCGAACACTTGGCAGACCTCCGTGCAACGTCCAGAACACGATGGGAGATGTTTTCTGTGCTCGCGCAGGTTTTCCTTGCCAGACAGAGTGGAAAAGCTTTCTGCTAGCATGTAGACCACAAAAGACGCTAAAGGCGAAGGTACGATGCTCCCCGGAGCTAAGCGCCGCTCCCGGGCGTCTTTCGGCAGAAGCCGCGCTAAGAGAGCACTGTGAGCGGTACAATCGTCTTTGCGCGAAGAAGCCGCTTCTTCGGCTCCGGGAGCCGGAGAGAGCGGCATGATCGGAAAGGTGAAGAAGGAAGCTGTACAACACTGGGATTGTGTGCGCAGCTTGCCAACTGATAGAAAACAGTACCTTACCACTTTCCTGACTTTTCCAATCACATGAATCTTCGATTGGAAGCTGTTTTGGACAGATTTTCTTTTCTTTATGGCAAACACTTGGCAGACCTCCGTGCAACGTCCAGAACGCGTTGGAGATGTTTTCTGTGCTCGCGCAGGTTTTCCTTGCCAGACAGAGTGGAAAAGCTTTCTGCTAGCATGTAGACCACAAAAGACGCTAAAGACGAAGGTACGATGCTCTCCGGAGCTAAGCGCCGCTCCCGGGCTTCTTTCGGCAGAAGCCGCGCTAAGAGAGCCCTGTGACCGGTACAATCGTCTTTGCGCGAAGAAGCCGCTTCTTCGGCTCCGGGAGCCGGAGAGAGCGGCAGCATCGGAAAGGTGAAGAAGGAAGCCGTACAACACTGGGATTGTGTGCGCAGCTTGCCAACTGATAGAAAACAGTACATTACCACTTTCCTGACTTTTCCAATCACATGAATATTCGATATAAGCTGTTTTGGACCACTTTTCTTTTCTTCTTGTCAAACACTTGGCAGACTTCCGAGCAATGTCCAGAACACGATGGGAGATGTTTTCTGTGCTCCCGCAGGTTTTCCTTGCCAGACAGAGTGGAAAAGCTATCTGCTAGCATGTAGACCACAAAAGACGCTAAAGGCGAAGGTACGATGCTCCCCGAAGCTAAGCGCCGCTCCCGGGCGTCTTTCGGCAGAAGCCGCGCTAAGAGAGCACTGTGAGCGGTACAATCGTCTTTGCGCGAAGAAGCCGCTTCTTCGGCTCCGGGAGCCGGAGAGAGCGGCAGCATCGGAAAGGTGAAGAAGGAAGCCGTACAACACTGGGATTGTATGCGCAGCTTGCCAACTGATAGAAAACAGTACATTACCACTTTCCTGACTTTTCCAATCACATGAATATTCGATATAAGCTGTTTTGGACCACTTTTCTTTTCTTCTTGTCAAACACTTGGCAGACTTCCGAGCAATGTCCAGAACACGATGGGAGATGTTTTCTGTGCTCCCGCAGGTTTTCCTTGCCAGACAGAGTGGAAAAGCTATCTGCTAGCATGTAGACCACAAAAGACGCTAAAGGCGAAGGTACGATGCTCCCCGAAGCTAAGCGCCGCTCCCGGGCTTCTTTCGGCAGAAGCCGCGCTAAGAGAGCACTGTGAGCGGTACAATCGTCTTTGCGCGAAGAAGCCGCTTCTTCGGCTCCGGGAGCCGGAGAGAGCGGCAGCATCGGAAAGGTGAAGAAGGAAGCTGTACAACACTGGGATTGTGTGCGCAGCTTGCCAACTGATAGAAAACAGTACATTACCACTTTCCTGACTTTTCCAATCACATGAATATTCGATTGGAAGCTGTTTTGGACAACTTTTCTTTTCTTCTTGTCGAACACTTGGCAGACCTCCGTGCAACGTCCAGAACACGATGGGAGATGTTTTCTGTGCTCGCGCAGGTTTTCCTTGCCAGACAGAGTGGAAAAGCTTTCTGCTAGCATGTAGACCACAAAAGACGCTAAAGACGAAGGTACGATGCTCTCCGCAGCTAAGCGCCGCTCCCGGGCTTCTTTCGGCAGAAGCGGGGCTAAGAGAGCACTGTGAGCGGTACAATCGTCTTTGCGCGAAGAAGCCGCTTCTTCGGCTCCGGGAGCCGGAGAGAGCGGCATGATCGGAAAGGTGAAGAAGGAAGCTGTACAACACTGGGATTGTGTGCGCAGCTTGCCAACTGATAGAAAACAGTACATTACCACTTTCCTGACTTGTCCAATCACATGAATATTCGATAAGAAGAGGTTTTGGACAGATTTTCTTTTCTTTATGCCAAACACATGGCAGACCTCCGTGCAACGTCCAGAACACGATGGGAGATGTTTTCTGTGCTCGCGCAGGTTTTCCTTGCCAGACAGAGTGGAAAAGCTTTCTGCTAGCATGTAGACCACAAAAGACGCTAAAGACGAAGGTACGATGCTCCCCGGAGCTAAGCGCCGCTCCCGGGCTTCTTTCGGCAGAAGCCGCGCTAAGAGAGCACTGTGAGCGGTACAATCGTCTTTGCGCGAAGAAGCCGCTTCTTCGGCTCCGGGAGCCGGAGAGAGCGGCAGCATCGGAAAGGTGAAGAAGGAAGCTGTACAACAGTGGGATTGTGTGCGCAGCTTGCCAACTGATAGAAAACAGTACATTACCACTTTCCTGACTTTTCCAATCACATGAATATTCGATTGGAAGCTGTTTTGGACAACTTTTCTTTTCTTCTTGTCGAACACTTGGCAGACCTCCGTGCAACGTCCAGAACACGATGGGAGATGTTTTCTGTGCTCGCGCAGGTTTTCCTTGCCAGACAGAGTGGAAAAGCTTTCTGCTAGCATGTAGACCACAAAAGACGCTAAAGACGAAGGTACGATGCTCCCCGGAACTAATCGCCGCTCCCGGGCTTCTTTCGGCAGAAGCCGCGCTAAGAGAGCACTGTGAGCGGTACAATCGTCTTTGCGCGAAGAAGCCGCTTCTTCGGCTCCGGGAGCCGGAGAGAGCGGCAGCATCGGAAAGGTGAAGAAGGAAGCTGTACAACACTGGGATTGTGTGCGCAGCTTGCCAACTGATAGAAAACAGTACATTACCACTTTCCTGACTTTTCCAATCACATGAATATTCGATTGGAAGCTGTTTTGGACAACTTTTCTTTTCTTCTTGTCGAACACTTGGCAGACCTCCGTGCAACGTCCAGAACACGATCGGAGATGTTACCTGTGCTCGCGCAGGTTTTCCTTGCCAGACAGAGTGGAAAAGCTTTCTGCTAGCATGTAGACCACAAAAGACGCTAAAGACGAAGGTACGATGCTCCCCGGAGCTAAGCGCCGCTCCCGGGCGTCTTTCGGCAGAAGCCGCGCTAAGAGCGCGCTGCGAGCGGTACAATCGTCTTTGCGCGAAGAAGCCGCTTCTTCGGCTCCGGGAGCCGGAGAGAGCGGCAGCATCGGAAAGGTGAAGAAGGAAGCCGTACAACACTGGGATTGGGTGCACAGCTTGCCAACTGATAGAAAACAGTACATTACCACTTTCCTGACTTTTCCAATCACATGAATATTCGATAAGAAGCTGTTTTGGACAGATTTTCTTTTCTTTATGGCAAACACTTGGCAGACCTCCGTGCAACGTCCAGAACACGATGGGAGATGTTTTCTGTGCTCGCGCAGGTTTTCCTTGCCAGACAGAGTGGAAAAGCTTTCTGCTAGCATGTAGACCACAAAAGACGCTAAAGGCGAAGGTACGATGCTCCCCGGAGCTAATCGCCGCTCCCGGGCTTCTTTCGGCATAAGCCGCGCTAAGAGAGCACTGTGAGCGGTACAATCGTCTTTGCGCGAAGAAGCCGCTTCTTCGGCTCCGGGAGCCGGAGAGAGCGGCATGATCGGAAAGGTGAAGAAGGAAGCTGTACAACACTGGGATTGTGTGCGCAGCTTGCCAACTGATAGACAGTAGTACATTACCCCTTTCCTGACTTTTCCAATCACATGAATATTCGATTGGAAGCTGTTTTGGACAACTTTTCTTTTCTTCTTGTCGAACACTTGGCAGACCTCCGTGCAACGTCCAGAACACGATGGGAGATGTTTTCTGTGCTCGCGCAGGTTTTCCTTGCCAGACAGAGTGGAAAAGCTATCTGCTAGCATGTAGACCACAAAAGACGCTAAAGGCGAAGGTACGATGCTCCCCGGAGCTAAGCGCCGCTCCCGGGCGTCTTTCGGCAGAAGCCGCGCTAAGAGAGCACTGTGAGCGGTACAATCGTCTTTGCGCGAAGAAGCCGCTTCTTCGGCTCCGGGAGCCGGAGAGAGCGGCAGCATCGGAAAGGTGAAGAAGGAAGCCGTACAACACTGGGATTGTATGCGCAGCTTGCCAACTGATAGAAAACAGTACATTACCACTTTCCTGACTTTTCCAATCACATGAATATTCGATAAGAAGCTGTTTTGGACAGATTTTCTTTTCTTCTTGTCGAACACTTGGCAGACCTCCGTGCAACGTCCAGAACACGATGGGAGATGTTTTCTGTGCTCGCGCAGGTTTTCCTTGCCAGACAGAGTGGAAAAGCTTTCTGCTAGCATGTAGACCACAAAAGACGCTAAAGACGAAGGTACGATGCTCTCCGGAGCTAAGCGCCGCTCCCGGGCTTCTTTCGTCAGAAGCCGCGCTAAGAGAGCACTGTGAGCGGTACAATCGTCTTAGCGCGAAGAAGCCGCTTCTTCGGCTCCGGGAGCCGGAGAGAGCGGCATGATCGGAAAGGTGAAGAAGGAAGCTGTACAACACTGGGATTGTGTGCGCAGCTTGCCAACTGATAGAAAACAGTACATTACCACTTTCCTGACTTTTCCAATCACATGAATATTCGATTGGAAGCTGTTTTGGACAACTTTTCTTTTCTTCTTGTCGAACACTTGGCAGACCTCCGTGCAACGTCCAGAACACGATGGGAGATGTTTTCTGTGCTCGCGCAGGTTTTCCTTGCCACACAGAGTGGAAAAGCTTTCTGCTAGCATGTAGACCACAAAAGACGCTAAAGACGAAGGTACGATGCTCCCCGGAGCTAAGCGCCGCTCCCGGGCTTCTTTCGGCAGAAGCCGCGCTAAGAGAGCACTGTGAGCAGTACAATCGTCTTTGCGCGAAGAAGCCGCTTCTTCGGCTCCGGGAGCCGGAGAGAGCGGCAGCATCGGAAAGGTGAAGAAGGAAGCCGTACAACACTGGGATTGTGTGCACAGCTTGCCAACTGATAGAAAACAGTACATTACCACTTTCCTGACTTTTCCAATCACATGAATATTCGATAAGAAGCTGTTTTGGACAGATTTTCTTTTCTTTATGGCAAACACTTGGCAGACCTCCGTGCAACGTCCAGAACACGATGGGAGATGTTTTCTGTGCTCGCGCAGGTTTTCCTTGCCAGACAGAGTGGAAAAGCTTTCTGCTAGCATGTAGACCACAAAAGACGCTAAAGGCGAAGGTACGATGCTCCCCGGAGCTAATCGCCGCTCCCGGGCTTCTTTCGGCAGAAGCCGCGCTAAGAGAGCACTGTGAGCGGTACAATCGTCTTTGCGCGAAGAAGCCGCTTCTTCGGCTCCGGGAGCCGGAGAGAGCGGCATGATCGGAAAGGTGAAGAAGGAAGCTGTACAACACTGGGATTGTGTGCGCAGCTTGCCAACTGATAGACAGCAGTACATTACCACTTTCCTGACTTTTCCAATCACATGAATATTCGATTGGAAGCTGTTTTGGACAACTTTTCTTTTCTTCTTGTCGAACACTTGGCAGACCTCCGTGCAACGTCCAGAACACGATGGGAGATGTTTTCTGTGCTCGCGCAGGTTTTCCTTGCCAGACAGAGTGGAAAAGCTTTCTGCTAGCATGTAGACCACAAAAGACGCTAAAGGCGAAGGTACGATGCTCCCCGGAGCTAATCGCCGCTCCCGGGCTTCTTTCGGCAGAAGCCGCGCTAAGAGAGCACTGTGAGCGGTACAATCGTCTTTGCGCGAAGAAGCCGCTTCTTCGGCTCCGGGAGCCGGTGAGAGCGGCAGCATCGAAAAGGTGAAGAAGGAAGCCGTACAACACTGGGATTGGGTGCACAGCTTGCCAACTGATAGAAAACAGTACATTACCACTTTCCTGACTTTTCCAATCACATGAATATTCGATAAGAAGCTGTTTTGGACAGATTTTCTTTTCTTTATGGCAAACACTTGGCAGACCTCCGTGCAACGTCCAGAACACGATGGGAGATGTTTTCTGTGCTCGCGCAGGTTTTCCTTGCCAGACAGAGTGGAAAAGCTTTCTGCTAGCATGTAGACCACAAAAGACGCTAAAGGCGAAGGTACGATGCTCCCCGGATCTAATCGCCGCTCCCGGGCTTCTTTCGGCAGAAGCCGCGCTAAGAGAGCACTGTGAGCGGTACAATCGTCTTTGCGCGAAGAAGCCGCTTCTTCGGCTCCGGGAGCCGGAGAGAGCGGCATGATCGGAAAGGTGAAGAAGGAAGCTGTACAACACTGGGATTGTGTGCGCAGCTTGCCAACTGATAGACAGCAGTACATTACCACTTTCCTGACTTTTCCAATCACATGAATATTCGACTGGAAGCTGTTTTGGACAACTTTTCTTTTCTTCTTGTCGAACACTTGGCAGACCTCCGTGCAACGTCCAGAACACGATGGGAGATGTTTTCTGTGCTCGCGCAGGTTTTCCTTGCCAGACAGAGTGGAAAAGCTTTCTGCTAGCATGTAGACCACAAAAGACGCTAAAGACGAAGGTACGATGCTCCCCGGAGCTAAGCGCCGCTCCCGGGCTTCTTTCGGCAGAAGCCGCGCTAAGAGAGCACTGTGAGCGGTACAATCGTCTTTGCGCGAAGAAGCCGCTTCTTCGGCTCCGGGAGCCGGAGAGAGCGGCAGCATCGGAAAGGTGAAGAAGGAAGCCGTACAACACTGGGATTGGGTGCACAGCTTGCCAACTGATAGAAAACAGTACATTACCACTTTCCTGACTTTTCCAATCACATGAATATTCGATAAGAAGCTGTTTTGGACAGATTTTCTTTTCTTTATGGCAAACACTTGGCAGACCTCCGTGCAACGTCCAGAACACGATGGGAGATGTTTTCTGTGCTCGCGCAGGTTTTCCTTGCCAGACAGAGTGGAAAAGCTTTCTGCTAGCATGTAGACCACAAAAGACGCTAAAGGCGAAGGTACGATGCTCCCCGGAGCTAATCGCCGCTCCCGGGCTTCTTTCGGCAGAAGCCGCGCTAAGAGAGCACTGTGAGCGGTACAATCGTCTTTGCGCGAAGAAGCCGCTTCTTCGGCTCCGGGAGCCGGAGAGAGCGGCATGATCGGAAAGGTGAAGAAGGAAGCTGTACAACACTGGGATTGTGTGCGCAGCTTGCCAACTGATAGACAGTAGTACATTACCCCTTTCCTGACTTTTCCAATCACATGAATATTCGATTGGAAGCTGTTTTGGACAACTTTTCTTTTCTTCTTGTCGAACACTTGGCAGACCTCCGTGCAACGTCCAGAACACGATGGGAGATGTTTTCTGTGCTCGCGCAGGTTTTCCTTGCCAGACAGAGTGGAAAAGCTTTCTGCTAAGATGTAGACCACAAAAGACGCTAAAGGCGAAGGTACGATGCTCCCCGGAGCTAAGCGCCGCTCCCGGGCGTCTTTCGGCAGAAGCCGCGCTAAGAGAGCACTGTGAGCGGTACAATCGTCTTTGCGCGAAGAAGCCGCTTCTTCGGCTCCGGGAGCCGGAGAGAGCGGCATGATCGGAAAGGTGAAGAAGGAAGCTGTACAACACTGGGATTGTGTGCGCAGCTTGCCAACTGATAGAAAACAGTACATTACCACTTTCCTGACTTTTCCAATCACATGAATCTTCGATTGGAAGCTGTTTTGGACAGATTTTCTTTTCTTTATGGCAAACACTTGGCAGACCTCCGTGCAACGTCCAGAACGCGTTGGAGATGTTTTCTGTGCTCGCGCAGGTTTTCCTTGCCAGACAGAGTGGAAAAGCTTTCTGCTATGATGTAGACCACAAAAGACGCTAAAGGCGAAGGTACGATGCTCCCCGGAGCTAAGCGCCGCTCCCGGGCGTCTTTCGGCAGAAGCCGCGCTAAGAGAGCACTGTGAGCGGTACAATCGTCTTAGCGCGAAGAAGCCGCTTCTTCGGCTCCGGGAGCCGGAGAGAGCGGCATGATCGGAAAGGTGAAGAAGGAAGCTGTACAACACTGGGATTGTATGCGCAGATTGCCAACTGATAGACAGCAGTACATTACCACTTTCCTGACTTTTCCAATCACATGAATATTCGATAAGAAGCTGTTTTGGACAGATTTTCTTTTCTTTATGGCAAACACTTGGCAGACCTCCGTGCAACGTCCAGAACACGATGGGAGATGTTTTCTGTGCTCGCGCAGGTTTTCCTTGCCAGACAGAGTGGAAAAGCTTTCTGCTAGCATGTAGACCACAAAAGACGCTAAAGACGAAGGTACGATGCTCTCCGCAGCTAAGCGCCGCTCCCGGGCTTCTTTCGGCAGAAGCGGCGCTAAGAGAGCACAGTGAGCGGTACAATCGTCTTTGCGCGAAGAAGCCGCTTCTTCGGCTCCGGGAGCCGGAGAGAGCGGCATGATCGGAAAGGTGAAGAAGGAAGCTGTACAACACTGGGATTGTGTGCGCAGCTTGCCAACTGATAGAAAACAGTACATTACCACTTTCCTGACTTGTCCAATCACATGAATATTCGATAAGAAGAGGTTTTGGACAGATTTTCTTTTCTTTATGCCAAACACATGGCAGACCTCCGTGCAACGTCCAGAACACGATGGGAGATGTTTTCTGTGCTCGCGCAGGTTTTCCTTGCCAGACAGAGTGGAAAAGCTTTCTGCTAGCATGTAGACCACAAAAGACGCTAAAGACGAAGGTACGATGCTCCCCGGAGCTAAGCGCCGCTCCCGGGCTTCTTTCGGCAGAAGCCGCGCTAAGAGAGCACTGTGAGCGGTACAATCGTCTTTGCGCGAAGAAGCCGCTTCTTCGGCTCCGGGAGCCGGAGAGAGCGGCAGCATCGGAAAGGTGAAGAAGGAAGCTGTACAACACTGGGATTGTGTGCGCAGCTTGCCAACTGATAGAAAACAGTACATTACCACTTTCCTGACTTTTCCAATCACATGAATATTCGATTGGAAGCTGTTTTGGACAACTTTTCTTTTCTTCTTGTCGAACACTTGGCAGACCTCCGTGCAACGTCCAGAACACGATGGGAGATGTTTTCTGTGCTCGCGCAGGTTTTCCTTGCCAGACAGAGTGGAAAAGCTTTCTGCTAGCATGTAGACCACAAAAGACGCTAAAGGCGAAGGTACGATGCTCCCCGGAGCTAAGCGCCGCTCCCGGGCGTCTTTCGGCAGAAGCCGCGCTAAGAGAGCGCTGCGAGCGGTACAATCGTCTTTGCGCGAAGAAGCCGCTTCTTCGGCTCCGGGAGCCGGAGAGAGCGGCAGCATCGGAAAGGTGAAGAAGGAAGCCGTACAACACTGGGATTGTGTGCGCAGCTTGCCAACTGATAGAAAACAGTACATTACCACTTTCCTGACTTTTCCAATCACATGAATATTCGATTGGAATTTGTTTTGGACAACTTTTCTTTTCTTCTTGTCGAACACTTGGCAGACCTCCGTGCAACGTCCAGAACACGATGGGAGATGTTTTCTGTGCTCGCGCAGGTTTTCCTTGCCAGACAGAGTGGAAAAGCTATCTGCTAGCATGTAGACCACAAAAGACGCTAAAGGCGAAGGTACGATGCTCCTCGGAGCTAAGCGCCGCTCCCGGGCTTCTTTCGGCAGAAGCCGCGCTAAGAGAGCACTGTGAGCGGTACAATCGTCTTTGCGCGAAGAAGCCGCTTCTTCGGCTCCGGGAGCCGGAGAGAGCAGCAGCATCGGAAAGGTGAAGAAGGAAGCCGTACAACACTGGGATTGGGTGCACAGCTTGCCAACTGATAGAAAACAGTACATTACCACTTTCCTGACTTTTCCAATCACATGAATATTCGATAAGAAGCTGTTTTGGACAGATTTTCTTTTCTTCTTGTCGAACACTTGGCAGACCTCCGTGCAACGTCCAGAACACGATGGGAGATGTTTTCTGTGCTCGCGCAGGTTTTCCTTGCCAGACAGAGTGGAAAAGCTTTCTGCTAGCATGTAGACCACAAAAGACGCTAAAGACGAAGGTACGATGCTCTCCGCAGCTAAGCGCCGCTCCCGGGCTTCTTTCGGCAGAAGCCGCGCTAAGAGAGCACTGTGAGCGGTACAATCGTCTTAGCGCGAAGAAGCCGCTTCTTCGGCTCCGGGAGCCGGAGAGAGCGGCAGCATCGGAAAGGTGAAGAAGGAAGCTGTACAACACTGGGATTGTGTGCGCAGCTTGCCAACTGATAGAAAACAGTACATTACCACTCTCCTGACTTTTCCAATCACATGAATATTCGATAAGAAGCTGTTTTGGACAGATTTTCTTTTCTTTATGGCAAACACATGGCAGACCTCCGTGCGACGTCCAGAACACGATGGGAGATGTTTTCTGTGCTCGCGCAGGTTTTCCTTGCCAGACAGAGTGGAAAAGCTTTCTGCTAGCATGTAGACCACAAAAGACGCTAAAGGCGAAGGTACGATGCTCCCCGGAGCTAATCGCCGCTCCCGGGCTTCTTTCGGCAGAAGCCGCGCTAAGAGAGCACTGTGAGCGGTACAATCGTCTTTGCGCGAAGAAGCCGCTTCTTCGGCTCCGGGAGCCGGAGAGAGCGGCATGATCGGAAAGGTGAAGAAGGAAGCTGTACAACACTGGGATTGTGTGCGCAGCTTGCCAACTGATAGACAGCAGTACATTACCACTTTCCTGACTTTTCCAATCACATGAATATTCGACTGGAAGCTGTTTTGGACAACTTTTCTTTTCTTCTTGTCGAACACTTGGCAGACCTCCGTGCAACGTCCAGAACACGATGGGAGATGTTTTCTGTGCTCGCGCAGGTTTTCCTTGCCAGACAGAGTGGAAAAGCTTTCTGCTAGCATGTAGACCACAAAAGACGCTAAAGACGAAGGTACGATGCTCCCCGGAGCTAAGCGCCGCTCCCGGGCTTCTTTCGGCAGAAGCCGCGCTAAGAGAGCACTGTGAGCGGTACAATCGTCTTTGCGCGAAGAAGCCGCTTCTTCGGCTCCGGGAGCCGGAGAGAGCGGCAGCATCGGAAAGGTGAAGAAGGAAGCTGTACAACACTGGGATTGTGTGCGCAGCTTGCCAACTGATTGAAAACAGTACATTACCGCTTTCCTGACTTTTCCAATCACATGAATATTCGATTGGAAGCTGTTTTGGACAACTTTTCTTTTCTTCTTGTCGAACACTTGGCAGACCTCCGTGCAACGTCCAGAACACGATGGGAGATGTTTTCTGTGCTCGCGCAGGTTTTCCTTGCCAGACAGAGTGGAAAAGCTTTCTGCTAAGATGTAGACCACAAAAGACGCTAAAGGCGAAGGTACGATGCTCCCCGGAGCTAAGCGCCGCTCCCGGGCGTCTTTCGGCAGAAGCCGCGCTAAGAGAGCACTGTGAGCGGTACAATCGTCTTTGCGCGAAGAAGCCGCTTCTTCGGCTCCGGGAGCCGGAGAGAGCGGCATGATCGGAAAGGTGAAGAAGGAAGCTGTACAACACTGGGATTGTGTGCGCAGCTTGCCAACTGATAGAAAACAGTACCTTACCACTTTCCTGACTTTTCCAATCACATGAATCTTCGATTGGAAGCTGTTTTGGACAGATTTTCTTTTCTTTATGGCAAACACTTGGCAGACCTCCGTGCAACGTCCAGAACGCGTTGGAGATGTTTTCTGTGCTCGCGCAGGTTTTCCTTGCCAGACAGAGTGGAAAAGCTTTCTGCTAGCATGTAGACCACAAAAGACGCTAAAGACGAAGGTACGATGCTCTCCGGAGCTAAGCGCCGCTCCCGGGCTTCTTTCGGCAGAAGCCGCGCTAAGAGAGCACTGTGAGCGGTACAATCGTCTTTGCGCGAAGAAGCCGCTTCTTCGGCTCCGGGAGCCGGAGAGAGCGGCAGCATCGGAAAGGTGAAGAAGGAAGCCGTACAACACTGGGATTGTATGCGCAGCTTGCCAACTGATAGAAAACAGTACATTACCACTTTCCTGACTTTTCCAATCACATGAATATTCGATATAAGCTGTTTTGGACCACTTTTCTTTTCTTCTTGTCAAACACTTGGCAGACTTCCGAGCAATGTCCAGAACACGATGGGAGATGTTTTCTGTGCTCCCGCAGGTTTTCCTTGCCAGACAGAGTGGAAAAGCTATCTGCTAGCATGTAGACCACAAAAGACGCTAAAGGCGAAGGTACGATGCTCCCCGAAGCTAAGCGCCGCTCCCGGGCTTCTTTCGGCAGAAGCCGCGCTAAGAGAGCACTGTGAGCGGTACAATCGTCTTTGCGCGAAGAAGCCGCTTCTTCGGCTCCGGGAGCCGGAGAGAGCGGCAGCATCGGAAAGGTGAAGAAGGAAGCTGTACAACACTGGGATTGTGTGCGCAGCTTGCCAACTGATAGAAAACAGTACATTACCACTTTCCTGACTTTTCCAATCACATGAATATTCGCTTGGAAGCTGTTTTGGACAACTTTTCTTTTCTTCTTGTCGAACACTTGGCAGACCTCCGTGCAACGTCCAGAAGACGATGGGAGATGTTTTCTGTGCTCGCGCAGGTTTTCCTTGCCAGACAGAGTGGAAAAGCTTTCTGCTAGCATGTAGACCACAAAAGACGCTAAAGACGAAGGTACGATGCTCTCCGCAGCTAAGCGCCGCTCCCGGGCTTCTTTCGGCAGAAGCGGCGCTAAGAGAGCACAGTGAGCGGTACAATCGTCTTTGCGCGAAGAAGCCGCTTCTTCGGCTCCGGGAGCCGGAGAGAGCGGCATGATCGGAAAGGTGAAGAAGGAAGCTGTACAACACTGGGATTGTGTGCGCAGCTTGCCAACTGATAGAAAACAGTACATTACCACTTTCCTGACTTGTCCAATCACATGAATATTCGATAAGAAGAGGTTTTGGACAGATTTTCTTTTCTTTATGCCAAACACATGGCAGACCTCCGTGCAATGTCCAGAACACGATGGGAGATGTTTTCTGTGCTCGCGCAGGTTTTCCTTGCCAGACAGAGTGGAAAAGCTTTCTGCTAGCATGTAGACCACAAAAGACGCTAAAGACGAAGGTACGATGCTCCCCGGAGCTAAGCGCCGCTCCCGGGCTTCTTTCGGCAGAAGCCGCGCTAAGAGAGCACTGTGAGCGGTACAATCGTCTTTGCGCGAAGAAGCCGCTTCTTCGGCTCCGGGAGCCGGAGAGAGCGGCAGCATCGGAAAGGTGAAGAAGGAAGCTGTACAACACTGGGATTGTGTGCGCAGCTTGCCAACTGATAGAAAACAGTACATTACCACTTTCCTGACTTTTCCAATCACATGAATATTCGATTGGAAGCTGTTTTGGACAACTTTTCTTTTCTTCTTGTCGAACACTTGGCAGACCTCCGTGCAACGTCCAGAACACGATGGGAGATGTTTTCTGTGCTCGCGCAGGTTTTCCTTGCCAGACAGAGTGGAAAAGCTATCTGCTAGCATGTAGACCACAAAAGACGCTAAAGGCGAAGGTACGATGCTCCCCGAAGCTAAGCGCCGCTCCCGGGCGTCTTTCGGCAGAAGCCGCGCTAAGAGAGCACTGTGAGCGGTACAATCGTCTTTGCGCGAAGAAGCCGCTTCTTCGGCTCCGGGAGCCGGAGAGAGCGGCAGCATCGGAAAGGTGAAGAAGGAAGCCGTACAACACTGGGATTGTATGCGCAGCTTGCCAACTGATAGAAAACAGTACATTACCACTTTCCTGACTTTTCCAATCACATGAATATTCGATATAAGCTGTTTTGGACCACTTTTCTTTTCTTCTTGTCAAACACTTGGCAGACTTCCGAGCAATGTCCAGAACACGATGGGAGATGTTTTCTGTGCTCGCGCAGGTTTTCCTTGCCAGACAGAGTGGAAAAGCTTTCTGCTAAGATGTAGACCACAAAAGACGCTAAAGGCGAAGGTACGATGCTCCCCGGAACTAATCGCCGCTCCCGGGCTTCTTTCGGCAGAAGCCGCGCTAAGAGAGCACTGTGAGCGGTACAATCGTCTTTGCGCGAAGAAGCCGCTTCTTCGGCTCCGGGAGCCGGAGAGAGCGGCATGATCGGAAAGGTGAAGAAGGAAGCTGTACAACACTGGGATTGTGTGCGCAGCTTGCCAACTGATAGAAAACAGTACATTACCACTTTCCTGACTTTTCCAATCACATGAATATTCGATTGGAAGCTGTTTTGGACAACTTTTCTTTTCTTCTTGTCGAACACTTGGCAGACCTCCGTGCAACGTCCAGAACACGATGGGAGATGTTTTCTGTGCTCGCGCAGGTTTTCCTTGCCAGACAGAGTGGAAAAGCTTTCTGCTAGCATGTAGACCACAAAAGACGCTAAAGACGAAGGTACGATGCTCCCCGGAGCTAAGCGCCGCTCCCGGGCGTCTTTCGGCAGAAGCCGCGCTAAGAGAGCGCTGCGAGCGGTACAATCGTCTTTGCGCGAAGAAGCCGCTTCTTCGGCTCCGGGAGCCGGAGAGAGCGGCAGCATCGGAAAGGTGAAGAAGGAAGCCGTACAACACTGGGATTGGGTGCACAGCTTGCCAACTGATAGAAAACAGTACATTACCACTTTCCTGACTTTTCCAATCACATGAATATTCGATAAGAAGCTGTTTAGGACAGATTTTCTTTTCTTTATGGCAAACACTTGGCAGACCTCCGTGCAACGTCCAGAACACGATGGGAGATGTTTTCTGTGCTCGCGCAGGTTTTCCTTGCCAGACAGAGTGGAAAAGCTTTCTGCTAGCATGTAGACCACAAAAGACGCTAAAGGCGAAGGTACGATGCTCCCCGGAGCTAATCGCCGCTCCCGGGCTTCTTTCGGCAGAAGCCGCGCTAAGAGAGCACTGTGAGCGGTACAATCGTCTTTGCGCGAAGAAGCCGCTTCTTCGGCTCCGGGAGCCGGAGAGAGCGGCATGATCGGAAAGGTGAAGAAGGAAGCTGTACAACACTGGGATTGTGTGCGCAGCTTGCCAACTGATAGACAGTAGTACATTACCCCTTTCCTGACTTTTCCAATCACATGAATATTCGATTGGAAGCTGTTTTGGACAACTTTTCTTTTCTTCTTGTCGAACACTTGGCAGACCTCCGTGCAACGTCCAGAACACGATGGGAGATGTTTTCTGTGCTCGCGCAGGTTTTCCTTGCCAGACAGAGTGGAAAAGCTTTCTGCTAGCATGTAGACCACAAAAGACGCTAAAGGCGAAGGTACGATGCTCCCCGGAGCTAAGCGCCGCTCCCGGGCGTCTTTCGGCAGAAGCCGCGCTAAGAGACCACTGTGAGCGGTACAATCGTCTTTGCGCGAAGAAGCCGCTTCTTCGGCTCCGGGAGCCGGAGAGAGCGGCATGATCGGAAAGGTGAAGAAGGAAGCTGTACAACACTGGGATTGTGTGCGCAGCTTGCCAACTGATAGAAAACAGTACATTACCACTTTCCTGACTTTTCCAATCACATGAATCTTCGATTGGAAGCTGTTTTGGACAGATTTTCTTTTCTTTATGGCAAACACTTGGCAGACCTCCGTGCAACGTCCAGAACGCGTTGGAGATGTTTTCTGTGCTCGCGCAGGTTTTCCTTGCCAGACAGAGTGGAAAAGCTTTCTGCTAGCATGTAGACCACAAAAGACGCTAAAGGCGAAGGTACGATGCTCCCCGGAGCTAAGCGCCGCTCCCGGGCGTCTTTCGGCAGAAGCCGCGCTAAGAGAGCACTGTGAGCGGTACAATCGTCTTTGCGCGAAGAAGCCGCTTCTTCGGCTCCGGGAGCCGGAGAGAGCGGCATGATCGGAAAGGTGAAGAAGGAAGCCGTACAACACTGGGATTGTGTGCGCAGCTTGCCAACTGATAGAAAACAGTACATTACCACTTTCCTGACTTTTCCAATCACATGAATATTCGATTGGAATTTGTTTTGGACAACTTTTCTTTTCTTCTTGTCGAACACTTGGCAGACCTCCGTGCAACGTCCAGAACACGATGGGAGATGTTTTCTGTGCTCGCGCAGGTTTTCCTTGCCAGACAGAGTGGAAAAGCTATCTGCTAGCATGTAGACCACAAAAGACGCTAAAGGCGAAGGTACGATGCTCCTCGGAGCTAAGCGCCGCTCCCGGGCTTCTTTCGGCAGAAGCCGCGCTAAGAGAGCACTGTGAGCGGTACAATCGTCTTTGCGCGAAGAAGCCGCTTCTTCGGCTCCGGGAGCCGGAGAGAGCAGCAGCATCGGAAAGGTGAAGAAGGAAGCCGTACAACACTGGGATTGGGTGCACAGCTTGCCAACTGATAGAAAACAGTACATTACCACTTTCCTGACTTTTCCAATCACATGAATATTCGATAAGAAGCTGTTTTGGACAGATTTTCTTTTCTTCTTGTCGAACACTTGGCAGACCTCCGTGCAACGTCCAGAACACGATGGGAGATGTTTTCTGTGCTCGCGCAGGTTTTCCTTGCCAGACAGAGTGGAAAAGCTTTCTGCTAGCATGTAGACCACAAAAGACGCTAAAGACGAAGGTACGATGCTCTCCGGAGCTAAGCGCCGCTCCCGGGCTTCTTTCGTCAGAAGCCGCGCTAAGAGAGCACTGTGAGCGGTACAATCGTCTTAGCGCGAAGAAGCCGCTTCTTCGGCTCCGGGAGCCGGAGAGAGCGGCATGATCGGAAAGGTGAAGAAGGAAGCTGTACAACACTGGGATTGTGTGCGCAGCTTGCCAACTGATAGACAGCAGTACATTACCACTTTCCTGACTTTTCCAATCACATGAATATTCGACTGGAAGCTGTTTTGGACAACTTTTCTTTTCTTCTTGTCGAACACTTGGCAGACCTCCGTGCAACGTCCAGAACACGATGGGAGATGTTTTCTGTGCTCGCGCAGGTTTTCCTTGCCAGACAGAGTGGAAAAGCTTTCTGCTAGCATGTAGACCACAAAAGACGCTAAAGACGAAGGTACGATGCTCCCCGGAGCTAAGCGCCGCTCCCGGGCTTCTTTCGGCAGAAGCCGCGCTAAGAGAGCACTGTGAGCGGTACAATCGTCTTTGCGCGAAGAAGCCGCTTCTTCGGCTCCGGGAGCCGGAGAGAGCGGCAGCATCGGAAAGGTGAAGAAGGAAGCTGTACAACAGTGGGATTGTGTGCGCAGCTTGCCAACTGATAGAAAACAGTACATTACCACTTTCCTGACTTTTCCAATCACATGAATATTCGATTGGAAGCTGTTTTGGACAACTTTTCTTTTCTTCTTGTCGAACACTTGGCAGACCTCCGTGCAACGTCCAGAACACGATGGGAGATGTTTTCTGTGCTCGCGCAGGTTTTCCTTGCCAGACAGAGTGGAAAAGCTTTCTGCTAGCATGTAGACCACAAAAGACGCTAAAGACGAAGGTACGATGCTCCCCGGAGCTAAGCGCCGCTCCCGGGCTTCTTTCGGCAGAAGCCGCGCTAAGAGAGCGCTGCGAGCGGTACAATCGTCTTTGCGCGAAGAAGGCGCTTCTTCGGCTCCGGGAGCCGGAGAGAGCGGCATGATCGGAAAGGTGAAGAAGGAAGCCGTACAACACTGGGATTGGGTGCACAGCTTGCCAACTGATAGAAAACAGTACATTACCACTTTCCTGACTTTTCCAATCACATGAATATTCGATAAGAAGCTGTTTTGGACAGATTTTCTTTTCTTTATGGCAAACACTTGGCAGACCTCCGTGCAACGTCCAGAACACGATGGGAGATGTTTTCTGTGCTCGCGCAGGTTTTCCTTGCCAGACAGAGTGGAAAAGCTTTCTGCTAGCATGTAGACCACAAAAGACGCTAAAGGCGAAGGTACGATGCTCCCCGGAGCTAATCGCCGCTCCCGGGCTTCTTTCGGCAGAAGCCGCGCTAAGAGAGCACTGTGAGCGGTACAATCGTCTTTGCGCGAAGAAGCCGCTTCTTCGGCTCCGGGAGCCGGAGAGAGCGGCATGATCGGAAAGGTGAAGAAGGAAGCTGTACAACACTGGGATTGTGTGCGCAGCTTGCCAACTGATAGACAGTAGTACATTACCCCTTTCCTGACTTTTCCAATCACATGAATATTCGATTGGAAGCTGTTTTGGACAACTTTTCTTTTCTTCTTGTCGAACACTTGGCAGACCTCCGTGCAACGTCCAGAACACGATGGGAGATGTTTTCTGTGCTCGCGCAGGTTTTCCTTGCCAGACAGAGTGGAAAAGCTTTCTGCTAAGATGTAGACCACAAAAGACGCTAAAGGCGAAGGTACGATGCTCCCCGGAGCTAAGCGCCGCTCCCGGGCGTCTTTCGGCAGAAGCCGCGCTAAGAGAGCACTGTGAGCGGTACAATCGTCTTTGCGCGAAGAAGCCGCTTCTTCGGCTCCGGGAGCCGGAGAGAGCGGCATGATCGGAAAGGTGAAGAAGGAAGCTGTACAACACTGGGATTGTGTGCGCAGCTTGCCAACTGATAGAAAACAGTACATTACCACTTTCCTGACTTTTCCAATCACATGAATCTTCGATTGGAAGCTGTTTTGGACAGATTTTCTTTTCTTTATGGCAAACACTTGGCAGACCTCCGTGCAACGTCCAGAACGCGTTGGAGATGTTTTCTGTGCTCGCGCAGGTTTTCCTTGCCAGACAGAGTGGAAAAGCTTTCTGCTAGCATGTAGACCACAAAAGACGCTAAAGGCGAAGGTACGATGCTCCCCGGAGCTAAGCGCCGCTCCCGGGCGTCTTTCGGCAGAAGCCGCGCTAAGAGAGCACTGTGAGCGGTACAATCGTCTTTGCGCGAAGAAGCCGCTTCTTCGGCTCACGGAGCCGGAGAGAGCGGCATGATCGGAAAGGTGAAGAAGGAAGCTGTACAACACTGGGATTGTATGCGCAGATTGCCAACTGATAGACAGCAGTACATTACCACTTTCCTGACTTTTCCAATCACATGAATATTCGACTGGAAGCTGTTTTGGACAGATTTTCTTTTCTTTATGGCAAACACTTGGCAGACCTCCGTGCAACGTCCAGAACACGATGGGAGATGTTTTCTGTGCTCGCGCAGGTTTTCCTTGCCAGACAGAGTGGAAAAGCTTTCTGCTAGCATGTAGACCACAAAAGACGCTAAAGACGAAGGTACGATGCTCTCCGCAGCTAAGCGCCGCTCCCGGGCTTCTTTCGGCCGAAGCGGCGCTAAGAGAGCACAGTGAGCGGTACAATCGTCTTTGCGCGAAGAAGCCGCTTCTTCGGCTCCGGGAGCCGGAGAGAGCGGCATGATCGGAAAGGTGAAGAAGGAAGCTGTACAACACTGGGATTGTGTGCGCAGCTTGCCAACTGATAGAAAACAGTACATTACCACTTTCCTGACTTGTCCAATCACATGAATATTCGATAAGAAGAGGTTTTGGACAGATTTTCTTTTCTTTATGCCAAACACATGGCAGACCTCCGTGCAACGTCCAGAACACGATGGGAGATGTTTTCTGTGCTCGCGCAGGTTTTCCTTGCCAGACAGAGTGGAAAAGCTTTCTGCTAGCATGTAGACCACAAAAGACGCTAAAGACGAAGGTACGATGCTCCCCGGAGCTAAGCGCCGCTCCCGGGCTTCTTTCGGCAGAAGCCGCGCTAAGAGAGCACTGTGAGCGGTACAATCGTCTTTGCGCGAAGAAGCCGCTTCTTCGGCTCCGGGAGCCGGAGAGAGCGGCAGCATCGGAAAGGTGAAGAAGGAAGCTGTACAACAGTGGGATTGTGTGCGCAGCTTGCCAACTGATAGAAAACAGTACATTACCACTTTCCTGACTTTTCCAATCACATGAATATTCGATTGGAAGCTGTTTTGGACAACTTTTCTTTTCTTCTTGTCGAACACTTGGCAGACCTCCGTGCAACGTCCAGAACACGATGGGAGATGTTTTCTGTGCTCGCGCAGGTTTTCCTTGCCAGACAGAGTGGAAAAGCTTTCTGCTAGCATGTAGACCACAAAAGACGCTAAAGACGAAGGTACGATGCTCTCCGGAGCTAAGCGCCGCTCCCGGGCTTCTTTCGGCAGAAGCCGCGCTAAGAGAGCGCTGCGAGCGGTACAATCGTCTTTGCGCGAAGAAGCCGCTTCTTCGGCTCCGGGAGCCGGAGAGAGCGGCAGCATCGGAAAGGTGAAGAAGGAAGCCGTACAACACTGGGATTGTGTGCGCAGCTTGCCAACTGATAGAAAACAGTACATTACCACTTTCCTGACTTTTCCAATCACATGAATATTCGATATAAGCTGTTTTGGACCACTTTTCTTTTCTTCTTGTCAAACACTTGGCAGACTTCCGAGCAATGTCCAGAACACGATGGGAGATGTTTTCTGTGCTCCCGCAGGTTTTCCTTGCCAGACAGAGTGGAAAAGCTTTCTGCTAAGATGTAGACCACAAAAGACGCTAAAGGCGAAGGTACGATGCTCCCCGGAACTAATCGCCGCTCCCGGGCTTCTTTCGGCAGAAGCCGCGCTAAGAGAGCACTGTGAGCGGTACAATCGTCTTTGCGCGAAGAAGCCGCTTCTTCGGCTCCGGGAGCCGGAGAGAGCGGCAGCATCGGAAAGGTGAAGAAGGAAGCTGTACAACACTGGGATTGTGTGCGCAGCTTGCCAACTGATAGAAAACAGTACATTACCACTTTCCTGACTTTTCCAATCACATGAATATTCGATTGGAAGCTGTTTTGGACAACTTTTCTTTTCTTCTTGTCGAACACTTGGCAGACCTCCGTGCAACGTCCAGAACACGATGGGAGATGTTTTCTGTGCTCGCGCAGGTTTTCCTTGCCAGACAGAGTGGAAAAGCTTTCTGCTAGCATGTAGACCACAAAAGACGCTAAAGGCGAAGGTACGATGCTCCCCGGAGCTAAGCGCCGCTCCCGGGCGTCTTTCGGCAGAAGCCGCGCTAAGAGAGCGCTGCGAGCGGTACAATCGTCTTTGCGCGAAGAAGCCGCTTCTTCGGCTCCGGGAGCCGGAGAGAGCGGCAGCATCGGAAAGGTGAAGAAGGAAGCCGTACAACACTGGGATTGGGTGCACAGCTTGCCAACTGATAGAAAACAGTACATTACCACTTTCCTGACTTTTCCAATCACATGAATATTCGATAAGAAGCTGTTTAGGACAGATTTTCTTTTCTTTATGGCAAACACTTGGCAGACCTCCGTGCAACGTCCAGAACACGATGGGAGATGTTTTCTGTGCTCGCGCAGGTTTTCCTTGCCAGACAGAGTGGAAAAGCTTTCTGCTAGCATGTAGACCACAAAAGACGCTAAAGGCGAAGGTACGATGCTCCCCGGAGCTAATCGCCGCTCCCGGGCTTCTTTCGGCAGAAGCCGCGCTAAGAGAGCACTGTGAGCGGTACAATCGTCTTTGCGCGAAGAAGCCGCTTCTTCGGCTCCGGGAGCCGGAGAGAGCGGCATGATCGGAAAGGTGAAGAAGGAAGCTGTACAACACTGGGATTGTGTGCGCAGCTTGCCAACTGATAGACAGTAGTACATTACCCCTTTCATGACTTTTCCAATCACATGAATATTCGATTGGAAGCTGTTTTGGACAACTTTTCTTTTCTTCTTGTCGAACACTTGGCAGACCTCCGTGCAACGTCCAGAACACGATGGGAGATGTTTTCTGTGCTCGCGCAGGTTTTCCTTGCCAGACAGAGTGGAAAAGCTTTCTGCTAGCATGTAGACCACAAAAGACGCTAAAGGCGAAGGTACGATGCTCCCCGGAGCTAAGCGCCGCTCCCGGGCGTCTTTCGGCAGAAGCCGCGCTAAGAGAGCACTGTGAGCGGTACAATCGTCTTTGCGCGAAGAAGCCGCTTCTTCGGCTCCGGGAGCCGGAGAGAGCGGCATGATCGGAAAGGTGAAGAAGGAAGCTGTACAACACTGGGATTGTGTGCGCAGCTTGCCAACTGATAGAAAACAGTACATTACCACTTTCCTGACTTTTCCAATCACATGAATCTTCGATTGGAAGCTGTTTTGGACAGATTTTCTTTTCTTTATGGCAAACACTTGGCAGACCTCCGTGCAACGTCCAGAACGCGTTGGAGATGTTTTCTGTGCTCGCGCTGGTTTTCCTTGCCAGACAGAGTGGAAAAGCTTTCTGCTAGCATGTAGACCACAAAAGACGCTAAAGGCGAAGGTACGATGCTCCCCGGAGCTAAGCGCCGCTCCCGGGCGTCTTACGGCAGAAGCCGCGCTAAGAGAGCACTGTGAGCGGTACAATCGTCTTAGCGCGAAGAAGCCGCTTCTTCGGCTCCGGGAGCCGGAGAGAGCGGCATGATCGGAAAGGTGAAGAAGGAAGCTGTACAACACTGGGATTGTGTGCGCAGCTTGCCAACTGATAGACAGCAGTACATTACCACTTTCCTGACTTTTCCAATCACATGAATATTCGACTGGAAGCTGTTTTGGACAACTTTTCTTTTCTTCTTGTCGAACACTTGGCAGACCTCCGTGCAACGTCCAGAACACGATGGGAGATGTTTTCTGTGCTCGCGCAGGTTTTCCTTGCCAGACAGAGTGGAAAAGCTTTCTGCTAGCATGTAGACCACAAAAGACGCTAAAGACGAAGGTACGATGCTCCCCGGAGCTAAGCGCCGCTCCCGGGCTTCTTTCGGCAGAAGCCGCGCTAAGAGAGCACTGTGAGCGGTACAATCGTCTTTGCGCGAAGAAGCCGCTTCTTCGGCTCCGGGAGCCGGAGAGAGCGGCAGCATCGGAAAGGTGAAGAAGGAAGCTGTACAACAGTGGGATTGTGTGCGCAGCTTGCCAACTGATAGAAAACAGTACATTACCACTTTCCTGACTTTTCCAATCACATGAATATTCGATTGGAAGCTGTTTTGGACAACTTTTCTTTTCTTCTTGTCGAACACTTGGCAGACCTCCGTGCAACGTCCAGAACACGATGGGAGATGTTTTCTGTGCTCGCGCAGGTTTTCCTTGCCAGACAGAGTGGAAAAGCTTTCTGCTAGCATGTAGACCACAAAAGACGCTAAAGACGAAGGTACGATGCTCCCCGGAGCTAAGCGCCGCTCCCGGGCTTCTTTCGGCAGAAGCCGCGCTAAGAGAGCGCTGCGAGCGGTACAATCGTCTTTGCGCGAAGAAGCCGCTTCTTCGGCTCCGGGAGCCGGAGAGAGCGGCATGATCGGAAAGGTGAAGAAGGAAGCCGTACAACACTGGGATTGGGTGCACAGCTTGCCAACTGATAGAAAACAGTACATTACCACTTTCCTGACTTTTCCAATCACATGAATATTCGATAAGAAGCTGTTTTGGACAGATTTTCTTTTCTTTATGGCAAACACTTGGCAGACCTCCGTGCAACGTCCAGAACACGATGGGAGATGTTTTCTGTGCTCGCGCAGGTTTTCCTTGCCAGACAGAGTGGAAAAGCTTTCTGCTAGCATGTAGACCACAAAAGACGCTAAAGGCGAAGGTACGATGCTCCCCGGAGCTAATCGCCGCTCCCGGGCTTCTTTCGGCAGAAGCCGCGCTAAGAGAGCACTGTGAGCGGTACAATCGTCTTTGCGCGAAGAAGCCGCTTCTTCGGCTCCGGGAGCCGGAGAGAGCGGCAGCATCGGAAAGGTGAAGAAGGAAGCTGTACAACACTGGGATTGTGTGCGCAGCTTGCCAACTGATTGAAAACAGTACATTACCGCTTTCCTGACTTTTCCAATCACATGAATATTCGATTGGAAGCTGTTTTGGACAACTTTTCTTTTCTTCTTGTCGAACACTTGGCAGACCTCCGTGCAACGTCCAGAACACGATGGGAGATGTTTTCTGTGCTCGCGCAGGTTTTCCTTGCCAGACAGAGTGGAAAAGCTTTCTGCTAGCATGTAGACCACAAAAGACGCTAAAGACGAAGGTACGATGCTCTCCGGAGCTAAGCGCCGCTCCCGGGCTTCTTTCGGCAGAAGCCGCGCTAAGAGAGCGCTGCGAGCGGTACAATCGTCTTTGCGCGAAGAAGCCGCTTCTTCGGCTCCGGGAGCCGGAGAGAGCGGCAGCATCGGAAAGGTGAAGAAGGAAGCCGTACAACACTGGGATTGTGTGCGCAGCTTGCCAACTGATAGAAAACAGTACATTACCACTTTCCTGACTTTTCCAATCACATGAATATTCGATATAAGCTGTTTTGGACCACTTTTCTTTTCTTCTTGTCAAACACTTGGCAGACTTCCGAGCAATGTCCAGAACACGATGGGAGATGTTTTCTGTGCTCCCGCAGGTTTTCCTTGCCAGACAGAGTGGAAAAGCTATCTGCTAGCATGTAGACCACAAAAGACGCTAAAGGCGAAGGTACGATGCTCCCCGAAGCTAAGCGCCGCTCCCGGGCGTCTTTCGGCAGAAGCCGCGCTAAGAGAGCACTGTGAGCGGTACAATCGTCTTTGCGCGAAGAAGCCGCTTCTTCGGCTCCGGGAGCCGGAGAGAGCGGCAGCATCGGAAAGGTGAAGAAGGAAGCCGTACAACACTGGGATTGTATGCGCAGCTTGCCAACTGATAGAAAACAGTACATTACCACTTTCCTGACTTTTCCAATCACATGAATATTCGATATAAGCTGTTTTGGACCACTTTTCTTTTCTTCTTGTCAAACACTTGGCAGACTTCCGAGCAATGTCCAGAACACGATGGGAGATGTTTTCTGTGCTCCCGCAGGTTTTCCTTGCCAGACAGAGTGGAAAAGCTATCTGCTAGCATGTAGACCACAAAAGACGCTAAAGGCGAAGGTACGATGCTCCCCGAAGCTAAGCGCCGCTCCCGGGCTTCTTTCGGCAGAAGCCGCGCTAAGAGAGCACTGTGAGCGGTACAATCGTCTTTGCGCGAAGAAGCCGCTTCTTCGGCTCCGGGAGCCGGAGAGAGCGGCAGCATCGGAAAGGTGAAGAAGGAAGCTGTACAACAGTGGGATTGTGTGCGCAGCTTGCCAACTGATAGAAAACAGTACATTACCACTTTCCTGACTTTTCCAATCACATGAATATTCGATTGGAAGCTGTTTTGGACAACTTTTCTTTTCTTCTTGTCGAACACTTGGCAGACCTCCGTGCAACGTCCAGAACACGATGGGAGATGTTTTCTGTGCTCGCGCAGGTTTTCCTTGCCAGACAGAGTGGAAAAGCTTTCTGCTAGCATGTAGACCACAAAAGACGCTAAAGACGAAGGTACGATGCTCTCCGCAGCTAAGCGCCGCTCCCGGGCTTCTTTCGGCAGAAGCGGCGCTAAGAGAGCACAGTGAGCGGTACAATCGTCTTTGCGCGAAGAAGCCGCTTCTTCGGCTCCGGGAGCCGGAGAGAGCGGCATGATCGGAAAGGTGAAGAAGGAAGCTGTACAACACTGGGATTGTGTGCGCAGCTTGCCAACTGATAGAAAACAGTACATTACCACTTTCCTGACTTGTCCAATCACATGAATATTCGATAAGAAGAGGTTTTGGACAGATTTTCTTTTCTTTATGCCAAACACATGGCAGACCTCCGTGCAACGTCCAGAACACGATGGGAGATGTTTTCTGTGCTCGCGCAGGTTTTCCTTGCCAGACAGAGTGGAAAAGCTTTCTGCTAGCATGTAGACCACAAAAGACGCTAAAGACGAAGGTACGATGCTCCCCGGAGCTAAGCGCCGCTCCCGGGCTTCTTTCGGCAGAAGCCGCGCTAAGAGAGCACTGTGAGCGGTACAATCGTCTTTGCGCGAAGAAGCCGCTTCTTCGGCTCCGGGAGCCGGAGAGAGCGGCAGCATCGGAAAGGTGAAGAAGGAAGCTGTACAACAGTGGGATTGTGTGCGCAGCTTGCCAACTGATAGAAAACAGTACATTACCACTTTCCTGACTTTTCCAATCACATGAATATTCGATTGGAAGCTGTTTTGGACAACTTTTCTTTTCTTCTTGTCGAACACTTGGCAGACCTCCGTGCAACGTCCAGAACACGATGGGAGATGTTTTCTGTGCTCGCGCAGGTTTTCCTTGCCAGACAGAGTGGAAAAGCTTTCTGCTAGCATGTAGACCACAAAAGACGCTAAAGACGAAGGTACGATGCTCTCCGGAGCTAAGCGCCGCTCCCGGGCTTCTTTCGGCAGAAGCCGCGCTAAGAGAGCGCTGCGAGCGGTACAATCGTCTTTGCGCGAAGAAGCCGCTTCTTCGGCTCCGGGAGCCGGAGAGAGCGGCAGCATCGGAAAGGTGAAGAAGGAAGCCGTACAACACTGGGATTGTGTGCGCAGCTTGCCAACTGATAGAAAACAGTACATTACCACTTTCCTGACTTTTCCAATCACATGAATATTCGATATAAGCTGTTTTGGACCACTTTTCTTTTCTTCTTGTCAAACACTTGGCAGACTTCCGAGCAATGTCCAGAACACGATGGGAGATGTTTTCTGTGCTCCCGCAGGTTTTCCTTGCCAGACAGAGTGGAAAAGCTTTCTGCTAAGATGTAGACCACAAAAGACGCTAAAGGCGAAGGTACGATGCTCCCCGGAACTAATCGCCGCTCCCGGGCTTCTTTCGGCAGAAGCCGCGCTAAGAGAGCACTGTGAGCGGTACAATCGTCTTTGCGCGAAGAAGCCGCTTCTTCGGCTCCGGGAGCCGGAGAGAGCGGCATGATCGGAAAGGTGAAGAAGGAAGCTGTACAACACTGGGATTGTGTGCGCAGCTTGCCAACTGATAGAAAACAGTACATTACCACTTTCCTGACTTTTCCAATCACATGAATATTCGATTGGAAGCTGTTTTGGACAACTTTTCTTTTCTTCTTGTCGAACACTTGGCAGACCTCCGTGGAACGTCCAGAACACGATCGGAGATGTTACCTGTGCTCGCGCAGGTTTTCCTTGCCAGACAGAGTGGAAAAGCTTTCTGCTAGCATGTAGACCACAAAAGACGCTAAAGACGAAGGTACGATGCTCCCCGGAGCTAAGCGCCGCTCCCGGGCGTCTTTCGGCAGAAGCCGCGCTAAGAGAGCGCTGCGAGCGGTACAATCGTCTTTGCGCGAAGAAGCCGCTTCTTCGGCTCCGGGAGCCGGAGAGAGCGGCAGCATCGGAAAGGTGAAGAAGGAAGCCGTACAACACTGGGATTGGGTGCACAGCTTGCCAACTGATAGAAAACAGTACATTACCACTTTCCTGACTTTTCCAATCACATGAATATTCGATAAGAAGCTGTTTTGGACAGATTTTCTTTTCTTCTTGTCGAACACTTGGCAGACCTCCGTTCAACGTCCAGAACACGATGGGAGATGTTTTCTGTGCTCGCGCAGGTTTTCCTTGCCAGACAGAGTGGAAAAGCTTTCTGCTAGCATGTAGACCACAAAAGACGCTAAAGGCGAAGGTACGATGCTCCCCGGAGCTAATCGCCGCTCCCGGGCTTCTTTCGGCAGAAGCCGCGCTAAGAGAGCACTGTGAGCGGTACAATCGTCTTTGCGCGAAGAAGCCGCTTCTTCGGCTCCGGGAGCCGGAGAGAGCGGCATGATCGGAAAGGTGAAGAAGGAAGCTGTACAACACTGGGATTGTGTGCGCAGCTTGCCAACTGATAGACAGTAGTACATTACCCCTTTCCTGACTTTTCCAATCACATGAATATTCGATTGGAAGCTGTTTTGGACAACTTTTCTTTTCTTCTTGTCGAACACTTGGCAGACCTCCGTGCAACGTCCAGAACACGATGGGAGATGTTTTCTGTGCTCGCGCAGGTTTTCCTTGCCAGACAGAGTGGAAAAGCTATCTGCTAGCATGTAGACCACAAAAGACGCTAAAGGCGAAGGTACGATGCTCCCCGAAGCTAAGCGCCGCTCCCGGGCGTCTTTCGGCAGAAGCCGCGCTAAGAGAGCACTGTGAGCGGTACAATCGTCTTTGCGCGAAGAAGCCGCTTCTTCGGCTCCGGGAGCCGGAGAGAGCGGCAGCATCGGAAAGGTGAAGAAGGAAGCCGTACAACACTGGGATTGTATGCGCAGCTTGCCAACTGATAGAAAACAGTACATTACCACTTTCCTGACTTTTCCAATCACATGAATATTCGATATAAGCTGTTTTGGACCACTTTTCTTTTCTTCTTGTCAAACACTTGGCAGACTTCCGAGCAATGTCCAGAACACGATGGGAGATGTTTTCTGTGCTCGCGCAGGTTTTCCTTGCCAGACAGAGTGGAAAAGCTTTCTGCTAAGATGTAGACCACAAAAGACGCTAAAGGCGAAGGTACGATGCTCCCCGGAACTAATCGCCGCTCCCGGGCTTCTTTCGGCAGAAGCCGCGCTAAGAGAGCACTGTGAGCGGTACAATCGTCTTTGCGCGAAGAAGCCGCTTCTTCGGCTCCGGGAGCCGGAGAGAGCGGCAGCATCGGAAAGGTGAAGAAGGAAGCTGTACAACACTGGGATTGTGTGCGCAGCTTGCCAACTGATAGAAAACAGTACATTACCACTTTCCTGACTTTTCCAATCACATGAATATTCGATTGGAAGCTGTTTTGGACAACTTTTCTTTTCTTCTTGTCGAACACTTGGCAGACCTCCGTGCAACGTCCAGAACACGATGGGAGATGTTTTCTGTGCTCGCGCAGGTTTTCCTTGCCAGACAGAGTGGAAAAGCTTTCTGCTAGCATGTAGACCACAAAAGACGCTAAAGACGAAGGTACGATGCTCCCCGGAGCTAAGCGCCGCTCCCGGGCGTCTTTCGGCAGAAGCCGCGCTAAGAGAGCGCTGCGAGCGGTACAATCGTCTTTGCGCGAAGAAGCCGCTTCTTCGGCTCCGGGAGCCGGAGAGAGCGGCAGCATCGGAAAGGTGAAGAAGGAAGCCGTACAACACTGGGATTGGGTGCACAGCTTGCCAACTGATAGAAAACAGTACATTACCACTTTCCTGACTTTTCCAATCACATGAATATTCGATAAGAAGCTGTTTAGGACAGATTTTCTTTTCTTTATGGCAAACACTTGGCAGACCTCCGTGCAACGTCCAGAACACGATGGGAGATGTTTTCTGTGCTCGCGCAGGTTTTCCTTGCCAGACAGAGTGGAAAAGCTTTCTGCTAGCATGTAGACCACAAAAGACGCTAAAGGCGAAGGTACGATGCTCCCCGGAGCTAATCGCCGCTCCCGGGCTTCTTTCGGCAGAAGCCGCGCTAAGAGAGCACTGTGAGCGGTACAATCGTCTTTGCGCGAAGAAGCCGCTTCTTCGGCTCCGGGAGCCGGAGAGAGCGGCATGATCGGAAAGGTGAAGAAGGAAGCTGTACAACACTGGGATTGTGTGCGCAGCTTGCCAACTGATAGACAGTAGTACATTACCCCTTTCCTGACTTTTCCAATCACATGAATATTCGATTGGAAGCTGTTTTGGACAACTTTTCTTTTCTTCTTGTCGAACACTTGGCAGACCTCCGTGCAACGTCCAGAACACGATGGGAGATGTTTTCTGTGCTCGCGCAGGTTTTCCTTGCCAGACAGAGTGGAAAAGCTTTCTGCTAGCATGTAGACCACAAAAGACGCTAAAGGCGAAGGTACGATGCTCCCCGGAGCTAAGCGCCGCTCCCGGGCGTCTTTCGGCAGAAGCCGCGCTAAGAGAGCACTGTGAGCGGTACAATCGTCTTTGCGCGAAGAAGCCGCTTCTTCGGCTCCGGGAGCCGGAGAGAGCGGCATGATCGGAAAGGTGAAGAAGGAAGCTGTACAACACTGGGATTGTGTGCGCAGCTTGCCAACTGATAGAAAACAGTACATTACCACTTTCCTGACTTTTCCAATCACATGAATCTTCGATTGGAAGCTGTTTTGGACAGATTTTCTTTTCTTTATGGCAAACACTTGGCAGACCTCCGTGCAACGTCCAGAACGCGTTGGAGATGTTTTCTGTGCTCGGGCAGGTTTTCCTTGCCAGACAGAGTGGAAAAGCTTTCTGCTAGCATGTAGACCACAAAAGACGCTAAAGGCGAAGGTACGATGCTCCCCGGAGCTAAGCGCCGCTCCCGGGCGTCTTTCGGCAGAAGCCGCGCTAAGAGAGCACTGTGAGCGGTACAATCGTCTTTGCGCGAAGAAGCCGCTTCTTCGGCTCCGGGAGCCGGAGAGAGCGGCAGCATCGGAAAGGTGAAGAAGGAAGCCGTACAACACTGGGATTGTGTGCGCAGCTTGCCAACTGATAGAAAACAGTACATTACCACTTTCCTGACTTTTCCAATCACATGAATATTCGATTGGAATTTGTTTTGGACAACTTTTCTTTTCTTCTTGTCGAACACTTGGCAGACCTCCGTGCAACGTCCAGAACACGATGGGAGATGTTTTCTGTGCTCGCGCAGGTTTTCCTTGCCAGACAGAGTGGAAAAGCTATCTGCTAGCATGTAGACCACAAAAGACGCTAAAGGCGAAGGTACGATGCTCCTCGGAGCTAAGCGCCGCTCCCGGGCTTCTTTCGGCAGAAGCCGCGCTAAGAGAGCACTGTGAGCGGTACAATCGTCTTTGCGCGAAGAAGCCGCTTCTTCGGCTCCGGGAGCCGGAGAGAGCAGCAGCATCGGAAAGGTGAAGAAGGAAGCCGTACAACACTGGGATTGGGTGCACAGCTTGCCAACTGATAGAAAACAGTACATTACCACTTTCCTGACTTTTCCAATCACATGAATATTCGATAAGAAGCTGTTTTGGACAGATTTTCTTTTCTTCTTGTCGAACACTTGGCAGACCTCCGTGCAACGTCCAGAACACGATGGGAGATGTTTTCTGTGCTCGCGCAGGTTTTCCTTGCCAGACAGAGTGGAAAAGCTTTCTGCTAGCATGTAGACCACAAAAGACGCTAAAGACGAAGGTACGATGCTCTCCGGAGCTAAGCGCCGCTCCCGGGCTTCTTTCGTCAGAAGCCGCGCTAAGAGAGCACTGTGAGCGGTACAATCGTCTTAGCGCGAAGAAGCCGCTTCTTCGGCTCCGGGAGCCGGAGAGAGCGGCATGATCGGAAAGGTGAAGAAGGAAGCTGTACAACACTGGGATTGTGTGCGCAGCTTGCCAACTGATAGACAGCAGTACATTACCACTTTCCTGACTTTTCCAATCACATGAATATTCGACTGGAAGCTGTTTTGGACAACTTTTCTTTTCTTCTTGTCGAACACTTGGCAGACCTCCGTGCAACGTCCAGAACACGATGGGAGATGTTTTCTGTGCTCGCGCAGGTTTTCCTTGCCAGACAGAGTGGAAAAGCTTTCTGCTAGCATGTAGACCACAAAAGACGCTAAAGACGAAGGTACGATGCTCCCCGGAGCTAAGCGCCGCTCCCGGGCTTCTTTCGGCAGAAGCCGCGCTAAGAGAGCACTGTGAGCGGTACAATCGTCTTTGCGCGAAGAAGCCGCTTCTTCGGCTCCGGGAGCCGGAGAGAGCGGCAGCATCGGAAAGGTGAAGAAGGAAGCTGTACAACAGTGGGATTGTGTGCGCAGCTTGCCAACTGATAGAAAACAGTACATTACCACTTTCCTGATTTTTCCAATCACATGAATATTCGATTGGAAGCTGTTTTGGACAACTTTTCTTTTCTTCTTGTCGAACACTTGGCAGACCTCCGTGCAACGTCCAGAACACGATGGGAGATGTTTTCTGTGCTCGCGCAGGTTTTCCTTGCCAGACAGAGTGGAAAAGCTTTCTGCTAGCATGTAGACCACAAAAGACGCTAAAGACGAAGGTACGATGCTCCCCGGAGCTAAGCGCCGCTCCCGGGCTTCTTTCGGCAGAAGCCGCGCTAAGAGAGCGCTGCGAGCGGTACAATCGTCTTTGCGCGAAGAAGCCGCTTCTTCGGCTCCGGGAGCCGGAGAGAGCGGCATGATCGGAAAGGTGAAGAAGGAAGCCGTACAACACTGGGATTGGGTGCACAGCTTGCCAACTGATAGAAAACAGTACATTACCACTTTCCTGACTTTTCCAATCACATGAATATTCGATAAGAAGCTGTTTTGGACAGATTTTCTTTTCTTTATGGCAAACACTTGGCAGACCTCCGTGCAACGTCCAGAACACGATGGGAGATGTTTTCTGTGCTCGCGCAGGTTTTCCTTGCCAGACAGAGTGGAAAAGCTTTCTGCTAGCATGTAGACCACAAAAGACGCTAAAGGCGAAGGTACGATGCTCCCCGGAGCTAATCGCCGCTCCCGGGCTTCTTTCGGCAGAAGCCGCGCTAAGAGAGCACTGTGAGCGGTACAATCGTCTTTGCGCGAAGAAGCCGCTTCTTCGGCTCCGGGAGCCGGAGAGAGCGGCAGCATCGGAAAGGTGAAGAAGGAAGCTGTACAACACTGGGATTGTGTGCGCAGCTTGCCAACTGATAGACAGTAGTACATTACCACTTTCCTGACTTTTCCAATCACATGAATATTCGACTGGAAGCTGTTTTGGACAACTTTTCTTTTCTTCTTGTCGAACACTTGGCAGACCTCCGTGCAACGTCCAGAACACGATGGGAGATGTTTTCTGTGCTCGCGCAGGTTTTCCTTGCCAGACAGAGTGGAAAAGCTTTCTGCTAAGATGTAGACCACAAAAGACGCTAAAGGCGAAGGTACGATGCTCCCCGGAGCTAAGCGCCGCTCCCGGGCGTCTTTCGGCAGAAGCCGCGCTAAGAGAGCACTGTGAGCGGTACAATCGTCTTTGCGCGAAGAAGCCGCTTCTTCGGCTCCGGGAGCCGGAGAGAGCGGCATGATCGGAAAGGTGAAGAAGGAAGCTGTACAACACTGGGATTGTGTGCGCAGCTTGCCAACTGATAGAAAACAGTACATTACCACTTTCCTGACTTTTCCAATCACATGAATCTTCGATTGGAAGCTGTTTTGGACAGATTTTCTTTTCTTTATGGCAAACACTTGGCAGACCTCCGTGCAACGTCCAGAACGCGTTGGAGATGTTTTCTGTGCTCGCGCAGGTTTTCCTTGCCAGACAGAGTGGAAAAGCTTTCTGCTAGCATGTAGACCACAAAAGACGCTAAAGGCGAAGGTACGATGCTCCCCGGAGCTAAGCGCTGCTCCCGGGCGTCTTTCGGCAGAAGCCGCGCTAAGAGAGCACTGTGAGCGGTACAATCGTCTTTGCGCGAAGAAGCCGCTTCTTCGGCTCACGGAGCCGGAGAGAGCGGCATGATCGGAAAGGTGAAGAAGGAAGCTGTACAACACTGGGATTGTATGCGCAGATTGCCAACTGATAGACAGCAGTACATTACCACTTTCCTGACTTTTCCAATCACATGAATATTCGACTGGAAGCTGTTTTGGACAGATTTTCTTTTCTTTATGGCAAACACTTGGCAGACCTCCGTGCAACGTCCAGAACACGATGGGAGATGTTTTCTGTGCTCGCGCAGGTTTTCCTTGCCAGACAGAGTGGAAAAGCTTTCTGCTAGCATGTAGACCACAAAAGACGCTAAAGACGAAGGTACGATGCTCTCCGCAGCTAAGCGCCGCTCCCGGGCTTCTTTCGGCAGAAGCGGCGCTAAGAGAGCACAGTGAGCGGTACAATCGTCTTTGCGCGAAGAAGCCGCTTCTTCGGCTCCGGGAGCCGGAGAGAGCGGCATGATCGGAAAGGTGAAGAAGGAAGCTGTACAACACTGGGATTGTGTGCGCAGCTTGCCAACTGATAGAAAACAGTACATTACCACTTTCCTGACTTGTCCAATCACATGAATATTCGATAAGAAGAGGTTTTGGACAGATTTTCTTTTCTTTATGCCAAACACATGGCAGACCTCCGTGCAACGTCCAGAACACGATGGGAGATGTTTTCTGTGCTCGCGCAAGTTTTCCTTGCCAGACAGAGTGGAAAAGCTTTCTGCTAGGATGTAGACCACAAAAGACGCTAAAGACGAAGGTACGATGCTCCCCGGAGCTAAGCGCCGCTCCCGGGCTTCTTTCGGCAGAAGCCGCGCTAAGAGAGCACTGTGAGCGGTACAATCGTCTTTGCGCGAAGAAGCCGCTTCTTCGGCTCCGGGAGCCGGAGAGAGCGGCAGCATCGGAAAGGTGAAGAAGGAAGCTGTACAACAGTGGGATTGTGTGCGCAGCTTGCCAACTGATAGAAAACAGTACATTACCACTTTCCTGACTTTTCCAATCACATGAATATTCGATTGGAAGCTGTTTTGGACAACTTTTCTTTTCTTCTTGTCGAACACTTGGCAGACCTCCGTGCAACGTCCAGAACACGATGGGAGATGTTTTCTGTGCTCGCGCAGGTTTTCCTTGCCAGACAGAGTGGAAAAGCTTTCTGCTAGCATGTAGACCACAAAAGACGCTAAAGACGAAGGTACGATGCTCCCCGGAGCTAAGCGCCGCTCCCGGGCGTCTTTCAGGAGAAGCCGCGCTAAGAGAGCGCTGCGAGCGGTACAATCGTCTTTGCGCGAAGAAGCCGCTTCTTCGGCTCCGGGAGCCGGAGAGAGCGGCAGCATCGGAAAGGTGAAGAAGGAAGCCGTACAACACTGGGATTGTGTGCGCAGCTTGCCAACTGATAGAAAACAGTACATTACCACTTTCCTGACTTTTCCAATCACATGAATATTCGATTGGAATTTGTTTTGGACAACTTTTCTTTTCTTCTTGTCGAACACTTGGCAGACCTCCGTGCAACGTCCAGAACACGATGGGAGATGTTTTCTGTGCTCGCGCAGGTTTTCCTTGCCAGACAGAGTGGAAAAGCTATCTGCTAGCATGTAGACCACAAAAGACGCTAAAGGCGAAGGTACGATGCTCCTCGGAGCTAAGCGCAGCTCCCGGGCTTCTTTCGGCAGAAGCCGCGCTAAGAGAGCACTGTGAGCGGTACAATCGTCTTTGCGCGAAGAAGCTGCTTCTTCGGCTCCGGGAGCCGGAGAGAGCAGCAGCATCGGAAAGGTGAAGAAGGAAGCCGTACAACACTGGGATTGGGTGCACAGCTTGCCAACTGATAGAAAACAGTACATTACCACTTTCCTGACTTTTCCAATCACATGAATATTCGATAAGAAGCTGTTTTGGACAGATTTTCTTTTCTTCTTGTCGAACACTTGGCAGACCTCCGTGCAACGTCCAGAACACGATGGGAGATGTTTTCTGTGCTCGCGCAGGTTTTCCTTGCCAGACAGAGTGGAAAAGCTTTCTGCTAGCATGTAGACCACAAAAGACGCTAAAGACGAAGGTACGATGCTCTCCGGAGCTAAGCGCCGCTCCCGGGCTTCTTTCGGCAGAAGCCGCGCTAAGAGAGCACTGTGAGCGGTACAATCGTCTTAGCGCGAAGAAGCCGCTTCTTCGGCTCCGGGAGCCGGAGAGAGCGGCAGCATCGGAAAGGTGAAGAAGGAAGCTGTACAACACTGGGATTGTGTGCGCAGCTTGCCAACTGATAGAAAACAGTACATTACCACTTTCCTGACTTTTCCAATCACATGAATATTCGATTGGAAGCTGTTTTGGACAACTTTTCTTTTCTTCTTGTCGAACACTTGGCAGACCTCCGTGCAACGTCCAGAACACGATCGGAGATGTTTTCTGTGCTCGCGCAGGTTTTCCTTGCCAGACAGAGTGGAAAAGCTTTCTGCTAGCATGTAGACCACAAAAGACGCTAAAGACGAAGGTACGATGCTCCCCGGAGCTAAGCGCCGCTCCCGGGCTTCTTTCGGCAGAAGCGGCGCTAAGAGAGCGCTGCGAGCGGTACAATCGTCTTTGAGCGAAGAAGCCGCTTCTTCGGCTCCGGGAGCCGGAGAGAGCGGCAGCATCGGAAAGGTGAAGAAGGAAGCCGTACAACACTGGGATTGTGTGCACAGCTTGCCAACTGATAGAAAACAGTACATTACCACTTTCCTGACTTTTCCAATCACATGAATATTCGATAAGAAGCTGTTTTGGACAGATTTTCTTTTCTTTATGGCAAACACTTGGCAGACCTCCGTGCAACGTCCAGAACACGATGGGAGATGTTTTCTGTGCTCGCGCAGGTTTTCCTTGCCAGACAGAGTGGAAAAGCTTTCTGCTAGCATGTAGACCACAAAAGACGCTAAAGGCGAAGGTACGATGCTCCCCGGAGCTAATCGCCGCTCCCGGGCTTCTTTCGGCAGAAGCCGCGCTAAGAGAGCACTGTGAGCGGTACAATCGTCTTTGCGCGAAGAAGCCGCTTCTTCGGCTCCGGGAGCCGGAGAGAGCGGCATGATCGGAAAGGTGAAGAAGGAAGCTGTACAACACTGGGATTGTGTGCGCAGCTTGCCAACTGATAGACAGCAGTACATTACCACTTTCCTGACTTTTCCAATCACATGAATATTCGACTGGAAGCTGTTTTGGACAACTTTTCTTTTCTTCTTGTCGAACACTTGGCAGACCTCCGTGCAACGTCCAGAACACGATGGGAGATGTTTTCTGTGCTCGCGCAGGTTTTCCTTGCCAGACAGAGTGGAAAAGCTTTCTGCTAGCATGTAGACCACAAAAGACGCTAAAGACGAAGGTACGATGCTCCCCGGAGCTAAGCGCCGCTCCCGGGCTTCTTTCGGCAGAAGCCGCGCTAAGAGAGCACTGTGAGCGGTACAATCGTCTTAGCGCGAAGAAGCCGCTTCTTCGGCTCCGGGAGCCGGAGAGAGCGGCAGCATCGGAAAGGTGAAGAAGGAAGCTGTACAACAGTGGGATTGTGTGCGCAGCTTGCCAACTGATAGAAAACAGTACATTACCACTTTCCTGACTTTTCCAATCACATGAATATTCGATTGGAAGCTGTTTTGGACAACTTTTCTTTTCTTCTTGTCGAACACTTGGCAGACCTCCGTGCAACGTCCAGAACACGATGGGAGATGTTTTCTGTGCTCGCGCAGGTTTTCCTTGCCAGACAGAGTGGAAAAGCTTTCTGCTAGCATGTAGACCACAAAAGACGCTAAAGACGAAGGTACGATGCTCCCCGGAGCTAAGCGCCGCTCCCGGGCTTCTTTCGGCAGAAGCCGCGCTAAGAGAGCGCTGCGAGCGGTACAATCGTCTTTGCGCGAAGAAGCCGCTTCTTCGGCTCCGGGAGCCGGAGAGAGCGGCATGATCGGAAAGGTGAAGAAGGAAGCCGTACAACACTGGGATTGGGTGCACAGCTTGCCAACTGATAGAAAACAGTACATTACCACTTTCCTGACTTTTCCAATCACATGAATATTCGATAAGAAGCTGTTTTGGACAGATTTTCTTTTCTTTATGGCAAACACTTGGCAGACCTCCGTGCAACGTCCAGAACACGATGGGAGATGTTTTCTGTGCTCGCGCAGGTTTTCCTTGCCAGACAGAGTGGAAAAGCTTTCTGCTAGCATGTAGACCACAAAAGACGCTAAAGGCGAAGGTACGATGCTCCCCGGAGCTAATCGCCGCTCCCGGGCTTCTTTCGGCAGAAGCCGCGCTAAGAGAGCACTGTGAGCGGTACAATCGTCTTTGCGCGAAGAAGCCGCTTCTTCGGCTCCGGGAGCCGGAGAGAGCGGCAGCATCGGAAAGGTGAAGAAGGAAGCTGTACAACACTGGGATTGTGTGCGCAGCTTGCCAACTGATAGACATTAGTACATTACCCCTTTCCTGACTTTTCCAAACACATGAATATTCGATTGGAAGCTGTTTTGGACAACTTTTCTTTTCTTCTTGTCGAACACTTGGCAGACCTCCGTGCAACGTCCAGAACACGATGGGAGATGTTTTCTGTGCTCGCGCAGGTTTTCCTTGCCAGACAGAGTGGAAAAGCTTTCTGCTAAGATGTAGACCACAAAAGACGCTAAAGGCGAAGGTACGATGCTCCCCGGAGCTAAGCGCCGCTCCCGGGCGTCTTTCGGCAGAAGCCGCGCTAAGAGAGCACTGTGAGCGGTACAATCGTCTTTGCGCGAAGAAGCCGCTTCTTCGGCTCCGGGAGCCGGAGAGAGCGGCATGATCGGAAAGGTGAAGAAGGAAGCTGTACAACACTGGGATTGTGTGCGCAGCTTGCCAACTGATAGAAAACAGTACATTACCACTTTCCTGACTTTTCCAATCACATGAATCTTCGATTGGAAGCTGTTTTGGACAGATATTCTTTTCTTTATGACAAACACTTGGCAGACCTCCGTGCAACGTCCAGAACGCGTTGGAGATGTTTTCTGTGCTCGCGCAGGTTTTCCTTGCCAGACAGAGTGGAAAAGCTTTCTGCTAGCATGTAGACCACAAAAGACGCTAAAGACGAAGGTACGATGCTCCCCGGAGCTAAGCGCCGCTCCCGGGCTTCTTTCGGCAGAAGCGGCGCTAAGAGAGCGCTGCGAGCGGTACAATCGTCTTTGAGCGAAGAAGCCGCTTCTTCGGCTCCGGGAGCCGGAGAGAGCGGCAGCATCGGAAAGGTGAAGAAGGAAGCCGTACAACACTGGGATTGTGTGCACAGCTTGCCAACTGATAGAAAACAGTACATTACCACTTTCCTGACTTTTCCAATCACATGAATATTCGATAAGAAGCTGTTTTGGACAGATTTTCTTTTCTTTATGGCAAACACTTGGCAGACCTCCGTGCAACGTCCAGAACACGATGGGAGATGTTTTCTGTGCTCGCGCAGGTTTTCCTTGCCAGACAGAGTGGAAAAGCTTTCTGCTAGCATGTAGACCACAAAAGACGCTAAAGGCGAAGGTACGATGCTCCCCGGAGCTAATCGCCGCTCCCGGGCTTCTTTCGGCAGAAGCCGCGCTAAGAGAGCACTGTGAGCGGTACAATCGTCTTTGCGCGAAGAAGCCGCTTCTTCGGCTCCGGGAGCCGGAGAGAGCGGCATGATCGGAAAGGTGAAGAAGGAAGCTGTACAACACTGGGATTGTGTGCGCAGCTTGCCAACTGATAGACAGCAGTACATTACCACTTTCCTGACTTTTCCAATCACATGAATATTCGACTGGAAGCTGTTTTGGACAACTTTTCTTTTCTTCTTGTCGAACACTTGGCAGACCTCCGTGCAACGTCCAGAACACGATGGGAGATGTTTTCTGTGCTCGCGCAGGTTTTCCTTGCCAGACAGAGTGGAAAAGCTTTCTGCTAGCATGTAGACCACAAAAGACGCTAAAGACGAAGGTACGATGCTCCCCGGAGCTAAGCGCCGCTCCCGGGCTTCTTTCGGCAGAAGCCGCGCTAAGAGAGCACTGTGAGCGGTACAATCGTCTTTGCGCGAAGAAGCCGCTTCTTCGGCTCCGGGAGCCGGAGAGAGCGGCAGCATCGGAAAGGTGAAGAAGGAAGCTGTACAACACTGGGATTGTGTGCGCAGCTTGCCAACTGATAGAAAACAGTACATTACCACTTTCCTGACTTTTCCAATCACATGAATATTCGATTGGAAGCTGTTTTGGACAACTTTTCTTTTCTTCTTGTCGAACACTTGGCAGACCTCCGTGCAACGTCCAGAAGACGATGGGAGATGTTTTCTGTGCTCGCGCAGGTTTTCCTTGCCAGACAGAGTGGAAAAGCTTTCTGCTAGCATGTAGACCACAAAAGACGCTAAAGACGAAGGTACGATGCTCCCCGGAGCTAAGCGCCGCTCCCGGGCTTCTTTCGGCAGAAGCCGCGCTAAGAGAGCGCTGCGAGCGGTACAATCGTCTTTGCGCGAAGAAGCCGCTTCTTCGGCTCCGGGAGCCGGAGAGAGCGGCAGCATCGGAAAGGTGAAGAAGGAAGCCGTACAACACTGGGATTGGGTGCACAGCTTGCCAACTGATAGAAAACAGTACATTACCACTTTCCTGACTTTTCCAATCACATGAATATTCGATAAGAAGCTGTTTTGGACAGATTTTCTTTTCTTTATGGCAAACACTTGGCAGACCTCCGTGCAACGTCCAGAACACGATGGGAGATGTTTTCTGTGCTCGCGCAGGTTTTCCTTGCCAGACAGAGTGGAAAAGCTTTCTGCTAGCATGTAGACCACAAAAGACGCTAAAGGCGAAGGTACGATGCTCCCCGGAGCTAATCGCCGCTCCCGGGCTTCTTTCGGCAGAAGCCGCGCTAAGAGAGCACTGTGAGCGGTACAATCGTCTTTGCGCGAAGAAGCCGCTTCTTCGGCTCCGGGAGCCGGAGAGAGCGGCAGCATCGGAAAGGTGAAGAAGGAAGCTGTACAACACTGGGATTGTGTGCGCAGCTTGCCAACTGATAGACATTAGTACATTACCCCTTTCCTGACTTTTCCAAACACATGAATATTCGATTGGAAGCTGTTTTGGACAACTTTTCTTTTCTTCTTGTCGAACACTTGGCAGACCTCCGTGCAACGTCCAGAACACGATGGGAGATGTTTTCTGTGCTCGCGCAGGTTTTCCTTGCCAGACAGAGTGGAAAAGCTTTCTGCTAAGATGTAGACCACAAAAGACGCTAAAGGCGAAGGTACGATGCTCCCCGGAGCTAAGCGCCGCTCCCGGGCGTCTTTCGGCAGAAGCCGCGCTAAGAGAGCACTGTGAGCGGTACAATCGTCTTTGCGCGAAGAAGCCGCTTCTTCGGCTCCGGGAGCCGGAGAGAGCGGCATGATCGGAAAGGTGAAGAAGGAAGCTGTACAACACTGGGATTGTGTGCGCAGCTTGCCAACTGATAGAAAACAGTACATTACCACTTTCCTGACTTTTCCAATCACATGAATCTTCGATTGGAAGCTGTTTTGGACAGATATTCTTTTCTTTATGACAAACACTTGGCAGACCTCCGTGCAACGTCCAGAACGCGTTGGAGATGTTTTCTGTGCTCGCGCAGGTTTTCCTTGCCAGACAGAGTGGAAAAGCTTTCTGCTAGCATGTAGACCACAAAAGACGCTAAAGGCGAAGGTACGATGCTCCCCGGAGCTAAGCGCCGCTCCCGGGCGTCTTTCGGCAGAAGCCGCGCTAAGAGAGCACTGTGAGCGGTACAATCGTCTTTGCGCGAAGAAGCCGCTTCTTCGGCTCACGGAGCCGGAGAGAGCGGCATGATCGGAAAGGTGAAGAAGGAAGCTGTACAACACTGGGATTGTATGCGCAGATTGCCAACTGATATACAGCAGTACATTACCACTTTCCTGACTTTTCCAATCACATGAATATTCGATAAGAAGCTGTTTTGGACAGATTTTCTTTTCTTTATGGCAAACACTTGGCAGACCTCCGTGCAACGTCCAGAACACGATGGGAGATGTTTTCTGTGCTCGCGCAGGTTTTCCTTGCCAGACAGAGTGGAAAAGCTTTCTGCTAGCATGTAGACCACAAAAGACGCTAAAGACGAAGGTACGATGCTCTCCGCAGCTAAGCGCCGCTCCCGGGCTTCTTTCGGCAGAAGCGGCGCTAAGAGAGCACAGTGAGCGGTACAATCGTCTTTGCGCGAAGAAGCCGCTTCTTCGGCTCCGGGAGCCGGAGAGAGCGGCAGCATCGGAAAGGTGAAGAAGGAAGCCGTACAACACTGGGATTGTGTGCACAGCTTGCCAACTGATAGAAAACAGTACATTACCACTTTCCTGACTTTTCCAATCACATGAATATTCGATAAGAAGCTGTTTTGGACAGATTTTCTTTTCTTTATGGCAAAGACTTGGCAGACCTCCGTGCAACGTCCAGAACACGATGGGAGATGTTTTCTGTGCTCGCGCAGGTTTTCCTTGCCAGACAGAGTGGAAAAGCTTTCTGCTAGCATGTAGACCACAAAAGACGCTAAAGGCGAAGGTACGATGCTCCCCGGAGCTAATCGCCGCTCCCGGGCTTCTTTCGGCAGAAGCGGCGCTAAGAGAGCACAGTGAGCGGTACAATCGTCTTTGCGCGAAGAAGCCGCTTCTTCGGCTCCGGGAGCCGGAGAGAGCGGCAGCATCGGAAAGGTGAAGAAGGAAGCCGTACAACACTGGGATTGTGTGCACAGCTTGCCAACTGATAGAAAACAGTACATTACCACTTTCCTGACTTTTCCAATCACATGAATATTCGATAAGAAGCTGTTTTGGACAGATTTTCTTTTCTTTATGGCAAACACTTGGCAGACCTCCGTGCAACGTCCAGAACACGATGGGAGATGTTTTCTGTGCTCGCGCAGGTTTTCCTTGCCAGACAGAGTGGAAAAGCTTTCTGCTAGCATGTAGACCACAAAAGACGCTAAAGGCGAAGGTACGATGCTCCCCGGAGCTAATCGCCGCTCCCGGGCTTCTTTCGGCAGAAGCCGCGCTAAGAGAGCACTGTGAGCGGTACAATCGTCTTTGCGCGAAGAAGCCGCTTCTTCGGCTCCGGGAGCCGGAGAGAGCGGCAGCATCGGAAAGGTGAAGAAGGAAGCTGTACAACACTGGGATTGTGTGCGCAGCTTGCCAACTGATAGACAGTAGTACATTACCCCTTTCCTGACTTTTCCAATCACATGAATATTCGATTGGAAGCTGTTTTGGACAACTTTTCTTTTCTTCTTGTCGAACACTTGGCAGACCTCCGTGCAACGTCCAGAACACGATGGGAGATGTTTTCTGTGCTCGCGCAGGTTTTCCTTGCCAGACAGAGTGGAAAAGCTTTCTGCTAAGATGTAGACCACAAAAGACGCTAAAGGCGAAGGTACGATGCTCCCCGGAGCTAAGCGCCGCTCCCGGGCGTCTTTCGGCAGAAGCCGCGCTAAGAGAGCACTGTGAGCGGTACAATCGTCTTTGCGCGAAGAAGCCGCTTCTTCGGCTCCGGGAGCCGGAGAGAGCGGCATGATCGGAAAGGTGAAGAAGGAAGCTGTACAACACTGGGATTGTGTGCGCAGCTTGCCAACTGATAGAAAACAGTACATTACCACTTTCCTGACTTTTCCAATCACATGAATCTTCGATTGGAAGCTGTTTTGGACAGATTTTCTTTTCTTTATGGCAAACACTTGGCAGACCTCCGTGCAACGTCCAGAACGCGTTGGAGATGTTTTCTGTGCTCGCGCAGGTTTTCCTTGCCAGACAGAGTGGAAAAGCTTTCTGCTAGCATGTAGACCACAAAAGACGCTAAAGGCGAAGGTACGATGCTCCCCGGAGCTAAGCGCCGCTCCCGGGCGTCTTTCGGCAGAAGCCGCGCTAAGAGAGCACTGTGAGCGGTACAATCGTCTTTGCGCGAAGAAGCCGCTTCTTCGGCTCACGGAGCCGGAGAGAGCGGCATGATCGGAAAGGTGAAGAAGGAAGCTGTACAACACTGGGATTGTATGCGCAGATTGCCAACTGATAGACAGCAGTACATTACCACTTTCCTGACTTTTCCAATCACATGAATATTCGATAAGAAGCTGTTTTGGACAGATTTTCTTTTCTTTATGGCAAACACTTGGCAGACCTCCGTGCAACGTCCAGAACACGATGGGAGATGTTTTCTGTGCTCGCGCAGGTTTTCCTTGCCAGACAGAGTGGAAAAGCTTTCTGCTAGCATGTAGACCACAAAAGACGCTAAAGACGAAGGTACGATGCTCTCCGGAGCTAAGCGCCGCTCCCGGGCTTCTTTCGTCAGAAGCCGCGCTAAGAGAGCACTGTGAGCGGTACAATCGTCTTAGCGCGAAGAAGCCGCTTCTTCGGCTCCGGGAGCCGGAGAGAGCGGCATGATCGGAAAGGTGAAGAAGGAAGCTGTACAACACTGGGATTGTGTGCGCAGCTTGCCAACTGATAGAAAACAGTACATTACCACTTTCCTGACTTGTCCAATCACATGAATATTCGATAAGAAGAGGTTTTGGACAGATTTTCTTTTCTTTATGCCAAACACATGGCAGACCTCCGTGCAACGTCCAGAACACGATGGGAGATGTTTTCTGTGCTCGCGCAGGTTTTCCTTGCCAGACAGAGTGGAAAAGCTTTCTGCTAGCATGTAGACCACAAAAGACGCTAAAGACGAAGGTACGATGCTCCCCGGAGCTAAGCGCCGCTCCCGGGCTTCTTTCGGCAGAAGCCGCGCTAAGAGAGCACTGTGAGCGGTACAATCGTCTTTGCGCGAAGAAGCCGCTTCTTCGGCTCCGGGAGCCGGAGAGAGCGGCAGCATCGGAAAGGTGAAGAAGGAAGCTGTACAACAGTGGGATTGTGTGCGCAGCTTGCCAACTGATAGAAAACAGTACATTACCACTTTCCTGACTTTTCCAATCACATGAATATTCGATTGGAAGCTGTTTTGGACAACTTTTCTTTTCTTCTTGTCGAACACTTGGCAGACCTCCGTGCAACGTCCAGAACACGATGGGAGATGTTTTCTGTGCTCGCGCAGGTTTTCCTTGCCAGACAGAGTGGAAAAGCTTTCTGCTAGCATGTAGACCACAAAAGACGCTAAAGACGAAGGTACGATGCTCCCCGGAGCTAAGCGCCGCTCCCGGGCGTCTTTCGGCAGAAGCCGCGCTAAGAGAGCGCTGCGAGCGGTACAATCGTCTTTGCGCGAAGAAGCCGCTTCTTCGGCTCCGGGAGCCGGAGAGAGCGGCAGCATCGGAAAGGTGAAGAAGGAAGCCGTACAACACTGGGATTGTGTGCGCAGCTTGCCAACTGATAGAAAACAGTACATTACCACTTTCCTGACTTTTCCAATCACATGAATATTCGATATAAGCTGTTTTGGACCACTTTTCTTTTCTTCTTGTCAAACACTTGGCAGACTTCCGAGCAATGTCCAGAACACGATGGGAGATGTTTTCTGTGCTCCCGCAGGTTTTCCTTGCCAGACAGAGTGGAAAAGCTTTCTGCTAAGATGTAGACCACAAAAGACGCTAAAGGCGAAGGTACGATGCTCCCCGGAACTAATCGCCGCTCCCGGGCTTCTTTCGGCAGAAGCCGCGCTAAGAGAGCACTGTGAGCGGTACAATCGTCTTTGCGCGAAGAAGCCGCTTCTTCGGCTCCGGGAGCCGGAGAGAGCGGCAGCATCGCAAAGGTGAAGAAGGAAGCTGTACAACACTGGGATTGTGTGCGCAGCTTGCCAACTGATAGAAAACAGTACATTACCACTTTCCTGACTTTTCCAATCACATGAATATTCGATTGGAAGCTGTTTTGGACAACTTTTCTTTTCTTCTTGTCGAACACTTGGCAGACCTCCGTGCAACGTCCAGAACACGATCGGAGATGTTACCTGTGCTCGCGCAGGTTTTCCTTGCCAGACAGAGTGGAAAAGCTTTCTGCTAGCATGTAGACCACAAAAGACGCTAAAGACGAAGGTACGATGCTCCCCGGAGCTAAGCGCCGCTCCCGGGCGTCTTTCGGCAGAAGCCGCGCTAAGAGAGCGCTGCGAGCGGTACAATCGTCTTTGCGCGAAGAAGCCGCTTCTTCGGCTCCGGGAGCCGGAGAGAGCAGCAGCATCGGAAAGGTGAAGAAGGAAGCCGTACAACACTGGGATTGTGTGCACAGCTTGCCAACTGATAGAAAACAGTACATTACCACTTTCCTGACTTTTCCAATCACATGAATATTCGATAAGAAGCTGTTTAGGACAGATTTTCTTTTCTTTATGGCAAACACTTGGCAGACCTCCGTGCAACGTCCAGAACACGATGGGAGATGTTTTCTGTGCTCGCGCAGGTTTTCCTTGCCAGACAGAGTGGAAAAGCTTTCTGCTAGCATGTAGACCACAAAAGACGCTAAAGACGAAGGTACGATGCTCTCCGGAGCTAAGCGCCGCTCCCGGGCTTCTTTCGTCAGAAGCCGCGCTAAGAGAGCACTGTGAGCGGTACAATCGTCTTAGCGCGAAGAAGCCGCTTCTTCGGCTCCGGGAGCCGGAGAGAGCGGCAGCATCGGAAAGGTGAAGAAGGAAGCTGTACAACAGTGGGATTGTGTGCGCAGCTTGCCAACTGATAGAAAACAGTACATTACCACTTTCCTGACTTTTCCAATCACATGAATATTCGATTGGAAGCTGTTTTGGACAACTTTTCTTTTCTTCTTGTCGAACACTTGGCAGACCTCCGTGCAACGTCCAGAACACGATGGGAGATGTTTTCTGTGCTCGCGCAGGTTTTCCTTGCCAGACAGAGTGGAAAAGCTTTCTGCTAGCATGTAGACCACAAAAGACGCTAAAGACGAAGGTACGATGCTCCCCGGAGCTAAGCGCCGCTCCCGGGCGTCTTTCGGCAGAAGCCGCGCTAAGAGAGCGCTGCGAGCGGTACAATCGTCTTTGCGCGAAGAAGCCGCTTCTTCGGCTCCGGGAGCCGGAGAGAGCGGCAGCATCGGAAAGGTGAAGAAGGAAGCCGTACAACACTGGGATTGTGTGCGCAGCTTGCCAACTGATAGAAAACAGTACATTACCACTTTCCTGACTTTTCCAATCACATGAATATTCGATATAAGCTGTTTTGGACCACTTTTCTTTTCTTCTTGTCAAACACTTGGCAGACTTCCGAGCAATGTCCAGAACACGATGGGAGATGTTTTCTGTGCTCCCGCAGGTTTTCCTTGCCAGACAGAGTGGAAAAGCTTTCTGCTAAGATGTAGACCACAAAAGACGCTAAAGGCGAAGGTACGATGCTCCCCGGAACTAATCGCCGCTCCCGGGCTTCTTTCGGCAGAAGCCGCGCTAAGAGAGCACTGTGAGCGGTACAATCGTCTTTGCGCGAAGAAGCCGCTTCTTCGGCTCCGGGAGCCGGAGAGAGCGGCAGCATCGCAAAGGTGAAGAAGGAAGCTGTACAACACTGGGATTGTGTGCGCAGCTTGCCAACTGATAGAAAACAGTACATTACCACTTTCCTGACTTTTCCAATCACATGAATATTCGATTGGAAGCTGTTTTGGACAACTTTTCTTTTCTTCTTGTCGAACACTTGGCAGACCTCCGTGCAACGTCCAGAACACGATCGGAGATGTTACCTGTGCTCGCGCAGGTTTTCCTTGCCAGACAGAGTGGAAAAGCTTTCTGCTAGCATGTAGACCACAAAAGACGCTAAAGACGAAGGTACGATGCTCCCCGGAGCTAAGCGCCGCTCCCGGGCGTCTTTCGGCAGAAGCCGCGCTAAGAGAGCGCTGCGAGCGGTACAATCGTCTTTGCGCGAAGAAGCCGCTTCTTCGGCTCCGGGAGCCGGAGAGAGCAGCAGCATCGGAAAGGTGAAGAAGGAAGCCGTACAACACTGGGATTGTGTGCACAGCTTGCCAACTGATAGAAAACAGTACATTACCACTTTCCTGACTTTTCCAATCACATGAATATTCGATAAGAAGCTGTTTAGGACAGATTTTCTTTTCTTTATGGCAAACACTTGGCAGACCTCCGTGCAACGTCCAGAACACGATGGGAGATGTTTTCTGTGCTCGCGCAGGTTTTCCTTGCCAGACAGAGTGGAAAAGCTTTCTGCTAGCATGTAGACCACAAAAGACGCTAAAGGCGAAGGTACGATGCTCCCCGGAGCTAATCGCCGCTCCCGGGCTTCTTTCGGCAGAAGCGGCGCTAAGAGAGCGCTGCGAGCGGTACAATCGTCTTTGCGCGAAGAAGCCGCTTCTTCGGCTCCGGGAGCCGGAGAGAGCGGCATGATCGGAAAGGTGAAGAAGGAAGCTGTACAACACTGGGATTGTGTGCGCAGCTTGCCAACTGATAGACAGTAGTACATTACCCCTTTCCTGACTTTTCCAATCACATGAATATTCGATTGGAAGCTGTTTTGGACAGATTTTCTTTTCTTTATGGCAAACACTTGGCAGACCTCCGTGCAACGTCCAGAACACGATGGGAGATGTTTTCTGTGCTCGCGCAGGTTTTCCTTGCCAGACAGAGTGGAAAAGCTTTCTGCTAGCATGTAGACCACAAAAGACGCTAAAGGCGAAGGTACGATGCTCCCCGGAGCTAAGCGCCGCTCCCGGGCGTCTTTCGGCAGAAGCCGCGCTAAGAGAGCACTGTGAGCGGTACAATCGTCTTTGCGCGAAGAAGCCGCTTCTTCGGCTCCGGGAGCCGGAGAGAGCGGCATGATCGGAAAGGTGAAGAAGGAAGCTGTACAACACTGGGATTGTATGCGCAGATTGCCAACTGATAGACAGCAGTACATTACCACTTTCCTGACTTTTCCAATCACATGAATATTCGATAAGAAGCTGTTTTGGACAGATTTTCTTTTCTTTATGGCAAACACTTGGCAGACCTCCGTGCAACGTCCAGAACACGATGGGAGATGTTTTCTGTGCTCGCGCAGGTTTTCCTTGCCAGACAGAGTGGAAAAGCTTTCTGCTAGCATGTAGACCACAAAAGACGCTAAAGACGAAGGTACGATGCTCTCCGCAGCTAAGCGCCGCTCCCGGGCTTCTTTCGTCAGAAGCCGCGCTAAGAGAGCACAGTGAGCGGTACAATCGTCTTTGCGCGAAGAAGCCGCTTCTTCGGCTCCGGGAGCCGGAGAGAGCGGCATGATCGGAAAGGTGAAGAAGGAAGCTGTACAACACTGGGATTGTGTGCGCAGCTTGCCAACTGATAGAAAACAGTACATTACCACTTTCCTGACTTGTCCAATCACATGAATATTCGATAAGAAGAGGTTTTGGACAGATTTTCTTTTCTTTATGCCAAACACATGGCAGACCTCCGTGCAACGTCCAGAACACGATGGGAGATGTTTTCTGTGCTCGCGCAGGTTTTCCTTGCCAGACAGAGTGGAAAAGCTTTCTGCTAGCATGTAGACCACAAAAGACGCTAAAGACGAAGGTACGATGCTCCCCGGAGCTAAGCGCCGCTCCCGGGCTTCTTTCGGCAGAAGCCGCGCTAAGAGAGCGCTGCGAGCGGTACAATCGTCTTTGCGCGAAGAAGCCGCTTCTTCGGCTCCGGGAGCCGGAGAGAGCGGCAGCATCGGAAAGGTGAAGAAGGAAGCCGTACAACACTGGGATTGGGTGCACAGCTTGCCAACTGATAGAAAACAGTACATTACCACTTTCCTGACTTTTCCAATCACATGAATATTCGATAAGAAGCTGTTTTGGACAGATTTTCTTTTCTTTATGGCAAACACTTGGCAGACCTCCGTGCAACGTCCAGAACACGATGGGAGATGTTTTCTGTGCTCGCGCAGGTTTTCCTTGCCAGACAGAGTGGAAAAGCTTTCTGCTAGCATGTAGACCACAAAAGACGCTAAAGGCGAAGGTACGATGCTCCCCGGAGCTAATCGCCGCTCCCGGGCTTCTTTCGGCAGAAGCCGCGCTAAGAGAGCACTGTGAGCGGTACAATCGTCTTTGCGCGAAGAAGCCGCTTCTTCGGCTCCGGGAGCCGGAGAGAGCGGCAGCATCGGAAAGGTGAAGAAGGAAGCTGTACAACACTGGGATTGTGTGCGCAGCTTGCCAACTGATAGACAGTAGTACATTACCCCTTTCCTGACTTTTCCAATCACATGAATATTCGATTGGAAGCTGTTTTGGACAACTTTTCTTTTCTTCTTGTCGAACACTTGGCAGACCTCCGTGCAACGTCCAGAACACGATGGGAGATGTTTTCTGTGCTCGCGCAGGTTTTCCTTGCCAGACAGAGTGGAAAAGCTTTCTGCTAAGATGTAGACCACAAAAGACGCTAAAGGCGAAGGTACGATGCTCCCCGGAGCTAAGCGCCGCTCCCGGGCGTCTTTCGGCAGAAGCCGCGCTAAGAGACCACTGTGAGCGGTACAATCGTCTTTGCGCGAAGAAGCCGCTTCTTCGGCTCCGGGAGCCGGAGAGAGCGGCATGATCGGAAAGGTGAAGAAGGAAGCTGTACAACACTGGGATTGTGTGCGCAGCTTGCCAACTGATAGAAAACAGTACATTACCACTTTCCTGACTTTTCCAATCACATGAATCTTCGATTGGAAGCTGTTTTGGACAGATTTTCTTTTCTTTATGGCAAACACTTGGCAGACCTCCGTGCAACGTCCAGAACGCGTTGGAGATGTTTTCTGTGCTCGCGCAGGTTTTCCTTGCCAGACAGAGTGGAAAAGCTTTCTGCTAGCATGTAGACCACAAAAGACGCTAAAGGCGAAGGTACGATGCTCCCCGGAGCTAAGCGCCGCTCCCGGGCGTCTTTCGGCAGAAGCCGCGCTAAGAGAGCACTGTGAGCGGTAAAATCGTCTTTGCGCGAAGAAGCCGCTTCTTCGGCTCCGGGAGCCGGAGAGAGCGGCAGCATCGGAAAGGTGAAGAAGGAAGCCGTACAACACTGGGATTGTGTGCACAGCTTGCCAACTGATAGAAAACAGTACATTACCACTTTCCTGACTTTTCCAATCACATGAATATTCGATAAGAAGCTGTTTTGGACAGATTTTCTTTTCTTTATGGCAAACACTTGGCAGACCTCCGTGCAACGTCCAGAACACGATGGGAGATGTTTTCTGTGCTCGCGCAGGTTTTCCTTGCCAGACAGAGTGGAAAAGCTTTCTGCTAGCATGTAGACCACAAAAGACGCTAAAGGCGAAGGTACGATGCTCCCCGGAGCTAATCGCCGCTCCCGGGCTTCTTTCGGCAGAAGCCGCGCTAAGAGAGCACTGTGAGCGGTACAATCGTCTTTGCGCGAAGAAGCCGCTTCTTCGGCTCCGGGAGCCGGAGAGAGCGGCAGCATCGGAAAGGTGAAGAAGGAAGCTGTACAACACTGGGATTGTGTGCGCAGCTTGCCAACTGATAGACAGCAGTACATTACCACTTTCCTGACTTTTCCAATCACATGAATATTCGACTGGAAGCTGTTTTGGACAACTTTTCTTTTCTTCTTGTCGAACACTTGGCAGACCTCCGTGCAACGTCCAGAACACGATGGGAGATGTTTTCTGTGCTCGCGCAGGTTTTCCTTGCCAGACAGAGTGGAAAAGCTTTCTGCTAGCATGTAGACCACAAAAGACGCTAAAGACGAAGGTACGATGCTCCCCGGAGCTAAGCGCCGCTCCCGGGCTTCTTTCGGCAGAAGCCGCGCTAAGAGAGCACTGTGAGCGGTACAATCGTCTTTGCGCGAAGAAGCCGCTTCTTCGGCTCCGGGAGCCGGAGAGAGCGGCAGCATCGGAAAGGTGAAGAAGGAAGCTGTACAACACTGGGATTGTGTGCGCAGCTTGCCAACTGATAGAAAACAGTACATTACCACTTTCCTGACTTTTCCAATCACATGAATATTCGATTGGAAGCTGTTTTGGACAACTTTTCTTTTCTTCTTGTCGAACACTTGGCAGACCTCCGTGCAACGTCCAGAACACGATCGGAGATGTTACCTGTGCTCGCGCAGGTTTTCCTTGCCAGACAGAGTGGAAAAGCTTTCTGCTAGGATGTAGACCACAAAAGACGCTAAAGACGAAGGTACGATGCTCCCCGGAGCTAAGCGCCGCTCCCGGGCGTCTTTCGGCAGAAGCCGCGCTAAGAGAGCGCTGCGAGCGGTACAATCGTCTTTGCGCGAAGAAGCCGCTTCTTCGGCTCCGGGAGCCGGAGAGAGCGGCAGCATCGGAAAGGTGAAGAAGGAAGCCGTACAACACTGGGATTGTGTGCACAGCTTGCCAACTGATAGAAAACAGTACATTACCACTTTCCTGACTTTTCCAATCACATGAATATTCGATAAGAAGCTGTTTAGGACAGATTTTCTTTTCTTTATGGCAAACACTTGGCAGACCTCCGTGCAACGTCCAGAACACGATGGGAGATGTTTTCTGTGCTCGCGCAGGTTTTCCTTGCCAGACAGAGTGGAAAAGCTTTCTGCTAGCATGTAGACCACAAAAGACGCTAAAGGCGAAGGTACGATGCTCCCCGGAGCTAATCGCCGCTCCCGGGCTTCTTTCGGCAGAAGCCGCGCTAAGAGAGCACTGTGAGCGGTACAATCGTCTTTGCGCGAAGAAGCCGCTTCTTCGGCTCCGGGAGCCGGAGAGAGCGGCATGATCGGAAAGGTGAAGAAGGAAGCTGTACAACACTGGGATTGTGTGCGCAGCTTGCCAACTGATAGACAGTAGTACATTACCCCTTTCCTGACTTTTCCAATCACATGAATATTCGATTGGAAGCTGTTTTGGACAGATTTTCTTTTCTTTATGGCAAACACTTGGCAGACCTCCGTGCAACGTCCAGAACACGATGGGAGATGTTTTCTGTGCTCGCGCAGGTTTTCCTTGCCAGACAGAGTGGAAAAGCTTTCTGCTAGCATGTAGACCACAAAAGACGCTAAAGGCGAAGGTACGATGCTCCCCGGAGCTAAGCGCCGCTCCCGGGCGTCTTTCGGCAGAAGCCGCGCTAAGAGAGCACTGTGAGCGGTACAATCGTCTTTGCGCGAAGAAGCCGCTTCTTCGGCTCCGGGAGCCGGAGAGAGCGGCATGATCGGAAAGGTGAAGAAGGAAGCTGTACAACACTGGGATTGTATGCGCAGATTGCCAACTGATAGACAGCAGTACATTACCACTTTCCTGACTTTTCCAATCACATGAATATTCGATAAGAAGCTGTTTTGGACAGATTTTCTTTTCTTTATGGCAAACACTTGGCAGACCTCCGTGCAACGTCCAGAACACGATGGGAGATGTTTTCTGTGCTCGCGCAGGTTTTCCTTGCCAGACAGAGTGGAAAAGCTTTCTGCTAGCATGTAGACCACAAAAGACGCTAAAGACGAAGGTACGATGCTCTCCGCAGCTAAGCGCCGCTCCCGGGCTTCTTTCGTCAGAAGCCGCGCTAAGAGAGCACAGTGAGCGGTACAATCGTCTTTGCGCGAAGAAGCCGCTTCTTCGGCTCCGGGAGCCGGAGAGAGCGGCAGCATCGGAAAGGTGAAGAAGGAAGCCGTACAACACTGGGATTGGGTGCACAGCTTGCCAACTGATAGAAAACAGTACATTACCACTTTCCTGACTTTTCCAATCACATGAATATTCGACTGGAAGCTGTTTTGGACAGATTTTCTTTTCTTTATGGCAAACACTTGGCAGACCTCCGTGCAACGTCCAGAACACGATGGGAGATGTTTTCTGTGCTCGCGCAGGTTTTCCTTGCCAGACAGAGTGGAAAAGCTTTCTGCTAGCATGTAGACCACAAAAGACGCTAAAGGCGAAGGTACGATGCTCCCCGGAGCTAATCGCCGCTCCCGGGCTTCTTTCGGCAGAAGCCGCGCTAAGAGAGCACTGTGAGCGGTACAATCGTCTTTGCGCGAAGAAGCCGCTTCTTCGGCTCCGGGAGCCGGAGAGAGCGGCAGCATCGGAAAGGTGAAGAAGGAAGCTGTACAACACTGGGATTGTGTGCGCAGCTTGCCAACTGATAGACAGTAGTACATTACCCCTTTCCTGACTTTTCCAATCACATGAATATTCGATTGGAAGCTGTTTTGGACAACTTTTCTTTTCTTCTTGTCGAACACTTGGCAGACCTCCGTGCAACGTCCAGAACACGATGGGAGATGTTTTCTGTGCTCGCGCAGGTTTTCCTTGCCAGACAGAGTGGAAAAGCTTTCTGCTAAGATGTAGACCACAAAAGACGCAAAAGGCGAAGGTACGATGCTCCCCGGAGCTAAGCGCCGCCCCCGGGCGTCTTTCGGCAGAAGCCGCGCTAAGAGAGCACTGTGAGCGGTACAATCGTCTTTGCGCGAAGAAGCCGCTTCTTCGGCTCCGGGAGCCGGAGAGAGCGGCATGATCGGAAAGGTGAAGAAGGAAGCTGTACAACACTGGGATTGTGTGCGCAGCTTGCCAACTGATAGAAAACAGTACATTACCACTTTCCTGACTTTTCCAATCACATGAATCTTCGATTGGAAGCTGTTTTGGACAGATATTCTTTTCTTTATGGCAAACACTTGGCAGACATCCGTGCAACGTCCAGAACGCGTTGGAGATGTTTTCTGTGCTCGCGCAGGTTTTCCTTGCCAGACAGAGTGGAAAAGCTTTCTGCTAGCATGTAGACCACAAAAGACGCTAAAGGCGAAGGTACGATGCTCCCCGGAGCTAAGCGCCGCTCCCGGGCGTCTTTCGGCAGAAGCCGCGCTAAGAGAGCACTGTGAGCGGTAAAATCGTCTTTGCGCGAAGAAGCCGCTTCTTCGGCTCCGGGAGCCGGAGAGAGCGGCAGCATCGGAAAGGTGAAGAAGGAAGCCGTACAACACTGGGATTGTGTGCACAGCTTGCCAACTGATAGAAAACAGTACATTACCACTTTCCTGACTTTTCCAATCACATGAATATTCGACTGGAAGCTGTTTTGGACAACTTTTCTTTTCTTCTTGTCGAACACTTGGCAGACCTCCGTGCAACGTCCAGAACACGATGGGAGATGTTTTCTGTGCTCGCGCAGGTTTTCCTTGCCAGACAGAGTGGAAAAGCTTTCTGCTAGGATGTAGACCACAAAAGACGCTAAAGACGAAGGTACGATGCTCCCCGGAGCTAAGCGCCGCTCCCGGGCTTCTTTCGGCAGAAGCCGCGCTAAGAGAGCACTGTGAGCGGTACAATCGTCTTAGCGCGAAGAAGCCGCTTCTTCGGCTCCGGGAGCCGGAGAGAGCGGCAGCATCGGAAAGGTGAAGAAGGAAGCTGTACAACAGTGGGATTGTGTGCGCAGCTTGCCAACTGATAGAAAACAGTACATTACCACTTTCCTGACTTTTCCAATCACATGAATATTCGATTGGAAGCTGTTTTGGACAACTTTTCTTTTCTTCTTGTCGAACACTTGGCAGACCTCCGTGCAACGTCCAGAACACGATGGGAGATGTTTTCTGTGCTCGCGCAGGTTTTCCTTGCCAGACAGAGTGGAAAAGCTTTCTGCTAGCATGTAGACCACAAAAGACGCTAAAGACGAAGGTACGATGCTCTCCGGAGCTAAGCGCCGCTCCCGGGCTTCTTTCGGCAGAAGCCGCGCTAAGAGAGCGCTGCGAGCGGTACAATCGTCTTTGCGCGAAGAAGCCGCTTCTTCGGCTCCGGGAGCCGGAGAGAGCGGCAGCATCGGAAAGGTGAAGAAGGAAGCCGTACAACACTGGGATTGTGTGCGCAGCTTGCCAACTGATAGAAAACAGTACATTACCACTTTCCTGACTTTTCCAATCACATGAATATTCGATATAAGCTGTTTTGGACCACTTTTCTTTTCTTCTTGTCAAACACTTGGCAGACTTCCGAGCAATGTCCAGAACACGATGGGAGATGTTTTCTGTGCTCCCGCAGGTTTTCCTTGCCAGACAGAGTGGAAAAGCTTTCTGCTAAGATGTAGACCACAAAAGACGCTAAAGGCGAAGGTACGATGCTCCCCGGAACTAATCGCCGCTCCCGGGCTTCTTTCGGCAGAAGCCGCGCTAAGAGAGCACTGTGAGCGGTACAATCGTCTTTGCGCGAAGAAGCCGCTTCTTCGGCTCCGGGAGCCGGAGAGAGCGGCAGCATCGGAAAGGTGAAGAAGGAAGCTGTACAACAGTGGGATTGTGTGCGCAGCTTGCCAACTGATAGAAAACAGTACATTACCACTTTCCTGACTTTTCCAATCACATGAATATTCGATTGGAAGCTGTTTTGGACAACTTTTCTTTTCTTCTTGTCGAACACTTGGCAGACCTCCGTGCAACGTCCAGAACACGATGGGAGATGTTTTCTGTGCTCGCGCAGGTTTTCCTTGCCAGACAGAGTGGAAAAGCTTTCTGCTAGCATGTAGACCACAAAAGACGCTAAAGACGAAGGTACGATGCTCCCCGGAGCTAAGCGCCGCTCCCGGGCGTCTTTCGGCAGAAGCCGCGCTAAGAGAGCGCTGCGAGCGGTACAATCGTCTTTGCGCGAAGAAGCCGCTTCTTCGGCTCCGGGAGCCGGAGAGAGCGGCAGCATCGGAAAGGTGAAGAAGGAAGCCGTACAACACTGGGATTGTGTGCACAGCTTGCCAACTGATAGAAAACAGTACATTACCACTTTCCTGACTTTTCCAATCACATGAATATTCGATAAGAAGCTGTTTAGGACAGATTTTCTTTTCTTTATGGCAAACACTTGGCAGACCTCCGTGCAACGTCCAGAACACGATGGGAGATGTTTTCTGTGCTCGCGCAGGTTTTCCTTGCCAGACAGAGTGGAAAAGCTTTCTGCTAGCATGTAGACCACAAAAGACGCTAAAGGCGAAGGTACGATGCTCCCCGGAGCTAATCGCCGCTCCCGGGCTTCTTTCGGCAGAAGCCGCGCTAAGAGAGCACTGTGAGCGGTACAATCGTCTTTGCGCGAAGAAGCCGCTTCTTCGGCTCCGGGAGCCGGAGAGAGCGGCATGATCGGAAAGGTGAAGAAGGAAGCTGTACAACACTGGGATTGTGTGCGCAGCTTGCCAACTGATAGACAGTAGTACATTACCCCTTTCCTGACTTTTCCAATCACATGAATATTCGATTGGAAGCTGTTTTGGACAACTTTTCTTTTCTTCTTGTCGAACACTTGGCAGACCTCCGTGCAACGTCCAGAACACGATGGGAGATGTTTTCTGTGCTCCCGCAGGTTTTCCTTGCCAGACAGAGTGGAAAAGCTATCTGCTAGCATGTAGACCACAAAAGACGCTAAAGGCGAAGGTACGATGCTCCCCGGAGCTAAGCGCCGCTCCCGGGCGTCTTTCGGCAGAAGCCGCGCTAAGAGAGCACTGTGAGCGGTACAATCGTCTTTGCGCGAAGAAGCCGCTTCTTCGGCTCCGGGAGCCGGAGAGAGCGGCATGATCGGAAAGGTGAAGAAGGAAGCTGTACAACACTGGGATTGTGTGCGCAGCTTGCCAACTGATAGAAAACAGTACATTACCACTTTCCTGACTTTTCCAATCACATGAATCTTCGATTGGAAGCTGTTTTGGACAGATTTTCTTTTCTTTATGGCAAACACTTGGCAGACCTCCGTGCAACGTCCAGAACGCGTTGGAGATGTTTTCTGTGCTCGCGCAGGTTTTCGTTGCCAGACAGAGTGGAAAAGCTTTCTGCTAGCATGTAGACCACAAAAGACGCTAAAGGCGAAGGTACGATGCTCCCCGGAGCTAAGCGCCGCTCCCGGGCGTCTTTCGGCAGAAGCCGCGCTAAGAGAGCACTGTGAGCGGTACAATCGTCTTAGCGCGAAGAAGCCGCTTCTTCGGCTCCGGGAGCCGGAGAGAGCGGCATGATCGGAAAGGTGAAGAAGGAAGCTGTACAACACTGGGATTGTATGCGCAGATTGCCAACTGATAGACAGCAGTACATTACCACTTTCCTGACTTTTCCAATCACATGAATATTCGATAAGAAGCTGTTTTGGACAGATTTTCTTTTCTTTATGGCAAACACTTGGCAGACCTCCGTGCAACGTCCAGAACACGATGGGAGATGTTTTCTGTGCTCGCGCAGGTTTTCCTTGCCAGACAGAGTGGAAAAGCTTTCTGCTAGCATGTAGACCACAAAAGACGCTAAAGACGAAGGTACGATGCTCTCCGCAGCTAAGCGCCGCTCCCGGGCTTCTTTCGGCAGAAGCGGCGCTAAGAGAGCACAGTGAGCGGTACAATCGTCTTTGCGCGAAGAAGCCGCTTCTTCGGCTCCGGGAGCCGGAGAGAGCGGCATGATCGGAAAGGTGAAGAAGGAAGCTGTACAACACTGGGATTGTGTGCGCAGCTTGCCAACTGATAGAAAACAGTACATTACCACTTTCCTGACTTGTCCAATCACATGAATATTCGATAAGAAGAGGTTTTGGACAGATTTTCTTTTCTTTATGCCAAACACATGGCAGACCTCCGTGCAACGTCCAGAACACGATGGGAGATGTTTTCTGTGCTCGCGCAGGTTTTCCTTGCCAGACAGAGTGGAAAAGCTTTCTGCTAGCATGTAGACCACAAAAGACGCTAAAGACGAAGGTACGATGCTCCCCGGAGCTAAGCGCCGCTCCCGGGCTTCTTTCGGCAGAAGCCGCGCTAAGAGAGCGCTGCGAGCGGTACAATCGTCTTTGCGCGAAGAAGCCGCTTCTTCGGCTCCGGGAGCCGGAGAGAGCGGCAGCATCGGAAAGGTGAAGAAGGAAGCCGTACAACACTGGGATTGGGTGCACAGCTTGCCAACTGATAGAAAACAGTACATTACCACTTTCCTGACTTTTCCAATCACATGAATATTCGATAAGAAGCTGTTTTGGACAGATTTTCTTTTCTTTATGGCAAACACTTGGCAGACCTCCGTGCAACGTCCAGAACACGATGGGAGATGTTTTCTGTGCTCGCGCAGGTTTTCCTTGCCAGACAGAGTGGAAAAGCTTTCTGCTAGCATGTAGACCACAAAAGACGCTAAAGGCGAAGGTACGATGCTCCCCGGAGCTAATCGCCGCTCCCGGGCTTCTTTCGGCAGAAGCCGCGCTAAGAGAGCACTGTGAGCGGTACAATCGTCTTTGCGCGAAGAAGCCGCTTCTTCGGCTCCGGGAGCCGGAGAGAGCGGCAGCATCGGAAAGGTGAAGAAGGAAGCTGTACAACACTGGGATTGTGTGCGCAGCTTGCCAACTGATAGACAGTAGTACATTACCCCTTTCCTGACTTTTCCAATCACATGAATATTCGATTGGAAGCTGTTTTGGACAACTTTTCTTTTCTTCTTGTCGAACACTTGGCAGACCTCCGTGCAACGTCCAGAACACGATGGGAGATGTTTTCTGTGCTCGCGCAGGTTTTCCTTGCCAGACAGAGTGGAAAAGCTTTCTGCTAAGATGTAGACCACAAAAGACGCTAAAGGCGAAGGTACGATGCTCCCCGGAGCTAAGCGCCGCTCCCGGGCGTCTTTCGGCAGAAGCCGCGCTAAGAGAGCACTGTGAGCGGTACAATCGTCTTTGCGCGAAGAAGCCGCTTCTTCGGCTCCGGGAGCCGGAGAGAGCGGCAGCATCGGAAAGGTGAAGAAGGAAGCTGTACAACACTGGGATTGTGTGCGCAGCTTGCCAACTGATAGAAAACAGTACATTACCACTTTCCTGACTTTTCCAATCACATGAATCTTCGATTGGAAGCTGTTTTGGACAGATATTCTTTTCTTTATGGCAAACACTTGGCAGACATCCGTGCAACGTCCAGAACGCGTTGGAGATGTTTTCTGTGCTCCCGCAGGTTTTCCTTGCCAGACAGAGTGGAAAAGCTTTCTGCTAGCATGTAGACCACAAAAGACGCTAAAGGCGAAGGTACGATGCTCCCCGGAGCTAATCGCCGCTCCCGGGCTTCTTTCGGCAGAAGCCGCGCTAAGAGAGCACTGTGAGCGGTACAATCGTCTTTGCGCGAAGAAGCCGCTTCTTCGGCTCCGGGAGCCGGAGAGAGCGGCATGATCGGAAAGGTGAAGAAGGAAGCTGTACAACACTGGGATTGTGTGCGCAGCTTGCCAATTGATAGAAAACAGTACATTACCACTTTCCTGACTTTTCCAATCACATGAATCTTCGATTGGAAGCTGTTTTGGACAGATATTCTTTTCTTTATGGCAAACACTTGGCAGACATCCGTGCAACGTCCAGAACGCGTTGGAGATGTTTTCTGTGCTCGCGCAGGTTTTCCTTGCCAGACAGAGTGGAAAAGCTTTCTGCTAGCATGTAGACCACAAAAGACGCTAAAGGCGAAGGTACGATGCTCCCCGGAGCTAAGCGCCGCTCCCGGGCGTCTTTCGGCAGAAGCCGCGCTAAGAGAGCACTGTGAGCGGTAAAATCGTCTTTGCGCGAAGAAGCCGCTTCTTCGGCTCCGGGAGCCGGAGAGAGCGGCAGCATCGGAAAGGTGAAGAAGGAAGCCGTACAACACTGGGATTGTGTGCACAGCTTGCCAACTGATAGAAAACAGTACATTACCACTTTCCTGACTTTTCCAATCACATGAATATTCGATAAGAAGCTGTTTTGGACAGATTTTCTTTTCTTTATGGCAAACACTTGGCAGACCTCCGTGCAACGTCCAGAACACGATGGGAGATGTTTTCTGTGCTCGCGCAGGTTTTCCTTGCCAGACAGAGTGGAAAAGCTTTCTGCTAGCATGTAGACCACAAAAGACGCTAAAGGCGAAGGTACGATGCTCCCCGGAGCTAATCGCCGCTCCCGGGCTTCTTTCGGCAGAAGCCGCGCTAAGAGAGCACTGTGAGCGGTACAATCGTCTTTGCGCGAAGAAGCCGCTTCTTCGGCTCCGGGAGCCGGAGAGAGCGGCAGCATCGGAAAGGTGAAGAAGGAAGCTGTACAACACTGGGATTGTGTGCGCAGCTTGCCAACTGATAGACAGCAGTACATTACCACTTTCCTGACTTTTCCAATCACATGAATATTCGACTGGAAGCTGTTTTGGACAACTTTTCTTTTCTTCTTGTCGAACACTTGGCAGACCTCCGTGCAACGTCCAGAACACGATGGGAGATGTTTTCTGTGCTCGCGCAGGTTTTCCTTGCCAGACAGAGTGGAAAAGCTTTCTGCTAGGATGTAGACCACAAAAGACGCTAAAGACGAAGGTACGATGCTCCCCGGAGCTAAGCGCCGCTCCCGGGCTTCTTTCGGCAGAAGCCGCGCTAAGAGAGCACTGTGAGCGGTACAATCGTCTTAGCGCGAAGAAGCCGCTTCTTCGGCTCCGGGAGCCGGAGAGAGCGGCAGCATCGGAAAGGTGAAGAAGGAAGCTGTACAACACTGGGATTGTGTGCGCAGCTTGCCAACTGATAGAAAACAGTACATTACCACTTTCCTGACTTTTCCAATCACATGAATATTCGATTGGAAGCTGTTTTGGACAACTTTTCTTTTCTTCTTGTCGAACACTTGGCAGACCTCCGTGCAACGTCCAGAACACGATGGGAGATGTTTTCTGTGCTCGCGCAGGTTTTCCTTGCCAGACAGAGTGGAAAAGCTTTCTGCTAGCATGTAGACCACAAAAGACGCTAAAGACGAAGGTACGATGCTCTCCGGAGCTAAGCGCCGCTCCCGGGCTTCTTTCGGCAGAAGCCGCGCTAAGAGAGCGCTGCGAGCGGTACAATCGTCTTTGCGCGAAGAAGCCGCTTCTTCGGCTCCGGGAGCCGGAGAGAGCGGCAGCATCGGAAAGGTGAAGAAGGAAGCCGTACAACACTGGGATTGTGTGCGCAGCTTGCCAACTGATAGAAAACAGTACATTACCACTTTCCTGACTTTTCCAATCACATGAATATTCGATATAAGCTGTTTTGGACCACTTTTCTTTTCTTCTTGTCAAACACTTGGCAGACTTCCGAGCAATGTCCAGAACACGATGGGAGATGTTTTCTGTGCTCCCGCAGGTTTTCCTTGCCAGACAGAGTGGAAAAGCTTTCTGCTAAGATGTAGACCACAAAAGACGCTAAAGGCGAAGGTACGATGCTCCCCGGAACTAATCGCCGCTCCCGGGCTTCTTTCGGCAGAAGCCGCGCTAAGAGAGCACTGTGAGCGGTACAATCGTCTTTGCGCGAAGAAGCCGCTTCTTCGGCTCCGGGAGCCGGAGAGAGCGGCAGCATCGGAAAGGTGAAGAAGGAAGCTGTACAACACTGGGATTGTGTGCGCAGCTTGCCAACTGATAGAAAACAGTACATTACCACTTTCCTGACTTTTCCAATCACATGAATATTCGATTGGAAGCTGTTTTGGACAACTTTTCTTTTCTTCTTGTCGAACACTTGGCAGACCTCCGTCCAACGTCCAGAACACGATCGGAGATGTTACCTGTGCTCGCGCAGGTTTTCCTTGCCAGACAGAGTGGAAAAGCTTTCTGCTAGCATGTAGACCACAAAAGACGCTAAAGACGAAGGTACGATGCTCCCCGGAGCTAAGCGCCGCTCCCGGGCGTCTTTCGGCAGAAGCCGCGCTAAGAGAGCGCTGCGAGCGGTACAATCGTCTTTGCGCGAAGAAGCCGCTTCTTCGGCTCCGGGAGCCGGAGAGAGCGGCAGCATCGGAAAGGTGAAGAAGGAAGCCGTACAACACTGGGATTGTGTGCACAGCTTGCCAACTGATAGAAAACAGTACATTACCACTTTCCTGACTTTTCCAATCACATGAATATTCGATAAGAAGCTGTTTAGGACAGATTTTCTTTTCTTTATGGCAAACACTTGGCAGACCTCCGTGCAACGTCCAGAACACGATGGGAGATGTTTTCTGTGCTCGCGCAGGTTTTCCTTGCCAGACAGAGTGGAAAAGCTTTCTGCTAGCATGTAGACCACAAAAGACGCTAAAGGCGAAGGTACGATGCTCCCCGGAGCTAATCGCCGCTCCCGGGCTTCTTTCGGCAGAAGCCGCGCTAAGAGAGCACTGTGAGCGGTACAATCGTCTTTGCGCGAAGAAGCCGCTTCTTCGGCTCCGGGAGCCGGAGAGAGCGGCATGATCGGAAAGGTGAAGAAGGAAGCTGTACAACACTGGGATTGTGTGCGCAGCTTGCCAACTGATAGACAGTAGTACATTACCCCTTTCCTGACTTTTCCAATCACATGAATATTCGATTGGAAGCTGTTTTGGACAACTTTTCTTTTCTTCTTGTCGAACACTTGGCAGACCTCCGTGCAACGTCCAGAACACGATGGGAGATGTTTTCTGTGCTCGCGCAGGTTTTCCTTGCCAGACAGAGTGGAAAAGCTATCTGCTAGCATGTAGACCACAAAAGACGCTAAAGGCGAAGGTACGATGCTCCCCGGAGCTAAGCGCCGCTCCCGGGCGTCTTTCGGCAGAAGCCGCGCTAAGAGAGCACTGTGAGCGGTACAATCGTCTTTGCGCGAAGAAGCCGCTTCTTCGGCTCCGGGAGCCGGAGAGAGCGGCATGATCGGAAAGGTGAAGAAGGAAGCTGTACAACACTGGGATTGTGTGCGCAGCTTGCCAACTGATAGAAAACAGTACATTACCACTTTCCTGACTTTTCCAATCACATGAATCTTCGATTGGAAGCTGTTTTGGACAGATTTTCTTTTCTTTATGGCAAACACTTGGCAGACCTCCGTGCAACGTCCAGAACGCGTTGGAGATGTTTTCTGTGCTCGCGCAGGTTTTCGTTGCCAGACAGAGTGGAAAAGCTTTCTGCTAGCATGTAGACCACAAAAGACGCTAAAGGCGAAGGTACGATGCTCCCCGGAGCTAAGCGCCGCTCCCGGGCGTCTTTCGGCAGAAGCCGCGCTAAGAGAGCACTGTGAGCGGTACAATCGTCTTAGCGCGAAGAAGCCGCTTCTTCGGCTCCGGGAGCCGGAGAGAGCGGCATGATCGGAAAGGTGAAGAAGGAAGCTGTACAACACTGGGATTGTATGCGCAGATTGCCAACTGATAGACAGCAGTACATTACCACTTTCCTGACTTTTCCAATCACATGAATATTCGATAAGAAGCTGTTTTGGACAGATTTTCTTTTCTTTATGGCAAACACTTGGCAGACCTCCGTGCAACGTCCAGAACACGATGGGAGATGTTTTCTGTGCTCGCGCAGGTTTTCCTTGCCAGACAGAGTGGAAAAGCTTTCTGCTAGCATGTAGACCACAAAAGACGCTAAAGACGAAGGTACGATGCTCCCCGGAGCTAAGCGCCGCTCCCGGGCTTCTTTCGGCAGAAGCGGCGCTAAGAGAGCACAGTGAGCGGTACAATCGTCTTTGCGCGAAGAAGCCGCTTCTTCGGCTCCGGGAGCCGGAGAGAGCGGCATGATCGGAAAGGTGAAGAAGGAAGCTGTACAACACTGGGATTGTGTGCGCAGCTTGCCAACTGATAGAAAACAGTACATTACCACTTTCCTGACTTGTCCAATCACATGAATATTCGATAAGAAGAGGTTTTGGACAGATTTTCTTTTCTTTATGCCAAACACATGGCAGACCTCCGTGCAACGTCCAGAACACGATGGGAGATGTTTTCTGTGCTCGCGCAGGTTTTCCTTGCCAGACAGAGTGGAAAAGCTTTCTGCTAGCATGTAGACCACAAAAGACGCTAAAGACGAAGGTACGATGCTCCCCGGAGCTAAGCGCCGCTCCCGGGCTTCTTTCGGCAGAAGCCGCGCTAAGAGAGCGCTGCGAGCGGTACAATCGTCTTAGCGCGAAGAAGCCGCTTCTTCGGCTCCGGGAGCCGGAGAGAGCGGCAGCATCGGAAAGGTGAAGAAGGAAGCCGTACAACACTGGGATTGGGTGCACAGCTTGCCAACTGATAGAAAACAGTACATTACCACTTTCCTGACTTTTCCAATCACATGAATATTCGATAAGAAGCTGTTTTGGACAGATTTTCTTTTCTTTATGGCAAACACTTGGCAGACCTCCGTGCAACGTCCAGAACACGATGGGAGATGTTTTCTGTGCTCGCGCAGGTTTTCCTTGCCAGACAGAGTGGAAAAGCTTTCTGCTAGCATGTAGACCACAAAAGACGCTAAAGGCGAAGGTACGATGCTCCCCGGAGCTAATCGCCGCTCCCGGGCTTCTTTCGGCAGAAGCCGCGCTAAGAGAGCACTGTGAGCGGTACAATCGTCTTTGCGCGAAGAAGCCGCTTCTTCGGCTCCGGGAGCCGGAGAGAGCGGCATGATCGGAAAGGTGAAGAAGGAAGCTGTACAACACTGGGATTGTGTGCGCAGCTTGCCAACTGATAGACAGTAGTACATTACCCCTTTCCTGACTTTTCCAATCACATGAATATTCGATTGGAAGCTGTTTTGGACAACTTTTCTTTTCTTCTTGTCGAACACTTGGCAGACCTCCGTGCAACGTCCAGAACACGATGGGAGATGTTTTCTGTGCTCGCGCAGGTTTTCCTTGCCAGACAGAGTGGAAAAGCTATCTGCTAGCATGTAGACCACAAAAGACGCTAAAGGCGAAGGTACGATGCTCCCCGGAGCTAAGCGCCGCTCCCGGGCGTCTTTCGGCAGAAGCCGCGCTAAGAGAGCACTGTGAGCGGTACAATCGTCTTTGCGCGAAGAAGCCGCTTCTTCGGCTCCGGGAGCCGGAGAGAGCGGCATGATCGGAAAGGTGAAGAAGGAAGCTGTACAACACTGGGATTGTGTGCGCAGCTTGCCAACTGATAGAAAACAGTACATTACCACTTTCCTGACTTTTCCAATCACATGAATCTTCGATTGGAAGCTGTTTTGGACAGATTTTCTTTTCTTTATGGCAAACACTTGGCAGACCTCCGTGCAACGTCCAGAACGCGTTGGAGATGTTTTCTGTGCTCGCGCAGGTTTTCGTTGCCAGACAGAGTGGAAAAGCTTTCTGCTAGCATGTAGACCACAAAAGACGCTAAAGGCGAAGGTACGATGCTCCCCGGAGCTAAGCGCCGCTCCCGGGCGTCTTTCGGCAGAAGCCGCGCTAAGAGAGCACTGTGAGCGGTACAATCGTCTTAGCGCGAAGAAGCCGCTTCTTCGGCTCCGGGAGCCGGAGAGAGCGGCATGATCGGAAAGGTGAAGAAGGAAGCTGTACAACACTGGGATTGTATGCGCAGATTGCCAACTGATAGACAGCAGTACATTACCACTTTCCTGACTTTTCCAATCACATGAATATTCGATAAGAAGCTGTTTTGGACAGATTTTCTTTTCTTTATGGCAAACACTTGGCAGACCTCCGTGCAACGTCCAGAACACGATGGGAGATGTTTTCTGTGCTCGCGCAGGTTTTCCTTGCCAGACAGAGTGGAAAAGCTTTCTGCTAGCATGTAGACCACAAAAGACGCTAAAGACGAAGGTACGATGCTCCCCGGAGCTAAGCGCCGCTCCCGGGCTTCTTTCGGCAGAAGCGGCGCTAAGAGAGCACAGTGAGCGGTACAATCGTCTTTGCGCGAAGAAGCCGCTTCTTCGGCTCCGGGAGCCGGAGAGAGCGGCATGATCGGAAAGGTGAAGAAGGAAGCTGTACAACACTGGGATTGTGTGCGCAGCTTGCCAACTGATAGAAAACAGTACATTACCACTTTCCTGACTTGTCCAATCACATGAATATTCGATAAGAAGAGGTTTTGGACAGATTTTCTTTTCTTTATGCCAAACACATGGCAGACCTCCGTGCAACGTCCAGAACACGATGGGAGATGTTTTCTGTGCTCGCGCAGGCTTTCCTTGCCAGACAGAGTGGAAAAGCTTTCTGCTAGCATGTAGACCACAAAAGACGCTAAAGACGAAGGTACGATGCTCCCCGGAGCTAATCGCCGCTCCCGGGCTTCTTTCGGCAGAAGCCGCGCTAAGAGAGCGCTGCGAGCGGTACAATCGTCTTAGCGCGAAGAAGCCGCTTCTTCGGCTCCGGGAGCCGGAGAGAGCGGCAGCATCGGAAAGGTGAAGAAGGAAGCCGTACAACACTGGGATTGGGTGCACAGCTTGCCAACTGATAGAAAACAGTACATTACCACTTTCCTGACTTTTCCAATCACATGAATATTCGATAAGAAGCTGTTTTGGACAGATTTTCTTTTCTTTATGGCAAACACTTGGCAGACCTCCGTGCAACGTCCAGAACACGATGGGAGATGTTTTCTGTGCTCGCGCAGGTTTTCCTTGCCAGACAGAGTGGAAAAGCTTTCTGCTAGCATGTAGACCACAAAAGACGCTAAAGGCGAAGGTACGATGCTCCCCGGAGCTAATCGCCGCTCCCGGGCTTCTTTCGGCAGAAGCCGCGCTAAGAGAGCACTGTGAGCGGTACAATCGTCTTTGCGCGAAGAAGCCGCTTCTTCGGCTCCGGGAGCCGGAGAGAGCGGCAGCATCGGAAAGGTGAAGAAGGAAGCTGTACAACACTGGGATTGTGTGCGCAGCTTGCCAACTGATAGACAGTAGTACATTACCCCTTTCCTGACTTTTCCAATCACATGAATATTCGATTGGAAGCTGTTTTGGACAACTTTTCTTTTCTTCTTGTCGAACACTTGGCAGACCTCCGTGCAACGTCCAGAACACGATGGGAGATGTTTTCTGTGCTCGCGCAGGTTTTCCTTGCCAGACAGAGTGGAAAAGCTTTCTGCTAAGATGTAGACCACAAAAGACGCTAAAGGCGAAGGTACGATGCTCCCCGGAGCTAAGCGCCGCTCCCGGGCGTCTTTCGGCAGAAGCCGCGCTAAGAGAGCACTGTGAGCGGTACAATCGTCTTTGCGCGAAGAAGCCGCTTCTTCGGCTCCGGGAGCCGGAGAGAGCGGCATGATCGGAAAGGTGAAGAAGGAAGCTGTACAACACTGGGATTGTGTGCGCAGCTTGCCAACTGATAGAAAACAGTACATTACCACTTTCCTGACTTTTCCAATCACATGAATCTTCGATTGGAAGCTGTTTTGGACAGATATTCTTTTCTTTATGGCAAACACTTGGCAGACATCCGTGCAACGTCCAGAACGCGTTGGAGATGTTTTCTGTGCTCGCGCAGGTTTTCCTTGCCAGACAGAGTGGAAAAGCTTTCTGCTAGCATGTAGACCACAAAAGACGCTAAAGGCGAAGGTACGATGCTCCCCGGAGCTAAGCGCCGCTCCCGGGCGTCTTTCGGCAGAAGCCGCGCTAAGAGAGCACTGTGAGCGGTACAATCGTCTTTGCGCGAAGAAGCCGCTTCTTCGGCTCCGGGAGCCGGAGAGAGCGGCAGCATCGGAAAGGTGAGGAAGGAAGCCGTACAACACTGGGATTGTGTGCACAGCTTGCCAACTGATAGAAAACAGTACATTACCACTTTCCTGACTTTTCCAATCACATGAATATTCGATAAGAAGCTGTTTTGGACAGATTTTCTTTTCTTTATGGCAAACACTTGGCAGACCTCCGTGCAACGTCCAGAACACGATGGGAGATGTTTTCTGTGCTCGCGCAGGTTTTCCTTGCCAGACAGAGTGGAAAAGCTTTCTGCTAGCATGTAGACCACAAAAGACGCTAAAGGCGAAGGTACGATGCTCCCCGGAGCTAATCGCCGCTCCCGGGCTTCTTTCGGCAGAAGCCGCGCTAAGAGAGCACTGTGAGCGGTACAATCGTCTTTGCGCGAAGAAGCCGCTTCTTCGGCTCCGGGAGCCGGAGAGAGCGGCAGCATCGGAAAGGTGAAGAAGGAAGCTGTACAACACTGGGATTGTGTGCGCAGCTTGCCAACTGATAGACAGCAGTACATTACCACTTTCCTGACTTTTCCAATCACATGAATATTCGACTGGAAGCTGTTTTGGACAACTTTTCTTTTCTTCTTGTCGAACACTTGGCAGACCTCCGTGCAACGTCCAGAACACGATGGGAGATGTTTTCTGTGCTCGCGCAGGTTTTCCTTGCCAGACAGAGTGGAAAAGCTTTCTGCTAGGATGTAGACCACAAAAGACGCTAAAGACGAAGGTACGATGCTCCCCGGAGCTAAGCGCCGCTCCCGGGCTTCTTTCGGCAGAAGCCGCGCTAAGAGAGCACTGTGAGCGGTACAATCGTCTTTGCGCGAAGAAGCCGCTTCTTCGGCTCCGGGAGCCGGAGAGAGCGGCAGCATCGGAAAGGTGAAGAAGGAAGCTGTACAACACTGGGATTGTGTGCGCAGCTTGCCAACTGATAGAAAACAGTACATTACCACTTTCCTGACTTTTCCAATCACATGAATATTCGATTGGAAGCTGTTTTGGACAACTTTTCTTTTCTTCTTGTCGAACACTTGGCAGACCTCCGTGCAACGTCCAGAACACGATCGGAGATGTTACCTGTGCTCGCGCAGGTTTTCCTTGCCAGACAGAGTGGAAAAGCTTTCTGCTAGCATGTAGACCACAAAAGACGCTAAAGACGAAGGTACGATGCTCCCCGGAGCTAAGCGCCGCTCCCGGGCTTCTTTCGGCAGAAGCCGCGCTAAGAGAGCGCTGCGAGCGGTACAATCGTCTTTGCGCGAAGAAGCCGCTTCTTCGGCTCCGGGAGCCGGAGAGAGCGGCAGCATCGGAAAGGTGAAGAAGGAAGCCGTACAACACTGGGATTGTGTGCACAGCTTGCCAACTGATAGAAAACAGTACATTACCACTTTCCTGACTTTTCCAATCACATGAATATTCGACTGGAAGCTGTTTAGGACAGATTTTCTTTTCTTTATGGCAAACACTTGGCAGACCTCCGTGCAACGTCCAGAACACGATGGGAGATGTTTTCTGTGCTCGCGCAGGTTTTCCTTGCCAGACAGAGTGGAAAAGCTTTCTGCTAGCATGTAGACCACAAAAGACGCTAAAGGCGAAGGTACGATGCTCCCCGGAGCTAATCGCCGCTCCCGGGCTTCTTTCGGCAGAAGCCGCGCTAAGAGAGCACTGTGAGCGGTACAATCGTCTTTGCGCGAAGAAGCCGCTTCTTCGGCTCCGGGAGCCGGAGAGAGCGGCATGATCGGAAAGGTGAAGAAGGAAGCTGTACAACACTGGGATTGTGTGCGCAGCTTGCCAACTGATAGACAGTAGTACATTACCCCTTTCCTGACTTTTCCAATCACATGAATATTCGATTGGAAGCTGTTTTGGACAACTTTTCTTTTCTTCTTGTCGAACACTTGGCAGACCTCCGTGCAACGTCCAGAACACGATGGGAGATGTTTTCTGTGCTCGCGCAGGTTTTCCTTGCCAGACAGAGTGGAAAAGCTTTCTGCTAAGATGTAGACCACAAAAGACGCTAAAGGCGAAGGTACGATGCTCCCCGGAGCTAAGCGCCGCTCCCGGGCGTCTTTCGGCAGAAGCCGCGCTAAGAGACCACTGTGAGCGGTACAATCGTCTTTGCGCGAAGAAGCCGCTTCTTCGGCTCCGGGAGCCGGAGAGAGCGGCATGATCGGAAAGGTGAAGAAGGAAGCTGTACAACACTGGGATTGTGTGCGCAGCTTGCCAACTGATAGAAAACAGTACATTACCACTTTCCTGACTTTTCCAATCACATGAATATTCGATTGGAAGCTGTTTTGGACAGATTTTCTTTTCTTTATGGCAAACACTTGGCAGACCTCCGTGCCACGTCCAGAACGCGTTGGAGATGTTTTCTGTGCTCGCGCAGGTTTTCCTTGCCAGACAGAGTGGAAAAGCTTTCTGCTAGCATGTAGACCACAAAAGACGCTAAAGGCGAAGGTACGATGCTCCCCGGAGCTAAGCGCCGCCCCCGGGCGTCTTTCGGCAGAAGCCGCGCTAAGAGAGCACTGTGAGCGGTACAATCGTCTTTGCGCGAAGAAGCCGCTTCTTCGGCTCACGGAGCCGGAGAGAGCGGCATGATCGGAAAGGTGAAGAAGGAAGCTGTACAACACTGGGATTGTATGCGCAGCTTGCCAACTGATAGACAGCAGTACATTACCACTTTCCTGACTTTTCCAATCACATGAATATTCGATAAGAAGCTGTTTTGGACAGATTTTCTTTTCTTTATGCCAAACACTTGGCAGACCTCCGTGCAACGTCCAGAACACGATGGGAGATGTTTTCTGTGCTCGCGCAGGTTTTCCTTGCCAGACAGAGTGGAAAAGCTTTCTGCTAGCATGTAGACCACAAAAGACGCTAAAGACGAAGGTACGATGCTCTCCGCAGCTAAGCGCCGCTCCCGGGCTTCTTTCGGCAGAAGCGGCGCTAAGAGAGCACAGTGAGCGGTACAATCGTCTTTGCGCGAAGAAGCCGCTTCTTCGGCTCCGGGAGCCGGAGAGAGCGGCATGATCGGAAAGGTGAAGAAGGAAGCTGTACAACACTGGGATTGTGTGCGCAGCTTGCCAACTGATAGAAAACAGTACATTACCACTTTCCTGACTTGTCCAATCACATGAATATTCGATAAGAAGAGGTTTTGGACAGATTTTCTTTTCTTTATGCCAAACACATGGCAGACCTCCGTGCAACGTCCAGAACACGATGGGAGATGTTTTCTGTGCTCGCGCAGGTTTTCCTTGCCAGACAGAGTGGAAAAGCTTTCTGCTAGCATGTAGACCACAAAAGACGCTAAAGACGAAGGTACGATGCTCCCCGGAGCTAAGCGCCGCTCCCGGGCTTCTTTCGGCAGAAGCCGCGCTAAGAGAGCACTGTGAGCGGTACAATCGTCTTTGCGCGAAGAAGCCGCTTCTTCGGCTCCGGGAGCCGGAGAGAGCGGCAGCATCGGAAAGGTGAAGAAGGAAGCTGTACAACACTGGGATTGTGTGCGCAGCTTGCCAACTGATAGAAAACAGTACATTACCACTTTCCTGACTTTTCCAATCACATGAATATTCGATTGGAAGCTGTTTTGGACAACTTTTCTTTTCTTCTTGTCGAACACTTGGCAGACCTCCGTGCAACGTCCAGAACACGATGGGAGATGTTTTCTGTGCTCGCGCAGGTTTTCCTTGCCAGACAGAGTGGAAAAGCTTTCTGCTAGCATGTAGACCACAAAAGACGCTAAAGACGAAGGTACGATGCTCTCCGGAGCTAAGCACCGCTCCCGGGCTTCTTTCGGCAGAAGCCGCGCTAAGAGAGCGCTGCGAGCGGTACAATCGTCTTTGCGCGAAGAAGCCGCTTCTTCGGCTCCGGGAGCCGGAGAGAGCGGCAGCATCGGAAAGGTGAAGAAGGAAGCCGTACAACACTGGGATTGTGTGCGCAGCTTGCCAACTGATAGAAAACAGTACATTACCACTTTCCTGACTTTTCCAATCACATGAATATTCGATATAAGCTGTTTTGGACCACTTTTCTTTTCTTCTTGTCAAACACTTGGCAGACTTCCGAGCAATGTCCAGAACACGATGGGAGATGTTTTCTGTGCTCCCGCAGGTTTTCCTTGCCAGACAGAGTGGAAAAGCTTTCTGCTAAGATGTAGACCACAAAAGACGCTAAAGGCGAAGGTACGATGCTCCCCGGAACTAATCGCCGCTCCCGGGCTTCTTTCGGCAGAAGCGGCGCTAAGAGAGCACTGTGAGCGGTACAATCGTCTTTGCGCGAAGAAGCCGCTTCTTCGGCTCCGGGAGCCGGAGAGAGCGGCAGCATCGGAAAGGTGAAGAAGGAAGCTGTACAACACTGGGATTGTGTGCGCAGCTTGCCAACTGATAGAAAACAGTACATTACCACTTTCCTGACTTTTCCAATCACATGAATATTCGATTGGAAGCTGTTTTGGACAACTTTTCTTTTCTTCTTGTCGAACACTTGGCAGACCTCCGTGCAACGTCCAGAACACGATCGGAGATGTTACCTGTGCTCGCGCAGGTTTTCCTTGCCAGACAGAGTGGAAAAGCTTTCTGCTAGCATGTAGACCACAAAAGACGCTAAAGGCGAAGGTACGATGCTCCCCGGAGCTAAGCGCCGCTCCCGGGCGTCTTTCGGCAGAAGCCGCGCTAAGAGAGCGCTGCGAGCGGTACAATCGTCTTTGCGCGAAGAAGCCGCTTCTTCGGCTCCGGGAGCCGGAGAGAGCGGCAGCATCGGAAAGGTGAAGAAGGAAGCCGTACAACACTGGGATTGTGTGCACAGCTTGCCAACTGATAGAAAACAGTACATTACCACTTTCCTGACTTTTCCAATCACATGAATATTCGATAAGAAGCTGTTTAGGACAGATTTTCTTTTCTTTATGGCAAACACTTGGCAGACCTCCGTGCAACGTCCAGAACACGATGGGAGATGTTTTCTGTGCTCGCGCAGGTTTTCCTTGCCAGACAGAGTGGAAAAGCTTTCTGCTAGCATGTAGACCACAAAAGACGCTAAAGGCGAAGGTACGATGCTCCCCGGAGCTAATCGCCGCTCCCGGGCTTCTTTCGGCAGAAGCCGCGCTAAGAGAGCACTGTGAGCGGTACAATCGTCTTTGCGCGAAGAAGCCGCTTCTTCGGCTCCGGCAGCCGGAGAGAGCGGCATGATCGGAAAGGTGAAGAAGGAAGCTGTACAACACTGGGATTGTGTGCGCAGCTTGCCAACTGATAGACAGTAGTACATTACCCCTTTCCTGACTTTTCCAATCACATGAATATTCGATTGGAAGCTGTTTTGGACAACTTTTCTTTTCTTCTTGTCGAACACTTGGCAGACCTCCGTGCAACGTCCAGAACACGATGGGAGATGTTTTCTGTGCTCGCGCAGGTTTTCCTTGCCAGACAGAGTGGAAAAGCTATCTGCTAGCATGTAGACCACAAAAGACGCTAAAGGCGAAGGTACGATGCTCCCCGGAGCTAAGCGCCGCTCCCGGGCGTCTTTCGGCAGAAGCCGCGCTAAGAGACCACTGTGAGCGGTACAATCGTCTTTGCGCGAAGAAGCCGCTTCTTCGGCTCCGGGAGCCGGAGAGAGCGGCATGATCGGAAAGGTGAAGAAGGAAGCTGTACAACACTGGGATTGTGTGCGCAGCTTGCCAACTGATAGAAAACAGTACATTACCACTTTCCTGACTTTTCCAATCACATGAATCTTCGATTGGAAGCTGTTTTGGACAGATTTTCTTTTCTTTATGGCAAACACTTGGCAGACCTCCGTGCAACGTCCAGAACACGATGGGAGATGTTTTCTGTGCTCGCGCAGGCTTTCCTTGCCAGACAGAGTGGAAAAGCTTTCTGCTAGCATGTAGACCACAAAAGACGCTAAAGACGAAGGTACGATGCTCCCCGGAGCTAAGCGCCGCTCCCGGGCTTCTTTCGGCAGAAGCCGCGCTAAGAGAGCGCTGCGAGCGGTAAAATCGTCTTTGCGCGAAGAAGCCGCTTCTTCGGCTCCGGGAGCCGGAGAGAGCGGCAGCATCGGAAAGGTGAAGAAGGAAGCCGTACAACACTGGGATTGGGTGCACAGCTTGCCAACTGATAGAAAACAGTACATTACCACTTTCCTGACTTTTCCAATCACATGAATATTCGATAAGAAGCTGTTTTGGACAGATTTTCTTTTCTTTATGGCAAACACTTGGCAGACCTCCGTGCAACGTCCAGAACACGATGGGAGATGTTTTCTGTGCTCGCGCAGGTTTTCCTTGCCAGACAGAGTGGAAAAGCTTTCTGCTAGCATGTAGACCACAAAAGACGCTAAAGGCGAAGGTACGATGCTCCCCGGAGCTAATCGCCGCTCCCGGGCTTCTTTCGGCAGAAGCCGCGCTAAGAGAGCACTGTGAGCGGTACAATCGTCTTTGCGCGAAGAAGCCGCTTCTTCGGCTCCGGGAGCCGGAGAGAGCGGCAGCATCGGAAAGGTGAAGAAGGAAGCTGTACAACACTGGGATTGTGTGCGCAGCTTGCCAACTGATAGACAGTAGTACATTACCCCTTTCCTGACTTTTCCAATCACATGAATATTCGATTGGAAGCTGTTTTGGACAACTTTTCTTTTCTTCTTGTCGAACACTTGGCAGACCTCCGTGCAACGTCCAGAACACGATGGGAGATGTTTTCTGTGCTCGCGCAGGTTTTCCTTGCCAGACAGAGTGGAAAAGCTTTCTGCTAAGATGTAGACCACAAAAGACGCTAAAGGCGAAGGTACGATGCTCCCCGGAGCTAAGCGCCGCTCCCGGGCGTCTTTCGGCAGAAGCCGCGCTAAGAGAGCACTGTGAGCGGTACAATCGTCTTTGCGCGAAGAAGCCGCTTCTTCGGCTCCGGGAGCCGGAGAGAGCGGCAGCATCGGAAAGGTGAAGAAGGAAGCTGTACAACACTGGGATTGTGTGCGCAGCTTGCCAACTGATAGAAAACAGTACATTACCACTTTCCTGACTTTTCCAATCACATGAATCTTCGATTGGAAGCTGTTTTGGACAGATATTCTTTTCTTTATGGCAAACACTTGGCAGACATCCGTGCAAAGTCCAGAACGCGTTGGAGATGTTTTCTGTGCTCGCGCAGGTTTTCCTTGCCAGACAGAGTGGAAAAGCTTTCTGCTAGCATGTAGACCACAAAAGACGCTAAAGGCGAAGGTACGATGCTCCCCGGAGCTAAGCGCCGCTCCCGGGCGTCTTTCGGCAGAAGCCGCGCTAAGAGAGCACTGTGAGCGGTACAATCGTCTTTGCGCGAAGAAGCCGCTTCTTCGGCTCCGGGAGCCGGAGAGAGCGGCAGCATCGGAAAGGTGAAGAAGGAAGCCGTACAACACTGGGATTGTGTGCACAGCTTGCCAACTGATAGAAAACAGTACATTACCACTTTCCTGACTTTTCCAATCACATGAATATTCGATAAGAAGCTGTTTTGGACAGATTTTCTTTTCTTTATGGCAAACACTTGGCAGACCTCCGTGCAACGTCCAGAACACGATGGGAGATGTTTTCTGTGCTCGCGCAGGTTTTCCTTGCCAGACAGAGTGGAAAAGCTTTCTGCTAGCATGTAGACCACAAAAGACGCTAAAGGCGAAGGTACGATGCTCCCCGGAGCTAATCGCCGCTCCCGGGCTTCTTTCGGCAGAAGCCGCGCTAAGAGAGCACTGTGAGCGGTACAATCGTCTTTGCGCGAAGAAGCCGCTTCTTCGGCTCCGGGAGCCGGAGAGAGCGGCAGCATCGGAAAGGTGAAGAAGGAAGCTGTACAACACTGGGATTGTGTGCGCAGCTTGCCAACTGATAGACAGCAGTACATTACCACTTTCCTGACTTTTCCAATCACATGAATATTCGACTGGAAGCTGTTTTGGACAACTTTTCTTTTCTTCTTGTCGAACACTTGGCAGACCTCCGTGCAACGTCCAGAACACGATGGGAGATGTTTTCTGTGCTCGCGCAGGTTTTCCTTGCCAGACAGAGTGGAAAAGCTTTCTGCTAGGATGTAGACCACAAAAGACGCTAAAGACGAAGGTACGATGCTCCCCGGAGCTAAGCGCCGCTCCCGGGCTTCTTTCGGCAGAAGCCGCGCTAAGAGAGCACTGTGAGCGGTACAATCGTCTTTGCGCGAAGAAGCCGCTTCTTCGGCTCCGGGAGCCGGAGAGAGCGGCAGCATCGGAAAGGTGAAGAAGGAAGCTGTACAACACTGGGATTGTGTGCGCAGCTTGCCAACTGATAGAAAACAGTACATTACCACTTTCCTGACTTTTCCAATCACATGAATATTCGATTGGAAGCTGTTTTGGACAACTTTTCTTTTCTTCTTGTCGAACACTTGGCAGACCTCCGTGCAACGTCCAGAACACGATCGGAGATGTTACCTGTGCTCGCGCAGGTTTTCCTTGCCAGACAGAGTGGAAAAGCTTTCTGCTAGCATGTAGACCACAAAAGACGCTAAAGACGAAGGTACGATGCTCCCCGGAGCTAAGCGCCGCTCCCGGGCTTCTTTCGGCAGAAGCCGCGCTAAGAGAGCGCTGCGAGCGGTACAATCGTCTTTGCGCGAAGAAGCCGCTTCTTCGGCTCCGGGAGCCGGAGAGAGCGGCAGCATCGGAAAGGTGAAGAAGGAAGCCGTACAACACTGGGATTGTGTGCACAGCTTGCCAACTGATAGAAAACAGTACATTACCACTTTCCTGACTTTTCCAATCACATGAATATTCGATAAGAAGCTGTTTAGGACAGATTTTCTTTTCTTTATGGCAAACACTTGGCAGACCTCCGTGCAACGTCCAGAACACGATGGGAGATGTTTTCTGTGCTCGCGCAGGTTTTCCTTGCCAGACAGAGTGGAAAAGCTTTCTGCTAGCATGTAGACCACAAAAGACGCTAAAGGCGAAGGTACGATGCTCCCCGGAGCTAATCGCCGCTCCCGGGCTTCTTTCGGCAGAAGCCGCGCTAAGAGAGCACTGTGAGCGGTACAATCGTCTTTGCGCGAAGAAGCCGCTTCTTCGGCTCCGGGAGCCGGAGAGAGCGGCAGCATCGGAAAGGTGAAGAAGGAAGCTGTACAACACTGGGATTGTGTGCGCAGCTTGCCAACTGATAGACAGTAGTACATTACCCCTTTCCTGACTTTTCCAATCACATGAATATTCGATTGGAAGCTGTTTTGGACAACTTTTCTTTTCTTCTTGTCGAACACTTGGCAGACCTCCGTGCAACGTCCAGAACACGATGGGAGATGTTTTCTGTGCTCGCGCAGGTTTTCCTTGCCAGACAGAGTGGAAAAGCTTTCTGCTAAGATGTAGACCACAAAAGACGCTAAAGGCGAAGGTACGATGCTCCCCGGAGCTAAGCGCCGCTCCCGGGCGTCTTTCGGCAGAAGCCGCGCTAAGAGACCACTGTGAGCGGTACAATCGTCTTTGCGCGAAGAAGCCGCTTCTTCGGCTCCGGGAGCCGGAGAGAGCGGCATGATCGGAAAGGTGAAGAAGGAAGCTGTACAACACTGGGATTGTGTGCGCAGCTTGCCAACTGATAGAAAACAGTACATTACCACTTTCCTGACTTTTCCAATCACATGAATATTCGATTGGAAGCTGTTTTGGACAGATTTTCTTTTCTTTATGGCAAACACTTGGCAGACCTCCGTGCCACGTCCAGAACGCGTTGGAGATGTTTTCTGTGCTCGCGCAGGTTTTCCTTGCCAGACAGAGTGGAAAAGCTTTCTGCTAGCATGTAGACCACAAAAGACGCTAAAGGCGAAGGTACGATGCTCCCCGGAGCTAAGCGCCGCTCCCGGGCGTCTTTCGGCAGAAGCCGCGCTAAGAGAGCACTGTGAGCGGTACAATCGTCTTTGCGCGAAGAAGCCGCTTCTTCGGCTCACGGAGCCGGAGAGAGCGGCATGATCGGAAAGGTGAAGAAGGAAGCTGTACAACACTGGGATTGTATGCGCAGATTGCCAACTGATAGACAGCAGTACATTACCACTTTCCTGACTTTTCCAATCACATGAATATTCGATAAGAAGCTGTTTTGGACAGATTTTCTTTTCTTTATGGCAAACACTTGGCAGACCTCCGTGCAACGTCCAGAACACGATGGGAGATGTTTTCTGTGCTCGCGCAGGTTTTCCTTGCCAGACAGAGTGGAAAAGCTTTCTGCTAGCATGTAGACCACAAAAGACGCTAAAGACGAAGGTACGATGCTCTCCGCAGCTAAGCGCCGCTCCCGGGCTTCTTTCGGCAGAAGCGGCGCTAAGAGAGCACAGTGAGCGGTACAATCGTCTTTGCGCGAAGAAGCCGCTTCTTCGGCTCCGGGAGCCGGAGAGAGCGGCATGATCGGAAAGGTGAAGAAGGAAGCTGTACAACACTGGGATTGTGTGCGCAGCTTGCCAACTGATAGAAAACAGTACATTACCACTTTCCTGACTTGTCCAATCACATGAATATTCGATAAGAAGAGGTTTTGGACAGATTTTCTTTTCTTTATGCCAAACACATGGCAGACCTCCGTGCAACGTCCAGAACACGATGGGAGATGTTTTCTGTGCTCGCGCAGGTTTTCCTTGCCAGACAGAGTGGAAAAGCTTTCTGCTAGCATGTAGACCACAAAAGACGCTAAAGACGAAGGTACGATGCTCCCCGGAGCTAAGCGCCGCTCCCGGGCTTCTTTCGGCAGAAGCCGCGCTAAGAGAGCACTGTGAGCGGTACAATCGTCTTTGCGCGAAGAAGCCGCTTCTTCGGCTCCGGGAGCCGGAGAGAGCGGCAGCATCGGAAAGGTGAAGAAGGAAGCTGTACAACAGTGGGATTGTGTGCGCAGCTTGCCAACTGATAGAAAACAGTACATTACCACTTTCCTGACTTTTCCAATCACATGAATATTCGATTGGAAGCTGTTTTGGACAACTTTTCTTTTCTTCTTGTCGAACACTTGGCAGACCTCCGTGCAACGTCCAGAACACGATGGGAGATGTTTTCTGTGCTCGCGCAGGTTTTCCTTGCCAGACAGAGTGGAAAAGCTTTCTGCTAGCATGTAGACCACAAAAGACGCTAAAGACGAAGGTACGATGCTCTCCGGAGCTAAGCGCCGCTCCCGGGCTTCTTTCGGCAGAAGCCGCGCTAAGAGAGCGCTGCGAGCGGTACAATCGTCTTTGCGCGAAGAAGCCGCTTCTTCGGCTCCGGGAGCCGGAGAGAGCGGCAGCATCGGAAAGGTGAAGAAGGAAGCCGTACAACACTGGGATTGTGTGCGCAGCTTGCCAACTGATAGAAAACAGTACATTACCACTTTCCTGACTTTTCCAATCACATGAATATTCGATATAAGCTGTTTTGGACCACTTTTCTTTTCTTCTTGTCAAACACTTGGCAGACTTCCGAGCAATGTCCAGAACACGATGGGAGATGTTTTCTGTGCTCCCGCAGGTTTTCCTTGCCAGACAGAGTGGAAAAGCTTTCTGCTAAGATGTAGACCACAAAAGACGCTAAAGGCGAAGGTACGATGCTCCCCGGAACTAATCGCCGCTCCCGGGCTTCTTTCGGCAGAAGCCGCGCTAAGAGAGCACTGTGAGCGGTACAATCGTCTTTGCGCGAAGAAGCCGCTTCTTCGGCTCCGGGAGCCGGAGAGAGCGGCAGCATCGGAAAGGTGAAGAAGGAAGCTGTACAACAGTGGGATTGTGTGCGCAGCTTGCCAACTGATAGAAAACAGTACATTACCACTTTCCTGACTTTTCCAATCACATGAATATTCGATTGGAAGCTGTTTTGGACAACTTTTCTTTTCTTCTTGTCGAACACTTGGCAGACCTCCGTGCAACGTCCAGAACACGATCGGAGATGTTACCTGTGCTCGCGCAGGTTTTCCTTGCCAGACAGAGTGGAAAAGCTTTCTGCTAGCATGTAGACCACAAAAGACGCTAAAGACGAAGGTACGATGCTCCCCGGAGCTAAGCGCCGCTCCCGGGCGTCTTTCGGCAGAAGCCGCGCTAAGAGAGCGCTGCGAGCGGTACAATCGTCTTTGCGCGAAGAAGCCGCTTCTTCGGCTCCGGGAGCCGGAGAGAGCGGCAGCATCGGAAAGGTGAAGAAGGAAGCCGTACAACACTGGGATTGCGTGCACAGCTTGCCAACTGATAGAAAACAGTACATTACCACTTTCCTGACTTTTCCAATCACATGAATATTCGATAAGAAGCTGTTTAGGACAGATTTTCTTTTCTTTATGGCAAACACTTGGCAGACCTCCGTGCAACGTCCAGAACACGATGGGAGATGTTTTCTGTGCTCGCGCAGGTTTTCCTTGCCAGACAGAGTGGAAAAGCTTTCTGCTAGCATGTAGACCACAAAAGACGCTAAAGGCGAAGGTACGATGCTCCCCGGAGCTAATCGCCGCTCCCGGGCTTCTTTCGGCAGAAGCCGCGCTAAGAGAGCACTGTGAGCGGTACAATCGTCTTTGCGCGAAGAAGCCGCTTCTTCGGCTCCGGGAGCCGGAGAGAGCGGCATGATCGGAAAGGTGAAGAAGGAAGCTGTACAACACTGGGATTGTGTGCGCAGCTTACCAACTGATAGACAGTAGTACATTACCCCTTTCCTGACTTTTCCAATCACATGAATATTCGATTGGAAGCTGTTTTGGACAACTTTTCTTTTCTTCTTGTCGAACACTTGGCAGACCTCCGTGCAACGTCCAGAACACGATGGGAGATGTTTTCTGTGCTCGCGCAGGTTTTCCTTGCCAGACAGAGTGGAAAAGCTTTCTGCTAGCATGTAGACCACAAAAGACGCTAAAGGCGAAGGTACGATGCTCCCCGGAGCTAAGCGCCGCTCCCGGGCGTCTTTCGGCAGAAGCCGCGCTAAGAGAGCACTGTGAGCGGTACAATCGTCTTTGCGCGAAGAAGCCGCTTCTTCGGCTCACGGAGCCGGAGAGAGCGGCATGATCGGAAAGGTGAAGAAGGAAGCTGTACAACACTGGGATTGTATGCGCAGATTGCCAACTGATAGACAGCAGTACATTACCACTTTCCTGACTTTTCCAATCACATGAATATTCGATAAGAAGCTGTTTTGGACAGATTTTCTTTTCTTTATGGCAAACACTTGGCAGACCTCCGTGCAACGTCCAGAACACGATGGGAGATGTTTTCTGTGCTCGCGCAGGTTTTCCTTGCCAGACAGAGTGGAAAAGCTTTCTGCTAGCATGTAGACCACAAAAGACGCTAAAGACGAAGGTACGATGCTCTCCGCAGCTAAGCGCCGCTCCCGGGCTTCTTTGGGCAGAAGCGGCGCTAAGAGAGCACAGTGAGCGGTACAATCGTCTTTGCGCGAAGAAGCCGCTTCTTCGGCTCCGGGAGCCGGAGAGAGCGGCATGATCGGAAAGGTGAAGAAGGAAGCTGTACAACACTGGGATTGTGTGCGCAGATTGCCAACTGATAGAAAACAGTACATTACCACTTTCCTGACTTTTCCAATCACATGAATATTCGATTGGAAGCTGTTTTGGACAGATTTTCTTTTCTTTATGGCAAACACTTGGCAGACCTCCGTGCCACGTCCAGAACGCGTTGGAGATGTTTTCTGTGCTCGCGCAGGTTTTCCTTGCCAGACAGAGTGGAAAAGCTTTCTGCTAGCATGTAGACCACAAAAGACGCTAAAGGCGAAGGTACGATGCTCCCCGGAGCTAAGCGCCGCTCCCGGGCGTCTTTCGGCAGAAGCCGCGCTAAGAGAGCACTGTGAGCGGTACAATCGTCTTTGCGCGAAGAAGCCGCTTCTTCGGCTCACGGAGCCGGAGAGAGCGGCATGATCGGAAAGGTGAAGAAGGAAGCTGTACAACACTGGGATTGTATGCGCAGATTGCCAACTGATAGACAGCAGTACATTACCACTTTCCTGACTTTTCCAATCACATGAATATTCGATAAGAAGCTGTTTTGGACAGATTTTCTTTTCTTTATGGCAAACACTTGGCAGACCTCCGTGCAACGTCCAGAACACGATGGGAGATGTTTTCTGTGCTCGCGCAGGTTTTCCTTGCCAGACAGAGTGGAAAAGCTTTCTGCTAGCATGTAGACCACAAAAGACGCTAAAGACGAAGGTACGATGCTCTCCGCAGCTAAGCGCCGCTCCCGGGCTTCTTTCGGCCGAAGCGGCGCTAAGAGAGCACAGTGAGCGGTACAATCGTCTTTGCGCGAAGAAGCCGCTTCTTCGGCTCCGGGAGCCGGAGAGAGCGGCATGATCGGAAAGGTGAAGAAGGAAGCTGTACAACACTGGGATTGTGTGCGCAGCTTGCCAACTGATAGAAAACAGTACATTACCACTTTCCTGACTTGTCCAATCACATGAATATTCGATAAGAAGAGGTTTTGGACAGATTTTCTTTTCTTTATGCCAAACACATGGCAGACCTCCGTGCAACGTCCAGAACACGATGGGAGATGTTTTCTGTGCTCGCGCAGGTTTTCCTTGCCAGACAGAGTGGAAAAGCTTTCTGCTAGCATGTAGACCACAAAAGACGCTAAAGACGAAGGTACGATGCTCCCCGGAGCTAAGCGCCGCTCCCGGGCTTCTTTCGGCAGAAGCCGCGCTAAGAGAGCACTGTGAGCGGTACAATCGTCTTTGCGCGAAGAAGCCGCTTCTTCGGCTCCGGGAGCCGGAGAGAGCGGCAGCATCGGAAAGGTGAAGAAGGAAGCTGTACAACAGTGGGATTGTGTGCGCAGCTTGCCAACTGATAGAAAACAGTACATTACCACTTTCCTGACTTTTCCAATCACATGAATATTCGATTGGAAGCTGTTTTGGACAACTTTTCTTTTCTTCTTGTCGAACACTTGGCAGACCTCCGTGCAACGTCCAGAACACGATGGGAGATGTTTTCTGTGCTCGCGCAGGTTTTCCTTGCCAGACAGAGTGGAAAAGCTTTCTGCTAGCATGTAGACCACAAAAGACGCTAAAGACGAAGGTACGATGCTCTCCGGAGCTAAGCGCCGCTCCCGGGCTTCTTTCGGCAGAAGCCGCGCTAAGAGAGCGCTGCGAGCGGTACAATCGTCTTTGCGCGAAGAAGCCGCTTCTTCGGCTCCGGGAGCCGGAGAGAGCGGCAGCATCGGAAAGGTGAAGAAGGAAGCCGTACAACACTGGGATTGTGTGCGCAGCTTGCCAACTGATAGAAAACAGTACATTACCACTTTCCTGACTTTTCCAATCACATGAATATTCGATATAAGCTGTTTTGGACCACTTTTCTTTTCTTCTTGTCAAACACTTGGCAGATTTCCGAGCAATGTCCAGAACACGATGGGAGATGTTTTCTGTGCTCCCGCAGGTTTTCCTTGCCAGACAGAGTGGAAAAGCTTTCTGCTAAGATGTAGACCACAAAAGACGCTAAAGGCGAAGGTACGATGCTCCCCGGAACTAATCGCCGCTCCCGGGCTTCTTTCGGCAGAAGCCGCGCTAAGAGAGCACTGTGAGCGGTACAATCGTCTTTGCGCGAAGAAGCCGCTTCTTCGGCTCCGGGAGCCGGAGAGAGCGGCAGCATCGGAAAGGTGAAGAAGGAAGCTGTACAACAGTGGGATTGTGTGCGCAGCTTGCCAACTGATAGAAAACAGTACATTACCACTTTCCTGACTTTTCCAATCACATGAATATTCGATTGGAAGCTGTTTTGGACAACTTTTCTTTTCTTCTTGTCGAACACTTGGCAGACCTCCGTGCAACGTCCAGAACACGATCGGAGATGTTACCTGTGCTCGCGCAGGTTTTCCTTGCCAGACAGAGTGGAAAAGCTTTCTGCTAGCATGTAGACCACAAAAGACGCTAAAGACGAAGGTACGATGCTCCCCGGAGCTAAGCGCCGCTCCCGGGCGTCTTTCGGCAGAAGCCGCGCTAAGAGAGCGCTGCGAGCGGTACAATCGTCTTTGCGCGAAGAAGCCGCTTCTTCGGCTCCGGGAGCCGGAGAGAGCGGCAGCATCGGAAAGGTGAAGAAGGAAGCCGTACAACACTGGGATTGTGTGCACAGCTTGCCAACTGATAGAAAACAGTACATTACCACTTTCCTGACTTTTCCAATCACATGAATATTCGATAAGAAGCTGTTTAGGACAGATTTTCTTTTCTTTATGGCAAACACTTGGCAGACCTCCGTGCAACGTCCAGAACACGATGGGAGATGTTTTCTGTGCTCGCGCAGGTTTTCCTTGCCAGACAGAGTGGAAAAGCTTTCTGCTAGCATGTAGACCACAAAAGACGCTAAAGGCGAAGGTACGATGCTCCCCGGAGCTAATCGCCGCTCCCGGGCTTCTTTCGGCAGAAGCCGCGCTAAGAGAGCACTGTGAGCGGTACAATCGTCTTTGCGCGAAGAAGCCGCTTCTTCGGCTCCGGGAGCCGGAGAGAGCGGCAGCATCGGAAAGGTGAAGAAGGAAGCTGTACAACACTGGGATTGTGTGCGCAGCTTGCCAACTGATAGACAGTAGTACATTACCCCTTTCCTGACTTTTCCAATCACATGAATATTCGATTGGAAGCTGTTTTGGACAACTTTTCTTTTCTTCTTGTCGAACACTTGGCAGACCTCCGTGCAACGTCCAGAACACGATGGGAGATGTTTTCTGTGCTCGCGCAGGTTTTCCTTGCCAGACAGAGTGGAAAAGCTATCTGCTAGCATGTAGACCACAAAAGACGCTAAAGGCGAAGGTACGATGCTCCCCGGAGCTAAGCGCCGCTCCCGGGCTTCTTTCGGCAGAAGCCGCGCTAAGAGAGCACTGTGAGCGGTACAATCGTCTTTGCGCGAAGAAGCCGCTTCTTCGGCTCCGGGAGCCGGAGAGAGCGGCATGATCGGAAAGGTGAAGAAGGAAGCTGTACAACACTGGGATTGTGTGCGCAGCTTGCCAACTGATAGAAAACAGTACATTACCACTTTCCTGACTTTTCCAATCACATGAATCTTCGATTGGAAGCTGTTTTGGACAGATTTTCTTTTCTTTATGGCAAACACTTGGCAGACCTCCGTGCAACGTCCAGAACACGATGGGAGATGTTTTCTGTGCTCGCGCAGGTTTTCCTTGCCAGACAGAGTGGAAAAGCTTTCTGCTAGCATGTAGACCACAAAAGACGCTAAAGGCGAAGGTACGATGCTCCCCGGAGCTAAGCGCCGCTCCCGGGCGTCTTTCGGCAGAAGCCGCGCTAAGAGAGCACTGTGAGCGGTACAATCGTCTTTGCGCGAAGAAGCCGCTTCTTCGGCTCCGGGAGCCGGAGAGAGCGGCATGATCGGAAAGGTGAAGAAGGAAGCTGTACAACACTGGGATTGTATGCGCAGATTGCCAACTGATAGACAGCAGTACATTACCACTTTCCTGACTTTTCCAATCACATGAATATTCGATAAGAAGCTGTTTTGGACAGATTTTCTTTTCTTTATGGCAAACACTTGGCAGACCTCCGTGCAACGTCCAGAACACGATGGGAGATGTTTTCTGTGCTCGCGCAGGTTTTCCTTGCCAGACAGAGTGGAAAAGCTTTCTGCTAGCATGTAGACCACAAAAGACGCTAAAGACGAAGGTACGATGCTCTCCGCAGCTAAGCGCCGCTCCCGGGCTTCTTTCGGCAGAAGCGGCGCTAAGAGAGCACAGTGAGCGGTACAATCGTCTTTGCGCGAAGAAGCCGCTTCTTCGGCTCCGGGAGCCGGAGAGAGCGGCATGATCGGAAAGGTGAAGAAGGAAGCTGTACAACAGTGGGATTGTGTGCGCAGCTTGCCAACTGATAGAAAACAGTACATTACCACTTTCCTGACTTTTCCAATCACATGAATATTCGATATAAGCTGTTTTGGACCACTTTTCTTTTCTTCTTGTCAAACACTTGGCAGACTTCCGAGCAATGTCCAGAACACGATGGGAGATGTTTTCTGTGCTCCCGCAGGTTTTCCTTGCCAGACAGAGTGGAAAAGCTTTCTGCTAAGATGTAGACCACAAAAGACGCTAAAGGCGAAGGTACGATGCTCCCCGGAACTAATCGCCGCTCCCGGGCTTCTTTCGGCAGAAGCCGCGCTAAGAGAGCACTGTGAGCGGTACAATCGTCTTTGCGCGAAGAAGCCGCTTCTTCGGCTCCGGGAGCCGGAGAGAGCGGCAGCATCGGAAAGGTGAAGAAGGAAGCTGTACAACAGTGGGATTGTGTGCGCAGCTTGCCAACTGATAGAAAACAGTACATTACCACTTTCCTGACTTTTCCAATCACATGAATATTCGATTGGAAGCTGTTTTGGACAACTTTTCTTTTCTTCTTGTCGAACACTTGGCAGACCTCCGTGCAACGTCCAGAACACGATCGGAGATGTTACCTGTGCTCGCGCAGGTTTTCCTTGCCAGACAGAGTGGAAAAGCTTTCTGCTAGCATGTAGACCACAAAAGACGCTAAAGACGAAGGTACGATGCTCCCCGGAGCTAAGCGCCGCTCCCGGGCGTCTTTCGGCAGAAGCCGCGCTAAGAGAGCGCTGCGAGCGGTACAATCGTCTTTGCGCGAAGAAGCCGCTTCTTCGGCTCCGGGAGCCGGAGAGAGCGGCAGCATCGGAAAGGTGAAGAAGGAAGCCGTACAACACTGGGATTGTGTGCACAGCTTGCCAACTGATAGAAAACAGTACATTACCACTTTCCTGACTTTTCCAATCACATGAATATTCGATAAGAAGCTGTTTAGGACAGATTTTCTTTTCTTTATGGCAAACACTTGGCAGACCTCCGTGCAACGTCCAGAACACGATGGGAGATGTTTTCTGTGCTCGCGCAGGTTTTCCTTGCCAGACAGAGTGGAAAAGCTTTCTGCTAGCATGTAGACCACAAAAGACGCTAAAGGCGAAGGTACGATGCTCCCCGGAGCTAATCGCCGCTCCCGGGCTTCTTTCGGCAGAAGCCGCGCTAAGAGAGCACTGTGAGCGGTACAATCGTCTTTGCGCGAAGAAGCCGCTTCTTCGGCTCCGGGAGCCGGAGAGAGCGGCATGATCGGAAAGGTGAAGAAGGAAGCTGTACAACACTGGGATTGTGTGCGCAGCTTGCCAACTGATAGACAGTAGTACATTACCCCTTTCCTGACTTTTCCAATCACATGAATATTCGATTGGAAGCTGTTTTGGACAACTTTTCTTTTCTTCTTGTCGAACACTTGGCAGACCTCCGTGCAACGTCCAGAACACGATGGGAGATGTTTTCTGTGCTCGCGCAGGTTTTCCTTGCCAGACAGAGTGGAAAAGCTATCTGCTAGCATGTAGACCACAAAAGACGCTAAAGGCGAAGGTACGATGCTCCCCGGAGCTAAGCGCCGCTCCCGGGCGTCTTTCGGCAGAAGCCGCGCTAAGAGAGCACTGTGAGCGGTACAATCGTCTTTGCGCGAAGAAGCCGCTTCTTCGGCTCCGGGAGCCGGAGAGAGCGGCATGATCGGAAAGGTGAAGAAGGAAGCTGTACAACACTGGGATTGTGTGCGCAGCTTGCCAACTGATAGAAAACAGTACATTACCACTTTCCTGACTTTTCCAATCACATGAATCTTCGATTGGAAGCTGTTTTGGACAGATTTTCTTTTCTTTATGGCAAACACTTGGCAGACCTCCGTGCAACGTCCAGAACACGATGGGAGATGTTTTCTGTGCTCGCGCAGGTTTTCCTTGCCAGACAGAGTGGAAAAGCTTTCTGCTAGCATGTAGACCACAAAAGACGCTAAAGGCGAAGGTACGATGCTCCCCGGAGCTAAGCGCCGCTCCCGGGCGTCTTTCGGCAGAAGCCGCGCTAAGAGAGCACTGTGAGCGGTACAATCGTCTTTGCGCGAAGAAGCCGCTTCTTCGGCTCACGGAGCCGGAGAGAGCGGCATGATCGGAAAGGTGAAGAAGGAAGCTGTACAACACTGGGATTGTATGCGCAGATTGCCAACTGATAGACAGCAGTACATTACCACTTTCCTGACTTTTCCAATCACATGAATATTCGATAAGAAGCTGTTTTGGACAGATTTTCTTTTCTTTATGGCAAACACTTGGCAGACCTCCGTGCAACGTCCAGAACACGATGGGAGATGTTTTCTGTGCTCGCGCAGGTTTTCCTTGCCAGACAGAGTGGAAAAGCTTTCTGCTAGCATGTAGACCACAAAAGACGCTAAAGACGAAGGTACGATGCTCTCCGCAGCTAAGCGCCGCTCCCGGGCTTCTTTCGGCAGAAGCGGCGCTAAGAGAGCACAGTGAGCGGTACAATCGTCTTTGCGCGAAGAAGCCGCTTCTTCGGCTCCGGGAGCCGGAGAGAGCGGCATGATCGGAAAGGTGAAGAAGGAAGCTGTACAACACTGGGATTGTGTGCGCAGCTTGCCAACTGATAGAAAACAGTACATTACCACTTTCCTGACTTGTCCAATCACATGAATATTCGATAAGAAGAGGTTTTGGACAGATTTTCTTTTCTTTATGCCAAACACATGGCAGACCTCCGTGCAACGTCCAGAACACGATGGGAGATGTTTTCTGTGCTCGCGCAGGTTTTCCTTGCCAGACAGAGTGGAAAAGCTTTCTGCTAGCATGTAGACCACAAAAGACGCTAAAGACGAAGGTACGATGCTCCCCGGAGCTAAGCGCCGCTCCCGGGCTTCTTTCGGCAGAAGCCGCGCTAAGAGAGCACTGTGAGCGGTACAATCGTCTTTGCGCGAAGAAGCCGCTTCTTCGGCTCCGGGAGCCGGAGAGAGCGGCAGCATCGGAAAGGTGAAGAAGGAAGCTGTACAACAGTGGGATTGTGTGCGCAGCTTGCCAACTGATAGAAAACAGTACATTACCACTTTCCTGACTTTTCCAATCACATGAATATTCGATTGGAAGCTGTTTTGGACAACTTTTCTTTTCTTCTTGTCGAACACTTGGCAGACCTCCGTGCAACGTCCAGAACACGATGGGAGATGTTTTCTGTGCTCGCGCAGGTTTTCCTTGCCAGACAGAGTGGAAAAGCTTTCTGCTAGCATGTAGACCACAAAAGACGCTAAAGACGAAGGTACGATGCTCTCCGGAGCTAAGCGCCGCTCCCGGGCTTCTTTCGGCAGAAGCCGCGCTAAGAGAGCGCTGCGAGCGGTACAATCGTCTTTGCGCGAAGAAGCCGCTTCTTCGGCTCCGGGAGCCGGAGAGAGCGGCAGCATCGGAAAGGTGAAGAAGGAAGCCGTACAACACTGGGATTGTGTGCGCAGCTTGCCAACTGATAGAAAACAGTACATTACCACTTTCCTGACTTTTCCAATCACATGAATATTCGATATAAGCTGTTTTGGACCACTTTTCTTTTCTTCTTGTCAAACACTTGGCAGACTTCCGAGCAATGTCCAGAACACGATGGGAGATGTTTTCTGTGCTCCCGCAGGTTTTCCTTGCCAGACAGAGTGGAAAAGCTTTCTGCTAAGATGTAGACCACAAAAGACGCTAAAGGCGAAGGTACGATGCTCCCCGGAACTAATCGCCGCTCCCGGGCTTCTTTCGGCAGAAGCCGCGCTAAGAGAGCACTGTGAGCGGTACAATCGTCTTTGCGCGAAGAAGCCGCTTCTTCGGCTCCGGGAGCCGGAGAGAGCGGCAGCATCGGAAAGGTGAAGAAGGAAGCTGTACAACAGTGGGATTGTGTGCGCAGCTTGCCAACTGATAGAAAACAGTACATTACCACTTTCCTGACTTTTCCAATCACATGAATATTCGATTGGAAGCTGTTTTGGACAACTTTTCTTTTCTTCTTGTCGAACACTTGGCAGACCTCCGTGCAACGTCCAGAACACGATCGGAGATGTTACCTGTGCTCGCGCAGGTTTTCCTTGCCAGACAGAGTGGAAAAGCTTTCTGCTAGCATGTAGACCACAAAAGACGCTAAAGACGAAGGTACGATGCTCCCCGGAGCTAAGCGCCGCTCCCGGGCGTCTTTCGGCAGAAGCCGCGCTAAGAGAGCGCTGCGAGCGGTACAATCGTCTTTGCGCGAAGAAGCCGCTTCTTCGGCTCCGGGAGCCGGAGAGAGCGGCAGCATCGGAAAGGTGAAGAAGGAAGCCGTACAACACTGGGATTGTGTGCACAGCTTGCCAACTGATAGAAAACAGTACATTACCACTTTCCTGACTTTTCCAATCACATGAATATTCGATAAGAAGCTGTTTAGGACAGATTTTCTTTTCTTTATGGCAAACACTTGGCAGACCTCCGTGCAACGTCCAGAACACGATGGGAGATGTTTTCTGTGCTCGCGCAGGTTTTCCTTGCCAGACAGAGTGGAAAAGCTTTCTGCTAGCATGTAGACCACAAAAGACGCTAAAGGCGAAGGTACGATGCTCCCCGGAGCTAATCGCCGCTCCCGGGCTTCTTTCGGCAGAAGCCGCGCTAAGAGAGCACTGTGAGCGGTACAATCGTCTTTGCGCGAAGAAGCCGCTTCTTCGGCTCCGGGAGCCGGAGAGAGCGGCATGATCGGAAAGGTGAAGAAGGAAGCTGTACAACACTGGGATTGTGTGCGCAGCTTGCCAACTGATAGACAGTAGTACATTACCCCTTTCCTGACTTTTCCAATCACATGAATATTCGATTGGAAGCTGTTTTGGACAACTTTTCTTTTCTTCTTGTCGAACACTTGGCAGACCTCCGTGCAACGTCCAGAACACGATGGGAGATGTTTTCTGTGCTCGCGCAGGTTTTCCTTGCCAGACAGAGTGGAAAAGCTATCTGCTAGCATGTAGACCACAAAAGACGCTAAAGGCGAAGGTACGATGCTCCCCGGAGCTAAGCGCCGCTCCCGGGCTTCTTTCGGCAGAAGCCGCGCTAAGAGAGCACTGTGAGCGGTACAATCGTCTTTGCGCGAAGAAGCCGCTTCTTCGGCTCCGGGAGCCGGAGAGAGCGGCATGATCGGAAAGGTGAAGAAGGAAGCTGTACAACACTGGGATTGTGTGCGCAGCTTGCCAACTGATAGAAAACAGTACATTACCACTTTCCTGACTTTTCCAATCACATGAATCTTCGATTGGAAGCTGTTTTGGACAGATTTTCTTTTCTTTATGGCAAACACTTGGCAGACCTCCGTGCAACGTCCAGAACACGATGGGAGATGTTTTCTGTGCTCGCGCAGGTTTTCCTTGCCAGACAGAGTGGAAAAGCTTTCTGCTAGCATGTAGACCACAAAAGACGCTAAAGGCGAAGGTACGATGCTCCCCGGAGCTAAGCGCCGCTCCCGGGCGTCTTTCGGCAGAAGCCGCGCTAAGAGAGCACTGTGAGCGGTACAATCGTCTTTGCGCGAAGAAGCCGCTTCTTCGGCTCCGGGAGCCGGAGAGAGCGGCATGATCGGAAAGGTGAAGAAGGAAGCTGTACAACACTGGGATTGTATGCGCAGATTGCCAACTGATAGACAGCAGTACATTACCACTTTCCTGACTTTTCCAATCACATGAATATTCGATAAGAAGCTGTTTTGGACAGATTTTCTTTTCTTTATGGCAAACACTTGGCAGACCTCCGTGCAACGTCCAGAACACGATGGGAGATGTTTTCTGTGCTCGCGCAGGTTTTCCTTGCCAGACAGAGTGGAAAAGCTTTCTGCTAGCATGTAGACCACAAAAGACGCTAAAGACGAAGGTACGATGCTCTCCGCAGCTAAGCGCCGCTCCCGGGCTTCTTTCGGCAGAAGCGGCGCTAAGAGAGCACAGTGAGCGGTACAATCGTCTTTGCGCGAAGAAGCCGCTTCTTCGGCTCCGGGAGCCGGAGAGAGCGGCATGATCGGAAAGGTGAAGAAGGAAGCTGTACAACAGTGGGATTGTGTGCGCAGCTTGCCAACTGATAGAAAACAGTACATTACCACTTTCCTGACTTTTCCAATCACATGAATATTCGATATAAGCTGTTTTGGACCACTTTTCTTTTCTTCTTGTCAAACACTTGGCAGACTTCCGAGCAATGTCCAGAACACGATGGGAGATGTTTTCTGTGCTCCCGCAGGTTTTCCTTGCCAGACAGAGTGGAAAAGCTTTCTGCTAAGATGTAGACCACAAAAGACGCTAAAGGCGAAGGTACGATGCTCCCCGGAACTAATCGCCGCTCCCGGGCTTCTTTCGGCAGAAGCCGCGCTAAGAGAGCACTGTGAGCGGTACAATCGTCTTTGCGCGAAGAAGCCGCTTCTTCGGCTCCGGGAGCCGGAGAGAGCGGCAGCATCGGAAAGGTGAAGAAGGAAGCTGTACAACAGTGGGATTGTGTGCGCAGCTTGCCAACTGATAGAAAACAGTACATTACCACTTTCCTGACTTTTCCAATCACATGAATATTCGATTGGAAGCTGTTTTGGACAACTTTTCTTTTCTTCTTGTCGAACACTTGGCAGACCTCCGTGCAACGTCCAGAACACGATCGGAGATGTTACCTGTGCTCGCGCAGGTTTTCCTTGCCAGACAGAGTGGAAAAGCTTTCTGCTAGCATGTAGACCACAAAAGACGCTAAAGACGAAGGTACGATGCTCCCCGGAGCTAAGCGCCGCTCCCGGGCGTCTTTCGGCAGAAGCCGCGCTAAGAGAGCGCTGCGAGCGGTACAATCGTCTTTGCGCGAAGAAGCCGCTTCTTCGGCTCCGGGAGCCGGAGAGAGCGGCAGCATCGGAAAGGTGAAGAAGGAAGCCGTACAACACTGGGATTGTGTGCACAGCTTGCCAACTGATAGAAAACAGTACATTACCACTTTCCTGACTTTTCCAATCACATGAATATTCGATAAGAAGCTGTTTAGGACAGATTTTCTTTTCTTTATGGCAAACACTTGGCAGACCTCCGTGCAACGTCCAGAACACGATGGGAGATGTTTTCTGTGCTCGCGCAGGTTTTCCTTGCCAGACAGAGTGGAAAAGCTTTCTGCTAGCATGTAGACCACAAAAGACGCTAAAGGCGAAGGTACGATGCTCCCCGGAGCTAATCGCCGCTCCCGGGCTTCTTTCGGCAGAAGCCGCGCTAAGAGAGCACTGTGAGCGGTACAATCGTCTTTGCGCGAAGAAGCCGCTTCTTCGGCTCCGGGAGCCGGAGAGAGCGGCATGATCGGAAAGGTGAAGAAGGAAGCTGTACAACACTGGGATTGTGTGCGCAGCTTGCCAACTGATAGACAGTAGTACATTACCCCTTTCCTGACTTTTCCAATCACATGAATATTCGATTGGAAGCTGTTTTGGACAACTTTTCTTTTCTTCTTGTCGAACACTTGGCAGACCTCCGTGCAACGTCCAGAACACGATGGGAGATGTTTTCTGTGCTCGCGCAGGTTTTCCTTGCCAGACAGAGTGGAAAAGCTATCTGCTAGCATGTAGACCACAAAAGACGCTAAAGGCGAAGGTACGATGCTCCCCGGAGCTAAGCGCCGCTCCCGGGCGTCTTTCGGCAGAAGCCGCGCTAAGAGAGCACTGTGAGCGGTACAATCGTCTTTGCGCGAAGAAGCCGCTTCTTCGGCTCCGGGAGCCGGAGAGAGCGGCATGATCGGAAAGGTGAAGAAGGAAGCTGTACAACACTGGGATTGTGTGCGCAGCTTGCCAACTGATAGAAAACAGTACATTACCACTTTCCTGACTTTTCCAATCACATGAATCTTCGATTGGAAGCTGTTTTGGACAGATTTTCTTTTCTTTATGGCAAACACTTGGCAGACCTCCGTGCAACGTCCAGAACACGATGGGAGATGTTTTCTGTGCTCGCGCAGGTTTTCCTTGCCAGACAGAGTGGAAAAGCTTTCTGCTAGCATGTAGACCACAAAAGACGCTAAAGGCGAAGGTACGATGCTCCCCGGAGCTAAGCGCCGCTCCCGGGCGTCTTTCGGCAGAAGCCGCGCTAAGAGAGCACTGTGAGCGGTACAATCGTCTTTGCGCGAAGAAGCCGCTTCTTCGGCTCCGGGAGCCGGAGAGAGCGGCATGATCGGAAAGGTGAAGAAGGAAGCTGTACAACACTGGGATTGTATGCGCAGATTGCCAACTGATAGACAGCAGTACATTACCACTTTCCTGACTTTTCCAATCACATGAATATTCGATAAGAAGCTGTTTTGGACAGATTTTCTTTTCTTTATGGCAAACACTTGGCAGACCTCCGTGCAACGTCCAGAACACGATGGGAGATGTTTTCTGTGCTCGCGCAGGTTTTCCTTGCCAGACAGAGTGGAAAAGCTTTCTGCTAGCATGTAGACCACAAAAGACGCTAAAGACGAAGGTACGATGCTCTCCGCAGCTAAGCGCCGCTCCCGGGCTTCTTTCGGCAGAAGCGGCGCTAAGAGAGCACAGTGAGCGGTACAATCGTCTTTGCGCGAAGAAGCCGCTTCTTCGGCTCCGGGAGCCGGAGAGAGCGGCATGATCGGAAAGGTGAAGAAGGAAGCTGTACAACACTGGGATTGTGTGCGCAGCTTGCCAACTGATAGAAAACAGTACATTACCACTTTCCTGACTTGTCCAATCACATGAATATTCGATAAGAAGAGGTTTTGGACAGATTTTCTTTTCTTTATGCCAAACACATGGCAGACCTCCGTGCAACGTCCAGAACACGATGGGAGATGTTTTCTGTGCTCGCGCAGGTTTTCCTTGCCAGACAGAGTGGAAAAGCTTTCTGCTAGCATGTAGACCACAAAAGACGCTAAAGACGAAGGTACGATGCTCCCCGGAGCTAAGCGCCGCTCCCGGGCTTCTTTCGGCAGAAGCCGCGCTAAGAGAGCACTGTGAGCGGTACAATCGTCTTTGCGCGAAGAAGCCGCTTCTTCGGCTCCGGGAGCCGGAGAGAGCGGCAGCATCGGAAAGGTGAAGAAGGAAGCTGTACAACAGTGGGATTGTGTGCGCAGCTTGCCAACTGATAGAAAACAGTACATTACCACTTTCCTGACTTTTCCAATCACATGAATATTCGATTGGAAGCTGTTTTGGACAACTTTTCTTTTCTTCTTGTCGAACACTTGGCAGACCTCCGTGCAACGTCCAGAACACGATGGGAGATGTTTTCTGTGCTCGCGCAGGTTTTCCTTGCCAGACAGAGTGGAAAAGCTTTCTGCTAGCATGTAGACCACAAAAGACGCTAAAGACGAAGGTACGATGCTCCCCGGAGCTAAGCGCCGCTCCCGGGCGTCTTTCGGCAGAAGCCGCGCTAAGAGAGCGCTGCGAGCGGTACAATCGTCTTTGCGCGAAGAAGCCGCTTCTTCGGCTCCGGGAGCCGGAGAGAGCGGCAGCATCGGAAAGGTGAAGAAGGAAGCCGTACAACACTGGGATTGTGTGCGCAGCTTGCCAACTGATAGAAAACAGTACATTACCACTTTCCTGACTTTTCCAATCACATGAATATTCGATTGGAATTTGTTTTGGACAACTTTTCTTTTCTTCTTGTCGAACACTTGGCAGACCTCCGTGCAACGTCCAGAACACGATGGGAGATGTTTTCTGTGCTCGCGCAGGTTTTCCTTGCCAGACAGAGTGGAAAAGCTATCTGCTAGCATGTAGACCACAAAAGACGCTAAAGGCGAAGGTACGATGCTCCTCGGAGCTAAGCGCCGCTCCCGGGCTTCTTTCGGCAGAAGCCGCGCTAAGAGAGCACTGTGAGCGGTACAATCGTCTTTGCGCGAAGAAGCCGCTTCTTCGGCTCCGGGAGCCGGAGAGAGCAGCAGCATCGGAAAGGTGAAGAAGGAAGCCGTACAACACTGGGATTGGGTGCACAGCTTGCCAACTGATAGAAAACAGTACATTACCACTTTCCTGACTTTTCCAATCACATGAATATTCGATAAGAAGCTGTTTTGGACAGATTTTCTTTTCTTCTTGTCGAACACTTGGCAGACCTCCGTGCAACGTCCAGAACACGATGGGAGATGTTTTCTGTGCTCGCGCAGGTTTTCCTTGCCAGACAGAGTGGAAAAGCTTTCTGCTAGCATGTAGACCACAAAAGACACTAAAGACGAAGGTACGATGCTCTCCGGAGCTAAGCGCCGCTCCCGGGCTTCTTTCGTCAGAAGCCGCGCTAAGAGAGCACTGTGAGCGGTACAATCGTCTTTGCGCGAAGAAGCCGCTTCTTCGGCTCCGGGAGCCGGAGAGAGCGGCATGATCGGAAAGGTGAAGAAGGAAGCTGTACAACACTGGGATTGTGTGCGCAGCTTGCCAACTGATAGAAAACAGTACATTACCACTTTCCTGACTTTTCCAATCACATGAATCTTCGATTGGAAGCTGTTTTGGACAGATTTTCTTTTCTTTATGGCAAACACTTGGCAGACCTCCGTGCAACGTCCAGAACACGATGGGAGATGTTTTCTGTGCTCGCGCAGGTTTTCCTTGCCAGACAGAGTGGAAAAGCTTTCTGCTAGCATGTAGACCACAAAAGACGCTAAAGGCGAAGGTACGATGCTCCCCGGAGCTAAGCGCCGCTCCCGGGCGTCTTTCGGCAGAAGCCGCGCTAAGAGAGCACTGTGAGCGGTACAATCGTCTTTGCGCGAAGAAGCCGCTTCTTCGGCTCCGGGAGCCGGAGAGAGCGGCATGATCGGAAAGGTGAAGAAGGAAGCTGTACAACACTGGGATTGTATGCGCAGATTGCCAACTGATAGACAGCAGTACATTACCACTTTCCTGACTTTTCCAATCACATGAATATTCGATAAGAAGCTGTTTTGGACAGATTTTCTTTTCTTTATGGCAAACACTTGGCAGACCTCCGTGCAACGTCCAGAACACGATGGGAGATGTTTTCTGTGCTCGCGCAGGTTTTCCTTGCCAGACAGAGTGGAAAAGCTTTCTGCTAGCATGTAGACCACAAAAGACGCTAAAGACGAAGGTACGATGCTCTCCGCAGCTAAGCGCCGCTCCCGGGCTTCTTTCGGCAGAAGCGGCGCTAAGAGAGCACAGTGAGCGGTACAATCGTCTTTGCGCGAAGAAGCCGCTTCTTCGGCTCCGGGAGCCGGAGAGAGCGGCATGATCGGAAAGGTGAAGAAGGAAGCTGTACAACACTGGGATTGTGTGCGCAGCTTGCCAACTGATAGAAAACAGTACATTACCACTTTCCTGACTTTTCCAATCACATGAATATTCGATATAAGCTGTTTTGGACCACTTTTCTTTTCTTCTTGTCAAACACTTGGCAGACTTCCGAGCAACGTCCAGAACACGATGGGAGATGTTTTCTGTGCTCGCGCAGGTTTTCCTTGCCAGACAGAGTGGAAAAGCTTTCTGCTAAGATGTAGACCACAAAAGACGCTAAAGGCGAAGGTACGATGCTCCCCGGAACTAATCGCCGCTCCCGGGCTTCTTTCGGCAGAAGCCGCGCTAAGAGAGCACTGTGAGCGGTACAATCGTCTTTGCGCGAAGAAGCCGCTTCTTCGGCTCCGGGAGCCGGAGAGAGCGGCAGCATCGGAAAGGTGAAGAAGGAAGCTGTACAACAGTGGGATTGTGTGCGCAGCTTGCCAACTGATAGAAAACAGTACATTACCACTTTCCTGACTTTTCCAATCACATGAATATTCGATTGGAAGCTGTTTTGGACAACTTTTCTTTTCTTCTTGTCGAACACTTGGCAGACCTCCGTGCAACGTCCAGAACACGATGGGAGATGTTTTCTGTGCTCGCGCAGGTTTTCCTTGCCAGACAGAGTGGAAAAGCTTTCTGCTAGCATGTAGACCACAAAAGACGCTAAAGACGAAGGTACGATGCTCCCCGGAGCTAAGCGCCGCTCCCGGGCGTCTTTCGGCAGAAGCCGCGCTAAGAGAGCGCTGCGAGCGGTACAATCGTCTTTGCGCGAAGAAGCCGCTTCTTCGGCTCCGGGAGCCGGAGAGAGCGGCAGCATCGGAAAGGTGAAGAAGGAAGCCGTACAACACTGGGATTGTGTGCACAGCTTGCCAACTGATAGAAAACAGTACATTACCACTTTCCTGACTTTTCCAATCACATGAATATTCGATAAGAAGCTGTTTTGGACAGATTTTCTTTTCTTTATGGCAAACACTTGGCAGACCTCCGTGCAACGTCCAGAACACGATGGGAGATGTTTTCTGTGCTCGCGCAGGTTTTCCTTGCCAGACAGAGTGGAAAAGCTTTCTGCTAGCATGTAGACCACAAAAGACGCTAAAGGCGAAGGTACGATGCTCCCCGGAGCTAATCGCCGCTCCCGGGCTTCTTTCGGCAGAAGCCGCGCTAAGAGAGCACTGTGAGCGGTACAATCGTCTTTGCGCGAAGAAGCCGCTTCTTCGGCTCCGGGAGCCGGAGAGAGCGGCATGATCGGAAAGGTGAAGAAGGAAGCTGTACAACACTGGGATTGTGTGCGCAGCTTGCCAACTGATAGACAGTAGTACATTACCCCTTTCCTGACTTTTCCAATCACATGAATATTCGATTGGAAGCTGTTTTGGACAACTTTTCTTTTCTTCTTGTCGAACACTTGGCAGACCTCCGTGCAACGTCCAGAACACGATGGGAGATGTTTTCTGTGCTCGCGCAGGTTTTCCTTGCCAGACAGAGTGGAAAAGCTATCTGCTAGCATGTAGACCACAAAAGACGCTAAAGGCGAAGGTACGATGCTCCCCGGAGCTAAGCGCCGCTCCCGGGCGTCTTTCGGCAGAAGCCGCGCTAAGAGAGCACTGTGAGCGGTACAATCGTCTTTGCGCGAAGAAGCCGCTTCTTCGGCTCCGGGAGCCGGAGAGAGCGGCATGATCGGAAAGGTGAAGAAGGAAGCTGTACAACACTGGGATTGTGTGCGCAGCTTGCCAACTGATAGAAAACAGTACATTACCACTTTCCTGACTTTTCCAATCACATGAATCTTCGATTGGAAGCTGTTTTGGACAGATTTTCTTTTCTTTATGGCAAACACTTGGCAGACCTCCGTGCAACGTCCAGAACACGATGGGAGATGTTTTCTGTGCTCGCGCAGGTTTTCCTTGCCAGACAGAGTGGAAAAGCTTTCTGCTAGCATGTAGACCACAAAAGACGCTAAAGGCGAAGGTACGATGCTCCCCAAAGCTAAGCGCCGCTCCCGGGCGTCTTTCGGCAGAAGCCGCGCTAAGAGAGCACTGTGAGCGGTACAATCGTCTTTGCGCGAAGAAGCCGCTTCTTCGGCTCCGGGAGCCGGAGAGAGCGGCATGATCGGAAAGGTGAAGAAGGAAGCTGTACAACACTGGGATTGTATGCGCAGATTGCCAACTGATAGACAGCAGTACATTACCACTTTCCTGACTTTTCCAATCACATGAATATTCGATAAGAAGCTGTTTTGGACAGATTTTCTTTTCTTTATGGCAAACACTTGGCAGACCTCCGTGCAACGTCCAGAACACGATGGGAGATGTTTTCTGTGCTCGCGCAGGTTTTCCTTGCCAGACAGAGTGGAAAAGCTTTCTGCTAGCATGTAGACCACAAAAGACGCTAAAGACGAAGGTACGATGCTCTCCGCAGCTAAGCGCCGCTCCCGGGCTTCTTTCGGCAGAAGCGGCGCTAAGAGAGCACAGTGAGCGGTACAATCGTCTTTGCGCGAAGAAGCCGCTTCTTCGGCTCCGGGAGCCGGAGAGAGCGGCATGATCGGAAAGGTGAAGAAGGAAGCTGTACAACACTGGGATTGTGTGCGCAGCTTGCCAACTGATAGAAAACAGTACATTACCACTTTCCTGACTTGTCCAATCACATGAATATTCGATAAGAAGAGGTTTTGGACAGATTTTCTTTTCTTTATGCCAAACACATGGCAGACCTCCGTGCAACGTCCAGAACACGATGGGAGATGTTTTCTGTGCTCGCGCAGGTTTTCCTTGCCAGACAGAGTGGAAAAGCTTTCTGCTAGCATGTAGACCACAAAAGACGCTAAAGACGAAGGTACGATGCTCCCCGGAGCTAAGCGCCGCTCCCGGGCTTCTTTCGGCAGAAGCCGCGCTAAGAGAGCACTGTGAGCGGTACAATCGTCTTTGCGCGAAGAAGCCGCTTCTTCGGCTCCGGGAGCCGGAGAGAGCGGCAGCATCGGAAAGGTGAAGAAGGAAGCTGTACAACAGTGGGATTGTGTGCGCAGCTTGCCAACTGATAGAAAACAGTACATTACCACTTTCCTGACTTTTCCAATCACATGAATATTCGATTGGAAGCTGTTTTGGACAACTTTTCTTTTCTTCTTGTCGAACACTTGGCAGACCTCCGTGCAACGTCCAGAACACGATGGGAGATGTTTTCTGTGCTCGCGCAGGTTTTCCTTGCCAGACAGAGTGGAAAAGCTATCTGCTAGCATGTAGACCACAAAAGACGCTAAAGACGAAGGTACGATGCTCCCCGGAGCTAAGCGCCGCTCCCGGGCGTCTTTCGGCAGAAGCCGCGCTAAGAGAGCGCTGCGAGCGGTACAATCGTCTTTGCGCGAAGAAGCCGCTTCTTCGGCTCCGGGAGCCGGAGAGAGCGGCAGCATCGGAAAGGTGAAGAAGGAAGCCGTACAACACTGGGATTGTGTGCGCAGCTTGCCAACTGATAGAAAACAGTACATTACCACTTTCCTGACTTTTCCAATCACATGAATATTCGATTGGAATTTGTTTTGGACAACTTTTCTTTTCTTCTTGTCGAACACTTGGCAGACCTCCGTGCAACGTCCAGAACACGATGGGAGATGTTTTCTGTGCTCGCGCAGGTTTTCCTTGCCAGACAGAGTGGAAAAGCTATCTGCTAGCATGTAGACCACAAAAGACGCTAAAGGCGAAGGTACGATGCTCCTCGGAGCTAAGCGCCGCTCCCGGGCTTCTTTCGGCAGAAGCCGCGCTAAGAGAGCACTGTGAGCGGTACAATCGTCTTTGCGCGAAGAAGCCGCTTCTTCGGCTCCGGGAGCCAGAGAGAGCAGCAGCATCGGAATGGTGAAGAAGGAAGCCGTACAACACTGGGATTGGGTGCACAGCTTGCCAACTGATAGAAAACAGTACATTACCACTTTCCTGACTTTTCCAATCACATGAATATTCGATAAGAAGCTGTTTTGGACAGATTTTCTTTTCTTCTTGTCGAACACTTGGCAGACCTCCGTGCAACGTCCAGAACACGATGGGAGATGTTTTCTGTGCTCGCGCAGGTTTTCCTTGCCAGACAGAGTGGAAAAGCTTTCTGCTAGCATGTAGACCACAAAAGACGCTAAAGACGAAGGTACGATGCTCTCCGGAGCTAAGCGCCGCTCCCGGGCTTCTTTCGTCAGAAGCCGCGCTAAGAGAGCACTGTGAGCGGTACAATCGTCTTAGCGCGAAGAAGCCGCTTCTTCGGCTCCGGGAGCCGGAGAGAGCGGCAGCATCGGAAAGGTGAAGAAGGAAGCTGTACAACACTGGGATTGTGTGCGCAGCTTGCCAACTGATAGAAAACAGTACATTACCACTTTCCTGACTTTTCCAATCACATGAATATTCGATTGGAAGCTGTTTTGGACAACTTTTCTTTTCTTCTTGTCGAACACTTGGCAGACCTCCGTGCAACGTCCAGAACACGATGGGAGATGTTTTCTGTGCTCGCGCAGGTTTTCCTTGCCAGACAGAGTGGAAAAGCTTTCTGCTAGCATGTAGACCACAAAAGACGCTAAAGGCGAAGGTACGATGCTCCCCGGAGCTAATCGCCGCTCCCGGGCTTCTTTCGGCAGAAGCCGCGCTAAGAGAGCACTGTGAGCGGTACAATCGTCTTTGCGCGAAGAAGCCGCTTCTTCGGCTCCGGGAGCCGGAGAGAGCGGCATGATCGGAAAGGTGAAGAAGGAAGCTGTACAACACTGGGATTGTGTGCGCAGCTTGCCAACTGATAGACAGTAGCACATTACCCCTTTCCTGACTTTTCCAATCACATGAATATTCGATTGGAAGCTGTTTTGGACAACTTTTCTTTTCTTCTTGTCGAACACTTGGCAGACCTCCGTGCAACGTCCAGAACACGATGGGAGATGTTTTCTGTGCTCGCGCAGGTTTTCCTTGCCAGACAGAGTGGAAAAGCTATCTGCTAGCATGTAGACCACAAAAGACGCTAAAGGCGAAGGTACGATGCTCCCCGGAGCTAAGCGCCGCTCCCGGGCGTCTTTCGGCAGAAGCCGCGCTAAGAGAGCACTGTGAGCGGTACAATCGTCTTTGCGCGAAGAAGCCGCTTCTTCGGCTCCGGGAGCCGGAGAGAGCGGCATGATCGGAAAGGTGAAGAAGGAAGCTGTACAACACTGGGATTGTGTGCGCAGCTTGCCAACTGATAGAAAACAGTACATTACCACTTTCCTGACTTTTCCAATCACATGAATCTTCGATTGGAAGCTGTTTTGGACAGATTTTCTTTTCTTTATGGCAAACACTTGGCAGACCTCCGTGCAACGTCCAGAACACGATGGGAGATGTTTTCTGTGCTCGCGCAGGTTTTCCTTGCCAGACAGAGTGGAAAAGCTTTCTGCTAGCATGTAGACCACAAAAGACGCTAAAGGCGAAGGTACGATGCTCCCCGGAGCTAAGCGCCGCTCCCGGGCGTCTTTCGGCAGAAGCCGCGCTAAGAGAGCACTGTGAGCGGTACAATCGTCTTTGCGCGAAGAAGCCGCTTCTTCGGCTCCGGGAGCCGGAGAGAGCGGCATGATCGGAAAGGTGAAGAAGGAAGCTGTACAACACTGGGATTGTATGCGCAGATTGCCAACTGATAGACAGCAGTACATTACCACTTTCCTGACTTTTCCAATCACATGAATATTCGATAAGAAGCTGTTTTGGACAGATTTTCTTTTCTTTATGGCAAACACTTGGCAGACCTCCGTGCAACGTCCAGAACACGATGGGAGATGTTTTCTGTGCTCGCGCAGGTTTTCCTTGCCAGACAGAGTGGAAAAGCTTTCTGCTAGCATGTAGACCACAAAAGACGCTAAAGACGAAGGTACGATGCTCTCCGCAGCTAAGCGCCGCTCCCGGGCTTCTTTCGGCAGAAGCGGCGCTAAGAGAGCACAGTGAGCGGTACAATCGTCTTTGCGCGAAGAAGCCGCTTCTTCGGCTCCGGGAGCCGGAGAGAGCGGCATGATCGGAAAGGTGAAGAAGGAAGCTGTACAACACTGGGATTGTGTGCGCAGCTTGCCAACTGATAGAAAACAGTACATTACCACTTTCCTGACTTGTCCAATCACATGAATATTCGATAAGAAGAGGTTTTGGACAGATTTTCTTTTCTTTATGCCAAACACATGGCAGACCTCCGTGCAACGTCCAGAACACGATGGGAGATGTTTTCTGTGCTCGCGCAGGTTTTCCTTGCCAGACAGAGTGGAAAAGCTTTCTGCTAGCATGTAGACCACAAAAGACGCTAAAGACGAAGGTACGATGCTCCCCGGAGCTAAGCGCCGCTCCCGGGCTTCTTTCGGCAGAAGCCGCGCTAAGAGAGCACTGTGAGCGGTACAATCGTCTTTGCGCGAAGAAGCCGCTTCTTCGGCTCCGGGAGCCGGAGAGAGCGGCAGCATCGGAAAGGTGAAGAAGGAAGCTGTACAACAGTGGGATTGTGTGCGCAGCTTGCCAACTGATAGAAAACAGTACATTACCACTTTCCTGACTTTTCCAATCACATGAATATTCGATTGGAAGCTGTTTTGGACAACTTTTCTTTTCTTCTTGTCGAACACTTGGCAGACCTCCGTGCAACGTCCAGAACACGATGGGAGATGTTTTCTGTGCTCGCGCAGGTTTTCCTTGCCAGACAGAGTGGAAAAGCTTTCTGCTAGCATGTAGACCACAAAAGACGCTAAAGACGAAGGTACGATGCTCCCCGGAGCTAAGCGCCGCTCCCGGGCGTCTTTCGGCAGAAGCCGCGCTAAGAGAGCGCTGCGAGCGGTACAATCGTCTTTGCGCGAAGAAGCCGCTTCTTCGGCTCCGGGAGCCGGAGAGAGCGGCAGCATCGGAAAGGTGAAGAAGGAAGCCGTACAACACTGGGATTGTGTGCGCAGCTTGCCAACTGATAGAAAACAGTACATTACCACTTTCCTGACTTTTCCAATCACATGAATATTCGATTGGAATTTGTTTTGGACAACTTTTCTTTTCTTCTTGTCGAACACTTGGCAGACCTCCGTGCAACGTCCAGAACACGATGGGAGATGTTTTCTGTGCTCGCGCAGGTTTTCCTTGCCAGACAGAGTGGAAAAGCTATCTGCTAGCATGTAGACCACAAAAGACGCTAAAGGCGAAGGTACGATGCTCCTCGGAGCTAAGCGCCGCTCCCGGGCTTCTTTCGGCAGAAGCCGCGCTAAGAGAGCACTGTGAGCGGTACAATCGTCTTTGCGCGAAGAAGCCGCTTCTTCGGCTCCGGGAGCCGGAGAGAGCAGCAGCATCGGAAAGGTGAAGAAGGAAGCCGTACAACACTGGGATTGGGTGCACAGCTTGCCAATTGATAGAAAACAGTACATTACCACTTTCCTGACTTTTCCAATCACATGAATATTCGATAAGAAGCTGTTTTGGACAGATTTTCTTTTCTTCTTGTCGAACACTTGGCAGACCTCCGTGCAACGTCCAGAACACGATGGGAGATGTTTTCTGTGCTCGCGCAGGTTTTCCTTGCCAGACAGAGTGGAAAAGCTTTCTGCTAGCATGTAGACCACAAAAGACGCTAAAGACGAAGGTACGATGCTCTCCGGAGCTAAGCGCCGCTCCCGGGCTTCTTTCGTCAGAAGCCGCGCTAAGAGAGCACTGTGAGCGGTACAATCGTCTTTGCGCGAAGAAGCCGCTTCTTCGGCTCCGGGAGCCGGAGAGAGCGGCATGATCGGAAAGGTGAAGAAGGAAGCTGTACAACACTGGGATTGTGTGCGCAGCTTGCCAACTGATAGAAAACAGTACATTACCACTTTCCTGACTTTTCCAATCACATGAATCTTCGATTGGAAGCTGTTTTGGACAGATTTTCTTTTCTTTATGGCAAACACTTGGCAGACCTCCGTGCAACGTCCAGAACACGATGGGAGATGTTTTCTGTGCTCGCGCAGGTTTTCCTTGCCAGACAGAGTGGAAAAGCTTTCTGCTAGCATGTAGACCACAAAAGACGCTAAAGGCGAAGGTACGATGCTCTCCGCAGCTAAGCGCCGCTCCCGGGCTTCTTTCGGCAGAAGCGGCGCTAAGAGAGCACAGTGAGCGGTACAATCGTCTTTGCGCGAAGAAGCCGCTTCTTCGGCTCCGGGAGCCGGAGAGAGCGGCATGATCGGAAAGGTGAAGAAGGAAGCTGTACAACACTGGGATTGTGTGCGCAGCTTGCCAACTGATAGAAAACAGTACATTACCACTTTCCTGACTTGTCCAATCACATGAATATTCGATAAGAAGAGGTTTTGGACAGATTTTCTTTTCTTTATGCCAAACACATGGCAGACCTCCGTGCAACGTCCAGAACACGATGGGAGATGTTTTCTGTGCTCGCGCAGGTTTTCCTTGCCAGACAGAGTGGAAAAGCTTTCTGCTAGCATGTAGACCACAAAAGACGCTAAAGACGAAGGTACGATGCTCCCCGGAGCTAAGCGCCGCTCCCGGGCTTCTTTCGGCAGAAGCCGCGCTAAGAGAGCACAGTGAGCGGTACAATCGTCTTTGCGCGAAGAAGCCGCTTCTTCGGCTCCGGGAGCCGGAGAGAGCGGCAGCATCGGAAAGGTGAAGAAGGAAGCTGTACAACAGTGGGATTGTGTGCGCAGCTTGCCAACTGATAGAAAACAGTACATTACCACTTTCCTGACTTTTCCAATCACATGAATATTCGATTGGAAGCTGTTTTGGACAACTTTTCTTTTCTTCTTGTCGAACACTTGGCAGACCTCCGTGCAACGTCCAGAACACGATGGGAGATGTTTTCTGTGCTCGCGCAGGTTTTCCTTGCCAGACAGAGTGGAAAAGCTTTCTGCTAGCATGTAGACCACAAAAGACGCTAAAGACGAAGGTACGATGCTCCCCGGAGCTAAGCGCCGCTCCCGGGCGTCTTTCGGCAGAAGCCGCGCTAAGAGAGCGCTGCGAGCGGTACAATCGTCTTTGCGCGAAGAAGCCGCTTCTTCGGCTCCGGGAGCCGGAGAGAGCGGCAGCATCGGAAAGGTGAAGAAGGAAGCCGTACAACACTGGGATTGTGTGCGCAGCTTGCCAACTGATAGAAAACAGTACATTACCACTTTCCTGACTTTTCCAATCACATGAATATTCGATTGGAATTTGTTTTGGACAACTTTTCTTTTCTTCTTGTCGAACACTTGGCAGACCTCCGTGCAACGTCCAGAACACGATGGGAGATGTTTTCTGTGCTCGCGCAGGTTTTCCTTGCCAGACAGAGTGGAAAAGCTATCTGCTAGCATGTAGACCACAAAAGACGCTAAAGGCGAAGGTACGATGCTCCTCGGAGCTAAGCGCCGCTCCCGGGCTTCTTTCGGCAGAAGCCGCGCTAAGAGAGCACTGTGAGCGGTACAATCGTCTTTGCGCGAAGAAGCCGCTTCTTCGGCTCCGGGAGCCGGAGAGAGCAGCAGCATCGGAAAGGTGAAGAAGGAAGCCGTACAACACTGGGATTGGGTGCACAGCTTGCCAACTGATAGAAAACAGTACATTACCACTTTCCTGACTTTTCCAATCACATGAATATTCGATAAGAAGCTGTTTTGGACAGATTTTCTTTTCTTCTTGTCGAACACTTGGCAGACCTCCGTGCAACGTCCAGAACACGATGGGAGATGTTTTCTGTGCTCGCGCAGGTTTTCCTTGCCAGACAGAGTGGAAAAGCTTTCTGCTAGCATGTAGACCACAAAAGACGCTAAAGACGAAGGTACGATGCTCTCCGGAGCTAAGCGCCGCTCCCGGGCTTCTTTCGTCAGAAGCCGCGCTAAGAGAGCACTGTGAGCGGTACAATCGTCTTTGCGCGAAGAAGCCGCTTCTTCGGCTCCGGGAGCCGGAGAGAGCGGCATGATCGGAAAGGTGAAGAAGGAAGCTGTACAACACTGGGATTGTGTGCGCAGCTTGCCAACTGATAGAAAACAGTACATTACCACTTTCCTGACTTTTCCAATCACATGAATCTTCGATTGGAAGCTGTTTTGGACAGATTTTCTTTTCTTTATGGCAAACACTTGGCAGACCTCCGTGCAACGTCCAGAACACGATGGGAGATGTTTTCTGTGCTCGCGCAGGTTTTCCTTGCCAGACAGAGTGGAAAAGCTTTCTGCTAGCATGTAGACCACAAAAGACGCTAAAGGCGAAGGTACGATGCTCTCCGCAGCTAAGCGCCGCTCCCGGGCTTCTTTCGGCAGAAGCGGCGCTAAGAGAGCACAGTGAGCGGTACAATCGTCTTTGCGCGAAGAAGCCGCTTCTTCGGCTCCGGGAGCCGGAGAGAGCGGCATGATCGGAAAGGTGAAGAAGGAAGCTGTACAACACTGGGATTGTGTGCGCAGCTTGCCAACTGATAGAAAACAGTACATTACCACTTTCCTGACTTGTCCAATCACATGAATATTCGATAAGAAGAGGTTTTGGACAGATTTTCTTTTCTTTATGCCAAACACATGGCAGACCTCCGTGCAACGTCCAGAACACGATGGGAGATGTTTTCTGTGCTCGCGCAGGTTTTCCTTGCCAGACAGAGTGGAAAAGCTTTCTGCTAGCATGTAGACCACAAAAGACGCTAAAGGCGAAGGTACGATGCTCCCCGGAACTAATCGCCGCTCCCGGGCTTCTTTCGGCAGAAGCCGCGCTAAGAGAGCACTGTGAGCGGTACAATCGTCTTTGCGCGAAGAAGCCGCTTCTTCGGCTCCGGGAGCCGGAGAGAGCGGCAGCATCGGAAAGGTGAAGAAGGAAGCTGTACAACAGTGGGATTGTGTGCGCAGCTTGCCAACTGATAGAAAACAGTACATTACCACTTTCCTGACTTTTCCAATCACATGAATATTCGATTGGAAGCTGTTTTGGACAACTTTTCTTTTCTTCTTGTCGAACACTTGGCAGACCTCCGTGCAACGTCCAGAACACGATCGGAGATGTTACCTGTGCTCGCGCAGGTTTTCCTTGCCAGACAGAGTGGAAAAGCTTTCTGCTAGCATGTAGACCACAAAAGACGCTAAAGACGAAGGTACGATGCTCCCCGGAGCTAAGCGCCGCTCCCGGGCGTCTTTCGGCAGAAGCCGCGCTAAGAGAGCGCTGCGAGCGGTACAATCGTCTTTGCGCGAAGAAGCCGCTTCTTCGGCTCCGGGAGCCGGAGAGAGCGGCAGCATCGGAAAGGTGAAGAAGGAAGCCGTACAACACTGGGATTGTGTGCACAGCTTGCCAACTGATAGAAAACAGTACATTACCACTTTCCTGACTTTTCCAATCACATGAATATTCGATAAGAAGCTGTTTAGGACAGATTTTCTTTTCTTTATGGCAAACACTTGGCAGACCTCCGTGCAACGTCCAGAACACGATGGGAGATGTTTTCTGTGCTCGCGCAGGTTTTCCTTGCCAGACAGAGTGGAAAAGCTTTCTGCTAGCATGTAGACCACAAAAGACGCTAAAGGCGAAGGTACGATGCTCCCCGGAGCTAATCGCCGCTCCCGGGCTTCTTTCGGCAGAAGCCGCGCTAAGAGAGCACTGTGAGCGGTACAATCGTCTTTGCGCGAAGAAGCCGCTTCTTCGGCTCCGGGAGCCGGAGAGAGCGGCATGATCGGAAAGGTGAAGAAGGAAGCTGTACAACACTGGGATTGTGTGCGCAGCTTGCCAACTGATAGACAGTAGTACATTACCCCTTTCCTGACTTTTCCAATCACATGAATATTCGATTGGAAGCTGTTTTGGACAACTTTTCTTTTCTTCTTGTCGAACACTTGGCAGACCTCCGTGCAACGTCCAGAACACGATGGGAGATGTTTTCTGTGCTCGCGCAGGTTTTCCTTGCCAGACAGAGTGGAAAAGCTATCTGCTAGCATGTAGACCACAAAAGACGCTAAAGGCGAAGGTACGATGCTCCCCGGAGCTAAGCGCCGCTCCCGGGCGTCTTTCGGCAGAAGCCGCGCTAAGAGAGCACTGTGAGCGGTACAATCGTCTTTGCGCGAAGAAGCCGCTTCTTCGGCTCCGGGAGCCGGAGAGAGCGGCATGATCGGAAAGGTGAAGAAGGAAGCTGTACAACACTGGGATTGTGTGCGCAGCTTGCCAACTGATAGAAAACAGTACATTACCACTTTCCTGACTTTTCCAATCACATGAATCTTCGATTGGAAGCTGTTTTGGACAGATTTTCTTTTCTTTATGGCAAACACTTGGCAGACCTCCGTGCAACGTCCAGAACACGATGGGAGATGTTTTCTGTGCTCGCGCAGGTTTTCCTTGCCAGACAGAGTGGAAAAGCTTTCTGCTAGCATGTAGACCACAAAAGACGCTAAAGGCGAAGGTACGATGCTCCCCGGAGCTAAGCGCCGCTCCCGGGCGTCTTTCGGCAGAAGCCGCGCTAAGAGAGCACTGTGAGCGGTACAATCGTCTTTGCGCGAAGAAGCCGCTTCTTCGGCTCCGGGAGCCGGAGAGAGCGGCATGATCGGAAAGGTGAAGAAGGAAGCTGTACAACACTGGGATTGTATGCGCAGATTGCCAACTGATAGACAGCAGTACATTACCACTTTCCTGACTTTTCCAATCACATGAATATTCGATAAGAAGCTGTTTTGGACAGATTTTCTTTTCTTTATGGCAAACACTTGGCAGACCTCCGTGCAACGTCCAGAACACGATGGGAGATGTTTTCTGTGCTCGCGCAGGTTTTCCTTGCCAGACAGAGTGGAAAAGCTTTCTGCTAGCATGTAGACCACAAAAGACGCTAAAGACGAAGGTACGATGCTCTCCGCAGCTAAGCGCCGCTCCCGGGCTTCTTTCGGCAGAAGCGGCGCTAAGAGAGCACAGTGAGCGGTACAATCGTCTTTGCGCGAAGAAGCCGCTTCTTCGGCTCCGGGAGCCGGAGAGAGCGGCATGATCGGAAAGGTGAAGAAGGAAGCTGTACAACAGTGGGATTGTGTGCGCAGCTTGCCAACTGATAGAAAACAGTACATTACCACTTTCCTGACTTGTCCAATCACATGAATATTCGATAAGAAGAGGTTTTGGACAGATTTTCTTTTCTTTATGCCAAACACATGGCAGACCTCCGTGCAACGTCCAGAACACGATGGGAGATGTTTTCTGTGCTCGCGCAGGTTTTCCTTGCCAGACAGAGTGGAAAAGCTTTCTGCTAGCATGTAGACCACAAAAGACGCTAAAGACGAAGGTACGATGCTCCCCGGAGCTAAGCGCCGCTCCCGGGCTTCTTTCGGCAGAAGCCGCGCTAAGAGAGCGCTGCGAGCGGTACAATCGTCTTTGCGCGAAGAAGCCGCTTCTTCGGCTCCGGGAGCCGGAGAGAGCGGCAGCATCGGAAAGGTGAAGAAGGAAGCCGTACAACACTGGGATTGTGTGCGCAGCTTGCCAACTGATAGAAAACAGTACATTACCACTTTCCTGACTTTTCCAATCACATGAATATTCGATTGGAATTTGTTTTGGACAACTTTTCTTTTCTTCTTGTCGAACACTTGGCAGACCTCCGTGCAACGTCCAGAACACGATGGGAGATGTTTTCTGTGCTCGCGCAGGTTTTCCTTGCCAGACAGAGTGGAAAAGCTATCTGCTAGCATGTAGACCACAAAAGACGCTAAAGGCGAAGGTACGATGCTCCTCGGAGCTAAGCGCCGCTCCCGGGCTTCTTTCGGCAGAAGCCGCGCTAAGAGAGCACTGTGAGCGGTACAATCGTCTTTGCGCGAAGAAGCCGCTTCTTCGGCTCCGGGAGCCGGAGAGAGCAGCAGCATCGGAAAGGTGAAGAAGGAAGCCGTACAACACTGGGATTGGGTGCACAGCTTGCCAACTGATAGAAAACAGTACATTACCACTTTCCTGACTTTTCCAATCACATGAATATTCGATAAGAAGCTGTTTTGGACAGATTTTCTTTTCTTCTTGTCGAACACTTGGCAGACCTCCGTGCAACGTCCAGAACACGATGGGAGATGTTTTCTGTGCTCGCGCAGGTTTTCCTTGCCAGACAGAGTGGAAAAGCTTTCTGCTAGCATGTAGACCACAAAAGACGCTAAAGGCGAAGGTACGATGCTCCCCGTAGCTAATCGCCGCTCCCGGGCTTCTTTCGGCAGAAGCCGCGCTAAGAGAGCACTGTGAGCGGTACAATCGTCTTTGCGCGAAGAAGCCGCTTCTTCGGCTCCGGGAGCCGGAGAGAGCGGCAGCATCGGAAAGGTGAAGAAGGAAGCTGTACAACACTGGGATTGTGTGCGCAGCTTGCCAACTGATAGACAGCAGTACATTACCACTTTCCTGACTTTTCCAATCACATGAATATTCGACTGGAAGCTGTTTTGGACAACTTTTCTTTTCTTCTTGTCGAACACTTGGCAGACCTCCGTGCAACGTCCAGAACACGATGGGAGATGTTTTCTGTGCTCCCGCAGGTTTTCCTTGCCAGACAGAGTGGAAAAGCTTTCTGCTAGCATGTAGACCACAAAAGACGCTAAAGGCGAAGGTACGATGCTCCCCGGAGCTAATCGCCGCTCCCGGGCTTCTTTCGGCAGAAGCCGCGCTAAGAGAGCACTGTGAGCGGTACAATCGTCTTTGCGCGAAGAAGCCGCTTCTTCGGCTCCGGGAGCCGGAGAGAGCGGCATGATCGGAAAGGTGAAGAAGGAAGCTGTACAACACTGGGATTGTGTGCGCAGCTTGCCAACTGATAGACAGTAGTACATTACCCCTTTCCTGACTTTTCCAATCACATGAATATTCGATTGGAAGCTGTTTTGGACAACTTTTCTTTTCTTCTTGTCGAACACTTGGCAGACCTCCGTGCAACGTCCAGAACACGATGGGAGATGTTTTCTGTGCTCGCGCAGGTTTTCCTTGCCAGACAGAGTGGAAAAGCTTTCTGCTAAGATGTAGACCACAAAAGACGCTAAAGGCGAAGGTACGATGCTCCCCGGAGCTAAGCGCCGCTCCCGGGCGTCTTTCGGCAGAAGCCGCGCTAAGAGACCACTGTGAGCGGTACAATCGTCTTTGCGCGAAGAAGCCGCTTCTTCGGCTCCGGGAGCCGGAGAGAGCGGCATGATCGGAAAGGTGAAGAAGGAAGCTGTACAACACTGGGATTGTGTGCGCAGCTTGCCAACTGATAGAAAACAGTACATTACCACTTTCCTGACTTTTCCAATCACATGAATCTTCGATTGGAAGCTGTTTTGGACAGATTTTCTTTTCTTTATGGCAAACACTTGGCAGACCTCCGTGCAACGTCCAGAACGCGTTGGAGATGTTTTCTGTGCTCGCGCAGGTTTTCCTTGCCAGACAGAGTGGAAAAGCTTTCTGCTAGCATGTAGACCACAAAAGACGCTAAAGGCGAAGGTACGATGCTCCCCGGAGCTAAGCGCCGCTCCCGGGCGTCTTTCGGCAGAAGCCGCGCTAAGAGAGCACTGTGAGCGGTACAATCGTCTTTGCGCGAAGAAGCCGCTTCTTCGGCTCACGGAGCCGGAGAGAGCGGCATGATCGGAAAGGTGAAGAAGGAAGCTGTACAACACTGGGATTGTATGCGCAGATTGCCAACTGATAGACAGCAGTACATTACCACTTTCCTGACTTTTCCAATCACATGAATATTCGATAAGAAGCTGTTTTGGACAGATTTTCTTTTCTTTATGGCAAACACTTGGCAGACCTCCGTGCAACGTCCAGAACACGATGGGAGATGTTTTCTGTGCTCGCGCAGGTTTTCCTTGCCAGACAGAGTGGAAAAGCTTTCTGCTAGCATGTAGACCACAAAAGACGCTAAAGACGAAGGTACGATGCTCTCCGCAGCTAAGCGCCGCTCCCGGGCTTCTTTCGGCAGAAGCGGCGCTAAGAGAGCACAGTGAGCGGTACAATCGTCTTTGCGCGAAGAAGCCGCTTCTTCGGCTCCGGGAGCCGGAGAGAGCGGCATGATCGGAAAGGTGAAGAAGGAAGCTGTACAACACTGGGATTGTGTGCGCAGCTTGCCAACTGATAGAAAACAGTACATTACCACTTTCCTGACTTGTCCAATCACATGAATATTCGATAAGAAGAGGTTTTGGACAGATTTTCTTTTCTTCTTGTCGAACACTTGGCAGACCTCCGTGCAACGTCCAGAACACGATGGGAGATGTTTTCTGTGCTCGCGCAGGTTTTCCTTGCCAGACAGAGTGGAAAAGCTTTCTGCTAGCATGTAGACCACAAAAGACGCTAAAGGCGAAGGTACGATGCTCCCCGGAGCTAAGCGCCGCTCCCGGGCGTCTTTCGGCAGAAGCCGCGCTAAGAGACCACTGTGAGCGGTACAATCGTCTTTGCGCGAAGAAGCCGCTTCTTCGGCTCACGGAGCCGGAGAGAGCGGCATGATCGGAAAGGTGAAGAAGGAAGCTGTACAACACTGGGATTGTATGCGCAGATTGCCAACTGATAGAAAACAGTACATTACCACTTTCCTGACTTTTCCAATCACATGAATATTCGATAAGAAGCTGTTTTAAACAGATTTTCTTTTCTTTATGGCAAACACTTGGCAGACCTCCGTGCAACGTCCAGAACACGATGGGAGATGTTTTCTGTGCTCGCGCAGGTTTTCCTTGCCAGACAGAGTGGAAAAGCTTTCTGCTAGCATGTAGACCACAAAAGACGCTAAAGGCGAAGGTACGATGCTCCCCGGAGCTAATCGCCGCTCCCGGGCGTCTTTCGGCAGAAGCCGCGCTAAGAGAGCACTGTGAGCGGTACAATCGTCTTAGCGCGAAGAAGCCGCTTCTTCGGCTCCGGGAGCCGGAGAGAGCGGCATGATCGGAAAGGTGAAGAAGGAAGCTGTACAACACTGGGATTGTATGCGCAGATTGCCAACTGATAGACAGCAGTACATTACCACTTTCCTGACTTTTCCAATCACATGAATATTCGATAAGAAACTGTTTTGGACAGATTTTCTTTTCTTTATGGCAAACACTTGGCAGACCTCCGTGCAACGTCCAGAACACGATGGGAGATGTTTTCTGTGCTCGCGCAGGTTTTCCTTGCCAGACAGAGTGGAAAAGCTTTCTGCTAGCATGTAGACCACAAAAGACGCTAAAGACGAAGGTACGATGCTCTCCGCAGCTAAGCGCCGCTCCCGGGCTTCTTTCGGCAGAAGCGGCGCTAAGAGAGCACAGTGAGCGGTACAATCGTCTTTGCGCGAAGAAGCCGCTTCTTCGGCTCCGGGAGCCGGAGAGAGCGGCATGATCGGAAAGGTGAAGAAGGAAGCTGTACAACACTGGGATTGTGTGCGCAGCTTGCCAACTGATAGAAAACAGTACATTACCACTTTCCTGACTTGTCCAATCACATGAATATTCGATAAGAAGAGGTTTTGGACAGATTTTCTTTTCTTTATGCCAAACACATGGCAGACCTCCGTGCAACGTCCAGAACACGATGGGAGATGTTTTCTGTGCTCGCGCAGGTTTTCCTTGCCAGACAGAGTGGAAAAGCTTTCTGCTAGCATGTAGACCACAAAAGACGCTAAAGACGAAGGTACGATGCTCCCCGGAGCTAAGCGCCGCTCCCGGGCTTCTTTCGGCAGAAGCGGCGCTAAGAGAGCACAGTGAGCGGTACAATCGTCTTTGCGCGAAGAAGCCGCTTCTTCGGCTCCGGGAGCCGGAGAGAGCGGCAGCATCGGAAAGGTGAAGAAGGAAGCTGTACAACACTGGGATTGTGTGCGCAGCTTGCCAACTGATAGAAAACAGTACATTACCACTTTCCTGACTTTTCCAATCACATGAATATTCGATTGGAAGCTGTTTTGGACAACTTTTCTTTTCTTCTTGTCGAACACTTGGCAGACCTCCGTGCAACGTCCAGAACACGATGGGAGATGTTTTCTGTGCTCGCGCAGGTTTTCCTTGCCAGACAGAGTGGAAAAGCTTTCTGCTAGCATGTAGACCACAAAAGACGCTAAAGACGAAGGTACGATGCTCCCCGGAGCTAAGCGCCGCTCCCGGGCGTCTTTCGGCAGAAGCCGCGCTAAGAGAGCGCTGCGAGCGGTACAATCGTCTTTGCGCGAAGAAGCCGCTTCTTCGGCTCCGGGAGCCGGAGAGAGCGGCAGCATCGGAAAGGTGAAGAAGGAAGCCGTACAACACTGGGATTGTGTGCGCAGCTTGCCAACTGATAGAAAACAGTACATTACCACTTTCCTGACTTTTCCAATCACATGAATATTCGATTGGAATTTGTTTTGGACAACTTTTCTTTTCTTCTTGTCGAACACTTGGCAGACCTCCGTGCAACGTCCAGAACACGATGGGAGATGTTTTCTGTGCTCGCGCAGGTTTTCCTTGCCAGACAGAGTGGAAAAGCTATCTGCTAGCATGTAGACCACAAAAGACGCTAAAGGCGAAGGTACGATGCTCCCCGGAGCTAAGCGCCGCTCCCGGGCGTCTTTCGGCAGAAGCCGCGCTAAGAGAGCACTGTGAGCGGTACAATCGTCTTTGCGCGAAGAAGCCGCTTCTTCGGCTCCGGGAGCCGGAGAGAGCGGCATGATCGGAAAGGTGAAGAAGGAAGCTGTACAACACTGGGATTGTGTGCGCAGCTTGCCAACTGATAGAAAACAGTACATTACCACTTTCCTGACTTTTCCAATCACATGAATCTTCGATTGGAAGCTGTTTTGGACAGATTTTCTTTTCTTTATGGCAAACACTTGGCAGACCTCCGTGCAACGTCCAGAACACGATGGGAGATGTTTTCTGTGCTCGCGCAGGTTTTCCTTGCCAGACAGAGTGGAAAAGCTTTCTGCTAGCATGTAGACCACAAAAGACGCTAAAGGCGAAGGTACGATGCTCCCCGGAGCTAAGCGCCGCTCCCGGGCGTCTTTCGGCAGAAGCCGCGCTAAGAGAGCACTGTGAGCGGTACAATCGTCTTTGCGCGAAGAAGCCGCTTCTTCGGCTCCGGGAGCCGGAGAGAGCGGCATGATCGGAAAGGTGAAGAAGGAAGCTGTACAACACTGGGATTGTATGCGCAGATTGCCAACTGATAGACAGCAGTACATTACCACTTTCCTGACTTTTCCAATCACATGAATATTCGATAAGAAGCTGTTTTGGACAGATTTTCTTTTCTTTATGGCAAACACTTGGCAGACCTCCGTGCAACGTCCAGAACACGATGGGAGATGTTTTCTGTGCTCGCGCAGGTTTTCCTTGCCAGACAGAGTGGAAAAGCTTTCTGCTAGCATGTAGACCACAAAAGACGCTAAAGACGAAGGTACGATGCTCTCCGCAGCTAAGCGCCGCTCCCGGGCTTCTTTCGGCAGAAGCGGGGCTAAGAGAGCACAGTGAGCGGTACAATCGTCTTTGCGCGAAGAAGCCGCTTCTTCGGCTCCGGGAGCCGGAGAGAGCGGCATGATCGGAAAGGTGAAGAAGGAAGCTGTACAACACTGGGATTGTGTGCGCAGCTTGCCAACTGATAGAAAACAGTACATTACCACTTTCCTGACTTGTCCAATCACATGAATATTCGATAAGAAGAGGTTTTGGACAGATTTTCTTTTCTTTATGCCAAACACATGGCAGACCTCCGTGCAACGTCCAGAACACGATGGGAGATGTTTTCTGTGCTCGCGCAGGTTTTCCTTGCCAGACAGAGTGGAAAAGCTTTCTGCTAGCATGTAGACCACAAAAGACGCTAAAGACGAAGGTACGATGCTCCCCGGAGCTAAGCGCCGCTCCCGGGCTTCTTTCGGCAGAACCCGCGCTAAGAGAGCACTGTGAGCGGTACAATCGTCTTTGCGCGAAGAAGCCGCTTCTTCGGCTCCGGGAGCCGGAGAGAGCGGCATGATCGGAAAGGTGAAGAAGGAAGCTGTACAACAGTGGGATTGTGTGCGCAGCTTGCCAACTGATAGAAAACAGTACATTACCACTTTCCTGACTTTTCCAATCACATGAATATTCGATTGGAAGCTGTTTTGGACAACTTTTCTTTTCTTCTTGTCGAACACTTGGCAGACCTCCGTGCAACGTCCAGAACACGATGGGAGATGTTTTCTGTGCTCGCGCAGGTTTTCCTTGCCAGACAGAGTGGAAAAGCTTTCTGCTAGCATGTAGACCACAAAAGACGCTAAAGACGAAGGTACGATGCTCCCCGGAGCTAAGCGCCGCTCCCGGGCGTCTTTCGGCAGAAGCCGCGCTAAGAGAGCGCTGCGAGCGGTACAATCGTCTTTGCGCGAAGAAGCCGCTTCTTCGGCTCCGGGAGCCGGAGAGAGCGGCAGCATCGGAAAGGTGAAGAAGGAAGCCGTACAACACTGGGATTGTGTGCGCAGCTTGCCAACTGATAGAAAACAGTACATTACCCCTTTCCTGACTTTTCCAATCACATGAATATTCGATTGGAAGCTGTTTTGGACAACTTTTCTTTTCTTCTTGTCGAACACTTGGCAGACCTCCGTGCAACGTCCAGAACACGATGGGAGATGTTTTCTGTGCTCGCGCAGGTTTTCCTTGCCAGACAGAGTGGAAAAGCTATCTGCTAGCATGTAGACCACAAAAGACGCTAAAGGCGAAGGTACGATGCTCCTCGGAGCTAAGCGCCGCTCCCGGGCTTCTTTCGGCAGAAGCCGCGCTAAGAGAGCACTGTGAGCGGTACAATCGTCTTTGCGCGAAGAAGCCGCTTCTTCGGCTCCGGGAGCCGGAGAGAGCAGCAGCATCGGAAAGGTGAAGAAGGAAGCCGTACAACACTGGGATTGGGTGCACAGCTTGCCAACTGATAGAAAACAGTACATTACCACTTTCCTGACTTTTCCAATCACATGAATATTCGATAAGAAGCTGTTTTGGACAGATTTTCTTTTCTTCTTGTCGAACACTTGGCAGACCTCCGTGCAACGTCCAGAACACGATGGGAGATGTTTTCTGTGCTCGCGCAGGTTTTCCTTGCCAGACAGAGTGGAAAAGCTTTCTGCTAGCATGTAGACCACAAAAGACGCTAAAGACGAAGGTACGATGCTCTCCGGAGCTAAGCGCCGCTCCCGGGCTTCTTTCGTCAGAAGCCGCGCTAAGAGAGCACTGTGAGCGGTACAATCGTCTTAGCGCGAAGAAGCCGCTTCTTCGGCTCCGGGAGCCGGAGAGAGCGGCAGCATCGGAAAGGTGAAGAAGGAAGCTGTACAACACTGGGATTGTGTGCGCAGCTTGCCAACTGATAGAAAACAGTACATTACCACTTTCCTGACTTTTCCAATCACATGAATATTCGATTGGAAGCTGTTTTGGACAACTTTTCTTTTCTTCTTGTCGAACACTTGGCAGACCTCCGTGCAACGTCCAGAACACGATGGGAGATGTTTTCTGTGCTCGCGCAGGTTTTCCTTGCCAGACAGAGTGGAAAAGCTTTCTGCTAGCATGTAGACCACAAAAGACGCTAAAGGCGAAGGTACGATGCTCCCCGGAGCTAATCGCCGCTCCCGGGCTTCTTTCGGCAGAAGCCGCGCTAAGAGAGCACTGTGAGCGGTACAATCGTCTTTGCGCGAAGAAGCCGCTTCTTCGGCTCCGCGAGCCGGAGAGAGCGGCAGCATCGGAAAGGTGAAGAAGGAAGCTGTACAACACTGGGATTGTGTGCGCAGCTTGCCAACTGATAGACAGCAGTACATTACCACTTTCCTGACTTTTCCAATCACATGAATATTCGACTGGAAGCTGTTTTGGACAACTTTTCTTTTCTTCTTGTCGAACACTTGGCAGACCTCCGTGCAACGTCCAGAACACGATGGGAGATGTTTTCTGTGCTCGCGCAGGTTTTCCTTGCCAGACAGAGTGGAAAAGCTTTCTGCTAGCATGTAGACCACAAAAGACGCTAAAGGCGAAGGTACGATGCTCCCCGGAGCTAATCGCCGCTCCCGGGCTTCTTTCGGCAGAAGCCGCGCTAAGAGAGCACTGTGAGCGGTACAATCGTCTTTGCGCGAAGAAGCCGCTTCTTCGGCTCCGGGAGCCGGAGAGAGCGGCAGCATCGGAAAGGTGAAGAAGGAAGCTGTACAACACTGGGATTGTGTGCGCAGCTTGCCAACTGATAGACAGTAGTACATTACCCCTTTCCTGACTTTTCCAATCACATGAATATTCGATTGGAAGCTGTTTTGGACAACTTTTCTTTTCTTCTTGTCGAACACTTGGCAGACCTCCGTGCAACGTCCAGAACACGATGGGAGATGTTTTCTGTGCTCGCGCAGGTTTTCCTTGCCAGACAGAGTGGAAAAGCTTTCTGCTAAGATGTAGACCACAAAAGACGCTAAAGGCGAAGGTACGATGCTCCCCGGAGCTAAGCGCCGCTCCCGGGCGTCTTTCGGCAGAAGCCGCGCTAAGAGACCACTGTGAGCGGTACAATCGTCTTTGCGCGAAGAAGCCGCTTCTTCGGCTCCGGGAGCCGGAGAGAGCGGCATGATCGGAAAGGTGAAGAAGGAAGCTGTACAACACTGGGATTGTGTGCGCAGCTTGCCAACTGATAGAAAACAGTACATTACCACTTTCCTGACTTTTCCAATCACATGAATCTTCGATTGGAAGCTGTTTTGGACAGATTTTCTTTTCTTTATGGCAAACACTTGGCAGACCTCCGTGCAACGTCCAGAACGCGTTGGAGATGTTTTCTGTGCTCGCGCAGGTTTTCCTTGCCAGACAGAGTGGAAAAGCTTTCTGCTAGCATGTAGACCACAAAAGACGCTAAAGGCGAAGGTACGATGCTCCCCGGAGCTAAGCGCCGCTCCCGGGCGTCTTTCGGCAGAAGCCGCGCTAAGAGAGCACTGTGAGCGGTACAATCGTCTTTGCGCGAAGAAGCCGCTTCTTCGGCTCACGGAGCCGGAGAGAGCGGCATGATCGGAAAGGTGAAGAAGGAAGCTGTACAACACTGGGATTGTATGCGCAGATTGCCAACTGATAGACAGCAGTACATTACCACTTTCCTGACTTTTCCAATCACATGAATATTCGATAAGAAGCTGTTTTGGACAGATTTTCTTTTCTTTATGGCAAACACTTGGCAGACCTCCGTGCAACGTCCAGAACACGATGGGAGATGTTTTCTGTGCTCGCGCAGGTTTTCCTTGCCAGACAGAGTGGAAAAGCTTTCTGCTAGCATGTAGACCACAAAAGACGCTAAAGACGAAGGTACGATGCTCTCCGCAGCTAAGCGCCGCTCCCGGGCTTCTTTCGGCAGAAGCCGCGCTAAGAGAGCACAGTGAGCGGTACAATCGTCTTTGCGCGAAGAAGCCGCTTCTTCGGCTCCGGGAGCCGGAGAGAGCGGCATGATCGGAAAGGTGAAGAAGGAAGCTGTACAACACTGGGATTGTGTGCGCAGCTTGCCAACTGATAGAAAACAGTACATTACCACTTTCCTGACTTGTCCAATCACATGAATATTCGATAAGAAGAGGTTTTGGACAGATTTTCTTTTCTTCTTGTCGAACACTTGGCAGACCTCCGTGCAACGTCCAGAACACGATGGGAGATGTTTTCTGTGCTCGCGCAGGTTTTCCTTGCCAGACAGAGTGGAAAAGCTTTCTGCTAGCATGTAGACCACAAAAGACGCTAAAGGCGAAGGTACGATGCTCCCCGGAGCTAAGCGCCGCTCCCGGGCGTCTTTCGGCAGAAGCCGCGCTAAGAGACCACTGTGAGCGGTACAATCGTCTTTGCGCGAAGAAGCCGCTTCTTCGGCTCACGGAGCCGGAGAGAGCGGCATGATCGGAAAGGTGAAGAAGGAAGCTGTACAACACTGGGATTGTATGCGCAGATTGCCAACTGATAGAAAACAGTACATTACCACTTTCCTGACTTTTCCAATCACATGAATATTCGATAAGAAGCTGTTTTGGACAGATTTTCTTTTCTTTATGGCAAACACTTGGCAGACCTCCGTGCAACGTCCAGAACACGATGGGAGATGTTTTCTGTGCTCGCGCAGGTTTTCCTTGCCAGACAGAGTGGAAAAGCTTTCTGCTAGCATGTAGACCACAAAAGACGCTAAAGGCGAAGGTACGATGCTCCCCGGAGCTAATCGCCGCTCCCGGGCGTCTTTCGGCAGAAGCCGCGCTAAGAGAGCACTGTGAGCGGTACAATCGTCTTAGCGCGAAGAAGCCGCTTCTTCGGCTCCGGGAGCCGGAGAGAGCGGCATGATCGGAAAGGTGAAGAAGGAAGCTGTACAACACTGGGATTGTATGCGCAGATTGCCAACTGATAGACAGCAGTACATTACCACTTTCCTGACTTTTCCAATCACATGAATATTCGATAAGAAACTGTTTTGGACAGATTTTCTTTTCTTTATGGCAAACACTTGGCAGACCTCCGTGCAACGTCCAGAACACGATGGGAGATGTTTTCTGTGCTCGCGCAGGTTTTCCTTGCCAGACAGAGTGGAAAAGCTTTCTGCTAGCATGTAGACCACAAAAGACGCTAAAGACGAAGGTACGATGCTCTCCGCAGCTAAGCGCCGCTCCCGGGCTTCTTTCGGCAGAAGCGGCGCTAAGAGAGCACAGTGAGCGGTACAATCGTCTTTGCGCGAAGAAGCCGCTTCTTCGGCTCCGGGAGCCGGAGAGAGCGGCATGATCGGAAAGGTGAAGAAGGAAGCTGTACAACACTGGGATTGTGTGCGCAGCTTGCCAACTGATAGAAAACAGTACATTACCACTTTCCTGACTTGTCCAATCACATGAATATTCGATAAGAAGAGGTTTTGGACAGATTTTCTTTTCTTTATGCCAAACACATGGCAGACCTCCGTGCAACGTCCAGAACACGATGGGAGATGTTTTCTGTGCTCGCGCAGGTTTTCCTTGCCAGACAGAGTGGAAAAGCTTTCTGCTAGCATGTAGACCACAAAAGACGCTAAAGACGAAGGTACGATGCTCCCCGGAGCTAAGCGCCGCTCCCGGGCTTCTTTCGGCAGAAGCGGCGCTAAGAGAGCACAGTGAGCGGTACAATCGTCTTTGCGCGAAGAAGCCGCTTCTTCGGCTCCGGGAGCCGGAGAGAGCGGCAGCATCGGAAAGGTGAAGAAGGAAGCTGTACAACAGTGGGATTGTGTGCGCAGCTTGCCAACTGATAGAAAACAGTACATTACCACTTTCCTGACTTTTCCAATCACATGAATATTCGATTGGAAGCTGTTTTGGACAACTTTTCTTTTCTTCTTGTCGAACACTTGGCAGACCTCCGTGCAACGTCCAGAACACGATGGGAGATGTTTTCTGTGCTCGCGCAGGTTTTCCTTGCCAGACAGAGTGGAAAAGCTTTCTGCTAGCATGTAGACCACAAAAGACGCTAAAGACGAAGGTACGATGCTCCCCGGAGCTAAGCGCCGCTCCCGGGCGTCTTTCGGCAGAAGCCGCGCTAAGAGAGCGCTGCGAGCGGTACAATCGTCTTTGCGCGAAGAAGCCGCTTCTTCGGCTCCGGGAGCCGGAGAGAGCGGCAGCATCGGAAAGGTGAAGAAGGAAGCCGTACAACACTGGGATTGTGTGCGCAGCTTGCCAACTGATAGAAAACAGTACATTACCACTTTCCTGACTTTTCCAATCACATGAATATTCGATTGGAATTTGTTTTGGACAACTTTTCTTTTCTTCTTGTCGAACACTTGGCAGACCTCCGTGCAACGTCCAGAACACGATGGGAGATGTTTTCTGTGCTCGCGCAGGTTTTCCTTGCCAGACAGAGTGGAAAAGCTATCTGCTAGCATGTAGACCACAAAAGACGCTAAAGGCGAAGGTACGATGCTCCTCGGAGCTAAGCGCCGCTCCCGGGCTTCTTTCGGCAGAAGCCGCGCTAAGAGAGCACAGTGAGCGGTACAATCGTCTTTGCGCGAAGAAGCCGCTTCTTTGGCTCCGGGAGCCGGAGAGAGCAGCAGCATCGGAAAGGTGAAGAAGGAAGCCGTACAACACTGGGATTGGGTGCACAGCTTGTCAACTGATAGAAAACAGTACATTACCACTTTCCTGACTTTTCCAATCACATGAATATTCGATTGGAATTTGTTTTGGACAGATTTTCTTTTCTTCTTGTCGAACACTTGGCAGACCTCCGTGCAACGTCCAGAACACGATGGGAGATGTTTTCTGTGCTCGCGCAGGTTTTCCTTGCCAGACAGAGTGGAAAAGCTTTCTGCTAGCATGTAGACCACAAAAGACGCTAAAGACGAAGGTACGATGCTCCCCGGAGCTAATCGCCGCTCCCGGGCTTCTTTCGGCAGAAGCCGCGCTAAGAGAGCACTGTGAGCGGTACAATCGTCTTTGCGCGAAGAAGCCGCTTCTTCGGCTCCGGGAGCCGGAGAGAGCGGCATGATCGGAAAGGTGAAGAAGGAAGCTGTACAACACTGGGATTGTGTGCGCAGCTTGCCAACTGATAGACAGTAGTACATTACCCCTTTCCTGACTTTTCCAATCACATGAATATTCGATTGGAAGCTGTTTTGGACAACTTTTCTTTTCTTCTTGTCGAACACTTGGCAGACCTCCGTGCAACGTCCAGAACACGATGGGAGATGTTTTCTGTGCTCGCGCAGGTTTTCCTTGCCAGACAGAGTGGAAAAGCTATCTGCTAGCATGTAGACCACAAAAGACGCTAAAGGCGAAGGTACGATGCTCCTCGGAGCTAAGCGCCGCTCCCGGGCTTCTTTCGGCAGAAGCCGCGCTAAGAGAGCACAGTGAGCGGTACAATCGTCTTTGCGCGAAGAAGCCGCTTCTTTGGCTCCGGGAGCCGGAGAGAGCAGCAGCATCGGAAAGGTGAAGAAGGAAGCCGTACAACACTGGGATTGGGTGCACAGCTTGTCAACTGATAGAAAACAGTACATTACCACTTTCCTGACTTTTCCAATCACATGAATATTCGATTGGAATTTGTTTTGGACAGATTTTCTTTTCTTCTTGTCGAACACTTGGCAGACCTCCGTGCAACGTCCAGAACACGATGGGAGATGTTTTCTGTGCTCGCGCAGGTTTTCCTTGCCAGACAGAGTGGAAAAGCTTTCTGCTAGCATGTAGACCACAAAAGACGCTAAAGACGAAGGTACGATGCTCCCCGGAGCTAATCGCCGCTCCCGGGCTTCTTTCGGCAGAAGCCGCGCTAAGAGAGCACTGTGAGCGGTACAATCGTCTTTGCGCGAAGAAGCCGCTTCTTCGGCTCCGGGAGCCGGAGAGAGCGGCATGATCGGAAAGGTGAAGAAGGAAGCTGTACAACACTGGGATTGTGTGCGCAGCTTGCCAACTGATAGACAGTAGTACATTACCCCTTTCCTGACTTTTCCAATCACATGAATATTCGATTGGAAGCTGTTTTGGACAACTTTTCTTTTCTTCTTGTCGAACACTTGGCAGACCTCCGTGCAACGTCCAGAACACGATGGGAGATGTTTTCTGTGCTCGCGCAGGTTTTCCTTGCCAGACAGAGTGGAAAAGCTATCTGCTAGCATGTAGACCACAAAAGACGCTAAAGGCGAAGGTACGATGCTCCCCGGAGCTAAGCGCCGCTCCCGGGCGTCTTTCGGCAGAAGCCGCTCTAAGAGAGCACTGTGAGCGGTACAATCGTCTTTGCGCGAAGAAGCCGCTTCTTCGGCTCCGGGAGCCGGAGAGAGCGGCATGATCGGAAAGGTGAAGAAGGAAGCTGTACAACACTGGGATTGTATGCGCAGATTGCCAACTGATAGACAGCAGTACATTACCACTTTCCTGACTTTTCCAATCACATGAATATTCGATAAGAAGCTGTTTTGGACAGATTTTCTTTTCTTTATGGCAAACACTTGGCAGACCTCCGTGCAACGTCCAGAACACGATGGGAGATGTTTTCTGTGCTCGCGCAGGTTTTCCTTGCCAGACAGAGTGGAAAAGCTTTCTGCTAGGATGTAGACCACAAAAGACGCTAAAGACGAAGGTACGATGCTCTCCGCAGCTAAGCGCCGCTCCCGGGCTTCTTTCGGCAGAAGCGGCGCTAAGAGAGCACAGTGAGCGGTACAATCGTCTTTGCGCGAAGAAGCCGCTTCTTCGGCTCCGGGAGCCGGAGAGAGCGGCATGATCGGAAAGGTGAAGAAGGAAGCTGTACAACACTGGGATTGTGTGCGCAGCTTGCCAACTGATAGAAAACAGTACATTACCACTTTCCTGACTTGTCCAATCACATGAATATTCGATAAGAAGAGGTTTTGGACAGATTTTCTTTTCTTTATGCCAAACACATGGCAGACCTCCGTGCAACGTCCAGAACACGATGGGAGATGTTTTCTGTGCTCGCGCAGGTTTTCCTTGCCAGACAGAGTGGAAAAGCTTTCTGCTAGCATGTAGACCACAAAAGACGCTAAAGACGAAGGTACGATGCTCTCCGGAGCTAAGCGCCGCTCCCGGGCTTCTTTCGGCAGAAGCCGCGCTAAGAGAGCACTGTGAGCGGTACAATCGTCTTTGCGCGAAGAAGCCGCTTCTTCGGCTCCGGGAGCCGGAGAGAGCGGCAGCATCGGAAAGGTGAAGAAGGAAGCTGTACAACACTGGGATTGTGTGCGCAGCTTGCCAACTGATAGACAGCAGTACATTACCACTTTCCTGACTTTTCCAATCACATGAATATTCGACTGGAAGCTGTTTTGGACAACTTTTCTTTTCTTCTTGTCGAACACTTGGCAGACCTCCGTGCAACGTCCAGAACACGATGGGAGATGTTTTCTGTGCTCGCGCAGGTTTTCCTTGCCAGACAGAGTGGAAAAGCTTTCTGCTAGCATGTAGACCACAAAAGACGCTAAAGACGAAGGTACGATGCTCCCCGGAGCTAAGCGCCACTCCCGGGCGTCTTTCGGCAGAAGCCGCGCTAAGAGAGCGCTGCGAGCGGTACAATCGTCTTTGCGCGAAGAAGCCGCTTCTTCGGCTCCGGGAGCCGGAGAGAGCGGCAGCATCGGAAAGGTGAAGAAGGAAGCCGTACAACACTGGGATTGTGTGCGCAGCTTGCCAACTGATAGAAAACAGTACATTACCACTTTCCTGACTTTTCCAATCACATGAATATTCGATTGGAATTTGTTTTGGACAACTTTTCTTTTCTTCTTGTCGAACACTTGGCAGACCTCCGTGCAACGTCCAGAACACGATGGGAGATGTTTTCTGTGCTCGCGCAGGTTTTCCTTGCCAGACAGAGTGGAAAAGCTATCTGCTAGCATGTAGACCACAAAAGACGCTAAAGGCGAAGGTACGATGCTCCTCGGAGCTAAGCGCCGCTCCCGGGCTTCTTTCGGCAGAAGCCGCGCTAAGAGAGCACTGTGAGCGGTACAATCGTCTTTGCGCGAAGAAGCCGCTTCTTCGGCTCCGGGAGCCGGAGAGAGCAGCAGCATCGGAAAGGTGAAGAAGGAAGCCGTACAACACTGGGATTGGGTGCACAGCTTGCCAACTGATAGAAAACAGTACATTACCACTTTCCTGACTTTTCCAATCACATGAATATTCGATAAGAAGCTGTTTTGGACAGATTTTCTTTTCTTCTTGTCGAACACTTGGCAGACCTCCGTGCAACGTCCAGAACACGATCGGAGATGTTACCTGTGCTCGCGCAGGTTTTCCTTGCCAGACAGAGTGGAAAAGCTTTCTGCTAGCATGTAGACCACAAAAGACGCTAAAGACGAATGTACGATGCTCCCCGGAGCTAAGCGCCGCTCCCGGGCGTCTTTCGGCAGAAGCCGCGCTAAGAGAGCGCTGCGAGCGGTACAATCGTCTTTGCGCGAAGAAGCCGCTTCTTCGGCTCCGGGAGCCGGAGAGAGCGGCAGCATCGGAAAGGTGAAGAAGGAAGCCGTACAACACTGGGATTGTGTGCACAGCTTGCCAACTGATAGAAAACAGTACATTACCACTTTCCTGACTTTTCCAATCACATGAATATTCGATAAGAAGCTGTTTAGGACAGATTTTCTTTTCTTTATGGCAAACACTTGGCAGAACTCCGTGCAACGTCCAGAACACGATGGGAGATGTTTTCTGTGCTCGCGCAGGTTTTCCTTGCCAGACAGAGTGGAAAAGCTTTCTGCTAGCATGTAGACCACAAAAGACGCTAAAGGCGAAGGTACGATGCTCCCCGGAGCTAATCGCCGCTCCCGGGCTTCTTTCGGCAGAAGCCGCGCTAAGAGAGCACTGTGAGCGGTACAATCGTCTTTGCGCGAAGAAGCCGCTTCTTCGGCTCCGGGAGCCGGAGAGAGCGGCATGATCGGAAAGGTGAAGAAGGAAGCTGTACAACACTGGGATTGTGTGCGCAGCTTGCCAACTGATAGACAGTAGTACATTACCCCTTTCCTGACTTTTCCAATCACATGAATATTCGATTGGAAGCTGTTTTGGACAACTTTTCTTTTCTTCTTGTCGAACACTTGGCAGACCTCCGTGCAACGTCCAGAACACGATGGGAGATGTTTTCTGTGCTCGCGCAGGTTTTCCTTGCCAGACAGAGTGGAAAAGCTATCTGCTAGCATGTAGACCACAAAAGACGCTAAAGGCGAAGGTACGATGCTCCCCGGAGCTAAGCGCCGCTCCCGGGCGTCTTTCGGCAGAAGCCGCGCTAAGAGAGCACTGTGAGCGGTACAATCGTCTTTGCGCGAAGAAGCCGCTTCTTCGGCTCCGGGAGCCGGAGAGAGCGGCATGATCGGAAAGGTGAAGAAGGAAGCTGTACAACACTGGGATTGTGTGCGCAGCTTGCCAACTGATAGAAAACAGTACATTACCACTTTCCTGACTTTTCCAATCACATGAATCTTCGATTGGAAGCTGTTTTGGACAGATTTTCTTTTCTTTATGGCAAACACTTGGCAGACCTCCGTGCAACGTCCAGAACACGATGGGAGATGTTTTCTGTGCTCGCGCAGGTTTTCCTTGCCAGACAGAGTGGAAAAGCTTTCTGCTAGCATGTAGACCACAAAAGACGCTAAAGGCGAAGGTACGATGCTCCCCGGAGCTAAGCGCCGCTCCCGGGCGTCTTTCGGCAGAAGCCGCGCTAAGAGAGCACTGTGAGCGGTACAATCGTCTTTGCGCGAAGAAGCCGCTTCTTCGGCTCCGGGAGCCGGAGAGAGCGGCATGATCGGAAAGGTGAAGAAGGAAGCTGTACAACACTGGGATTGTATGCGCAGATTGCCAACTGATAGACAGCAGTACATTACCACTTTCCTGACTTTTCCAATCACATGAATATTCGATAAGAAGCTGTTTTGGACAGATTTTCTTTTCTTTATGGCAAACACTTGGCAGACCTCCGTGCAACGTCCAGAACACGATGGGAGATGTTTTCTGTGCTCGCGCAGGTTTTCCTTGCCAGACAGAGTGGAAAAGCTTTCTGCTAGCATGTAGACCACAAAAGACGCTAAAGACGAAGGTACGATGCTCTCCGCAGCTAAGCGCCGCTCCCGGGCTTCTTTCGGCAGAAGCGGCGCTAAGAGAGCACAGTGAGCGGTACAATCGTCTTTGCGCGAAGAAGCCGCTTCTTCGGCTCCGGGAGCCGGAGAGAGCGGCATGATCGGAAAGGTGAAGAAGGAAGCTGTACAACACTGGGATTGTGTGCGCAGCTTGCCAACTGATAGAAAACAGTACATTACCACTTTCCTGACTTGTCCAATCACATGAATATTCGATAAGAAGAGGTTTTGGACAGATTTTCTTTTCTTTATGCCAAACACATGGCAGACCTCCGTGCAACGTCCAGAACACGATGGGAGATGTTTTCTGTGCTCGCGCAGGTTTTCCTTGCCAGACAGAGTGGAAAAGCTTTCTGCTAGCATGTAGACCACAAAAGACGCTAAAGACGAAGGTACGATGCTCCCCGGAGCTAAGCGCCGCTCCCGGGCTTCTTTCGGCAGAAGCCGCGCTAAGAGAGCACTGTGAGCGGTACAATCGTCTTTGCGCGAAGAAGCCGCTTCTTCGGCTCCGGGAGCCGGAGAGAGCGGCATGATCGGAAAGGTGAAGAAGGAAGCTGTACAACAGTGGGATTGTGTGCGCAGCTTGCCAACTGATAGAAAACAGTACATTACCACTTTCCTGACTTTTCCAATCACATGAATATTCGATTGGAAGCTGTTTTGGACAACTTTTCTTTTCTTCTTGTCGAACACTTGGCAGACCTCCGTGCAACGTCCAGAACACGATGGGAGATGTTTTCTGTGCTCGCGCAGGTTTTCCTTGCCAGACAGAGTGGAAAAGCTTTCTGCTAGCATGTAGACCACAAAAGACGCTAAAGACGAAGGTACGATGCTCCCCGGAGCTAAGCGCCGCTCCCGGGCGTCTTTCGGCAGAAGCCGCGCTAAGAGAGCGCTGCGAGCGGTACAATCGTCTTTGCGCGAAGAAGCCGCTTCTTCGGCTCCGGGAGCCGGAGAGAGCGGCAGCATCGGAAAGGTGAAGAAGGAAGCCGTACAACACTGGGATTGTGTGCGCAGCTTGCCAACTGATAGAAAACAGTACATTACCACTTTCCTGACTTTTCCAATCACATGAATATTCGATTGGAATTTGTTTTGGACAACTTTTCTTTTCTTCTTGTCGAACACTTGGCAGACCTCCGTGCAACGTCCAGAACACGATGGGAGATGTTTTCTGTGCTCGCGCAGGTTTTCCTTGCCAGACAGAGTGGAAAAGCTATCTGCTAGCATGTAGACCACAAAAGACGCTAAAGGCGAAGGTACGATGCTCCCCGGAACTAATCGCCGCTCCCGGGCTTCTTTCGGCAGAAGCCGCGCTAAGAGAGCACTGTGAGCGGTACAATCGTCTTTGCGCGAAGAAGCCGCTTCTTCGGCTCCGGGAGCCGGAGAGAGCAGCAGCATCGGAAAGGTGAAGAAGGAAGCCGTACAACACTGGGATTGGGTGCACAGCTTGCCAACTGATAGAAAACAGTACATTACCACTTTCCTGACTTTTCCAATCACATGAATATTCGATAAGAAGCTGTTTTAGACAGATTTTCTTTTCTTCTTGTCGAACACTTGGCAGACCTCCGTGCAACGTCCAGAACACGATGGGAGATGTTTTCTGTGCTCGCGCAGGTTTTCCTTGCCAGACAGAGTGGAAAAGCTTTCTGCTAGCATGTAGACCACAAAAGACGCTAAAGACGAAGGTACGATGCTCTCCGGAGCTAAGCGCCGCTCCCGGGCTTCTTTCGTCAGAAGCCGCGCTAAGAGAGCACTGTGAGCGGTACAATCGTCTTAGCGCGAAGAAGCCGCTTCTTCGGCTCCGGGAGCCGGAGAGAGCGGCAGCATCGGAAAGGTGAAGAAGGAAGCTGTACAACACTGGGATTGTGTGCGCAGCTTGCCAACTGATAGAAAACAGTACATTACCACTTTCCTGACTTTTCCAATCACATGAATATTCGATTGGAAGCTGTTTTGGACAACTTTTCTTTTCTTCTTGTCGAACACTTGGCAGACCTCCGTGCAACGTCCAGAACACGATGGGAGATGTTTTCTGTGCTCGCGCAGGTTTTCCTTGCCAGACAGAGTGGAAAAGCTTTCTGCTAGCATGTAGACCACAAAAGACGCTAAAGGCGAAGGTACGATGCTCCCCGGAGCTAATCGCCGCTCCCGGGCTTCTTTCGGCAGAAGCCGCGCTAAGAGAGCACTGTGAGCGGTACAATCGTCTTTGCGCGAAGAAGCCGCTTCTTCGGCTCCGGGAGCCGGAGAGAGCGGCAGCATCGGAAAGGTGAAGAAGGAAGCTGTACAACACTGGGATTGTGTGCGCAGCTTGCCAACTGATAGACAGCAGTACATTACCACTTTCCTGACTTTTCCAATCACATGAATATTCGACTGGAAGCTGTTTTGGACAACTTTTCTTTTCTTCTTGTCGAACACTTGGCAGACCTCCGTGCAACGTCCAGAACACGATGGGAGATGTTTTCTGTGCTCCCGCAGGTTTTCCTTGCCAGACAGAGTGGAAAAGCTTTCTGCTAGCATGTAGACCACAAAAGACGCTAAAGGCGAAGGTACGATGCTCCCCGGAGCTAATCGCCGCTCCCGGGCTTCTTTCGGCAGAAGCCGCGCTAAGAGAGCACTGTGAGCGGTACAATCGTCTTTGCGCGAAGAAGCCGCTTCTTCGGCTCCGGGAGCCGGAGAGAGCGGCATGATCGGAAAGGTGAAGAAGGAAGCTGTACAACACTGGGATTGTGTGCGCAGCTTGCCAACTGATAGACAGTAGTACATTACCCCTTTCCTGACTTTTCCAATCACATGAATATTCGATTGGAAGCTGTTTTGGACAACTTTTCTTTTCTTCTTGTCGAACACTTGGCAGACCTCCGTGCAACGTCCAGAACACGATGGGAGATGTTTTCTGTGCTCGCGCAGGTTTTCCTTGCCAGACAGAGTGGAAAAGCTTTCTGCTAAGATGTAGACCACAAAAGACGCTAAAGGCGAAGGTACGATGCTCCCCGGAGCTAAGCGCCGCTCCCGGGCGTCTTTCGGCAGAAGCCGCGCTAAGAGACCACTGTGAGCGGTACAATCGTCTTTGCGCGAAGAAGCCGCTTCTTCGGCTCCGGGAGCCGGAGAGAGCGGCATGATCGGAAAGGTGAAGAAGGAAGCTGTACAACACTGGGATTGTGTGCGCAGCTTGCCAACTGATAGAAAACAGTACATTACCACTTTCCTGACTTTTCCAATCACATGAATCTTCGATTGGAAGCTGTTTTGGACAGATTTTCTTTTCTTTATGGCAAACACTTGGCAGACCTCCGTGCAACGTCCAGAACGCGTTGGAGATGTTTTCTGTGCTCGCGCAGGTTTTCCTTGCCAGACAGAGTGGAAAAGCTTTCTGCTAGCATGTAGACCACAAAAGACGCTAAAGGCGAAGGTACGATGCTCCCCGGAGCTAAGCGCCGCTCCCGGGCGTCTTTCGGCAGAAGCCGCGCTAAGAGAGCACTGTGAGCGGTACAATCGTCTTTGCGCGAAGAAGCCGCTTCTTCGGCTCACGGAGCCGGAGAGAGCGGCATGATCGGAAAGGTGAAGAAGGAAGCTGTACAACACTGGGATTGTATGCGCAGATTGCCAACTGATAGACAGCAGTACATTACCACTTTCCTGACTTTTCCAATCACATGAATATTCGATAAGAAGCTGTTTTGGACAGATTTTCTTTTCTTTATGGCAAACACTTGGCAGACCTCCGTGCAACGTCCAGAACACGATGGGAGATGTTTTCTGTGCTCGCGCAGGTTTTCCTTGCCAGACAGAGTGGAAAAGCTTTCTGCTAGCATGTAGACCACAAAAGACGCTAAAGACGAAGGTACGATGCTCTCCGCAGCTAAGCGCCGCTCCCGGGCTTCTTTCGGCAGAAGCGGCGCTAAGAGAGCACAGTGAGCGGTACAATCGTCTTTGCGCGAAGAAGCCGCTTCTTCGGCTCCGGGAGCCGGAGAGAGCGGCATGATCGGAAAGGTGAAGAAGGAAGCTGTACAACACTGGGATTGTGTGCGCAGCTTGCCAACTGATAGAAAACAGTACATTACCACTTTCCTGACTTGTCCAATCACATGAATATTCGATAAGAAGAGGTTTTGGACAGATTTTCTTTTCTTCTTGTCGAACACTTGGCAGACCTCCGTGCAACGTCCAGAACACGATGGGAGATGTTTTCTGTGCTCGCGCAGGTTTTCCTTGCCAGACAGAGTGGAAAAGCTTTCTGCTAGCATGTAGACCACAAAAGACGCTAAAGGCGAAGGTACGATGCTCCCCGGAGCTAAGCGCCGCTCCCGGGCGTCTTTCGGCAGAAGCCGCGCTAAGAGACCACTGTGAGCGGTACAATCGTCTTTGCGCGAAGAAGCCGCTTCTTCGGCTCACGGAGCCGGAGAGAGCGGCATGATCGGAAAGGTGAAGAAGGAAGCTGTACAACACTGGGATTGTATGCGCAGATTGCCAACTGATAGAAAACAGTACATTACCACTTTCCTGACTTTTCCAATCACATGAATATTCGATTGGAAGCTGTTTTGGACAGATTTTCTTTTCTTTATGGCAAACACTTGGCAGACCTCCGTGCAACGTCCAGAACACGATGGGAGATGTTTTCTGTGCTCGCGCAGGTTTTCCTTGCCAGACAGAGTGGAAAAGCTTTCTGCTAGCATGTAGACCACAAAAGACGCTAAAGGCGAAGGTACGATGCTCCCCGGAGCTAATCGCCGCTCCCGGGCGTCTTTCGGCAGAAGCCGCGCTAAGAGAGCACTGTGAGCGGTACAATCGTCTTAGCGCGAAGAAGCCGCTTCTTCGGCTCCGGGAGCCGGAGAGAGCGGCATGATCGGAAAGGTGAAGAAGGAAGCTGTACAACACTGGGATTGTATGCGCAGATTGCCAACTGATAGACAGCAGTACATTACCACTTTCCTGACTTTTCCAATCACATGAATATTCGATAAGAAACTGTTTTGGACAGATTTTCTTTTCTTTATGGCAAACACTTGGCAGACCTCCGTGCAACGTCCAGAACACGATGGGAGATGTTTTCTGTGCTCGCGCAGGTTTTCCTTGCCAGACAGAGTGGAAAAGCTTTCTGCTAGCATGTAGACCACAAAAGACGCTAAAGGCGAAGGTACGATGCTCCCCGGAGCTAAGCGCCGCTCCCGGGCGTCTTTCGGCAGAAGCCGCGCTAAGAGACCACTGTGAGCGGTACAATCGTCTTTGCGCGAAGAAGCCGCTTCTTCGGCTCACGGAGCCGGAGAGAGCGGCATGATCGGAAAGGTGAAGAAGGAAGCTGTACAACACTGGGATTGTATGCGCAGATTGCCAACTGATAGAAAACAGTACATTACCACTTTCCTGACTTTTCCAATCACATGAATATTCGATTGGAAGCTGTTTTGGACAACTTTTCTTTTCTTCTTGTCGAACACTTGGCAGACCTCCGTGCAACGTCCAGAACACGATGGGAGATGTTTTCTGTGCTCGCGCAGGTTTTCCTTGCCAGACAGAGTGGAAAAGCTTTCTGCTAGCATGTAGACCACAAAAGACGCTAAAGACGAAGGTACGATGCTCCCCGGAGCTAAGCGCCGCTCCCGGGCGTCTTTCGGCAGAAGCCGCGCTAAGAGAGCGCTGCGAGCGGTACAATCGTCTTTGCGCGAAGAAGCCGCTTCTTCGGCTCCGGGAGCCGGAGAGAGCGGCAGCATCGGAAAGGTGAAGAAGGAAGCCGTACAACACTGGGATTGTGTGCGCAGCTTGCCAACTGATAGAAAACAGTACATTACCACTTTCCTGACTTTTCCAATCACATGAATATTCGATTGGAATTTGTTTTGGACAACTTTTCTTTTCTTCTTGTCGAACACTTGGCAGACCTCCGTGCAACGTCCAGAACACGATGGGAGATGTTTTCTGTGCTCGCGCAGGTTTTCCTTGCCAGACAGAGTGGAAAAGCTATCTGCTAGCATGTAGACCACAAAAGACGCTAAAGGCGAAGGTACGATGCTCCTCGGAGCTAAGCGCCGCTCCCGGGCTTCTTTCGGCAGAAGCCGCGCTAAGAGAGCACAGTGAGCGGTACAATCGTCTTTGCGCGAAGAAGCCGCTTCTTTGGCTCCGGGAGCCGGAGAGAGCAGCAGCATCGGAAAGGTGAAGAAGGAAGCCGTACAACACTGGGATTGGGTGCACAGCTTGCCAACTGATAGAAAACAGTACATTACCACTTTCCTGACTTTTCCAATCACATGAATATTCGATAAGAAGCTGTTTTGGACAGATTTTCTTTTCTTCTTGTCGAACACTTGGCAGACCTCCGTGCAACGTCCAGAACACGATGGGAGATGTTTTCTGTGCTCGCGCAGGTTTTCCTTGCCAGACAGAGTGGAAAAGCTTTCTGCTAGCATGTAGACCACAAAAGACGCTAAAGACGAAGGTACGATGCTCTCCGGAGCTAAGCGCCGCTCCCGGGCTTCTTTCGTCAGAAGCCGCGCTAAGAGAGCACTGTGAGCGGTACAATCGTCTTAGCGCGAAGAAGCCGCTTCTTCGGCTCCGGGAGCCGGAGAGAGCGGCAGCATCGGAAAGGTGAAGAAGGAAGCTGTACAACACTGGGATTGTGTGCGCAGCTTGCCAACTGATAGAAAACAGTACATTACCACTTTCCTGACTTTTCCAATCACATGAATATTCGATTGGAAGCTGTTTTGGACAACTTTTCTTTTCTTCTTGTCGAACACTTGGCAGACCTCCGTGCAACGTCCAGAACACGATGGGAGATGTTTTCTGTGCTCGCGCAGGTTTTCCTTGCCAGACAGAGTGGAAAAGCTTTCTGCTAGCATGTAGACCACAAAAGACGCTAAAGACGAAGGTACGATGCTCCCCGGAGCTAAGCGCCGCTCCCGGGCTTCTTTCGGCAGAAGCCGCGCTAAGAGAGCGCTGCGAGCGGTAAAATCGTCTTTGCGCGAAGAAGCCGCTTCTTCGGCTCCGGGAGCCGGAGAGAGCGGCAGCATCGGAAAGGTGAAGAAGGAAGCCGTACAACACTGGGATTGTGTGCACAGCTTGCCAACTGATAGAAAACAGTACATTACCACTTTCCTGACTTTTCCAATCACATGAATATTCGATAAGAAGCTGTTTTGGACAGATTTTCTTTTCTTTATGGCAAACACTTGGCAGACCTCCGTGCAACGTCCAGAACACGATGGGAGATGTTTTCTGTGCTCGCGCAGGTTTTCCTTGCCAGACAGAGTGGAAAAGCTATCTGCTAGCATGTAGACCACAAAAGACGCTAAAGGCGAAGGTACGATGCTCCTCGGAGCTAAGCGCCGCTCCCGGGCTTCTTTCGGCAGAAGCCGCGCTAAGAGAGCACAGTGAGCGGTACAATCGTCTTTGCGCGAAGAAGCCGCTTCTTTGGCTCCGGGAGCCGGAGAGAGCAGCAGCATCGGAAAGGTGAAGAAGGAAGCCGTACAACACTGGGATTGGGTGCACAGCTTGTCAACTGATAGAAAACAGTACATTACCACTTTCCTGACTTTTCCAATCACATGAATATTCGATAAGAAGCTGTTTTGGACAGATTTTCTTTTCTTCTTGTCGAACACTTGGCAGACCTCCGTGCAACGTCCAGAACACGATGGGAGATGTTTTCTGTGCTCGCGCAGGTTTTCCTTGCCAGACAGAGTGGAAAAGCTTTCTGCTAGCATGTAGACCACAAAAGACGCTAAAGACGAAGGTACGATGCTCTCCGGAGCTAAGCGCCGCTCCCGGGCTTCTTTCGTCAGAAGCCGCGCTAAGAGAGCACTGTGAGCGGTACAATCGTCTTTGCGCGAAGAAGCCGCTTCTTCGGCTCCGGGAGCCGGAGAGAGCGGCAGCATCGGAAAGGTGAAGAAGGAAGCTGTACAACACTGGGATTGTGTGCGCAGCTTGCCAACTGATAGAAAACAGTACATTACCACTTTCCTGACTTTTCCAATCACATGAATATTCGATTGGAAGCTGTTTTGGACAACTTTTCTTTTCTTCTTGTCGAACACTTGGCAGACCTCCGTGCAACGTCCAGAACACGATGGGAGATGTTTTCTGTGCTCGCGCAGGTTTTCCTTGCCAGACAGAGTGGAAAAGCTTTCTGCTAGCATGTAGACCACAAAAGACGCTAAAGACGAAGGTACGATGCTCCCCGGAGCTAAGCGCCGCTCCCGGGCTTCTTTCGGCAGAAGCCGCGCTAAGAGAGTGCTGCGAGCGGTAAAATCGTCTTTGCGCGAAGAAGCCGCTTCTTCGGCTCCGGGAGCCGGAGAGAGCGGCAGCATCGGAAAGGTGAAGAAGGAAGCCGTACAACACTGGGATTGTGTGCACAGCTTGCCAACTGATAGAAAACAGTACATTACCACTTTCCTGACTTTTCCAATCACATGAATATTCGATAAGAAGCTGTTTTGGACAGATTTTCTTTTCTTTATGGCAAACACTTGGCAGACCTCCGTGCAACGTCCAGAACACGATGGGAGATGTTTTCTGTGCTCGCGCAGGTTTTCCTTGCCAGACAGAGTGGAAAAGCTTTCTGCTAGCATGTAGACCACAAAAGACGCTAAAGGCGAAGGTACGATGCTCCCCGGAGCTAATCGCCGCTCCCGGGCTTCTTTCGGCAGAAGCCGCGCTAAGAGAGCACTGTGAGCGGTACAATCGTCTTTGCGCGAAGAAGCCGCTTCTTCGGCTCCGGGAGCCGGAGAGAGCGGCAGCATCGGAAAGGTGAAGAAGGAAGCTGTACAACAGTGGGATTGTGTGCGCAGCTTGCCAACTGATAGAAAACAGTACATTACCACTTTCCTGACTTTTCCAATCACATGAATATTCGATTGGAAGCTGTTTTGGACAACTTTTCTTTTCTTCTTGTCGAACACTTGGCAGACCTCCGTGCAACGTCCAGAACACGATGGGAGATGTTTTCTGTGCTCGCGCAGGTTTTCCTTGCCAGACAGAGTGGAAAAGCTTTCTGCTAGCATGTAGACCACAAAAGACGCTAAAGACGAAGGTACGATGCTCCCCGGAGCTAAGCGCCGCTCCCGGGCTTCTTTCGGCAGAAGCCGCGCTAAGAGAGCGCTGCGAGCGGTACAATCGTCTTTGCGCGAAGAAGCCGCTTCTTCGGCTCCGGGAGCCGGAGAGAGCGGCAGCATCGGAAAGGTGAAGAAGGAAGCCGTACAACACTGGGATTGTGTGCACAGCTTGCCAACTGATAGAAAACAGTACATTACCACTTTCCTGACTTTTCCAATCACATGAATATTCGATAAGAAGCTGTTTAGGACAGATTTTCTTTTCTTTATGGCAAACACTTGGCAGACCTCCGTGCAACGTCCAGAACACGATGGGAGATGTTTTCTGTGCTCGCGCAGGTTTTCCTTGCCAGACAGAGTGGAAAAGCTTTCTGCTAGCATGTAGACCACAAAAGACGCTAAAGGCGAAGGTACGATGCTCCCCGGAGCTAATCGCCGCTCCCGGGCTTCTTTCGGCAGAAGCCGCGCTAAGAGAGCACTGTGAGCGGTACAATCGTCTTTGCGCGAAGAAGCCGCTTCTTCGGCTCCGGCAGCCGGAGAGAGCGGCATGATCGGAAAGGTGAAGAAGGAAGCTGTACAACACTGGGATTGTGTGCGCAGCTTGCCAACTGATAGACAGTAGTACATTACCCCTTTCCTGACTTTTCCAATCACATGAATATTCGATTGGAAGCTGTTTTGGACAACTTTTCTTTTCTTCTTGTCGAACACTTGGCAGACCTCCGTGCAACGTCCAGAACACGATGGGAGATGTTTTCTGTGCTCGCGCAGGTTTTCCTTGCCAGACAGAGTGGAAAAGCTATCTGCTAGCATGTAGACCACAAAAGACGCTAAAGGCGAAGGTACGATGCTCCCCGGAGCTAAGCGCCGCTCCCGGGCGTCTTTCGGCAGAAGCCGCGCTAAGAGAGCACTGTGAGCGGTACAATCGTCTTTGCGCGAAGAAGCCGCTTCTTCGGCTCCGGGAGCCGGAGAGAGCGGCATGATCGGAAAGGTGAAGAAGGAAGCTGTACAACACTGGGATTGTGTGCGCAGCTTGCCAACTGATAGAAAACAGTACATTACCACTTTCCTGACTTTTCCAATCACATGAATCTTCGATTGGAAGCTGTTTTGGACAGATTTTCTTTTCTTTATGGCAAACACTTGGCAGACCTCCGTGCAACGTCCAGAACACGATGGGAGATGTTTTCTGTGCTCGCGCAGGCTTTCCTTGCCAGACAGAGTGGAAAAGCTTTCTGCTAGCATGTAGACCACAAAAGACGCTAAAGACGAAGGTACGATGCTCCCCGGAGCTAAGCGCCGCTCCCGGGCTTCTTTCGGCAGAAGCCGCGCTAAGAGAGCGCTGCGAGCGGTAAAATCGTCTTTGCGCGAAGAAGCCGCTTCTTCGGCTCCGGGAGCCGGAGAGAGCGGCAGCATCGGAAAGGTGAAGAAGGAAGCCGTACAACACTGGGATTGGGTGCACAGCTTGCCAACTGATAGAAAACAGTACATTACCACTTTCCTGACTTTTCCAATCACATGAATATTCGATAAGAAGCTGTTTTGGACAGATTTTCTTTTCTTTATGGCAAACACTTGGCAGACCTCCGTGCAACGTCCAGAACACGATGGGAGATGTTTTCTGTGCTCGCGCAGGTTTTCCTTGCCAGACAGAGTGGAAAAGCTTTCTGCTAGCATGTAGACCACAAAAGACGCTAAAGGCGAAGGTACGATGCTCCCCGGAGCTAATCGCCGCTCCCGGGCTTCTTTCGGCAGAAGCCGCGCTAAGAGAGCACTGTGAGCGGTACAATCGTCTTTGCGCGAAGAAGCCGCTTCTTCGGCTCCGGGAGCCGGAGAGAGCGGCATGATCGGAAAGGTGAAGAAGGAAGCTGTACAACACTGGGATTGTGTGCGCAGCTTGCCAACTGATAGAAAACAGTACATTACCCCTTTCCTGACTTTTCCAATCACATGAATATTCGATTGGAAGCTGTTTTGGACAACTTTTCTTTTCTTCTTGTCGAACACTTGGCAGACCTCCGTGCAACGTCCAGAACACGATGGGAGATGTTTTCTGTGCTCGCGCAGGTTTTCCTTGCCAGACAGAGTGGAAAAGCTTTCTGCTAAGATGTAGACCACAAAAGACGCTAAAGGCGAAGGTACGATGCTCCCCGGAGCTAAGCGCCGCTCCCGGGCGTCATTCGGCAGAAGCCGCGCTAAGAGAGCACTGTGAGCGGTACAATCGTCTTTGCGCGAAGAAGCCGCTTCTTCGGCTCCGGGAGCCGGAGAGAGCGGCAGCATCGGAAAGGTGAAGAAGGAAGCTGTACAACACTGGGATTGTGTGCGCAGCTTGCCAACTGATAGAAAACAGTACATTACCACTTTCCTGACTTTTCCAATCACATGAATCTTCGATTGGAAGCTGTTTTGGACAGATATTCTTTTCTTTATGGCAAACACTTGGCAGACATCCGTGCAACGTCCAGAACGCGTTGGAGATGTTTTCTGTGCTCGCGCAGGTTTTCCTTGCCAGACAGAGTGGAAAAGCTTTCTGCTAGCATGTAGACCACAAAAGACGCTAAAGGCGAAGGTACGATGCTCCCCGGAGCTAAGCGCCGCTCCCGGGCGTCTTTCGGCAGAAGCCGCGCTAAGAGAGCACTGTGAGCGGTACAATCGTCTTTGCGCGAAGAAGCCGCTTCTTCGGCTCCGGGAGCCGGAGAGAGCGGCAGCATCGGAAAGGTGAAGAAGGAAGCCGTACAACACTGGGATTGTGTGCACAGCTTGCCAACTGATAGAAAACAGTACATTACCACTTTCCTGACTTTTCCAATCACATGAATATTCGATAAGAAGCTGTTTTGGACAGATTTTCTTTTCTTTATGGCAAACACTTGGCAGACCTCCGTGCAACGTCCAGAACACGATGGGAGATGTTTTCTGTGCTCGCGCAGGTTTTCCTTGCCAGACAGAGTGGAAAAGCTTTCTGCTAGCATGTAGACCACAAAAGACGCTAAAGGCGAAGGTACGATGCTCTCCGGAGCTAATCGCCGCTCCCGGGCTTCTTTCGGCAGAAGCCGCGCTAAGAGAGCACTGTGAGCGGTACAATCGTCTTTGCGCGAAGAAGCCGCTTCTTCGGCTCCGGGAGCCGGAGAGAGCGGCAGCATCGGAAAGGTGAAGAAGGAAGCTGTACAACACTGGGATTGTGTGCGCAGCTTGCCAACTGATAGACAGCAGTACATTACCACTTTCCTGACTTTTCCAATCACATGAATATTCGACTGGAAGCTGTTTTGGACAACTTTTCTTTTCTTCTTGTCGAACACTTGGCAGACCTCCGTGCAACGTCCAGAACACGATGGGAGATGTTTTCTGTGCTCGCGCAGGTTTTCCTTGCCAGACAGAGTGGAAAAGCTTTCTGCTAGGATGTAGACCACAAAAGACGCTAAAGACGAAGGTACGATGCTCCCCGGAGCTAAGCGCCGCTCCCGGGCTTCTTTCGGCAGAAGCCGCGCTAAGAGAGCACTGTGAGCGGTACAATCGTCTTTGCGCGAAGAAGCCGCTTCTTCGGCTCCGGGAGCCGGAGAGAGCGGCAGCATCGGAAAGGTGAAGAAGGAAGCTGTACAACACTGGGATTGTGTGCGCAGCTTGCCAACTGATAGAAAACAGTACATTACCACTTTCCTGACTTTTCCAATCACATGAATATTCGATTGGAAGCTGTTTTGGACAACTTTTCTTTTCTTCTTGTCGAACACTTGGCAGACCTCCGTGCAACGTCCAGAACACGATCGGAGATGTTACCTGTGCTCGCGCAGGTTTTCCTTGCCAGACAGAGTGGAAAAGCTTTCTGCTAGCATGTAGACCACAAAAGACGCTAAAGACGAAGGTACGATGCTCCCCGGAGCTAAGCGCCGCTCCCGGGCTTCTTTCGGCAGAAGCCGCGCTAAGAGAGCGCTGCGAGCGGTACAATCGTCTTTGCGCGAAGAAGCCGCTTCTTCGGCTCCGGGAGCCGGAGAGAGCGGCAGCATCGGAAAGGTGAAGAAGGAAGCCGTACAACACTGGGATTGTGTGCACAGCTTGCCAACTGATAGAAAACAGTACATTACCACTTTCCTGACTTTTCCAATCACATGAATATTCGATAAGAAGCTGTTTAGGACAGATTTTCTTTTCTTTATGGCAAACACTTGGCAGACCTCCGTGCAACGTCCAGAACACGATGGGAGATGTTTTCTGTGCTCGCGCAGGTTTTCCTTGCCAGACAGAGTGGAAAAGCTTTCTGCTAGCATGTAGACCACAAAAGACGCTAAAGGCGAAGGTACGATGCTCCCCGGAGCTAATCGCCGCTCCCGGGCTTCTTTCGGCAGAAGCCGCGCTAAGAGAGCACTGTGAGCGGTACAATCGTCTTTGCGCGAAGAAGCCGCTTCTTCGGCTCCGGGAGCCGGAGAGAGCGGCAGCATCGGAAAGGTGAAGAAGGAAGCTGTACAACACTGGGATTGTGTGCGCAGCTTGCCAACTGATAGACAGTAGTACATTACCCCTTTCCTGACTTTTCCAATCACATGAATATTCGATTGGAAGCTGTTTTGGACAACTTTTCTTTTCTTCTTGTCGAACACTTGGCAGACCTCCGTGCAACGTCCAGAACACGATGGGAGATGTTTTCTGTGCTCGCGAAGGTTTTCCTTGCCAGACAGAGTGGAAAAGCTTTCTGCTAAGATGTAGACCACAAAAGACGCTAAAGGCGAAGGTACGATGCTCCCCGGAGCTAAGCGCCGCTCCCGGGCGTCTTTCGGCAGAAGCCGCGCTAAGAGACCACTGTGAGCGGTACAATCGTCTTTGCGCGAAGAAGCCGCTTCTTCGGCTCCGGGAGCCGGAGAGAGCGGCATGATCGGAAAGGTGAAGAAGGAAGCTGTACAACACTGGGATTGTGTGCGCAGCTTGCCAACTGATAGAAAACAGTACATTACCACTTTCCTGACTTTTCCAATCACATGAATCTTCGATTGGAAGCTGTTTTGGACAGATTTTCTTTTCTTTATGGCAAACACTTGGCAGACCTCCGTGCCACGTCCAGAACGCGTTGGAGATGTTTTCTGTGCTCGCGCAGGTTTTCCTTGCCAGACAGAGTGGAAAAGCTTTCTGCTAGCATGTAGACCACAAAAGACGCTAAAGGCGAAGGTACGATGCTCCCCGGAGCTAAGCGCCGCTCCCGGGCGTCTTTCGGCAGAAGCCGCGCTAAGAGAGCACTGTGAGCGGTACAATCGTCTTTGCGCGAAGAAGCCGCTTCTTCGGCTCACGGAGCCGGAGAGAGCGGCATGATCGGAAAGGTGAAGAAGGAAGCTGTACAACACTGGGATTGTATGCGCAGATTGCCAACTGATAGACAGCAGTACATTACCACTTTCCTGACTTTTCCAATCACATGAATATTCGATAAGAAGCTGTTTTGGACAGATTTTCTTTTCTTTATGGCAAACACTTGGCAGACCTCCGTGCAACGTCCAGAACACGATGGGAGATGTTTTCTGTGCTCGCGCAGGTTTTCCTTGCCAGACAGAGTGGAAAAGCTTTCTGCTAGCATGTAGACCACAAAAGACGCTAAAGACGAAGGTACGATGCTCTCCGCAGCTAAGCGCCGCTCCCGGGCTTCTTTCGGCAGAAGCCGCGCTAAGAGAGCACAGTGAGCGGTACAATCGTCTTTGCGCGAAGAAGCCGCTTCTTCGGCTCCGGGAGCCGGAGAGAGCGGCATGATCGGAAAGGTGAAGAAGGAAGCTGTACAACACTGGGATTGTGTGCGCAGCTTGCCAACTGATAGAAAACAGTACATTACCACTTTCCTGACTTGTCCAATCACATGAATATTCGATAAGAAGAGGTTTTGGACAGATTTTCTTTTCTTTATGCCAAACACATGGCAGACCTCCGTGCAACGTCCAGAACACGATGGGAGATGTTTTCTGTGCTCGCGCAGGTTTTCCTTGCCAGACAGAGTGGAAAAGCTTTCTGCTAGCATGTAGACCACAAAAGACGCTAAAGACGAAGGTACGATGCTCTCCGGAGCTAAGCGCCGCTCCCGGGCTTCTTTCGTCAGAAGCCGCGCTAAGAGAGCACTGTGAGCGGTACAATCGTCTTAGCGCGAAGAAGCCGCTTCTTCGGCTCCGGGAGCCGGAGAGAGCGGCAGCATCGGAAAGGTGAAGAAGGAAGCTGTACAACACTGGGATTGTGTGCGCAGCTTGCCAACTGATAGAAAACAGTACATTACCACTTTCCTGACTTTTCCAATCACATGAATATTCGATTGGAAGCTGTTTTGGACAACTTTTCTTTTCTTCTTGTCGAACACTTGGCAGACCTCCGTGCAACGTCCAGAACACGATGGGAGATGTTTTCTGTGCTCGCGCAGGTTTTCCTTGCCAGACAGAGTGGAAAAGCTTTCTGCTAGCATGTAGACCACAAAAGACGCTAAAGGCGAAGGTACGATGCTCCCCGGAGCTAATCGCCGCTCCCGGGCTTCTTTCGGCAGAAGCCGCGCTAAGAGAGCACTGTGAGCGGTACAATCGTCTTTGCGCGAAGAAGCCGCTTCTTCGGCTCCGGGAGCCGGAGAGAGCGGCAGCATCGGAAAGGTGAAGAAGGAAGCTGTACAACACTGGGATTGTGTGCGCAGCTTGCCAACTGATAGACAGCAGTACATTACCACTTTCCTGACTTTTCCAATCACATGAATATTCGACTGGAAGCTGTTTTGGACAACTTTTCTTTTCTTCTTGTCGAACACTTGGCAGACCTCCGTGCAACGTCCAGAACACGATGGGAGATGTTTTCTGTGCTCCCGCAGGTTTTCCTTGCCAGACAGAGTGGAAAAGCTTTCTGCTAGCATGTAGACCACAAAAGACGCTAAAGGCGAAGGTACGATGCTCCCCGGAGCTAATCGCCGCTCCCGGGCTTCTTTCGGCAGAAGCCGCGCTAAGAGAGCACTGTGAGCGGTACAATCGTCTTTGCGCGAAGAAGCCGCTTCTTCGGCTCCGGGAGCCGGAGAGAGCGGCATGATCGGAAAGGTGAAGAAGGAAGCTGTACAACACTGGGATTGTGTGCGCAGCTTGCCAACTGATAGACAGTAGTACATTACCCCTTTCCTGACTTTTCCAATCACATGAATATTCGATTGGAAGCTGTTTTGGACAACTTTTCTTTTCTTCTTGTCGAACACTTGGCAGACCTCCGTGCAACGTCCAGAACACGATGGGAGATGTTTTCTGTGCTCGCGCAGGTTTTCCTTGCCAGACAGAGTGGAAAAGCTTTCTGCTAAGATGTAGACCACAAAAGACGCTAAAGGCGAAGGTACGATGCTCCCCGGAGCTAAGCGCCGCTCCCGGGCGTCTTTCGGCAGAAGCCGCGCTAAGAGACCACTGTGAGCGGTACAATCGTCTTTGCGCGAAGAAGCCGCTTCTTCGGCTCCGGGAGCCGGAGAGAGCGGCATGATCGGAAAGGTGAAGAAGGAAGCTGTACAACACTGGGATTGTGTGCGCAGCTTGCCAACTGATAGAAAACAGTACATTACCACTTTCCTGACTTTTCCAATCACATGAATCTTCGATTGGAAGCTGTTTTGGACAGATTTTCTTTTCTTTATGGCAAACACTTGGCAGACCTCCGTGCAACGTCCAGAACGCGTTGGAGATGTTTTCTGTGCTCGCGCAGGTTTTCCTTGCCAGACAGAGTGGAAAAGCTTTCTGCTAGCATGTAGACCACAAAAGACGCTAAAGGCGAAGGTACGATGCTCCCCGGAGCTAAGCGCCGCTCCCGGGCGTCTTTCGGCAGAAGCCGCGCTAAGAGAGCACTGTGAGCGGTACAATCGTCTTTGCGCGAAGAAGCCGCTTCTTCGGCTCACGGAGCCGGAGAGAGCGGCATGATCGGAAAGGTGAAGAAGGAAGCTGTACAACACTGGGATTGTATGCGCAGATTGCCAACTGATAGACAGCAGTACATTACCACTTTCCTGACTTTTCCAATCACATGAATATTCGATAAGAAGCTGTTTTGGACAGATTTTCTTTTCTTTATGGCAAACACTTGGCAGACCTCCGTGCAACGTCCAGAACACGATGGGAGATGTTTTCTGTGCTCGCGCAGGTTTTCCTTGCCAGACAGAGTGGAAAAGCTTTCTGCTAGCATGTAGACCACAAAAGACGCTAAAGACGAAGGTACGATGCTCTCCGCAGCTAAGCGCCGCTCCCGGGCTTCTTTCGGCAGAAGCGGCGCTAAGAGAGCACAGTGAGCGGTACAATCGTCTTTGCGCGAAGAAGCCGCTTCTTCGGCTCCGGGAGCCGGAGAGAGCGGCATGATCGGAAAGGTGAAGAAGGAAGCTGTACAACACTGGGATTGTGTGCGCAGCTTGCCAACTGATAGAAAACAGTACATTACCACTTTCCTGACTTGTCCAATCACATGAATATTCGATAAGAAGAGGTTTTGGACAGATTTTCTTTTCTTTATGCCAAACACATGGCAGACCTCCGTGCAACGTCCAGAACACGATGGGAGATGTTTTCTGTGCTCGCGCAGGTTTTCCTTGCCAGACAGAGTGGAAAAGCTTTCTGCTAGCATGTAGACCACAAAAGACGCTAAAGACGAAGGTACGATGCTCTCCGGAGCTAAGCGCCGCTCCCGGGCTTCTTTCGTCAGAAGCCGCGCTAAGAGAGCACTGTGAGCGGTACAATCGTCTTAGCGCGAAGAAGCCGCTTCTTCGGCTCCGGGAGCCGGAGAGAGCGGCAGCATCGGAAAGGTGAAGAAGGAAGCTGTACAACACTGGGATTGTGTGCGCAGCTTGCCAACTGATAGAAAACAGTACATTACCACTTTCCTGACTTTTCCAATCACATGAATATTCGATTGGAAGCTGTTTTGGACAACTTTTCTTTTCTTCTTGTCGAACACTTGGCAGACCTCCGTGCAACGTCCAGAACACGATGGGAGATGTTTTCTGTGCTCGCGCAGGTTTTCCTTGCCAGACAGAGTGGAAAAGCTTTCTGCTAGCATGTAGACCACAAAAGACGCTAAAGGCGAAGGTACGATGCTCCCCGGAGCTAATCGCCGCTCCCGGGCTTCTTTCGGCAGAAGCCGCGCTAAGAGAGCACTGTGAGCGGTACAATCGTCTTTGCGCGAAGAAGCCGCTTCTTCGGCTCCGGGAGCCGGAGAGAGCGGCAGCATCGGAAAGGTGAAGAAGGAAGCTGTACAACACTGGGATTGTGTGCGCAGCTTGCCAACTGATAGACAGCAGTACATTACCACTTTCCTGACTTTTCCAATCACATGAATATTCGACTGGAAGCTGTTTTGGACAACTTTTCTTTTCTTCTTGTCGAACACTTGGCAGACCTCCGTGCAACGTCCAGAACACGATGGGAGATGTTTTCTGTGCTCCCGCAGGTTTTCCTTGCCAGACAGAGTGGAAAAGCTTTCTGCTAGCATGTAGACCACAAAAGACGCTAAAGGCGAAGGTACGATGCTCCCCGGAGCTAATCGCCGCTCCCGGGCTTCTTTCGGCAGAAGCCGCGCTAAGAGAGCACTGTGAGCGGTACAATCGTCTTTGCGCGAAGAAGCCGCTTCTTCGGCTCCGGGAGCCGGAGAGAGCGGCATGATCGGAAAGGTGAAGAAGGAAGCTGTACAACACTGGGATTGTGTGCGCAGCTTGCCAACTGATAGACAGTAGTACATTACCCCTTTCCTGACTTTTCCAATCACATGAATATTCGATTGGAAGCTGTTTTGGACAACTTTTCTTTTCTTCTTGTCGAACACTTGGCAGACCTCCGTGCAACGTCCAGAACACGATGGGAGATGTTTTCTGTGCTCGCGCAGGTTTTCCTTGCCAGACAGAGTGGAAAAGCTTTCTGCTAAGATGTAGACCACAAAAGACGCTAAAGGCGAAGGTACGATGCTCCCCGGAGCTAAGCGCCGCTCCCGGGCGTCTTTCGGCAGAAGCCGCGCTAAGAGACCACTGTGAGCGGTACAATCGTCTTTGCGCGAAGAAGCCGCTTCTTCGGCTCCGGGAGCCGGAGAGAGCGGCATGATCGGAAAGGTGAAGAAGGAAGCTGTACAACACTGGGATTGTGTGCGCAGCTTGCCAACTGATAGAAAACAGTACATTACCACTTTCCTGACTTTTCCAATCACATGAATCTTCGATTGGAAGCTGTTTTGGACAGATTTTCTTTTCTTTATGGCAAACACTTGGCAGACCTCCGTGCAACGTCCAGAACGCGTTGGAGATGTTTTCTGTGCTCGCGCAGGTTTTCCTTGCCAGACAGAGTGGAAAAGCTTTCTGCTAGCATGTAGACCACAAAAGACGCTAAAGGCGAAGGTACGATGCTCCCCGGAGCTAAGCGCCGCTCCCGGGCGTCTTTCGGCAGAAGCCGCGCTAAGAGAGCACTGTGAGCGGTACAATCGTCTTTGCGCGAAGAAGCCGCTTCTTCGGCTCACGGAGCCGGAGAGAGCGGCATGATCGGAAAGGTGAAGAAGGAAGCTGTACAACACTGGGATTGTATGCGCAGATTGCCAACTGATAGACAGCAGTACATTACCACTTTCCTGACTTTTCCAATCACATGAATATTCGATAAGAAGCTGTTTTGGACAGATTTTCTTTTCTTTATGGCAAACACTTGGCAGACCTCCGTGCAACGTCCAGAACACGATGGGAGATGTTTTCTGTGCTCGCGCAGGTTTTCCTTGCCAGACAGAGTGGAAAAGCTTTCTGCTAGCATGTAGACCACAAAAGACGCTAAAGACGAAGGTACGATGCTCTCCGCAGCTAAGCGCCGCTCCCGGGCTTCTTTCGGCAGAAGCGGCGCTAAGAGAGCACAGTGAGCGGTACAATCGTCTTTGCGCGAAGAAGCCGCTTCTTCGGCTCCGGGAGCCGGAGAGAGCGGCATGATCGGAAAGGTGAAGAAGGAAGCTGTACAACACTGGGATTGTGTGCGCAGCTTGCCAACTGATAGAAAACAGTACATTACCACTTTCCTGACTTGTCCAATCACATGAATATTCGATAAGAAGAGGTTTTGGACAGATTTTCTTTTCTTCTTGTCGAACACTTGGCAGACCTCCGTGCAACGTCCAGAACACGATGGGAGATGTTTTCTGTGCTCGCGCAGGTTTTCCTTGCCAGACAGAGTGGAAAAGCTTTCTGCTAGCATGTAGACCACAAAAGACGCTAAAGGCGAAGGTACGATGCTCCCCGGAGCTAAGCGCCGCTCCCGGGCGTCTTTCGGCAGAAGCCGCGCTAAGAGACCACTGTGAGCGGTACAATCGTCTTTGCGCGAAGAAGCCGCTTCTTCGGCTCACGGAGCCGGAGAGAGCGGCATGATCGGAAAGGTGAAGAAGGAAGCTGTACAACACTGGGATTGTATGCGCAGATTGCCAACTGATAGAAAACAGTACATTACCACTTTCCTGACTTTTCCAATCACATGAATATTCGATTGGAAGCTGTTTTGGACAGATTTTCTTTTCTTTATGGCAAACACTTGGCAGACCTCCGTGCAACGTCCAGAACACGATGGGAGATGTTTTCTGTGCTCGCGCAGGTTTTCCTTGCCAGACAGAGTGGAAAAGCTTTCTGCTAGCATGTAGACCACAAAAGACGCTAAAGGCGAAGGTACGATGCTCCCCGGAGCTAATCGCCGCTCCCGGGCGTCTTTCGGCAGAAGCCGCGCTAAGAGAGCACTGTGAGCGGTACAATCGTCTTAGCGCGAAGAAGCCGCTTCTTCGGCTCCGGGAGCCGGAGAGAGCGGCATGATCGGAAAGGTGAAGAAGGAAGCTGTACAACACTGGGATTGTATGCGCAGATTGCCAACTGATAGACAGCAGTACATTACCACTTTCCTGACTTTTCCAATCACATGAATATTCGATAAGAAACTGTTTTGGACAGATTTTCTTTTCTTTATGGCAAACACTTGGCAGACCTCCGTGCAACGTCCAGAACACGATGGGAGATGTTTTCTGTGCTCGCGCAGGTTTTCCTTGCCAGACAGAGTGGAAAAGCTTTCTGCTAGCATGTAGACCACAAAAGACGCTAAAGACGAAGGTACGATGCTCTCCGCAGCTAAGCGCCGCTCCCGGGCTTCTTTCGGCAGAAGCGGCGCTAAGAGAGCACAGTGAGCGGTACAATCGTCTTTGCGCGAAGAAGCCGCTTCTTCGGCTCCGGGAGCCGGAGAGAGCGGCATGATCGGAAAGGTGAAGAAGGAAGCTGTACAACACTGGGATTGTGTGCGCAGCTTGCCAACTGATAGAAAACAGTACATTACCACTTTCCTGACTTGTCCAATCACATGAATATTCGATAAGAAGAGGTTTTGGACAGATTTTCTTTTCTTTATGCCAAACACATGGCAGACCGCCGTGCAACGTCCAGAACACGATGGGAGATGTTTTCTGTGCTCGCGCAGGTTTTCCTTGCCAGACAGAGTGGAAAAGCTTTCTGCTAGCATGTAGACCACAAAAGACGCTAAAGACGAAGGTACGATGCTCCCCGGAGCTAAGCGCCGCTCCCGGGCTTCTTTCGGCAGAAGCCGCGCTAAGAGAGCACTGTGAGCGGTACAATCGTCTTTGCGCGAAGAAGCCGCTTCTTCGGCTCCGGGAGCCGGAGAGAGCGGCAGCATCGGAAAGGTGAAGAAGGAAGCTGTACAACAGTGGGATTGTGTGCGCAGCTTGCCAACTGATAGAAAACAGTACATTACCACTTTCCTGACTTTTCCAATCACATGAATATTCGATTGGAAGCTGTTTTGGACAACTTTTCTTTTCTTCTTGTCGAACACTTGGCAGACCTCCGTGCAACGTCCAGAACACGATGGGAGATGTTTTCTGTGCTCGCGCAGGTTTTCCTTGCCAGACAGAGTGGAAAAGCTTTCTGCTAGCATGTAGACCACAAAAGACGCTAAAGACGAAGGTACGATGCTCCCCGGAGCTAAGCGCCGCTCCCGGGCGTCTTTCGGCAGAAGCCGCGCTAAGAGAGCGCTGCGAGCGGTACAATCGTCTTTGCGCGAAGAAGCCGCTTCTTCGGCTCCGGGAGCCGGAGAGAGCGGCAGCATCGGAAAGGTGAAGAAGGAAGCCGTACAACACTGGGATTGTGTGCGCAGCTTGCCAACTGATAGAAAACAGTACATTACCACTTTCCTGACTTTTCCAATCACATGAATATTCGATTGGAATTTGTTTTGGACAACTTTTCTTTTCTTCTTGTCGAACACTTGGCAGACCTCCGTGCAACGTCCAGAACACGATGGGAGATGTTTTCTGTGCTCGCGCAGGTTTTCCTTGCCAGACAGAGTGGAAAAGCTATCTGCTAGCATGTAGACCACAAAAGACGCTAAAGGCGAAGGTACGATGCTCCTCGGAGCTAAGCGCCGCTCCCGGGCTTCTTTCGGCAGAAGCCGCGCTAAGAGAGCACAGTGAGCGGTACAATCGTCTTTGCGCGAAGAAGCCGCTTCTTTGGCTCCGGGAGCCGGAGAGAGCAGCAGCATCGGAAAGGTGAAGAAGGAAGCCGTACAACACTGGGATTGTGTGCACAGCTTGTCAACTGATAGAAAACAGTACATTACCACTTTCCTGACTTTTCCAATCACATGAATATTCGATAAGAAGCTGTTTTGGACAGATTTTCTTTTCTTCTTGTCGAACACTTGGCAGACCTCCGTGCAACGTCCAGAACACGATGGGAGATGTTTTCTGTGCTCGCGCAGGTTTTCCTTGCCAGACAGAGTGGAAAAGCTTTCTGCTAGCATGTAGACCACAAAAGACGCTAAAGACGAAGGTACGATGCTCTCCGGAGCTAAGCGCCGCTCCCGGGCTTCTTTCGTCAGAAGCCGCGCTAAGAGAGCACTGTGAGCGGTACAATCGTCTTAGCGCGAAGAAGCCGCTTCTTCGGCTCCGGGAGCCGGAGAGAGCGGCAGCATCGGAAAGGTGAAGAAGGAAGCTGTACAACACTGGGATTGTGTGCGCAGCTTGCCAACTGATAGAAAACAGTACATTACCACTTTCCTGACTTTTCCAATCACATGAATATTCGATTGGAAGCTGTTTTGGACAACTTTTCTTTTCTTCTTGTCGAACACTTGGCAGACCTCCGTGCAACGTCCAGAACACGATGGGAGATGTTTTCTGTGCTCGCGCAGGTTTTCCTTGCCAGACAGAGTGGAAAAGCTTTCTGCTAGCATGTAGACCACAAAAGACGCTAAAGACGAAGGTACGATGCTCCCCGGAGCTAAGCGCCGCTCCCGGGCTTCTTTCGGCAGAAGCCGCGCTAAGAGAGCGCTGCGAGCGGTAAAATCGTCTTTGCGCGAAGAAGCCGCTTCTTCGGCTCCGGGAGCCGGAGAGAGCGGCAGCATCGGAAAGGTGAAGAAGGAAGCCGTACAACACTGGGATTGTGTGCACAGCTTGCCAACTGATAGAAAACAGTACATTACCACTTTCCTGACTTTTCCAATCACATGAATATTCGATAAGAAGCTGTTTTGGACAGATTTTCTTTTCTTTATGGCAAACACTTGGCAGACCTCCGTGCAACGTCCAGAACACGATGGGAGATGTTTTCTGTGCTCGCGCAGGTTTTCCTTGCCAGACAGAGTGGAAAAGCTTTCTGCTAGCATGTAGACCACAAAAGACGCTAAAGGCGAAGGTACGATGCTCCCCGGAGCTAATCGCCGCTCCCGGGCTTCTTTCGGCAGAAGCCGCGCTAAGAGAGCACTGTGAGCGGTACAATCGTCTTTGCGCGAAGAAGCCGCTTCTTCGGCTCCGGGAGCCGGAGAGAGCGGCAGCATCGGAAAGGTGAAGAAGGAAGCTGTACAACACTGGGATTGTGTGCGCAGCTTGCCAACTGATAGACAGTAGTACATTACCCCTTTCCTGACTTTTCCAATCACATGAATATTCGACTGGAAGCTGTTTTGGACAACTTTTCTTTTCTTCTTGTCGAACACTTGGCAGACCTCCGTGCAACGTCCAGAACACGATGGGAGATGTTTTCTGTGCTCGCGCAGGTTTTCCTTGCCAGACAGAGTGGAAAAGCTTTCTGCTAGCATGTAGACCACAAAAGACGCTAAAGACGAAGGTACGATGCTCCCCGGAGCTAAGCGCCGCTCCCGGGCTTCTTTCGGCAGAAGCCGCGCTAAGAGAGCACTGTGAGCGGTACAATCGTCTTTGCGCGAAGAAGCCGCTTCTTCGGCTCCGGGAGCCGGAGAGAGCGGCAGCATCGGAAAGGTGAAGAAGGAAGCTGTACAACAGTGGGATTGTGTGCGCAGCTTGCCAACTGATAGAAAACAGTACATTACCACTTTCCTGACTTTTCCAATCACATGAATATTCGATTGGAAGCTGTTTTGGACAACTTTTCTTTTCTTCTTGTCGAACACTTGGCAGACCTCCGTGCAACGTCCAGAACACGATGGGAGATGTTTTCTGTGCTCGCGCAGGTTTTCCTTGCCAGACAGAGTGGAAAAGCTTTCTGCTAGCATGTAGACCACAAAAGACGCTAAAGACGAAGGTACGATGCTCCCCGGAGCTAAGCGCCGCTCCCGGGCTTCTTTCGGCAGAAGCCGCGCTAAGAGAGCGCTGCGAGCGGTACAATCGTCTTTGCGCGAAGAAGCCGCTTCTTCGGCTCCGGGAGCCGGAGAGAGCGGCAGCATCGGAAAGGTGAAGAAGGAAGCCGTACAACACTGGGATTGTGTGCACAGCTTGCCAACTGATAGAAAACAGTACATTACCACTTTCCTGACTTTTCCAATCACATGAATATTCGATAAGAAGCTGTTTAGGACAGATTTTCTTTTCTTTATGGCAAACACTTGGCAGACCTCCGTGCAACGTCCAGAACACGATGGGAGATGTTTTCTGTGCTCGCGCAGGTTTTCCTTGCCAGACAGAGTGGAAAAGCTTTCTGCTAGCATGTAGACCACAAAAGACGCTAAAGGCGAAGGTACGATGCTCCCCGGAGCTAATCGCCGCTCCCGGGCTTCTTTCGGCAGAAGCCGCGCTAAGAGAGCACTGTGAGCGGTACAATCGTCTTTGCGCGAAGAAGCCGCTTCTTCGGCTCCGGCAGCCGGAGAGAGCGGCAGCATCGGAAAGGTGAAGAAGGAAGCTGTACAACACTGGGATTGTGTGCGCAGCTTGCCAACTGATAGACAGTAGTACATTACCCCTTTCCTGACTTTTCCAATCACATGAATATTCGATTGGAAGCTGTTTTGGACAACTTTTCTTTTCTTCTTGTCGAACACTTGGCAGACCTCCGTGCAACGTCCAGAACACGATGGGAGATGTTTTCTGTGCTCGCGCAGGTTTTCCTTGCCAGACAGAGTGGAAAAGCTATCTGCTAGCATGTAGACCACAAAAGACGCTAAAGGCGAAGGTACGATGCTCCCCGGAGCTAAGCGCCGCTCCCGGGCGTCTTTCGGCAGAAGCCGCGCTAAGAGAGCACTGTGAGCGGTACAATCGTCTTTGCGCGAAGAAGCCGCTTCTTCGGCTCCGGGAGCCGGAGAGAGCGGCATGATCGGAAAGGTGAAGAAGGAAGCTGTACAACACTGGGATTGTGTGCGCAGCTTGCCAACTGATAGAAAACAGTACATTACCACTTTCCTGACTTTTCCAATCACATGAATCTTCGATTGGAAGCTGTTTTGGACAGATTTTCTTTTCTTTATGGCAAACACTTGGCAGACCTCCGTGCAACGTCCAGAACACGATGGGAGATGTTTTCTGTGCTCGCGCAGGCTTTCCTTGCCAGACAGAGTGGAAAAGCTTTCTGCTAGCATGTAGACCACAAAAGACGCTAAAGACGAAGGTACGATGCTCCCCGGAGCTAAGCGCCGCTCCCGGGCTTCTTTCGGCAGAAGCCGCGCTAAGAGAGCGCTGCGAGCGGTAAAATCGTCTTTGCGCGAAGAAGCCGCTTCTTCGGCTCCGGGAGCCGGAGAGAGCGGCAGCATCGGAAAGGTGAAGAAGGAAGCCGTACAACACTGGGATTGGGTGCACAGCTTGCCAACTGATAGAAAACAGTACATTACCACTTTCCTGACTTTTCCAATCACATGAATATTCGATAAGAAGCTGTTTTGGACAGATTTTCTTTTCTTTATGGCAAACACTTGGCAGACCTCCGTGCAACGTCCAGAACACGATGGGAGATGTTTTCTGTGCTCGCGCAGGTTTTCCTTGCCAGACAGAGTGGAAAAGCTTTCTGCTAGCATGTAGACCACAAAAGACGCTAAAGGCGAAGGTACGATGCTCCCCGGAGCTAATCGCCGCTCCCGGGCTTCTTTCGGCAGAAGCCGCGCTAAGAGAGCACTGTGAGCGGTACAATCGTCTTTGCGCGAAGAAGCCGCTTCTTCGGCTCCGGGAGCCGGAGAGAGCGGCATGATCGGAAAGGTGAAGAAGGAAGCTGTACAACACTGGGATTGTGTGCGCAGCTTGCCAACTGATAGAAAACAGTACATTACCCCTTTCCTGACTTTTCCAATCACATGAATATTCGATTGGAAGCTGTTTTGGACAACTTTTCTTTTCTTCTTGTCGAACACTTGGCAGACCTCCGTGCAACGTCCAGAACACGATGGGAGATGTTTTCTGTGCTCGCGCAGGTTTTCCTTGCCAGACAGAGTGGAAAAGCTTTCTGCTAAGATGTAGACCACAAAAGACGCTAAAGGCGAAGGTACGATGCTCCCCGGAGCTAAGCGCCGCTCCCGGGCGTCATTCGGCAGAAGCCGCGCTAAGAGAGCACTGTGAGCGGTACAATCGTCTTTGCGCGAAGAAGCCGCTTCTTCGGCTCCGGGAGCCGGAGAGAGCGGCAGCATCGGAAAGGTGAAGAAGGAAGCTGTACAACACTGGGATTGTGTGCGCAGCTTGCCAACTGATAGAAAACAGTACATTACCACTTTCCTGACTTTTCCAATCACATGAATCTTCGATTGGAAGCTGTTTTGGACAGATATTCTTTTCTTTATGGCAAACACTTGGCAGACATCCGTGCAACGTCCAGAACGCGTTGGAGATGTTTTCTGTGCTCGCGCAGGTTTTCCTTGCCAGACAGAGTGGAAAAGCTTTCTGCTAGCATGTAGACCACAAAAGACGCTAAAGACGAAGGTACGATGCTCCCCGGAGCTAAGCGCCGCTCCCGGGCGTCTTTCGGCAGAAGCCGCGCTAAGAGACCACTGTGAGCGGTACAATCGTCTTTGCGCGAAGAAGCCGCTTCTTCGGCTCCGGGAGCCGGAGAGAGCGGCAGCATCGGAAAGGTGAAGAAGGAAGCCGTACAACACTGGGATTGTGTGCACAGCTTGCCAACTGATAGAAAACAGTACATTACCACTTTCCTGACTTTTCCAATCACATGAATATTCGATAAGAAGCTGTTTTGGACAGATTTTCTTTTCTTTATGGCAAACACTTGGCAGACCTCCGTGCAACGTCCAGAACACGATGGGAGATGTTTTCTGTGCTCGCGCAGGTTTTCCTTGCCAGACAGAGTGGAAAAGCTTTCTGCTAGCATGTAGACCACAAAAGACGCTAAAGGCGAAGGTACGATGCTCCCCGGAGCTAATCGCCGCTCCCGGGCTTCTTTCGGCAGAAGCCGCGCTAAGAGAGCACTGTGAGCGGTACAATCGTCTTTGCGCGAAGAAGCCGCTTCTTCGGCTCCGGGAGCCGGAGAGAGCGGCAGCATCGGAAAGGTGAAGAAGGAAGCTGTACAACACTGGGATTGTGTGCGCAGCTTGCCAACTGATAGACAGCAGTACATTACCACTTTCCTGACTTTTCCAATCACATGAATATTCGACTGGAAGCTGTTTTGGACAACTTTTCTTTTCTTCTTGTCGAACACTTGGCAGACCTCCGTGCAACGTCCAGAACACGATGGGAGATGTTTTCTGTGCTCGCGCAGGTTTTCCTTGCCAGACAGAGTGGAAAAGCTTTCTGCTAGCATGTAGACCACAAAAGACGCTAAAGACGAAGGTACGATGCTCCCCGGAGCTAAGCGCCGCTCCCGGGCTTCTTTCGGCAGAAGCCGCGCTAAGAGAGCACTGTGAGCGGTACAATCGTCTTTGCGCGAAGAAGCCGCTTCTTCGGCTCCGGGAGCCGGAGAGAGCGGCAGCATCGGAAAGGTGAAGAAGGAAGCTGTACAACACTGGGATTGTGTGCGCAGCTTGCCAACTGATAGAAAACAGTACATTACCACTTTCCTGACTTTTCCAATCACATGAATATTCGATTGGAAGCTGTTTTGGACAACTTTTCTTTTCTTCTTGTCGAACACTTGGCAGACCTCCGTGCAACGTCCAGAACACGATCGGAGATGTTACCTGTGCTCGCGCAGGTTTTCCTTGCCAGACAGAGTGGAAAAGCTTTCTGCTAGCATGTAGACCACAAAAGACGCTAAAGACGAAGGTACGATGCTCCCCGGAGCTAAGCGCCGCTCCCGGGCTTCTTTCGGCAGAAGCCGCGCTAAGAGAGCGCTGCGAGCGGTACAATCGTCTTTGCGCGAAGAAGCCGCTTCTTCGGCTCCGGGAGCCGGAGAGAGCGGCAGCATCGGAAAGGTGAAGAAGGAAGCCGTACAACACTGGGATTGTGTGCACAGCTTGCCAACTGATAGAAAACAGTACATTACCACTTTCCTGACTTTTCCAATCACATGAATATTCGATAAGAAGCTGTTTAGGACAGATTTTCTTTTCTTTATGGCAAACACTTGGCAGACCTCCGTGCAACGTCCAGAACACGATGGGAGATGTTTTCTGTGCTCGCGCAGGTTTTCCTTGCCAGACAGAGTGGAAAAGCTTTCTGCTAGCATGTAGACCACAAAAGACGCTAAAGGCGAAGGTACGATGCTCCCCGGAGCTAATCGCCGCTCCCGGGCTTCTTTCGGCAGAAGCCGCGCTAAGAGAGCACTGTGAGCGGTACAATCGTCTTTGCGCGAAGAAGCCGCTTCTTCGGCTCCGGGAGCCGGAGAGAGCGGCAGCATCGGAAAGGTGAAGAAGGAAGCTGTACAACACTGGGATTGTGTGCGCAGCTTGCCAACTGATAGACAGTAGTACATTACCCCTTTCCTGACTTTTCCAATCACATGAATATTCGATTGGAAGCTGTTTTGGACAACTTTTCTTTTCTTCTTGTCGAACACTTGGCAGACCTCCGTGCAACGTCCAGAACACGATGGGAGATGTTTTCTGTGCTCGCGAAGGTTTTCCTTGCCAGACAGAGTGGAAAAGCTTTCTGCTAAGATGTAGACCACAAAAGACGCTAAAGGCGAAGGTACGATGCTCCCCGGAGCTAAGCGCCGCTCCCGGGCGTCTTTCGGCAGAAGCCGCGCTAAGAGACCACTGTGAGCGGTACAATCGTCTTTGCGCGAAGAAGCCGCTTCTTCGGCTCCGGGAGCCGGAGAGAGCGGCATGATCGGAAAGGTGAAGAAGGAAGCTGTACAACACTGGGATTGTGTGCGCAGCTTGCCAACTGATAGAAAACAGTACATTACCACTTTCCTGACTTTTCCAATCACATGAATCTTCGATTGGAAGCTGTTTTGGACAGATTTTCTTTTCTTTATGGCAAACACTTGGCAGACCTCCGTGCCACGTCCAGAACGCGTTGGAGATGTTTTCTGTGCTCGCGCAGGTTTTCCTTGCCAGACAGAGTGGAAAAGCTTTCTGCTAGCATGTAGACCACAAAAGACGCTAAAGGCGAAGGTACGATGCTCCCCGGAGCTAAGCGCCGCTCCCGGGCGTCTTTCGGCAGAAGCCGCGCTAAGAGAGCACAGTGAGCGGTACAATCGTCTTTGCGCGAAGAAGCCGCTTCTTCGGCTCACGGAGCCGGAGAGAGCGGCATGATCGGAAAGGTGAAGAAGGAAGCTGTACAACACTGGGATTGTATGCGCAGATTGCCAACTGATAGACAGCAGTACATTACCACTTTCCTGACTTTTCCAATCACATGAATATTCGATAAGAAGCTGTTTTGGACAGATTTTCTTTTCTTTATGGCAAACACTTGGCAGACCTCCGTGCAACGTCCAGAACACGATGGGAGATGTTTTCTGTGCTCGCGCAGGTTTTCCTTGCCAGACAGAGTGGAAAAGCTTTCTGCTAGCATGTAGACCACAAAAGACGCTAAAGACGAAGGTACGATGCTCTCCGCAGCTAAGCGCCGCTCCCGGGCTTCTTTCGGCAGAAGCGGCGCTAAGAGAGCACAGTGAGCGGTACAATCGTCTTTGCGCGAAGAAGCCGCTTCTTCGGCTCCGGGAGCCGGAGAGAGCGGCATGATCGGAAAGGTGAAGAAGGAAGCTGTACAACACTGGGATTGTGTGCGCAGCTTGCCAACTGATAGAAAACAGTACATTACCACTTTCCTGACTTGTCCAATCACATGAATATTCGATAAGAAGAGGTTTTGGACAGATTTTCTTTTCTTTATGCCAAACACATGGCAGACCTCCGTGCAACGTCCAGAACACGATGGGAGATGTTTTCTGTGCTCGCGCAGGTTTTCCTTGCCAGACAGAGTGGAAAAGCTTTCTGCTAGCATGTAGACCACAAAAGACGCTAAAGACGAAGGTACGATGCTCCCCGGAGCTAAGCGCCGCTCCCGGGCTTCTTTCGGCAGAAGCCGCGCTAAGAGAGCACTGTGAGCGGTACAATCGTCTTTGCGCGAAGAAGCCGCTTCTTCGGCTCCGGGAGCCGGAGAGAGCGGCAGCATCGGAAAGGTGAAGAAGGAAGCTGTACAACAGTGGGATTGTGTGCGCAGCTTGCCAACTGATAGAAAACAGTACATTACCACTTTCCTGACTTTTCCAATCACATGAATATTCGATTGGAAGCTGTTTTGGACAACTTTTCTTTTCTTCTTGTCGAACACTTGGCAGACCTCCGTGCAACGTCCAGAACACGATGGGAGATGTTTTCTGTGCTCGCGCAGGTTTTCCTTGCCAGACAGAGTGGAAAAGCTTTCTGCTAGCATGTAGACCACAAAAGACGCTAAAGACGAAGGTACGATGCTCTCCGGAGCTAAGCGCCGCTCCCGGGCTTCTTTCGGCAGAAGCCGCGCTAAGAGAGCGCTGCGAGCGGTACAATCGTCTTTGCGCGAAGAAGCCGCTTCTTCGGCTCCGGGAGCCGGAGAGAGCGGCAGCATCGGAAAGGTGAAGAAGGAAGCCGTACAACACTGGGATTGTGTGCGCAGCTTGCCAACTGATAGAAAACAGTACATTACCACTTTCCTGACTTTTCCAATCACATGAATATTCGATTGGAAGCTGTTTTGGACAACTTTTCTTTTCTTCTTGTCAAACACTTGGCAGACTTCCGAGCAATGTCCAGAACACGATGGGAGATGTTTTCTGTGCTCCCGCAGGTTTTCCTTGCCAGACAGAGTGGAAAAGCTTTCTGCTAAGATGTAGACCACAAAAGACGCTAAAGGCGAAGGTACGATGCTCCCCGGAACTAATCGCCGCTCCCGGGCTTCTTTCGGCAGAAGCCGCGCTAAGAGAGCACTGTGAGCGGTACAATCGTCTTTGCGCGAAGAAGCCGCTTCTTCGGCTCCGGGAGCCGGAGAGAGCGGCAGCATCGGAAAGGTGAAGAAGGAAGCTGTACAACAGTGGGATTGTGTGCGCAGCTTGCCAACTGATAGAAAACAGTACATTACCACTTTCCTGACTTTTCCAATCACATGAATATTCGATTGGAAGCTGTTTTGGACAACTTTTCTTTTCTTCTTGTCGAACACTTGGCAGACCTCCGTGCAACGTCCAGAACACGATCGGAGATGTTACCTGTGCTCGCGCAGGTTTTCCTTGCCAGACAGAGTGGAAAAGCTTTCTGCTAGCATGTAGACCACAAAAGACGCTAAAGACGAAGGTACGATGCTCCCCGGAGCTAAGCGCCGCTCCCGGGCGTCTTTCGGCAGAAGCCGCGCTAAGAGAGCGCTGCGAGCGGTACAATCGTCTTTGCGCGAAGAAGCCGCTTCTTCGGCTCCGGGAGCCGGAGAGAGCGGCAGCATCGGAAAGGTGAAGAAGGAAGCCGTACAACACTGGGATTGTGTGCACAGCTTGCCAACTGATAGAAAACAGTACATTACCACTTTCCTGACTTTTCCAATCACATGAATATTCGATAAGAAGCTGTTTAGGACAGATTTTCTTTTCTTTATGGCAAACACTTGGCAGACCTCCGTGCAACGTCCAGAACACGATGGGAGATGTTTTCTGTGCTCGCGCAGGTTTTCCTTGCCAGACAGAGTGGAAAAGCTTTCTGCTAGCATGTAGACCACAAAAGACGCTAAAGGCGAAGGTACGATGCTCCCCGGAGCTAATCGCCGCTCCCGGGCTTCTTTCGGCAGAAGCCGCGCTAAGAGAGCACTGTGAGCGGTACAATCGTCTTTGCGCGAAGAAGCCGCTTCTTCGGCTCCGGGAGCCGGAGAGAGCGGCATGATCGGAAAGGTGAAGAAGGAAGCTGTACAACACTGGGATTGTGTGCGCAGCTTGCCAACTGATAGACAGTAGTACATTACCCCTTTCCTGACTTTTCCAATCACATGAATATTCGATTGGAAGCTGTTTTGGACAACTTTTCTTTTCTTCTTGTCGAACACTTGGCAGACCTCCGTGCAACGTCCAGAACACGATGGGAGATGTTTTCTGTGCTCGCGCAGGTTTTCCTTGCCAGACAGAGTGGAAAAGCTATCTGCTAGCATGTAGACCACAAAAGACGCTAAAGGCGAAGGTACGATGCTCCCCGGAGCTAAGCGCCGCTCCCGGGCGTCTTTCGGCAGAAGCCGCGCTAAGAGAGCACTGTGAGCGGTACAATCGTCTTTGCGCGAAGAAGCCGCTTCTTCGGCTCCGGGAGCCGGAGAGAGCGGCATGATCGGAAAGGTGAAGAAGGAAGCTGTACAACACTGGGATTGTGTGCGCAGCTTGCCAACTGATAGAAAACAGTACATTACCACTTTCCTGACTTTTCCAATCACATGAATCTTCGATTGGAAGCTGTTTTGGACAGATTTTCTTTTCTTTATGACAAACACTTGGCAGACCTCCGTGCAACGTCCAGAACACGATGGGAGATGTTTTCTGTGCTCCCGCAGGTTTTCCTTGCCAGACAGAGTGGAAAAGCTTTCTGCTAGCATGTAGACCACAAAAGACGCTAAAGGCGAAGGTACGATGCTCCCCGGAGCTAAGCGCCGCTCCCGGGCGTCTTTCGGCAGAAGCCGCGCTAAGAGAGCACTGTGAGCGGTACAATCGTCTTTGCGCGAAGAAGCCGCTTCTTCGGCTCCGGGAGCCGGAGAGAGCGGCATGATCGGAAAGGTGAAGAAGGAAGCTGTACAACACTGGGATTGTATGCGCAGATTGCCAACTGATAGACAGCAGTACATTACCACTTTCCTGACTTTTCCAATCACATGAATATTCGATAAGAAGCTGTTTTGGACAGATTTTCTTTTCTTTATGGCAAACACTTGGCAGACCTCCGTGCAACGTCCAGAACACGATGGGAGATGTTTTCTGTGCTCGCGCAGGTTTTCCTTGCCAGACAGAGTGGAAAAGCTTTCTGCTAGCATGTAGACCACAAAAGACGCTAAAGACGAAGGTACGATGCTCTCCGCAGCTAAGCGCCGCTCCCGGGCTTCTTTCGGCAGAAGCGGCGCTAAGAGAGCACAGTGAGCGGTACAATCGTCTTTGCGCGAAGAAGCCGCTTCTTCGGCTCCGGGAGCCGGAGAGAGCGGCATGATCGGAAAGGTGAAGAAGGAAGCTGTACAACACTGGGATTGTGTGCGCAGCTTGCCAACTGATAGAAAACAGTACATTACCACTTTCCTGACTTGTCCAATCACATGAATATTCGATTGGAAGCTGTTTTGGACAGATTTTCTTTTCTTTATGGCAAACACTTGGCAGACCTCCGTGCCACGTCCAGAACGCGTTGGAGATGTTTTCTGTGCTCGCGCAGGTTTTCCTTGCCAGACAGAGTGGAAAAGCTTTCTGCTAGCATGTAGACCACAAAAGACGCTAAAGGCGAAGGTACGATGCTCCCCGGAGCTAAGCGCCGCTCCCGGGCGTCTTTCGGCAGAAGCCGCGCTAAGAGAGCACTGTGAGCGGTACAATCGTCTTTGCGCGAAGAAGCCGCTTCTTCGGCTCACGGAGCCGGAGAGAGCGGCATGATCGGAAAGGTGAAGAAGGAAGCTGTACAACACTGGGATTGTATGCGCAGATTGCCAACTGATAGACAGCAGTACATTACCACTTTCCTGACTTTTCCAATCACATGAATATTCGATAAGAAGCTGTTTTGGACAGATTTTCTTTTCTTTATGGCAAACACTTGGCAGACCTCCGTGCAACGTCCAGAACACGATGGGAGATGTTTTCTGTGCTCGCGCAGGTTTTCCTTGCCAGACAGAGTGGAAAAGCTTTCTGCTAGCATGTAGACCACAAAAGACGCTAAAGACGAAGGTACGATGCTCTCCGCAGCTAAGCGCCGCTCCCGGGCTTCTTTCGGCAGAAGCGGCGCTAAGAGAGCACAGTGAGCGGTACTATCGTCTTTGCGCGAAGAAGCCGCTTCTTCGGCTCCGGGAGCCGGAGAGAGCGGCATGATCGGAAAGGTGAAGAAGGAAGCTGTACAACACTGGGATTGTGTGCGCAGCTTGCCAACTGATAGAAAACAGTACATTACCACTTTCCTGACTTGTCCAATCACATGAATATTCGATAAGAAGAGGTTTTGGACAGATTTTCTTTTCTTTATGCCAAACACATGGCAGACCTCCGTGCAACGTCCAGAACACGATGGGAGATGTTTTCTGTGCTCGCGCAGGTTTTCCTTGCCAGACAGAGTGGAAAAGCTTTCTGCTAGCATGTAGACCACAAAAGACGCTAAAGACGAAGGTACGATGCTCCCCGGAGCTAAGCGCCGCTCCCGGGCTTCTTTCGGCAGAAGCCGCGCTAAGAGAGCACTGTGAGCGGTACAATCGTCTTTGCGCGAAGAAGCCGCTTCTTCGGCTCCGGGAGCCGGAGAGAGCGGCAGCATCGGAAAGGTGAAGAAGGAAGCTGTACAACAGTGGGATTGTGTGCGCAGCTTGCCAACTGATAGAAAACAGTACATTACCACTTTCCTGACTTTTCCAATCACATGAATATTCGATTGGAAGCTGTTTTGGACAACTTTTCTTTTCTTCTTGTCGAACACTTGGCAGACCTCCGTGCAACGTCCAGAACACGATGGGAGATGTTTTCTGTGCTCGCGCAGGTTTTCCTTGCCAGACAGAGTGGAAAAGCTTTCTGCTAGCATGTAGACCACAAAAGACGCTAAAGACGAAGGTACGATGCTCTCCGGAGCTAAGCGCCGCTCCCGGGCTTCTTTCGGCAGAAGCCGCGCTAAGAGAGCGCTGCGAGCGGTACAATCGTCTTTGCGCGAAGAAGCCGCTTCTTCGGCTCCGGGAGCCGGAGAGAGCGGCAGCATCGGAAAGGTGAAGAAGGAAGCCGTACAACACTGGGATTGTGTGCGCAGCTTGCCAACTGATAGAAAACAGTACATTACCACTTTCCTGACTTTTCCAATCACATGAATATTCGATAAGAAGCTGTTTTGGACCACTTTTCTTTTCTTCTTGTCAAACACTTGGCAGACTTCCGAGCAATGTCCAGAACACGATGGGAGATGTTTTCTGTGCTCCCGCAGGTTTTCCTTGCCAGACAGAGTGGAAAAGCTTTCTGCTAAGATGTAGACCACAAAAGACGCTAAAGGCGAAGGTACGATGCTCCCCGGAACTAATCGCCGCTCCCGGGCTTCTTTCGGCAGAAGCCGCGCTAAGAGAGCACTGTGAGCGGTACAATCGTCTTTGCGCGAAGAAGCCGCTTCTTCGGCTCCGGGAGCCGGAGAGAGCGGCAGCATCGGAAAGGTGAAGAAGGAAGCTGTACAACAGTGGGATTGTGTGCGCAGCTTGCCAACTGATAGAAAACAGTACATTACCACTTTCCTGACTTTTCCAATCACATGAATATTCGATTGGAAGCTGTTTTGGACAACTTTTCTTTTCTTCTTGTCGAACACTTGGCAGACCTCCGTGCAACGTCCAGAACACGATCGGAGATGTTACCTGTGCTCGCGCAGGTTTTCCTTGCCAGACAGAGTGGAAAAGCTTTCTGCTAGCATGTAGACCACAAAAGACGCTAAAGACGAAGGTACGATGCTCCCCGGAGCTAAGCGCCGCTCCCGGGCGTCTTTCGGCAGAAGCCGCGCTAAGAGAGCGCTGCGAGCGGTACAATCGTCTTTGCGCGAAGAAGCCGCTTCTTCGGCTCCGGGAGCCGGAGAGAGCGGCAGCATCGGAAAGGTGAAGAAGGAAGCCGTACAACACTGGGATTGTGTGCACAGCTTGCCAACTGATAGAAAACAGTACATTACCACTTTCCTGACTTTTCCAATCACATGAATATTCGATAAGAAGCTGTTTAGGACAGATTTTCTTTTCTTTATGGCAAACACTTGGCAGACCTCCGTGCAACGTCCAGAACACGATGGGAGATGTTTTCTGTGCTCGCGCAGGTTTTCCTTGCCAGACAGAGTGGAAAAGCTTTCTGCTAGCATGTAGACCACAAAAGACGCTAAAGGCGAAGGTACGATGCTCCCCGGAGCTAATCGCCGCTCCCGGGCTTCTTTCGGCAGAAGCCGCGCTAAGAGAGCACTGTGAGCGGTACAATCGTCTTTGCGCGAAGAAGCCGCTTCTTCGGCTCCGGGAGCCGGAGAGAGCGGCATGATCGGAAAGGTGAAGAAGGAAGCTGTACAACACTGGGATTGTGTGCGCAGCTTGCCAACTGATAGACAGTAGTACATTACCCCTTTCCTGACTTTTCCAATCACATGAATATTCGATTGGAAGCTGTTTTGGACAACTTTTCTTTTCTTCTTGTCGAACACTTGGCAGACCTCCGTGCAACGTCCAGAACACGATGGGAGATGTTTTCTGTGCTCGCGCAGGTTTTCCTTGCCAGACAGAGTGGAAAAGCTATCTGCTAGCATGTAGACCACAAAAGACGCTAAAGGCGAAGGTACGATGCTCCCCGGAGCTAAGCGCCGCTCCCGGGCTTCTTTCGGCAGAAGCCGCGCTAAGAGAGCACTGTGAGCGGTACAATCGTCTTTGCGCGAAGAAGCCGCTTCTTCGGCTCCGGGAGCCGGAGAGAGCGGCATGATCGGAAAGGTGAAGAAGGAAGCTGTACAACACTGGGATTGTGTGCGCAGCTTGCCAACTGATAGAAAACAGTACATTACCACTTTCCTGACTTTTCCAATCACATGAATCTTCGATTGGAAGCTGTTTTGGACAGATTTTCTTTTCTTTATGGCAAACACTTGGCAGACCTCCGTGCAACGTCCAGAACACGATGGGAGATGTTTTCTGTGCTCGCGCAGGTTTTCCTTGCCAGACAGAGTGGAAAAGCTTTCTGCTAGCATGTAGACCACAAAAGACGCTAAAGGCGAAGGTACGATGCTCCCCGGAGCTAAGCGCCGCTCCCGGGCGTCTTTCGGCAGAAGCCGCGCTAAGAGAGCACTGTGAGCGGTACAATCGTCTTTGCGCGAAGAAGCCGCTTCTTCGGCTCCGGGAGCCGGAGAGAGCGGCATGATCGGAAAGGTGAAGAAGGAAGCTGTACAACACTGGGATTGTATGCGCAGATTGCCAACTGATAGACAGCAGTACATTACCACTTTCCTGACTTTTCCAATCACATGAATATTCGATAAGAAGCTGTTTTGGACAGATTTTCTTTTCTTTATGGCAAACACTTGGCAGACCTCCGTGCAACGTCCAGAACACGATGGGAGATGTTTTCTGTGCTCGCGCAGGTTTTCCTTGCCAGACAGAGTGGAAAAGCTTTCTGCTAGCATGTAGACCACAAAAGACGCTAAAGACGAAGGTACGATGCTCTCCGCAGCTAAGCGCCGCTCCCGGGCTTCTTTCGGCAGAAGCGGCGCTAAGAGAGCACAGTGAGCGGTACAATCGTCTTTGCGCGAAGAAGCCGCTTCTTCGGCTCCGGGAGCCGGAGAGAGCGGCATGATCGGAAAGGTGAAGAAGGAAGCTGTACAACACTGGGATTGTGTGCGCAGCTTGCCAACTGATAGAAAACAGTACATTACCACTTTCCTGACTTTTCCAATCACATGAATATTCGATATAAGCTGTTTTGGACCACTTTTCTTTTCTTCTTGTCAAACACTTGGCAGACTTCCGAGCAATGTCCAGAACACGATGGGAGATGTTTTCTGTGCTCCCGCAGGTTTTCCTTGCCAGACAGAGTGGAAAAGCTTTCTGCTAAGATGTAGACCACAAAAGACGCTAAAGGCGAAGGTACGATGCTCCCCGGAACTAATCGCCGCTCCCGGGCTTCTTTCGGCAGAAGCCGCGCTAAGAGAGCACTGTGAGCGGTACAATCGTCTTTGCGCGAAGAAGCCGCTTCTTCGGCTCCGGGAGCCGGAGAGAGCGGCAGCATCGGAAAGGTGAAGAAGGAAGCTGTACAACAGTGGGATTGTGTGCGCAGCTTGCCAACTGATAGAAAACAGTACATTACCACTTTCCTGACTTTTCCAATCACATGAATATTCGATTGGAAGCTGTTTTGGACAACTTTTCTTTTCTTCTTGTCGAACACTTGGCAGACCTCCGTGCAACGTCCAGAACACGATCGGAGATGTTACCTGTGCTCGCGCAGGTTTTCCTTGCCAGACAGAGTGGAAAAGCTTTCTGCTAGCATGTAGACCACAAAAGACGCTAAAGACGAAGGTACGATGCTCCCCGGAGCTAAGCGCCGCTCCCGGGCGTCTTTCGGCAGAAGCCGCGCTAAGAGAGCGCTGCGAGCGGTACAATCGTCTTTGCGCGAAGAAGCCGCTTCTTCGGCTCCGGGAGCCGGAGAGAGCGGCAGCATCGGAAAGGTGAAGAAGGAAGCCGTACAACACTGGGATTGTGTGCACAGCTTGCCAACTGATAGAAAACAGTACATTACCACTTTCCTGACTTTTCCAATCACATGAATATTCGATAAGAAGCTGTTTAGGACAGATTTTCTTTTCTTTATGGCAAACAATTGGCAGACCTCCGTGCAACGTCCAGAACACGATGGGAGATGTTTTCTGTGCTCGCGCAGGTTTTCCTTGCCAGACAGAGTGGAAAAGCTTTCTGCTAGCATGTAGACCACAAAAGACGCTAAAGGCGAAGGTACGATGCTCCCCGGAGCTAATCGCCGCTCCCGGGCTTCTTTCGGCAGAAGCCGCGCTAAGAGAGCACTGTGAGCGGTACAATCGTCTTTGCGCGAAGAAGCCGCTTCTTCGGCTCCGGGAGCCGGAGAGAGCGGCATGATCGGAAAGGTGAAGAAGGAAGCTGTACAACACTGGGATTGTGTGCGCAGCTTGCCAACTGATAGACAGTAGTACATTACCCCTTTCCTGACTTTTCCAATCACATGAATATTCGATTGGAAGCTGTTTTGGACAACTTTTCTTTTCTTCTTGTCGAACACTTGGCAGACCTCCGTGCAACGTCCAGAACACGATGGGAGATGTTTTCTGTGCTCGCGCAGGTTTTCCTTGCCAGACAGAGTGGAAAAGCTATCTGCTAGCATGTAGACCACAAAAGACGCTAAAGGCGAAGGTACGATGCTCCCCGGAGCTAAGCGCCGCTCCCGGGCGTCTTTCGGCAGAAGCCGCGCTAAGAGAGCACTGTGAGCGGTACAATCGTCTTTGCGCGAAGAAGCCGCTTCTTCGGCTCCGGGAGCCGGAGAGAGCGGCATGATCGGAAAGGTGAAGAAGGAAGCTGTACAACACTGGGATTGTGTGCGCAGCTTGCCAACTGATAGAAAACAGTACATTACCACTTTCCTGACTTTTCCAATCACATGAATCTTCGATTGGAAGCTGTTTTGGACAGATTTTCTTTTCTTTATGGCAAACACTTGGCAGACCTCCGTGCAACGTCCAGAACACGATGGGAGATGTTTTCTGTGCTCGCGCAGGTTTTCCTTGCCAGACAGAGTGGAAAAGCTTTCTGCTAGCATGTAGACCACAAAAGACGCTAAAGGCGAAGGTACGATGCTCCCCGGAGCTAAGCGCCGCTCCCGGGCGTCTTTCGGCAGAAGCCGCGCTAAGAGAGCACTGTGAGCGGTACAATCGTCTTTGCGCGAAGAAGCCGCTTCTTCGGCTCCGGGAGCCGGAGAGAGCGGCATGATCGGAAAGGTGAAGAAGGAAGCTGTACAACACTGGGATTGTATGCGCAGATTGCCAACTGATAGACAGCAGTACATTACCACTTTCCTGACTTTTCCAATCACATGAATATTCGATAAGAAGCTGTTTTGGACAGATTTTCTTTTCTTTATGGCAAACACTTGGCAGACCTCCGTGCAACGTCCAGAACACGATGGGAGATGTTTTCTGTGCTCGCGCAGGTTTTCCTTGCCAGACAGAGTGGAAAAGCTTTCTGCTAGCATGTAGACCACAAAAGACGCTAAAGACGAAGGTACGATGCTCTCCGCAGCTAAGCGCCGCTCCCGGGCTTCTTTCGGCAGAAGCGGCGCTAAGAGAGCACAGTGAGCGGTACAATCGTCTTTGCGCGAAGAAGCCGCTTCTTCGGCTCCGGGAGCCGGAGAGAGCGGCATGATCGGAAAGGTGAAGAAGGAAGCTGTACAACACTGGGATTGTGTGCGCAGCTTGCCAACTGATAGAAAACAGTACATTACCACTTTCCTGACTTGTCCAATCACATGAATATTCGATAAGAAGAGGTTTTGGACAGATTTTCTTTTCTTTATGCCAAACACATGGCAGACCTCCGTGCAACGTCCAGAACACGATGGGAGATGTTTTCTGTGCTCGCGCAGGTTTTCCTTGCCAGACAGAGTGGAAAAGCTTTCTGCTAGCATGTAGACCACAAAAGACGCTAAAGACGAAGGTACGATGCTCCCCGGAGCTAAGCGCCGCTCCCGGGCTTCTTTCGGCAGAAGCCGCGCTAAGAGAGCACTGTGAGCGGTACAATCGTCTTTGCGCGAAGAAGCCGCTTCTTCGGCTCCGGGAGCCGGAGAGAGCGGCAGCATCGGAAAGGTGAAGAAGGAAGCTGTACAACAGTGGGATTGTGTGCGCAGCTTGCCAACTGATAGAAAACAGTACATTACCACTTTCCTGACTTTTCCAATCACATGAATATTCGATTGGAAGCTGTTTTGGACAACTTTTCTTTTCTTCTTGTCGAACACTTGGCAGACCTCCGTGCAACGTCCAGAACACGATGGGAGATGTTTTCTGTGCTCGCGCAGGTTTTCCTTGCCAGACAGAGTGGAAAAGCTTTCTGCTAGCATGTAGACCACAAAAGACGCTAAAGACGAAGGTACGATGCTCCCCGGAGCTAAGCGCCGCTCCCGGGCGTCTTTCGGCAGAAGCCGCGCTAAGAGACCACTGTGAGCGGTACAATCGTCTTTGCGCGAAGAAGCCGCTTCTTCGGCTCCGGGAGCCGGAGAGAGCGGCATGATCGGAAAGGTGAAGAAGGAAGCTGTACAACACTGGGATTGTGTGCGCAGCTTGCCAACTGATAGAAAACAGTACATTACCACTTTCCTGACTTTTCCAATCACATGAATATTCGATAAGAAGCTGTTTAGGACAGATTTTCTTTTCTTTATGGCAAACACTTGGCAGACCTCCGTGCAACGTCCAGAACACGATGGGAGATGTTTTCTGTGCTCGCGCAGGTTTTCCTTGCCAGACAGAGTGGAAAAGCTTTCTGCTAGCATGTAGACCACAAAAGACGCTAAAGACGAAGGTACGATGCTCTCCGGAGCTAAGCGCCGCTCCCGGGCTTCTTTCGTCAGAAGCCGCGCTAAGAGAGCACTGTGAGCGGTACAATCGTCTTTGCGCGAAGAAGCCGCTTCTTCGGCTCCGGGAGCCGGAGAGAGCGGCATGATCGGAAAGGTGAAGAAGGAAGCTGTACAACACTGGGATTGTGTGCGCAGCTTGCCAACTGATAGAAAACAGTACATTACCACTTTCCTGACTTTTCCAATCACATGAATCTTCGATTGGAAGCTGTTTTGGACAGATTTTCTTTTCTTTATGGCAAACACTTGGCAGACCTCCGTGCAACGTCCAGAACACGATGGGAGATGTTTTCTGTGCTCGCGCAGGTTTTCCTTGCCAGACAGAGTGGAAAAGCTTTCTGCTAGCATGTAGACCACAAAAGACGCTAAAGGCGAAGGTACGATGCTCCCCGGAGCTAAGCGCCGCTCCCGGGCGTCTTTCGGCAGAAGCCGCGCTAAGAGAGCACTGTGAGCGGTACAATCGTCTTTGCGCGAAGAAGCCGCTTCTTCGGCTCCGGGAGCCGGAGAGAGCGGCATGATCGGAAAGGTGAAGAAGGAAGGTGTACAACACTGGGATTGTATGCGCAGATTGCCAACTGATAGACAGCAGTACATTACCACTTTCCTGACTTTTCCAATCACATGAATATTCGATAAGAAGCTGTTTTGGACAGATTTTCTTTTCTTTATGGCAAACACTTGGCAGACCTCCGTGCAACGTCCAGAACACGATGGGAGATGTTTTCTGTGCTCGCGCAGGTTTTCCTTGCCAGACAGAGTGGAAAAGCTTTCTGCTAGCATGTAGACCACAAAAGACGCTAAAGACGAAGGTACGATGCTCTCCGCAGCTAAGCGCCGCTCCCGGGCTTCTTTCGGCAGAAGCGGCGCTAAGAGAGCACAGTGAGCGGTACAATCGTCTTTGCGCGAAGAAGCCGCTTCTTCGGCTCCGGGAGCCGGAGAGAGCGGCATGATCGGAAAGGTGAAGAAGGAAGCTGTACAACACTGGGATTGTGTGCGCAGCTTGCCAACTGATAGAAAACAGTACATTACCACTTTCCTGACTTTTCCAATCACATGAATATTCGATATAAGCTGTTTTGGACCACTTTTCTTTTCTTCTTGTCAAACACTTGGCAGACTTCCGAGCAATGTCCAGAACACGATGGGAGATGTTTTCTGTGCTCCCGCAGGTTTTCCTTGCCAGACAGAGTGGAAAAGCTTTCTGCTAAGATGTAGACCACAAAAGACGCTAAAGGCGAAGGTACGATGCTCCCCGGAACTAATCGCCGCTCCCGGGCTTCTTTCGGCAGAAGCCGCGCTAAGAGAGCACTGTGAGCGGTACAATCGTCTTTGCGCGAAGAAGCCGCTTCTTCGGCTCCGGGAGCCGGAGAGAGCGGCAGCATCGGAAAGGTGAAGAAGGAAGCTGTACAACAGTGGGATTGTGTGCGCAGCTTGCCAACTGATAGAAAACAGTACATTACCACTTTCCTGACTTTTCCAATCACATGAATATTCGATTGGAAGCTGTTTTGGACAACTTTTCTTTTCTTCTTGTCGAACACTTGGCAGACCTCCGTGCAACGTCCAGAACACGATCGGAGATGTTACCTGTGCTCGCGCAGGTTTTCCTTGCCAGACAGAGTGGAAAAGCTTTCTGCTAGCATGTAGACCACAAAAGACGCTAAAGACGAAGGTACGATGCTCCCCGGAGCTAAGCGCCGCTCCCGGGCGTCTTTCGGCAGAAGCCGCGCTAAGAGAGCGCTGCGAGCGGTACAATCGTCTTTGCGCGAAGAAGCCGCTTCTTCGGCTCCGGGAGCCGGAGAGAGCGGCAGCATCGGAAAGGTGAAGAAGGAAGCCGTACAACACTGGGATTGTGTGCACAGCTTGCCAACTGATAGAAAACAGTACATTACCACTTTCCTGACTTTTCCAATCACATGAATATTCGATTGGAAGCTGTTTTGGACAACTTTTCTTTTCTTCTTGTCGAACACTTGGCAGACCTCCGTGCAACGTCCAGAACACGATGGGAGATGTTTTCTGTGCTCGCGCAGGTTTTCCTTGCCAGACAGAGTGGAAAAGCTTTCTGCTAGCATGTAGACCACAAAAGACGCTAAAGACGAAGGTACGATGCTCCCCGGAGCTAAGCGCCGCTCCCGGGCGTCTTTCGGCAGAAGCCGCGCTAAGAGAGCGCTGCGAGCGGTACAATCGTCTTTGCGCGAAGAAGCCGCTTCTTCGGCTCCGGGAGCCGGAGAGAGCGGCAGCATCGGAAAGGTGAAGAAGGAAGCCGTACAACACTGGGATTGTGTGCGCAGCTTGCCAACTGATAGAAAACAGTACATTACCACTTTCCTGACTTTTCCAATCACATGAATATTCGATTGGAATTTGTTTTGGACAACTTTTCTTTTCTTCTTGTCGAACACTTGGCAGACCTCCGTGCAACGTCCAGAACACGATGGGAGATGTTTTCTGTGCTCGCGCAGGTTTTCCTTGCCAGACAGAGTGGAAAAGCTATCTGCTAGCATGTAGACCACAAAAGACGCTAAAGGCGAAGGTACGATGCTCCTCGGAGCTAAGCGCCGCTCCCGGGCTTCTTTCGGCAGAAGCCGCGCTAAGAGAGCACTGTGAGCGGTACAATCGTCTTTGCGCGAAGAAGCCGCTTCTTCGGCTCCGGGAGCCGGAGAGAGCGGCAGCATCGGAAAGGTGAAGAAGGAAGCTGTACAACAGTGGGATTGTGTGCGCAGCTTGCCAACTGATAGAAAACAGTACATTACCACTTTCCTGACTTTTCCAATCACATGAATATTCGATAAGAAGCTGTTTTGGACAGATTTTCTTTTCTTCTTGTCGAACACTTGGCAGACCTCCGTGCAACGTCCAGAACACGATGGGAGATGTTTTCTGTGCTCGCGCAGGTTTTCCTTGCCAGACAGAGTGGAAAAGCTTTCTGCTAGCATGTAGACCACAAAAGACGCTAAAGACGAAGGTACGATGCTCTCCGGAGCTAAGCGCCGCTCCCGGGCTTCTTTCGTCAGAAGCCGCGCTAAGAGAGCACTGTGAGCGGTACAATCGTCTTTGCGCGAAGAAGCCGCTTCTTCGGCTCCGGGAGCCGGAGAGAGCGGCATGATCGGAAAGGTGAAGAAGGAAGCTGTACAACACTGGGATTGTGTGCGCAGCTTGCCAACTGATAGAAAACAGTACATTACCACTTTCCTGACTTTTCCAATCACATGAATCTTCGATTGGAAGCTGTTTTGGACAGATTTTCTTTTCTTTATGGCAAACACTTGGCAGACCTCCGTGCAACGTCCAGAACACGATGGGAGATGTTTTCTGTGCTCGCGCAGGTTTTCCTTGCCAGACAGAGTGGAAAAGCTTTCTGCTAGCATGTAGACCACAAAAGACGCTAAAGACGAAGGTACGATGCTCCCCGGAGCTAAGCGCCGCTCCCGGGCTTCTTTCGGCAGAAGCCGCGCTAAGAGAGCACTGTGAGCGGTACAATCGTCTTTGCGCGAAGAAGCCGCTTCTTCGGCTCCGGGAGCCGGAGAGAGCGGCAGCATCGGAAAGGTGAAGAAGGAAGCTGTACAACAGTGGGATTGTGTGCGCAGCTTGCCAACTGATAGAAAACAGTACATTACCACTTTCCTGACTTTTCCAATCACATGAATATTCGATTGGAAGCTGTTTTGGACAACTTTTCTTTTCTTCTTGTCGAACACTTGGCAGACCTCCGTGCAACGTCCAGAACACGATGGGAGATGTTTTCTGTGCTCGCGCAGGTTTTCCTTGCCAGACAGAGTGGAAAAGCTTTCTGCTAGCATGTAGACCACAAAAGACGCTAAAGACGAAGGTACGATGCTCCCCGGAGCTAAGCGCCGCTCCCGGGCGTCTTTCGGCAGAAGCCGCGCTAAGAGAGCGCTGCGAGCGGTACAATCGTCTTTGCGCGAAGAAGCCGCTTCTTCGGCTCCGGGAGCCGGAGAGAGCGGCAGCATCGGAAAGGTGAAGAAGGAAGCCGTACAACACTGGGATTGTGTGCGCAGCTTGCCAACTGATAGAAAACAGTACATTACCACTTTCCTGACTTTTCCAATCACATGAATATTCGATTGGAATTTGTTTTGGACAACTTTTCTTTTCTTCTTGTCGAACACTTGGCAGACCTCCGTGCAACGTCCAGAACACGATGGGAGATGTTTTCTGTGCTCGCGCAGGTTTTCCTTGCCAGACAGAGTGGAAAAGCTATCTGCTAGCATGTAGACCACAAAAGACGCTAAAGGCGAAGGTACGATGCTCCTCGGAGCTAAGCGCCGCTCCCGGGCTTCTTTCGGCAGAAGCCGCGCTAAGAGAGCACTGTGAGCGGTACAATCGTCTTTGCGCGAAGAAGCCGCTTCTTCGGCTCCGGGAGCCGGAGAGAGCGGCAGCATCGGAAAGGTGAAGAAGGAAGCTGTACAACAGTGGGATTGTGTGCGCAGCTTGCCAACTGATAGAAAACAGTACATTACCACTTTCCTGACTTTTCCAATCACATGAATATTCGATAAGAAGCTGTTTTGGACAGATTTTCTTTTCTTCTTGTCGAACACTTGGCAGACCTCCGTGCAACGTCCAGAACACGATGGGAGATGTTTTCTGTGCTCGCGCAGGTTTTCCTTGCCAGACAGAGTGGAAAAGCTTTCTGCTAGCATGTAGACCACAAAAGACGCTAAAGACGAAGGTACGATGCTCTCCGGAGCTAAGCGCCGCTCCCGGGCTTCTTTCGTCAGAAGCCGCGCTAAGAGAGCACTGTGAGCGGTACAATCGTCTTTGCGCGAAGAAGCCGCTTCTTCGGCTCCGGGAGCCGGAGAGAGCGGCATGATCGGAAAGGTGAAGAAGGAAGCTGTACAACACTGGGATTGTGTGCGCAGCTTGCCAACTGATAGAAAACAGTACATTACCACTTTCCTGACTTTTCCAATCACATGAATCTTCGATTGGAAGCTGTTTTGGACAGATTTTCTTTTCTTTATGGCAAACACTTGGCAGACCTCCGTGCAACGTCCAGAACACGATGGGAGATGTTTTCTGTGCTCGCGCAGGTTTTCCTTGCCAGACAGAGTGGAAAAGCTTTCTGCTAGCATGTAGACCACAAAAGACGCTAAAGACGAAGGTACGATGCTCCCCGGAGCTAAGCGCCGCTCCCGGGCTTCTTTCGGCAGAAGCCGCGCTAAGAGAGCACTGTGAGCGGTACAATCGTCTTTGCGCGAAGAAGCCGCTTCTTCGGCTCCGGGAGCCGGAGAGAGCGGCAGCATCGGAAAGGTGAAGAAGGAAGCTGTACAACAGTGGGATTGTGTGCGCAGCTTGCCAACTGATAGAAAACAGTACATTACCACTTTCCTGACTTTTCCAATCACATGAATATTCGATTGGAAGCTGTTTTGGACAACTTTTCTTTTCTTCTTGTCGAACACTTGGCAGACCTCCGTGCAACGTCCAGAACACGATGGGAGATGTTTTCTGTGCTCGCGCAGGTTTTCCTTGCCAGACAGAGTGGAAAAGCTTTCTGCTAGCATGTAGACCACAAAAGACGCTAAAGACGAAGGTACGATGCTCCCCGGAGCTAAGCGCCGCTCCCGGGCGTCTTTCGGCAGAAGCCGCGCTAAGAGAGCGCTGCGAGCGGTACAATCGTCTTTGCGCGAAGAAGCCGCTTCTTCGGCTCCGGGAGCCGGAGAGAGCGGCAGCATCGGAAAGGTGAAGAAGGAAGCCGTACAACACTGGGATTGTGTGCGCAGCTTGCCAACTGATAGAAAACAGTACATTACCACTTTCCTGACTTTTCCAATCACATGAATATTCGATTGGAATTTGTTTTGGACAACTTTTCTTTTCTTCTTGTCGAACACTTGGCAGACCTCCGTGCAACGTCCAGAACACGATGGGAGATGTTTTCTGTGCTCGCGCAGGTTTTCCTTGCCAGACAGAGTGGAAAAGCTATCTGCTAGCATGTAGACCACAAAAGACGCTAAAGGCGAAGGTACGATGCTCCTCGGAGCTAAGCGCCGCTCCCGGGCTTCTTTCGGCAGAAGCCGCGCTAAGAGAGCACTGTGAGCGGTACAATCGTCTTTGCGCGAAGAAGCCGCTTCTTCGGCTCCGGGAGCCGGAGAGAGCGGCAGCATCGGAAAGGTGAAGAAGGAAGCTGTACAACAGTGGGATTGTGTGCGCAGCTTGCCAACTGATAGAAAACAGTACATTACCACTTTCCTGACTTTTCCAATCACATGAATATTCGATAAGAAGCTGTTTTGGACAGATTTTCTTTTCTTCTTGTCGAACACTTGGCAGACCTCCGTGCAACGTCCAGAACACGATGGGAGATGTTTTCTGTGCTCGCGCAGGTTTTCCTTGCCAGACAGAGTGGAAAAGCTTTCTGCTAGCATGTAGACCACAAAAGACGCTAAAGACGAAGGTACGATGCTCTCCGGAGCTAAGCGCCGCTCCCGGGCTTCTTTCGTCAGAAGCCGCGCTAAGAGAGCACTGTGAGCGGTACAATCGTCTTTGCGCGAAGAAGCCGCTTCTTCGGCTCCGGGAGCCGGAGAGAGCGGCATGATCGGAAAGGTGAAGAAGGAAGCTGTACAACACTGGGATTGTGTGCGCAGCTTGCCAACTGATAGAAAACAGTACATTACCACTTTCCTGACTTTTCCAATCACATGAATCTTCGATTGGAAGCTGTTTTGGACAGATTTTCTTTTCTTTATGGCAAACACTTGGCAGACCTCCGTGCAACGTCCAGAACACGATGGGAGATGTTTTCTGTGCTCGCGCAGGTTTTCCTTGCCAGACAGAGTGGAAAAGCTTTCTGCTAGCATGTAGACCACAAAAGACGCTAAAGGCGAAGGTACGATGCTCCCCGGAGCTAAGCGCCGCTCCCGGGCGTCTTTCGGCAGAAGCCGCGCTAAGAGAGCACTGTGAGCGGTACAATCGTCTTTGCGCGAAGAAGCCGCTTCTTCGGCTCCGGGAGCCGGAGAGAGCGGCATGATCGGAAAGGTGAAGAAGGAAGGTGTACAACACTGGGATTGTATGCGCAGATTGCCAACTGATAGACAGCAGTACATTACCACTTTCCTGACTTTTCCAATCACATGAATATTCGATAAGAAGCTGTTTTGGACAGATTTTCTTTTCTTTATGGCAAACACTTGGCAGACCTCCGTGCAACGTCCAGAACACGATGGGAGATGTTTTCTGTGCTCGCGCAGGTTTTCCTTGCCAGACAGAGTGGAAAAGCTTTCTGCTAGCATGTAGACCACAAAAGACGCTAAAGACGAAGGTACGATGCTCTCCGCAGCTAAGCGCCGCTCCCGGGCTTCTTTCGGCAGAAGCGGCGCTAAGAGAGCACAGTGAGCGGTACAATCGTCTTTGCGCGAAGAAGCCGCTTCTTCGGCTCCGGGAGCCGGAGAGAGCGGCATGATCGGAAAGGTGAAGAAGGAAGCTGTACAACACTGGGATTGTGTGCGCAGCTTGCCAACTGATAGAAAACAGTACATTACCACTTTCCTGACTTTTCCAATCACATGAATATTCGATATAAGCTGTTTTGGACCACTTTTCTTTTCTTCTTGTCAAACACTTGGCAGACTTCCGAGCAATGTCCAGAACACGATGGGAGATGTTTTCTGTGCTCCCGCAGGTTTTCCTTGCCAGACAGAGTGGAAAAGCTTTCTGCTAAGATGTAGACCACAAAAGACGCTAAAGGCGAAGGTACGATGCTCCCCGGAACTAATCGCCGCTCCCGGGCTTCTTTCGGCAGAAGCCGCGCTAAGAGAGCACTGTGAGCGGTACAATCGTCTTTGCGCGAAGAAGCCGCTTCTTCGGCTCCGGGAGCCGGAGAGAGCGGCAGCATCGGAAAGGTGAAGAAGGAAGCTGTACAACAGTGGGATTGTGTGCGCAGCTTGCCAACTGATAGAAAACAGTACATTACCACTTTCCTGACTTTTCCAATCACATGAATATTCGATTGGAAGCTGTTTTGGACAACTTTTCTTTTCTTCTTGTCGAACACTTGGCAGACCTCCGTGCAACGTCCAGAACACGATCGGAGATGTTACCTGTGCTCGCGCAGGTTTTCCTTGCCAGACAGAGTGGAAAAGCTTTCTGCTAGCATGTAGACCACAAAAGACGCTAAAGACGAAGGTACGATGCTCCCCGGAGCTAAGCGCCGCTCCCGGGCGTCTTTCGGCAGAAGCCGCGCTAAGAGAGCACTGCGAGCGGTACAATCGTCTTTGCGCGAAGAAGCCGCTTCTTCGGCTCCGGGAGCCGGAGAGAGCGGCAGCATCGGAAAGGTGAAGAAGGAAGCCGTACAACACTGGGATTGTGTGCACAGCTTGCCAACTGATAGAAAACAGTACATTACCACTTTCCTGACTTTTCCAATCACATGAATATTCGATTGGAAGCTGTTTTGGACAACTTTTCTTTTCTTCTTGTCGAACACTTGGCAGACCTCCGTGCAACGTCCAGAACACGATGGGAGATGTTTTCTGTGCTCGCGCAGGTTTTCCTTGCCAGACAGAGTGGAAAAGCTTTCTGCTAGCATGTAGACCACAAAAGACGCTAAAGACGAAGGTACGATGCTCCCCGGAGCTAAGCGCCGCTCCCGGGCGTCTTTCGGCAGAAGCCGCGCTAAGAGAGCGCTGCGAGCGGTACAATCGTCTTTGCGCGAAGAAGCCGCTTCTTCGGCTCCGGGAGCCGGAGAGAGCGGCAGCATCGGAAAGGTGAAGAAGGAAGCCGTACAACACTGGGATTGTGTGCGCAGCTTGCCAACTGATAGAAAACAGTACATTACCACTTTCCTGACTTTTCCAATCACATGAATATTCGATTGGAATTTGTTTTGGACAACTTTTCTTTTCTTCTTGTCGAACACTTGGCAGACCTCCGTGCAACGTCCAGAACACGATGGGAGATGTTTTCTGTGCTCGCGCAGGTTTTCCTTGCCAGACAGAGTGGAAAAGCTATCTGCTAGCATGTAGACCACAAAAGACGCTAAAGGCGAAGGTACGATGCTCCTCGGAGCTAAGCGCCGCTCCCGGGCTTCTTTCGGCAGAAGCCGCGCTAAGAGAGCACAGTGAGCGGTACAATCGTCTTTGCGCGAAGAAGCCGCTTCTTTGGCTCCGGGAGCCGGAGAGAGCAGCAGCATCGGAAAGGTGAAGAAGGAAGCCGTACAACACTGGGATTGTGTGCACAGCTTGTCAACTGATAGAAAACAGTACATTACCACTTTCCTGACTTTTCCAATCACATGAATATTCGATAAGAAGCTGTTTTGGACAGATTTTCTTTTCTTCTTGTCGAACACTTGGCAGACCTCCGTGCAACGTCCAGAACACGATGGGAGATGTTTTCTGTGCTCGCGCAGGTTTTCCTTGCCAGACAGAGTGGAAAAGCTTTCTGCTAGCATGTAGACCACAAAAGACGCTAAAGACGAAGGTACGATGCTCTCCGGAGCTAAGCGCCGCTCCCGGGCTTCTTTCGTCAGAAGCCGCGCTAAGAGAGCACTGTGAGCGGTACAATCGTCTTAGCGCGAAGAAGCCGCTTCTTCGGCTCCGGGAGCCGGAGAGAGCGGCAGCATCGGAAAGGTGAAGAAGGAAGCTGTACAACACTGGGATTGTGTGCGCAGCTTGCCAACTGATAGAAAACAGTACATTACCACTTTCCTGACTTTTCCAATCACATGAATATTCGATTGGAAGCTGTTTTGGACAACTTTTCTTTTCTTCTTGTCGAACACTTGGCAGACCTCCGTGCAACGTCCAGAACACGATGGGAGATGTTTTCTGTGCTCGCGCAGGTTTTCCTTGCCAGACAGAGTGGAAAAGCTTTCTGCTAGCATGTAGACCACAAAAGACGCTAAAGACGAAGGTACGATGCTCCCCGGAGCTAAGCGCCGCTCCCGGGCTTCTTTCGGCAGAAGCCGCGCTAAGAGAGCGCTGCGAGCGGTAAAATCGTCTTTGCGCGAAGAAGCCGCTTCTTCGGCTCCGGGAGCCGGAGAGAGCGGCAGCATCGGAAAGGTGAAGAAGGAAGCCGTACAACACTGGGATTGTGTGCACAGCTTGCCAACTGATAGAAAACAGTACATTACCACTTTCCTGACTTTTCCAATCACATGAATATTCGATAAGAAGCTGTTTTGGACAGATTTTCTTTTCTTTATGGCAAACACTTGGCAGACCTCCGTGCAACGTCCAGAACACGATGGGAGATGTTTTCTGTGCTCGCGCAGGTTTTCCTTGCCAGACAGAGTGGAAAAGCTTTCTGCTAGCATGTAGACCACAAAAGACGCTAAAGACGAAGGTACGATGCTCCCCGGAGCTAATCGCCGCTCCCGGGCTTCTTTCGGCAGAAGCCGCGCTAAGAGAGCACTGTGAGCGGTACAATCGTCTTTGCGCGAAGAAGCCGCTTCTTCGGCTCCGGGAGCCGGAGAGAGCGGCAGCATCGGAAAGGTGAAGAAGGAAGCTGTACAACACTGGGATTGTGTGCGCAGCTTGCCAACTGATAGAAAACAGTACATTACCCCTTTCCTGACTTTTCCAATCACATGAATATTCGATTGGAAGCTGTTTTGGACAACTTTTCTTTTCTTCTTGTCGAACACTTGGCAGACCTCCGTGCAACGTCCAGAACACGATGGGAGATGTTTTCTGTGCTCGCGCAGGTTTTCCTTGCCAGACAGAGTGGAAAAGCTTTCTGCTAAGATGTAGACCACAAAAGACGCTAAAGGCGAAGGTACGATGCTCCCCGGAGCTAAGCGCCGCTCCCGGGCGTCATTCGGCAGAAGCCGCGCTAAGAGAGCACTGTGAGCGGTACAATCGTCTTTGCGCGAAGAAGCCGCTTCTTCGGCTCCGGGAGCCGGAGAGAGCGGCAGCATCGGAAAGGTGAAGAAGGAAGCTGTACAACACTGGGATTGTGTGCGCAGCTTGCCAACTGATAGAAAACAGTACATTACCACTTTCCTGACTTTTCCAATCACATGAATCTTCGATTGGAAGCTGTTTTGGACAGATATTCTTTTCTTTATGGCAAACACTTGGCAGACATCCGTGCAACGTCCAGAACGCGTTGGAGATGTTTTCTGTGCTCGCGCAGGTTTTCCTTGCCAGACAGAGTGGAAAAGCTTTCTGCTAGCATGTAGACCACAAAAGACGCTAAAGGCGAAGGTACGATGCTCCCCGGAGCTAAGCGCCGCTCCCGGGCGTCTTTCGGCAGAAGCCGCGCTAAGAGACCACTGTGAGCGGTACAATCGTCTTTGCGCGAAGAAGCCGCTTCTTCGGCTCCGGGAGCCGGAGAGAGCGGCATGATCGGAAAGGTGAAGAAGGAAGCCGTACAACACTGGGATTGTGTGCACAGCTTGCCAACTGATAGAAAACAGTACATTACCACTTTCCTGACTTTTCCAATCACATGAATATTCGATAAGAAGCTGTTTAGGACAGATTTTCTTTTCTTTATGGCAAACACTTGGCAGACCTCCGTGCAACGTCCAGAACACGATGGGAGATGTTTTCTGTGCTCGCGCAGGTTTTCCTTGCCAGACAGAGTGGAAAAGCTTTCTGCTAGCATGTAGACCACAAAAGACGCTAAAGGCGAAGGTACGATGCTCCCCGGAGCTAATCGCCGCTCCCGGGCTTCTTTCGGCAGAAGCCGCGCTAAGAGAGCACTGTGAGCGGTACAATCGTCTTTGCGCGAAGAAGCCGCTTCTTCGGCTCCGGGAGCCGGAGAGAGCGGCATGATCGGAAAGGTGAAGAAGGAAGCTGTACAACACTGGGATTGTGTGCGCAGCTTGCCAACTGATAGACAGTAGTACATTACCCCTTTCCTGACTTTTCCAATCACATGAATATTCGATTGGAAGCTGTTTTGGACAACTTTTCTTTTCTTCTTGTCGAACACTTGGCAGACCTCCGTGCAACGTCCAGAACACGATGGGAGATGTTTTCTGTGCTCGCGCAGGTTTTCCTTGCCAGACAGAGTGGAAAAGCTTTCTGCTAGGATGTAGACCACAAAAGACGCTAAAGACGAAGGTACGATGCTCCCCGGAGCTAAGCGCCGCTCCCGGGCTTCTTTCGGCAGAAGCCGCGCTAAGAGAGCACTGTGAGCGGTACAATCGTCTTTGCGCGAAGAAGCCGCTTCTTCGGCTCCGGGAGCCGGAGAGAGCGGCAGCATCGGAAAGGTGAAGAAGGAAGCTGTACAACACTGGGATTGTGTGCGCAGCTTGCCAACTGATAGAAAACAGTACATTACCACTTTCCTGACTTTTCCAATCACATGAATATTCGATTGGAAGCTGTTTTGGACAACTTTTCTTTTCTTCTTGTCGAACACTTGGCAGACCTCCGTGCAACGTCCAGAAGACGATGGGAGATGTTTTCTGTGCTCGCGCAGGTTTTCCTTGCCAGACAGAGTGGAAAAGCTTTCTGCTAGCATGTAGACCACAAAAGACGCTAAAGACGAAGGTACGATGCTCCCCGGAGCTAAGCGCCGCTCCCGGGCTTCTTTCGGCAGAAGCCGCGCTAAGAGAGCGCTGCGAGCGGTACAATCGTCTTTGCGCGAAGAAGCCGCTTCTTCGGCTCCGGGAGCCGGAGAGAGCGGCAGCATCGGAAAGGTGAAGAAGGAAGCCGTACAACACTGGGATTGTGTGCACAGCTTGCCAACTGATAGAAAACAGTACATTACCACTTTCCTGACTTTTCCAATCACATGAATATTCGATAAGAAGCTGTTTAGGACAGATTTTCTTTTCTTTATGGCAAACACTTGGCAGACCTCCGTGCAACGTCCAGAACACGATGGGAGATGTTTTCTGTGCTCGCGCAGGTTTTCCTTGCCAGACAGAGTGGAAAAGCTTTCTGCTAGCATGTAGACCACAAAAGACGCTAAAGGCGAAGGTACGATGCTCCCCGGAGCTAATCGCCGCTCCCGGGCTTCTTTCGGCAGAAGCCGCGCTAAGAGAGCACTGTGAGCGGTACAATCGTCTTTGCGCGAAGAAGCCGCTTCTTCGGCTCCGGGAGCCGGAGAGAGCGGCAGCATCGGAAAGGTGAAGAAGGAAGCTGTACAACACTGGGATTGTGTGCGCAGCTTGCCAACTGATAGACAGTAGTACATTACCCCTTTCCTGACTTTTCCAATCACATGAATATTCGATTGGAAGCTGTTTTGGACAACTTTTCTTTTCTTCTTGTCGAACACTTGGCAGACCTCCGTGCAACGTCCAGAACACGATGGGAGATGTTTTCTGTGCTCGCGAAGGTTTTCCTTGCCAGACAGAGTGGAAAAGCTTTCTGCTAAGATGTAGACCACAAAAGACGCTAAAGGCGAAGGTACGATGCTCCCCGGAGCTAAGCGCCGCTCCCGGGCGTCTTTCGGCAGAAGCCGCGCTAAGAGACCACTGTGAGCGGTACAATCGTCTTTGCGCGAAGAAGCCGCTTCTTCGGCTCCGGGAGCCGGAGAGAGCGGCATGATCGGAAAGGTGAAGAAGGAAGCTGTACAACACTGGGATTGTGTGCGCAGCTTGCCAACTGATAGAAAACAGTACATTACCACTTTCCTGACTTTTCCAATCACATGAATCTTCGATTGGAAGCTGTTTTGGACAGATTTTCTTTTCTTTATGGCAAACACTTGGCAGACCTCCGTGCCACGTCCAGAACGCGTTGGAGATGTTTTCTGTGCTCGCGCAGGTTTTCCTTGCCAGACAGAGTGGAAAAGCTTTCTGCTAGCATGTAGACCACAAAAGACGCTAAAGGCGAAGGTACGATGCTCCCCGGAGCTAAGCGCCGCTCCCGGGCGTCTTTCGGCAGAAGCCGCGCTAAGAGACCACTGTGAGCGGTACAATCGTCTTTGCGCGAAGAAGCCGCTTCTTCGGCTCCGGGAGCCGGAGAGAGCGGCATGATCGGAAAGGTGAAGAAGGAAGCCGTACAACACTGGGATTGTGTGCACAGCTTGCCAACTGATAGAAAACAGTACATTACCACTTTCCTGACTTTTCCAATCACATGAATATTCGATAAGAAGCTGTTTAGGACAGATTTTCTTTTCTTTATGGCAAACACTTGGCAGACCTCCGTGCAACGTCCAGAACACGATGGGAGATGTTTTCTGTGCTCGCGCAGGTTTTCCTTGCCAGACAGAGTGGAAAAGCTTTCTGCTAGCATGTAGACCACAAAAGACGCTAAAGGCGAAGGTACGATGCTCCCCGGAGCTAATCGCCGCTCCCGGGCTTCTTTCGGCAGAAGCCGCGCTAAGAGAGCACTGTGAGCGGTACAATCGTCTTTGCGCGAAGAAGCCGCTTCTTCGGCTCCGGGAGCCGGAGAGAGCGGCATGATCGGAAAGGTGAAGAAGGAAGCTGTACAACACTGGGATTGTGTGCGCAGCTTGCCAACTGATAGACAGTAGTACATTACCCCTTTCCTGACTTTTCCAATCACATGAATATTCGATTGGAAGCTGTTTTGGACAACTTTTCTTTTCTTCTTGTCGAACACTTGGCAGACCTCCGTGCAACGTCCAGAACACGATGGGAGATGTTTTCTGTGCTCGCGAAGGTTTTCCTTGCCAGACAGAGTGGAAAAGCTTTCTGCTAAGATGTAGACCACAAAAGACGCTAAAGGCGAAGGTACGATGCTCCCCGGAGCTAAGCGCCGCTCCCGGGCGTCTTTCGGCAGAAGCCGCGCTAAGAGACCACTGTGAGCGGTACAATCGTCTTTGCGCGAAGAAGCCGCTTCTTCGGCTCCGGGAGCCGGAGAGAGCGGCATGATCGGAAAGGTGAAGAAGGAAGCTGTACAACACTGGGATTGTGTGCGCAGCTTGCCAACTGATAGAAAACAGTACATTACCACTTTCCTGACTTTTCCAATCACATGAATCTTCGATTGGAAGCTGTTTTGGACAGATTTTCTTTTCTTTATGGCAAACACTTGGCAGACCTCCGTGCCACGTCCAGAACGCGTTGGAGATGTTTTCTGTGCTCGCGCAGGTTTTCCTTGCCAGACAGAGTGGAAAAGCTTTCTGCTAGCATGTAGACCACAAAAGACGCTAAAGGCGAAGGTACGATGCTCCCCGGAGCTAAGCGCCGCTCCCGGGCGTCTTTCGGCAGAAGCCGCGCTAAGAGAGCACTGTGAGCGGTACAATCGTCTTTGCGCGAAGAAGCCGCTTCTTCGGCTCACGGAGCCGGAGAGAGCGGCATGATCGGAAAGGTGAAGAAGGAAGCTGTACAACACTGGGATTGTATGCGCAGATTGCCAACTGATAGACAGCAGTACATTACCACTTTCCTGACTTTTCCAATCACATGAATATTCGATAAGAAGCTGTTTTGGACAGATTTTCTTTTCTTTATGGCAAACACTTGGCAGACCTCCGTGCAACGTCCAGAACACGATGGGAGATGTTTTCTGTGCTCGCGCAGGTTTTCCTTGCCAGACAGAGTGGAAAAGCTTTCTGCTAGCATGTAGACCACAAAAGACGCTAAAGACGAAGGTACGATGCTCTCCGCAGCTAAGCGCCGCTCCCGGGCTTCTTTCGGCAGAAGCGGCGCTAAGAGAGCACAGTGAGCGGTACAATCGTCTTTGCGCGAAGAAGCCGCTTCTTCGGCTCCGGGAGCCGGAGAGAGCGGCATGATCGGAAAGGTGAAGAAGGAAGCTGTACAACACTGGGATTGTGTGCGCAGCTTGCCAACTGATAGAAAACAGTACATTACCACTTTCCTGACTTGTCCAATCACATGAATATTCGATAAGAAGAGGTTTTGGACAGATTTTCTTTTCTTTATGCCAAACACATGGCAGACCTCCGTGCAACGTCCAGAACACGATGGGAGATGTTTTCTGTGCTCGCGCAGGTTTTCCTTGCCAGACAGAGTGGAAAAGCTTTCTGCTAGCATGTAGACCACAAAAGACGCTAAAGACGAAGGTACGATGCTCCCCGGAGCTAAGCGCCGCTCCCGGGCTTCTTTCGGCAGAAGCCGCGCTAAGAGAGCACTGTGAGCGGTACAATCGTCTTTGCGCGAAGAAGCCGCTTCTTCGGCTCCGGGAGCCGGAGAGAGCGGCAGCATCGGAAAGGTGAAGAAGGAAGCTGTACAACAGTGGGATTGTGTGCGCAGCTTGCCAACTGATAGAAAACAGTACATTACCACTTTCCTGACTTTTCCAATCACATGAATATTCGATTGGAAGCTGTTTTGGACAACTTTTCTTTTCTTCTTGTCGAACACTTGGCAGACCTCCGTGCAACGTCCAGAACACGATGGGAGATGTTTTCTGTGCTCGCGCAGGTTTTCCTTGCCAGACAGAGTGGAAAAGCTTTCTGCTAGCATGTAGACCACAAAAGACGCTAAAGACGAAGGTACGATGCTCTCCGGAGCTAAGCGCCGCTCCCGGGCTTCTTTCGGCAGAAGCCGCGCTAAGAGAGCGCTGCGAGCGGTACAATCGTCTTTGCGCGAAGAAGCCGCTTCTTCGGCTCCGGGAGCCGGAGAGAGCGGCAGCATCGGAAAGGTGAAGAAGGAAGCCGTACAACACTGGGATTGTGTGCGCAGCTTGCCAACTGATAGAAAACAGTACATTACCACTTTCCTGACTTTTCCAATCACATGAATATTCGATATAAGCTGTTTTGGACAACTTTTCTTTTCTTCTTGTCAAACACTTGGCAGACTTCCGAGCAATGTCCAGAACACGATGGGAGATGTTTTCTGTGCTCCCGCAGGTTTTCCTTGCCAGACAGAGTGGAAAAGCTTTCTGCTAAGATGTAGACCACAAAAGACGCTAAAGGCGAAGGTACGATGCTCCCCGGAACTAATCGCCGCTCCCGGGCTTCTTTCGGCAGAAGCCGCGCTAAGAGAGCACTGTGAGCGGTACAATCGTCTTTGCGCGAAGAAGCCGCTTCTTCGGCTCCGGGAGCCGGAGAGAGCGGCAGCATCGGAAAGGTGAAGAAGGAAGCTGTACAACAGTGGGATTGTGTGCGCAGCTTGCCAACTGATAGAAAACAGTACATTACCACTTTCCTGACTTTTCCAATCACATGAATATTCGATTGGAAGCTGTTTTGGACAACTTTTCTTTTCTTCTTGTCGAACACTTGGCAGACCTCCGTGCAACGTCCAGAACACGATCGGAGATGTTACCTGTGCTCGCGCAGGTTTTCCTTGCCAGACAGAGTGGAAAAGCTTTCTGCTAGCATGTAGACCACAAAAGACGCTAAAGACGAAGGTACGATGCTCCCCGGAGCTAAGCGCCGCTCCCGGGCGTCTTTCGGCAGAAGCCGCGCTAAGAGAGCGCTGCGAGCGGTACAATCGTCTTTGCGCGAAGAAGCCGCTTCTTCGGCTCCGGGAGCCGGAGAGAGCGGCAGCATCGGAAAGGTGAAGAAGGAAGCCGTACAACACTGGGATTGTGTGCACAGCTTGCCAACTGATAGAAAACAGTACATTACCACTTTCCTGACTTTTCCAATCACATGAATATTCGATAAGAAGCTGTTTAGGACAGATTTTCTTTTCTTTATGGCAAACACTTGGCAGACCTCCGTGCAACGTCCAGAACACGATGGGAGATGTTTTCTGTGCTCGCGCAGGTTTTCCTTGCCAGACAGAGTGGAAAGCTTTCTGCTAGCATGTAGACCACAAAAGACGCTAAAGGCGAAGGTACGATGCTCCCCGGAGCTAATCGCCGCTCCCGGGCTTCTTTCGGCAGAAGCCGCGCTAAGAGAGCACTGTGAGCGGTACAATCGTCTTTGCGCGAAGAAGCCGCTTCTTCGGCTCCGGGAGCCGGAGAGAGCGGCATGATCGGAAAGGTGAAGAAGGAAGCTGTACAACACTGGGATTGTGTGCGCAGCTTGCCAACTGATAGACAGTAGTACATTACCCCTTTCCTGACTTTTCCAATCACATGAATATTCGATTGGAAGCTGTTTTGGACAACTTTTCTTTTCTTCTTGTCGAACACTTGGCAGACCTCCGTGCAACGTCCAGAACACGATGGGAGATGTTTTCTGTGCTCGCGCAGGTTTTCCTTGCCAGACAGAGTGGAAAAGCTATCTGCTAGCATGTAGACCACAAAAGACGCTAAAGGCGAAGGTACGATGCTCCCCGGAGCTAAGCGCCGCTCCCGGGCGTCTTTCGGCAGAAGCCGCGCTAAGAGAGCACTGTGAGCGGTACAATCGTCTTTGCGCGAAGAAGCCGCTTCTTCGGCTCCGGGAGCCGGAGAGAGCGGCATGATCGGAAAGGTGAAGAAGGAAGCTGTACAACACTGGGATTGTGTGCGCAGCTTGCCAACTGATAGAAAACAGTACATTACCACTTTCCTGACTTTTCCAATCACATGAATCTTCGATTGGAAGCTGTTTTGGACAGATTTTCTTTTCTTTATGACAAACACTTGGCAGACCTCCGTGCAACGTCCAGAACACGATGGGAGATGTTTTCTGTGCTCGCGCAGGTTTTCCTTGCCAGACAGAGTGGAAAAGCTTTCTGCTAGCATGTAGACCACAAAAGACGCTAAAGGCGAAGGTACGATGCTCCCCGGAGCTAAGCGCCGCTCCCGGGCGTCTTTCGGCAGAAGCCGCGCTAAGAGAGCACTGTGAGCGGTACAATCGTCTTTGCGCGAAGAAGCCGCTTCTTCGGCTCCGGGAGCCGGAGAGAGCGGCATGATCGGAAAGGTGAAGAAGGAAGCTGTACAACACTGGGATTGTATGCGCAGATTGCCAACTGATAGACAGCAGTACATTACCACTTTCCTGACTTTTCCAATCACATGAATATTCGATAAGAAGCTGTTTTGGACAGATTTTCTTTTCTTTATGGCAAACACTTGGCAGACCTCCGTGCAACGTCCAGAACACGATGGGAGATGTTTTCTGTGCTCGCGCAGGTTTTCCTTGCCAGACAGAGTGGAAAAGCTTTCTGCTAGCATGTAGACCACAAAAGACGCTAAAGACGAAGGTACGATGCTCTCCGCAGCTAAGCGCCGCTCCCGGGCTTCTTTCGGCAGAAGCGGCGCTAAGAGAGCACAGTGAGCGGTACAATCGTCTTTGCGCGAAGAAGCCGCTTCTTCGGCTCCGGGAGCCGGAGAGAGCGGCATGATCGGAAAGGTGAAGAAGGAAGCTGTACAACACTGGGATTGTGTGCGCAGCTTGCCAACTGATAGAAAACAGTACATTACCACTTTCCTGACTTTTCCAATCACATGAATATTCGATTGGAAGCTGTTTTGGACAGATTTTCTTTTCTTTATGGCAAACACTTGGCAGACCTCCGTGCCACGTCCAGAACGCGTTGGAGATGTTTTCTGTGCTCGCGCAGGTTTTCCTTGCCAGACAGAGTGGAAAAGCTTTCTGCTAGCATGTAGACCACAAAAGACGCTAAAGGCGAAGGTACGATGCTCCCCGGAGCTAAGCGCCGCTCCCGGGCGTCTTTCGGCAGAAGCCGCGCTAAGAGAGCACTGTGAGCGGTACAATCGTCTTTGCGCGAAGAAGCCGCTTCTTCGGCTCACGGAGCCGGAGAGAGCGGCATGATCGGAAAGGTGAAGAAGGAAGCTGTACAACACTGGGATTGTATGCGCAGATTGCCAACTGATAGACAGCAGTACATTACCACTTTCCTGACTTTTCCAATCACATGAATATTCGATAAGAAGCTGTTTTGGACAGATTTTCTTTTCTTTATGGCAAACACTTGGCAGACCTCCGTGCAACGTCCAGAACACGATGGGAGATGTTTTCTGTGCTCGCGCAGGTTTTCCTTGCCAGACAGAGTGGAAAAGCTTTCTGCTAGCATGTAGACCACAAAAGACGCTAAAGACGAAGGTACGATGCTCTCCGCAGCTAAGCGCCGCTCCCGGGCTTCTTTCGGCAGAAGCGGCGCTAAGAGAGCACAGTGAGCGGTACAATCGTCTTTGCGCGAAGAAGCCGCTTCTTCGGCTCCGGGAGCCGGAGAGAGCGGCATGATCGGAAAGGTGAAGAAGGAAGCTGTACAACACTGGGATTGTGTGCGCAGCTTGCCAACTGATAGAAAACAGTACATTACCACTTTCCTGACTTGTCCAATCACATGAATATTCGATAAGAAGAGGTTTTGGACAGATTTTCTTTTCTTTATGCCAAACACATGGCAGACCTCCGTGCAACGTCCAGAACACGATGGGAGATGTTTTCTGTGCTCGCGCAGGTTTTCCTTGCCAGACAGAGTGGAAAAGCTTTCTGCTAGCATGTAGACCACAAAAGACGCTAAAGACGAAGGTACGATGCTCCCCGGAGCTAAGCGCCGCTCCCGGGCTTCTTTCGGCAGAAGCCGCGCTAAGAGAGCACTGTGAGCGGTACAATCGTCTTTGCGCGAAGAAGCCGCTTCTTCGGCTCCGGGAGCCGGAGAGAGCGGCAGCATCGGAAAGGTGAAGAAGGAAGCTGTACAACAGTGGGATTGTGTGCGCAGCTTGCCAACTGATAGAAAACAGTACATTACCACTTTCCTGACTTTTCCAATCACATGAATATTCGATTGGAAGCTGTTTTGGACAACTTTTCTTTTCTTCTTGTCGAACACTTGGCAGACCTCCGTGCAACGTCCAGAACACGATGGGAGATGTTTTCTGTGCTCGCGCAGGTTTTCCTTGCCAGACAGAGTGGAAAAGCTTTCTGCTAGCATGTAGACCACAAAAGACGCTAAAGACGAAGGTACGATGCTCTCCGGAGCTAAGCGCCGCTCCCGGGCTTCTTTCGGCAGAAGCCGCGCTAAGAGAGCGCTGCAAGCGGTACAATCGTCTTTGCGCGAAGAAGCCGCTTCTTCGGCTCCGGGAGCCGGAGAGAGCGGCAGCATCGGAAAGGTGAAGAAGGAAGCCGTACAACACTGGGATTGTGTGCGCAGCTTGCCAACTGATAGAAAACAGTACATTACCACTTTCCTGACTTTTCCAATCACATGAATATTCGATAAGAAGCTGTTTTGGACCACTTTTCTTTTCTTCTTGTCAAACACTTGGCAGACTTCCGAGCAATGTCCAGAACACGATGGGAGATGTTTTCTGTGCTCCCGCAGGTTTTCCTTGCCAGACAGAGTGGAAAAGCTTTCTGCTAGCATGTAGACCACAAAAGACGCTAAAGACGAAGGTACGATGCTCCCCGGAGCTAAGCGCCGCTCCCGGGCGTCTTTCGGCAGAAGCCGCGCTAAGAGAGCGCTGCGAGCGGTACAATCGTCTTTGCGCGAAGAAGCCGCTTCTTCGGCTCCGGGAGCCGGAGAGAGCGGCAGCATCGGAAAGGTGAAGAAGGAAGCCGTACAACACTGGGATTGTGTGCACAGCTTGCCAACTGATAGAAAACAGTACATTACCACTTTCCTGACTTTTCCAATCACATGAATATTCGATAAGAAGCTGTTTAGGACAGATTTTCTTTTCTTTATGGCAAACACTTGGCAGACCTCCGTGCAACGTCCAGAACACGATGGGAGATGTTTTCTGTGCTCGCGCAGGTTTTCCTTGCCAGACAGAGTGGAAAAGCTTTCTGCTAGCATGTAGACCACAAAAGACGCTAAAGGCGAAGGTACGATGCTCCCCGGAGCTAATCGCCGCTCCCGGGCTTCTTTCGGCAGAAGCCGCGCTAAGAGAGCACTGTGAGCGGTACAATCGTCTTTGCGCGAAGAAGCCGCTTCTTCGGCTCCGGGAGCCGGAGAGAGCGGCAGCATCGGAAAGGTGAAGAAGGAAGCTGTACAACAGTGGGATTGTGTGCGCAGCTTGCCAACTGATAGAAAACAGTACATTACCACTTTCCTGACTTTTCCAATCACATGAATATTCGATTGGAAGCTGTTTTGGACAACTTTTCTTTTCTTCTTGTCGAACACTTGGCAGACCTCCGTGCAACGTCCAGAACACGATGGGAGATGTTTTCTGTGCTCGCGCAGGTTTTCCTTGCCAGACAGAGTGGAAAAGCTTTCTGCTAGCATGTAGACCACAAAAGACGCTAAAGACGAAGGTACGATGCTCCCCGGAGCTAAGCGCCGCTCCCGGGCGTCTTTCGGCAGAAGCCGCGCTAAGAGAGCGCTGCGAGCGGTACAATCGTCTTTGCGCGAAGAAGCCGCTTCTTCGGCTCCGGGAGCCGGAGAGAGCGGCAGCATCGGAAAGGTGAAGAAGGAAGCCGTACAACACTGGGATTGTGTGCACAGCTTGCCAACTGATAGAAAACAGTACATTACCACTTTCCTGACTTTTCCAATCACATGAATATTCGATAAGAAGCTGTTTAGGACAGATTTTCTTTTCTTTATGGCAAACACTTGGCAGACCTCCGTGCAACGTCCAGAACACGATGGGAGATGTTTTCTGTGCTCGCGCAGGTTTTCCTTGCCAGACAGAGTGGAAAAGCTTTCTGCTAGCATGTAGACCACAAAAGACGCTAAAGGCGAAGGTACGATGCTCCCCGGAGCTAATCGCCGCTCCCGGGCTTCTTTCGGCAGAAGCCGCGCTAAGAGAGCACTGTGAGCGGTACAATCGTCTTTGCGCGAAGAAGCCGCTTCTTCGGCTCCGGGAGCCGGAGAGAGCGGCATGATCGGAAAGGTGAAGAAGGAAGCTGTACAACACTGGGATTGTGTGCGCAGCTTGCCAACTGATAGAAAACAGTACATTACCACTTTCCTGACTTTTCCAATCACATGAATCTTCGATTGGAAGCTGTTTTGGACAGATTTTCTTTTCTTTATGGCAAACACTTGGCAGACCTCCGTGCAACGTCCAGAACACGATGGGAGATGTTTTCTGTGCTCGCGCAGGTTTTCCTTGCCAGACAGAGTGGAAAAGCTTTCTGCTAGCATGTAGACCACAAAAGACGCTAAAGGCGAAGGTACGATGCTCCCCGGAGCTAAGCGCCGCTCCCGGGCGTCTTTCGGCAGAAGCCGCGCTAAGAGAGCACTGTGAGCGGTACAATCGTCTTTGCGCGAAGAAGCCGCTTCTTCGGCTCCGGGAGCCGGAGAGAGCGGCATGATCGGAAAGGTGAAGAAGGAAGCTGTACAACACTGGGATTGTATGCGCAGATTGCCAACTGATAGACAGCAGTACATTACCACTTTCCTGACTTTTCCAATCACATGAATATTCGATAAGAAGCTGTTTTGGACAGATTTTCTTTTCTTTATGGCAAACACTTGGCAGACCTCCGTGCAACGTCCAGAACACGATGGGAGATGTTTTCTGTGCTCGCGCAGGTTTTCCTTGCCAGACAGAGTGGAAAAGCTTTCTGCTAGCATGTAGACCACAAAAGACGCTAAAGACGAAGGTACGATGCTCTCCGCAGCTAAGCGCCGCTCCCGGGCTTCTTTCGGCAGAAGCGGCGCTAAGAGAGCACAGTGAGCGGTACAATCGTCTTTGCGCGAAGAAGCCGCTTCTTCGGCTCCGGGAGCCGGAGAGAGCGGCATGATCGGAAAGGTGAAGAAGGAAGCTGTACAACACTGGGATTGTGTGCGCAGCTTGCCAACTGATAGAAAACAGTACATTACCACTTTCCTGACTTTTCCAATCACATGAATATTCGATATAAGCTGTTTTGGACCACTTTTCTTTTCTTCTTGTCAAACACTTGGCAGACTTCCGAGCAATGTCCAGAACACGATGGGAGATGTTTTCTGTGCTCCCGCAGGTTTTCCTTGCCAGACAGAGTGGAAAAGCTTTCTGCTAAGATGTAGACCACAAAAGACGCTAAAGGCGAAGGTACGATGCTCCCCGGAACTAATCGCCGCTCCCGGGCTTCTTTCGGCAGAAGCCGCGCTAAGAGAGCACTGTGAGCGGTACAATCGTCTTTGCGCGAAGAAGCCGCTTCTTCGGCTCCGGGAGCCGGAGAGAGCGGCAGCATCGGAAAGGTGAAGAAGGAAGCTGTACAACAGTGGGATTGTGTGCGCAGCTTGCCAACTGATAGAAAACAGTACATTACCACTTTCCTGACTTTTCCAATCACATGAATATTCGATTGGAAGCTGTTTTGGACAACTTTTCTTTTCTTCTTGTCGAACACTTGGCAGACCTCCGTGCAACGTCCAGAACACGATCGGAGATGTTACCTGTGCTCGCGCAGGTTTTCCTTGCCAGACAGAGTGGAAAAGCTTTCTGCTAGCATGTAGACCACAAAAGACGCTAAAGACGAAGGTACGATGCTCCCCGGAGCTAAGCGCCGCTCCCGGGCGTCTTTCGGCAGAAGCCGCGCTAAGAGAGCGCTGCGAGCGGTACAATCGTCTTTGCGCGAAGAAGCCGCTTCTTCGGCTCAGGGAGCCGGAGAGAGCGGCAGCATCGGAAAGGTGAAGAAGGAAGCCGTACAACACTGGGATTGTGTGCACAGCTTGCCAACTGATAGAAAACAGTACATTACCACTTTCCTGACTTTTCCAATCACATGAATATTCGATAAGAAGCTGTTTAGGACAGATTTTCTTTTCTTTATGGCAAACACTTGGCAGACCTCCGTGCAACGTCCAGAACACGATGGGAGATGTTTTCTGTGCTCGCGCAGGTTTTCCTTGCCAGACAGAGTGGAAAAGCTTTCTGCTAGCATGTAGACCACAAAAGACGCTAAAGGCGAAGGTACGATGCTCCCCGGAGCTAATCGCCGCTCCCGGGCTTCTTTCGGCAGAAGCCGCGCTAAGAGAGCACTGTGAGCGGTACAATCGTCTTTGCGCGAAGAAGCCGCTTCTTCGGCTCCGGGAGCCGGAGAGAGCGGCATGATCGGAAAGGTGAAGAAGGAAGCTGTACAACACTGGGATTGTGTGCGCAGCTTGCCAACTGATAGACAGTAGTACATTACCCCTTTCCTGACTTTTCCAATCACATGAATATTCGATTGGAAGCTGTTTTGGACAACTTTTCTTTTCTTCTTGTCGAACACTTGGCAGACCTCCGTGCAACGTCCAGAACACGATGGGAGATGTTTTCTGTGCTCGCGCAGGTTTTCCTTGCCAGACAGAGTGGAAAAGCTATCTGCTAGCATGTAGACCACAAAAGACGCTAAAGGCGAAGGTACGATGCTCCCCGGAGCTAAGCGCCGCTCCCGGGCGTCTTTCGGCAGAAGCCGCGCTAAGAGAGCACTGTGAGCGGTACAATCGTCTTTGCGCGAAGAAGCCGCTTCTTCGGCTCCGGGAGCCGGAGAGAGCGGCATGATCGGAAAGGTGAAGAAGGAAGCTGTACAACACTGGGATTGTGTGCGCAGATTGCCAACTGATAGAAAACAGTACATTACCACTTTCCTGACTTTTCCAATCACATGAATCTTCGATTGGAAGCTGTTTTGGACAGATTTTCTTTTCTTTATGGCAAACACTTGGCAGACCTCCGTGCAACGTCCAGAACACGATGGGAGATGTTTTCTGTGCTCGCGCAGGTTTTCCTTGCCAGACAGAGTGGAAAAGCTTTCTGCTAGCATGTAGACCACAAAAGACGCTAAAGGCGAAGGTACGATGCTCCCCGGAGCTAAGCGCCGCTCCCGGGCGTCTTTCGGCAGAAGCCGCGCTAAGAGAGCACTGTGAGCGGTACAATCGTCTTTGCGCGAAGAAGCCGCTTCTTCGGCTCCGGGAGCCGGAGAGAGCGGCATGATCGGAAAGGTGAAGAAGGAAGCTGTACAACACTGGGATTGTATGCGCAGATTGCCAACTGATAGACAGCAGTACATTACCACTTTCCTGACTTTTCCAATCACATGAATATTCGATAAGAAGCTGTTTTGGACAGATTTTCTTTTCTTTATGGCAAACACTTGGCAGACCTCCGTGCAACGTCCAGAACACGATGGGAGATGTTTTCTGTGCTCGCGCAGGTTTTCCTTGCCAGACAGAGTGGAAAAGCTTTCTGCTAGCATGTAGACCACAAAAGACGCTAAAGACGAAGGTACGATGCTCTCCGCAGCTAAGCGCCGCTCCCGGGCTTCTTTCGGCAGAAGCGGCGCTAAGAGAGCACAGTGAGCGGTACAATCGTCTTTGCGCGAAGAAGCCGCTTCTTCGGCTCCGGGAGCCGGAGAGAGCGGCATGATCGGAAAGGTGAAGAAGGAAGCTGTACAACACTGGGATTGTGTGCGCAGCTTGCCAACTGATAGAAAACAGTACATTACCACTTTCCTGACTTGTCCAATCACATGAATATTCGATAAGAAGAGGTTTTGGACAGATTTTCTTTTCTTTATGCCAAACACATGGCAGACCTCCGTGCAACGTCCAGAACACGATGGGAGATGTTTTCTGTGCTCGCGCAGGTTTTCCTTGCCAGACAGAGTGGAAAAGCTTTCTGCTAGCATGTAGACCACAAAAGACGCTAAAGACGAAGGTACGATGCTCCCCGGAGCTAATCGCCGCTCCCGGGCTTCTTTCGGCAGAAGCCGCGCTAAGAGAGCACTGTGAGCGGTACAATCGTCTTTGCGCGAAGAAGCCGCTTCTTCGGCTCCGGGAGCCGGAGAGAGCGGCAGCATCGGAAAGGTGAAGAAGGAAGCTGTACAACAGTGGGATTGTGTGCGCAGCTTGCCAACTGATAGAAAACAGTACATTACCACTTTCCTGACTTTTCCAATCACATGAATATTCGATTGGAAGCTGTTTTGGACAACTTTTCTTTTCTTCTTGTCGAACACTTGGCAGACCTCCGTGCAACGTCCAGAACACGATGGGAGATGTTTTCTGTGCTCGCGCAGGTTTTCCTTGCCAGACAGAGTGGAAAAGCTTTCTGCTAGCATGTAGACCACAAAAGACGCTAAAGACGAAGGTACGATGCTCCCCGGAGCTAAGCGCCGCTCCCGGGCGTCTTTCGGCAGAAGCCGCGCTAAGAGAGCGCTGCGAGCGGTACAATCGTCTTTGCGCGAAGAAGCCGCTTCTTCGGCTCCGGGAGCCGGAGAGAGCGGCAGCATCGGAAAGGTGAAGAAGGAAGCCGTACAACACTGGGATTGTGTGCGCAGCTTGCCAACTGATAGAAAACAGTACATTACCACTTTCCTGACTTTTCCAATCACATGAATATTCGATTGGAATTTGTTTTGGACAACTTTTCTTTTCTTCTTGTCGAACACTTGGCAGACCTCCGTGCAACGTCCAGAACACGATGGGAGATGTTTTCTGTGCTCGCGCAGGTTTTCCTTGCCAGACAGAGTGGAAAAGCTATCTGCTAGCATGTAGACCACAAAAGACGCTAAAGGCGAAGGTACGATGCTCCTCGGAGCTAAGCGCCGCTCCCGGGCTTCTTTCGGCAGAAGCCGCGCTAAGAGAGCACTGTGAGCGGTACAATCGTCTTTGCGCGAAGAAGCCGCTTCTTCGGCTCCGGGAGCCGGAGAGAGCGGCAGCATCGGAAAGGTGAAGAAGGAAGCTGTACAACAGTGGGATTGTGTGCGCAGCTTGCCAACTGATAGAAAACAGTACATTACCACTTTCCTGACTTTTCCAATCACATGAATATTCGATAAGAAGCTGTTTTGGACAGATTTTCTTTTCTTCTTGTCGAACACTTGGCAGACCTCCGTGCAACGTCCAGAACACGATGGGAGATGTTTTCTGTGCTCGCGCAGGTTTTCCTTGCCAGACAGAGTGGAAAAGCTTTCTGCTAGCATGTAGACCACAAAAGACGCTAAAGACGAAGGTACGATGCTCTCCGGAGCTAAGCGCCGCTCCCGGGCTTCTTTCGTCAGAAGCCGCGCTAAGAGAGCACTGTGAGCGGTACAATCGTCTTTGCGCGAAGAAGCCGCTTCTTCGGCTCCGGGAGCCGGAGAGAGCGGCATGATCGGAAAGGTGAAGAAGGAAGCTGTACAACACTGGGATTGTGTGCGCAGCTTGCCAACTGATAGAAAACAGTACATTACCACTTTCCTGACTTTTCCAATCACATGAATCTTCGATTGGAAGCTGTTTTGGACAGATTTTCTTTTCTTTATGGCAAACACTTGGCAGACCTCCGTGCAACGTCCAGAACACGATGGGAGATGTTTTCTGTGCTCGCGCAGGTTTTCCTTGCCAGACAGAGTGGAAAAGCTTTCTGCTAGCATGTAGACCACAAAAGACGCTAAAGACGAAGGTACGATGCTCCCCGGAGCTAAGCGCCGCTCCCGGGCGTCTTTCGGCAGAAGCCGCGCTAAGAGAGCGCTGCGAGCGGTACAATCGTCTTTGCGCGAAGAAGCCGCTTCTTCGGCTCCGGGAGCCGGAGAGAGCGGCAGCATCGGAAAGGTGAAGAAGGAAGCCGTACAACACTGGGATTGTGTGCGCAGCTTGCCAACTGATAGAAAACAGTACATTACCACTTTCCTGACTTTTCCAATCACATGAATATTCGATTGGAATTTGTTTTGGACAACTTTTCTTTTCTTCTTGTCGAACACTTGGCAGACCTCCGTGCAACGTCCAGAACACGATGGGAGATGTTTTCTGTGCTCGCGCAGGTTTTCCTTGCCAGACAGAGTGGAAAAGCTATCTGCTAGCATGTAGACCACAAAAGACGCTAAAGGCGAAGGTACGATGCTCCTCGGAGCTAAGCGCCGCTCCCGGGCTTCTTTCGGCAGAAGCCGCGCTAAGAGAGCACTGTGAGCGGTACAATCGTCTTTGCGCGAAGAAGCCGCTTCTTCGGCTCCGGGAGCCGGAGAGAGCGGCAGCATCGGAAAGGTGAAGAAGGAAGCTGTACAACAGTGGGATTGTGTGCGCAGCTTGCCAACTGATAGAAAACAGTACATTACCACTTTCCTGACTTTTCCAATCACATGAATATTCGATAAGAAGCTGTTTTGGACAGATTTTCTTTTCTTCTTGTCGAACACTTGGCAGACCTCCGTGCAACGTCCAGAACACGATGGGAGATGTTTTCTGTGCTCGCGCAGGTTTTCCTTGCCAGACAGAGTGGAAAAGCTTTCTGCTAGCATGTAGACCACAAAAGACGCTAAAGACGAAGGTACGATGCTCTCCGGAGCTAAGCGCCGCTCCCGGGCTTCTTTCGTCAGAAGCCGCGCTAAGAGAGCACTGTGAGCGGTACAATCGTCTTTGCGCGAAGAAGCCGCTTCTTCGGCTCCGGGAGCCGGAGAGAGCGGCATGATCGGAAAGGTGAAGAAGGAAGCTGTACAACACTGGGATTGTGTGCGCAGCTTGCCAACTGATAGAAAACAGTACATTACCACTTTCCTGACTTTTCCAATCACATGAATCTTCGATTGGAAGCTGTTTTGGACAGATTTTCTTTTCTTTATGGCAAACACTTGGCAGACCTCCGTGCAACGTCCAGAACACGATGGGAGATGTTTTCTGTGCTCGCGCAGGTTTTCCTTGCCAGACAGAGTGGAAAAGCTTTCTGCTAGCATGTAGACCACAAAAGACGCTAAAGACGAAGGTACGATGCTCCCCGGAGCTAAGCGCCGCTCCCGGGCTTCTTTCGGCAGAAGCCGCGCTAAGAGAGCACTGTGAGCGGTACAATCGTCTTTGCGCGAAGAAGCCGCTTCTTCGGCTCCGGGAGCCGGAGAGAGCGGCAGCATCGGAAAGGTGAAGAAGGAAGCTGTACAACAGTGGGATTGTGTGCGCAGCTTGCCAACTGATAGAAAACAGTACATTACCACTTTCCTGACTTTTCCAATCACATGAATATTCGATTGGAAGCTGTTTTGGACAACTTTTCTTTTCTTCTTGTCGAACACTTGGCAGACCTCCGTGCAACGTCCAGAACACGATGGGAGATGTTTTCTGTGCTCGCGCAGGTTTTCCTTGCCAGACAGAGTGGAAAAGCTTTCTGCTAGCATGTAGACCACAAAAGACGCTAAAGACGAAGGTACGATGCTCCCCGGAGCTAAGCGCCGCTCCCGGGCGTCTTTCGGCAGAAGCCGCGCTAAGAGAGCGCTGCGAGCGGTACAATCGTCTTTGCGCGAAGAAGCCGCTTCTTCGGCTCCGGGAGCCGGAGAGAGCGGCAGCATCGGAAAGGTGAAGAAGGAAGCCGTACAACACTGGGATTGTGTGCGCAGCTTGCCAACTGATAGAAAACAGTACATTACCACTTTCCTGACTTTTCCAATCACATGAATATTCGATTGGAATTTGTTTTGGACAACTTTTCTTTTCTTCTTGTCGAACACTTGGCAGACCTCCGTGCAACGTCCAGAACACGATGGGAGATGTTTTCTGTGCTCGCGCAGGTTTTCCTTGCCAGACAGAGTGGAAAAGCTATCTGCTAGCATGTAGACCACAAAAGACGCTAAAGGCGAAGGTACGATGCTCCTCGGAGCTAAGCGCCGCTCCCGGGCTTCTTTCGGCAGAAGCCGCGCTAAGAGAGCACTGTGAGCGGTACAATCGTCTTTGCGCGAAGAAGCCGCTTCTTCGGCTCCGGGAGCCGGAGAGAGCGGCAGCATCGGAAAGGTGAAGAAGGAAGCTGTACAACAGTGGGATTGTGTGCGCAGCTTGCCAACTGATAGAAAACAGTACATTACCACTTTCCTGACTTTTCCAATCACATGAATATTCGATAAGAAGCTGTTTTGGACAGATTTTCTTTTCTTCTTGTCGAACACTTGGCAGACCTCCGTGCAACGTCCAGAACACGATGGGAGATGTTTTCTGTGCTCGCGCAGGTTTTCCTTGCCAGACAGAGTGGAAAAGCTTTCTGCTAGCATGTAGACCACAAAAGACGCTAAAGACGAAGGTACGATGCTCTCCGGAGCTAAGCGCCGCTCCCGGGCTTCTTTCGTCAGAAGCCGCGCTAAGAGAGCACTGTGAGCGGTACAATCGTCTTTGCGCGAAGAAGCCGCTTCTTCGGCTCCGGGAGCCGGAGAGAGCGGCATGATCGGAAAGGTGAAGAAGGAAGCTGTACAACACTGGGATTGTGTGCGCAGCTTGCCAACTGATAGAAAACAGTACATTACCACTTTCCTGACTTTTCCAATCACATGAATCTTCGATTGGAAGCTGTTTTGGACAGATTTTCTTTTCTTTATGGCAAACACTTGGCAGACCTCCGTGCAACGTCCAGAACACGATGGGAGATGTTTTCTGTGCTCGCGCAGGTTTTCCTTGCCAGACAGAGTGGAAAAGCTTTCTGCTAGCATGTAGACCACAAAAGACGCTAAAGGCGAAGGTACGATGCTCCCCGGAGCTAAGCGCCGCTCCCGGGCGTCTTTCGGCAGAAGCCGCGCTAAGAGAGCACTGTGAGCGGTACAATCGTCTTTGCGCGAAGAAGCCGCTTCTTCGGCTCCGGGAGCCGGAGAGAGCGGCATGATCGGAAAGGTGAAGAAGGAAGCTGTACAACACTGGGATTGTATGCGCAGATTGCCAACTGATAGACAGCAGTACATTACCACTTTCCTGACTTTTCCAATCACATGAATATTCGATAAGAAGCTGTTTTGGACAGATTTTCTTTTCTTTATGGCAAACACTTGGCAGACCTCCGTGCAACGTCCAGAACACGATGGGAGATGTTTTCTGTGCTCGCGCAGGTTTTCCTTGCCAGACAGAGTGGAAAAGCTTTCTGCTAGCATGTAGACCACAAAAGACGCTAAAGACGAAGGTACGATGCTCTCCGGAGCTAAGCGCCGCTCCCGGGCTTCTTTCGGCAGAAGCGGCGCTAAGAGAGCACAGTGAGCGGTACAATCGTCTTTGCGCGAAGAAGCCGCTTCTTCGGCTCCGGGAGCCGGAGAGAGCGGCATGATCGGAAAGGTGAAGAAGGAAGCTGTACAACACTGGGATTGTGTGCGCAGCTTGCCAACTGATAGAAAACAGTACATTACCACTTTCCTGACTTTTCCAATCACATGAATATTCGATATAAGCTGTTTTGGACCACTTTTCTTTTCTTCTTGTCAAACACTTGGCAGACTTCCGAGCAATGTCCAGAACACGATGGGAGATGTTTTCTGTGCTCGCGCAGGTTTTCCTTGCCAGACAGAGTGGAAAAGCTATCTGCTAGCATGTAGACCACAAAAGACGCTAAAGGCGAAGGTACGATGCTCCCCGGAGCTAAGCGCCGCTCCCGGGCGTCTTTCGGCAGAAGCCGCGCTAAGAGAGCACTGTGAGCGGTACAATCGTCTTTGCGCGAAGAAGCCGCTTCTTCGGCTCCGGGAGCCGGAGAGAGCGGCATGATCGGAAAGGTGAAGAAGGAAGCTGTACAACACTGGGATTGTGTGCGCAGCTTGCCAACTGATAGAAAACAGTACATTACCACTTTCCTGACTTTTCCAATCACATGAATATTCGATAAGAAGCTGTTTTGGACAGATTTTCTTTTCTTTATGGCAAACACTTGGCAGACCTCCGTGCAACGTCCAGAACACGATGGGAGATGTTTTCTGTGCTCGCGCAGGTTTTCCTTGCCAGACAGAGTGGAAAAGCTTTCTGCTAGCATGTAGACCACAAAAGACGCTAAAGACGAAGGTACGATGCTCTCCGCAGCTAAGCGCCGCTCCCGGGCTTCTTTCGGCAGAAGCGGCGCTAAGAGAGCACAGTGAGCGGTACAATCGTCTTTGCGCGAAGAAGCCGCTTCTTCGGCTCCGGGAGCCGGAGAGAGCGGCATGATCGGAAAGGTGAAGAAGGAAGCTGTACAACACTGGGATTGTGTGCGCAGCTTGCCAACTGATAGAAAACAGTACATTACCACTTTCCTGACTTGTCCAATCACATGAATATTCGATAAGAAGAGGTTTTGGACAGATTTTCTTTTCTTTATGCCAAACACATGGCAGACCTCCGTGCAACGTCCAGAACACGATGGGAGATGTTTTCTGTGCTCGCGCAGGTTTTCCTTGCCAGACAGAGTGGAAAAGCTTTCTGCTAGCATGTAGACCACAAAAGACGCTAAAGACGAAGGTACGATGCTCCCCGGAGCTAAGCGCCGCTCCCGGGCTTCTTTCGGCAGAAGCCGCGCTAAGAGAGCACTGTGAGCGGTACAATCGTCTTTGCGCGAAGAAGCCGCTTCTTCGGCTCCGGGAGCCGGAGAGAGCGGCATGATCGGAAAGGTGAAGAAGGAAGCTGTACAACAGTGGGATTGTGTGCGCAGCTTGCCAACTGATAGAAAACAGTACATTACCACTTTCCTGACTTTTCCAATCACATGAATATTCGATTGGAAGCTGTTTTGGACAACTTTTCTTTTCTTCTTGTCGAACACTTGGCAGACCTCCGTGCAACGTCCAGAACACGATGGGAGATGTTTTCTGTGCTCGCGCAGGTTTTCCTTGCCAGACAGAGTGGAAAAGCTTTCTGCTAGCATGTAGACCACAAAAGACGCTAAAGACGAAGGTACGATGCTCCCCGGAGCTAAGCGCCGCTCCCGGGCGTCTTTCGGCAGAAGCCGCGCTAAGAGAGCGCTGCGAGCGGTACAATCGTCTTTGCGCGAAGAAGCCGCTTCTTCGGCTCCGGGAGCCGGAGAGAGCGGCAGCATCGGAAAGGTGAAGAAGGAAGCCGTACAACACTGGGATTGTGTGCGCAGCTTGCCAACTGATAGAAAACAGTACATTACCACTTTCCTGACTTTTCCAATCACATGAATATTCGATTGGAATTTGTTTTGGACAACTTTTCTTTTCTTCTTGTCGAACACTTGGCAGACCTCCGTGCAACGTCCAGAACACGATGGGAGATGTTTTCTGTGCTCGCGCAGGTTTTCCTTGCCAGACAGAGTGGAAAAGCTATCTGCTAGCATGTAGACCACAAAAGACGCTAAAGGCGAAGGTACGATGCTCCTCGGAGCTAAGCGCCGCTCCCGGGCTTCTTTCGGCAGAAGCCGCGCTAAGAGAGCACTGTGAGCGGTACAATCGTCTTTGCGCGAAGAAGCCGCTTCTTCGGCTCCGGGAGCCGGAGAGAGCAGCAGCATCGGAAAGGTGAAGAAGGAAGCCGTACAACACTGGGATTGGGTGCACAGCTTGCCAACTGATAGAAAACAGTACATTACCACTTTCCTGACTTTTCCAATCACATGAATATTCGATAAGAAGCTGTTTTGGACAGATTTTCTTTTCTTCTTGTCGAACACTTGGCAGACCTCCGTGCAACGTCCAGAACACGATGGGAGATGTTTTCTGTGCTCGCGCAGGTTTTCCTTGCCAGACAGAGTGGAAAAGCTTTCTGCTAGCATGTAGACCACAAAAGACGCTAAAGACGAAGGTACGATGCTCTCCGGAGCTAAGCGCCGCTCCCGGGCTTCTTTCGTCAGAAGCCGCGCTAAGAGAGCACTGTGAGCGGTACAATCGTCTTAGCGCGAAGAAGCCGCTTCTTCGGCTCCGGGAGCCGGAGAGAGCGGCAGCATCGGAAAGGTGAAGAAGGAAGCTGTACAACACTGGGATTGTGTGCGCAGCTTGCCAACTGATAGAAAACAGTACATTACCACTTTCCTGACTTTTCCAATCACATGAATATTCGATTGGAAGCTGTTTTGGACAACTTTTCTTTTCTTCTTGTCGAACACTTGGCAGACCTCCGTGCAACGTCCAGAACACGATGGGAGATGTTTTCTGTGCTCGCGCAGGTTTTCCTTGCCAGACAGAGTGGAAAAGCTTTCTGCTAGCATGTAGACCACAAAAGACGCTAAAGGCGAAGGTACGATGCTCCCCGGAGCTAATCGCCGCTCCCGGGCTTCTTTCGGCAGAAGCCGCGCTAAGAGAGCACTGTGAGCGGTACAATCGTCTTTGCGCGAAGAAGCCGCTTCTTCGGCTCCGGGAGCCGGAGAGAGCGGCATGATCGGAAAGGTGAAGAAGGAAGCTGTACAACACTGGGATTGTGTGCGCAGCTTGCCAACTGATAGACAGTAGTACATTACCCCTTTCCTGACTTTTCCAATCACATGAATATTCGATTGGAAGCTGTTTTGGACAACTTTTCTTTTCTTCTTGTCGAACACTTGGCAGACCTCCGTGCAACGTCCAGAACACGATGGGAGATGTTTTCTGTGCTCGCGCAGGTTTTCCTTGCCAGACAGAGTGGAAAAGCTATCTGCTAGCATGTAGACCACAAAAGACGCTAAAGGCGAAGGTACGATGCTCCCCGGAGCTAAGCGCCGCTCCCGGGCGTCTTTCGGCAGAAGCCGCGCTAAGAGAGCACTGTGAGCGGTACAATCGTCTTTGCGCGAAGAAGCCGCTTCTTCGGCTCCGGGAGCCGGAGAGAGCGGCATGATCGGAAAGGTGAAGAAGGAAGCTGTACAACACTGGGATTGTGTGCGCAGCTTGCCAACTGATAGAAAACAGTACATTACCACTTTCCTGACTTTTCCAATCACATGAATCTTCGATTGGAAGCTGTTTTGGACAGATTTTCTTTTCTTTATGGCAAACACTTGGCAGACCTCCGTGCAACGTCCAGAACACGATGGGAGATGTTTTCTGTGCTCGCGCAGGTTTTCCTTGCCAGACAGAGTGGAAAAGCTTTCTGCTAGCATGTAGACCACAAAAGACGCTAAAGGCGAAGGTACGATGCTCCCCGGAGCTAAGCGCCGCTCCCGGGCGTCTTTCGGCAGAAGCCGCGCTAAGAGAGCACTGTGAGCGGTACAATCGTCTTTGCGCGAAGAAGCCGCTTCTTCGGCTCCGGGAGCCGGAGAGAGCGGCATGATCGGAAAGGTGAAGAAGGAAGCTGTACAACACTGGGATTGTATGCGCAGATTGCCAACTGATAGACAGCAGTACATTACCACTTTCCTGACTTTTCCAATCACATGAATATTCGATAAGAAGCTGTTTTGGACAGATTTTCTTTTCTTTATGGCAAACACTTGGCAGACCTCCGTGCAACGTCCAGAACACGATGGGAGATGTTTTCTGTGCTCGCGCAGGTTTTCCTTGCCAGACAGAGTGGAAAAGCTTTCTGCTAGCATGTAGACCACAAAAGACGCTAAAGACGAAGGTACGATGCTCTCCGCAGCTAAGCGCCGCTCCCGGGCTTCTTTCGGCAGAAGCGGCGCTAAGAGAGCACAGTGAGCGGTACAATCGTCTTTGCGCGAAGAAGCCGCTTCTTCGGCTCCGGGAGCCGGAGAGAGCGGCATGATCGGAAAGGTGAAGAAGGAAGCTGTACAACACTGGGATTGTGTGCGCAGCTTGCCAACTGATAGAAAACAGTACATTACCACTTTCCTGACTTGTCCAATCACATGAATATTCGATAAGAAGAGGTTTTGGACAGATTTTCTTTTCTTTATGGCAAACACATGGCAGACCTCCGTGCAACGTCCAGAAACACGATGGGAGATGTTTTCTGTGCTCGCGCAGGTTTTCCTTGCCAGACAGAGTGGAAAAGCTTTCTGCTAGCATGTAGACCACAAAAGACGCTAAAGACGAAGGTACGATGCTCCCCGGAGCTAAGCGCCGCTCCCGGGCTTCTTTCGGCAGAAGCCGCGCTAAGAGAGCACTGTGAGCGGTACAATCGTCTTTGCGCGAAGAAGCCGCTTCTTCGGCTCCGGGAGCCGGAGAGAGCGGCAGCATCGGAAAGGTGAAGAAGGAAGCTGTACAACAGTGGGATTGTGTGCGCAGCTTGCCAACTGATAGAAAACAGTACATTACCACTTTCCTGACTTTTCCAATCACATGAATATTCGATTGGAAGCTGTTTTGGACAACTTTTCTTTTCTTCTTGTCGAACACTTGGCAGACCTCCGTGCAACGTCCAGAACACGATGGGAGATGTTTTCTGTGCTCGCGCAGGTTTTCCTTGCCAGACAGAGTGGAAAAGCTTTCTGCTAGCATGTAGACCACAAAAGACGCTAAAGACGAAGGTACGATGCTCCCCGGAGCTAAGCGCCGCTCCCGGGCGTCTTTCGGCAGAAGCCGCGCTAAGAGAGCGCTGCGAGCGGTACAATCGTCTTTGCGCGAAGAAGCCGCTTCTTCGGCTCCGGGAGCCGGAGAGAGCGGCAGCATCGGAAAGGTGAAGAAGGAAGCCGTACAACACTGGGATTGTGTGCGCAGCTTGCCAACTGATAGAAAACAGTACATTACCACTTTCCTGACTTTTCCAATCACATGAATATTCGATTGGAATTTGTTTTGGACAACTTTTCTTTTCTTCTTGTCGAACACTTGGCAGACCTCCGTGCAACGTCCAGAACACGATGGGAGATGTTTTCTGTGCTCGCGCAGGTTTTCCTTGCCAGACAGAGTGGAAAAGCTATCTGCTAGCATGTAGACCACAAAAGACGCTAAAGGCGAAGGTACGATGCTCCTCGGAGCTAAGCGCCGCTCCCGGGCTTCTTTCGGCAGAAGCCGCGCTAAGAGAGCACTGTGAGCGGTACAATCGTCTTTGCGCGAAGAAGCCGCTTCTTCGGCTCCGGGAGCCGGAGAGAGCAGCAGCATCGGAAAGGTGAAGAAGGAAGCCGTACAACACTGGGATTGGGTGCACAGCTTGCCAACTGATAGAAAACAGTACATTACCACTTTCCTGACTTTTCCAATCACATGAATATTCGATAAGAAGCTGTTTTGGACAGATTTTCTTTTCTTCTTGTCGAACACTTGGCAGACCTCCGTGCAACGTCCAGAACACGATGGGAGATGTTTTCTGTGCTCGCGCAGGTTTTCCTTGCCAGACAGAGTGGAAAAGCTTTCTGCTAGCATGTAGACCACAAAAGACGCTAAAGACGAAGGTACGATGCTCTCCGGAGCTAAGCGCCGCTCCCGGGCTTCTTTCGTCAGAAGCCGCGCTAAGAGAGCACTGTGAGCGGTACAATCGTCTTTGCGCGAAGAAGCCGCTTCTTCGGCTCCGGGAGCCGGAGAGAGCGGCATGATCGGAAAGGTGAAGAAGGAAGCTGTACAACACTGGGATTGTGTGCGCAGCTTGCCAACTGATAGAAAACAGTACATTACCACTTTCCTGACTTTTCCAATCACATGAATCTTCGATTGGAAGCTGTTTTGGACAGATTTTCTTTTCTTTATGGCAAACACTTGGCAGACCTCCGTGCAACGTCCAGAACACGATGGGAGATGTTTTCTGTGCTCGCGCAGGTTTTCCTTGCCAGACAGAGTGGAAAAGCTTTCTGCTAGCATGTAGACCACAAAAGACGCTAAAGGCGAAGGTACGATGCTCCCCGGAGCTAAGCGCCGCTCCCGGGCGTCTTTCGGCAGAAGCCGCGCTAAGAGAGCACTGTGAGCGGTACAATCGTCTTTGCGCGAAGAAGCCGCTTCTTCGGCTCCGGAGCCGGAGAGAGCGGCATGATCGGAAAGGTGAAGAAGGAAGCTGTACAACACTGGGATTGTATGCGCAGATTGCCAACTGATAGACAGCAGTACATTACCACTTTCCTGACTTTTCCAATCACATGAATATTCGATAAGAAGCTGTTTTGGACAGATTTTCTTTTCTTTATGGCAAACACTTGGCAGACCTCCGTGCAACGTCCAGAACACGATGGGAGATGTTTTCTGTGCTCGCGCAGGTTTTCCTTGCCAGACAGAGTGGAAAAGCTTTCTGCTAGCATGTAGACCACAAAAGACGCTAAAGACGAAGGTACGATGCTCTCCGGAGCTAAGCGCCGCTCCCGGGCTTCTTTCGGCAGAAGCGGCGCTAAGAGAGCACAGTGAGCGGTACAATCGTCTTTGCGCGAAGAAGCCGCTTCTTCGGCTCCGGGAGCCGGAGAGAGCGGCATGATCGGAAAGGTGAAGAAGGAAGCTGTACAACACTGGGATTGTGTGCGCAGCTTGCCAACTGATAGAAAACAGTACATTACCACTTTCCTGACTTTTCCAATCACATGAATATTCGATATAAGCTGTTTTGGACCACTTTTCTTTTCTTCTTGTCAAACACTTGGCAGACTTCCGAGCAATGTCCAGAACACGATGGGAGATGTTTTCTGTGCTCCCGCAGGTTTTCCTTGCCAGACAGAGTGGAAAAGCTTTCTGCTAAGATGTAGACCACAAAAGACGCTAAAGGCGAAGGTACGATGCTCCCCGGAACTAATCGCCGCTCCCGGGCTTCTTTCGGCAGAAGCCGCGCTAAGAGAGCACTGTGAGCGGTACAATCGTCTTTGCGCGAAGAAGCCGCTTCTTCGGCTCCGGGAGCCGGAGAGAGCGGCAGCATCGGAAAGGTGAAGAAGGAAGCTGTACAACAGTGGGATTGTGTGCGCAGCTTGCCAACTGATAGAAAACAGTACATTACCACTTTCCTGACTTTTCCAATCACATGAATATTCGATTGGAAGCTGTTTTGGACAACTTTTCTTTTCTTCTTGTCGAACACTTGGCAGACCTCCGTGCAACGTCCAGAACACGATCGGAGATGTTACCTGTGCTCGCGCAGGTTTTCCTTGCCAGACAGAGTGGAAAAGCTTTCTGCTAGCATGTAGACCACAAAAGACGCTAAAGACGAAGGTACGATGCTCCCCGGAGCTAAGCGCCGCTCCCGGGCGTCTTTCGGCAGAAGCCGCGCTAAGAGAGCGCTGCGAGCGGTACAATCGTCTTTGCGCGAAGAAGCCGCTTCTTCGGCTCCGGGAGCCGGAGAGAGCGGCAGCATCGGAAAGGTGAAGAAGGAAGCCGTACAACACTGGGATTGTGTGCACAGCTTGCCAACTGATAGAAAACAGTACATTACCACTTTCCTGACTTTTCCAATCACATGAATATTCGATAAGAAGCTGTTTAGGACAGATTTTCTTTTCTTTATGGCAAACACTTGGCAGACCTCCGTGCAACGTCCAGAACACGATGGGAGATGTTTTCTGTGCTCGCGCAGGTTTTCCTTGCCAGACAGAGTGGAAAAGCTTTCTGCTAGCATGTAGACCACAAAAGACGCTAAAGACGAAGGTACGATGCTCCCCGGAGCTAAGCGCCGCTCCCGGGCTTCTTTCGGCAGAAGCCGCGCTAAGAGAGCGCTGCGAGCGGTACAATCGTCTTTGCGCGAAGAAGCCGCTTCTTCGGCTCCGGGAGCCGGAGAGAGCGGCAGCATCGGAAAGGTGAAGAAGGAAGCCGTACAACACTGGGATTGTGTGCGCAGCTTGCCAACTGATAGACAGTAGTACATTACCCCTTTCCTGACTTTTCCAATCACATGAATATTCGATTGGAAGCTGTTTTGGACAACTTTTCTTTTCTTCTTGTCGAACACTTGGCAGACCTCCGTGCAACGTCCAGAACACGATGGGAGATGTTTTCTGTGCTCGCGCAGGTTTTCCTTGCCAGACAGAGTGGAAAAGCTATCTGCTAGCATGTAGACCACAAAAGACGCTAAAGGCGAAGGTACGATGCTCCCCGGAGCTAAGCGCCGCTCCCGGGCGTCTTTCGGCAGAAGCCGCGCTAAGAGAGCACTGTGAGCGGTACAATCGTCTTTGCGCGAAGAAGCCGCTTCTTCGGCTCCGGGAGCCGGAGAGAGCGGCATGATCGGAAAGGTGAAGAAGGAAGCTGTACAACACTGGGATTGTGTGCGCAGCTTGCCAACTGATAGAAAACAGTACATTACCACTTTCCTGACTTTTCCAATCACATGAATCTTCGATTGGAAGCTGTTTTGGACAGATTTTCTTTTCTTTATGGCAAACACTTGGCAGACCTCCGTGCAACGTCCAGAACACGATGGGAGATGTTTTCTGTGCTCGCGCAGGTTTTCCTTGCCAGACAGAGTGGAAAAGCTTTCTGCTAGCATGTAGACCACAAAAGACGCTAAAGGCGAAGGTACGATGCTCCCCGGAGCTAAGCGCCGCTCCCGGGCGTCTTTCGGCAGAAGCCGCGCTAAGAGAGCACTGTGAGCGGTACAATCGTCTTTGCGCGAAGAAGCCGCTTCTTCGGCTCCGGGAGCCGGAGAGAGCGGCATGATCGGAAAGGTGAAGAAGGAAGCTGTACAACACTGGGATTGTATGCGCAGATTGCCAACTGATAGACAGCAGTACATTACCACTTTCCTGACTTTTCCAATCACATGAATATTCGATAAGAAGCTGTTTTGGACAGATTTTCTTTTCTTTATGGCAAACACTTGGCAGACCTCCGTGCAACGTCCAGAACACGATGGGAGATGTTTTCTGTGCTCGCGCAGGTTTTCCTTGCCAGACAGAGTGGAAAAGCTTTCTGCTAGCATGTAGACCACAAAAGACGCTAAAGACGAAGGTACGATGCTCTCCGCAGCTAAGCGCCGCTCCCGGGCTTCTTTCGGCAGAAGCGGCGCTAAGAGAGCACAGTGAGCGGTACAATCGTCTTTGCGCGAAGAAGCCGCTTCTTCGGCTCCGGGAGCCGGAGAGAGCGGCATGATCGGAAAGGTGAAGAAGGAAGCTGTACAACACTGGGATTGTGTGCGCAGCTTGCCAACTGATAGAAAACAGTACATTACCACTTTCCTGACTTGTCCAATCACATGAATATTCGATAAGAAGAGGTTTTGGACAGATTTTCTTTTCTTTATGCCAAACACATGGCAGACCTCCGTGCAACGTCCAGAACACGATGGGAGATGTTTTCTGTGCTCGCGCAGGTTTTCCTTGCCAGACAGAGTGGAAAAGCTTTCTGCTAGCATGTAGACCACAAAAGACGCTAAAGACGAAGGTACGATGCTCCCCGGAGCTAAGCGCCGCTCCCGGGCTTCTTTCGGCAGAAGCCGCGCTAAGAGAGCACTGTGAGCGGTACAATCGTCTTTGCGCGAAGAAGCCGCTTCTTCGGCTCCGGGAGCCGGAGAGAGCGGCAGCATCGGAAAGGTGAAGAAGGAAGCTGTACAACAGTGGGATTGTGTGCGCAGCTTGCCAACTGATAGAAAACAGTACATTACCACTTTCCTGACTTTTCCAATCACATGAATATTCGATTGGAAGCTGTTTTGGACAACTTTTCTTTTCTTCTTGTCGAACACTTGGCAGACCTCCGTGCAACGTCCAGAACACGATGGGAGATGTTTTCTGTGCTCGCGCAGGTTTTCCTTGCCAGACAGAGTGGAAAAGCTTTCTGCTAGCATGTAGACCACAAAAGACGCTAAAGACGAAGGTACGATGCTCCCCGGAGCTAAGCGCCGCTCCCGGGCGTCTTTCGGCAGAAGCCGCGCTAAGAGAGCGCTGCGAGCGGTACAATCGTCTTTGCGCGAAGAAGCCGCTTCTTCGGCTCCGGGAGCCGGAGAGAGCGGCAGCATCGGAAAGGTGAAGAAGGAAGCCGTACAACACTGGGATTGTGTGCGCAGCTTGCCAACTGATAGAAAACAGTACATTACCACTTTCCTGACTTTTCCAATCACATGAATATTCGATTGGAATTTGTTTTGGACAACTTTTCTTTTCTTCTTGTCGAACACTTGGCAGACCTCCGTGCAACGTCCAGAACACGATGGGAGATGTTTTCTGTGCTCGCGCAGGTTTTCCTTGCCAGACAGAGTGGAAAAGCTATCTGCTAGCATGTAGACCACAAAAGACGCTAAAGGCGAAGGTACGATGCTCCTCGGAGCTAAGCGCCGCTCCCGGGCTTCTTTCGGCAGAAGCCGCGCTAAGAGAGCACTGTGAGCGGTACAATCGTCTTTGCGCGAAGAAGCCGCTTCTTCGGCTCCGGGAGCCGGAGAGAGCAGCAGCATCGGAAAGGTGAAGAAGGAAGCCGTACAACACTGGGATTGGGTGCACAGCTTGCCAACTGATAGAAAACAGTACATTACCACTTTCCTGACTTTTCCAATCACATGAATATTCGATAAGAAGCTGTTTTGGACAGATTTTCTTTTCTTCTTGTCGAACACTTGGCAGACCTCCGTGCAACGTCCAGAACACGATGGGAGATGTTTTCTGTGCTCGCGCAGGTTTTCCTTGCCAGACAGAGTGGAAAAGCTTTCTGCTAGCATGTAGACCACAAAAGACGCTAAAGACGAAGGTACGATGCTCTCCGGAGCTAAGCGCCGCTCCCGGGCTTCTTTCGTCAGAAGCCGCGCTAAGAGAGCACTGTGAGCGGTACAATCGTCTTTGCGCGAAGAAGCCGCTTCTTCGGCTCCGGGAGCCGGAGAGAGCGGCATGATCGGAAAGGTGAAGAAGGAAGCTGTACAACACTGGGATTGTGTGCGCAGCTTGCCAACTGATAGAAAACAGTACATTACCACTTTCCTGACTTTTCCAATCACATGAATCTTCGATTGGAAGCTGTTTTGGACAGATTTTCTTTTCTTTATGGCAAACACTTGGCAGACCTCCGTGCAACGTCCAGAACACGATGGGAGATGTTTTCTGTGCTCGCGCAGGTTTTCCTTGCCAGACAGAGTGGAAAAGCTTTCTGCTAGCATGTAGACCACAAAAGACGCTAAAGGCGAAGGTACGATGCTCCCCGGAGCTAAGCGCCGCTCCCGGGCGTCTTTCGGCAGAAGCGGCGCTAAGAGAGCACTGTGAGCGGTACAATCGTCTTTGCGCGAAGAAGCCGCTTCTTCGGCTCCGGGAGCCGGAGAGAGCGGCATGATCGGAAAGGTGAAGAAGGAAGCTGTACAACACTGGGATTGTATGCGCAGATTGCCAACTGATAGACAGCAGTACATTACCACTTTCCTGACTTTTCCAATCACATGAATATTCGATAAGAAGCTGTTTTGGACAGATTTTCTTTTCTTTATGGCAAACACTTGGCAGACCTCCGTGCAACGTCCAGAACACGATGGGAGATGTTTTCTGTGCTCGCGCAGGTTTTCCTTGCCAGACAGAGTGGAAAAGCTTTCTGCTAGCATGTAGACCACAAAAGACGCTAAAGACGAAGGTACGATGCTCTCCGCAGCTAAGCGCCGCTCCCGGGCTTCTTTCGGCAGAAGCGGCGCTAAGAGAGCACAGTGAGCGGTACAATCGTCTTTGCGCGAAGAAGCCGCTTCTTCGGCTCCGGGAGCCGGAGAGAGCGGCATGATCGGAAAGGTGAAGAAGGAAGCTGTACAACACTGGGATTGTGTGCGCAGCTTGCCAACTGATAGAAAACAGTACATTACCACTTTCCTGACTTTTCCAATCACATGAATATTCGATATAAGCTGTTTTGGACCACTTTTCTTTTCTTCTTGTCAAACACTTGGCAGACTTCCGAGCAATGTCCAGAACACGATGGGAGATGTTTTCTGTGCTCCCGCAGGTTTTCCTTGCCAGACAGAGTGGAAAAGCTTTCTGCTAAGATGTAGACCACAAAAGACGCTAAAGGCGAAGGTACGATGCTCCCCGGAACTAATCGCCGCTCCCGGGCTTCTTTCGGCAGAAGCCGCGCTAAAAGAGCACTGTGAGCGGTACAATCGTCTTTGCGCGAAGAAGCCGCTTCTTCGGCTCCGGGAGCCGGAGAGAGCGGCAGCATCGGAAAGGTGAAGAAGGAAGCTGTACAACAGTGGGATTGTGTGCGCAGCTTGCCAACTGATAGAAAACAGTACATTACCACTTTCCTGACTTTTCCAATCACATGAATATTCGATTGGAAGCTGTTTTGGACAACTTTTCTTTTCTTCTTGTCGAACACTTGGCAGACCTCCGTGCAACGTCCAGAACACGATCGGAGATGTTACCTGTGCTCGCGCAGGTTTTCCTTGCCAGACAGAGTGGAAAAGCTTTCTGCTAGCATGTAGACCACAAAAGACGCTAAAGACGAAGGTACGATGCTCCCCGGAGCTAAGCGCCGCTCCCGGGCGTCTTTCGGCAGAAGCCGCGCTAAGAGAGCGCTGCGAGCGGTACAATCGTCTTTGCGCGAAGAAGCCGCTTCTTCGGCTCCGGGAGCCGGAGAGAGCGGCAGCATCGGAAAGGTGAAGAAGGAAGCCGTACAACACTGGGATTGTGTGCACAGCTTGCCAACTGATAGAAAACAGTACATTACCACTTTCCTGACTTTTCCAATCACATGAATATTCGATAAGAAGCTGTTTAGGACAGATTTTCTTTTCTTTATGGCAAACACTTGGCAGACCTCCGTGCAACGTCCAGAACACGATGGGAGATGTTTTCTGTGCTCGCGCAGGTTTTCCTTGCCAGACAGAGTGGAAAAGCTTTCTGCTAGCATGTAGACCACAAAAGACGCTAAAGGCGAAGGTACGATGCTCCCCGGAGCTAATCGCCGCTCCCGGGCTTCTTTCGGCAGAAGCCGCGCTAAGAGAGCACTGTGAGCGGTACAATCGTCTTTGCGCGAAGAAGCCGCTTCTTCGGCTCCGGGAGCCGGAGAGAGCGGCATGATCGGAAAGGTGAAGAAGGAAGCTGTACAACACTGGGATTGTGTGCGCAGCTTGCCAACTGATAGACAGTAGTACATTACCCCTTTCCTGACTTTTCCAATCACATGAATATTCGATTGGAAGCTGTTTTGGACAACTTTTCTTTTCTTCTTGTCGAACACTTGGCAGACCTCCGTGCAACGTCCAGAACACGATGGGAGATGTTTTCTGTGCTCGCGCAGGTTTTCCTTGCCAGACAGAGTGGAAAAGCTATCTGCTAGCATGTAGACCACAAAAGACGCTAAAGGCGAAGGTACGATGCTCCCCGGAGCTAAGCGCCGCTCCCGGGCGTCTTTCGGCAGAAGCCGCGCTAAGAGAGCACTGTGAGCGGTACAATCGTCTTTGCGCGAAGAAGCCGCTTCTTCGGCTCCGGGAGCCGGAGAGAGCGGCATGATCGGAAAGGTGAAGAAGGAAGCTGTACAACACTGGGATTGTGTGCGCAGCTTGCCAACTGATAGAAAACAGTACATTACCACTTTCCTGACTTTTCCAATCACATGAATCTTCGATTGGAAGCTGTTTTGGACAGATTTTCTTTTCTTTATGGCAAACACTTGGCAGACCTCCGTGCAACGTCCAGAACACGATGGGAGATGTTTTCTGTGCTCGCGCAGGTTTTCCTTGCCAGACAGAGTGGAAAAGCTTTCTGCTAGCATGTAGACCACAAAAGACGCTAAAGGCGAAGGTACGATGCTCCCCGGAGCTAAGCGCCGCTCCCGGGCGTCTTTCGGCAGAAGCCGCGCTAAGAGAGCACTGTGAGCGGTACAATCGTCTTTGCGCGAAGAAGCCGCTTCTTCGGCTCCGGGAGCCGGAGAGAGCGGCATGATCGGAAAGGTGAAGAAGGAAGCTGTACAACACTGGGATTGTATGCGCAGATTGCCAACTGATAGACAGCAGTACATTACCACTTTCCTGACTTTTCCAATCACATGAATATTCGATAAGAAGCTGTTTTGGACAGATTTTCTTTTCTTTATGGCAAACACTTGGCAGACCTCCGTGCAACGTCCAGAACACGATGGGAGATGTTTTCTGTGCTCGCGCAGGTTTTCCTTGCCAGACAGAGTGGAAAAGCTTTCTGCTAGCATGTAGACCACAAAAGACGCTAAAGACGAAGGTACGATGCTCTCCGCAGCTAAGCGCCGCTCCCGGGCTTCTTTCGGCAGAAGCGGCGCTAAGAGAGCACAGTGAGCGGTACAATCGTCTTTGCGCGAAGAAGCCGCTTCTTCGGCTCCGGGAGCCGGAGAGAGCGGCATGATCGGAAAGGTGAAGAAGGAAGCTGTACAACACTGGGATTGTGTGCGCAGCTTGCCAACTGATAGAAAACAGTACATTACCACTTTCCTGACTTGTCCAATCACATGAATATTCGATAAGAAGAGGTTTTGGACAGATTTTCTTTTCTTTATGCCAAACACATGGCAGACCTCCGTGCAACGTCCAGAACACGATGGGAGATGTTTTCTGTGCTCGCGCAGGTTTTCCTTGCCAGACAGAGTGGAAAAGCTTTCTGCTAGCATGTAGACCACAAAAGACGCTAAAGACGAAGGTACGATGCTCCCCGGAGCTAAGCGCCGCTCCCGGGCTTCTTTCGGCAGAAGCCGCGCTAAGAGAGCACTGTGAGCGGTACAATCGTCTTTGCGCGAAGAAGCCGCTTCTTCGGCTCCGGGAGCCGGAGAGAGCGGCAGCATCGGAAAGGTGAAGAAGGAAGGTGTACAACAGTGGGATTGTGTGCGCAGCTTGCCAACTGATAGAAAACAGTACATTACCACTTTCCTGACTTTTCCAATCACATGAATATTCGATTGGAAGCTGTTTTGGACAACTTTTCTTTTCTTCTTGTCGAACACTTGGCAGACCTCCGTGCAACGTCCAGAACACGATGGGAGATGTTTTCTGTGCTCGCGCAGGTTTTCCTTGCCAGACAGAGTGGAAAAGCTTTCTGCTAGCATGTAGACCACAAAAGACGCTAAAGACGAAGGTACGATGCTCCCCGGAGCTAAGCGCCGCTCCCGGGCGTCTTTCGGCAGAAGCCGCGCTAAGAGAGCGCTGCGAGCGGTACAATCGTCTTTGCGCGAAGAAGCCGCTTCTTCGGCTCCGGGAGCCGGAGAGAGCAGCAGCATCGGAAAGGTGAAGAAGGAAGCCGTACAACACTGGGATTGGGTGCACAGCTTGCCAACTGATAGAAAACAGTACATTACCACTTTCCTGACTTTTCCAATCACATGAATATTCGATAAGAAGCTGTTTTGGACAGATTTTCTTTTCTTCTTGTCGAACACTTGGCAGACCTCCGTGCAACGTCCAGAACACGATGGGAGATGTTTTCTGTGCTCGCGCAGGTTTTCCTTGCCAGACAGAGTGGAAAAGCTTTCTGCTAGCATGTAGACCACAAAAGACGCTAAAGACGAAGGTACGATGCTCTCCGGAGCTAAGCGCCGCTCCCGGGCTTCTTTCGTCAGAAGCCGCGCTAAGAGAGCACTGTGAGCGGTACAATCGTCTTAGCGCGAAGAAGCCGCTTCTTCGGCTCCGGGAGCCGGAGAGAGCGGCAGCATCGGAAAGGTGAAGAAGGAAGCTGTACAACACTGGGATTGTGTGCGCAGCTTGCCAACTGATAGAAAACAGTACATTACCACTTTCCTGACTTTTCCAATCACATGAATATTCGATTGGAAGCTGTTTTGGACAACTTTTCTTTTCTTCTTGTCGAACACTTGGCAGACCTCCGTGCAACGTCCAGAACACGATGGGAGATGTTTTCTGTGCTCGCGCAGGTTTTCCTTGCCAGACAGAGTGGAAAAGCTTTCTGCTAGCATGTAGACCACAAAAGACGCTAAAGGCGAAGGTACGATGCTCCCCGGAGCTAATCGCCGCTCCCGGGCTTCTTTCGGCAGAAGCCGCGCTAAGAGAGCACTGTGAGCGGTACAATCGTCTTTGCGCGAAGAAGCCGCTTCTTCGGCTCCGGGAGCCGGAGAGAGCGGCAGCATCGGAAAGGTGAAGAAGGAAGCTGTACAACACTGGGATTGTGTGCGCAGCTTGCCAACTGATAGACAGCAGTACATTACCACTTTCCTGACTTTTCCAATCACATGAATATTCGACTGGAAGCTGTTTTGGACAACTTTTCTTTTCTTCTTGTCGAACACTTGGCAGACCTCCGTGCAACGTCCAGAACACGATGGGAGATGTTTTCTGTGCTCCCGCAGGTTTTCCTTGCCAGACAGAGTGGAAAAGCTTTCTGCTAGCATGTAGACCACAAAAGACGCTAAAGGCGAAGGTACGATGCTCCCCGGAGCTAATCGCCGCTCCCGGGCTTCTTTCGGCAGAAGCCGCGCTAAGAGAGCACTGTGAGCGGTACAATCGTCTTTGCGCGAAGAAGCCGCTTCTTCGGCTCCGGGAGCCGGAGAGAGCGGCATGATCGGAAAGGTGAAGAAGGAAGCTGTACAACACTGGGATTGTGTGCGCAGCTTGCCAACTGATAGACAGTAGTACATTACCCCTTTCCTGACTTTTCCAATCACATGAATATTCGATTGGAAGCTGTTTTGGACAACTTTTCTTTTCTTCTTGTCGAACACTTGGCAGACCTCCGTGCAACGTCCAGAACACGATGGGAGATGTTTTCTGTGCTCGCGCAGGTTTTCCTTGCCAGACAGAGTGGAAAAGCTTTCTGCTAAGATGTAGACCACAAAAGACGCTAAAGGCGAAGGTACGATGCTCCCCGGAGCTAAGCGCCGCTCCCGGGCGTCTTTCGGCAGAAGCCGCGCTAAGAGACCACTGTGAGCGGTACAATCGTCTTTGCGCGAAGAAGCCGCTTCTTCGGCTCCGGGAGCCGGAGAGAGCGGCATGATCGGAAAGGTGAAGAAGGAAGCTGTACAACACTGGGATTGTGTGCGCAGCTTGCCAACTGATAGAAAACAGTACATTACCACTTTCCTGACTTTTCCAATCACATGAATCTTCGATTGGAAGCTGTTTTGGACAGATTTTCTTTTCTTTATGGCAAACACTTGGCAGACCTCCGTGCAACGTCCAGAACGCGTTGGAGATGTTTTCTGTGCTCGCGCAGGTTTTCCTTGCCAGACAGAGTGGAAAAGCTTTCTGCTAGCATGTAGACCACAAAAGACGCTAAAGGCGAAGGTACGATGCTCCCCGGAGCTAAGCGCCGCTCCCGGGCGTCTTTCGGCAGAAGCCGCGCTAAGAGAGCACTGTGAGCGGTACAATCGTCTTTGCGCGAAGAAGCCGCTTCTTCGGCTCACGGAGCCGGAGAGAGCGGCATGATCGGAAAGGTGAAGAAGGAAGCTGTACAACACTGGGATTGTATGCGCAGATTGCCAACTGATAGACAGCAGTACATTACCACTTTCCTGACTTTTCCAATCACATGAATATTCGATAAGAAGCTGTTTTGGACAGATTTTCTTTTCTTTATGGCAAACACTTGGCAGACCTCCGTGCAACGTCCAGAACACGATGGGAGATGTTTTCTGTGCTCGCGCAGGTTTTCCTTGCCAGACAGAGTGGAAAAGCTTTCTGCTAGCATGTAGACCACAAAAGACGCTAAAGACGAAGGTACGATGCTCTCCGCAGCTAAGCGCCGCTCCCGGGCTTCTTTCGGCAGAAGCGGCGCTAAGAGAGCACAGTGAGCGGTACAATCGTCTTTGCGCGAAGAAGCCGCTTCTTCGGCTCCGGGAGCCGGAGAGAGCGGCATGATCGGAAAGGTGAAGAAGGAAGCTGTACAACACTGGGATTGTGTGCGCAGCTTGCCAACTGATAGAAAACAGTACATTACCACTTTCCTGACTTGTCCAATCACATGAATATTCGATAAGAAGAGGTTTTGGACAGATTTTCTTTTCTTCTTGTCGAACACTTGGCAGACCTCCGTGCAACGTCCAGAACACGATGGGAGATGTTTTCTGTGCTCGCGCAGGTTTTCCTTGCCAGACAGAGTGGAAAAGCTTTCTGCTAGCATGTAGACCACAAAAGACGCTAAAGGCGAAGGTACGATGCTCCCCGGAGCTAAGCGCCGCTCCCGGGCGTCTTTCGGCAGAAGCCGCGCTAAGAGACCACTGTGAGCGGTACAATCGTCTTTGCGCGAAGAAGCCGCTTCTTCGGCTCACGGAGCCGGAGAGAGCGGCATGATCGGAAAGGTGAAGAAGGAAGCTGTACAACACTGGGATTGTATGCGCAGATTGCCAACTGATAGAAAACAGTACATTACCACTTTCCTGACTTTTCCAATCACATGAATATTCGATAAGAAGCTGTTTTGGACAGATTTTCTTTTCTTTATGGCAAACACTTGGCAGACCTCCGTGCAACGTCCAGAACACGATGGGAGATGTTTTCTGTGCTCGCGCAGGTTTTCCTTGCCAGACAGAGTGGAAAAGCTTTCTGCTAGCATGTAGACCACAAAAGACGCTAAAGGCGAAGGTACGATGCTCCCCGGAGCTAATCGCCGCTCCCGGGCGTCTTTCGGCAGAAGCCGCGCTAAGAGAGCACTGTGAGCGGTACAATCGTCTTAGCGCGAAGAAGCCGCTTCTTCGGCTCCGGGAGCCGGAGAGAGCGGCATGATCGGAAAGGTGAAGAAGGAAGCTGTACAACACTGGGATTGTATGCGCAGATTGCCAACTGATAGACAGCAGTACATTACCACTTTCCTGACTTTTCCAATCACATGAATATTCGATAAGAAACTGTTTTGGACAGATTTTCTTTTCTTTATGGCAAACACTTGGCAGACCTCCGTGCAACGTCCAGAACACGATGGGAGATGTTTTCTGTGCTCGCGCAGGTTTTCCTTGCCAGACAGAGTGGAAAAGCTTTCTGCTAGCATGTAGACCACAAAAGACGCTAAAGACGAAGGTACGATGCTCTCCGCAGCTAAGCGCCGCTCCCGGGCTTCTTTCGGCAGAAGCCGCGCTAAGAGAGCACAGTGAGCGGTACAATCGTCTTTGCGCGAAGAAGCCGCTTCTTCGGCTCCGGGAGCCGGAGAGAGCGGCATGATCGGAAAGGTGAAGAAGGAAGCTGTACAACACTGGGATTGTGTGCGCAGCTTGCCAACTGATAGAAAACAGTACATTACCACTTTCCTGACTTGTCCAATCACATGAATATTCGATAAGGAGAGGTTTTGGACAGATTTTCTTTTCTTTATGCCAAACACATGGCAGACCTCCGTGCAACGTCCAGAACACGATGGGAGATGTTTTCTGTGCTCGCGCAGGTTTTCCTTGCCAGACAGAGTGGAAAAGCTTTCTGCTAGCATGTAGACCACAAAAGACGCTAAAGACGAAGGTACGATGCTCCCCGGAGCTAAGCGCCGCTCCCGGGCTTCTTTCGGCAGAAGCCGCGCTAAGAGAGCACTGTGAGCGGTACAATCGTCTTTGCGCGAAGAAGCCGCTTCTTCGGCTCCGGGAGCCGGAGAGAGCGGCAGCATCGGAAAGGTGAAGAAGGAAGCTGTACAACACTGGGATTGTGTGCGCAGCTTGCCAACTGATAGAAAACAGTACATTACCACTTTCCTGACTTTTCCAATCACATGAATATTCGATTGGAAGCTGTTTTGGACAACTTTTCTTTTCTTCTTGTCGAACACTTGGCAGACCTCCGTGCAACGTCCAGAACACGATGGGAGATGTTTTCTGTGCTCGCGCAGGTTTTCCTTGCCAGACAGAGTGGAAAAGCTTTCTGCTAGCATGTAGACCACAAAAGACGCTAAAGACGAAGGTACGATGCTCCCCGGAGCTAAGCGCCGCTCCCGGGCGTCTTTCGGCAGAAGCCGCGCTAAGAGAGCGCTGCGAGCGGTACAATCGTCTTTGCGCGAAGAAGCCGCTTCTTCGGCTCCGGGAGCCGGAGAGAGCGGCAGCATCGGAAAGGTGAAGAAGGAAGCCGTACAACACTGGGATTGTGTGCGCAGCTTGCCAACTGATAGAAAACAGTACATTACCACTTTCCTGACTTTTCCAATCACATGAATATTCGATTGGAATTTGTTTTGGACAACTTTTCTTTTCTTCTTGTCGAACACTTGGCAGACCTCCGTGCAACGTCCAGAACACGATGGGAGATGTTTTCTGTGCTCGCGCAGGTTTTCCTTGCCAGACAGAGTGGAAAAGCTATCTGCTAGCATGTAGACCACAAAAGACGCTAAAGGCGAAGGTACGATGCTCCTCGGAGCTAAGCGCCGCTCCCGGGCTTCTTTCGGCAGAAGCCGCGCTAAGAGAGCACAGTGAGCGGTACAATCGTCTTTGCGCGAAGAAGCCGCTTCTTTGGCTCCGGGAGCCGGAGAGAGCAGCAGCATCGGAAAGGTGAAGAAGGAAGCCGTACAACACTGGGATTGGGTGCACAGCTTGCCAACTGATAGAAAACAGTACATTACCACTTTCCTGACTTTTCCAATCGCATGAATATTCGATAAGAAGCTGTTTTGGACAGATTTTCTTTTCTTCTTGTCGAACACTTGGCAGACCTCCGTGCAACGTCCAGAACACGATGGGAGATGTTTTCTGTGCTCGCGCAGGTTTTCCTTGCCAGACAGAGTGGAAAAGCTTTCTGCTAGCATGTAGACCACAAAAGACGCTAAAGACGAAGGTACGATGCTCTCCGGAGCTAAGCGCCGCTCCCGGGCTTCTTTCGTCAGAAGCCGCGCTAAGAGAGCACTGTGAGCGGTACAATCGTCTTAGCGCGAAGAAGCCGCTTCTTCGGCTCCGGGAGCCGGAGAGAGCGGCAGCATCGGAAAGGTGAAGAAGGAAGCTGTACAACACTGGGATTGTGTGCGCAGCTTGCCAACTGATAGAAAACAGTACATTACCACTTTCCTGACTTTTCCAATCACATGAATATTCGATTGGAAGCTGTTTTGGACAACTTTTCTTTTCTTCTTGTCGAACACTTGGCAGACCTCCGTGCAACGTCCAGAACACGATGGGAGATGTTTTCTGTGCTCGCGCAGGTTTTCCTTGCCAGACAGAGTGGAAAAGCTTTCTGCTAGCATGTAGACCACAAAAGACGCTAAAGACGAAGGTACGATGCTCCCCGGAGCTAAGCGCCGCTCCCGGGCTTCTTTCGGCAGAAGCCGCGCTAAGAGAGCGCTGCGAGCGGTAAAATCGTCTTTGCGCGAAGAAGCCGCTTCTTCGGCTCCGGGAGCCGGAGAGAGCGGCAGCATCGGAAAGGTGAAGAAGGAAGCCGTACAACACTGGGATTGTGTGCACAGCTTGCCAACTGATAGAAAACAGTACATTACCACTTTCCTGACTTTTCCAATCACATGAATATTCGATAAGAAGCTGTTTTGGACAGATTTTCTTTTCTTTATGGCAAACACTTGGCAGACCTCCGTGCAACGTCCAGAACACGATGGGAGATGTTTTCTGTGCTCGCGCAGGTTTTCCTTGCCAGACAGAGTGGAAAAGCTTTCTGCTAGCATGTAGACCACAAAAGACGCTAAAGGCGAAGGTACGATGCTCCCCGGAGCTAATCGCCGCTCCCGGGCTTCTTTCGGCAGAAGCCGCGCTAAGAGAGCACTGTGAGCGGTACAATCGTCTTTGCGCGAAGAAGCCGCTTCTTCGGCTCCGGGAGCCGGAGAGAGCGGCAGCATCGGAAAGGTGAAGAAGGAAGCTGTACAACACTGGGATTGTGTGCGCAGCTTGCCAACTGATAGACAGTAGTACATTACCCCTTTCGTGACTTTTCCAATCACATGAATATTCGACTGGAAGCTGTTTTGGACAACTTTTCTTTTCTTCTTGTCGAACACTTGGCAGACCTCCGTGCAACGTCCAGAACACGATGGGAGATGTTTTCTGTGCTCGCGCAGGTTTTCCTTGCCAGACAGAGTGGAAAAGCTTTCTGCTAGCATGTAGACCACAAAAGACGCTAAAGACGAAGGTACGATGCTCCCCGGAGCTAAGCGCCGCTCCCGGGCTTCTTTCGGCAGAAGCCGCGCTAAGAGAGCACAGTGAGCGGTACAATCGTCTTTGCGCGAAGAAGCCGCTTCTTCGGCTCCGGGAGCCGGAGAGAGCGGCAGCATCGGAAAGGTGAAGAAGGAAGCTGTACAACAGTGGGATTGTGTGCGCAGCTTGCCAACTGATAGAAAACAGTACATTACCACTTTCCTGACTTTTCCAATCACATGAATATTCGATTGGAAGCTGTTTTGGACAACTTTTCTTTTCTTCTTGTCGAACACTTGGCAGACCTCCGTGCAACGTCCAGAACACGATGGGAGATGTTTTCTGTGCTCGCGCAGGTTTTCCTTGCCAGACAGAGTGGAAAAGCTTTCTGCTAGCATGTAGACCACAAAAGACGCTAAAGACGAAGGTACGATGCTCCCCGGAGCTAAGCGCCGCTCCCGGGCTTCTTTCGGCAGAAGCCGCGCTAAGAGAGCGCTGCGAGCGGTACAATCGTCTTTGCGCGAAGAAGCCGCTTCTTCGGCTCCGGGAGCCGGAGAGAGCGGCAGCATCGGAAAGGTGAAGAAGGAAGCCGTACAACACTGGGATTGGGTGCACAGCTTGCCAACTGATAGAAAACAGTACATTACCACTTTCCTGACTTTTCCAATCACATGAATATTCGATAAGAAGCTGTTTTGGACAGATTTTCTTTTCTTTATGGCAAACACTTGGCAGACCTCCGTGCAACGTCCAGAACACGATGGGAGATGTTTTCTGTGCTCGCGCAGGTTTTCCTTGCCAGACAGAGTGGAAAAGCTTTCTGCTAGCATGTAGACCACAAAAGACGCTAAAGGCGAAGGTACGATGCTCCCCGGAGCTAATCGCCGCTCCCGGGCTTCTTTCGGCAGAAGCCGCGCTAAGAGAGCACTGTGAGCGGTACAATCGTCTTTGCGCGAAGAAGCCGCTTCTTCGGCTCCGGGAGCCGGAGAGAGCGGCAGCATCGGAAAGGTGAAGAAGGAAGCTGTACAACACTGGGATTGTGTGCGCAGCTTGCCAACTGATAGACAGTAGTACATTACCCCTTTCCTGACTTTTCCAATCACATGAATATTCGATTGGAAGCTGTTTTGGACAACTTTTCTTTTCTTCTTGTCGAACACTTGGCAGACCTCCGTGCAACGTCCAGAACACGATGGGAGATGTTTTCTGTGCTCGCGCAGGTTTTCCTTGCCAGACAGAGTGGAAAAGCTTTCTGCTAAGATGTAGACCACAAAAGACGCTAAAGGCGAAGGTACGATGCTCCCCGGAGCTAAGCGCCGCTCCCGGGCGTCTTTCGGCAGAAGCCGCGCTAAGAGAGCACAGTGAGCGGTACAATCGTCTTTGCGCGAAGAAGCCGCTTCTTCGGCTCCGGGAGCCGGAGAGAGCGGCATGATCGGAAAGGTGAAGAAGGAAGCTGTACAACACTGGGATTGTGTGCGCAGCTTGCCAACTGATAGAAAACAGTACATTACCACTTTCCTGACTTTTCCAATCACATGAATCTTCGATTGGAAGCTGTTTTGGACAGATTTTCTTTTCTTTATGGCAAACACTTGGCAGACCTACGTGCAACGTCCAGAACGCGTTGGAGATGTTTTCTGTGCTCGCGCAGGTTTTCCTTGCCAGACAGAGTGGAAAAGCTTTCTGCTAGCATGTAGACCACAAAAGACGCTAAAGGCGAAGGTACGATGCTCCCCGGAGCTAAGCGCCGCTCCCGGGCGTCTTTCGGCAGAAGCCGCGCTAAGAGAGCACTGTGAGCGGTACAATCGTCTTTGCGCGAAGAAGCCGCTTCTTCGGCTCACGGAGCCGGAGAGAGCGGCATGATCGGAAAGGTGAAGAAGGAAGCTGTACAACACTGGGATTGTATGCGCAGATTGCCAACTGATAGACAGCAGTACATTACCACTTTCCTGACTTTTCCAATCACATGAATATTCGATAAGAAGCTGTTTTGGACAGATTTTCTTTTCTTTATGGCAAACACTTGGCAGACCTCCGTGCAACGTCCAGAACACGATGGGAGATGTTTTCTGTGCTCGCGCAGGTTTTCCTTGCCAGACAGAGTGGAAAAGCTTTCTGCTAGCATGTAGACCACAAAAGACGCTAAAGACGAAGGTACGATGCTCTCCGCAGCTAAGCGCCGCTCCCGGGCTTCTTTCGGCAGAAGCGGCGCTAAGAGAGCACAGTGAGCGGTACAATCGTCTTTGCGCGAAGAAGCCGCTTCTTCGGCTCCGGGAGCCGGAGAGAGCGGCATGATCGGAAAGGTGAAGAAGGAAGCTGTACAACACTGGGATTGTGTGCGCAGCTTGCCAACTGATAGAAAACAGTACATTACCACTTTCCTGACTTGTCCAATCACATGAATATTCGATAAGAAGAGGTTTTGGACAGATTTTCTTTTCTTTATGCCAAACACATGGCAGACCTCCGTGCAACGTCCAGAACACGATGGCAGATGTTTTCTGTGCTCGCGCAGGTTTTCCTTGCCAGACAGAGTGGAAAAGCTTTCTGCTAGCATGTAGACCACAAAAGACGCTAAAGACGAAGGTACGATGCTCCCCGGAGCTAAGCGCCGCTCCCGGGCTTCTTTCGGCAGAAGCCGCGCTAAGAGAGCACTGTGAGCGGTACAATCGTCTTTGCGCGAAGAAGCCGCTTCTTCGGCTCCGGGAGCCGGAGAGAGCGGCAGCATCGGAAAGGTGAAGAAGGAAGCTGTACAACAGTGGGATTGTGTGCGCAGCTTGCCAACTGATAGAAAACAGTACATTACCACTTTCCTGACTTTTCCAATCACATGAATATTCGATTGGAAGCTGTTTTGGACAACTTTTCTTTTCTTCTTGTCGAACACTTGGCAGACCTCCGTGCAACGTCCAGAACACGATGGGAGATGTTTTCTGTGCTCGCGCAGGTTTTCCTTGCCAGACAGAGTGGAAAAGCTTTCTGCTAGCATGTAGACCACAAAAGACGCTAAAGACGAAGGTACGATGCTCCCCGGAGCTAAGCGCCGTTCCCGGGCTTCTTTCGGCAGAAGCCGCGCTAAGAGAGCGCTGCGAGCGGTACAATCGCCTTTGCGCGAAGAAGCCGCTTCTTCGGCTCCGGGAGCCGGAGAGAGCGGCAGCATCGGAAAGGTGAAGAAGGAAGCCGTACAACACTGGGATTGTGTGCGCAGCTTGCCAACTGATAGAAAACAGTACATTACCACTTTCCTGACTTTTCCAATCACATGAATATTCGATATAAGCTGTTTTGGACCACTTTTCTTTTCTTCTTGTCAAACACTTGGCAGACTTCCGAGCAATGTCCAGAACACGATGGGAGATGTTTTCTGTGCTCCCGCAGGTTTTGCTTGCCAGACAGAGTGGAAAAGCTTTCTGCTAAGATGTAGACCACAAAAGACGCTAAAGGCGAAGGTACGATGCTCCCCGGAACTAATCGCCGCTCCCGGGCTTCTTTCGGCAGAAGCCGCGCTAAGAGAGCACTGTGAGCGGTACAATCGTCTTTGCGCGAAGAAGCCGCTTCTTCGGCTCCGGGAGCCGGAGAGAGCGGCAGCATCGGAAAGGTGAAGAAGGAAGCTGTACAACACTGGGATTGTGTGCGCAGCTTGCCAACTAATAGAAAACAGTACATTACCACTTTCCTGACTTTTCCAATCACATGAATATTCGATTGGAAGCTGTTTTGGACAACTTTTCTTTTCTTCTTGTCGAACACTTGGCAGACCTCCGTGCAATGTCCAGAACACGATCGGAGATGTTACCTGTGCTCGCGCAGGTTTTCCTTGCCAGACAGAGTGGAAAAGCTTTCTGCTAGCATGTAGACCACAAAAGACGCTAAAGACGAAGGTACGATGCTCCCCGGAGCTAAGCGCCGCTCCCGGGCTTCTTTCGGCAGAAGCCGCGCTAAGAGAGCGCTGCGAGCGGTACAATCGTCTTTGCGCGAAGAAGCCGCTTCTTCGGCTCCGGGAGCCGGAGAGAGCGGCAGCATCGGAAAGGTGAAGAAGGAAGCCGTACAACACTGGGATTGGGTGCACAGCTTGCCAACTGATAGAAAACAGTACATTACCACTTTCCTGACTTTTCCAATCACATGAATATTCGATAAGAAGCCGTTTAGGACAGATTTTCTTTTCTTTATGGCAAACACTTGGCAGACCTCCGTGCAACGTCCAGAACACGATGGGAGATGTTTTCTGTGCTCGCGCAGGTTTTCCTTGCCAGACAGAGTGGAAAAGCTTTCTGCTAGCATGTAGACCACAAAAGACGCTAAAGGCGAAGGTACGATGCTCCCCGGAGCTAATCGCCGCTCCCGGGCTTCTTTCGGCAGAAGCCGCGCTAAGAGAGCACTGTGAGCGGTACAATCGTCTTTGCGCGAAGAAGCCGCTTCTTCGGCTCCGGGAGCCGGAGAGAGCGGCAGCATCGGAAAGGTGAAGAAGGAAGCTGTACAACACTGGGATTGTGTGCGCAGCTTGCCAACTGATAGACAGCAGTACATTACCGCTTTCCTGACTTTTCCAATCACATGAATATTCGATTGGAAGCTGTTTTGGACAACTTTTCTTTTCTTCTTGTCGAACACTTGGCAGACCTCCGTGCAACGTCCAGAACACGATGGGAGATGTTTTCTGTGCTCGCGCAGGTTTTCCTTGCCAGACAGAGTGGAAAAGCTTTCTGCTAAGATGTAGACCACAAAAGACGCTAAAGGCGAAGTTACGATGCTCCCCGGAGCTAAGCGCCGCTCCCGGGCTTCTTTCGGCAGAAGCCGCGCTAAGAGACCACTGTGAGCGGTACAATCGTCTTTGCGCGAAGAAGCCGCTTCTTCGGCTCCGGGAGCCGGAGAGAGCGGCATGATCGGAAAGGTGAATAAGGAAGCCGTACAACACTGGGATTGTGTGCGCAGCTTGCCAACTGATAGAAAACAGTACATTACCACTTTCCTGACTTTTCCAATCACATGAATCTTCGATTGGAAGCTGTTTTGGACAGATTTTCTTTTCTTTATGGCAAACACTTGGCAGACCTCCGTGCAACGTCCAGAACGCGTTGGAGATGTTTTCTGTGCTCGCGCAGGTTTTCCTTGCCAGACAGAGTGGAAAAGCTTTCTGCTAGCATGTAGACCACAAAAGACGCTAAAGGCGAAGGTACGATGCTCCCCGGAGCTAAGCGCCGCTCCCGGGCGTCTTTCGGCAGAAGCCGCGCTAAGAGAGCACTGTGAGCGGTACAATCGTCTTTGCGCGAAGAAGCCGCTTCTTCGGCTCACGGAGCCGGAGAGAGCGGCATGATCGGAAAGGTGAAGAAGGAAGCTGTACAACACTGGGATTGTATGCGCAGATTGCCAACTGATAGACAGCAGTACATTACCACTTTCCTGACTTTTCCAATCACATGAATATTCGATAAGAAGCTGTTTTGGACAGATTTTCTTTTCTTTATGGCAAACACTTGGCAGACCTCCGTGCAACGTCCAGAACACGATGGGAGATGTTTTCTGTGCTCGCGCAGGTTTTCCTTGCCAGACAGAGTGGAAAAGCTTTCTGCTAGCATGTAGACCACAAAAGACGCTAAAGACGAAGGTACGATGCTCTCCGCAGCTAAGCGCCGCTCCCGGGCTTCTTTCGGCAGAAGCGGCGCTAAGAGAGCACAGTGAGCGGTACAATCGTCTTTGCGCGAAGAAGCCGCTTCTTCGGCTCCGGGAGCCGGAGAGAGCGGCATGATCGGAAAGGTGAAGAAGGAAGCTGTACAACACTGGGATTGTGTGCGCAGCTTGCCAACTGATAGAAAACAGTACATTACCACTTTCCTGACTTGTCCAATCACATGAATATTCGATAAGAAGAGGTTTTGGACAGATTTTCTTTTCTTTATGCCAAACACATGGCAGACCTCCGTGCAACGTCCAGAACACGATGGGAGATGTTTTCTGTGCTCGCGCAGGTTTTCCTTGCCAGACAGAGTGGAAAAGCTTTCTGCTAGCATGTAGACCACAAAAGACGCTAAAGGCGAAGGTACGATGCTCCCCGGAGCTAAGCGCCGCTCCCGGGCTTCTTTCGGCAGAAGCCGCGCTAAGAGAGCACTGTGAGCGGTACAATCGTCTTTGCGCGAAGAAGCCGCTTCTTCGGCTCCGGGAGCCGGAGAGAGCGGCAGCATCGGAAAGGTGAAGAAGGAAGCTGTACAACAGTGGGATTGTGTGCGCAGCTTGCCAACTGATAGAAAACAGTACATTACCACTTTCCTGACTTTTCCAATCACATGAATATTCGATTGGAAGCTGTTTTGGACAACTTTTCTTTTCTTCTTGTCGAACACTTGGCAGACCTCCGTGCAACGTCCAGAACACGATGGGAGATGTTTTCTGTGCTCGCGCAGGTTTTCCTTGCCAGACAGAGTGGAAAAGCTTTCTGCTAGCATGTAGACCACAAAAGACGCTAAAGACGAAGGTACGATGCTCCCCGGAGCTAAGCGCCGTTCCCGGGCTTCTTTCGGCAGAAGCCGCGCTAAGAGAGCGCTGCGAGCGGTACAATCGCCTTTGCGCGAAGAAGCCGCTTCTTCGGCTCCGGGAGCCGGAGAGAGCGGCATGATCGGAAAGGTGAAGAAGGAAGCCGTACAACACTGGGATTGTGTGCGCAGCTTGCCAACTGATAGAAAACAGTACATTACCACTTTCCTGACTTTTCCAATCACATGAATATTCGATATAAGCTGTTTTGGACCACTTTTCTTTTCTTCTTGTCAAACACTTGGCAGACTTCCGAGCAATGTCCAGAACACGATGGGAGATGTTTTCTGTGCTCCCGCAGGTTTTGCTTGCCAGACAGAGTGGAAAAGCTTTCTGCTAAGATGTAGACCACAAAAGACGCTAAAGGCGAAGGTACGATGCTCCCCGGAACTAATCGCCGCTCCCGGGCTTCTTTCGGCAGAAGCCGCGCTAAGAGAGCACTGTGAGCGGTACAATCGTCTTTGCGCGAAGAAGCCGCTTCTTCGGCTCCGGGAGCCGGAGAGAGCGGCATGATCGGAAAGGTGAAGAAGGAAGCTGTACAACACTGGGATTGTGTGCGCAGCTTGCCAACTAATAGAAAACAGTACATTACCACTTTCCTGACTTTTCCAATCACATGAATATTCGATTGGAAGCTGTTTTGGACAACTTTTCTTTTCTTCTTGTCGAACACTTGGCAGACCTCCGTGCAATGTCCAGAACACGATCGGAGATGTTACCTGTGCTCGCGCAGGTTTTCCTTGCCAGACAGAGTGGAAAAGCTTTCTGCTAGCATGTAGACCACAAAAGACGCTAAAGACGAAGGTACGATGCTCCCCGGAGCTAAGCGCCGCTCCCGGGCTTCTTTCGGCAGAAGCCGCGCTAAGAGAGCGCTGCGAGCGGTACAATCGTCTTTGCGCGAAGAAGCCGCTTCTTCGGCTCCGGGAGCCGGAGAGAGCGGCAGCATCGGAAAGGTGAAGAAGGAAGCCGTACAACACTGGGATTGGGTGCACAGCTTGCCAACTGATAGAAAACAGTACATTACCACTTTCCTGACTTTTCCAATCACATGAATATTCGATAAGAAGCCGTTTAGGACAGATTTTCTTTTCTTTATGGCAAACACTTGGCAGACCTCCGTGCAACGTCCAGAACACGATGGGAGATGTTTTCTGTGCTCGCGCAGGTTTTCCTTGCCAGACAGAGTGGAAAAGCTATCTGCTAGCATGTAGACCACAAAAGACGCTAAAGGCGAAGGTACGATGCTCCCCGGAGCTAATCGCCGCTCCCGGGCTTCTTTCGGCAGAAGCCGCGCTAAGAGAGCACTGTGAGCGGTACAATCGTCTTTGCGCGAAGAAGCCGCTTCTTCGGCTCCGGGAGCCGGAGAGAGCGGCAGCATCGGAAAGGTGAAGAAGGAAGCTGTACAACACTGGGATTGTGTGCGCAGCTTGCCAACTGATAGACAGCAGTACATTACCGCTTTCCTGACTTTTCCAATCACATGAATATTCGATTGGAAGCTGTTTTGGACAACTTTTCTTTTCTTCTTGTCGAACACTTGGCAGACCTCCGTGCAACGTCCAGAACACGATGGGAGATGTTTTCTGTGCTCGCGCAGGTTTTCCTTGCCAGACAGAGTGGAAAAGCTTTCTGCTAAGATGTAGACCACAAAAGACGCTAAAGGCGAAGTTACGATGCTCCCCGGAGCTAAGCGCCGCTCCCGGGCTTCTTTCGGCAGAAGCCGCGCTAAGAGACCACTGTGAGCGGTACAATCGTCTTTGCGCGAAGAAGCCGCTTCTTCGGCTCCGGGAGCCGGAGAGAGCGGCATGATCGGAAAGGTGAAGAAGGAAGCTGTACAACACTGGGATTGTGTGCGCAGCTTGCCAACTGATAGAAAACAGTACATTACCACTTTCCTGACTTTTCCAATCACATGAATCTTCGATTGGAAGCTGTTTTGGACAGATTTTCTTTTCTTTATGGCAAACACTTGGCAGACCTCCGTGCAACGTCCAGAACGCGTTGGAGATGTTTTCTGTGCTCGCGCAGGTTTTCCTTGCCAGACAGAGTGGAAAAGCTTTCTGCTAGCATGTAGACCACAAAAGACGCTAAAGGCGAAGGTACGATGCTCCCCGGAGCTAAGCGCCGCTCCCGGGCGTCTTTCAGCAGAAGCCGCGCTAAGAGAGCACTGTGAGCGGTACAATCGTCTTTGCGCGAAGAAGCCGCTTCTTCGGCTCACGGAGCCGGAGAGAGCGGCATGATCGGAAAGGTGAAGAAGGAAGCTGTACAACACTGGGATTGTATGCGCAGATTGCCAACTGATAGACAGCAGTACATTACCACTTTCCTGACTTTTCCAATCACATGAATATTCGATAAGAAGCTGTTTTGGACAGATTTTCTTTTCTTTATGGCAAACACTTGGCAGACCTCCGTGCAACGTCCAGAACACGATGGGAGATGTTTTCTGTGCTCGCGCAGGTTTTCCTTGCCAGACAGAGTGGAAAAGCTTTCTGCTAGCATGTAGACCACAAAAGACGCTAAAGACGAAGGTACGATGCTCTCCGCAGCTAAGCGCCGCTCCCGGGCTTCTTTCGGCAGAAGCGGCGCTAAGAGAGCACAGTGAGCGGTACAATCGTCTTTGCGCGAAGAAGCCGCTTCTTCGGCTCCGGGAGCCGGAGAGAGCGGCATGATCGGAAAGGTGAAGAAGGAAGCTGTACAACACTGGGATTGTGTGCGCAGCTTGCCAACTGATAGAAAACAGTACATTACCACTTTCCTGACTTGTCCAATCACATGAATATTCGATAAGAAGAGGTTTTGGACAGATTTTCTTTTCTTTATGCCAAACACATGGCAGACCTCCGTGCAACGTCCAGAACACGATGGGAGATGTTTTCTGTGCTCGCGCAGGTTTTCCTTGCCAGACAGAGTGGAAAAGCTTTCTGCTAGCATGTAGACCACAAAAGACGCTAAAGACGAAGGTACGATGCTCCCCGGAGCTAAGCGCCGCTCCCGGGCTTCTTTCGGCAGAAGCCGCGCTAAGAGAGCACAGTGAGCGGTACAATCGTCTTTGCGCGAAGAAGCCGCTTCTTCGGCTCCGGGAGCCGGAGAGAGCGGCAGCATCGGAAAGGTGAAGAAGGAAGCTGTACAACACTGGGATTGTGTGCGCAGCTTGCCAACTGATAGAAAACAGTACATTACCACTTTCCTGACTTTTCCAATCACATGAATATTCGATAAGAAGAGGTTTTGGACAGATTTTCTTTTCTTTATGGCAAACACTTGGCAGACCTCCGTGCAACGTCCAGAACGCGTTGGAGATATTTTCTGTGCTCGCGCAGGTTTTCCTTGCCAGACAGAGTGGAAAAGCTTTCTGCTAGCATGTAGACCACAAAAGACGCTAAAGGCGAAGGTACGATGCTCTCCGCAGCTAAGCGCCGCTCCCGGGCGTCTTTCGGCAGAAGCCGCGCTAAGAGAGCACAGTGAGCGGTACAATCGTCTTTGCGCGAAGAAGCCGCTTCTTCGGCTCCGGGAGCCGGAGAGAGCGGCATGATCGGAAAGGTGAAGAAGGAAGCTGTACAACACTGGGATTGTGTGCGCAGCTTGCCAACTGATAGAAAACAGTACATTACCACTTTCCTGACTTTTCCAATCACATGAATATTCGATAAGAAGAGGTTTTGGACAGATTTTCTTTTCTTTATGCCAAACACATGGCAGACCTCCGTGCAACGTCCAGAACACGATGGGAGATGTTTTCTGTGCTCGCGCAGGTTTTCCTTGCCAGACAGAGTGGAAAAGCTTTCTGCTAGCATGTAGACCACAAAAGACGCTAAAGACGAAGGTACGATGCTCCCCGGAGCTAAGCGCCGCTCCCGGGCGTCTTTCGGCAGAAGCCGCGCTAAGAGAGCACTGTGAGCGGTACAATCGCCTTTGCGCGAAGAAGCCGCTTCTTCGGCTCCGGGAGCCGGAGAGAGCGGCAGCATCGGAAAGGTGAAGAAGGAAGCTGTACAACACTGGGATTGTGTGCGCAGCTTGCAAACTGATAGAAAACAGTACATTACCACTTTCCTGACTTTTCCAATCACATGAATATTCGATTGGAAGCTGTTTTGGACCACTTTTCTTTTCTTCTTGTCGAACACTTGGCAGACCTCCGTGCAACGTCCAGAACACGATGGGAGATGTTTTCTGTGCTCGCGCAGGTTTTCCTTGCCAGACAGAGTGGAAAAGCTATCTGCTAGCATGTAGACCACAAAAGACGCTAAAGGCGAAGGTACGATGCTCCCCGGAGCTAATCGCCGCTCCCGGGCTTCTTTCGGCAGAAGCCGCGCTAAGAGAGCACTGTGAGCGGTACAATCGTCTTTGCGCGAAGAAGCCGCTTCTTCGGCTCCGGGAGCCGGAGAGAGCGGCATGATCGGAAAGGTGAAGAAGGAAGCTGTACAACACTGGGATTGTGTGCGCAGCTTGCCAACTGATAGACAGCAGTACATTACCACTTTCCTGACTTTTCCAATCACATGAATATTCGATTGGAAGCTGTTTTGGACAACTTTTCTTTTCTTCTTGTCGAACACTTGGCAGACCTCCGTGCAACGTCCAGAACACGATGGGAGATGTTTTCTGTGCTCGCGCAGGTTTTCCTTGCCAGACAGAGTGGAAAAGCTATCTGCTAGCATGTAGACCACAAAAGACGCTAAAGGCGAAGGTACGATGCTCCCCGGAGCTAAGCGCCGCTCCCGGGCTTCTTTCGGCAGAAGCCGCGCTAAGAGAGCACTGTGAGCGGTACAATCGTCTTTGCGCGAAGAAGCCGCTTCTTCGGCTCCGGGAGCCGGAGAGAGCGGCAGCATCGGAAAGGTGAAGAAGGAAGCTGTACAACACTGGGATTGTGTGCGCAGCTTGCCAACTGATAGAAAACAGTACATTACCACTTTCCTGACTTTTCCAATCACATGAATATTCGATTGGAAGCTGTTTTGGACAACTTTTCTTTTCTTCTTGTCGAACACTTGGCAGACCTCCGTGCAACGTCCAGAACACGATGGGAGATGTTTTCTGTGCTCGCGCAGGTTTTCCTTGCCAGACAGAGTGGAAAAGCTTTCTTCTAAGATGTAGACCACAAAAGACGCTAAAGGCGAAGGTACGATGCTCCCCGGAGCTAAGCGCCGCTCCCGGGCTTCTTTCGTCAGAAGCCGCGCTAAGAGAGCACTGTGAGCGGTACAATCGTCTTAGCGCGAAGAAGCCGCTTCTTCGGCTCCGGGAGCCGGAGAGAGCGGCAGCATCGGAAAGGTGAAGAAGGAAGCTGTACAACACTGGGATTGTGTGCGCAGCTTGCCAACTGATAGAAAACAGTACATTACCACTTTCCTGACTTTTCCAATCACATGAATATTCGATTGGAAGCTGTTTTGGACAACTTTTCTTTTCTTCTTGTCGAACACTTGGCAGACCTCCGTGCAACGTCCAGAACACGATGGGAGATGTTTTCTGTGCTCGCGCAGGTTTTCCTTGCCAGACAGAGTGGAAAAGCTTTCTGCTAGCATGTAGACCACAAAAGACGCTAAAGACGAAGGTACGATGCTCCCCGGAGCTAAGCGCCGCTCCCGGGCTTCTTTCGGCAGAAGCCGCGCTAAGAGAGCGCTGCGAGCGGTACAATCGTCTTTGCGCGAAGAAGCCGCTTCTTCGGCTCCGGGAGCCGGAGAGAGCGGCAGCATCGGAAAGGTGAAGAAGGAAGCCGTACAACACTGGGATTGGGTGCACAGCTTGCCAACTGATAGAAAACAGTACATTACCACTTTCCTGACTTTTCCAATCACATGAATATTCGATAAGAAGCTGTTTTGGACAGATTTTCTTTTCTTTATGGCAAACACTTGGCAGACCTCCGTGCAACGTCCAGAACACGATGGGAGATGTTTTCTGTGCTCGCGCAGGTTTTCCTTGCCAGACAGAGTGGAAAAGCTTTCTGCTATGATGTAGACCACAAAAGACGCTAAAGACGAAGGTACGATGCTCCCCGGAGCTAATCGCCGCTCCCGGGCTTCTTTCGGCAGAAGCCGCGCTAAGAGAGCACTGTGAGCGGTACAATCGTCTTTGCGCGAAGAAGCCGCTTCTTCGGCTCCGGGAGCCGGAGAGAGCGGCAGCATCGGAAAGGTGAAGAAGGAAGCTGTACAACACTGGAATTGTGTGCGCAGCTTGCCAACTGATAGACAGCAGTACCTTACCACTTTCCTGACTTTTCCAATCACATGAATATTCGATAAGAAGCTGTTTTGGACAACTTTTCTTTTCTTCTTGTCGAACATTGGCAGACCTCCGTGCAACGTCCAGAACACGATGGGAGATGTTTTCTGTGCTCGCGCAGGTTTTCCTTGCCAGACAGAGTGGAAAAGCTATCTGCTAGCATGTAGACCACAAAAGACGCTAAAGGCGAAGGTACGATGCTCCCCGGAGCTAAGCGCCGCTCCCGGGCTTCTTTCGGCAGAAGCCGCGCTAAGAGAGCACTGTGAGCGGTACAATCGTCTTTGCGCGAAGAAGCCGCTTCTTCGGCTCACGGAGCCGGAGAGAGCGGCATGATCGGAAAGGTGAAGAAGGAAGCTGTACAACACTGGGATTGTATGCGCAGATTGCCAACTGATAGACAGCAGTACATTACCACTTTCCTGACTTTTCCAATCACATGAATATTCGATAAGAAGCTGTTTTGGACAGATTTTCTTTTCTTTATGGCAAACACTTGGCAGACCTCCGTGCAACGTCCAGAACACGATGGGAGATGTTTTCTGTGCTCGCGCAGGTTTTCCTTGCCAGACAGAGTGGAAAAGCTTTCTGCTAGCATGTAGACCACAAAAGACGCTAAAGGCGAAGGTACGATGCTCCCCGGAGCTAAGCGCCGCTCCCGGGCGTCTTTCGGCAGAAGCCGCGCTAAGAGAGCACTGTGAGCGGTACAATCGTCTTTGCGCGAAGAAGCCGCTTCTTCGGCTCCGGGAGCCGGAGAGAGCGGCAGCATCTAAAAGGTGAAGAAGGAAGCTGTACAACACTGGGATTGTGTGCGCAGCTTGCCAACTGATAGACAGCAGTACATTACCCCTTTCCTGACTTTTCCAATCACATGAATATTCGATTGGAAGCTGTTTTGGACAACTTTTCTTTTCTTCTTGTCGAACACTTGGCAGACCTCCGTGCAACGTCCAGAACACGATGGGAGATGTTTTCTGTGCTCGCGCAGGTTTTCCTTGCCAGACAGAGTGGAAAAGCTATCTGCTAGCATGTAGACCACAAAAGACGCTAAAGACGAAGGTACGATGCTCTCCGGAGCTAAGAGCCGCTCCCGGGCCTCTTTCGGCAGAAGCGGCGCTAAGAGAGCACTGTGAGCGGTACAATCGTCTTTGCGCGAAGAAGCCGCTTCTTCGGCTCCGGGAGCCGGAGAGAGCGGCATGATCGGAAAGGTGAAGAAGGAAGCTGTACAACACTGGGATTGTGTGCGCAGCTTGCCAACTGATAGAAAACAGTACTTTACCACTTTCCTGGCTTTTCCAATCACATGAATATTCGATTGGAAGCTGTTTTGGACAGATTTTCTTTTCTTTATGCCAAACACTTGGCCGAGCTCCGTGCAACGTCCAGAAGACGATGGGAGATGTTTTCTGTGCTCGCGCAGGTTTTCCTTGCCAGACAGAGTGGAAAAGCTTTCTGCTAGGATGTAGACCACAAAAGACGCTAAAGACGAAGGTACGATGCTCCCCGGAGCTAAGCGCCGCTCCCGGGCGTCTTTCGGCAGAAGCCGCTCTAAGATAGCGCTGCGAGCGGTACAATCGTCTTTGCGCGAAGAAGCCGCTTCTTCGGCTCCGGGAGCCGGAGAGAGCGGCATGATCGGAAAGGTGAAGAAGGAAGCTGTACAACACTGGGATTGTGTGCGCAGCTTGCCAACTGATAGACAGCAGTACATTACCACTTTCCTGACTTTTCCAATCACATGAATATTCGATAAGAAGCTGTTTTGGACAACTTTTCTTCTTGTCGAACACTTGGCAGACCTCCGTGCAACGTCCAGAACACGATGGGAGATGTTTTCTGTGCTCGCGCAGGTTTTCCTTGCCAGACAGAGTGGAAAAGCTTTCTGCTAAGATGTAGACCACAAAAGACGCTAAAGGCGAAGGTACGATGCTCCCCGGAGCTAAGCGCCGCTCCCGGGCGTCTTTCGGCAGAAGCCGTGCTAAGAGAGCACTGTGAGCGGTACAATCGTCTTTGCGCGAAGAAGCCGCTTCTTCGGCTCCGGGAGCCGGAGAGAGCGGCATGATCGGAAAGGTGAAGAAGGAAGCTGTACAACACTGGGATTGTATGCGCAGATTTCCAACTGATAGACAGCAGTACAATACCACTTTCCTGACTTTTCCAATCACATGAATATTCGATAAGAAGCTGTTTTGGACAGATTTTCTTTTCTTTATGGCAAACACTTGGCAGACCTCCGTGCAACGTCCAGAACACGATGGGAGATGTTTTCTGTGCTCGCGCAGGTTTTCCTTGCCAGACAGAGTGGAAAAACTATCTGCTAAGATGTAGACCACAAAAGACGCTAAAGACGAAGGTACGATGCTCCCCGGAGCTAAGCGCCGCTCCCGGGCGTCTTTCGGCAGAAGCCGCGCTAAGAGAGCACTGTGAGCGGTACAATCGCCTTTGCGCGAAGAAGTTGCTTCTTCGGCTCCGGGAGCCGGAGAGAGCGGCATGATCGGAAAGGTGAAGAAGGAAGCTGTACAACACTGGGATTGTGTGCGCAGCTTGCCAACTGATAGAAAACAGTACATTACCACTTTCCTGACTTTTCCAATCACATGAATATTCGATTGGAAGCTGTTTTGGACAACTTTTCTTTTCTTCTTGTCGAACACTTGGCAGACCTCCGTGCAACGTCCAGAACACGATGGGAGATGTTTTCTGTGCTCGCGCAGGTTTTCCTTGCCAGACAGCGTGGAAAAGCTTTCTGCTAAGATGTAGACCACAAAAGACGCTAAAGGCGAAGGTACGATGCTCCCCGGAGCTAAGCGCCGCTCCCGGGCTTCTTTCGGCAGAAGCCGCGCTAAGAGAGCACTGTGAGCGGTACAATCGTCTTTGCGCGAAGAAGCCGCTTCTTCGGCTCCGGGAGCCGGAGAGAGCGGCAGCATCGGAAAGGTGAAGAAGGAAGCTGTACAACAGTGGGATTGTGTGCGCAGCTTGCCAACTGATAGAAAACAGTACATTACCACTTTCCTGACTTTTCCAATCACATGAATATTCGATTGGAAGGTGTTTTGGACAGATTTTCTTTTCTTCTTGTCGAACACTTGGCAGACCTCCGTGCAACGTCCAGAACACGATGGGAGATGTTTTCTGTGCTCGCGCAGGTTTTCCTTGCCAGACAGAGTGGAAAAGCTTTCTGCTAGCATGTAGACCACAAAAGACGCTAAAGGCGAAGGTACGATGCTCCCCGGAGCTAAGCGCCGCTCCCGGGCTTCTTTCGGCAGAAGCCGCGCTAAGAGAGCGCTGCGAGCGGTACAATCGTCTTTGCGCGAAGAAGCCGCTTCTTCGGCTCCGGGAGCCGGAGAGAGCGGCAGCATCGGAAAGGTGAAGAAGGAAGCCGTACAACACTGGGATTGGGTGCACAGCTTGCCAACTGATAGAAAACAGTACATTACCACTTTCCTGACTTTTCCAATCACATGAATATTCGATAAGAAGCTGTTTTGGACAGATTTTCTTTTCTTTATGGCAAACACTTGGCAGACCTCCGTGCAACGTCCAGAACACGATGGGAGATGTTTTCTGTGCTCGCGCAGGTTTTCCTTGCCAGACAGAGTGGAAAAGCTTTCTGCTAGCATGTAGACCACAAAAGACGCTAAAGGCGAAGGTACGATGCTCCCCGGAGCTAATCGCCGCTCCCGGGCTTCTTTCGGCAGAAGCCGCGCTAAGAGAGCACTGTGAGCGGTACAATCGTCTTTGCGCGAAGAAGCCGCTTCTTCGGCTCCGGGAGCCGGAGAGAGCGGCAGCATCGGAAAGGTGAAGAAGGAAGCTGTACAACACTGGGATTGTGTGCGCAGCTTGCCAACTGATAGACAGCAGTACATTACCCCTTTCCTGACTTTTCAAATCACATGAATATTCGATTGGAAGCTGTTTTGGACAACTTTTCTTTTCTTCTTGTCGAACACTTGGCAGACCTCCGTGCAACGTCCAGAACACGATGGGAGATGTTTTCTGTGCTCGCGCAGGTTTTCCTTGCCACACAGAGTGGAAAAGCTTTCTGCGAAGATGTAGACCACAAAAGACGCTAAAGGCGAAGGTACGATGCTCCCCGGAGCTAAGCGCCGCTCCCTGGCGTCTTTCGGCAGAAGCCGCGCTAAGAGAGCACTGTGAGCGGTACAATCGTCTTTGCGCGAAGAAGCCGCTTCTTCGGCTCCGGGAGCCGGAGAGAGCGGCATGATCGGAAAGGTGAAGAAGGAAGCTGTACAACACTGGGATTGTGTGCGCAGCTTGCCAACTGATAGAAAACAGTACATTACCACTTTCCTGACTTTTCCAATCACATGAATATTCGATAAGAAGAGGTTTTGGACAGATTTTCTTTTCTTTATGGCAAACACTTGGCAGACCTCCGTGCAACGTCCAGAACGCGTTGGAGATGTTTTCTGTGCTCGCGCAGGTTTTCCTTGCCAGACAGAGTGGAAAAGCTTTCTGCTATGATGTAGACCACAAAAGACGCTAAAGACGAAGGTACGATGCTCTCCGGAGCTAAGCGCCGCTCCCGGGCTTCTTTCGGCAGAAGCCGCGCTAAGAGAGCACTGTGAGCGGTACAATCGTCTTTGCGCGAAGAAGCCGCTTCTTCGGCTCCGGGAGCCGGAGAGAGCGGCAGCATCGGAAAGGTGAAGAAGGAAGCTGTACAACACTGGAATTGTGTGCGCAGCTTGCCAACTGATAGACAGCAGTACCTTACCACTTTCCTGACTTTTCCAATCACATGAATATTCGATAAGAAGCTGTTTTGGACAACTTTTCTTTTCTTCTTGTCGAACACTTGGCAGACCTCCGTGCAACGTCCAGAACACGATGGGAGATGTTTTCTGTGCTCCCGCAGGTTTTCCTTGCCAGACAGAGTGGAAAAGCTATCTGCTAGCATGTAGACCACAAAAGACGCTAAAGGCGAAGGTACGATGCTCCCCGGAGCTAAGCGCCGCTCCCGGGCTTCTTTCGGCAGAAGCCGCGCTAAGAGAGCACTGTGAGCGGTACAATCGTCTTTGCGCGAAGAAGCCGCTTCTTCGGCTCCGGGAGCCGGAGAGAGCGGCATGATCGGAAAGGTGAAGAAGGAAGCTGTACAACACTGGGATTGTGTGCGCAGCTTGCCAACTGATAGAAAACAGTACTTTACCACTTTCCTGGCTTTTCCAATCACATGAATATTCGATTGGAAGCTGTTTTGGACAGATTTTCTTTTCTTTATGCCAAACACTTGGCCGAGCTCCGTGCAACGTCCAGAAGACGATGGGAGATGTTTTCTGTGCTCGCGCAGGTTTTCCTTGCCAGACAGAGTGGAAAAGCTTTCTGCTAGCATGTAGACCACAAAAGACGCTAAAGACGAAGGTACGATGCTCCCCGGAGCTAAGCGCCGCTCCCGGGCGTCTTTCGGCAGAAGCCGCTCTAAGATAGCGCTGCGAGCGGTACAATCGTCTTTGCGCGAAGAAGCCGCTTCTTCGGCTCCGGGAGCCGGAGAGAGCGGCATGATCGGAAAGGTGAAGAAGGAAGCTGTACAACACTGGGATTGTGTGCGCAGCTTGCCAACTGATAGACAGCAGTACATTACCACTTTCCTGACTTTTCCAATCACATGAATATTCGATAAGAAGCTGTTTTGGACAACTTTTCTTCTTGTCGAACACTTGGCAGACCTCCGTGCAACGTCCAGAACACGATGGGAGATGTTTTCTGTGCTCGCGCAGGTTTTCCTTGCCAGACAGAGTGGAAAAGCTTTCTGCTAAGATGTAGACCACAAAAGACGCTAAAGGCGAAGGTACGATGCTCCCCGGAGCTAAGCGCCGCTCCCGGGCGTCTTTCGGCAGAAGCCGCGCTAAGAGAGCACTGTGAGCGGTACAATCGTCTTTGCGCGAAGAAGCCGCTTCTTCGGCTCCGGGAGCCGGAGAGAGCGGCATGATCGGAAAGGTGAAGAAGGAAGCTGTACAACACTGGGATTGTATGCGCAGATTTCCAACTGATAGACAGCAGTACAATACCACTTTCCTGACTTTTCCAATCACATGAATATTCGATAAGAAGCTGTTTTGGACAGATTTTCTTTTCTTTATGGCAAACACTTGGCAGACCTCCGTGCAACGTCCAGAACACGATGGGAGATGTTTTCTGTGCTCGCGCAGGTTTTCCTTGCCAGACAGAGTGGAAAAACTATCTGCTAGCATGTAGACCACAAAAGACGCTAAAGACGAAGGTACGATGCTCTCCGCAGCTAAGCGCCGCTCCCGGGCGTCTTTCGGCAGAAGCCGCGCTAAGAGAGCACTGTGAGCGGTACAATCGCCTTTGCGCGAAGAAGCCGCTTCTTCGGCTCCGGGAGCCGGAGAGAGCGGCATGATCGGAAAGGTGAAGAAGGAAGCTGTACAACACTGGGATTGTGTGCGCAGCTTGCCAACTGATAGAAAACAGTACATTACCACTTTCCTGACTTTTCCAATCTCATGAATATTCGATTGGAAGCTGTTTTGGACAACTTTTCTTTTCTTCTTGTCGAACACTTGGCAGACCTCCGTGCAACGTCCAGAACACGATGGGAGATGTTTTCTGTGCTCGCGCAGGTTTTCCTTGCCAGACAGCGTGGAAAAGCTTTCTGCTAAGATGTAGACCACAAAAGACGCTAAAGGCGAAGGTACGATGCTCCCCGGAGCTAAGCGCCGCTCCCGGGCTTCTTTCGGCAGAAGCCGCGCTAAGAGAGCACTGTGAGCGGTACAATCGTCTTTGCGCGAAGAAGCCGCTTCTTCGGCTCCGGGAGCCGGAGAGAGCGGCAGCATCGGAAAGGTGAAGAAGGAAGCTGTACAACACTGGGATTGTGTGCGCAGCTTGCCAACTGATAGAAAACAGTACATTACCACTTTCCTGACTTTTCCAATCACATGAATATTCGATTGGAAGCTGTTTTGGACAGATTTTCTTTTCTTCTTGTCGAACACTTGGCAGACCTCCGTGCAACGTCCAGAACACGATGGGAGATGTTTTCTGTGCTCGCGCAGGTTTTCCTTGCCAGACAGAGTGGAAAAGCTATCTGCTAGCATGTAGACCACAAAAGACGCTAAAGGCGAAGGTACGATGCTCCCCGGAGCTAAGCGCCGCTCCCGGGCTTCTTTCGGCAGAAGCCGCGCTAAGAGAGCGCTGCGAGCGGTACAATCGTCTTTGCGCGAAGAAGCCGCTTCTTCGGCTCCGGGAGCCGGAGAGAGCGGCAGCATCGGAAAGGTGAAGAAGGAAGCCGTACAACACTGGGATTGGGTGCACAGCTTGCCAACTGATAGAAAACAGTACATTACCACTTTCCTGACTTTTCCAATCACATGAATATTCGATAAGAAGCTGTTTTGGACAGATTTTCTTTTCTTTATGGCAAACACTTGGCAGACCTCCGTGCAACGTCCAGAACACGATGGGAGATGTTTTCTGTGCTCGCGCAGGTTTTCCTTGCCAGACAGAGTGGAAAAGCTTTCTGCTAGCATGTAGACCACAAAAGACGCTAAAGGCGAAGGTACGATGCTCCCCGGAGCTAATCGCCGCTCCCGGGCTTCTTTCGGCAGAAGCCGCGCTAAGAGAGCACTGTGAGCGGTACAATCGTCTTTGCGCGAAGAAGCCGCTTCTTCGGCTCCGGGAGCCGGAGAGAGCGGCAGCATCGGAAAGGTGAAGAAGGAAGCTGTACAACACTGGGATTGTGTGCGCAGCTTGCCAACTGATAGACAGCAGTACATTACCCCTTTCCTGACTTTTCAAATCACATGAATATTCGATTGGAAGCTGTTTTGGACAACTTTTCTTTTCTTCTTGTCGAACACTTGGCAGACCTCCGTGCAACGTCCAGAACACGATGGGAGATGTTTTCTGTGCTCGCGCAGGTTTTCCTTGCCAGACAGAGTGGAAAAGCTTTCTGCGAAGATGTAGACCACAAAAGACGCTAAAGGCGAAGGTACGATGCTCCCCGGAGCTAAGCGCCGCTCCCTGGCGTCTTTCGGCAGAAGCCGCGCTAAGAGAGCACTGTGAGCGGTACAATCGTCTTAGCGCGAAGAAGCCGCTTCTTCGGCTCCGGGAGCCGGAGAGAGCGGCATGATCGGAAAGGTGAAGAAGGAAGCTGTACAACACTGGGATTGTGTGCGCAGCTTGCCAACTGATAGAAAACAGTACATTACCACTTTCCTGACTTTTCCAATCACATGAATATTCGATAAGAAGAGGTTTTGGACAGATTTTCTTTTCTTTATGGCAAACACTTGGCAGACCTCCGTGCAACGTCCAGAACGCGTTGGAGATGTTTTCTGTGCTCGCGCAGGTTTTCCTTGCCAGACAGAGTGGAAAAGCTTTCTGCTATGATGTAGACCACAAAAGACGCTAAAGACGAAGGTACGATGCTCTCCGGAGCTAAGCGCCGCTCCCGGGCTTCTTTCGGCAGAAGCCGCGCTAAGAGAGCACTGTGAGCGGTACAATCGTCTTTGCGCGAAGAAGCCGCTTCTTCGGCTCAGGGAGCCGGAGAGAGCGGCAGCATCGGAAAGGTGAAGAAGGAAGCCGTACAACACTGGGATTGGGTGCACAGCTTGCCAACTGATAGAAAACAGTACATTACCACTTTCCTGACTTTTCCAATCACATGAATATTCGATAAGAAGCTGTTTTGGACAGATTTTCTTTTCTTTATGGCAAACACTTGGCAGACCTCCGTGCAACGTCCAGAACGCGATGGGAGATGTTTTCTGTGCTCGCGCAGGTTTTCCTTGCCAGACAGAGTGGAAAAGCTTTCTGCTAGCATGTAGACCACAAAAAACGCTAAAGGCGAAGGTACGATGCTCCCCGGAGCTAAGCGCCGCTCCCGGGCTTCTTTCGGCAGAAGCCGCGCTAAGAGAGCACTGTGAGCGGTACAATCGTCTTTGCGCGAAGAAGCCGCTTCTTCGGCTCCGGGAGCCGGAGAGAGCGGCAGCATCGGAAAGGTGAAGAAGGAAGCTGTACAACAGTGGGATTGTGTGCGCAGCTTGCCAACTGATAGACAGCAGTACCTTACCACTTTCCTGACTTTTCCAATCACATGAATATTCGATAAGAAGCTGTTTTGGACAACTTTTCTTTTCTTCTTGTCGAACACTTGGCAGACCTCCGTGCAACGTCCAGAACACGATGGGAGATGTTTTCTGTGCTCGCGCAGGTTTTCCTTGCCAGACAGAGTGGAAAAGCTATCTGCTAGCATGTAGACCACAAAAGACGCTAAAGGCGAAGGTACGATGCTCCCCGGAGCTAAGCGCCGCTCCCGGGCTTCTTTCGGCAGAAGCCGCGCTAAGAGAGCACTGTGAGCGGTATAATCGTCTTTGCGCGAAGAAGCCACTTCTTCGGCTCCGGGAGCCGGAGAGAGCGGCAGCATCGGAAAGGTGAAGAAGGAAGCTGTACAACACTGGGATTGTGTGCGCAGCTTGCCAACTGATAGAAAACAGTACATTACCACTTTCCTGACTTTTCCAATCACATGAATATTCGATTGGAAGCTGTTTTGGACAGATTTTCTTTTCTTTATGGCAAACACTTGGCAGACCTCCGTGCAACGTCCAGAACACGATGGGAGATGTTTTCTGTGCTCGCGCAGGTTTTCCTTGCCAGACAGAGTGGAAAAGCTTTCTGCTAGCATGTAGACCACAAAAGACGCTAAAGGCGAAGGTACGATGCTCCCCGGAGCTAAGCGCCGCTCCCGGGCGTCTTTCGGCAGAAGCCGCGCTAAGAGAGCACTGTGAGCGGTACAATCGTCTTTGCGCGAAGAAGCCGCTTCTTCGGCTCCGGGAGCCGGAGAGAGCGGCAGCATCGGAAAGGTGAAGAAGGAAGCTGTACAACACTGGGATTGTGTGCGCAGCTTGCCAACTGATAGACAGCAGTACATTACCCCTTTCCTGACTTTTCAAATCACATGAATATTCGATTGGAAGCTGTTTTGGACAACTTTTCTTTTCTTCTTGTCGAACACTTGGCAGACCTCCGTGCAACGTCCAGAACACGATGGGAGATGTTTTCTGTGCTCGCGCAGGTTTTCCTTGCCAGACAGAGTGGAAAAGCTTTCTGCTAGGATGTAGACCACAAAAGACGCTAAAGACGAAGGTACGATGCTCCCCGGAGCTAAGCGCCGCTCCCGGGCATCTTTCGGCAGAAGCCGCTCTAAGATAGCGCTGCGAGCGGTACAATCGTCTTTGCGCGAAGAAGCCGCTTCTTCGGCTCCGGGAGCCGGAGAGAGCGGCATGATCGGAAAGGTGAAGAAGGAAGCTGTACAACACTGGGATTGTGTGCGCAGCTTGCCAACTGATAGACAGCAGTACATTACCACTTTCCTGACTTTTCCAATCACATGAATATTCGATAAGAAGCTGTTTTGGACAACTTTTCTTCTTGTCGAACACTTGGCAGACCTCCGTGCAACGTCCAGAACACGATGGGAGATGTTTTCTGTGCTCGCGCAGGTTTTCCTTGCCAGACAGAGTGGAAAAGCTTTCTGCTAAGATGTAGACCACAAAAGACGCTAAAGGCGAAGGTACGATGCTCCCCGGAGCTAAGCGCCGCTCCCGGGCGTCTTTCGGCAGAAGCCGCGCTAAGAGAGCACTGTGAGCGGTACAATCGTCTTTGCGCGAAGAAGCCGCTTCTTCGGCTCCGGGAGCCGGAGAGAGCGGCATGATCGGAAAGGTGAAGAAGGAAGCTGTACAACACTGGGATTGTATGCGCAGATTTCCAACTGATAGACAGCAGTACATTACCACTTTCCTGACTTTTCCAATCACATGAATATTCGATAAGAAGCTGTTTTGGACAGATTTTCTTTTCTTCTTGTCGAACACTTGGCAGACCTCCGTGCAACGTCCAGAACACGATGGGAGATGTTTTCTGTGCTCGCGCAGGTTTTCCTTGCCAGACAGAGTGGAAAAACTATCTGCTAGCATGTAGACCACAAAAGACGCTAAAGACGAAGGTACGATGCTCCCCGGAGCTAAGCGCCGCTCCCGGGCGTCTTTCGGCAGAAGCCGCGCTAAGAGAGCACTGTGAGCGGTACAATCGTCTTTGCGCGAAGAAGCCGCTTCTTCGGCTCCGGGAGCCGGAGAGAGCGGCAGCATCGCAAAGGTGAAGAAGGAAGCTGTACAACACTGGGATTGTGTGCGCAACTTGCCAACTGATAGAAAACAGTACATTACCACTTTCCTGACTTTTCCAATCACATGAATATTCGATTGGAAGCTGTTTTGGACAACTTTTCTTTTCTTCTTGTCGAACACTTGGCAGACCTCCGTGCAACGTCCAGAACACGATGGGAGATGTTTTCTGTGCTTGCGCAGGTTTTCCTTGCCAGACAGAGTGGAAAAGCTTTCTGCTAGCATGTAGACCACAAAAGACGCTAAAGGCGAAGGTACGATGCTCCCCGGAGCTAAGCGCCGCTCCCGGGCTTCTTTCGGCAGAAGCGGCGCTAAGAGAGCGCTGCGAGCGGTACAATCGTCTTTGCGCGAAGAAGCCGCTTCTTCGGCTCCGGGAGCCGGAGAGAGCGGCATGATCGGAAAGGTGAAGAAGGAAGCCGTACAACACTGGGATTGGGTGCGCAGCTTGCCAACTGATAGAAAACAGTACATTACCACTTTCCTGACTTTTCCAATCACATGAATATTCGATAAGAAGCTGTTTTGGACGGATTTTCTTTTCTTTATGGCAAACACTTGGCCGACCTCCGTGCACCGTCCAGAACACGATGGGAGATGTTTTCTGTGCTCGCGCAGGTTTTCCTTGCCAGACAGAGTGGAAAAGCTTTCTGCTAGCATGTAGACCACAAAATACGCTAAAGGCGAAGGTACGATGCTCCCCGGAGCTAAGCGCCGCTCCCGGGCGTCTTTCGGCAGAAGCCGCGCTAAGAGAGCACTGTGAGCGGTACAATCGTCTTTGCGCGAAGAAGCCGCTTCTTCGGCTCCGGGAGCCGGAGAGAGCGGCATGATCGGAAAGGTGAAGAAGGAAGCTGTACAACACTGGGATTGTGTGCGCAGCTTGCCAACTGATAGAAAACAGTACATTACCACTTTCCTGACTTTTCCAATCACATGAATATTCGATAAGAAGCTGTTTTGGACAACTTTTCTTTTCTTTATGGCAAACACTTGGCAGACCTCCGTGCAACGTCCAGAACACGATGGGAGATGTTTTCTGTGCTCGCGCAGGTTTTCCTTGCCAGACAGAGTGGAAAAGCTTTCTGCTAGGATGTAGGCCACCAAAGACGCTAAAGACGAAGGTACGATGCTCTCCGGAGCTAACAGCCGCTCCCGGGCGTCTTTCGGCAGAAGCCGCGCTAAGAGAGCACTGTGAGCGGTACAATCGTCTTTGCGCGAAGAAGCCGCTTCTTCGGCTCCGGGAGCTGGAGTGAGCGGCAGCATCGGAAAGGTGAAGAAGGAAACTGTACAATACTGGGATTGTATGCGCAGCTTGCCAGTTGATAGAAAACAGTACATTACCACTTTCCTGACTTTTCCAATCTCATGAACATTCGATAGGAAGTTATTTTGGACAACTTTTGTTTCCTTTATGCCAAACACTTGGCAGACCTCCGTGCAACGTCCAGAACACGATGGGAGATGTTTTCTGTGCTCGCGCAGGTTTTCCTTGCCAGACAGAGTGGAAAAACTATCTGCTAGCATGTAGACCACAAAAGACGCTAAAGACGAAGGTACGATGCTCTCCGGAGCTAAGCGCCGCTCCCGGGCCTCTTTCGGCAGAAGCCGCGCTAAGAGAGCACTGTGAGCGGTACAATCGCCTTTGCGCGAAGAAGCCGCTTCTTCGGCTCAGGGAGCCGGAGAGAGCGGCATGATCGGAAAGGTGAAGAAGGAAGCTGTACAACACTGGGATTGTGTGCGCAACTTGCCAACTGATAAAAAACAGTACCTTATACTTTCCTGGCGTTTCCAATCACATGAACATGTAGTGGAAAGGCTTTTTGCTAAGATGTAGACGACAAGAGAGGCTAAAGAGTGGATGAGAGCTAATGACACCCATCTCTAAAAAAGGCAATTAGGAGGACTCGGAACAGTACAAACCAGCCAGCCTCCTTTTTATCCCCAGGAAGTTGATGAAGCAGCTCTTCCTGGAAAACCTTGCCAGGCACATGCAAGACGACAAAATAATGTAGTTAGCATGATTTTTCAGGGGAATTTCATGCTGAACATCACTTTAAACTCCTCTGATGAATCAACTTGACTGGTAGATGAAGGGAATATTATCTGCCTGGGCTTCAGGGAGGTTTTTGACATATCTCTACATGGCAGCACGCATCCATATGGAAGCAATAGTGCAAAGGGGAGGGAACCAGTGTCTTTTCAGTGATGCTGAGTGAAAAAACAAGAGGCAGTGGGCACTCTCTGAAATACAGGAGATTGCCATTGACCATCAGCAAATGATTCTTTACTGTGAGGGTGACTGAACCACGGCACAGACTGCCCAGAAAGATTGTGGAGCCTGGATCTTTGAAGACATTCAAAGTACACCCAGATAGACTCCTGGGCAAGAGGCTCTAGGTATCCTGGTTTAGGCAGGGGGATTGGGCCTGGTTAGCCCCACCAACCCCTTCCACTCTCATTCATTCTGTGCTAGTGAATTCTCTTCAAGATGCATTTCAAGCACTTGCATGACAAAGTTCTGTGAAGACAGAGATCCAAATGGACACGGCATCTAAGTTCCTTAAGCAGTGTTCAAGAAGAATGTAAAACTCTGGGACGAGTGTCTCTTCCCTAACTGAATCCCTTTCATGGGAAAATTCCCAGCTCTAGAAAGATCTTCTGATACGCATGCTTAAGACTGACACTGGCTGAGCAAATTTCTCCCTATGTGTATCCAAGACCAGTTAGGATCTTCACCCAAACTGCTGTCAACATAGTCACAGAATGTCTCTTGTTAAGAAGTGACAACTTCCATCAGCACGGCAACTATTGGTCCACCAAATGGATGAATGGATGGGAATTATCTGCTTGGGTTAAAAACAAAAAGAAAGAGTTGGTCTTTATTTATCAATTTCATTGCAATATTATAAGGGAAGAAAAAGACCTAAGTCCTTGACTTTCTTAACTGGAGGAAAGATTTTAAGAATTCCTTGTAAAAATGTATGATCACAATCAGGCTATTGAAACCATTTGAGTTGGGAAAAGAGTTCACAAATTGTCTAGAGAGTGGCAAAGAAGCCAAGAAAAATAGGAAAGAAACAAAAAGAGAGCAGAAGCGTCAGCTTCATTGTACAAGCTCGTTCTAGAAGTGGTCTGCTGGGAAAAGGAAGCCCCAGTTGAATTTCCAATGTATTCCTGCGCTTGATTCAGTAACCGGTCAATGTAAAAACCAATCCTTTTGTACAACTTCTTCCAGCAACAAAAACTCCAACAGGTTGACAATACCATCATGCCTGTTCCAGACATATTTCCAAGAGAAATGATGATTTTCTTGAAAACCTACTTGCATAAAAGTTGCAAGATGGTGGAGGGATTCCCACATCCTCCTTCCTCCATCTGGCTTGAAAGTAGATTTGATAAAATATGCAACAAAGCACATGATTTATAAGGTAGAGTCAAATGGATGATTTGGGAATTGATCTCTTGTTGATAGGAAACTTCATATCCACTCTGTGTGACCTTTCTAAAACAAAATGTGGAGCTGAGGCATGAATCTGCCACAACAATTTGTAAAGCAAACATACACACTCCCCTTCACATGCCCCCCCTTCCACACACACCTAGGCACACACAGAGATCAGCATAGCAGATCATGAACACCTTGGAAAAGACTGAAATGCTCAATGCCTCTCTTGATGGGCAAAAGAGCTGGTGCAGTAATTCAAATGCCTGGTACAGAATTTCTGTTTCATATTTAGCTCCTATTTAAAACACAGCTTTTCATTTCATTCTATTTACAGAATATTTTCATGTCATTTGCTTCTTTAAAATTACTTAGTTCTCACCTCTTGTATGTCTAGGAATATTTTCTTCCAAAAATAGAAAAAAATAGATGATATCTTTTCAGCAGAAAACATTGGTTGATACAATTTTAAACCATCATGATATGGAAGAATTGTTCTGTCCCTCTCAAAGGTGGAAGAAGCATTTGGATCACAGATCATCTACAATGAAATACTTGACATGTTTAAGATGCTTTCAATCAATTTTGATCGTCAATTGCTTCTTCGTTGTAAACAGTAATTTTTCAGTGAAGGGAAAGTGTGTGTGCTATATCTACATGATGTGGTCAAACCCAGTTCCTACTAATGGCCAGGCTGAACTCCAGTAAATAATGTCCCGAATGATATTTTGCCGCCTTCTTTGGCACTTCATGAAATCTTACCATGATGAAGTGCTGAAACACAGAGATTTTCTCTTAGAGAGTGTCTCCTGTTGTAACCCGTCCCATGGATTTTATGCTGTAATTCTTATCTCTTTTAAAATTTGCTATCTTCTGTACAGTTTTCATGAACCTTTCTGTTACAGTAGTGAAAATCACAGATAAATGTCATTTTGTACAACTTTGAATTTACCCCAAGAGCTGAGAGAAAACTTGCTCCTATACTTCAATCTCAGTTTCTTCTATAGTCCAACTTTGTTTCTCTACCATCAAGCTTCTCCTTTGTTGCTGCTCCAAGCCCCGTCCAAGATGACCTTGAATACTTTCAGGGATGGGACACCCACAACTTCTCTGGGCAACCTGTTCCAGTGTTCCAGCACTCCCACAGTAAAAAAGGCCTTCCTTTCATCTAATATGTGTAGGAAATCATAAATCTAGGCATAGAAACTTGGAGTGCAGATTTGAAATTCTTTTGATTTGAAGCACATTTTATATGAATACTGACTTACTGATGACTAAAAGATGTTGATGGGCATTTGAGCTGACAAGTTTTGAAAAAGTGCACGGAAATTAAAATTGAAACCACTAAAATTAAAAACTTCTTCCCATTGTCTTTTTCCTCTCCTATTCAAAATTGCATATGTCAGATATCAGTGCTTCATGCAAACCTCTCAGATGCTCTCAGAGAAGAAGCTTTTCTTTCAGACTAAGTTGCGGTTGACGTAGAACACTAGCAGGAGTGAAAGTTTTTCTGGGCATCGGGGCAGCACCTTCTCCTTGGATTTGTGTGCAGAAAGCATTTTATCCAAACTGGAAAATAGACCCAACTCTGTTCTATTCATCATTCTTACTGCACCAGGCCTGAAGATGCTGTGAAAAGTAGCCTGTGGACCTTGAAGATAGCGCATGTGAAACAGATGAGAGGTGATGGAGAAGTTGAGAGAAGAAAGAGCATATGGCCCAGTACGGACACCAGAAAGTATTTCTTCATGTGATCATGGCAGATTGCAGGAGCCACTTGGTACTATCAAACCAGCCCGACTTGGCACTGGTGCCACCTTGGGTCTGGGAACCATCCTGCGTATCGTGGATTTTCAGGAGCCAGCAAGACACTCTTGGCCACAGGCCCCCAAACACAAACCTCGGCCCTTTTCCCTGGCAAAGAAAAGTCACCTGCCCTGCTTCTGGATGGCAGATTGCAGGAGCAACTTGGTACTATCAAACCAGCCCGACTTGGCAATGTTGCAACCTTGGGTCTGAGAAACATCCTGCGTATCGTGGATTTTCAGGAGCCAGCCGGCCTCTCCCAGCCACAGGCCCCCAAACACAATCCACGGCCCTTTTCCCTGGCAAACAACACTCACCTGCCCCGCTTCTCGATGGCAGATTGCAGGAGTCCCTGGGTAATTTCAATCCAGCCCGACTTGGCGGCGTTTCCACCTTGCGTCTGGGAATCATCCTGCATATCAAAGAATTTCAGGAGCCAGCCGGCACTCTCAGTCACAGGCCCCCAAACACAAACCATGGCCCTTTTCCCTTGCAAACAAAACTCACCTGCCCCGCTTCTGCATGGCAGATTGCAGCAGCCACTTAGTGCTACCAAACCAGCCCGAATTGGCACTGTGTTGAAAGCGAAGGGAAGCCAACCCACCTTGTCGTTTATCAGCATTGACTCCAATTTATTGATTAAATCAGCCACTTTATATAACCGTGTTAATTAACTTCATGCATATTGCAAAATCCAAGCTCACTCTAGGTTAACAGAGAAAACTCTAACCCCTCCTTTTGTTTTACCATACCCATGATTGTTTCTTGAAAACAGGACCAGCGTTTCCACTGTGATATGAAAGTCAAGTATTGGAGAGTGCTTTTGTTACTTCTTTAGAAGGTTAGAATATGCCGAAAAGATGCTAGCTGGGGACTTGCAATTAATGAATTATTTGCTGTAAGTAGGTCAAATGACATGAGCTTTCAAAAAGGAAAAGTAGTCTTATTCCACCTGCCAATTCTAAAGTAGATTAATAAGCCTTAAGCAGAAGATGGATGTGAAGAGGGATATGACATGAAAGGTTAAGCAACACTGCTGACAGCAAAAGGCTTACCTGCTGCAGATACAGGAGACAAAATACTATTTTGACACAAACATTGCTATTCAGACGACAGTAAAATTCTGAGTGACAGCAAAATTTACTCAGTCATCATGACAGTAAAATTTGCTCCCATCAAAATGTGCTCATCAATTCTTAGTGTAAGCTAAGCACCTTAAGCAAAGGGTAGTTCAAGCCTAACTGGTATTTGATGGCAAAAAAGGCAACTTGGCCTGCGTTTCTCACTTCTACTCCATTCAAAAGCTTACTCTGTCTCAGATTCCTTTGGTGGGATACCAACGCAAGCCGCCAAACTGCACGAAAATGATGATTTAAAGAAAGATAGATGAGAAAAATGGAATAATGGTTCATGTTCTTTTCCTTCCAACTGCTTTGTTTGCCCTTTTAATTTTTTGAAGTCCTTTCTGGTGTCACCATGGTTGCACTGCAGCAAGTGTTGGGCTGTAAGCTGTCCATATTGCCAGCTTCTGGACTGCCTTCAGAAAACTTCCCACTGGTTTTGTCTAGAAATCACAAGCAGTAGAGATGACAAAGACTGCAGAAACCTTCTCATCTCCTTCTAGAGCAAGACCATGTCTTTCAGCCACTCTTAACTAGACAACTTTCATCAGTCATGAGGGAGTCTCATGTTCAAGAGCTAAGCAGTGGTGACAGCTGTAAATGACAAAAAGCAGACTGAAATTCTCTTGGGACTCCAGCAGAGAGCAATGAAGGAGGTTGAATTCACCTTCTTGGGAAGTTCTAAAATGCACGTTCACTTGAGCACAGGAGCTAAGCCATCGTAACCTTTGTTGAGTACGTCTGCGTAGACAGACATATTTAGACCATGTTATTTAAGCCACGTTATCATCTCTAGCTGCTAAGCTGCACTTCTTGCAAAGTATCTGCAACGTATTTTACAGGGTGGGCTTCTATGTGTAATCCCTGAGTAATATTGCAAAGAGAAGTACTTGGGGTGTGGGGTGGGGGGGGAGCCGCAACTCTTAGGTTTTTCAAATCATGGTTCCATTTGAAAGTCAAAAAAGGTGTCAAACCTTTCTTTCCTAGACCTATTACCAGCACAAACTGTACCAGAATTTATGACCTGTAACTGTACCGTGGACGCTCTTTCTCTGGACTATTCCTTAAGAAACAAAGTCCTCACTAGAAATAAAACAAAATTAGCCAAGTATTGGCCTGGATTAGTTCCAAGGCTCTGTACTAAAGGCCAAACACGTGTAATAATAGTAACGAGTGGACTAAAAGTTAAATCAATAGAGCATGACTCAGTTCAAAGACATCTTGTGTCCTAATGTTCTCACAGAAGACTGTAAAAACCTGTCTATTTTTGTGGGTTTCTTTTATCCATTTAGCTGTACCTTCTACTTCTCTCCACTGTCTGAGAACATTGATGATAAGGTTGGATGACCTCATGTCAACTTGTAGAAGTAAAGAAAGAGAAGCCAGTAAAGAAAGGCAAATTTGTTAATTGCAGGTGAAAAGAGGGAGGCCAACAAAAGAAAACAAAAGAACAGTACTAATGAAATGCTCCCCTGTCTTCTGTGAAAAGTAAAGGCACAGACAAGAAAGAACAAGTGCAAAATTCTCACTAGAGAAACGCACTTGATCTGACTCAAGTATTTTGCGGTACATTTCTTGCTGTTTTCTCATGCCAAACATATTAACCATTGAAGGTGTCCCTTTCCTCTCTCTGGAATACAGCTAGGAAGATGGCTGTGTCATTGCTGACAAGCTGCCATTCTCAGAGGTGTCCAGCTGAAAGTCCTAGATCAATTGATTTGCTCTGTCACTTTGATATGGCATGACTTACAGTTTCAGCACCTGAACTTGCCAGCCCTACAATTCTTTGCCCCTTGAATGCTTAGATAGGCTCCTTGGCAACTGGCATTTGTAAGGACTTGAAACTATGCAGAATTTGCACCGTGAGATGATGCCAAATGAGTCACACCGGTAGATTAACTGGGGCATGCAAGGCAGAGAGAGGGAAATGAGAGCACAAGAAGAGAGTACAGAAGAAGAGAGTACAATCTCCTTTTTTCTGAAACACTGAAGAGATCAAAGTGAACACAAATCCTCCTAGGGGTAGTTCTTGCAAAAGACTAAGAGTTCTTTTTGTGTTCACAGGCCTGGAATACTTAGCTTTGGATGACGGCAAAATGCAGATGACAAAACGAGGCCTTGAAGTCACATCCAGTATGAAGCAGTAGGAAAGAGGAAAGCAGCTGAGAGCGTCAACCCTGCTAAGTAGTCTCAGTATTCTTCTTGACATGAGCAGAAATTTGAAATGAGTCTCTGAAAATGACAAAGGAGGCAGAAGAAAAGGGAGCGATGACTCCTCTGGCATAGTGCTTCCTAACAGGGATCTTCAAAATGTCAAGGTTGTATCATCCTTTCAACTGAAGGAAGGTATGAAAACAACAGGAAGGAAATGGCATCCAATACTCTGGGCAGTGTACTTCTAGACAGAAAGGCCACTGATGGAAAACCAACTAAACTGGCACCAATGCAGCAGCATTGTACTAAAGCCAGAAACGTCCAGCGCTTCGTTCTCTGCCATTCCATTCAGATGCACACAGCAGCTCTGCAACATTCCTACTGATCATCTCTTTGGCAAAGTGGGAGTGAGGGTCCGTGGTGATGCAGAGTCCCCAGGCAGATGCAAAGGAGAGCTGCTTTCTTGCAAAAACCAGGCTTTTGAAACACTCAGGCCTTTCTCATTTCCATAGCTTTAAGCCATAACAAACACAATTCAACCAACCACCATGCACCACGCTGTGAACACACGACGCTTCTAGAACTTGTTGATCTACCTCGAAGTCAGCTGCCTCACCTTGCCACAGTCCTTTTCTACTTAGCCAAAGTAATGGGCCTCAGCCCAAGGCCTTCCTTTTGTAAGCTTCTAGCTCTATGCAGCAGCAAACCACTACTTTCTTCTGTGCCAAGACTTTAGGTAGACGATTTGCATCTGCCCTCCTTCCAGTGAAACCTAATGGCGAGAGAAAAGCCTCTCAGAGATGTTCAGTCATTCCATTTTCTAGACAGGCCAAATCCAAAGAAAAGCAAGCTATGGCATTGTGTACTTGCTCTTACAAAACACCTGCTGCCCTCTGACAATCAGCTAGCAGAAAACCAGCCAAACTGAGACTTGAGGAAAACAACCCTTGGAAGGGAATAATGATGTGATCAATCAAGACAACACTTTTCCAGGCTACCGAGATACTGAAAATGTCAGCAAAGGCTTGAGAGCAAAGGCTGAACTAATGGGAAAAGGGTAAAAGAATCCCAAGAAAAACATGACCAAAGGTTAAAACAATTCCAAGAAGAACATAGGCAACTAACCTGTTGAAGCCTTCAGAAAAACAGTGGCCGCTGATTTACATAGGCCATTCAAGTTAATTGACCCGTGCACCTTCCACTCCTTTTTCGGCACCATATGGAGTGAATTGAGACCATGGAATCACAATTCCTTGGATTCTGTTCTTAACTTCAGGAGAGAAGAACAGCAGCTGAAGTACCTGTTACTGATGTGATACCCAGGAACACCGAGTTGACACATTTCTTTCTTGGCCAATCACAACAAGCAAGGCTAAGAGGATAAGGCTGGCTTATTTCCATGACACTTTTCTTGTTTTACAGCCTGCTCTGATTCCGGTGAAACTTTTTCATTAGCTTCTCTCTAAAAGGAGAAAGTCCAATTCAACGTCCCGCCCTACTGCTGCAAGTATACCATTTGGTTTGTGGAGCCGAAAAAATTGAATTGGAAGGTACGGAGCCCCCGGAGCTAAGAGGCGCTCGGGGCATCTTTCGGCAGAAGCCGCGCTAAGAGAGCACTGTGAGCGGTACAATCGTCTTTGCGCGAAGAAGCCGCTTCTTCGGCTCAGGGAGCCGGAGAGAGCGGCAGCATCGGAAAGGTGAAGAAGGAAACTGTACAATACTGGGATTGTATGCGCAGCTTGCCAATTGATAGAAAACAGTACATTACCACTTTCCTGACTTTTCCAATCACATGAACATTCGATAGGAAGTTATTTTGGACAACTTTTGTTTCCTTCATGCCAAACACTTGGCCGACCTCCGTGCAACGTCCGGAACACGATGGGAGATGTTTTCTGTGCTCGCGCAGGTTTTCCTTGCCAGACAGAGTGGAAAAGCTTTCTGCTAGCATGTAGACCACAAAAGACGCTAAAGACGAAGGTACGATTCTCTCCGGAGCTAAGCGCCGCTCCCGGGCTTCTTTCGGCAGAAGCGGCGCAAAGAGAGCACTGTGAGCGGTACAATCGTCTTTGCGCGAAGAAGCCGCTTCTTCGGCTCAGGGAGCCGGAGAGAACGGCAGCATTGGAAAGGTGAAGAAGGAAGCTGTACAACACTGGGATTGTGTGCGCAACTTGCCAACTGATAGAAAACAGTACCTTATACTTTCCTGGCGTTTCCAATCACATGAACATGTAGTGGAAAGGCTTTTTGCTAAGATGTAGACGACAAGAGAGGCTAAAGAGTGGATGAGAGCTAATGACACCCATCTCTAAAAAAGGCAATTAGGAGGACTCGGAACAGTACAAACCAGCCAGCCTCCTTTTTATCCCCAGGAAGTTGATGAAGCAGCTCTTCCTGGAAAACCTTGCCAGGCACATGCAAGACGACAAAATAATGTAGTTAGCATGATTTTTCAGGGGAATTTCATGCTGAACATCACTTTAAACTCCTCTGATGAATCAACTTGACTGGTAGATGAAGGGAATATTATCTGCCTGGGCTTCAGGGAGGTTTTTGACATATCTCTACATGGCAGCACGCATCCATATGGAAGCAATAGTGCAAAGGGGAGGGAACCAGTGTCTTTTCAGTGATGCTGAGTGAAAAAACAAGAGGCAGTGGGCACTCTCTGAAATACAGGAGATTGCCATTGACCATCAGCAAATGATTCTTTACTGTGAGGGTGACTGAACCACGGCACAGACTGCCCAGAAAGATTGTGGAGCCTGGATCTTTGAAGACATTCAAAGTACACCCAGATAGACTCCTGGGCAAGAGGCTCTAGGTATCCTGGTTTAGGCAGGGGGATTGGGCCTGGTTAGCCCCACCAACCCCTTCCACTCTCATTCATTCTGTGCTAGTGAATTCTCTTCAAGATGCATTTCAAGCACTTGCATGACAAAGTTCTGTGAAGACAGAGATCCAAATGGACACGGCATCTAAGTTCCTTAAGCAGTGTTCAAGAAGAATGTAAAACTCTGGGACGAGTGTCTCTTCCCTAACTGAATCCCTTTCATGGGAAAATTCCCAGCTCTAGAAAGATCTTCTGATACGCATGCTTAAGACTGACACTGGCTGAGCAAATTTCTCCCTATGTGTATCCAAGACCAGTTAGGATCTTCACCCAAACTGCTGTCAACATAGTCACAGAATGTCTCTTGTTAAGAAGTGACAACTTCCATCAGCACGGCAACTATTGGTCCACCAAATGGATGAATGGATGGGAATTATCTGCTTGGGTTAAAAACAAAAAGAAAGAGTTGGTCTTTATTTATCAATTTCATTGCAATATTATAAGGGAAGAAAAAGACCTAAGTCCTTGACTTTCTTAACTGGAGGAAAGATTTTAAGAATTCCTTGTAAAAATGTATGATCACAATCAGACTATTGAAACCATTTGAGTTGGGAAAAGAGTTCACAAATTGTCTAGAGAGTGGCAAAGAAGCCAAGAAAAATAGGAAAGAAACAAAAAGAGAGCAGAAGCGTCAGCTTCATTGTACAAGCTCGTTCTAGAAGTGGTCTGCTGGGAAAAGGAAGCCCCAGTTGAATTTCCAATGTATTCCTGCGCTTGATTCAGTAACCGGTCAATGTAAAAACCAATCCTTTTGTACAACTTCTTCCAGCAACAAAAACTCCAACAGGTTGACACTACCATCATGCCTGTTCCAGACATATTTCCAAGAGAAATGATGATTTTCTTGAAAACCTACTTGCATAAAAGTTGCAAGATGGTGGAGGGATTCCCACATCCTCCTTCCTCCATCTGGCTTGAAAGTAGATTTGATAAAATATGCAACAAAGCACATGATTTATAAGGTAGAGTCAAATGGATGATTTGGGAATTGATCTCTTGTTGATAGGAAACTTCATATCCACTCTGTGTGACCTTTCTAAAACAAAATGTGGAGCTGAGGCATGAATCTGCCACAACAATTTGTAAAGCAAACATACACACTCCCCTTCACATGCCCCCCCTTCCACACACACCTAGGCACACACAGAGATCAGCATAGCAGATCATGAACACCTTGGAAAAGACTGAAATGCTCAATGCCTCTCTTGATGGGCAAAAGAGCTGGTGCAGTAATTCAAATGCCTGGTACAGAATTTCTGTTTCATATTTAGCTCCTATTTAAAACACAGCTTTTCATTTCATTCTATTTACAGAATATTTTCATGTCATTTGCTTCTTTGAAATTACTTAGTTCTCACCTCTTGTATGTCTAGGAATATTTTCTTCCAAAAATAGAAAAAAATAGATGATATCTTTTCAGCAGAAAACATTGGTTGATACAATTTTAAACCATCATGATATGGAAGAATTGTTCTGTCCCTCTCGAAGGTGGAAGAAGCATTTGGATCACAGATCATCTACAATGAAATACTTGACATGTTTAAGATGCTTTCAATCAATTTTGATCGTCAATTGCTTCTTCGTTGTAAACAGTAATTTTTCAGTGAAGGGAAAGTGTGTGTGCTATATCTACATGATGTGGTCAAACCCAGTTCCTACTAATGGCCAGGCTGAACTCCAGTAAATAATGTCCCGAATGATATTTTGCCGCCTTCTTTGGCACTTCATGAAATCTTACCATGATGAAGTGCTGAAACACAGAGATTTTCTCTTAGAGAGTGTCTCCTGTTGTAACCTGTCCCATGGATTTTATGCTGTAATTCTTATCTCTTTTAAAATTTGCTATCTTCTGTACAGTTTTCATGAACCTTTCTGTTACAGTAGTGAAAATCACAGATAAATGTCATTTTGTACAACTTTGAATTTACCCCAAGAGCTGAGAGAAAACTTGCTCCTATACTTCAATCTCAGTTTCTTCTATAGTCCAACTTTGTATCTCTACCATCAAGCTTCTCCTTTGTTGCTGCTCCAAGCCCCGTCCAAGATGACCTTGAATACTTTCAGGGATGGGACACCCACAACTTCTCTGGGCAACCTGTTCCAGTGTTCCAGCACTCCCACAGTAAAAAAGGCCTTCCTTTCATCTAATATGTGTAGGAAATCATAAATCTAGGCATAGAAACTTGGAGTGCAGATTTGAAATTCTTTTGATTTGAAGCACATTTTATATGAATACTGACTTACTGATGACTAAAAGATGTTGATGGGCATTTGAGCTGACAAGTTTTGAAAAAGTGCACGGAAATTAAAATTGAAACCACTAAAATTAAAAACTTCTTCCCATTGTCTTTTTCCTCTCCTATTCAAAATTGCATATGTCAGATATCAGTGCTTCATGCAAACCTCTCAGATGCTCTCAGAGAAGAAGCTTTTCTTTCAGACTAAGTTGCGGTTGACGTAGAACACTAGCAGGAGTGAAAGTTTTTCTGGGCATCGGGGCAGCACCTTCTCCTTGGATTTGTGTGCAGAAAGCATTTTATCCAAACTGGAAAATAGACCCAACTCTGTTCTATTCATCATTCTTACTGCACCAGGCCTGAAGATGCTGTGAAAAGTAGCCTGTGGACCTTGAAGATAGCGCATGTGAAACAGATGAGAGGTGATGGAGAAGTTGAGAGAAGAAAGAGCATATGGCCCAGTACGGACACCAGAAAGTATTTCTTCATGTGATCATGGCAGATTGCAGGAGCCACTTGGTACTATCAAACCAGCCCGACTTGGCACTGGTGCCACCTTGGGTCTGGGAACCATCCTGCGTATCGTGGATTTTCAGGAGCCAGCAAGACACTCTTGGCCACAGGCCCCCAAACACAAACCTCGGCCCTTTTCCCTGGCAAAGAAAAGTCACCTGCCCTGCTTCTGGATGGCAGATTGCAGGAGCAACTTGGTACTATCAAACCAGCCCGACTTGGCAATGTTGCAACCTTGGGTCTGAGAAACATCCTGCGTATCGTGGATTTTCAGGAGCCAGCCGGCCTCTCCCAGCCACAGGCCCCCAAACACAATCCATGGCCCTTTTCCCTGGCAAACAACACTCACCTGCCCCGCTTCTCGATGGCAGATTGCAGGAGTCCCTGGGTAATTTCAATCCAGCCCGACTTGGCGGCGTTTCCACCTTGCGTCTGGGAATCATCCTGCATATCAAAGAATTTCAGGAGCCAGCCGGCACTCTCAGTCACAGGCCCCCAAACACAAACCATGGCCCTTTTCCCTTGCAAACAAAACTCACCTGCCCCGCTTCTGCATGGCAGATTGCAGCAGCCACTTAGTCCTACCAAACCAGCCCGAATCGGCACTGTGTTGAAAGCGAAGGGAAGCCAACCCACCTTGTCGTTTATCAGCATTGACTCCAATTTATTGATTAAATCAGCCACTTTATATAACCGTGTTAATTAACTTCATGCATATTGCAAAATCCAAGCTCACTCTAGGTTAACAGAGAAAACTCTAACCCCTCCTTTTGTTTTACCATACCCATGATTGTTTCTTGAAAACAGGACCAGCGTTCCCACTGTGATATGAAAGTCAAGTATTGGAGAGTGCTTTTGTTACTTCTTTAGAAGGTTAGAATACGCCGAAAAGATGCTAGCTGGGGACTTGCAATTAATGAATTATTTGCTGTAAGTAGGTCAAATGACATGAGCTTTCAAAAAGGAAAAGTAGTCTTATTCCACCTGCCAATTCTAAAGTAGATTAATAAGCCTTAAGCAGAAGATGGATGTGAAGAGGGATATGACATGAAAGGTTAAGCAACACTGCTGACAGCAAAAGGCTTACCTGCTGCAGATACAGGAGACAAAATACTATTTTGACACAAACATTGCTATTCAGACGACAGTAAAATTCTGAGTGACAGCAAAATTTACTCAGTCATCATGACAGTAAAATTTGCTCCCATCAAAATGTGCTCATCAATTCTTAGTGTAAGCTAAGCACCTTAAGCAAAGGGTAGTTCAAGCCTAACTGGTATTTGATGGCAAAAAAGGCAACTTGGCCTGCGTTTCTCACTTCTACTCCATTCAAAAGCTTACTCTGTCTCAGATTCCTTTGGTGGGATACCAACGCAAGCCGCCAAACTGCACGAAAATGATGATTTAAAGAAAGATAGATGAGAAAAATGGAATAATGGTTCATGTTCTTTTCCTTCCAACTGCTTTGTTTGCCCTTTTAATTTTTTGAAGTCCTTTCTGGTGTCACCATGGTTGCACTGCAGCAAGTGTTGGGCTGTAAGCTGTCCATATTGCCAGCTTCTGGACTGCCTTCAGAAAACTTCCCACTGGTTTTGTCTAGAAATCACAAGCAGTAGAGATGACAAAGACTGCAGAAACCTTCTCATCTCCTTCTAGAGCAAGACCATGTCTTTCAGCCACTCTTAACTAGACAACTTTCATCAGTCATGAGGGAGTCTCATGTTCAAGAGCTAAGCAGTGGTGACAGCTGTAAATGACAAAAAGCAGACTGAAATTCTCTTGGGACTCCAGCAGAGAGCAATGAAGGAGGTTGAATTCACCTTCTTGGGAAGTTCTAAAATGCACGTTCACTTGAGCACAGGAGCTAAGCCATCGTAACCTTTGTTGAGTACGTCTGCGTAGACAGACATATTTAGACCATGTTATTTAAGCCACGTTATCATCTCTAGCTGCTAAGCTGCACTTCTTGCAAAGTATCTGCAACGTATTTTACAGGGTGGGCTTCTATGTGTAATCCCTGAGTAATATTGCAAAGAGAAGTACTTGGGGTGTGGGGTGGGAGCCGCAACTCTTAGGTTTTTCAAATCATGGTTCCATTTGAAAGTCAAAAAAGGTGTCAAACCTTTCTTTCCTAGACCTATTACCAGCACAAACTGTACCAGAATTTATGACCTGTAACTGTACCGTGGACGCTCTTTCTCTGGACTATTCCTTAAGAAACAAAGTCCTCACTAGAAATAAAACAAAATTAGCCAAGTATTGGCCTGGATTAGTTCCAAGGCTCTGTACTAAAGGCCAAACACGTGTAATAATAGTAACGAGTGGACTAAAAGTTAAATCAATAGAGCATGACTCAGTTCAAAGACATCTTGTGTCCTAATGTTCTCACAGAAGACTGTAAAAACCTGTCTATTTTTGTGGGTTTCTTTTATCCATTTAGCTGTACCTTCTACTTCTCTCCACTGTCTGAGAACATTGATGATAAGGTTGGATGACCTCATGTCAACTTGTAGAAGTAAAGAAAGAGAAGCCAGTAAAGAAAGGCAAATTTGTTAATTGCAGGTGGAAAGAGGGAGGCCAACAAAAGAAAACAAAAGAACAGTACTAATGAAATGCTCCCCTGTCTTCTGTGAAAAGTAAAGGCACAGACAAGAAAGAACAAGTGCAAAATTCTCACTAGAGAAACGCACTTGATCTGACTCAAGTATTTTGCGGTACATTTCTTGCTGTTTTCTCATGCCAAACATATTAACCATTGAAGGTGTCCCTTTCCTCTCTCTGGAATACAGCTAGGAAGATGGCTGTGTCATTGCTGACAAGCTGCTATTCTCAGAGGTGTCCAGCTGAAAGTCCTAGATCAATTGATTTGCTCTGTCACTTTGATATGGCATGACTTACAGTTTCAGCACCTGAACTTGCCAGCCCTACAATTCTTTGCCCCTTGAATGCTTAGATAGGCTCCTTGGCAACTGGCATTTGTAAGGACTTGAAACTATGCAGAATTTGCACCGTGAGATGATGCCAAATGAGTCACACCGGTAGATTAACTGGGGCATGCAAGGCAGAGAGAGGGAAATGAGAGCACAAGAAGAGAGTACAGAAGAAGAGAGTACAATCTCCTTTTTTCTGAAACACTGAAGAGATCAAAGTGAACACAAATCCTCCTAGGGGTAGTTCTTGCAAAAGACTAAGAGTTCTTTTTGTGTTCACAGGCCTGGAATACTTAGCTTTGGATGACGGCAAAATGCAGATGACAAAACGAGGCCTTGAAGTCACATCCAGTATGAAGCAGTAGGAAAGAGGAAAGCAGCTGAGAGCGTCAACCCTGCTAAGTAGTCTCAGTATTCTTCTTGACATGAGCAGAAATTTGAAATGAGTCTCTGAAAATTACAAAGGAGGCAGAAGAAAAGGGAGCGATGACTCCTCTGGCATAGTGCTTCCTAACAGGGATCTTCAAAATGTCAAGGTTGTATCATCCTTTCAACTGAAGGAAGGTATGAAAACAACAGGAAGGAAATGGCATCCAATACTCTGGGCAGTGTACTTCTAGACAGAAAGGCCACTGATGGAAAACCAACTAAACTGGCACCAATGCAGCAGCATTGTACTAAAGCCAGAAACGTCCAGCGCTTTGTTCTCTGCCATTCCATTCAGATGCACACAGCAGCTCTGCAACATTCCTACTGATCATCTCTTTGGCAAAGTGGGAGTGAGGGTCCGTGGTGATGCAGAGTCCCCAGGCAGATGCAAAGGAGAGCTGCTTTCTTGCAAAAACCAGGCTTTTGAAACACTCAGGCCTTTCTCATTTCCATAGCTTTAAGCCATAACAAACACAATTCAACCAACCACCATGCACCACGCTGTGAACACACGACGCTTCTAGAACTTGTTGATCTACCTCGAAGTCAGCTGCCTCACCTTGCCACAGTCCTTTTCTACTTAGCCAAAGTAATGGGCCTCAGCCCAAGGCCTTCCTTTTGTAAGCTTCTAGCTCTATGCAGCAGCAAACCACTACTTTCTTCTGTGCCAAGACTTTAGGTAGACGATTTGCATCTGCCCTCCTTCCAGTGAAACCTAATGGCGAGAGAAAAGCCTCTCAGAGATGTTCAGTCATTCCATTTTCTAGACAGGCCAAATCCAAAGAAAAGCAAGCTATGGCATTGTGTACTTGCTCTTACAAAACACCTGCTGCCCTCTGACAATCAGCTAGCAGAAAACCAGCCAAACTGAGACTTGAGGAAAACAACCCTTGGAAGGGAATAATGATGTGATCAATCAAGACAACACTTTTCCAGGCTACCGAGATACTGGAAATGTCAGCAAAGGCTTGAGAGCAAAGGCTGAACTAATGGGAAAAGGGTAAAAGAATCCCAAGAAAAACATGACCAAAGGTTAAAACAATTCCAAGAAGAACATAGGCAACTAACCTGTTGAAGCCTTCAGAAAAACAGTGGCCGCTGATTTACATAGGCCATTCAAGTTAATTGACCCGTGCACCTTCCACTCCTTTTTCGGCACCATATGGAGTGAATTGAGACCATGGAATCACAATTCCTTGGATTCTGTTCTTAACTTCAGGAGAGAAGAACAGCAGCTGAAGTACCTGTTACTGATGTGATACCCAGGAACACCGAGTTGACATATTTCTTTCTTGGCCAATCACAACAAGCAAGGCTAAGAGGATAAGGCTGGCTTATTTCCATGACACTTTTCTTGTTTTACAGCCTGCTCTGATTCCGGTCAAACTTTTTCATTAGCTTCTCTCTAAAAGGAGAAAGTCCAATTCAACGTCCCGCCCTACTGCTGCAAGTATACCATTTGGTTTGTGGAGCCGAAAAAATTGAATTGGAAGGTACGGAGCCCCCGGAGCTAAGAGGCGCTCGGGGCGTCTTTCGGCAGAAGCCGCGCTAAGAGAGCACTGTGAGCGGTACAATCGTCTTTGCGCGAAGAAGCCGCTTCTTCGGCTCAGGGAGCCGGAGAGAGCGGCAGCATCGGAAAGGTGAAGAAGGAAACTGTACAATACTGGGATTGTATGCGCAGCTTGCCAATTGATAGAAAACAGTACATTACCACTTTCCTGACTTTTCCAATCACATGAACATTCGATAGGAAGTTATTTTGGACAACTTTTGTTTCCTTCATGCCAAACACTTGGCCGACCTCCGTGCAACGTCCAGAACACGATGGGAGATGTTTTCTGTGCTCGCGCAGGTTTTCCTTGCCAGACAGAGTGGAAAAGCTTTCTGCTAGCATGTAGACCACAAAAGACGTTAAAGACGAAGGTACGATGCTCTCCGGAGCTAAGCGCCGCTCCCGGGCCTCTTTCGGCAGAAGCCGCGCTAAGAGAGCACTGTGAGCGGTACAATCGTCTTTGCGCGAAGAAGCCGCTTCTTCGGCTCAGGGAGCCGGAGAGAGCGGCAGCATTGGAAAGGTGAAGAAGGAAGCTGTACAACACTGGGATTGTGTGCGCAACTTGCCAACTGATAGAAAACAGTACCTTATACTTTCCTGGCGTTTCCAATCACATGAACATGTAGTGGAAAGGCTTTTTGCTAAGATGTAGACGACAAGAGAGGCTAAAGAGTGGATGAGAGCTAATGACACCCATCTCTAAAAAAGGCAATTAGGAGGACTCGGAACAGTACAAACCAGCCAGCCTCCTTTTTATCCCCAGGAAGTTGATGAAGCAGCTCTTCCTGGAAAACCTTGCCAGGCACATGCAAGACGACAAAATAATGTAGTTAGCATGATTTTTCAGGGGAATTTCATGCTGAACATCACTTTAAACTCCTCTGATGAATCAACTTGACTGGTAGATGAAGGGAATATTATCTGCCTGGGCTTCAGGGAGGTTTTTGACATATCTCTACATGGCAGCACGCATCCATATGGAAGCAATAGTGCAAAGGGGAGGGAACCAGTGTCTTTTCAGTGATGCTGAGTGAAAAAACAAGAGGCAGTGGGCACTCTCTGAAATACAGGAGATTGCCATTGACCATCAGCAAATGATTCTTTACTGTGAGGGTGACTGAACCACGGCACAGACTGCCCAGAAAGATTGTGGAGCCTGGATCTTTGAAGACATTCAAAGTACACCCAGATAGACTCCTGGGCAAGAGGCTCTAGGTATCCTGGTTTAGGCAGGGGGATTGGGCCTGGTTAGCCCCACCAACCCCTTCCACTCTCATTCATTCTGTGCTAGTGAATTCTCTTCAAGATGCATTTCAAGCACTTGCATGACAAAGTTCTGTGAAGACAGAGATCCAAATGGACACGGCATCTAAGTTCCTTAAGCAGTGTTCAAGAAGAATGTAAAACTCTGGGACGAGTGTCTCTTCCCTAACTGAATCCCTTTCATGGGAAAATTCCCAGCTCTAGAAAGATCTTCTGATACGCATGCTTAAGACTGACACTGGCTGAGCAAATTTCTCCCTATGTGTATCCAAGACCAGTTAGGATCTTCACCCAAACTGCTGTCAACATAGTCACAGAATGTCTCTTGTTAAGAAGTGACAACTTCCATCAGCATGGCAACTATTGGTCCACCAAATGGATGAATGGATGGGAATTATCTGCTTGGGTTAAAAACAAAAAGAAAGAGTTGGTCTTTATTTATCAATTTCATTGCAATATTATAAGGGAAGAAAAAGACCTAAGTCCTTGACTTTCTTAACTGGAGGAAAGATTTTAAGAATTCCTTGTAAAAATGTATGATCACAATCAGACTATTGAAACCATTTGAGTTGGGAAAAGAGTTCACAAATTGTCTAGAGAGTGGCAAAGAAGCCAAGAAAAATAGGAAAGAAACAAAAAGAGAGCAGAAGCGTCAGCTTCATTGTACAAGCTCGTTCTAGAAGTGGTCTGCTGGGAAAAGGAAGCCCCAGTTGAATTTCCAATGTATTCCTGCGCTTGATTCAGTAACCGGTCAATGTAAAAACCAATCCTTTTGTACAACTTCTTCCAGCAACAAAAACTCCAACAGGTTGACACTACCATCATGCCTGTTCCAGACATATTTCCAAGAGAAATGATGATTTTCTTGAAAACCTACTTGCATAAAAGTTGCAAGATGGTGGAGGGATTCCCACATCCTCCTTCCTCCATCTGGCTTGAAAGTAGATTTGATAAAATATGCAACAAAGCACATGATTTATAAGGTAGAGTCAAATGGATGATTTGGGAATTGATCTCTTGTTGATAGGAAACTTCATATCCACTCTGTGTGACCTTTCTAAAACAAAATGTGGAGCTGAGGCATGAATCTGCCACAACAATTGTAAAGCAAACATACACACTCCCCTTCACATGCCCCCCCTTCCACACACACCTAGGCACACACAGAGATCAGCATAGCAGATCATGAACACCTTGGAAAAGACTGAAATGCTCAATGCCTCTCTTGATGGGCAAAAGAGCTGGTGCAGTAATTCAAATGCCTGGTACAGAATTTCTGTTTCATATTTAGCTCCTATTTAAAACACAGCTTTTCATTTCATTCTATTTACAGAATATTTTCATGTCATTTGCTTCTTTAAAATTACTTAGTTCTCACCTCTTGTATGTCTAGGAATATTTTCTTCCAAAAATAGAAAAAAATAGATGCTATCTTTTCAGCAGAAAACATTGGTTGATACAATTTTAAACCATCATGATATGGAAGAATTGTTCTGTCCCTCTCAAAGGTGGAAGAAGCATTTGGATCACAGATCATCTACAATGAAATACTTGACATGTTTAAGATGCTTTCAATCAATTTTGATCGTCAATTGCTTCTTCGTTGTAAACAGTAATTTTTCAGTGAAGGGAAAGTGTGTGTGCTATATCTACATGATGTGGTCAAACCCAGTTCCTACTAATGGCCAGGCTGAACTCCAGTAAATAATGTCCCGAATGATATTTTGCCGCCTTCTTTGGCACTTCATGAAATCTTACCGTGATGAAGTGCTGAAACACAGAGATTTTCTCTTAGAGAGTGTCTCCTGTTGTAACCTGTCCCATGGATTTTATGCTGTAATTCTTATCTCTTTTAAAATTTGCTATCTTCTGTACAGTTTTCATGAACCTTTCTGTTACAGTAGTGAAAATCACAGATAAATGTCATTTTGTACAACTTTGAATTTACCCCAAGAGCTGAGAGAAAACTTGCTCCTATACTTCAATCTCAGTTTCTTCTATAGTCCAACTTTGTATCTCTACCATCAAGCTTCTCCTTTGTTGCTGCTCCAAGCCCCGTCCAAGATGACCTTGAATACTTTCAGGGATGGGACACCCACAACTTCTCTGGGCAACCTGTTCCAGTGTTCCAGCACTCCCACAGTAAAAAAGGCCTTCCTTTCATCTAATATGTGTAGGAAATCATAAATCTAGGCATAGAAACTTGGAGTGCAGATTTGAAATTCTTTTGATTTGAAGCACATTTTATATGAATACTGACTTACTGATGACTAAAAGATGTTGATGGGCATTTGAGCTGACAAGTTTTGAAAAAGTGCACGGAAATTAAAATTGAAACCACTAAAATTAAAAACTTCTTCCCATTGTCTTTTTCCTCTCCTATTCAAAATTGCATATGTCAGATATCAGTGCTTCATGCAAACCTCTCAGATGCTCTCAGAGAAGAAGCTTTTCTTTCAGACTAAGTTGCGGTTGACGTAGAACACTAGCAGGAGTGAAAGTTTTTCTGGGCATCGGGGCAGCACCTTCTCCTTGGATTTGTGTGCAGAAAGCATTTTATCCAAACTGGAAAATAGACCCAACTCTGTTCTATTCATCATTCTTACTGCACCAGGCCTGAAGATGCTGTGAAAAGTAGCCTGTGGACCTTGAAGATAGCGCATGTGAAACAGATGAGAGGTGATGGAGAAGTTGAGAGAAGAAAGAGCATATGGCCCAGTACGGACACCAGAAAGTATTTCTTCATGTGATCATGGCAGATTGCAGGAGCCACTTGGTACTATCAAACCAGCCCGACTTGGCACTGGTGCCACCTTGGGTCTGGGAACCATCCTGCGTATCGTGGATTTTCAGGAGCCAGCAAGACACTCTTGGCCACAGGCCCCCAAACACAAACCTCGGCCCTTTTCCCTGGCAAAGAAAAGTCACCTGCCCTGCTTCTGGATGGCAGATTGCAGGAGCAACTTGGTACTATCAAACCAGCCCGACTTGGCAATGTTGCAACCTTGGGTCTGAGAAACATCCTGCGTATCGTGGATTTTCAGGAGCCAGCCGGCCTCTCCCAGCCACAGGCCCCCAAACACAATCCACGGCCCTTTTCCCTGGCAAACAACACTCACCTGCCCCGCTTCTCGATGGCAGATTGCAGGAGTCCCTGGGTAATTTCAATCCAGCCCGACTTGGCGGCGTTTCCACCTTGCGTCTGGGAATCATCCTGCATATCAAAGAATTTCAGGAGCCAGCCGGCACTCTCAGTCACAGGCCCTTAAACACAGACCTCGGCCCTCTTACCTGGCCAAAAAAACTCACCTGCCCCGCTTCTGCATGGCAGATTGCAGGAGCCACTTGGTAATATCAAACCAGCCCGACTTGGCACTGGTGCCACCTTGGGTCTGGGAACCATCCTGCGTATCGTGGATTTTCAGGAGCCAGCCGGCCACTCCCAGCCACAGGCCCCCAAACACAAAAATCGCCCCTTTTCCCTGGCAAAGAAAAGTCACCTGCCCTGCTTCTGGATGGCAGATTGCAGGAGCAACTTGGTACTATCAAACCAGCCCGACTTGGCAATGTTGCTACCTTGGGTCTGAGAAACATCCTGTGTATCGTGGATTTTCAGGAGCCAGCCGGCCTCTCCCAGCCACAGGCCCCCAAACACAATCCATGGCCCTTTTCCCTGGCAAACAACACTCACCTGCCCCGCTTCTCGATGGCAGATTGCAGGAGTCCCTGGGTAATTTCAATCCAGCCCGACTTGGCGGCGTTTCCACCTTGCGTCTGGGAATCATCCTGCATATCAAAGAATTTCAGGAGCCAGCTGGCACTCTCAGTCACAGGCCCTTAAACACAGACCTCGGCCCTCTTACCTGGCCAAAAAAACTCACCTGCCCCGCTTCTGCATGGCAGATTGCAGGAGCCACTTGGTAATATCAAACCAGCCCGACTTGGCGGCGTTTCCACCTTGCGTCTGGGAATCATCCTGCATATCAAAGAATTTCAGGAGCCAGCCGGCACTCTCAGTCACAGGCCCCCAAACACAAACCATGGCCCTTTTCCCTTGCAAACAAAACTCACCTGCCCCGCTTCTGCATGGCAGATTGCAGCAGCCACTTAGTGCTACCAAACCAGCCCGAATTGGCACTGTGTTGAAAGCGAAGGGAAGCCAACCCACCTTGTCGTTTATCAGCATTGACTCCAATTTATTGATTAAATCAGCCACTTTATATAACCGTGTTAATTAACTTCATGCATATTGCAAAATCCAAGCTCACTCTAGGTTAACAGAGAAAACTCTAACCCCTCCTTTTGTTTTACCATACCCATGATTGTTTCTTGAAAACAGGACCAGCGTTCCCACTGTGATATGAAAGTCAAGTATTGGAGAGTGCTTTTGTTACTTCTTTAGAAGGTTAGAATATGCCGAAAAGATGCTAGCTGGGGACTTGCAATTAATGAATTATTTGCTGTAAGTAGGTCAAATGACATGAGCTTTCAAAAAGGAAAAGTAGTCTTATTCCACCTGCCAATTCTAAAGTAGATTAATAAGCCTTAAGCAGAAGATGGATGTGAAGAGGGATATGACATGAAAGGTTAAGCAACACTGCTGACAGCAAAAGGCTTACCTGCTGCAGATACAGGAGACAAAATACTATTTTGACACAAACATTGCTATTCAGACGACAGTAAAATTCTGAGTGACAGCAAAATTTACTCAGTCATCATGACAGTAAAATTTGCTCCCATCAAAATGTGCTCATCAATTCTTAGTGTAAGCTAAGCACCTTAAGCAAAGGGTAGTTCAAGCCTAACTGGTATTTGATGGCAAAAAAGGCAACTTGGCCTGCGTTTCTCACTTCTACTCCATTCAAAAGCTTACTCTGTCTCAGATTCCTTTGGTGGGATACCAACGCAAGCCGCCAAACTGCACGAAAATGATGATTTAAAGAAAGATAGATGAGAAAAATGGAATAATGGTTCATGTTCTTTTCCTTCCAACTGCTTTGTTTGCCCTTTTAATTTTTTGAAGTCCTTTCTGGTGTCACCATGGTTGCACTGCAGCAAGTGTTGGGCTGTAAGCTGTCCATATTGCCAGCTTCTGGACTGCCTTCAGAAAACTTCCCACTGGTTTTGTCTAGAAATCACAAGCAGTAGAGATGACAAAGACTGCAGAAACCTCCTCATCTCCTTCTAGAGCAAGACCATGTCTTTCAGCCACTCTTAACTAGACAACTTTCATCAGTCATGAGGGAGTCTCATGTTCAAGAGCTAAGCAGTGGTGACAGCTGTAAATGACAAAAAGCAGACTGAAATTCTCTTGGGACTCCAGCAGAGAGCAATGAAGGAGGTTGAATTCACCTTCTTGGGAAGTTCTAAAATGCACGTTCACTTGAGCACAGGAGCTAAGCCATCGTAACCTTTGTTGAGTACGTCTGCGTAGACAGACATATTTAGACCATGTTATTTAAGCCACGTTATCATCTCTAGCTGCTAAGCTGCACTTCTTGCAAAGTATCTGCAACGTATTTTACAGGGTGGGCTTTGATGTGTAATCCCTGAGTAATATTGCAAAGAGAAGTACTTGGGGTGTGGGGTGGGAGCCGCAACTCTTAGGTTTTTCAAATCATGGTTCCATTTGAAAGTCAAAAAAGGTGTCAAACCTTTCTTTCCTAGACCTATTACCAGCACAAACTGTACCAGAATTTATGACCTGTAACTGTACCGTGGACGCTCTTTCTCTGGACTATTCCTTAAGAAACAAAGTCCTCACTAGAAATAAAACAAAATTAGCCAAGTATTGGCCTGGATTAGTTCCAAGGCTCTGTACTAAAGGCCAAACACGTGTAATAATAGTAACGAGTGGACTAAAAGTTAAATCAATAGAGCATGACTCAGTTCAAAGACATCTTGTGTCCTAATGTTCTCACAGAAGGCTGTAAAAACCTGTCTATTTTTGTGGGTTTCTTTTATCCATTTAGCTGTACCTTCTACTTCTCTCCACTGTCTGAGAACATTGATGATAAGGTTGGATGACCTCATGTCAACTTGTAGAAGTAAAGAAAGAGAAGCCAGTAAAGAAAGGCAAATTTGTTAATTGCAGGTGGAAAGAGGGAGGCCAACAAAAGAAAACAAAAGAACAGTACTAATGAAATGCTCCCCTGTCTTCTGTGAAAAGTAAAGGCACAGACAAGAAAGAACAAGTGCAAAATTCTCACTAGAGAAACGCACTTGATCTGACTCAAGTATTTTGCGGTACATTTCTTGCTGTTTTCTCATGCCAAACATATTAACCATTGAAGGTGTCCCTTTCCTCTCTCTGGAATACAGCTAGGAAGATGGCTGTGTCATTGCTGACAAGCTGCTATTCTCAGAGGTGTCCAGCTGAAAGTCCTAGATCAATTGATTTGCTCTGTCACTTTGATATGGCATGACTTACAGTTTCAGCACCTGAACTTGCCAGCCCTACAATTCTTTGCCCCTTGAATGCTTAGATAGGCTCCTTGGCAACTGGCATTTGTAAGGACTTGAAACTATGCAGAATTTGCACCGTGAGATGATGCCAAATGAGTCACACCGGTAGATTAACTGGGGCATGCAAGGCAGAGAGAGGGAAATGAGAGCACAAGAAGAGAGTACAGAAGAAGAGAGTACAATCTCCTTTTTTCTGAAACACTGAAGAGATCAAAGTGAACACAAATCCTCCTAGGGGTAGTTCTTGCAAAAGACTAAGAGTTCTTTTTGTGTTCACAGGCCTGGAATACTTAGCTTTGGATGACGGCAAAATGCAGATGACAAAACGAGGCCTTGAAGTCACATCCAGTATGAAGCAGTAGGAAAGAGGAAAGCAGCTGAGAGCGTCAACCCTGCTAAGTAGTCTCAGTATTCTTCTTGACATGAGCAGAAATTTGAAATGAGTCTCTGAAAATTACAAAGGAGGCAGAAGAAAAGGGAGCGATGACTCCTCTGGCATAGTGCTTCCTAACAGGGATCTTCAAAATGTCAAGGTTGTATCATCCTTTCAACTGAAGGAAGGTATGAAAACAACAGGAAGGAAATGGCATCCAATACTCTGGGCAGTGTACTTCTAGACAGAAAGGCCACTGATGGAAAACCAACTAAACTGGCACCAATGCAGCAGCATTGTACTAAAGCCAGAAACGTCCAGCGCTTTGTTCTCTGCCATTCCATTCAGATGCACACAGCAGCTCTGCAACATTCCTACTGATCATCTCTTTGGCAAAGTGGGAGTGAGGGTCCGTGGTGATGCAGAGTCCCCAGGCAGATGCAAAGGAGAGCTGCTTTCTTGCAAAAACCAGGCTTTTGAAACACTCAGGCCTTTCTCATTTCCATAGCTTTAAGCCATAACAAACACAATTCAACCAACCACCATGCACCACGCTGTGAACACACGACGCTTCTAGAACTTGTTGATCTACCTCGAAGTCAGCTGCCTCACCTTGCCACAGTCCTTTTCTACTTAGCCAAAGTAATGGGCCTCAGCCCAAGGCCTTCCTTTTGTAAGCTTCTAGCTCTATGCAGCAGCAAACCACTACTTTCTTCTGTGCCAAGACTTTAGGTAGACGATTTGCATCTGCCCTCCTTCCAGTGAAACCTAATGGCGAGAGAAAAGCCTCTCAGAGATGTTCAGTCATTCCATTTTCTAGACAGGCCAAATCCAAAGAAAAGCAAGCTATGGCATTGTGTACTTGCTCTTACAAAACACCTGCTGCCCTCTGACAATCAGCTAGCAGAAAACCAGCCAAACTGAGACTTGAGGAAAACAACCCTTGGAAGGGAATAATGATGTGATCAATCAAGACAACACTTTTCCAGGCTACCGAGATACTGGAAATGTCAGCAAAGGCTTGAGAGCAAAGGCTGAACTAATGGGAAAAGGGTAAAAGAATCCCAAGAAAAACATGACCAAAGGTTAAAACAATTCCAAGAAGAACATAGGCAACTAACCTGTTGAAGCCTTCAGAAAAACAGTGGCCGCTGATTTACATAGGCCATTCAAGTTAATTGACCCGTGCACCTTCCACTCCTTTTTCGGCACCATATGGAGTGAATTGAGACCATGGAATCACAATTCCTTGGATTCTGTTCTTAACTTCAGGAGAGAAGTACAGCAGCTGAAGTACCTGTTACTGATGTGATACCCAGGAACACCGAGTTGACACATTTCTTTCTTGGCCAATCACAACAAGCAAGGCTAAGAGGATAAGGCTGGCTTATTTCCATGACACTTTTCTTGTTTTACAGCCTGCTCTGATTCCGGTCAAACTTTTTCATTAGCTTCTCTCTAAAAGGAGAAAGTCCAATTCAACGTCCCGCCCGACTGCTGCAAGTATACCATTTGGTTTGTGGAGCCGAAAAAATTGAATTGGAAGGTACGGAGCCCCCGGAGCTAAGAGGCGCTCGGGGCGTCTTTCGGCAGAAGCCGCGCTAAGAGAGCACTCTGAGCGGTACAATCGTCTTTGCGCGAAGAAGCCGCTTCTTCGGCTCCGGGAGCCGGAGAGAGCGGCAGCATCGGAAAGGTGAAGAAGGAAACTGTACAATACTGGTATTGTATGCGCAGCTTGCCAATTGATAGAAAACAGTACATTACCACTTTCCTGACTTTTCCAATCACATGAACATTCGATAGGAAGTTATTTTGGACAACTTTTGTTTCCTTCATGCCAAACACTTGGCCGACCTCCGTGCAACGTCCAGAACACGATGGGAGATGTTTTCTGTGCTCGCGCAGGTTTTCCTTGCCAGACAGAGTGGAAAAGCTTTCTGCTAGCATGTAGACCACAAAAGACGCTAAAGACGAAGGTACGATGCTCTCCGGAGCTAAGCGCCGCTCCCGGGCTTCTTTCGGCAGAAGCGGCGCAAAGAGAGCACTGTGAGCGGTACAATCGTCTTTGCGCGAAGAAGCCGCTTCTTCGGCTCAGGGAGCCGGAGAGAGCGGCAGCATCGGAAAGGTGAAGAAGGAAACTGTACAATACTGGGATTGTATGCGCAGCTTGCCAATTGATAGAAAACAGTACATTACCACTTTCCTGACTTTTCCAATCACATGAACATTCGATAGGAAGTTATTTTGGACAACTTTTGTTTCCTTCATGCCAAACACTTGGCCGACCTCCGTGCAACGTCCAGAACACGATGGGAGATGTTTTCTGTGCTCGCGCAGGTTTTCCTTGCCAGACAGAGTGGAAAAGCTTTCTGCTAGCATGTAGACCACAAAAGACGTTAAAGACGAAGGTACGATGCTCTCCGGAGCTAAGCGCCGCTCCCGGGCTTCTTTCGGCAGAAGCGGCGCAAAGAGAGCACTGTGAGCGGTACAATCGTCTTTGCGCGAAGAAGCCGCTTCTTCGGCTCAGGGAGCCGGAGAGAACGGCAGCATTGGAAAGGTGAAGAAGGAAGCTGTACAACACTGGGATTGTGTGCGCAACTTGCCAACTGATAGAAAACAGTACCTTATACTTTCCTGGCGTTTCCAATCACATGAACATGTAGTGGAAAGGCTTTTTGCTAAGATGTAGACGACAAGAGAGGCTAAAGAGTGGATGAGAGCTAATGACACCCATCTCTAAAAAAGGCAATTAGGAGGACTCGGAACAGTACAAACCAGCCAGCCTCCTTTTTATCCCCAGGAAGTTGATGAAGCAGCTCTTCCTGGAAAACCTTGCCAGGCACATGCAAGACGACAAAATAATGTAGTTAGCATGATTTTTCAGGGGAATTTCATGCTGAACATCACTTTAAACTCCTCTGATGAATCAACTTGACTGGTAGATGAAGGGAATATTATCTGCCTGGGCTTCAGGGAGGTTTTTGACATATCTCTACATGGCAGCACGCATCCATATGGAAGCAATAGTGCAAAGGGGAGGGAACCAGTGTCTTTTCAGTGATGCTGAGTGAAAAAACAAGAGGCAGTGGGCACTCTCTGAAATACAGGAGATTGCCATTGACCATCAGCAAATGATTCTTTACTGTGAGGGTGACTGAACCACGGCACAGACTGCCCAGAAAGATTGTGGAGCCTGGATCTTTGAAGACATTCAAAGTACACCCAGATAGACTCCTGGGCAAGAGGCTCTAGGTATCCTGGTTTAGGCAGGGGGATTGGGCCTGGTTAGCCCCACCAACCCCTTCCACTCTCATTCATTCTGTGCTAGTGAATTCTCTTCAAGATGCATTTCAAGCACTTGCATGACAAAGTTCTGTGAAGACAGAGATCCAAATGGACACGGCATCTAAGTTCCTTAAGCAGTGTTCAAGAAGAATGTAAAACTCTGGGACGAGTGTCTCTTCCCTAACTGAATCCCTTTCATGGGAAAATTCCCAGCTCTAGAAAGATCTTCTGATACGCATGCTTAAGACTGACACTGGCTGAGCAAATTTCTCCCTATGTGTATCCAAGACCAGTTAGGATCTTCACCCAAACTGCTGTCAACATAGTCACAGAATGTCTCTTGTTAAGAAGTGACAACTTCCATCAGCATGGCAACTATTGGTCCACCAAATGGATGAATGGATGGGAATTATCTACTTGGGTTAAAAACAAAAAGAAAGAGTTGGTCTTTATTTATCTGTTTCATTGCAATATTATAAGGGAAGAAAAAGACCTAAGTCCTTGACTTTCTTAACTCGAGGAAAGATTTTAAGAATTCCTTGTAAAAATGTATGATCACAATCAGACTATTGAAACCATTTGAGTTGGGAAAAGAGTTCACAAATTGTCTAGAGAGTGGCAAAGAAGCCAAGAAAAATAGGAAAGAAACAAAAAGAGAGCAGAAGCGTCAGCTTCATTGTACAAGCTCGTTCTAGAAGTGGTCTGCTGGGAAAAGGAAGCCCCAGTTGAATTTCCAATGTATTCCTGCGCTTGATTCAGTAACCGGTCAATGTAAAAACCAATCCTTTTGTACAACTTCTTCCAGCAACAAAAACTCCAACAGGTTGACACTACCATCATGCCTGTTCCAGACATATTTCCAAGAGAAATGATGATTTTCTTGAAAACCTACTTGCATAAAAGTTGCAAGATGGTGGAGGGATTCCCACATCCTCCTTCCTCCATCTGGCTTGAAAGTAGATTTGATAAAATATGCAACAAAGCACATGATTTATAAGGTAGAGTCAAATGGATGATTTGGGAATTGATCTCTTGTTGATAGGAAACTTCATATCCACTCTGTGTGACCTTTCTAAAACAAAATGTGGAGCTGAGGCATGAATCTGCCACAACAATTGTAAAGCAAACATACACACTCCCCTTCACATGCCCCCCCTTCCACACACACCTAGGCACACACAGAGATCAGCATAGCAGATCATGAACACCTTGGAAAAGACTGAAATGCTCAATGCCTCTCTTGATGGGCAAAAGAGCTGGTGCAGTAATTCAAATGCCTGGTACAGAATTTCTGTTTCATATTTAGCTCCTATTTAAAACACAGCTTTTCATTTCATTCTATTTACAGAATATTTTCATGTCATTTGCTTCTTTGAAATTACTTAGTTCTCACCTCTTGTATGTCTAGGAATATTTTCTTCCAAAAATAGAAAAAAATAGATGATATCTTTTCAGCAGAAAACATTGGTTGATACAATTTTAAACCATCATGATATGGAAGAATTGTTCTGTCCCTCTCAAAGGTGGAAGAAGCATTTGGATCACAGATCATCTACAATGAAATACTTGACATGTTTAAGATGCTTTCAATCAATTTTGATCGTCAATTGCTTCTTCGTTGTAAACAGTAATTTTTCAGTGAAGGGAAAGTGTGTGTGCTATATCTACATGATGTGGTCAAACCCAGTTCCTACTAATGGCCAGGCTGAACTCCAGTAAATAATGTCCCGAATGATATTTTGCCGCCTTCTTTGGCACTTCATGAAATCTTACCATGATGAAGTGCTGAAACACAGAGATTTTCTCTTAGAGAGTGTCTCCTGTTGTAACCCGTCCCATGGATTTTATGCTGTAATTCTTATCTCTTTTAAAATTTGCTATCTTCTGTACAGTTTTCATGAACCTTTCTGTTACAGTAGTGAAAATCACAGATAAATGTCATTTTGTACAACTTTGAATTTACCCCAAGAGCTGAGAGAAAACTTGCTCCTATACTTCAATCTCAGTTTCTTCTATAGTCCAACTTTGTTTCTCTACCATCAAGCTTCTCCTTTGTTGCTGCTCCAAGCCCCGTCCAAGCTGACCTTGAATACTTTCAGGGATGGGACACCCACAACTTCTCTGGGCAACCTGTTCCAGTGTTCCAGCACTCCCACAGTAAAAAAGGCCTTCCTTTCATCTAATATGTGTAGGAAATCATAAATCTAGGCATAGAAACTTGGAGTGCAGATTTGAAATTCTTTTGATTTGAAGCACATTTTATATGAATACTGACTTACTGATGACTAAAAGATGTTGATGGGCATTTGAGCTGACAAGTTTTGAAAAAGTGCACGGAAATTAAAATTGAAACCACTAAAATTAAAAACTTCTTCCCATTGTCTTTTTCCTCTCCTATTCAAAATTGCATATGTCAGATATCAGTGCTTCATGCAAACCTCTCAGATGCTCTCAGAGAAGAAGCTTTTCTTTCAGACTAAGTTGCGGTTGACGTAGAACACTAGCAGGAGTGAAAGTTTTTCTGGGCATCGGGGCAGCACCTTCTCCTTGGATTTGTGTGCAGAAAGCATTTTATCCAAACTGGAAAATAGACCCAACTCTGTTCTATTCATCATTCTTACTGCACCAGGCCTGAAGATGCTGTGAAAAGTAGCCTGTGGACCTTGAAGATAGCGCATGTGAAACAGATGAGAGGTGATGGAGAAGTTGAGAGAAGAAAGAGCATATGGCCCAGTACGGACACCAGAAAGTATTTCTTCATGTGATCATGGCAGATTGCAGGAGCCACTTGGTACTATCAAACCAGCCCGACTTGGCACTGGTGCCACCTTGGGTCTGGGAACCATCCTGCGTATCGTGGATTTTCAGGAGCCAGCAAGACACTCTTGGCCACAGGCCCCCAAACACAAACCTCGGCCCTTTTCCCTGGCAAAGAAAAGTCACCTGCCCTGCTTCTGGATGGCAGATTGCAGGAGCAACTTGGTACTATCAAACCAGCCCGACTTGGCAATGTTGCAACCTTGGGTCTGAGAAACATCCTGCGTATCGTGGATTTTCAGGAGCCAGCCGGCCTCTCCCAGCCACAGGCCCCCAAACACAAACCTCGGCCCTTTTCCCTGGCAAACAACACTCACCTGCCCCGCTTCTCGATGGCAGATTGCAGGAGTCCCTGGGTAATTTCAATCCAGCCCGACTTGGCGGCGTTTCCACCTTGCGTCTGGGAATCATCCTGCATATCAAAGAATTTCAGGAGCCAGCCGGCACTCTCAGTCACAGGCCCTTAAACACAGACCTCGGCCCTCTTACCTGGCCAAAAAAACTCACCTGCCCCGCTTCTGCATGGCAGATTGCAGGAGCCACTTGGTAATATCAAACCAGCCCGACTTGGCACTGGTGCCACCTTGGGTCTGGGAACCATCCTGCGTATCGTGGATTTTCAGGAGCCAGCCGGCCACTCCCAGCCACAGGCCCCCAAACACAAACCTCGGCCCTTTTCCCTGGCAAAGAAAAGTCACCTGCCCTGCTTCTGGATGGCAGATTGCAGGAGCAACTTGGTACTATCAAACCAGCCCGACTTGGCAATGTTGCTACCTTGGGTCTGAGAAACATCCTGTGTATCGTGGATTTTCAGGAGCCAGCCGGCCTCTCCCAGCCACAGGCCCCCAAACACAATCCATGGCCCTTTTCCCTGGCAAACAACACTCACCTGCCCCGCTTCTCGATGGCAGATTGCAGGAGTCCCGGGGTAATTTCAATCCAGCCCGACTTGGCGGCGTTTCCACCTTGCGTCTGGGAATCATCCTGCATATCAAAGAATTTCAGGAGCCAGCTGGCACTCTCAGTCACAGGCCCTTAAACACAGACCTCGGCCCTCTTACCTGGCCAAAAAAACTCACCTGCCCCGCTTCTGCATGGCAGATTGCAGGAGCCACTTGGTAATATCAAACCAGCCCGACTTGGCGGCGTTTCCACCTTGCGTCTGGGAATCATCCTGCATATCAAAGAATTTCAGGAGCCAGCCGGCACTCTCAGTCACAGGCCCCCAAACACAAACCATGGCCCTTTTCCCTTGCAAACAAAACTCACCTGCCCCGCTTCTGCATGGCAGATTGCAGCAGCCACTTAGTGCTACCAAACCAGCCCGAATTGGCACTGTGTTGAAAGCGAAGGGAAGCCAACCCACCTTGTCGTTTATCAGCATTGACTCCAATTTATTGATTAAATCAGCCACTTTATATAACCGTGTTAATTAACTTCATGCATATTGCAAAATCCAAGCTCACTCTAGGTTAACAGAGAAAACTCTAACCCCTCCTTTTGTTTTACCATACCCATGATTGTTTCTTGAAAACAGGACCAGCGTTCCCACTGTGATATGAAAGTCAAGTATTGGAGAGTGCTTTTGTTACTTCTTTAGAAGGTTAGAATATGCCGAAAAGATGCTAGCTGGGGACTTGCAATTAATGAATTATTTGCTGTAAGTAGGTCAAATGACATGAGCTTTCAAAAAGGAAAAGTAGTCTTATTCCACCTGCCAATTCTAAAGTAGATTAATAAGCCTTAAGCAGAAGATGGATGTGAAGAGGGATATGACATGAAAGGTTAAGCAACACTGCTGACAGCAAAAGGCTTACCTGCTGCAGATACAGGAGACAAAATACTATTTTGACACAAACATTGCTATTCAGACGACAGTAAAATTCTGAGTGACAGCAAAATTTACTCAGTCATCATGACAGTAAAATTTGCTCCCATCAAAATGTGCTCATCAATTCTTAGTGTAAGCTAAGCACCTTAAGCAAAGGGTAGTTCAAGCCTAACTGGTATTTGATGGCAAAAAAGGCAACTTGGCCTGCGTTTCTCACTTCTACTCCATTCAAAAGCTTACTCTGTCTCAGATTCCTTTGGTGGGATACCAACGCAAGCCGCCAAACTGCACGAAAATGATGATTTAAAGAAAGATAGATGAGAAAAATGGAATAATGGTTCATGTTCTTTTCCTTCCAACTGCTTTGTTTGCCCTTTTAATTTTTTGAAGTCCTTTCTGGTGTCACCATGGTTGCACTGCAGCAAGTGTTGGGCTGTAAGCTGTCCATATTGCCAGCTTCTGGACTGCCTTCAGAAAACTTCCCACTGGTTTTGTCTAGAAATCACAAGCAGTAGAGATGACAAAGACTGCAGAAACCTCCTCATCTCCTTCTAGAGCAAGACCATGTCTTTCAGCCACTCTTAACTAGACAACTTTCATCAGTCATGAGGGAGTCTCATGTTCAAGAGCTAAGCAGTGGTGACAGCTGTAAATGACAAAAAGCAGACTGAAATTCTCTTGGGACTCCAGCAGAGAGCAATGAAGGAGGTTGAATTCACCTTCTTGGGAAGTTCTAAAATGCACGTTCACTTGAGCACAGGAGCTAAGCCATCGTAACCTTTGTTGAGTACGTCTGCGTAGACAGACATATTTAGACCATGTTATTTAAGCCACGTTATCATCTCTAGCTGCTAAGCTGCACTTCTTGCAAAGTATCTGCAACGTATTTTACAGGGTGGGCTTTGATGTGTAATCCCTGAGTAATATTGCAAAGAGAAGTACTTGGGGTGTGGGGTGGGGGGGAGCCACAACTCTTAGGTTTTTCAAATCATGGTTCCATTTGAAAGTCAAAAAAGATGTCAAACCTTTCTTTCCTAGACCTATTACCAGCACAAACTGTACCAGAATTTATGACCTGTAACTGTACCGTGGACGCTCTTTCTCTGGACTATTCCTTAAGAAACAAAGTCCTCACTAGAAATAAAACAAAATTAGCCAAGTATTGGCCTGGATTAGTTCCAAGGCTCTGTACTAAAGGCCAAACACGTGTAATAATAGTAACGAGTGGACTAAAAGTTAAATCAATAGAGCATGACTCAGTTCAAAGACATCTTGTGTCCTAATGTTCTCACAGAAGACTGTAAAAACCTGTCTATTTTTGTGGGTTTCTTTTATCCATTTAGCTGTACCTTCTACTTCTCTCCACTGTCTGAGAACATTGATGATAAGGTTGGATGACCTCATGTCAACTTGTAGAAGTAAAGAAAGAGAAGCCAGTAAAGAAAGGCAAATTTGTTAATTGCAGGTGGAAAGAGGGAGGCCAACAAAAGAAAACAAAAGAACAGTACTAATGAAATGCTCCCCTGTCTTCTGTGAAAAGTAAAGGCACAGACAAGAAAGAACAAGTGCAAAATTCTCACTAGAGAAACGCACTTGATCTGACTCAAGTGTTTTGCGGTACATTTCTTGCTGTTTTCTCATGCCAAACATATTAACCATTGAAGGTGTCCCTTTCCTCTCTCTGGAATACAGCTAGGAAGATGGCTGTGTCATTGCTGACAAGCTGCTATTCTCAGAGGTGTCCAGCTGAAAGTCCTAGATCAATTGATTTGCTCTGTCACTTTGATATGGCATGACTTACAGTTTCAGCACCTGAACTTGCCAGCCCTACAATTCTTTGCCCCTTGAATGCTTAGATAGGCTCCTTGGCAACTGGCATTTGTAAGGACTTGAAACTATGCAGAATTTGCACCGTGAGATGATGCCAAATGAGTCACACCGGTAGATTAACTGGGGCATGCAAGGCAGAGAGAGGGAAATGAGAGCACAAGAAGAGAGTACAGAAGAAGAGAGTACAATCTCCTTTTTTCTGAAACACTGAAGAGATCAAAGTGAACACAAATCCTCCTAGGGGTAGTTCTTGCAAAAGACTAAGAGTTCTTTTTGTGTTCACAGGCCTGGAATACTTAGCTTTGGATGACGGCAAAATGCAGATGACAAAACGAGGCCTTGAAGTCACATCCAGTATGAAGCAGTAGGAAAGAGGAAAGCAGCTGAGAGCGTCAACCCTGCTAAGTAGTCTCAGTATTCTTCTTGACATGAGCAGAAATTTGAAATGAGTCTCTGAAAATGACAAAGGAGGCAGAAGAAAAGGGAGCGATGACTCCTCTGGCATAGTGCTTCCTAACAGGGATCTTCAAAATGTCAAGGTTGTATCATCCTTTCAACTGAAGGAAGGTATGAAAACAACAGGAAGGAAATGGCATCCAATACTCTGGGCAGTGTACTTCTAGACAGAAAGGCCACTGATGGAAAACCAACTAAACTGGCACCAATGCAGCAGCATTGTACTAAAGCCAGAAACGTCCAGCGCTTTGTTCTCTGCCATTCCATTCAGATGCACACAGCAGCTCTGCAACATTCCTACTGATCATCTCTTTGGCAAAGTGGGAGTGAGGGTCCGTGGTGATGCAGAGTCCCCAGGCAGATGCAAAGGAGAGCTGCTTTCTTGCAAAAACCAGGCTTTTGAAACACTCAGGCCTTTCTCATTTCCATAGCTTTAAGCCATAACAAACACAATTCAACCAACCACCATGCACCACGCTGTGAACACACGACGCTTCTAGAACTTGTTGATCTACCTCGAAGTCAGCTGCCTCACCTTGCCACAGTCCTTTTCTACTTAGCCAAAGTAATGGGCCTCAGCCCAAGGCCTTCCTTTTGTAAGCTTCTAGCTCTATGCAGCAGCAAACCACTACTTTCTTCTGTGCCAAGACTTTAGGTAGACGATTTGCATCTGCCCTCCTTCCAGTGAAACCTAATGGCGAGAGAAAAGCCTCTCAGAGATGTTCAGTCATTCCATTTTCTAGACAGGCCAAATCCAAAGAAAAGCAAGCTATGGCATTGTGTACTTGCTCTTACAAAACACCTGCTGCCCTCTGACAATCAGCTAGCAGAAAACCAGCCAAACTGAGACTTGAGGAAAACAACCCTTGGAAGGGAATAATGATGTGATCAATCAAGACAACACTTTTCCAGGCTACCGAGATACTGGAAATGTCAGCAAAGGCTTGAGAGCAAAGGCTGAACTAATGGGAAAAGGGTAAAAGAATCCCAAGAAAAACATGACCAAAGGTTAAAACAATTCCAAGAAGAACATAGGCAACTAACCTGTTGAAGCCTTCAGAAAAACAGTGGCCGCTGATTTACATAGGCCATTCAAGTTACTTGACCTGTGCACCTTCCACTCCTTTTTCGGCACCATATGGAGTGAATTGAGACCATGGAATCACAATTCCTTGGATTCTGTTCTTAACTTCAGGAGAGAAGTACAGCAGCTGAAGTACCTGTTACTGATGTGATACCCAGGAACACCGAGTTGACACATTTCTTTCTTGGCCAATCACAACAAGCAAGGCTAAGAGGATAAGGCTGGCTTATTTCCATGACACTTTTCTTGTTTTACAGCCTGCTCTGATTCCGGTGAAACTTTTTCATTAGCTTCTCTCTAAAAGGAGAAAGTCCAATTCAACGTCCCGCCCTACTGCTGCAAGTATACCATTTGGTTTGTGGAGCCGAAAAAATTGAATTGGAAGGTACGGAGCCCCCGGAGCTAAGAGGCGCTCGGGGCGTCTTTCGGCAGAAGCCGCGCTAAGAGAGCACTGTGAGCGGTACAATCGTCTTTGCGCGAAGAAGCCGCTTCTTCGGCTCCGGGAGCCGGAGAGAGCAGCAGCATCGGAAAGGTGAAGAAGGAAACTGTACAATACTGGGATTGTATGCGCAGCTTGCCAATTGATAGAAAACAGTACATTACCACTTTCCTGACTTTTCCAATCACATGAACATTCGATAGGAAGTTATTTTGGACAACTTTTGTTTCCTTCATGCCAAACACTTGGCAGACCTCCGTGCAACGTCCAGAACACGATGGGAGATGTTTTCTGTGCTCCCGCAGGTTTTCCTTGCCAGACAGAGTGGAAAAGCTTTCTACTAGCATGTAGACCACAAAAGACGCTAAAGACGAAGGTACGATGCTCTCCGGAGCTAAGCGCCGCTCCCGGGCTTCTTTCGGCAGAAGCCGCGCTAAGAGAGCACTGTGAGCGGTACAATCGTCTTTGCGCGAAGAAGCCGCTTCTTCGGCTCAGGGAGCCGGAGAGAGCGGCAGCATCGGAAAGGTGAAGAAGGAAGCTGTACAACACTGGGATTGTGTGCGCAACTTGCCAACTGATAGAAAACAGTACCTTACACTTTCCTGACTTTTCCAATCACATGAACATGTAGTGGAAAAGCTTTTTGCTAAGATGTAGACGACAAGAGAGGCTAAAGAGTGGATGAGAGCTAATGACACCCATCTCTAAAAAAGGCAATTAGGAGGACTCGGAATAGTACAAACCAGCCAGCCTCCTTTTTATCCCCAGGAAGTTGATGAAGCAGCTCTTCCTGGAAAACCTTGCCAGGCACATGCAAGACGACAAAATAATGTAGTTAGCATGATTTTTCAGGGGAATTTCATGCTGAACATCACTTTAAACTCCTCTGATGAATCAACTTGACTGGTAGATGAAGGGAATATTATCTGCCTGGGCTTCAGGGAGGTTTTTGACATATCTCTACATGGCAGCACGCATCCATATGGAAACAATAGTGCAAAGGGGAGGGAACCAGTGTCTTTTCAGTGATGCTGAGTGAAAAAACAAGAGGCAGTGGGCACTCTCTGAAATACAGGAGATTGCCATTGACCATCAGCAAATGATTCTTTACTGTGAGGGTGACTGAACCACGGCACAGACTGCCCAGAAAGATTGTGGAGCCTGGATCTTTGAAGACATTCAAAGTACACCCAGATAGACTCCTGGGCAAGAGGCTCTGAGTATCCTGGTTTAGGCAGGGGGATTGGGCCTGGTTAGCCCCACCAACCCCTTCCACTCTCATTCATTCTGTGCTAGTGAATTCTCTTCAAGATGCATTTCAAGCACTTGCATGACAAAGTTCTGTGAAGACAGAGATCCAAATGGACACGGCATCTAAGTTCCTTAAGCAGTGTTCAAGAAGAATGTAAAACTCTGGGACGAGTGTCTCTTCCCTAACTGAATCCCTTTCATGGGAAAATTCCCAGCTCTAGAAAGATCTTCTGATACGCATGCTTAAGACTGACACTGGCTGAGCAAATTTCTCCCTATGTGTATCCAAGACCAGTTAGGATCTTCACCCAAACTGCTGTCAACATAGTCACAGAATGTCTCTTGTTAAGAAGTGACAACTTCCATCAGCATGGCAACTATTGGTCCACCAAATGGATGAATGGATGGGAATTATCTACTTGGGTTAAAAACAAAAAGAAAGAGTTGGTCTTTATTTATCAATTTCATTGCAATATTATAAGGGAAGAAAAAGACCTAAGTCCTTGACTTTCTTAACTCGAGGAAAGATTTTAAGAATTCCTTGTAAAAATGTATGATCACAATCAGACTATTGAAACCATTTGAGTTGGGAAAAGAGTTCACAAATTGTCTAGAGAGTGGCAAAGAAGCCAAGAAAAATAGGAAAGAAACAAAAAGAGAGCAGAAGCGTCAGCTTCATTGTACAAGCTCGTTCTAGAAGTGGTCTGCTGGGAAAAGGAAGCCCCAGTTGAATTTCCAATGTATTCCTGCGCTTGATTCAGTAACCGGTCAATGTAAAAACCAATCCTTTTGTACAACTTCTTCCAGCAACAAAAACTCCAACAGGTTGACACTACCATCATGCCTGTTCCAGACATATTTCCAAGAGAAATGATGATTTTCTTGAAAACCTACTTGCATAAAAGTTGCAAGATGGTGGAGGGATTCCCACATCCTCCTTCCTCCATCTGGCTTGAAAGTAGATTTGATAAAATATGCAACAAAGCACATGATTTATAAGGTAGAGTCAAATGGATGATTTGGGAATTGATCTCTTGTTGATAGGAAACTTCATATCCACTCTGTGTGACCTTTCTAAAACAAAATGTGGAGCTGAGGCATGAATCTGCCACAACAATTGTAAAGCAAACATACACACTCCCCTTCACATGCCCCCCCTTCCACACACACCTAGGCACACACAGAGATCAGCATAGCAGATCATGAACACCTTGGAAAAGACTGAAATGCTCAATGCCTCTCTTGATGGGCAAAAGAGCTGGTGCAGTAATTCAAATGCCTGGTACAGAATTTCTGTTTCATATTTAGCTCCTATTTAAAACACAGCTTTTCATTTCATTCTATTTACAGAATATTTTCATGTCATTTGCTTCTTTAAAATTACTTAGTTCTCACCTCTTGTATGTCTAGGAATATTTTCTTCCAAAAATAGAAAAAAACAGATGCTATCTTTTCAGCAGAAAACATTGGTTGATACAATTTTAAACCATCATGATATGGAAGAATTGTTCTGTCCCTCTCAAAGGTGGAAGAAGCATTTGGATCACAGATCATCTACAATGAAATACTTGACATGTTTAAGATGCTTTCAATCAATTTTGATCGTCAATTGCTTCTTCGTTGTAAACAGTAATTTTTCAGTGAAGGGAAAGTGTGTGTGCTATATCTACATGATGTGGTCAAACCCAGTTCCTACTAATGGCCAGGCTGAACTCCAGTAAATAATGTCCCGAATGATATTTTGCCGCCTTCTTTGGCACTTCATGAAATCTTACCGTGATGAAGTGCTGAAACACAGAGATTTTCTCTTAGAGAGTGTCTCCTGTTGTAACCCGTCCCATGGATTTTATGCTGTAATTCTTATCTCTTTTAAAATTTGCTATCTTCTGTACAGTTTTCATGAACCTTTCTGTTACAGTAGTGAAAATCACAGATAAATGTCATTTTGTACAACTTTGAATTTACCCCAAGAGCTGAGAGAAAACTTGCTCCTCAGTTTCTCAGTTTCTTCTATAGTCCAACTTTGTTTCTCTACCATCAAGCTTCTCCTTTGTTGCTGCTCCAAGCCCCGTCCAAGCTGACCTTGAATACTTTCAGGGATGGGACACCCACAACTTCTCTGGGCAACCTGTTCCAGTGTTCCAGCACTCCCACAGTAAAAAAGGCCTTCCTTTCATCTAATATGTGTAGGAAATCATAAATCTAGGCATAGAAACTTGGAGTGCAGATTTGAAATTCTTTTGATTTGAAGCACATTTTATATGAATACTGACTTACTGATGACTAAAAGATGTTGATGGGCATTTGAGCTGACAAGTTTTGAAAAAGTGCACGGAAATTAAAATTGAAACCACTAAAATTAAAAACTTCTTCCCATTGTCTTTTTCCTCTCCTATTCAAAATTGCATATGTCAGATATCAGTGCTTCATGCAAACCTCTCAGATGCTCTCAGAGAAGAAGCTTTTCTTTCAGACTAAGTTGCGGTTGACGTAGAACACTAGCAGGAGTGAAAGTTTTTCTGGGCATCGGGGCAGCACCTTCTCCTTGGATTTGTGTGCAGAAAGCATTTTATCCAAACTGGAAAATAGACCCAACTCTGTTCTATTCATCATTCTTACTGCACCAGGCCTGAAGATGCTGTGAAAAGTAGCCTGTGGACCTTGAAGATAGCGCATGTGAAACAGATGAGAGGTGATGGAGAAGTTGAGAGAAGAAAGAGCATATGGCCCAGTACGGACACCAGAAAGTATTTCTTCATGTGATCATGGCAGATTGCAGGAGCCACTTGGTACTATCAAACCAGCCCGACTTGGCACTGGTGCCACCTTGGGTCTGGGAACCATCCTGCGTATCGTGGATTTTCAGGAGCCAGCAAGACACTCTTGGCCACAGGCCCCCAAACACAAACCTCGGCCCTTTTCCCTGGCAAAGAAAAGTCACCTGCCCTGCTTCTGGATGGCAGATTGCAGGAGCAACTTGGTACTATCAAACCAGCCCGACTTGGCAATGTTGCAACCTTGGGTCTGAGAAACATCCTGCGTATCGTGGATTTTCAGGAGCCAGCCGGCCTCTCCCAGCCACAGGCCCCCAAACACAATCCACGGCCCTTTTCCCTGGCAAACAACACTCACCTGCCCCGCTTCTCGATGGCAGATTGCAGGAGTCCCTGGGTAATTTCAATCCAGCCCGACTTGGCGGCGTTTCCACCTTGCGTCTGGGAATCATCCTGCATATCAAAGAATTTCAGGAGCCAGCCGGCACTCTCAGTCACAGGCCCTTAAACACAGACCTCGGCCCTCTTACCTGGCCAAAAAAACTCACCTGCCCCGCTTCTGCATGGCAGATTGCAGGAGCCACTTGGTAATATCAAACCAGCCCGACTTGGCACTGGTGCCACCTTGGGTCTGGGAACCATCCTGCGTATCGTGGATTTTCAGGAGCCAGCCGGCCACTCCCAGCCACAGGCCCCCAAACACAAACCTCGGCCCTTTTCCCTGGCAAAGAAAAGTCACCTGCCCTGCTTCTGGATGGCAGATTGCAGGAGCAACTTGGTACTATCAAACCAGCCCGACTTGGCAATGTTGCAACCTTGGGTCTGAGAAACATCCTGCGTATCGTGGATTTTCAGGAGCCAGCCGGCCTCTCCCAGCCACAGGCCCCCAAACACAATCCACGGCCCTTTTCCCTGGCAAACAACACTCACCTGCCCCGCTTCTCGATGGCAGATTGCAGGAGTTCCTGGGTAATTTCAATCCAGCCCGACTTGGCGGCGTTTCCACCTTGCGTCTGGGAATCATCCTGCATATCAAAGAATTTCAGGAGCCAGCCGGCACTCTCAGTCACAGGCCCCCAAACACAAACCATGGCCCTTTTCCCTTGCAAACAAAACTCACCTGCCCCGCTTCTGGATGGCAGATTGCAGCAGCCACTTAGTGTTATCAAACCAGCCCGAATTGGCACTGTGTTGAAAGCGAAGGGAAGCCAACCCACCTTGTCGTTTATCAGCATTGACTCCAATTTATTGATTAAATCAGCCACTTTATATAACCGTGTTAATTAACTTCATGCATATTGCAAAATCCAAGCTCACTCTAGGTTAACAGAGAAAACTCTAACCCCTCCTTTTGTTTTACCATACCCATGATTGTTTCTTGAAAACAGGACCAGCGTTCCCACTGTGATATGAAAGTCAAGTATTGGAGAGTGCTTTTGTTACTTCTTTAGAAGGTTAGAATATGCCGAAAAGATGCTAGCTGGGGACTTGCAATTAATGAATTATTTGCTGTAAGTAGGTCAAATGACATGAGCTTTCAAAAAGGAAAAGTAGTCTTATTCCACCTGCCAATTCTAAAGTAGATTAATAAGCCTTAAGCAGAAGATGGATGTGAAGAGGGATATGACATTAAAAGTTAAGCAACACTGCTGACAGCAAAAGGCTTACCTGCTGCAGATACAGGAGACAAAATACTATTTTGACACAAACATTGCTATTCAGACGACAGTAAAATTCTGAGTGACAGCAAAATTTACTCAGTCATCATGACAGTAAAATTTGCTCCCATCAAAATGTGCTCATCAATTCTTAGTGTAAGCTAAGCACCTTAAGCAAAGGGTAGTTCAAGCCTAACTGGTATTTGATGGCAAAAAAGGCAACTTGGCCTGCGTTTCTCACTTCTACTCCATTCAAAAGCTTACTCTGTCTCAGATTCCTTTGGTGGGATACCAACGCAAGCCGCCAAACTGCACGAAAATGATGATTTAAAGAAAGATAGATGAGAAAAATGGAATAATGGTTCATGTTCTTTTCCTTCCAACTGCTTTGTTTGCCCTTTTAATTTTTTGAAGTCCTTTCTGGTGTCACCATGGTTGCACTGCAGCAAGTGTTGGGCTGTAAGCTGTCCATATTGCCAGCTTCTGGACTGCCTTCAGAAAACTTCCCACTGGTTTTGTCTAGAAATCACAAGCAGTAGAGATGACAAAGACTGCAGAAACCTCCTCATCTCCTTCTAGAGCAAGACCATGTCTTTCAGCCACTCTTAACTAGACAACTTTCATCAGTCATGAGGGAGTCTCATGTTCAAGAGCTAAGCAGTGGTGACAGCTGTAAATGACAAAAAGCAGACTGAAATTCTCTTGGGACTCCAGCAGAGAGCAATGAAGGAGGTTGAATTCACCTTCTTGGGAAGTTCTAAAATGCACGTTCACTTGAGCACAGGAGCTAAGCCATCGTAACCTTTGTTGAGTACGTCTGCGTAGACAGACATATTTAGACCATGTTATTTAAGCCACGTTATCATCTCTAGCTGCTAAGCTGCACTTCTTGCAAAGTATCTGCAACGTATTTTACAGGGTGGGCTTCTATGTGTAATCCCTGAGTAATATTGCAAAGAGAAGTACTTGGGGTGTGGGGTGGGGGGGGAGCCGCAACTCTTAGGTTTTTCAAATCATGGTTCCATTTGAAAGTCAAAAAAGATGTCAAACCTTTCTTTCCTAGACCTATTACCAGCACAAACTGTACCAGAATTTATGACCTGTAACTGTACCGTGGACGCTCTTTCTCTGGACTATTCCTTAAGAAACAAAGTCCTCACTAGAAATAAAACAAAATTAGCCAAGTATTGGCCTGGATTAGTTCCAAGGCTCTGTACTAAAGGCCAAACACGTGTAATAATAGTAACGAGTGGACTAAAAGTTAAATCAATAGAGCATGACTCAGTTCAAAGACATCTTGTGTCCTAATGTTCTCACAGAAGACTGTAAAAACCTGTCTATTTTTGTGGGTTTCTTTTATCCATTTAGCTGTACCTTCTACTTCTCTCCACTGTCTGAGAACATTGATGATAAGGTTGGATGACCTCATGTCAACTTGTAGAAGTAAAGAAAGAGAAGCCAGTAAAGAAAGGCAAATTTGTTAATTGCAGGTGGAAAGAGGGAGGCCAACAAAAGAAAACAAAAGAACAGTACTAATGAAATGCTCCCCTGTCTTCTGTGAAAAGTAAAGGCACAGACAAGAAAGAACAAGTGCAAAATTCTCACTAGAGAAACGCACTTGATCTGACTCAAGTATTTTGCGGTACATTTCTTGCTGTTTTCTCATGCCAAACATATTAACCATTGAAGGTGTCCCTTTCCTCTCTCTGGAATACAGCTAGGAAGATGGCTGTGTCATTGCTGACAAGCTGCTATTCTCAGAGGTGTCCAGCTGAAAGTCCTAGATCAATTGATTTGCTCTGTCACTTTGATATGGCATGACTTACAGTTTCAGCACCTGAACTTGCCAGCCCTACAATTCTTTGCCCCTTGAATGCTTAGATAGGCTCCTTGGCAACTGGCATTTGTAAGGACTTGAAACTATGCAGAATTTGCACCGTGAGATGATGCCAAATGAGTCACACCGGTAGATTAACTGGGGCATGCAAGGCAGAGAGAGGGAAATGAGAGCACAAGAAGAGAGTACACAAGAAGAGAGTACAATCGCCTTTTTTCTGAAACACTGAAGAGATCAAAGTGAACACAAATCCTCCTAGGGGTAGTTCTTGCAAAAGACTAAGAGTTCTTTTTGTGTTCACAGGCCTGGAATACTTAGCTTTGGATGACGGCAAAATGCAGATGACAAAACGAGGCCTTGAAGTCACATCCAGTATGAAGCAGTAGGAAAGAGGAAAGCAGCTGAGAGCGTCAACCCTGCTAAGTAGTCTCAGTATTCTTCTTGACATGAGCAGAAATTTGAAATGAGTCTCTGAAAATTACAAAGGAGGCAGAAGAAAAGGGAGCGATGACTCCTCTGGCATAGTGCTTCCTAACAGGGATCTTCAAAATGTCAAGGTTGTATCATCCTTTCAACTGAAGGAAGGTATGAAAACAACAGGAAGGAAATGGCATCCAATACTCTGGGCAGTGTACTTCTAGACAGAAAGGCCACTGATGGAAAACCAACTAAACTGGCACCAATGCAGCAGCATTGTACTAAAGCCAGAAACGTCCAGCGCTTTGTTCTCTGCCATTCCATTCAGATGCACACAGCAGCTCTGCAACATTCCTACTGATCATCTCTTTGGCAAAGTGGGAGTGAGGGTCCGTGGTGATGCAGAGTCCCCAGGCAGATGCAAAGGAGAGCTGCTTTCTTGCAAAAACCAGGCTTTTGAAACACTCAGGCCTTTCTCATTTCCATAGCTTTAAGCCATAACAAACACAATTCAACCAACCACCATGCACCACGCTGTGAACACACGACGCTTCTAGAACTTGTTGATCTACCTCGAAGTCAGCTGCCTCACCTTGCCACAGTCCTTTTCTACTTAGCCAAAGTAATGGGCCTCAGCCCAAGGCCTTCCTTTTGTAAGCTTCTAGCTCTATGCAGCAGCAAACCACTACTTTCTTCTGTGCCAAGACTTTAGGTAGACGATTTGCATCTGCCCTCCTTCCAGTGAAACCTAATGGCGAGAGAAAAGCCTCTCAGAGATGTTCAGTCATTCCATTTTCTAGACAGGCCAAATCCAAAGAAAAGCAAGCTATGGCATTGTGTACTTGCTCTTACAAAACACCTGCTGCCCTCTGACAATCAGCTAGCAGAAAACCAGCCAAACTGAGACTTGAGGAAAACAACCCTTGGAAGGGAATAATGATGTGATCAATCAAGACAACACTTTTCCAGGCTACCGAGATACTGGAAATGTCAGCAAAGGCTTGAGAGCAAAGGCTGAACTAATGGGAAAAGGGTAAAAGAATCCCAAGAAAAACATGACCAAAGGTTAAAACAATTCCAAGAAGAACATAGGCAACTAACCTGTTGAAGCCTTCAGAAAAACAGTGGCCGCTGATTTACATAGGCCATTCAAGTTACTTGACCTGTGCACCTTCCACTCCTTTTTCGGCACCATATGGAGTGAATTGAGACCATGGAATCACAATTCCTTGGATTCTGTTCTTAACTTCAGGAGAGAAGTACAGCAGCTGAAGTACCTGTTACTGATGTGATACCCAGGAACACCGAGTTGACACATTTCTTTCTTGGCCAATCACAACAAGCAAGGCTAAGAGGATAAGGCTGGCTTATTTCCATGACACTTTTCTTGTTTTACAGCCTGCTCTGATTCCGGTCAAACTTTATCATTAGCTTCTCTCTAAAAGGAGAAAGTCCAATTCAACGTCCCGCCCTACTGCTGCAAGTACACCATTTGGTTTGTGGAGCCGAAAAAATTGAATTGGAAGGTACGGAGGCCCCGGAGCTAAGAGGCGCTCGGGGCTTCTTTCGGCAGAAGTCGCGCTAAGGAGAGCACTGTGAGCGGTACAATGGTCTTTGCGCGAAGAAGCCGCTTCTTCGGCTCCGGGAGCCGGAGAGAGCGGCAGCATCGGAAAGGTGAAGAAGGAAGCTGTACAACACTGGGATTGTGTGCGCAACTTGCCAACTGATAGAAAACAGTACCTTACACTTTCCTGACGTTTCCAATCACATGAACATGTAGTGGAAAAGCTTTTTGCTAAGATGTAGACGACAAGAGAGGCTAAAGAGTGGATGAGAGCTAATGACACCCATCTCTAAAAAAGGCAATTAGGAGGACTCGGAATAGTACAAACCAGCCAGCCTCCTTTTTATCCCCAGGAAGTTGATGAAGCAGCTCTTCCTGGAAAACCTTGCCAGGCACATGCAAGATGACAAAATAATGTAGTTAGCATGATTTTTCAGGGGAATTTCATGCTGAACATCACTTTAAACTCCTCTGATGAATCAACTTGACTGGTAGATGAAGGGAATATTATCTGCCTGGGCTTCAGGGAGGTTTTTGACATATCTCTACATGGCAGCACGCATCCATATGGAAGCAATAGTGCAAAGGGGAGGGAACCAGTGTCTTTTCAGTGATGCTGAGTGAAAAAACAAGAGGCAGTGGGCACTCTCTGAAATACAGGAGATTGCCATTGACCATCAGCAAATGATTCTTTACTGTGAGGGTGACTGAACCACGGCACAGACTGCCCAGAAAGATTGTGGAGCCTGGATCTTTGAAGACATTCAAAGTACACCCAGATAGACTCCTGGGCAAGAGGCTCTAGGTATCCTGGTTTAGGCAGGGGGATTGGGCCTGGTTAGCCCCACCAACCCCTTCCACTCTCATTCATTCTGTGCTAGTGAATTCTCTTCAAGATGCATTTCAAGCACTTGCATGACAAAGTTCTGTGAAGACAGAGATCCAAATGGACACGGCATCTAAGTTCCTTAAGCAGTGTTCAAGAAGAATGTAAAACTCTGGGACGAGTGTCTCTTCCCTAACTGAATCCCTTTCATGGGAAAATTCCCAGCTCTAGAAAGATCTTCTGATACGCATGCTTAAGACTGACACTGGCTGAGCAAATTTCTCCCTATGTGTATCCAAGACCAGTTAGGATCTTCACCCAAACTGCTGTCAACATAGTCACAGAATGTCTCTTGTTAAGAAGTGACAACTTCCATCAGCACGGCAACTATTGGTCCACCAAATGGATGAATGGATGGGAATTATCTGCTTGGGTTAAAAACAAAAAGAAAGAGTTGGTCTTTATTTATCAATTTCATTGCAATATTATAAGGGAAGAAAAAGACCTAAGTCCTTGACTTTCTTAACTCGAGGAAAGATTTTAAGAATTCCTTGTAAAAATGTATGATCACAATCAGGCTATTGAAACCATTTGAGTTGGGAAAAGAGTTCACAAATTGTCTAGAGAGTGGCAAAGAAGCCAAGAAAAATAGGAAAGAAACAAAAAGAGAGCAGAAGCGTCAGCTTCATTGTACAAGCTCGTTCTAGAAGTGGTCTGCTGGGAAAAGGAAGCCCCAGTTGAATTTCCAATGTATTCCTGCGCTTGATTCAGTAACCGGTCAATGTAAAAACCAATCCTTTTGTACAACTTCTTCCAGCAACAAAAACTCCAACAGGTTGACACTACCATCATGCCTGTTCCAGACATATTTCCAAGAGAAATGATGATTTTCTTGAAAACCTACTTGCATAAAAGTTGCAAGATGGTGGAGGGATTCCCACATCCTCCTTCCTCCATCTGGCTTGAAAGTAGATTTGATAAAATATGCAACAAAGCACATGATTTATAAGGTAGAGTCAAATGGATGATTTGGGAATTGATCTCTTGTTGATAGGAAACTTCATATCCACTCTGTGTGACCTTTCTAAAACAAAATGTGGAGCTGAGGCATGAATCTGCCACAACAATTGTAAAGCAAACATACACACTCCCCTTCACATGCCCCCCCTTCCACACACACCTAGGCACACACAGAGATCAGCATAGCAGATCATGAACACCTTGGAAAAGACTGAAATGCTCAATGCCTCTCTTGATGGGCAAAAGAGCTGGTGCAGTAATTCAAATGCCTGGTACAGAATTTCTGTTTCATATTTAGCTCCTATTTAAAACACAGCTTTTCATTTCATTCTATTTACAGAATATTTTCATGTCATTTGCTTCTTTAAAATTACTTAGTTCTCACCTCTTGTATGTCTAGGAATATTTTCTTCCAAAAATAGAAAAAAATAGATGCTATCTTTTCAGCAGAAAACATTGGTTGATACAATTTTAAACCATCATGATATGGAAGAATTGTTCTGTCCCTCTCAAAGGTGGAAGAAGCATTTGGATCACAGATCATCTACAATGAAATACTTGACATGTTTAAGATGCTTTCAATCAATTTTGATCGTCAATTGCTTCTTCGTTGTAAACAGTAATTTTTCAGTGAAGGGAAAGTGTGTGTGCTATATCTACATGATGTGGTCAAACCCAGTTCCTACTAATGGCCAGGCTGAACTCCAGTAAATAATGTCCCGAATGATATTTTGCCGCCTTCTTTGGCACTTCATGAAATCTTACCGTGATGAAGTGCTGAAACACAGAGATTTTCTCTTAGAGAGTGTCTCCTGTTGTAACCCGTCCCATGGATTTTATGCTGTAATTCTTATCTCTTTTAAAATTTGCTATCTTCTGTACAGTTTTCATGAACCTTTCTGTTACAGTAGTGAAAATCACAGATAAATGTCATTTTGTACAACTTTGAATTTACCCCAAGAGCTGAGAGAAAACTTGCTCCTCAGTTTCTCAGTTTCTTCTATAGTCCAACTTTGTTTCTCTACCATCAAGCTTCTCCTTTGTTGCTGCTCCAAGCCCCGTCCAAGCTGACCTTGAATACTTTCAGGGATGGGACACCCACAACTTTTCTGGGCAACCTGTTCCAGTGTTCCAGCACTCCCACAGTAAAAAAGGCCTTCCTTTCATCTAATATGTGTAGGAAATCATAAATCTAGGCATAGAAACTTGGAGTGCAGATTTGAAATTCTTTTGATTTGAAGCACATTTTATATGAATACTGACTTACTGATGACTAAAAGATGTTGATGGGCATTTGAGCTGACAAGTTTTGAAAAAGTGCACGGAAATTAAAATTGAAACCACTAAAATTAAAAACTTCTTCCCATTGTCTTTTTCCTCTCCTATTCAAAATTGCATATGTCAGATATCAGTGCTTCATGCAAACCTCTCAGATGCTCTCAGAGAAGAAGCTTTTCTTTCAGACTAAGTTGCGGTTGACGTAGAACACTAGCAGGAGTGAAAGTTTTTCTGGGCATCGGGGCAGCACCTTCTCCTTGGATTTGTGTGCAGAAAGCATTTTATCCAAACTGGAAAATAGACCCAACTCTGTTCTATTCATCATTCTTACTGCACCAGGCCTGAAGATGCTGTGAAAAGTAGCCTGTGGACCTTGAAGATAGCGCATGTGAAACAGATGAGAGGTGATGGAGAAGTTGAGAGAAGAAAGAGCATATGGCCCAGTACGGACACCAGAAAGTATTTCTTCATGTGATCATGGCAGATTGCAGGAGCCACTTGGTACTATCAAACCAGCCCGACTTGGCACTGGTGCCACCTTGGGTCTGGCAACCATCCTGCGTATCGTGGATTTTCAGGAGCCAGCAAGACACTCTTGGCCACAGGCCCCCAAACACAAACCTCGGCCCTTTTCCCTGGCAAAGAAAAGTCACCTGCCCTGCTTCTGGATGGCAGATTGCAGGAGCAACTTGGTACTATCAAACCAGCCCGACTTGGCAATGTTGCAACCTTGGGTCTGAGAAACATCCTGCGTATCGTGGATTTTCAGGAGCCAGCCGGCCTCTCCCAGCCACAGGCCCCCAAACACAATCCACGGCCCTTTTCCCTGGCAAACAACACTCACCTGCCCCGCTTCTCGATGGCAGATTGCAGGAGTCCCTGGGTAATTTCAATCCAGCCCGACTTGGCGGCGTTTCCACCTTGCGTCTGGGAATCATCCTGCATATCAAAGAATTTCAGGAGCCAGCCGGCACTCTCAGTCACAGGCCCTTAAACACAGACCTCGGCCCTCTTACCTGGCCAAAAAAACTCACCTGCCCCGCTTCTGCATGGCAGATTGCAGGAGCCACTTGGTAATATCAAACCAGCCCGACTTGGCACTGGTGCCACCTTGGGTCTGGCAACCATCCTGCGTATCGTGGATTTTCAGGAGCCAGCCGGCCACTCCCAGCCACAGGCCCCCAAACACAAACCTCGGCCCTTTTCCCTGGCAAAGAAAAGTCACCTGCCCTGCTTCTGGATGGCAGATTGCAGGAGCAACTTGGTACTATCAAACCAGCCCGACTTGGCAATGTTGCAACCTTGGGTCTGAGAAACATCCTGCGTATCGTGGATTTTCAGGAGCCAGCCGGCCTCTCCCAGCCACAGGCCCCCAAACACAATCCACGGCCCTTTTCCCTGGCAAACAACACTCACCTGCCCCGCTTCTCGATGGCAGATTGCAGGAGTTCCTGGGTAATTTCAATCCAGCCCGACTTGGCGGCGTTTCCACCTTGCGTCTGGGAATCATCCTGCATATCAAAGAATTTCAGGAGCCAGCCGGCACTCTCAGTCACAGGCCCCCAAACACAAACCATGGCCCTTTTCCCTTGCAAACAAAACTCACCTGCCCCGCTTCTGGATGGCAGATTGCAGCAGCCACTTAGTGTTATCAAACCAGCCCGAATTGGCACTGTGTTGAAAGCGAAGGGAAGCCAACCCACCTTGTCGTTTATCAGCATTGACTCCAATTTATTGATTAAATCAGCCACTTTATATAACCGTGTTAATTAACTTCATGCATATTGCAAAATCCAAGCTCACTCTAGGTTAACAGAGAAAACTCTAACCCCTCCTTTTGTTTTACCATACCCATGATTGTTTCTTGAAAACAGGACCAGCGTTCCCACTGTGATATGAAAGTCAAGTATTGGAGAGTGCTTTTGTTACTTCTTTAGAAGGTTAGAATATGCCGAAAAGATGCTAGCTGGGGACTTGCAATTAATGAATTATTTGCTGTAAGTAGGTCAAATGACATGAGCTTTCAAAAAGGAAAAGTAGTCTTATTCCACCTGCCAATTCTAAAGTAGATTAATAAGCCTTAAGCAGAAGATGGATGTGAAGAGGGATATGACATTAAAAGTTAAGCAACACTGCTGACAGCAAAAGGCTTACCTGCTGCAGATACAGGAGACAAAATACTATTTTGACACAAACATTGCTATTCAGACGACAGTAAAATTCTGAGTGACAGCAAAATTTACTCAGTCATCATGACAGTAAAATTTGCTCCCATCAAAATGTGCTCATCAATTCTTAGTGTAAGCTAAGCACCTTAAGCAAAGGGTAGTTCAAGCCTAACTGGTATTTGATGGCAAAAAAGGCAACTTGGCCTGCGTTTCTCACTTCTACTCCATTCAAAAGCTTACTCTGTCTCAGATTCCTTTGGTGGGATACCAACGCAAGCCGCCAAACTGCACGAAAATGATGATTTAAAGAAAGATAGATGAGAAAAATGGAATAATGGTTCATGTTCTTTTCCTTCCAACTGCTTTGTTTGCCCTTTTAATTTTTTGAAGTCCTTTCTGGTGTCACCATGGTTGCACTGCAGCAAGTGTTGGGCTGTAAGCTGTCCATATTGCCAGCTTCTGGACTGCCTTCAGAAAACTTCCCACTGGTTTTGTCTAGAAATCACAAGCAGTAGAGATGACAAAGACTGCAGAAACCTCCTCATCTCCTTCTAGAGCAAGACCATGTCTTTCAGCCACTCTTAACTAGACAACTTTCATCAGTCATGAGGGAGTCTCATGTTCAAGAGCTAAGCAGTGGTGACAGCTGTAAATGACAAAAAGCAGACTGAAATTCTCTTGGGACTCCAGCAGAGAGCAATGAAGGAGGTTGAATTCACCTTCTTGGGAAGTTCTAAAATGCACGTTCACTTGAGCACAGGAGCTAAGCCATCGTAACCTTTGTTGAGTACGTCTGCGTAGACAGACATATTTAGACCATGTTATTTAAGCCACGTTATCATCTCTAGCTGCTAAGCTGCACTTCTTGCAAAGTATCTGCAACGTATTTTACAGGGTGGGCTTCTATGTGTAATCCCTGAGTAATATTGCAAAGAGAAGTACTTGGGGTGTGGGGTGGGGGGGGAGCCGCAACTCTTAGGTTTTTCAAATCATGGTTCCATTTGAAAGTCAAAAAAGATGTCAAACTTTTCTTTCCTAGACCTATTACCAGCACAAACTGTACCAGAATTTATGACCTGTAACTGTACCGTGGACGCTCTTTCTCTGGACTATTCCTTAAGAAACAAAGTCCTCACTAGAAATAAAACAAAATTAGCCAAGTATTGGCCTGGATTAGTTCCAAGGCTCTGTACTAAAGGCCAAACACGTGTAATAATAGTAACGAGTGGACTAAAAGTTAAATCAATAGAGCATGACTCAGTTCAAAGACATCTTGTGTCCTAATGTTCTCACAGAAGACTGTAAAAACCTGTCTATTTTTGTGGGTTTCTTTTATCCATTTAGCTGTACCTTCTACTTCTCTCCACTGTCTGAGAACATTGATGATAAGGTTGGATGACCTCATGTCAACTTGTAGAAGTAAAGAAAGAGAAGCCAGTAAAGAAAGGCAAATTTGTTAATTGCAGGTGGAAAGAGGGAGGCCAACAAAAGAAAACAAAAGAACAGTACTAATGAAATGCTCCCCTGTCTTCTGTGAAAAGTAAAGGCACAGACAAGAAAGAACAAGTGCAAAATTCTCACTAGAGAAACGCACTTGATCTGACTCAAGTATTTTGCGGTACATTTCTTGCTGTTTTCTCATGCCAAACATATTAACCATTGAAGGTGTCCCTTTCCTCTCTCTGGAATACAGCTAGGAAGATGGCTGTGTCATTGCTGACAAGCTGCCATTCTCAGAGGTGTCCAGCTGAAAGTCCTAGATCAATTGATTTGCTCTGTCACTTTGATATGGCATGACTTACAGTTTCAGCACCTGAACTTGCCAGCCCTACAATTCTTTGCCCCTTGAATGCTTAGATAGGCTCCTTGGCAACTGGCATTTGTAAGGACTTGAAACTATGCAGAATTTGCACCGTGAGATGATGCCAAATGAGTCACACCGGTAGATTAACTGGGGCATGCAAGGCAGAGAGAGGGAAATGAGAGCACAAGAAGAGAGTACAGAAGAAGAGAGTACAATCTCCTTTTTTCTGAAACACTGAAGAGATCAAAGTGAACACAAATCCTCCTAGGGGTAGTTCTTGCAAAAGACTAAGAGTTCTTTTTGTGTTCACAGGCCTGGAATACTTAGGTTTGGATGACGGCAAAATGCAGATGACAAAACGAGGCCTTGAAGTCACATCCAGTATGAAGCAGTAGGAAAGAGGAAAGCAGCTGAGAGCGTCAACCCTGCTAAGTAGTCTCAGTATTCTTCTTGACATGAGCAGAAATTTGAAATGAGTCTCTGAAAATGACAAAGGAGGCAGAAGAAAAGGGAGCGATGACTCCTCTGGCATAGTGCTTCCTAACAGGGATCTTCAAAATGTCAAGGTTGTATCATCCTTTCAACTGAAGGAAGGTATGAAAACAACAGGAAGGAAATGGCATCCAATACTCTGGGCAGTGTACTTCTAGACAGAAAGGCCACTGATGGAAAACCAACTAAACTGGCACCAATGCAGCAGCATTGTACTAAAGCCAGAAACGTCCAGCGCTTCGTTCTCTGCCATTCCATTCAGATGCACACAGCAGCTCTGCAACATTCCTACTGATCATCTCTTTGGCAAAGTGGGAGTGAGGGTCCGTGGTGATGCAGAGTCCCCAGGCAGATGCAAAGGAGAGCTGCTTTCTTGCAAAAACCAGGCTTTTGAAACACTCAGGCCTTTCTCATTTCCATAGCTTTAAGCCATAACAAACACAATTCAACCAACCACCATGCACCACGCTGTGAACACACGACGCTTCTAGAACTTGTTGATCTACCTCGAAGTCAGCTGCCTCACCTTGCCACAGTCCTTTTCTACTTAGCCAAAGTAATGGGCCTCAGCCCAAGGCCTTCCTTTTGTAAGCTTCTAGCTCTATGCAGCAGCAAACCACTACTTTCTTCTGTGCCAAGACTTTAGGTAGACGATTTGCATCTGCCCTCCTTCCAGTGAAACCTAATGGCGAGAGAAAAGCCTCTCAGAGATGTTCAGTCATTCCATTTCCTAGACAGGCCAAATCCAAAGAAAAGCAAGCTATGGCATTGTGTACTTGCTCTTACAAAACACCTGCTGCCCTCTGACAATCAACTAGCAGAAAACCAGCCAAACTGAAACTTGAGGAAAACAACCCTTGGAAGGGAATAATGATGTGATCAATCAAGACAACACTTTTCCAGGCTACCGAGATACTGGAAATGTCAGCAAAGGCTTGAGAGCAAAGGCTGAACTAATGGGAAAAGGGTAAAAGAATCCCAAGAAAAACATGACCAAAGGTTAAAACAATTCCAAGAAGAACATAGGCAACTAACCTGTTGAAGCCTTCAGAAAAACAGTGGCCGCTGATTTACATAGGCCATTCAAGTTAATTGACCCGTGCACCTTCCACTCCTTTTTCGGCACCATATGGAGTGAATTGAGACCATGGAATCACAATTCCTTGGATTCTGTTCTTAACTTCAGGAGAGAAGTACAGCAGCTGAAGTACCTGTTACTGATGTGATACCCAGGAACACCGAGTTGACACATTTCTTTCTTGGCCAATCACAACAAGCAAGGCTAAGAGGATAAGGCTGGCTTATTTCCATGACACTTTTCTTGTTTTACAGCCTGCTCTGATTCCGGTCAAACTTTATCATTAGCTTCTCTCTAAAAGGAGAAAGTCCAATTCAACGTCCCGCCCTACTGCTGCAAGTACACCATTTGGTTTGTGGAGCCGAAAAAATTGAATTGGAAGGTACGGAGGCCCCGGAGCTAAGAGGCGCTCGGGGCTTCTTTCGGCAGAAGTCGCGCTAAGGAGAGCACTGTGAGCGGTACAATGGTCTTTGCGCGAAGAAGCCGCTTCTTCGGCTCCGGGAGCCGGAGAGAGCGGCAGCATCGGAAAGGTGAAGAAGGAAGCTGTACAACACTGGGATTGTGTGCGCAACTTGCCAACTGATAGAAAACAGTACCTTACACTTTCCTGACGTTTCCAATCACATGAACATGTAGTGGAAAAGCTTTTTGCTAAGATGTAGACGACAAGAGAGGCTAAAGAGTGGATGAGAGCTAATGACACCCATCTCTAAAAAAGGCAATTAGGAGGACTCGGAATAGTACAAACCAGCCAGCCTCCTTTTTATCCCCAGGAAGTTGATGAAGCAGCTCTTCCTGGAAAACCTTGCCAGGCACATGCAAGATGACAAAATAATGTAGTTAGCATGATTTTTCAGGGGAATTTCATGCTGAACATCACTTTAAACTCCTCTGATGAATCAACTTGACTGGTAGATGAAGGGAATATTATCTGCCTGGGCTTCAGGGAGGTTTTTGACATATCTCTACATGGCAGCACGCATCCATATGGAAGCAATAGTGCAAAGGGGAGGGAACCAGTGTCTTTTCAGTGATGCTGAGTGAAAAAACAAGAGGCAGTGGGCACTCTCTGAAATACAGGAGATTGCCATTGACCATCAGCAAATGATTCTTTACTGTGAGGGTGACTGAACCACGGCACAGACTGCCCAGAAAGATTGTGGAGCCTGGATCTTTGAAGACATTCAAAGTACACCCAGATAGACTCCTGGGCAAGAGGCTCTAGGTATCCTGGTTTAGGCAGGGGGATTGGGCCTGGTTAGCCCCACCAACCCCTTCCACTCTCATTCATTCTGTGCTAGTGAATTCTCTTCAAGATGCATTTCAAGCACTTGCATGACAAAGTTCTGTGAAGACAGAGATCCAAATGGACACGGCATCTAAGTTCCTTAAGCAGTGTTCAAGAAGAATGTAAAACTCTGGGACGAGTGTCTCTTCCCTAACTGAATCCCTTTCATGGGAAAATTCCCAGCTCTAGAAAGATCTTCTGATACGCATGCTTAAGACTGACACTGGCTGAGCAAATTTCTCCCTATGTGTATCCAAGACCAGTTAGGATCTTCACCCAAACTGCTGTCAACATAGTCACAGAATGTCTCTTGTTAAGAAGTGACAACTTCCATCAGCATGGCAACTATTGGTCCACCAAATGGATGAATGGATGGGAATTATCTGCTTGGGTTAAAAACAAAAAGAAAGAGTTGGTCTTTATTTATCAATTTCATTGCAATATTATAAGGGAAGAAAAAGACCTAAGTCCTTGACTTTCTTAACTCGAGGAAAGATTTTAAGAATTCCTTGTAAAAATGTATGATCACAATCAGACTATTGAAACCATTTGAGTTGGGAAAAGAGTTCACAAATTGTCTAGAGAGTGGCAAAGAAGCCAAGAAAAATAGGAAAGAAACAAAAAGAGAGCAGAAGCGTCAGCTTCATTGTACAAGCTCGTTCTAGAAGTGGTCTGCTGGGAAAAGGAAGCCCCAGTTGAATTTCCAATGTATTCCTGCGCTTGATTCAGTAACCGGTCAATGTAAAAACCAATCCTTTTGTACAACTTCTTCCAGCAACAAAAGCTCCAACAGGTTGACACTACCATCATGCCTGTTCCAGACATATTTCCAAGAGAAATGATGATTTTCTTGAAAACCTACTTGCATAAAAGTTGCAAGATGGTGGAGGGATTCCCACATCCTCCTTCCTCCATCTGGCTTGAAAGTAGATTTGATAAAATATGCAACAAAGCACATGATTTATAAGGTAGAGTCAAATGGATGATTTGGGAATTGATCTCTTGTTGATAGGAAACTTCATATCCACTCTGTGTGACCTTTCTAAAACAAAATGTGGAGCTGAGGCATGAATCTGCCACAACAATTGTAAAGCAAACATACACACTCCCCTTCACATGCCCCCCCTTCCACACACACCTAGGCACACACAGAGATCAGCATAGCAGATCATGAACACCTTGGAAAAGACTGAAATGCTCAATGCCTCTCTTGATGGGCAAAAGAGCTGGTGCAGTAATTCAAATGCCTGGTACAGAATTTCTGTTTCATATTTAGCTCCTATTTAAAACACAGCTTTTCATTTCATTCTATTTACAGAATATTTTCATGTCATTTGCTTCTTTAAAATTACTTAGTTCTCACCTCTTGTATGTCTAGGAATATTTTCTTCCAAAAATAGAAAAAAATAGATGCTATCTTTTCAGCAGAAAACATTGGTTGATACAATTTTAAACCATCATGATATGGAAGAATTGTTCTGTCCCTCTCAAAGGTGGAAGAAGCATTTGGATCACAGATCATCTACAATGAAATACTTGACATGTTTAAGATGCTTTCAATCAATTTTGATCGTCAATTGCTTCTTCGTTGTAAACAGTAATTTTTCAGTGAAGGGAAAGTGTGTGTGCTATATCTACATGATGTGGTCAAACCCAGTTCCTACTAATGGCCAGGCTGAACTCCAGTAAATAATGTCCCGAATGATATTTTGCCGCCTTCTTTGGCACTTCATGAAATCTTACCGTGATGAAGTGCTGAAACACAGAGATTTTCTCTTAGAGAGTGTCTCCTGTTGTAACCCGTCCCATGGATTTTATGCTGTAATTCTTATCTCTTTTAAAATTTGCTATCTTCTGTACAGTTTTCATGAACCTTTCTGTTACAGTAGTGAAAATCACAGATAAATGTCATTTTGTACAACTTTGAATTTACCCCAAGAGCTGAGAGAAAACTTGCTCCTCAGTTTCTCAGTTTCTTCTATAGTCCAACTTTGTTTCTCTACCATCAAGCTTCTCCTTTGTTGCTGCTCCAAGCCCCGTCCAAGCTGACCTTGAATACTTTCAGGGATGGGACACCCACAACTTCTCTGGGCAACCTGTTCCAGTGTTCCAGCACTCCCACAGTAAAAAAGGCCTTCCTTTCATCTAATATGTGTAGGAAATCATAAATCTAGGCATAGAAACTTGGAGTGCAGATTTGAAATTCTTTTGATTTGAAGCACATTTTATATGAATACTGACTTACTGATGACTAAAAGATGTTGATGGGCATTTGAGCTGACAAGTTTTGAAAAAGTGCACGGAAATTAAAATTGAAACCACTAAAATTAAAAACTTCTTCCCATTGTCTTTTTCCTCTCCTATTCAAAATTGCATATGTCAGATATCAGTGCTTCATGCAAACCTCTCAGATGCTCTCAGAGAAGAAGCTTTTCTTTCAGACTAAGTTGCGGTTGACGTAGAACACTAGCAGGAGTGAAAGTTTTTCTGGGCATCGGGGCAGCACCTTCTCCTTGGATTTGTGTGCAGAAAGCATTTTATCCAAACTGGAAAATAGACCCAACTCTGTTCTATTCATCATTCTTACTGCACCAGGCCTGAAGATGCTGTGAAAAGTAGCCTGTGGACCTTGAAGATAGCGCATGTGAAACAGATGAGAGGTGATGGAGAAGTTGAGAGAAGAAAGAGCATATGGCCCAGTACGGACACCAGAAAGTATTTCTTCATGTGATCATGGCAGATTGCAGGAGCCACTTGGTACTATCAAACCAGCCCGACTTGGCACTGGTGCCACCTTGGGTCTGGGAACCATCCTGCGTATCGTGGATTTTCAGGAGCCAGCAAGACACTCTTGGCCACAGGCCCCCAAACACAAACCTCGGCCCTTTTCCCTGGCAAAGAAAAGTCACCTGCCCTGCTTCTGGATGGCAGATTGCAGGAGCAACTTGGTACTATCAAACCAGCCCGACTTGGCAATGTTGCAACCTTGGGTCTGAGAAACATCCTGCGTATCGTGGATTTTCAGGAGCCAGCCGGCCTCTCCCAGCCACAGGCCCCCAAACACAATCCACGGCCCTTTTCCCTGGCAAACAACACTCACCTGCCCCGCTTCTCGATGGCAGATTGCAGGAGTCCCTGGGTAATTTCAATCCAGCCCGACTTGGCGGCGTTTCCACCTTGCGTCTGGGAATCATCCTGCATATCAAAGAATTTCAGGAGCCAGCTGGCACTCTCAGTCAAAGGCCCCCAAACACAAACCATGGCCCTTTTCCCTTGCAAACAAAACTCACCTGCCCCGCTTCTGCATGGCAGATTGCAGGAGCCACTTGGTAATATCAAACCAGCCCGACTTGGCACTGGTGCCACCTTGGGTCTGGGAACCATCCTGCGTATCGTGGATTTTCAGGAGCCAGCCGGCCACTCCCAGCCACAGGCCCCCAAACACAAACCTCGGCCCTTTTCCCTGGCAAAGAAAAGTCACCTGCCCTGCTTCTGGATGGCAGATTGCAGGAGCAACTTGGTACTATCAAACCAGCCCGACTTGGCAATGTTGCTACCTTGGGTCTGAGAAACATCCTGCGTATCGTGGATTTTCAGGAGCCAGCCGGCCTCTCCCAGCCACAGGCCCCCAAACACAAACCATGGCCCTTTTCCCTTGCAAACAAAACTCACCTGCCCCGCTTCTGCATGGCAGATTGCAGCAGCCACTTAGTGTTATCAAACCAGCCCGAATTGGCACTGTGTTGAAAGCGAAGGGAAGCCAACCCACCTTGTCGTTTATCAGCATTGACTCCAATTTATTGATTAAATCAGCCACTTTATATAACCGTGTTAATTAACTTCATGCATATTGCAAAATCCAAGCTCACTCTAGGTTAACAGAGAAAACTCTAACCCCTCCTTTTGTTTTACCATACCCATGATTGTTTCTTGAAAACAGGACCAGCGTTCCCACTGTGATATGAAAGTCAAGTATTGGAGAGTGCTTTTGTTACTTCTTTAGAAGGTTAGAATATGCCGAAAAGATGCTAGCTGGGGACTTGCAATTAATGAATTATTTGCTGTAAGTAGGTCAAATGACATGAGCTTTCAAAAAGGAAAAGTAGTCTTATTCCACCTGCCAATTCTAAAGTAGATTAATAAGCCTTAAGCAGAAGATGGATGTGAAGAGGGATATGACATTAAAAGTTAAGCAACACTGCTGACAGCAAAAGGCTTACCTGCTGCAGATACAGGAGACAAAATACTATTTTGACACAAACATTGCTATTCAGACGACAGTAAAATTCTGAGTGACAGCAAAATTTACTCAGTCATCATGACAGTAAAATTTGCTCCCATCAAAATGTGCTCATCAATTCTTAGTGTAAGCTAAGCACCTTAAGCAAAGGGTAGTTCAAGCCTAACTGGTATTTGATGGCAAAAAAGGCAACTTGGCCTGCGTTTCTCACTTCTACTCCATTCAAAAGCTTACTCTGTCTCAGATTCCTTTGGTGGGATACCAACGCAAGCCGCCAAACTGCACAAAAATGATGATTTAAAGAAAGATAGATGAGAAAAATGGAATAATGGTTCATGTTCTTTTCCTTCCAACTGCTTTGTTTGCCCTTTTAATTTTTTGAAGTCCTTTCTGGTGTCACCATGGTTGCACTGCAGCAAGTGTTGGGCTGTAAGCTGTCCATATTGCCAGCTTCTGGACTGCCTTCAGAAAACTTCCCACTGGTTTTGTCTAGAAATCACAAGCAGTAGAGATGACAAAGACTGCAGAAACCTCCTCATCTCCTTCTAGAGCAAGACCATGTCTTTCAGCCACTCTTAACTAGACAACTTTCATCAGTCATGAGGGAGTCTCATGTTCAAGAGCTAAGCAGTGGTGACAGCTGTAAATGACAAAAAGCAGACTGAAATTCTCTTGGGACTCCAGCAGAGAGCAATGAAGGAGGTTGAATTCACCTTCTTGGGAAGTTCTAAAATGCACCTTCACTTGAGCACAGGAGCTAAGCCATCGTAACCTTTGTTGAGTACGTCTGCGTAGACAGACATATTTAGACCATGTTATTTAAGCCACGTTATCATCTCTAGCTGCTAAGCTGCACTTCTTGCAAAGTATCTGCAACGTATTTTACAGGGTGGGCTTTGATGTGTAATCCCTGAGTAATATTGCAAAGAGAAGTACTTGGGGTGTGGGGTGGGGGGGGAGCCGCAACTCTTAGGTTTTTCAAATCATGGTTCCATTTGAAAGTCAAAAAAGATGTCAAACCTTTCTTTCCTAGACCTATTACCAGCACAAACTGTACCAGAATTTATGACCTGTAACTGTACCGTGGACGCTCTTTCTCTGGACTATTCCTTAAGAAACAAAGTCCTCACTAGAAATAAAACAAAATTAGCCAAGTATTGGCCTGGATTAGTTCCAAGGCTCTGTACTAAAGGCCAAACACGTGTAATAATAGTAACGAGTGGACTAAAAGTTAAATCAATAGAGCATGACTCAGTTCAAAGACATCTTGTGTCCTAATGTTCTCACAGAAGACTGTAAAAACCTGTCTATTTTTGTGGGTTTCTTTTATCCATTTAGCTGTACCTTCTACTTCTCTCCACTGTCTGAGAACATTGATGATAAGGTTGGATGACCTCATGTCAACTTGTAGAAGTAAAGAAAGAGAAGCCAGTAAAGAAAGGCAAATTTGTTAATTGCAGGTGGAAAGAGGGAGGCCAACAAAAGAAAACAAAAGAACAGTACTAATGAAATGCTCCCCTGTCTTCTGTGAAAAGTAAAGGCACAGACAAGAAAGAACAAGTGCAAAATTCTCACTAGAGAAACGCACTTGATCTGACTCAAGTATTTTGCGGTACATTTCTTGCTGTTTTCTCATGCCAAACATATTAACCATTGAAGGTGTCCCTTTCCTCTCTCTGGAATACAGCTAGGAAGATGGCTGTGTCATTGCTGACAAGCTGCCATTCTCAGAGGTGTCCAGCTGAAAGTCCTAGATCAATTGATTTGCTCTGTCACTTTGATATGGCATGACTTACAGTTTCAGCACCTGAACTTGCCAGCCCTACAATTCTTTGCCCCTTGAATGCTTAGATAGGCTCCTTGGCAACTGGCATTTGTAAGGACTTGAAACTATGCAGAATTTGCACCGTGAGATGATGCCAAATGAGTCACACCGGTAGATTAACTGGGGCATGCAAGGCAGAGAGAGGGAAATGAGAGCACAAGAAGAGAGTACACAAGAAGAGAGTACAATCTCCTTTTTTCTGAAACACTGAAGAGATCAAAGTGAACACAAATCCTCCTAGGGGTAGTTCTTGCAAAAGACTAAGAGTTCTTTTTGTGTTCACAGGCCTGGAATACTTAGCTTTGGATGACGGCAAAATGCAGATGACAAAACGAGGCCTTGAAGTCACATCCAGTATGAAGCAGTAGGAAAGAGGAAAGCAGCTGAGAGCGTCAACCCTGCTAAGTAGTCTCAGTATTCTTCTTGACATGAGCAGAAATTTGAAATGAGTCTCTGAAAATGACAAAGGAGGCAGAAGAAAAGGGAGCGATGACTCCTCTGGCATAGTGCTTCCTAACAGGGATCTTCAAAATGTCAAGGTTGTATCATCCTTTCAACTGAAGGAAGGTATGAAAACAACAGGAAGGAAATGGCATCCAATACTCTGGGCAGTGTACTTCTAGACAGAAAGGCCACTGATGGAAAACCAACTAAACTGGCACCAATGCAGCAGCATTGTACTAAAGCCAGAAACGTCCAGCGCTTTGTTCTCTGCCATTCCATTCAGATGCACACAGCAGCTCTGCAACATTCCTACTGATCATCTCTTTGGCAAAGTGGGAGTGAGGGTCCGTGGTGATGCAGAGTCCCCAGGCAGATGCAAAGGAGAGCTGCTTTCTTGCAAAAACCAGGCTTTTGAAACACTCAGGCCTTTCTCATTTCCATAGCTTTAAGCCATAACAAACACAATTCAACCAACCACCATGCACCACGCTGTGAACACACGACGCTTCTAGAACTTGTTGATCTACCTCGAAGTCAGCTGCCTCACCTTGCCACAGTCCTTTTCTACTTAGCCAAAGTAATGGGCCTCAGCCCAAGGCCTTCCTTTTGTAAGCTTCTAGCTCTATGCAGCAGCAAACCACTACTTTCTTCTGTGCCAAGACTTTAGGTAGACGATTTGCATCTGCCCTCCTTCCAGTGAAACCTAATGGCGAGAGAAAAGCCTCTCAGAGATGTTCAGTCATTCCATTTTCTAGACAGGCCAAATCCAAAGAAAAGCAAGCTATGGCATTGTGTACTTGCTCTTACAAAACACCTGCTGCCCTCTGACAATCAACTAGCAGAAAACCAGCCAAACTGAGACTTGAGGAAAACAACCCTTGGAAGGGAATAATGATGTGATCAATCAAGACAACACTTTTCCAGGCTACCGAGATACTGGAAATGTCAGCAAAGGCTTGAGAGCAAAGGCTGAACTAATGGGAAAAGGGTAAAAGAATCCCAAGAAAAACATGACCAAAGGTTAAAACAATTCCAAGAAGAACATAGGCAACTAACCTGTTGAAGCCTTCAGAAAAACAGTGGCCGCTGATTTACATAGGCCATTCAAGTTACTTGACCCGTGCACCTTCCACTCCTTTTTCGGCACCATATGGAGTGAATTGAGACCATGGAATCACAATTCCTTGGATTCTGTTCTTAACTTCAGGAGAGAAGTACAGCAGCTGAAGTACCTGTTACTGATGTGATACCCAGGAACACCGAGTTGACACATTTCTTTCTTGGCCAATCACAACAAGCAAGGCTAAGAGGATAAGGCTGGCTTATTTCCATGACACTTTTCTTGTTTTACAGCCTGCTCTGATTCCGGTCAAACTTTTTCATTAGCTTCTCTCTAAAAGGAGAAAGTCCAATTCAACGTCCCGCCCTACTGCTGCAAGTACACCATTTGGTTTGTGGAGCCGAAAAAATTGAATTGGAAGGTACGGAGGCCCCGGAGCTAAGAGGCGCTCGGGGCTTCTTTCGGCAGAAGTCGCGCTAAGGAGAGCACTGTGAGCGGTACAATGGTCTTTGCGCGAAGAAGCCGCTTCTTCGGCTCAGGGAGCCGGAGAGAGCGGCAGCATCGGAAAGGTGAAGAAGGAAGCTGTACAACACTGGGATTGTGTGCGCAACTTGCCAACTGATAGAAAACAGTACCTTACACTTTCCTGACGTTTCCAATCACATGAACATGTAGTGGAAAAGCTTTTTGCTAAGATGTAGACGACAAGAGAGGCTAAAGAGTGGATGAGAGCTAATGACACCCATCTCTAAAAAAGGCAATTAGGAGGACTCGGAATAGTACAAACCAGCCAGCCTCCTTTTTATCCCCAGGAAGTTGATGAAGCAGCTCTTCCTGGAAAACCTTGCCAGGCACATGCAAGATGACAAAATAATGTAGTTAGCATGATTTTTCAGGGGAATTTCATGCTGAACATCACTTTAAACTCCTCTGATGAATCAACTTGACTGGTAGATGAAGGGAATATTATCTGCCTGGGCTTCAGGGAGGTTTTTGACATATCTCTACATGGCAGCACGCATCCATATGGAAGCAATAGTGCAAAGGGGAGGGAACCAGTGTCTTTTCAGTGATGCTGAGTGAAAAAACAAGAGGCAGTGGGCACTCTCTGAAATACAGGAGATTGCCATTGACCATCAGCAAATGATTCTTTACTGTGAGGGTGACTGAACCACGGCACAGACTGCCCAGAAAGATTGTGGAGCCTGGATCTTTGAAGACATTCAAAGTACACCCAGATAGACTCCTGGGCAAGAGGCTCTAGGTATCCTGGTTTAGGCAGGGGGATTGGGCCTGGTTAGCCCCACCAACCCCTTCCACTCTCATTCATTCTGTGCTAGTGAATTCTCTTCAAGATGCATTTCAAGCACTTGCATGACAAAGTTCTGTGAAGACAGAGATCCAAATGGACACGGCATCTAAGTTCCTTAAGCAGTGTTCAAGAAGAATGTAAAACTCTGGGACGAGTGTCTCTTCCCTAACTGAATCCCTTTCATGGGAAAATTCCCAGCTCTAGAAAGATCTTCTGATACGCATGCTTAAGACTGACACTGGCTGAGCAAATTTCTCCCTATGTGTATCCAAGACCAGTTAGGATCTTCACCCAAAGTGCTGTCAACATAGTCACAGAATGTCTCTTGTTAAGAAGTGACAACTTCCATCAGCATGGCAACTATTGGTCCACCAAATGGATGAATGGATGGGAATTATCTGCTTGGGTTAAAAACAAAAAGAAAGAGTTGGTCTTTATTTATCAATTTCATTGCAATATTATAAGGGAAGAAAAAGACCTAAGTCCTTGACTTTCTTAACTCGAGGAAAGATTTTAAGAATTCCTTGTAAAAATGTATGATCACAATCAGACTATTGAAACCATTTGAGTTGGGAAAAGAGTTCACAAATTGTCTAGAGAGTGGCAAAGAAGCCAAGAAAAATAGGAAAGAAACAAAAAGAGAGCAGAAGCGTCAGCTTCATTGTACAAGCTCGTTCTAGAAGTGGTCTGCTGGGAAAAGGAAGCCCCAGTTGAATTTCCAATGTATTCCTGCGCTTGATTCAGTAACCGGTCAATGTAAAAACCAATCCTTTTGTACAACTTCTTCCAGCAACAAAAGCTCCAACAGGTTGACACTACCATCATGCCTGTTCCAGACATATTTCCAAGAGAAATGATGATTTTCTTGAAAACCTACTTGCATAAAAGTTGCAAGATGGTGGAGGGATTCCCACATCCTCCTTCCTCCATCTGGCTTGAAAGTAGATTTGATAAAATATGCAACAAAGCACATGATTTATAAGGTAGAGTCAAATGGATGATTTGGGAATTGATCTCTTGTTGATAGGAAACTTCATATCCACTCTGTGTGACCTTTCTAAAACAAAATGTGGAGCTGAGGCATGAATCTGCCACAACAATTGTAAAGCAAACATACACACTCCCCTTCACATGCCCCCCCTTCCACACACACCTAGGCACACACAGAGATCAGCATAGCAGATCATGAACACCTTGGAAAAGACTGAAATGCTCAATGCCTCTCTTGATGGGCAAAAGAGCTGGTGCAGTAATTCAAATGCCTGGTACAGAATTTCTGTTTCATATTTAGCTCCTATTTAAAACACAGCTTTTCATTTCATTCTATTTACAGAATATTTTCATGTCATTTGCTTCTTTAAAATTACTTAGTTCTCACCTCTTGTATGTCTAGGAATATTTTCTTCCAAAAATAGAAAAAAACAGATGCTATCTTTTCAGCAGAAAACATTGGTTGATACAATTTTAAACCATCATGATATGGAAGAATTGTTCTGTCCCTCTCAAAGGTGGAAGAAGCATTTGGATCACAGATCATCTACAATGAAATACTTGACATGTTTAAGATGCTTTCAATCAATTTTGATCGTCAATTGCTTCTTCGTTGTAAACAGTAATTTTTCAGTGAAGGGAAAGTGTGTGTGCTATATCTACATGATGTGGTCAAACCCAGTTCCTACTAATGGCCAGGCTGAACTCCAGTAAATAATGTCCCGAATGATATTTTGCCGCCTTCTTTGGCACTTCATGAAATCTTACCGTGATGAAGTGCTGAAACACAGAGATTTTCTCTTAGAGAGTGTCTCCTGTTGTAACCCGTCCCATGGATTTTATGCTGTAATTCTTATCTCTTTTAAAATTTGCTATCTTCTGTACAGTTTTCATGAACCTTTCTGTTACAGTAGTGAAAATCACAGATAAATGTCATTTTGTACAACTTTGAATTTACCCCAAGAGCTGAGAGAAAACTTGCTCCTCAGTTTCTCAGTTTCTTCTATAGTCCAACTTTGTTTCTCTACCATCAAGCTTCTCCTTTGTTGCTGCTCCAAGCCCCGTCCAAGCTGACCTTGAATACTTTCAGGGATGGGACACCCACAACTTCTCTGGGCAACCTGTTCCAGTGTTCCAGCACTCCCACAGTAAAAAAGGCCTTCCTTTCATCTAATATGTGTAGGAAATCATAAATCTAGGCATAGAAACTTGGAGTGCAGATTTGAAATTCTTTTGATTTGAAGCACATTTTATATGAATACTGACTTACTGATGACTAAAAGATGTTGATGGGCATTTGAGCTGACAAGTTTTGAAAAAGTGCACGGAAATTAAAATTGAAACCACTAAAATTAAAAACTTCTTCCCATTGTCTTTTTCCTCTCCTATTCAAAATTGCATATGTCAGATATCAGTGCTTCATGCAAACCTCTCAGATGCTCTCAGAGAAGAAGCTTTTCTTTCAGACTAAGTTGCGGTTGACGTAGAACACTAGCAGGAGTGAAAGTTTTTCTGGGCATCGGGGCAGCACCTTCTCCTTGGATTTGTGTGCAGAAAGCATTTTATCCAAACTGGAAAATAGACCCAACTCTGTTCTATTCATCATTCTTACTGCACCAGGCCTGAAGATGCTGTGAAAAGTAGCCTGTGGACCTTGAAGATAGCGCATGTGAAACAGATGAGAGGTGATGGAGAAGTTGAGAGAAGAAAGAGCATATGGCCCAGTACGGACACCAGAAAGTATTTCTTCATGTGATCATGGCAGATTGCAGGAGCCACTTGGTACTATCAAACCAGCCCGACTTGGCACTGGTGCCACCTTGGGTCTGGGAACCATCCTGCGTATCGTGGATTTTCAGGAGCCAGCAAGACACTCTTGGCCACAGGCCCCCAAACACAAACCTCGGCCCTTTTCCCTGGCAAAGAAAAGTCACCTGCCCTGCTTCTGGATGGCAGATTGCAGGAGCAACTTGGTACTATCAAACCAGCCCGACTTGGCAATGTTGCTACCTTGGGTCTGAGAAACATCCTGCGTATCGTGGATTTTCAGGAGCCAGCCGGCCTCTCCCAGCCACAGGCCCCCAAACACAATCCACGGCCCTTTTCCCTGGCAAACAACACTCACCTGCCCCGCTTTTCGATGGCAGATTGCAGGAGTCCCTGGGTAATTTCAATCCAGCCCGACTTGGCGGCGTTTCCACCTTGCGTCTGGTAATCATCCTGCATATCAAAGAATTTCAGGAGCCAGCCGGCACTCTCAGTCACAGGCCCTTAAACACAGACCTCGGCCCTCTTACCTGGCCAAAAAAACTCACCTGCCCCGCTTCTGCATGGCAGATTGCAGGAGCCACTTGGTAATATCAAACCAGCCCGACTTGGCACTGGTGCCACCTTGGGTCTGGGAACCATCCTGCGTATCGTGGATTTTCAGGAGCCAGCCGGCCACTCCCAGCCACAGGCCCCCAAACACAAACCTCGGCCCTTTTCCCTGGCAAAGAAAAGTCACCTGCCCTGCTTCTGCATGGCAGATTGCAGGAGCAACTTGGTACTATCAAACCAGCCCGACTTGGCAATGTTGCTACCTTGGGTCTGAGAAACATCCTGCGTATCGTGGATTTTCAGGAGCCAGCCGGCCTCTCCCAGCCACAGGCCCCCAAACACAATCCACGGCCCTTTTCCCTGGCAAACAAAACTCACCTGCCCCGCTTCTGCATGGCAGATTGCAGCAGCCACTTAGTGCTATCAAACCAGCCCGAATTGGCACTGTGTTGAAAGCGAAGGGAAGCCAACCCACCTTGTCGTTTATCAGCATTGACTCCAATTTATTGATTAAATCAGCCACTTTATATAACCGTGTTAATTAACTTCATGCATATTGCAAAATCCAAGCTCACTCTAGGTTAACAGAGAAAACTCTAACCCCTCCTTTTGTTTTACCATACCCATGATTGTTTCTTGAAAACAGGACCAGCGTTCCCACTGTGATATGAAAGTCAAGTATTGGAGAGTGCTTTTGTTACTTCTTTAGAAGGTTAGAATATGCCGAAAAGATGCTAGCTGGGGACTTGCAATTAATGAATTATTTGCTGTAAGTAGGTCAAATGACATGAGCTTTCAAAAAGGAAAAGTAGTCTTATTCCACCTGCCAATTCTAAAGTAGATTAATAAGCCTTAAGCAGAAGATGGATGTGAAGAGGGATATGACATGAAAGGTTAAGCAACACTGCTGACAGCAAAAGGCTTACCTGCTGCAGATACAGGAGACAAAATACTATTTTGACACAAACATTGCTATTCAGACGACAGTAAAATTCTGAGTGACAGCAAAATTTACTCAGTCATCATGACAGTAAAATTTGCTCCCATCAAAATGTGCTCATCAATTCTTAGTGTAAGCTAAGCACCTTAAGCAAAGGGTAGTTCAAGCCTAACTGGTATTTGATGGCAAAAAAGGCAACTTGGCCTGCGTTTCTCACTTCTACTCCATTCAAAAGCTTACTCTGTCTCAGATTCCTTTGGTGGGATACCAACGCAAGCCGCCAAACTGCACAAAAATGATGATTTAAAGAAAGATAGATGAGAAAAATGGAATAATGGTTCATGTTCTTTTCCTTCCAACTGCTTTGTTTGCCCTTTTAATTTTTTGAAGTCCTTTCTGGTGTCACCATGGTTGCACTGCAGCAAGTGTTGGGCTGTAAGCTGTCCATATTGCCAGCTTCTGGACTGCCTTCAGAAAACTTCACACTGGTTTTGTCTAGAAATCACAAGCAGTAGAGATGACAAAGACTGCAGAAACCTCCTCATCTCCTTCTAGAGCAAGACCATGTCTTTCAGCCACTCTTAACTAGACAACTTTCATCAGTCATGAGGGAGTCTCATGTTCAAGAGCTAAGCAGTGGTGACAGCTGTAAATGACAAAAAGCAGACTGAAATTCTCTTGGGACTCCAGCAGAGAGCAATGAAGGAGGTTGAATTCACCTTCTTGGGAAGTTCTAAAATGCACGTTCACTTGAGCACAGGAGCTAAGCCATCGTAACCTTTGTTGAGTACGTCTGCGTAGACAGACATATTTAGACCATGTTATTTAAGCCACGTTATCATCTCTAGCTGCTAAGCTGCACTTCTTGCAAAGTATCTGCAACGTATTTTACAGGGTGGGCTTTGATGTGTAATCCCTGAGTAATATTGCAAAGAGAAGTACTTGGGGTGTGGGGTGGGGGGGGAGCCACAACTCTTAGGTTTTTCAAATCATGGTTCCATTTGAAAGTCAAAAAAGATGTCAAACCTTTCTTTCCTAGACCTATTACCAGCACAAACTGTACCAGAATTTATGACCTGTAACTGTACCGTGGACGCTCTTTCTCTGGACTATTCCTTAAGAAACAAAGTCCTCACTAGAAATAAAACAAAATTAGCCAAGTATTGGCCTGGATTAGTTCCAAGGCTCTGTACTAAAGGCCAAACACGTGTAATAATAGTAACGAGTGGACTAAAAGTTAAATCAATAGAGCATGACTCAGTTCAAAGACATCTTGTGTCCTAATGTTCTCACAGAAGACTGTAAAAACCTGTCTATTTTTGTGGGTTTCTTTTATCCATTTAGCTGTACCTTCTACTTCTCTCCACTGTCTGAGAACATTGATGATAAGGTTGGATGACCTCATGTCAACTTGTAGAAGTAAAGAAAGAGAAGCCAGTAAAGAAAGGCAAATTTGTTAATTGCAGGTGGAAAGAGGGAGGCCAACAAAAGAAAACAAAAGAACAGTACTAATGAAATGCTCCCCTGTCTTCTGTGAAAAGTAAAGGCACAGACAAGAAAGAACAAGTGCAAAATTCTCACTAGAGAAACGCACTTGATCTGACTCAAGTGTTTTGCGGTACATTTCTTGCTGTTTTCTCATGCCAAACATATTAACCATTGAAGGTGTCCCTTTCCTCTCTCTGGAATACAGCTAGGAAGATGGCTGTGTCATTGCTGACAAGCTGCCATTCTCAGAGGTGTCCAGCTGAAAGTCCTAGATCAATTGATTTGCTCTGTCACTTTGATATGGCATGACTTACAGTTTCAGCACCTGAACTTGCCAGCCCTACAATTCTTTGCCCCTTGAATGCTTAGATAGGCTCCTTGGCAACTGGCATTTGTAAGGACTTGAAACTATGCAGAATTTGCACCGTGAGATGATGCCAAATGAGTCACACCGGTAGATTAACTGGGGCATGCAAGGCAGAGAGAGGGAAATGAGAGCACAAGAAGAGAGTACACAAGAAGAGAGTACAATCTCCTTTTTTCTGAAACACTGAAGAGATCAAAGTGAACACAAATCCTCCTAGGGGTAGTTCTTGCAAAAGACTAAGAGTTCTTTTTGTGTTCACAGGCCTGGAATACTTAGGTTTGGATGACGGCAAAATGCAGATGACAAAACGAGGCCTTGAAGTCACATCCAGTATGAAGCAGTAGGAAAGAGGAAAGCAGCTGAGAGCGTCAACCCTGCTAAGTAGTCTCAGTATTCTTCTTGACATGAGCAGAAATTTGAAATGAGTCTCTGAAAATGACAAAGGAGGCAGAAGAAAAGGGAGCGATGACTCCTCTGGCATAGTGCTTCCTAACAGGGATCTTCAAAATGTCAAGGTTGTATCATCCTTTCAACTGAAGGAAGGTATGAAAACAACAGGAAGGAAATGGCATCCAATACTCTGGGCAGTGTACTTCTAGACAGAAAGGCCACTGATGGAAAACCAACTAAACTGGCACCAATGCAGCAGCATTGTACTAAAGCCAGAAACGTCCAGCGCTTTGTTCTCTGCCATTCCATTCAGATGCACACAGCAGCTCTGCAACATTCCTACTGATCATCTCTTTGGCAAAGTGGGAGTGAGGGTCCGTGGTGATGCAGAGTCCCCAGGCAGATGCAAAGGAGAGCTGCTTTCTTGCAAAAACCAGGCTTTTGAAACACTCAGGCCTTTCTCATTTCCATAGCTTTAAGCCATAACAAACACAATTCAACCAACCACCATGCACCACGCTGTGAACACACGACGCTTCTAGAACTTGTTGATCTACCTCGAAGTCAGCTGCCTCACCTTGCCACAGTCCTTTTCTACTTAGCCAAAGTAATGGGCCTCAGCCCAAGGCCTTCCTTTTGTAAGCTTCTAGCTCTATGCAGCAGCAAACCACTACTTTCTTCTGTGCCAAGACTTTAGGTAGACGATTTGCATCTGCCCTCCTTCCAGTGAAACATAATGGCGAGAGAAAAGCCTCTCAGAGATGTTCAGTCATTCCATTTCCTAGACAGGCCAAATCCAAAGAAAAGCAAGCTATGGCATTGTGTACTTGCTCTTACAAAACACCTGCTGCCCTCTGACAATCAACTAGCAGAAAACCAGCCAAACTGAGACTTGAGGAAAACAACCCTTGGAAGGGATCAATCAAGACAACACTTTTCCAGGCTACCGAGATACTGGAAATGTCAGCAAAGGCTTGAGAGCAAAGGCTGAACTAATGGGAAAAGGGTAAAAGAATCCCAAGAAAAACATGACCAAAGGTTAAAACAATTCCAAGAAGAACATAGGCAACTAACCTGTTGAAGCCTTCAGAAAAACAGTGGCCGCTGATTTACATAGGCCATTCAAGTTAATTGACCCGTGCACCTTCCACTCCTTTTTCGGCACCATATGGAGTGAATTGAGACCATGGAATCACAATTCCTTGGATTCTGTTCTTAACTTCAGGAGAGAAGTACAGCAGCTGAAGTACCTGTTACTGATGTGATACCCAGGAACACCGAGTTGACACATTTCTTTCTTGGCCAATCACAACAAGCAAGGCTAAGAGGATAAGGCTGGCTTATTTCCATGACACTTTTCTTGTTTTACAGCCTGCTCTGATTCCGGTCAAACTTTTTCATTAGCTTTTCTCTAAAAGGAGAAAGTCCAATTCAACGTCCCGCCCTACTGCTGCAAGTATACCATTTGGTTTGTGGAGCCGAAAAAATTGAATTGGAAGGTACAGAGCCCCCGGAGCTAAGAGGCGCTCGGGGCGTCTTTTGGCAGAAGCCGCGCTAAGAGAGCACTGTGAGCGGTACAATCGTCTTTGCGCGAAGAAGCCGCTTCTTCGGCTCCGGGAGCCGGAGAGAGCGGCAGCATCGGAAAGGTGAAGAAGGAAACTGTACAATACTGGGATTGTATGCGCAGCTTGCCAATTGATAGAAAACAGTACATTACCACTTTCCTGACTTTTCCAATCACATGAACATTCGATAGGAAGTTATTTTGGACAACTTTTGTTTCCTTCATGCCAAACACTTGGCAGACCTCCGTGCAACGTCCAGAACACGATGGGAGATGTTTTCTGTGCTCCCGCAGGTTTTCCTTGCCAGACAGAGTGGAAAAGCTTTCTACTAGCATGTAGACCACAAAAGACGCTAAAGACGAAGGTACGATGCTCTCCGGAGCTAAGCGCCGCTCCCGGGCTTCTTTCGGCAGAAGCCGCGCTAAGAGAGCACTGTGAGCGGTACAATGGTCTTTGCGCGAAGAAGCCGCTTCTTCGGCTCCGGTAGCCGGAGAGAGCGGCAGCATCGGAAAGGTGAAGAAGGAAGCTGTACAACACGGGGATTGTGTGCGCAGCTTGCCAACTGATAGAAAACAGTACCTTACACTTTCCTGATGTTTCCAATCACATGAACATGTAGTGGAAAAGCTTTTTGCTAAGATGTAGACGACAAGAGAGGCTAAAGAGTGGATGAGAGCTAATGACACCCATCTCTAAAAAAGGCAATTAGGAGGACTCGGAATAGTACAAACCATCCAGCCTCCTTTTTATCCCCAGGAAGTTGATGAAGCAGCTCTTCCTGGAAAACCTTGCCAGGCACATGCAAGATGACAAAATAATGTAGTTAGCATGATTTTTCAGGGGAATTTCATGCTGAACATCACTTTAAACTCCTCTGATGATTCAACTTGACTGGTAGATGAAGGGAATATTATCTGCCTGGGCTTCAGGGAGGTTTTTGACATATCTCTACATGGCAGCACGCATCCATATGGAAGCAATAGTGCAAAGGGGAGGGAACCAGTGTCTTTTCAGTGATGCTGAGTGAAAAAACAAGAGGCAGTGGGCACTCTCTGAAATACAGGAGATTGCCATTGACCATCAGCAAATGATTCTTTACTGTGAGGGTGACTGAACCACGGCACAGACTGCCCAGAAAGATTGTGGAGCCTGGATCTTTGAAGACATTCAAAGTACACCCAGATAGACTCCTGGGCAAGAGGCTCTGAGTATCCTGGTTTAGGCAGGGGGATTGGGCCTGGTTAGCCCCACCAACCCCTTCCACTCTCATTCATTCTGGGCTAGTGAATTCTCTTCAAGATGCATTTCAAGCACTTGCATGACAAAGTTCTGTGAAGACAGAGATCCAAATGGACACGGCATCTAAGTTCCTTAAGCAGTGTTCAAGAAGAATGTAAAACTCTGGGACGAGTGTCTCTTCCCTAACTGAATCCCTTTCATGGGAAAATTCCCAGCTCTAGAAAGATCTTCTGATACGCATGCTTAAGACTGACACTGGCTGAGCAAATTTCTCCCTATGTGTATCCAAGACCAGTTAGGATCTTCACCCAAAGTGCTGTCAACATAGTCACAGAATGTCTCTTGTTAAGAAGTGACAACTTCCATCAGCATGGCAACTATTGGTCCACCAAATGGATGAATGGATGGGAATTATCTACTTGAGTTAAAAACAAAAAGAAAGAGTTGGTCTTTATTTATCAATTTCATTGCAATATTATAAGGGAAGAAAAAGACCTAAGTCCTTGACTTTCTTAACTCGAGGAAAGATTTTAAGAATTCCTTGTAAAAATGTATGATCACAATCAGACTATTGAAACCATTTGAGTTGGGAAAAGAGTTCACAAATTGTCTAGAGAGTGGCAAAGAAGCCAAGAAAAATAGGAAAGAAACAAAAAGAGAGCAGAAGCGTCAGCTTCATTGTACAAGCTCGTTCTAGAAGTGGTCTGCTGGGAAAAGGAAGCCCCAGTTGAATTTCCAATGTATTCCTGCGCTTGATTCAGTAACTGGTCAATGTAAAAACCAATCCTTTTGTACAACTTCTTCCAGCAACAAAAACTCCAACAGGTTGACACTACCATCATGCCTGTTCCAGACATATTTCCAAGAGAAATGATGATTTTCTTGAAAACCTACTTGCATAAAAGTTGCAAGATGGTGGAGGGATTCCCACATCCTCCTTCCTCCATCTGGCTTGAAAGTAGATTTGATAAAATATGCAACAAAGCACATGATTTATAAGGTAGAGTCAAATGGATGATTTGGGAATTGATCTCTTGTTGATAGGAAACTTCATATCCACTCTGTGTGACCTTTCTAAAACAAAATGTGGAGCTGAGGCATGAATCTGCCACAACAATTGTAAAGCAAACATACACACTCCCCTTCACATGCCCCCCCTTCCACACACACCTAGGCACACACAGAGATCAGCATAGCAGATCATGAACACCTTGGAAAAGACTGAAATGCTCAATGCCTCTCTTGATGGGCAAAAGAGCTGGTGCAGTAATTCAAATGCCTGGTACAGAATTTCTGTTTCATATTTAGCTCCTATTTAAAACACAGCTTTTCATTTCATTCTATTTACAGAATATTTTCATGTCATTTGCTTCTTTAAAATTACTTAGTTCTCACCTCTTGTATGTCTAGGAATATTTTCTTCCAAAAATAGAAAAAAATAGATGATATCTTTTCAGCAGAAAACATTGGTTGATACAATTTTAAACCATCATGATATGGAAGAATTGTTCTGTCCCTCTCAAAGGTGGAAGAAGCATTTGGATCACAGATCATCTACAATGAAATACTTGACATGTTTAAGATGCTTTCAATCAATTTTGATCGTCAATTGCTTCTTCGTTGTAAACAGTAATTTTTCAGTGAAGGGAAAGTGTGTGTGCTATATCTACATGATGTGGTCAAACCCAGTTCCTACTAATGGCCAGGCTGAACTCCAGTAAATAATGTCCCGAATGATATTTTGCCGCCTTCTTTGGCACTTCATGAAATCTTACCGTGATGAAGTGCTGAAACACAGAGATTTTCTCTTAGAGAGTGTCTCCTGTTGTAACCCGTCCCATGGATTTTATGCTGTAATTCTTATCTCTTTTAAAATTTGCTATCTTCTGTACAGTTTTCATGAACCTTTCTGTTACAGTAGTGAAAATCACAGATAAATGTCATTTTGTACAACTTTGAATTTACCCCAAGAGCTGAGAGAAAACTTGCTCCTCAGTTTCTCAGTTTCTTCTATAGTCCAACTTTGTTTCTCTACCATCAAGCTTCTCATTTGTTGCTGCTCCAAGCCCCGTCCAAGCTGACCTTGAATACTTTCAGGGATGGGACACCCACAACTTCTCTGGGCAACCTGTTCCAGTGTTCCAGCACTCCCACAGTAAAAAAGGCCTTCCTTTCATCTAATATGTGTAGGAAATCATAAATCTAGGCATAGAAACTTGGAGTGCAGATTTGAAATTCTTTTGATTTGAAGCACATTTTATATGAATACTGACTTACTGATGACTAAAAGATGTTGATGGGCATTTGAGCTGACAAGTTTTGAAAAAGTGCACGGAAATTAAAATTGAAACCACTAAAATTAAAAACTTCTTCCCATTGTCTTTTTCCTCTCCTATTCAAAATTGCATATGTCAGATATCAGTGCTTCATGCAAACCTCTCAGATGCTCTCAGAGAAGAAGCTTTTCTTTCAGACTAAGTTGCGGTTGACGTAGAACACTAGCAGGAGTGAAAGTTTTTCTGGGCATCGGGGCAGCACCTTCTCCTTGGATTTGTGTGCAGAAAGCATTTTATCCAAACTGGAAAATAGACCCAACTCTGTTCTATTCATCATTCTTACTGCACCAGGCCTGAAGATGCTGTGAAAAGTAGCCTGTGGACCTTGAAGATAGCGCATGTGAAACAGATGAGAGGTGATGGAGAAGTTGAGAGAAGAAAGAGCATATGGCCCAGTACGGACACCAGAAAGTATTTCTTCATGTGATCATGGCAGATTGCAGGAGCCACTTGGTACTATCAAACCAGCCCGACTTGGCACTGGTGCCACCTTGGGTCTGGGAACCATCCTGCGTATCGTGGATTTTCAGGAGCCAGCAAGACACTCTTGGCCACAGGCCCCCAAACACAAACCTCGGCCCTTTTCCCTGGCAAAGAAAAGTCACCTGCCCTGCTTCTGGATGGCAGATTGCAGGAGCAACTTGGTACTATCAAACCAGCCCGACTTGGCAATGTTGCAACCTTGGGTCTGAGAAACATCCTGCGTATCGTGGATTTTCAGGAGCCAGCCGGCCTCTCCCAGCCACAGGCCCCCAAACACAAACCTCGGCCCTTTTCCCTGGCAAACAACACTCACCTGCCCCGCTTCTCGATGGCAGATTGCAGGAGTCCCTGGGTAATTTCAATCCAGCCCGACTTGGCGGCGTTTCCACCTTGCGTCTGGGAATCATCCTGCATATCAAAGAATTTCAGGAGCCAGCCGGCACTCTCAGTCACAGGCCCCCAAACACAAACCATGGCCCTTTTCCCTTGCAAACAAAACTCACCTGCCCCGCTTCTGCATGGCAGATTGCAGCAGCCACTTAGTGTTATCAAACCAGCCCGAATTGGCACTGTGTTGAAAGCGAAGGGAAGCCAACCCACCTTGTCGTTTATCAGCATTGACTCCAATTTATTGATTAAATCAGCCACTTTATATAACCGTGTTAATTAACTTCATGCATATTGCAAAATCCAAGCTCACTCTAGGTTAACAGAGAAAACTCTAACCCCTCCTTTTGTTTTACCATACCCATGATTGTTTCTTGAAAACAGGACCAGCGTTTCCACTGTGATATGAAAGTCAAGTATTGGAGAGTGCTTTTGTTACTTCTTTAGAAGGTTAGAATATGCCGAAAAGATGCTAGCTGGGGACTTGCAATTAATGAATTATTTGCTGTAAGTAGGTCAAATGACATGAGCTTTCAAAAAGGAAAAGTAGTCTTATTCCACCTGCCAATTCTAAAGTAGATTAATAAGCCTTAAGCAGAAGATGGATGTGAAGAGGGATATGACATGAAAGGTTAAGCAACACTGCTGACAGCAAAAGGCTTACCTGCTGCAGATACAGGAGACAAAATACTATTTTGACACAAACATTGCTATTCAGACGACAGTAAAATTCTGAGTGACAGCAAAATTTACTCAGTCATCATGACAGTAAAATTTGCTCCCATCAAAATGTGCTCATCAATTCTTAGTGTAAGCTAAGCACCTTAAGCAAAGGGTAGTTCAAGCCTAACTGGTATTTGATGGCAAAAAAGGCAACTTGGCCTGCGTTTCTCACTTCTACTCCATTCAAAAGCTTACTCTGTCTCAGATTCCTTTGGTGGGATACCAACGCAAGCCGCCAAACTGCACGAAAATGATGATTTAAAGAAAGATAGATGAGAAAAATGGAATAATGGTTCATGTTCTTTTCCTTCCAACTGCTTTGTTTGCCCTTTTAATTTTTTGAAGTCCTTTCTGGTGTCACCATGGTTGCACTGCAGCAAGTGTTGGGCTGTAAGCTGTCCATATTGCCAGCTTCTGGACTGCCTTCAGAAAACTTCCCACTGGTTTTGTCTAGAAATCACAAGCAGTAGAGATGACAAAGACTGCAGAAACCTCCTCATCTCCTTCTAGAGCAAGACCATGTCTTTCAGCCACTCTTAACTAGACAACTTTCATCAGTCATGAGGGAGTCTCATGTTCAAGAGCTAAGCAGTGGTGACAGCTGTAAATGACAAAAAGCAGACTGAAATTCTCTTGGGACTCCAGCAGAGAGCAATGAAGGAGGTTGAATTCACCTTCTTGGGAAGTTCTAAAATGCACGTTCACTTGAGCACAGGAGCTAAGCCATCGTAACCTTTGTTGAGTACGTCTGCGTAGACAGACATATTTAGACCATGTTATTTAAGCCACGTTATCATCTCTAGCTGCTAAGCTGCACTTCTTGCAAAGTATCTGCAACGTATTTTACAGGGTGGGCTTTGATGTGTAATCCCTGAGTAATATTGCAAAGAGAAGTACTTGGGGTGTGGGGTGGGGGGGAGCCACAACTCTTAGGTTTTTCAAATCATGGTTCCATTTGAAAGTCAAAAAAGATGTCAAACCTTTCTTTCCTAGACCTATTACCAGCACAAACTGTACCAGAATTTATGACCTGTAACTGTACCGTGGACGCTCTTTCTCTGGACTATTCCTTAAGAAACAAAGTCCTCACTAGAAATAAAACAAAATTAGCCAAGTATTGGCCTGGATTAGTTCCAAGGCTCTGTACTAAAGGCCAAACACGTGTAATAATAGTAACGAGTGGACTAAAAGTTAAATCAATAGAGCATGACTCAGTTCAAAGACATCTTGTGTCCTAATGTTCTCACAGAAGACTGTAAAAACCTGTCTATTTTTGTGGGTTTCTTTTATCCATTTAGCTGTACCTTCTACTTCTCTCCACTGTCTGAGAACATTGATGATAAGGTTGGATGACCTCATGTCAACTTGTAGAAGTAAAGAAAGAGAAGCCAGTAAAGAAAGGCAAATTTGTTAATTGCAGGTGGAAAGAGGGAGGCCAACAAAAGAAAACAAAAGAACAGTACTAATGAAATGCTCCCCTGTCTTCTGTGAAAAGTAAAGGCACAGACAAGAAAGAACAAGTGCAAAATTCTCACTAGAGAAACGCACTTGATCTGACTCAAGTGTTTTGCGGTACATTTCTTGCTGTTTTCTCATGCCAAACATATTAACCATTGAAGGTGTCCCTTTCCTCTCTCTGGAATACAGCTAGGAAGATGGCTGTGTCATTGCTGACAAGCTGCCATTCTCAGAGGTGTCCAGCTGAAAGTCCTAGATCAATTGATTTGCTCTGTCACTTTGATATGGCATGACTTACAGTTTCAGCACCTGAACTTGCCAGCCCTACAATTCTTTGCCCCTTGAATGCTTAGATAGGCTCCTTGGCAACTGGCATTTGTAAGGACTTGAAACTATGCAGAATTTGCACCGTGAGATGATGCCAAATGAGTCACACCGGTAGATTAACTGGGGCATGCAAGGCAGAGAGAGGGAAATGAGAGCACAAGAAGAGAGTACACAAGAAGAGAGTACAATCTCCTTTTTTCTGAAACACTGAAGAGATCAAAGTGAACACAAATCCTCCTAGGGGTAGTTCTTGCAAAAGACTAAGAGTTCTTTTTGTGTTCACAGGCCTGGAATACTTAGCTTTGGATGACGGCAAAATGCAGATGACAAAACGAGGCCTTGAAGTCACATCCAGTATGAAGCAGTAGGAAAGAGGAAAGCAGCTGAGAGCGTCAACCCTGCTAAGTAGTCTCAGTATTCTTCTTGACATGAGCAGAAATTTGAAATGAGTCTCTGAAAATGACAAAGGAGGCAGAAGAAAAGGGAGCGATGACTCCTCTGGCATAGTGCTTCCTAACAGGGATCTTCAAAATGTCAAGGTTGTATCATCCTTTCAACTGAAGGAAGGTATGAAAACAACAGGAAGGAAATGGCATCCAATACTCTGGGCAGTGTACTTCTAGACAGAAAGGCCACTGATGGAAAACCAACTAAACTGGCACCAATGCAGCAGCATTGTACTAAAGCCAGAAACGTCCAGCGCTTTGTTCTCTGCCATTCCATTCAGATGCACACAGCAGCTCTGCAACATTCCTACTGATCATCTCTTTGGCAAAGTGGGAGTGAGGGTCCGTGGTGATGCAGAGTCCCCAGGCAGATGCAAAGGAGAGCTGCTTTCTTGCAAAAACCAGGCTTTTGAAACACTCAGGCCTTTCTCATTTCCATAGCTTTAAGCCATAACAAACACAATTCAACCAACCACCATGCACCACGCTGTGAACACACGACGCTTCTAGAACTTGTTGATCTACCTCGAAGTCAGCTGCCTCACCTTGCCACAGTCCTTTTCTACTTAGCCAAAGTAATGGGCCTCAGCCCAAGGCCTTCCTTTTGTAAGCTTCTAGCTCTATGCAGCAGCAAACCACTACTTTCTTCTGTGCCAAGACTTTAGGTAGACGATTTGCATCTGCCCTCCTTCCAGTGAAACCTAATGGCGAGAGAAAAGCCTCTCAGAGATGTTCAGTCATTCCATTTCCTAGACAGGCCAAATCCAAAGAAAAGCAAGCTATGGCATTGTGTACTTGCTCTTACAAAACACCTGCTGCCCTCTGACAATCAACTAGCAGAAAACCAGCCAAACTGAAACTTGAGGAAAACAACCCTTGGAAGGGAATAATGATGTGATCAATCAAGACAACACTTTTCCAGGCTACTGAGATACTGGAAATGTCAGCAAAGGCTTGAGAGCAAAGGCTGAACTAATGGGAAAAGGGTAAAAGAATCCCAAGAAAAACATGACCAAAGGTTAAAACAATTCCAAGAAGAACATAGGCAACTAACCTGTTGAAGCCTTCAGAAAAACAGTGGCCGCTGATTTACATAGGCCATTCAAGTTACTTGACCCGTGCACCTTCCACTCCTTTTTCGGCACCATATGGAGTGAATTGAGACCATGGAATCACAATTCCTTGGATTCTGTTCTTAACTTCAGGAGAGAAGTACAGCAGCTGAAGTACCTGTTACTGATGTGATACCCAGGAACACCGAGTTGACACATTTCTTTCTTGGCCAATCACAACAAGCAAGGCTAAGAGGATAAGGCTGGCTTATTTCCATGACACTTTTCTTGTTTTACAGCCTGCTCTGATTCCGGTCAAACTTTTTCATTAGCTTTTCTCTAAAAGGAGAAAGTCCAATTCAATGTCCCGCCCTACTGCTGCAAGTATACCATTTGGTTTGTGGAGCCGAAAAAATTGAATTGGAAGGTACGGAGCCCCCGGAGCTAAGAGGCGCTCGGGGCGTCTTTCGGCAGAAGCCGCGCTAAGAGAGCACTGTGAGCGGTACAATGGTCTTTGCGCGAAGAAGCCGCTTCTTCGGCTCCGGGAGCCGGAGAGAGCGGCAGCATCGGAAAGGTGAAGAAGGAAGCTGTACAACACGGGGATTGTGTGCGCAGCTTGCCAACTGATAGAAAACAGTACCTTACACTTTCCTGATGTTTCCAATCACATGAACATGTAGTGGAAAAGCTTTTTGCTAAGATGTAGACGACAAGAGAGGCTAAAGAGTGGATGAGAGCTAATGACACCCATCTCTAAAAAAGGCAATTAGGAGGACTCGGAATAGTACAAACCAGCCAGCCTCCTTTTTATCCCCAGGAAGTTGATGAAGCAGCTCTTCCTGGAAAAACTTGCCAGGCACATGCAAGACGACAAAATAATGTAGTTAGCATGATTTTTCAGGGGAATTTCATGCTGAACATCACTTTAAACTCCTCTGATGAATCAACTTGACTGGTAGATGAAGGGAATATTATCTGCCTGGGCTTCAGGGAGGTTTTTGACATATCTCTACATGGCAGCACGCATCCATATGGAAGCAATAGTGCAAAGGGGAGGGAACCAGTGTCTTTTCAGTGATGCTGAGTGAAAAAACAAGAGGCAGTGGGCACTCTCTGAAATACAGGAGATTGCCATTGACCATCAGCAAATGATTCTTTACTGTGAGGGTGACTGAACCACGGCACAGACTGCCCAGAAAGATTGTGGAGCCTGGATCTTTGAAGACATTCAAAGTACACCCAGATAGACTCCTGGGCAAGAGGCTCTGAGTATCCTGGTTTAGGCAGGGGGATTGGGCCTGGTTAGCCCCACCAACCCCTTCCACTCTCATTCATTCTGGGCTAGTGAACTCTCTTCAAGATGCATTTCAAGCACTTGCATGACAAAGTTCTGTGAAGACAGAGATCCAAATGGACACGGCATCTAAGTTCCTTAAGCAGTGTTCAAGAAGAATGTAAAACTCTGGGACGAGTGTCTCTTCCCTAACTGAATCCCTTTCATGGGAAAATTCCCAGCTCTAGAAAGATCTTCTGATACGCATGCTTAAGACTGACACTGGCTGAGCAAATTTCTCCCTATGTGTATCCAAGACCAGTTAGGATCTTCACCCAAAGTGCTGTCAACATAGTCACAGAATGTCTCTTGTTAAGAAGTGACAACTTCCATCAGCATGGCAACTATTGGTCCACCAAATGGATGAATGGATGGGAATTATCTACTTGGGTTAAAAACAAAAAGAAAGAGTTGGTCTTTATTTATCAATTTCATTGCAATATTATAAGGGAAGAAAAAGACCTAAGTCCTTGACTTTCTTAACTCGAGGAAAGATTTTAAGAATTCCTTGTAAAAATGTATGATCACAATCAGACTATTGAAACCATTTGAGTTGGGAAAAGAGTTCACAAATTGTCTAGAGAGTGGCAAAGAAGCCAAGAAAAATAGGAAAGAAACAAAAAGAGAGCAGAAGCGTCAGCTTCATTGTACAAGCTCGTTCTAGAAGTGGTCTGCTGGGAAAAGGAAGCCCCAGTTGAATTTCCAATGTATTCCTGCGCTTGATTCAGTAACCGGTCAATGTAAAAACCAATCCTTTTGTACAACTTCTTCCAGCAACAAAAACTCCAACAGGTTGACACTACCATCATGCCTGTTCCAGACATATTTCCAAGAGAAATGATGATTTTCTTGAAAACCTACTTGCATAAAAGTTGCAAGATGGTGGAGGGATTCCCACATCCTCCTTCCTCCATCTGGCTTGAAAGTAGATTTGATAAAATATGCAACAAAGCACATGATTTATAAGGTAGAGTCAAATGGATGATTTGGGAATTGATCTCTTGTTGATAGGAAACTTCATATCCACTCTGTGTGACCTTTCTAAAACAAAATGTGGAGCTGAGGCATGAATCTGCCACAACAATTGTAAAGCAAACATACACACTCCCCTTCACATGCCCCCCCTTCCACACACACCTAGGCACACACAGAGATCAGCATAGCAGATCATGAACACCTTGGAAAAGACTGAAATGCTCAATGCCTCTCTTGATGGGCAAAAGAGCTGGTGCAGTAATTCAAATGCCTGGTACAGAATTTCTGTTTCATATTTAGCTCCTATTTAAAACACAGCTTTTCATTTCATTCTATTTACAGAATATTTTCATGTCATTTGCTTCTTTAAAATTACTTAGTTCTCACCTCTTGTATGTCTAGGAATATTTTCTTCCAAAAATAGAAAAAAATAGATGATATCTTTTCAGCAGAAAACATTGGTTGATACAATTTTAAACCATCATGATATGGAAGAATTGTTCTGTCCCTCTCAAAGGTGGAAGAAGCATTTGGATCACAGATCATCTACAATGAAATACTTGACATGTTTAAGATGCTTTCAATCAATTTTGATCGTCAATTGCTTCTTCGTTGTAAACAGTAATTTTTCAGTGAAGGGAAAGTGTGTGCGCTATATCTACATGATGTGGTCAAACCCAGTTCCTACTAATGGCCAGGCTGAACTCCAGTAAATAATGTCCCGAATGATATTTTGCCGCCTTCTTTGGCACTTCATGAAATCTTACCGTGATGAAGTGCTGAAACACAGAGATTTTCTCTTAGAGAGTGTCTCCTGTTGTAACCCGTCCCATGGATTTTATGCTGTAATTCTTATCTCTTTTAAAATTTGCTATCTTCTGTACAGTTTTCATGAACCTTTCTGTTACAGTAGTGAAAATCACAGATAAATGTCATTTTGTACAACTTTGAATTTACCCCAAGAGCTGAGAGAAAACTTGCTCCTCAGTTTCTCAGTTTCTTCTATAGTCCAACTTTGTTTCTCTACCATCAAGCTTCTCCTTTGTTGCTGCTCCAAGCCCTGTCCAAGCTGACCTTGAATACTTTCAGGGATGGGACACCCACAACTTCTCTGGGCAACCTGTTCCAGTGTTCCAGCACTCCCACAGTAAAAAAGGCCTTCCTTTCATCTAATATGTGTAGGAAATCATAAATCTAGGCATAGAAACTTGGAGTGCAGATTTGAAATTCTTTTGATTTGAAGCACATTTTATATGAATACTGACTTACTGATGACTAAAAGATGTTGATGGGCATTTGAGCTGACAAGTTTTGAAAAAGTGCACGGAAATTAAAATTGAAACCACTAAAATTAAAAACTTCTTCCCATTGTCTTTTTCCTCTCCTATTCAAAATTGCATATGTCAGATATCAGTGCTTCATGCAAACCTCTCAGATGCTCTCAGAGAAGAAGCTTTTCTTTCAGACTAAGTTGCGGTTGACGTAGAACACTAGCAGGAGTGAAAGTTTTTCTGGGCATCGGGGCAGCACCTTCTCCTTGGATTTGTGTGCAGAAAGCATTTTATCCAAACTGGAAAATAGACCCAACTCTGTTCTATTCATCATTCTTACTGCACCAGGCCTGAAGATGCTGTGAAAAGTAGCCTGTGGACCTTGAAGATAGCGCATGTGAAACAGATGAGAGGTGATGGAGAAGTTGCGAGAAGAAAGAGCATATGGCCCAGTACGGACACCAGAAAGTATTTCTTCATGTGATCATGGCAGATTGCAGGAGCCACTTGGTACTATCAAACCAGCCCGACTTGGCACCGGTGCCACCTTGGGTCTGGCAACCATCCTGCGTATCGTGGATTTTCAGGAGTCAGCTGGCCACTCCCAGCCACAGGCCCTTAAACACAGACCTCGGCCCTCTTACCTGGCCAAAAAAACTCACCTGCCCCGCTTCTGCATGGCAGATTGCAGGAGCCACTTGGTAATATCAAACCAGCCCGACTTGGCACTGGTGCCACCTTGGGTCTGGGAACCATCCTGCGTGTCATGGATTTTCAGGAGCCAGCCGGCCACTCCCAGCCACAGGCCCCCAAACCCAAACCTCGGCTTTTTTCCCTGGCAAAGAAAAGTCACCTGCCCTGCTTCTGGATGGCAGATTGCAGGAGCAACTTGGTACTATCAAACCAGCCCGACTTGGCAATGTTGCAACCTTGGGTCTGAGAAACATCCTGCGTATCGTGGATTTTCAGGAGCCAGCCGGCCTCTCCCAGCCACAGGCCCCCAAACACAATCCACGGCCCTTTTCCCTGGCAAACAACACTCACCTGCCCCGCTTCTCGATGGCAGATTGCAGGAGTCCCTGGGTAATTTCAATCCAGCCCGACTTGGCGGCGTTTCCACCTTGCGTCTGGGAATCATCCTGCATATCAAAGAATTTCAGGAGCCAGCCGGCACTCTCAGTCACAGGCCCCCAAACACAAACCATGGCCCTTTTCCCTTGCAAACAAAACTCACCTGCCCCGCTTCTGCATGGCAGATTGCAGCAGCCACTTAGTGTTATCAAACCAGCCCGAATTGGCACTGTGTTGAAAGCGAAGGGAAGCCAACCCACCTTGTCGTTTATCAGCATTGACTCCAATTTATTGATTAAATCAGCCACTTTATATAACCGTGTTAATTAACTTCATGCATATTGCAAAATCCAAGCTCACTCTAGGTTAACAGAGAAAACTCTAACCCCTCCTTTTGTTTTACCATACCCATGATTGTTTCTTGAAAACAGGACCAGCGTTTCCACTGTGATATGAAAGTCAAGTATTGGAGAGTGCTTTTGTTACTTCTTTAGAAGGTTAGAATATGCCGAAAAGATGCTAGCTGGGGACTTGCAATTAATGAATTATTTGCTGTAAGTAGGTCAAATGACATGAGCTTTCAAAAAGGAAAAGTAGTCTTATTCCACCTGCCAATTCTAAAGTAGATTAATAAGCCTTAAGCAGAAGATGGATGTGAAGAGGGATATGACATGAAAGGTTAAGCAACACTGCTGACAGCAAAAGGCTTACCTGCTGCAGATACAGGAGACAAAATACTATTTTGACACAAACATTGCTATTCAGACGACAGTAAAATTCTGAGTGACAGCAAAATTTACTCAGTCATCATGACAGTAAAATTTGCTCCCATCAAAATGTGCTCATCAATTCTTAGTGTAAGCTAAGCACCTTAAGCAAAGGGTAGTTCAAGCCTAACTGGTATTTGATGGCAAAAAAGGCAACTTGGCCTGCGTTTCTCACTTCTACTCCATTCAAAAGCTTACTCTGTCTCAGATTCCTTTGGTGGGATACCAACGCAAGCCGCCAAACTGCACGAAAATGATGATTTAAAGAAAGATAGATGAGAAAAATGGAATAATGGTTCATGTTCTTTTCCTTCCAACTGCTTTGTTTGCCCTTTTAATTTTTTGAAGTCCTTTCTGGTGTCACCATGGTTGCACTGCAGCAAGTGTTGGGCTGTAAGCTGTCCATATTGCCAGCTTCTGGACTGCCTTCAGAAAACTTCCCACTGGTTTTGTCTAGAAATCACAAGCAGTAGAGATGACAAAGACTGCAGAAACCTCCTCATCTCCTTCTAGAGCAAGACCATGTCTTTCAGCCACTCTTAACTAGACAACTTTCATCAGTCATGAGGGAGTCTCATGTTCAAGAGCTAAGCAGTGGTGACAGCTGTAAATGACAAAAAGCAGACTGAAATTCTCTTGGGACTCCAGCAGAGAGCAATGAAGGAGGTTGAATTCACCTTCTTGGGAAGTTCTAAAATGCACGTTCACTTGAGCACAGGAGCTAAGCCATCGTAACCTTTGTTGAGTACGTCTGCGTAGACAGACATATTTAGACCATGTTATTTAAGCCACGTTATCATCTCTAGCTGCTAAGCTGCACTTCTTGCAAAGTATCTGCAACGTATTTTACAGGGTGGGCTTTGATGTGTAATCCCTGAGTAATATTGCAAAGAGAAGTACTTGGGGTGTGGGGTGGGGGGGAGCCACAACTCTTAGGTTTTTCAAATCATGGTTCCATTTGAAAGTCAAAAAAGATGTCAAACCTTTCTTTCCTAGACCTATTACCAGCACAAACTGTACCAGAATTTATGACCTGTAACTGTACCGTGGACGCTCTTTCTCTGGACTATTCCTTAAGAAACAAAGTCCTCACTAGAAATAAAACAAAATTAGCCAAGTATTGGCCTGGATTAGTTCCAAGGCTCTGTACTAAAGGCCAAACACGTGTAATAATAGTAACGAGTGGACTAAAAGTTAAATCAATAGAGCATGACTCAGTTCAAAGACATCTTGTGTCCTAATGTTCTCACAGAAGACTGTAAAAACCTGTCTATTTTTGTGGGTTTCTTTTATCCATTTAGCTGTACCTTCTACTTCTCTCCACTGTCTGAGAACATTGATGATAAGGTTGGATGACCTCATGTCAACTTGTAGAAGTAAAGAAAGAGAAGCCAGTAAAGAAAGGCAAATTTGTTAATTGCAGGTGGAAAGAGGGAGGCCAACAAAAGAAAACAAAAGAACAGTACTAATGAAATGCTCCCCTGTCTTCTGTGAAAAGTAAAGGCACAGACAAGAAAGAACAAGTGCAAAATTCTCACTAGAGAAACGCACTTGATCTGACTCAAGTGTTTTGCGGTACATTTCTTGCTGTTTTCTCATGCCAAACATATTAACCATTGAAGGTGTCCCTTTCCTCTCTCTGGAATACAGCTAGGAAGATGGCTGTGTCATTGCTGACAAGCTGCCATTCTCAGAGGTGTCCAGCTGAAAGTCCTAGATCAATTGATTTGCTCTGTCACTTTGATATGGCATGACTTACAGTTTCAGCACCTGAACTTGCCAGCCCTACAATTCTTTGCCCCTTGAATGCTTAGATAGGCTCCTTGGCAACTGGCATTTGTAAGGACTTGAAACTATGCAGAATTTGCACCGTGAGATGATGCCAAATGAGTCACACCGGTAGATTAACTGGGGCATGCAAGGCAGAGAGAGGGAAATGAGAGCACAAGAAGAGAGTACACAAGAAGAGAGTACAATCTCCTTTTTTCTGAAACACTGAAGAGATCAAAGTGAACACAAATCCTCCTAGGGGTAGTTCTTGCAAAAGACTAAGAGTTCTTTTTGTGTTCACAGGCCTGGAATACTTAGCTTTGGATGACGGCAAAATGCAGATGACAAAACGAGGCCTTGAAGTCACATCCAGTATGAAGCAGTAGGAAAGAGGAAAGCAGCTGAGAGCGTCAACCCTGCTAAGTAGTCTCAGTATTCTTCTTGACATGAGCAGAAATTTGAAATGAGTCTCTGAAAATGACAAAGGAGGCAGAAGAAAAGGGAGCGATGACTCCTCTGGCATAGTGCTTCCTAACAGGGATCTTCAAAATGTCAAGGTTGTATCATCCTTTCAACTGAAGGAAGGTATGAAAACAACAGGAAGGAAATGGCATCCAATACTCTGGGCAGTGTACTTCTAGACAGAAAGGCCACTGATGGAAAACCAACTAAACTGGCACCAATGCAGCAGCATTGTACTAAAGCCAGAAACGTCCAGCGCTTTGTTCTCTGCCATTCCATTCAGATGCACACAGCAGCTCTGCAACATTCCTACTGATCATCTCTTTGGCAAAGTGGGAGTGAGGGTCCGTGGTGATGCAGAGTCCCCAGGCAGATGCAAAGGAGAGCTGCTTTCTTGCAAAAACCAGGCTTTTGAAACACTCAGGCCTTTCTCATTTCCATAGCTTTAAGCCATAACAAACACAATTCAACCAACCACCATGCACCACGCTGTGAACACACGACGCTTCTAGAACTTGTTGATCTACCTCGAAGTCAGCTGCCTCACCTTGCCACAGTCCTTTTCTACTTAGCCAAAGTAATGGGCCTCAGCCCAAGGCCTTCCTTTTGTAAGCTTCTAGCTCTATGCAGCAGCAAACCACTACTTTCTTCTGTGCCAAGACTTTAGGTAGACGATTTGCATCTGCCCTCCTTCCAGTGAAACCTAATGGCGAGAGAAAAGCCTCTCAGAGATGTTCAGTCATTCCATTTCCTAGACAGGCCAAATCCAAAGAAAAGCAAGCTATGGCATTGTGTACTTGCTCTTACAAAACACCTGCTGCCCTCTGACAATCAACTAGCAGAAAACCAGCCAAACTGAAACTTGAGGAAAACAACCCTTGGAAGGGAATAATGATGTGATCAATCAAGACAACACTTTTCCAGGCTACCGAGATACTGGAAATGTCAGCAAAGGCTTGAGAGCAAAGGCTGAACTAATGGGAAAAGGGTAAAAGAATCCCAAGAAAAACATGACCAAAGGTTAAAACAATTCCAAGAAGAACATAGGCAACTAACCTGTTGAAGCCTTCAGAAAAACAGTGGCCGCTGATTTACATAGGCCATTCAAGTTACTTGACCCGTGCACCTTCCACTCCTTTTTCGGCACCATATGGAGTGAATTGAGACCATGGAATCACAATTCCTTGGATTCTGTTCTTAACTTCAGGAGAGAAGTACAGCAGCTGAAGTACCTGTTACTGATGTGATACCCAGGAACACCGAGTTGACACATTTCTTTCTTGGCCAATCACAACAAGCAAGGCTAAGAGGATAAGGCTGGCTTATTTCCATGACACTTTTCTTGTTTTACAGCCTGCTCTGATTCCGGTCAAACTTTTTCATTAGCTTTTCTCTAAAAGGAGAAAGTCCAATTCAACGTCCCGCCCTACTGCTGCAAGTATACCATTTGGTTTGTGGAGCCGAAAAAATTGAATTGGAAGGTACGGAGCCCCCGGAGCTAAGAGGCGCTCGGGGCGTCTTTCGGCAGAAGCCGCGCTAAGAGAGCACTGTGAGCGGTACAATCGTCTTTGCGCGAAGAAGCCGCTTCTTCGGCTCCGGGAGCCGGAGAGAGCGGCAGCATCGGAAAGGTGAAGAAGGAAACTGTACAATACTGGGATTGTATGCGCAGCTTGCCAATTGATAGAAAACAGTACATTACCACTTTCCTGACTTTTCCAATCACATGAACATTCGATAGGAAGTTATTTTGGACAACTTTTGTTTCCTTCATGCCAAACACTTGGCAGACCTCCGTGCAACGTCCAGAACACGATGGGAGATGTTTTCTGTGCTCCCGCAGGTTTTCCTTGCCAGACAGAGTGGAAAAGCTTTCTACTAGCATGTAGACCACAAAAGACGCTAAAGACGAAGGTACGATGCTCTCCGGAGCTAAGCGCCGCTCCCGGGCTTCTTTCGGCAGAAGCCGCGCTAAGAGAGCACTGTGAGCGGTACAATGGTCTTTGCGCGAAGAAGCCGCTTCTTCGGCTCCGGGAGCCGGAGAGAGCGGCAGCATCGGAAAGGTGAAGAAGGAAGCTGTACAACACGGGGATTGTGTGCGCAGCTTGCCAACTGATAGAAAACAGTACCTTACACTTTCCTGATGTTTCCAATCACATGAACATGTAGTGGAAAAGCTTTTTGCTAAGATGTAGACGACAAGAGAGGCTAAAGAGTGGATGAGAGCTAATGACACCCATCTCTAAAAAAGGCAATTAGGAGGACTCGGAATAGTACAAACCAGCCAGCCTCCTTTTTATCCCCAGGAAATTGATGAAGCAGCTCTTCCTGGAAAACCTTGCCAGGCACATGCAAGACGACAAAATAATGTAGTTAGCATGATTTTTCAGGGGAATTTCATGCTGAACATCACTTTAAACTCCTCTGATGAATCAACTTGACTGGTAGATGAAGGGAATATTATCTGCCTGGGCTTCAGGGAGGTTTTTGACATATCTCTACATGGCAGCACGCATCCATATGGAAGCAATAGTGCAAAGGGGAGGGAACCAGTGTCTTTTCAGTGATGCTGAGTGAAAAAACAAGAGGCAGTGGGCACTCTCTGAAATACAGGAGATTGCCATTGACCATCAGCAAATTATTCTTTACTGTGAGGGTGACTGAACCACGGCACAGACTGCCCAGAAAGATTGTGGAGCCTGGATCTTTGAAGACATTCAAAGTACACCCAGATAGACTCCTGGGCAAGAGGCTCTGAGTATCCTGGTTTAGGCAGGGGGATTGGGCCTGGTTAGCCCCACCAACCCCTTCCACTCTCATTCATTCTGGGCTAGTGAATTCTCTTCAAGATGCATTTCAAGCACTTGCATGACAAAGTTCTGTGAAGACAGAGATCCAAATGGACACGGCATCTAAGTTCCTTAAGCAGTGTTCAAGAAGAATGTAAAACTCTGGGACGAGTGTCTCTTCCCTAACTGAATCCCTTTCATGGGAAAATTCCCAGCTCTAGAAAGATCTTCTGATACGCATGCTTAAGACTGACACTGGCTGAGCAAATTTCTCCCTATGTGTATCCAAGACCAGTTAGGATCTTCACCCAAAGTGCTGTCAACATAGTCACAGAATGTCTCTTGTTAAGAAGTGACAACTTCCATCAGCATGGCAACTATTGGTCCACCAAATGGATGAATGGATGGGAATTATCTACTTGAGTTAAAAACAAAAAGAAAGAGTTGGTCTTTATTTATCAATTTCATTGCAATATTATAAGGGAAGAAAAAGACCTAAGTCCTTGACTTTCTTAACTCGAGGAAAGATTTTAAGAATTCCTTGTAAAAATGTATGATCACAATCAGACTATTGAAACCATTTGAGTTGGGAAAAGAGTTCACAAATTGTCTAGAGAGTGGCAAAGAAGCCAAGAAAAATAGGAAAGAAACAAAAAGAGAGCAGAAGCGTCAGCTTCATTGTACAAGCTCGTTCTAGAAGTGGTCTGCTGGGAAAAGGAAGCCCCAGTTGAATTTCCAATGTATTCCTGCGCTTGATTCAGTAACCGGTCAATGTAAAAACCAATCCTTTTGTACAACTTCTTCCAGCAACAAAAACTCCAACAGGTTGACACTACCATCATGCCTGTTCCAGACATATTTCCAAGAGAAATGATGATTTTCTTGAAAACCTACTTGCATAAAAGTTGCAAGATGGTGGAGGGATTCCCACATCCTCCTTCCTCCATCTGGCTTGAAAGTAGATTTGATAAAATATGCAACAAAGCACATGATTTATAAGGTAGAGTCAAATGGATGATTTGGGAATTGATCTCTTGTTGATAGGAAACTTCATATCCACTCTGTGTGACCTTTCTAAAACAAAATGTGGAGCTGAGGCATGAATCTGCCACAACAATTGTAAAGCAAACATACACACTCCCCTTCACATGCCCCCCCTTCCACACACACCTAGGCACACACAGAGATCAGCATAGCAGATCATGAACACCTTGGAAAAGACTGAAATGCTCAATGCCTCTCTTGATGGGCAAAAGAGCTGGTGCAGTAATTCAAATGCCTGGTACAGAACTTCTGTTTCATATTTAGCTCCTATTTAAAACACAGCTTTTCATTTCATTCTATTTACAGAATATTTTCATGTCATTTGCTTCTTTAAAATTACTTAGTTCTCACCTCTTGTATGTCTAGGAATATTTTCTTCCAAAAATAGAAAAAAATAGATGCTATCTTTTCAGCAGAAAACATTGGTTGATACAATTTTAAACCATCATGATATGGAAGAATTGTTCTGTCCCTCTCGAAGGTGGAAGAAGCATTTGGATCACAGATCATCTACAATGAAATACTTGACATGTTTAAGATGCTTTCAATCAATTTTGATCGTCAATTGCTTCTTCGTTGTAAACAGTAATTTTTCAGTGAAGGGAAAGTGTGTGTGCTATATCTACATGATGTGGTCAAACCCAGTTCCTACTAATGGCCAGGCTGAACTCCAGTAAATAATGTCCCGAATGATATTTTGCCGCCTTCTTTGGCACTTCATGAAATCTTACCATGATGAAGTGCTGAAACACAGAGATTTTCTCTTAGAGAGTGTCTCCTGTTGTAACCCGTCCCATGGATTTTATGCTGTAATTCTTATCTCTTTTAAAATTTGCTATCTTCTGTACAGTTTTCATGAACCTTTCTGTTACAGTAGTGAAAATCACAGATAAATGTCATTTTGTACAACTTTGAATTTACCCCAAGAGCTGAGAGAAAACTTGCTCCTCAGTTTCTCAGTTTCTTCTATAGTCCAACTTTGTTTCTCTACCATCAAGCTTCTCCTTTGTTGCTGCTCCAAGCCCCGTCCAAGCTGACCTTGAATACTTTCAGGGATGGGACACCCACAACTTCTCTGGGCAACCTGTTCCAGTGTTCCAGCACTCCCACAGTAAAAAAGGCCTTCCTTTCATCTAATATGTGTAGGAAATCATAAATCTAGGCATAGAAACTTGGAGTGCAGATTTGAAATTCTTTTGATTTGAAGCACATTTTCTATGAATACTGACTTACTGATGACTAAAAGATGTTGATGGGCATTTGAGCTGACAAGTTTTGAAAAAGTGCACGGAAATTAAAATTGAAACCACTAAAATTAAAAACTTCTTCCCATTGTCTTTTTCCTCTCCTATTCAAAATTGCATATGTCAGATATCAGTGCTTCATGCAAACCTCTCAGATGCTCTCAGAGAAGAAGCTTTTCTTTCAGACTAAGTTGCGGTTGACGTAGAACACTAGCAGGAGTGAAAGTTTTTCTGGGCATCGGGGCAGCACCTTCTCCTTGGATTTGTGTGCAGAAAGCATTTTATCCAAACTGGAAAATAGACCCAACTCTGTTCTATTCATCATTCTTACTGCACCAGGCCTGAAGATGCTGTGAAAAGTAGCCTGTGGACCTTGAAGATAGCGCATGTGAAACAGATGAGAGGTGATGGAGAAGTTGAGAGAAGAAAGAGCATATGGCCCAGTACGGACACCAGAAAGTATTTCTTCATGTGATCATGGCAGATTGCAGGAGCCACTTGGTACTATCAAACCAGCCCGACTTGGCACTGGTGCCACCTTGGGTCTGGCAACCATCCTGCGTATCGTGGATTTTCAGGAGCCAGCCGGCCACTCCCAGCCACAGGCCCTTAAACACAGACCTCGGCCATCTTACCTGGCCAAAAAAACTCACCTGCCCCGCTTCTGCATGGCAGATTGCAGGAGCCACTTGGTAATATCAAACCAGCCCGACTTGGCACTGGTGCCACCTTGGGTCTGGCAACCATCCTGCGTATCATGGATTTTCAGGAGCCAGCCGGCCACTCCCAGCCACAGGCCCTTAAACACAGACCTCGGCCCTCTTACCTGGCCAAAAAAACTCTCCTGCCCCGCTTCTGCATGGCAGATTGCAGGAGCCACTTGGTAATATCAAACTAGCCCGACTTGGCACTGGTGCCACCTTGGGTCTGGGAACCATCCTGCGTATCATGGATTTTCAGGAGCCAGCCGGCCACTCCCAGCCACAGGCCCCCAAACCCAAACCTCGGCTTTTTTCCCTGGCAAAGAAAAGTCACCTGCCCTGCTTCTGGATGGCAGATTGCAGGAGCAACTTGGTACTATCAAACCAGCCCGACTTGGCAATGTTGCTACCTTGGGTCTGAGAAACATCCTGCGTATCGTGGATTTTCAGGAGCCAGCCGGCCTCTCCCAGCCACAGGCCCCCAAACACAATCCACGGCCCTTTTCCCTGGCAAACAACACTCACCTGCCCCGCTTCTCGATGGCAGATTGCAGGAGTCCCTGGGTAATTTCAATCCAGCCCGACTTGGCGGCGTTTCCACCTTGCGTCTGGGAATCATCCTGCATATCAAAGAATTTCAGGAGCCAGCCGGCACTCTCAGTCACAGGCCCCCAAACACAAACCATGGCCCTTTTCCCTTGCAAACAAAACTCACCTGCCCCGCTTCTGCATGGCAGATTGCAGCAGCCACTTAGTGTTATCAAACCAGCCCGAATTGGCACTGTGTTGAAAGCGAAGGGAAGCCAACCCACCTTGTCGTTTATCAGCATTGACTCCAATTTATTGATTAAATCAGCCACTTTATATAACCGTGTTAATTAACTTCATGCATATTGCAAAATCCAAGCTCACTCTAGGTTAACAGAGAAAACTCTAACCCCTCCTTTTGTTTTACCATACCCATGATTGTTTCTTGAAAACAGGACCAGCGTTTCCACTGTGATATGAAAGTCAAGTATTGGAGAGTGCTTTTGTTACTTCTTTAGAAGGTTAGAATATGCCGAAAAGATGCTAGCTGGGGACTTGCAATTAATGAATTATTTGCTGTAAGTAGGTCAAATGACATGAGCTTTCAAAAAGGAAAAGTAGTCTTATTCCACCTGCCAATTCTAAAGTAGATTAATAAGCCTTAAGCAGAAGATGGATGTGAAGAGGGATATGACATGAAAGGTTAAGCAACACTGCTGACAGCAAAAGGCTTACCTGCTGCAGATACAGGAGACAAAATACTATTTTGACACAAACATTGCTATTCAGACGACAGTAAAATTCTGAGTGACAGCAAAATTTACTCAGTCATCATGACAGTAAAATTTGCTCCCATCAAAATGTGCTCATCAATTCTTAGTGTAAGCTAAGCACCTTAAGCAAAGGGTAGTTCAAGCCTAACTGGTATTTGATGGCAAAAAAGGCAACTTGGCCTGCGTTTCTCACTTCTACTCCATTCAAAAGCTTACTCTGTCTCAGATTCCTTTGGTGGGATACCAACGCAAGCCGCCAAACTGCACGAAAATGATGATTTAAAGAAAGATAGATGAGAAAAATGGAATAATGGTTCATGTTCTTTTCCTTCCAACTGCTTTGTTTGCCCTTTTAATTTTTTGAAGTCCTTTCTGGTGTCACCATGGTTGCACTGCAGCAAGTGTTGGGCTGTAAGCTGTCCATATTGCCAGCTTCTGGACTGCCTTCAGAAAACTTCCCACTGGTTTTGTCTAGAAATCACAAGCAGTAGAGATGACAAAGACTGCAGAAACCTCCTCATCTCCTTCTAGAGCAAGACCATGTCTTTCAGCCACTCTTAACTAGACAACTTTCATCAGTCATGAGGGAGTCTCATGTTCAAGAGCTAAGCAGTGGTGACAGCTGTAAATGACAAAAAGCAGACTGAAATTCTCTTGGGACTCCAGCAGAGAGCAATGAAGGAGGTTGAATTCACCTTCTTGGGAAGTTCTAAAATGCACGTTCACTTGAGCACAGGAGCTAAGCCATCGTAACCTTTGTTGAGTACGTCTGCGTAGACAGACATATTTAGACCATGTTATTTAAGCCACGTTATCATCTCTAGCTGCTAAGCTGCACTTCTTGCAAAGTATCTGCAACGTATTTTACAGGGTGGGCTTTGATGTGTAATCCCTGAGTAATATTGCAAAGAGAAGTACTTGGGGTGTGGGGTGGGGGGGAGCCACAACTCTTAGGTTTTTCAAATCATGGTTCCATTTGAAAGTCAAAAAAGATGTCAAACCTTTCTTTCCTAGACCTATTACCAGCACAAACTGTACCAGAATTTATGACCTGTAACTGTACCGTGGACGCTCTTTCTCTGGACTATTCCTTAAGAAACAAAGTCCTCACTAGAAATAAAACAAAATTAGCCAAGTATTGGCCTGGATTAGTTCCAAGGCTCTGTACTAAAGGCCAAACACGTGTAATAATAGTAACGAGTGGACTAAAAGTTAAATCAATAGAGCATGACTCAGTTCAAAGACATCTTGTGTCCTAATGTTCTCACAGAAGACTGTAAAAACCTGTCTATTTTTGTGGGTTTCTTTTATCCATTTAGCTGTACCTTCTACTTCTCTCCACTGTCTGAGAACATTGATGATAAGGTTGGATGACCTCATGTCAACTTGTAGAAGTAAAGAAAGAGAAGCCAGTAAAGAAAGGCAAATTTGTTAATTGCAGGTGGAAAGAGGGAGGCCAACAAAAGAAAACAAAAGAACAGTACTAATGAAATGCTCCCCTGTCTTCTGTGAAAAGTAAAGGCACAGACAAGAAAGAACAAGTGCAAAATTCTCACTAGAGAAACGCACTTGATCTGACTCAAGTGTTTTGCGGTACATTTCTTGCTGTTTTCTCATGCCAAACATATTAACCATTGAAGGTGTCCCTTTCCTCTCTCTGGAATACAGCTAGGAAGATGGCTGTGTCATTGCTGACAAGCTGCCATTCTCAGAGGTGTCCAGCTGAAAGTCCTAGATCAATTGATTTGCTCTGTCACTTTGATATGGCATGACTTACAGTTTCAGCACCTGAACTTGCCAGCCCTACAATTCTTTGCCCCTTGAATGCTTAGATAGGCTCCTTGGCAACTGGCATTTGTAAGGACTTGAAACTATGCAGAATTTGCACCGTGAGATGATGCCAAATGAGTCACACCGGTAGATTAACTGGGGCATGCAAGGCAGAGAGAGGGAAATGAGAGCACAAGAAGAGAGTACACAAGAAGAGAGTACAATCTCCTTTTTTCTGAAACACTGAAGAGATCAAAGTGAACACAAATCCTCCTAGGGGTAGTTCTTGCAAAAGACTAAGAGTTCTTTTTGTGTTCACAGGCCTGGAATACTTAGCTTTGGATGACGGCAAAATGCAGATGACAAAACGAGGCCTTGAAGTCACATCCAGTATGAAGCAGTAGGAAAGAGGAAAGCAGCTGAGAGCGTCAACCCTGCTAAGTAGTCTCAGTATTCTTCTTGACATGAGCAGAAATTTGAAATGAGTCTCTGAAAATGACAAAGGAGGCAGAAGAAAAGGGAGCGATGACTCCTCTGGCATAGTGCTTCCTAACAGGGATCTTCAAAATGTCAAGGTTGTATCATCCTTTCAACTGAAGGAAGGTATGAAAACAACAGGAAGGAAATGGCATCCAATACTCTGGGCAGTGTACTTCTAGACAGAAAGGCCACTGATGGAAAACCAACTAAACTGGCACCAATGCAGCAGCATTGTACTAAAGCCAGAAACGTCCAGCGCTTTGTTCTCTGCCATTCCATTCAGATGCACACAGCAGCTCTGCAACATTCCTACTGATCATCTCTTTGGCAAAGTGGGAGTGAGGGTCCGTGGTGATGCAGAGTCCCCAGGCAGATGCAAAGGAGAGCTGCTTTCTTGCAAAAACCAGGCTTTTGAAACACTCAGGCCTTTCTCATTTCCATAGCTTTAAGCCATAACAAACACAATTCAACCAACCACCATGCACCACGCTGTGAACACACGACGCTTCTAGAACTTGTTGATCTACCTCGAAGTCAGCTGCCTCACCTTGCCACAGTCCTTTTCTACTTAGCCAAAGTAATGGGCCTCAGCCCAAGGCCTTCCTTTTGTAAGCTTCTAGCTCTATGCAGCAGCAAACCACTACTTTCTTCTGTGCCAAGACTTTAGGTAGACGATTTGCATCTGCCCTCCTTCCAGTGAAACCTAATGGCGAGAGAAAAGCCTCTCAGAGATGTTCAGTCATTCCATTTCCTAGACAGGCCAAATCCAAAGAAAAGCAAGCTATGGCATTGTGTACTTGCTCTTACAAAACACCTGCTGCCCTCTGACAATCAACTAGCAGAAAACCAGCCAAACTGAAACTTGAGGAAAACAACCCTTGGAAGGGAATAATGATGTGATCAATCAAGACAACACTTTTCCAGGCTACCGAGATACTGGAAATGTCAGCAAAGGCTTGAGAGCAAAGGCTGAACTAATGGGAAAAGGGTAAAAGAATCCCAAGAAAAACATGACCAAAGGTTAAAACAATTCCAAGAAGAACATAGGCAACTAACCTGTTGAAGCCTTCAGAAAAACAGTGGCCGCTGATTTACATAGGCCATTCAAGTTACTTGACCCGTGCACCTTCCACTCCTTTTTCGGCACCATATGGAGTGAATTGAGACCATGGAATCACAATTCCTTGGATTCTGTTCTTAACTTCAGGAGAGAAGTACAGCAGCTGAAGTACCTGTTACTGATGTGATACCCAGGAACACCGAGTTGACACATTTCTTTCTTGGCCAATCACAACAAGCAAGGCTAAGAGGATAAGGCTGGCTTATTTCCATGACACTTTTCTTGTTTTACAGCCTGCTCTGATTCCGGTCAAACTTTTTCATTAGCTTTTCTCTAAAAGGAGAAAGTCCAATTCAACGTCCCGCCCTACTGCTGCAAGTATACCATTTGGTTTGTGGAGCCGAAAAAATTGAATTGGAAGGTACGGAGCCCCCGGAGCTAAGAGGCGCTCGGGGCGTCTTTCGGCAGAAGCCGCGCTAAGAGAGCACTGTGAGCGGTACAATCGTCTTTGCGCGAAGAAGCCGCTTCTTCGGCTCCGGGAGCCGGAGAGAGCGGCAGCATCGGAAAGGTGAAGAAGGAAACTGTACAATACTGGGATTGTATGCGCAGCTTGCCAATTGATAGAAAACAGTACATTACCACTTTCCTGACTTTTCCAATCACATGAACATTCGATAGGAAGTTATTTTGGACAACTTTTGTTTCCTTCATGCCAAACACTTGGCAGACCTCCGTGCAACGTCCAGAACACGATGGGAGATGTTTTCTGTGCTCCCGCAGGTTTTCCTTGCCAGACAGAGTGGAAAAGCTTTCTACTAGCATGTAGACCACAAAAGACGCTAAAGACGAAGGTACGATGCTCTCCGGAGCTAAGCGCCGCTCCCGGGCTTCTTTCGGCAGAAGCCGCGCTAAGAGAGCACTGTGAGCGGTACAATGGTCTTTGCGCGAAGAAGCCGCTTCTTCGGCTCCGGGAGCCGGAGAGAGCGGCAGCATCGGAAAGGTGAAGAAGGAAGCTGTACAACACGGGGATTGTGTGCGCAGCTTGCCAACTGATAGAAAACAGTACCTTACACTTTCCTGATGTTTCCAATCACATGAACATGTAGTGGAAAAGCTTTTTGCTAAGATGTAGACGACAAGAGAGGCTAAAGAGTGGATGAGAGCTAATGACACCCATCTCTAAAAAAGGCAATTAGGAGGACTCGGAATAGTACAAACCAGCCAGCCTCCTTTTTATCCCCAGGAAATTGATGAAGCAGCTCTTCCTGGAAAACCTTGCCAGGCACATGCAAGACGACAAAATAATGTAGTTAGCATGATTTTTCAGGGGAATTTCATGCTGAACATCACTTTAAACTCCTCTGATGAATCAACTTGACTGGTAGATGAAGGGAATATTATCTGCCTGGGCTTCAGGGAGGTTTTTGACATATCTCTACATGGCAGCACGCATCCATATGGAAGCAATAGTGCAAAGGGGAGGGAACCAGTGTCTTTTCAGTGATGCTGAGTGAAAAAACAAGAGGCAGTGGGCACTCTCTGAAATACAGGAGATTGCCATTGACCATCAGCAAATTATTCTTTACTGTGAGGGTGACTGAACCACGGCACAGACTGCCCAGAAAGATTGTGGAGCCTGGATCTTTGAAGACATTCAAAGTACACCCAGATAGACTCCTGGGCAAGAGGCTCTGAGTATCCTGGTTTAGGCAGGGGGATTGGGCCTGGTTAGCCCCACCAACCCCTTCCACTCTCATTCATTCTGGGCTAGTGAATTCTCTTCAAGATGCATTTCAAGCACTTGCATGACAAAGTTCTGTGAAGACAGAGATCCAAATGGACACGGCATCTAAGTTCCTTAAGCAGTGTTCAAGAAGAATGTAAAACTCTGGGACGAGTGTCTCTTCCCTAACTGAATCCCTTTCATGGGAAAATTCCCAGCTCTAGAAAGATCTTCTGATACGCATGCTTAAGACTGACACTGGCTGAGCAAATTTCTCCCTATGTGTATCCAAGACCAGTTAGGATCTTCACCCAAAGTGCTGTCAACATAGTCACAGAATGTCTCTTGTTAAGAAGTGACAACTTCCATCAGCATGGCAACTATTGGTCCACCAAATGGATGAATGGATGGGAATTATCTACTTGAGTTAAAAACAAAAAGAAAGAGTTGGTCTTTATTTATCAATTTCATTGCAATATTATAAGGGAAGAAAAAGACCTAAGTCCTTGACTTTCTTAACTCGAGGAAAGATTTTAAGAATTCCTTGTAAAAATGTATGATCACAATCAGACTATTGAAACCATTTGAGTTGGGAAAAGAGTTCACAAATTGTCTAGAGAGTGGCAAAGAAGCCAAGAAAAATAGGAAAGAAACAAAAAGAGAGCAGAAGCGTCAGCTTCATTGTACAAGCTCGTTCTAGAAGTGGTCTGCTGGGAAAAGGAAGCCCCAGTTGAATTTCCAATGTATTCCTGCGCTTGATTCAGTAACCGGTCAATGTAAAAACCAATCCTTTTGTACAACTTCTTCCAGCAACAAAAACTCCAACAGGTTGACACTACCATCATGCCTGTTCCAGACATATTTCCAAGAGAAATGATGATTTTCTTGAAAACCTACTTGCATAAAAGTTGCAAGATGGTGGAGGGATTCCCACATCCTCCTTCCTCCATCTGGCTTGAAAGTAGATTTGATAAAATATGCAACAAAGCACATGATTTATAAGGTAGAGTCAAATGGATGATTTGGGAATTGATCTCTTGTTGATAGGAAACTTCATATCCACTCTGTGTGACCTTTCTAAAACAAAATGTGGAGCTGAGGCATGAATCTGCCACAACAATTGTAAAGCAAACATACACACTCCCCTTCACATGCCCCCCCTTCCACACACACCTAGGCACACACAGAGATCAGCATAGCAGATCATGAACACCTTGGAAAAGACTGAAATGCTCAATGCCTCTCTTGATGGGCAAAAGAGCTGGTGCAGTAATTCAAATGCCTGGTACAGAACTTCTGTTTCATATTTAGCTCCTATTTAAAACACAGCTTTTCATTTCATTCTATTTACAGAATATTTTCATGTCATTTGCTTCTTTAAAATTACTTAGTTCTCACCTCTTGTATGTCTAGGAATATTTTCTTCCAAAAATAGAAAAAAATAGATGCTATCTTTTCAGCAGAAAACATTGGTTGATACAATTTTAAACCATCATGATATGGAAGAATTGTTCTGTCCCTCTCGAAGGTGGAAGAAGCATTTGGATCACAGATCATCTACAATGAAATACTTGACATGTTTAAGATGCTTTCAATCAATTTTGATCGTCAATTGCTTCTTCGTTGTAAACAGTAATTTTTCAGTGAAGGGAAAGTGTGTGTGCTATATCTACATGATGTGGTCAAACCCAGTTCCTACTAATGGCCAGGCTGAACTCCAGTAAATAATGTCCCGAATGATATTTTGCCGCCTTCTTTGGCACTTCATGAAATCTTACCATGATGAAGTGCTGAAACACAGAGATTTTCTCTTAGAGAGTGTCTCCTGTTGTAACCCGTCCCATGGATTTTATGCTGTAATTCTTATCTCTTTTAAAATTTGCTATCTTCTGTACAGTTTTCATGAACCTTTCTGTTACAGTAGTGAAAATCACAGATAAATGTCATTTTGTACAACTTTGAATTTACCCCAAGAGCTGAGAGAAAATTTGCTCCTCAGTTTCTCAGTTTCTTCTATAGTCCAACTTTGTTTCTCTACCATCAAGCTTCTCCTTTGTTGCTGCTCCAAGCCCCGTCCAAGCTGACCTTGAATACTTTCAGGGATGGGACACCCACAACTTCTCTGGGCAACCTGTTCCAGTGTTCCAGCACTCCCACAGTAAAAAAGGCCTTCCTTTCATCTAATATGTGTAGGAAATCATAAATCTAGGCATAGAAACTTGGAGTGCAGATTTGAAATTCTTTTGATTTGAAGCACATTTTCTATGAATACTGACTTACTGATGACTAAAAGATGTTGATGGGCATTTGAGCTGACAAGTTTTGAAAAAGTGCACGGAAATTAAAATTGAAACCACTAAAATTAAAAACTTCTTCCCATTGTCTTTTTCCTCTCCTATTCAAAATTGCATATGTCAGATATCAGTGCTTCATGCAAACCTCTCAGATGCTCTCAGAGAAGAAGCTTTTCTTTCAGACTAAGTTGCGGTTGACGTAGAACACTAGCAGGAGTGAAAGTTTTTCTGGGCATCGGGGCAGCACCTTCTCCTTGGATTTGTGTGCAGAAAGCATTTTATCCAAACTGGAAAATAGACCCAACTCTGTTCTATTCATCATTCTTACTGCACCAGGCCTGAAGATGCTGTGAAAAGTAGCCTGTGGACCTTGAAGATAGCGCATGTGAAACAGATGAGAGGTGATGGAGAAGTTGAGAGAAGAAAGAGCATATGGCCCAGTACGGACACCAGAAAGTATTTCTTCATGTGATCATGGCAGATTGCAGGAGCCACTTGGTACTATCAAACCAGCCCGACTTGGCACTGGTGCCACCTTGGGTCTGGCAACCATCCTGCGTATCGTGGATTTTCAGGAGCCAGCCGGCCACTCCCAGCCACAGGCCCTTAAACACAGACCTCGGCCCTCTTACCTGGCCAAAAAAACTCACCTGCCCCGCTTCTGCATGGCAGATTGCAGGAGCCACTTGGTAATATCAAACCAGCCCGACTTGGCACTGGTGCCACCTTGGGTCTGGCAACCATCCTGCGTATCGTGGATTTTCAGGAGCCAGCCGGCCACTCCCAGCCACAGGCCCTTAAACACAGACCTCGGCCCTCTTACCTGGCCAAAAAAACTCTCCTGCCCCGCTTCTGCATGGCAGATTGCAGGAGCCACTTGGTAATATCAAACTAGCCCGACTTGGCACTGGTGCCACCTTGGGTCTGGGAACCATCCTGCGTATCATGGATTTTCAGGAGCCAGCCGGCCACTCCCAGCCACAGGCCCCCAAACCCAAACCTCGGCTTTTTTCCCTGGCAAAGAAAAGTCACCTGCCCTGCTTCTGGATGGCAGATTGCAGGAGCAACTTGGTACTATCAAACCAGCCCGACTTGGCAATGTTGCTACCTTGGGTCTGAGAAACATCCTGCGTATCGTGGATTTTCAGGAGCCAGCCGGCCTCTCCCAGCCACAGGCCCCCAAACACAATCCACGGCCCTTTTCCCTGGCAAACAACACTCACCTGCCCCGCTTCTCGATGGCAGATTGCAGGAGTCCCTGGGTAATTTCAATCCAGCCCGACTTGGCGGCGTTTCCACCTTGCGTCTGGGAATCATCCTGCATATCAAAGAATTTCAGGAGCCAGCCGGCACTCTCAGTCACAGGCCCCCAAACACAAACCATGGCCCTTTTCCCTTGCAAACAAAACTCACCTGCCCCGCTTCTGCATGGCAGATTGCAGCAGCCACTTAGTGTTATCAAACCAGCCCGAATTGGCACTGTGTTGAAAGCGAAGGGAAGCCAACCCACCTTGTCGTTTATCAGCATTGACTCCAATTTATTGATTAAATCAGCCACTTTATATAACCGTGTTAATTAACTTCATGCATATTGCAAAATCCAAGCTCACTCTAGGTTAACAGAGAAAACTCTAACCCCTCCTTTTGTTTTACCATACCCATGATTGTTTCTTGAAAACAGGACCAGCGTTTCCACTGTGATATGAAAGTCAAGTATTGGAGAGTGCTTTTGTTACTTCTTTAGAAGGTTAGAATATGCCGAAAAGATGCTAGCTGGGGACTTGCAATTAATGAATTATTTGCTGTAAGTAGGTCAAATGACATGAGCTTTCAAAAAGGAAAAGTAGTCTTATTCCACCTGCCAATTCTAAAGTAGATTAATAAGCCTTAAGCAGAAGATGGATGTGAAGAGGGATATGACATGAAAGGTTAAGCAACACTGCTGACAGCAAAAGGCTTACCTGCTGCAGATACAGGAGACAAAATACTATTTTGACACAAACATTGCTATTCAGACGACAGTAAAATTCTGAGTGACAGCAAAATTTACTCAGTCATCATGACAGTAAAATTTGCTCCCATCAAAATGTGCTCATCAATTCTTAGTGTAAGCTAAGCACCTTAAGCAAAGGGTAGTTCAAGCCTAACTGGTATTTGATGGCAAAAAAGGCAACTTGGCCTGCGTTTCTCACTTCTACTCCATTCAAAAGCTTACTCTGTCTCAGATTCCTTTGGTGGGATACCAACGCAAGCCGCCAAACTGCACGAAAATGATGATTTAAAGAAAGATAGATGAGAAAAATGGAATAATGGTTCATGTTCTTTTCCTTCCAACTGCTTTGTTTGCCCTTTGAATTTTTTGAAGTCCTTTCTGGTGTCACCATGGTTGCACTGCAGCAAGTGTTGGGCTGTAAGCTGTCCATATTGCCAGCTTCTGGACTGCCTTCAGAAAACTTCCCACTGGTTTTGTCTAGAAATCACAAGCAGTAGAGATGACAAAGACTGCAGAAACCTCCTCATCTCCTTCTAGAGCAAGACCATGTCTTTCAGCCACTCTTAACTAGACAACTTTCATCAGTCATGAGGGAGTCTCATGTTCAAGAGCTAAGCAGTGGTGACAGCTGTAAATGACAAAAAGCAGACTGAAATTCTCTTGGGACTCCAGCAGAGAGCAATGAAGGAGGTTGAATTCACCTTCTTGGGAAGTTCTAAAATGCACCTTCACTTGAGCACAGGAGCTAAGCCATCGTAACCTTTGTTGAGTACGTCTGCGTAGACAGACATATTTAGACCATGTTATTTAAGCCACGTTATCATCTCTAGCTGCTAAGCTGCACTTCTTGCAAAGTATCTGCAACGTATTTTACAGGGTGGGCTTCTATGTGTAATCCCTGAGTAATATTGCAAAGAGAAGTACTTGGGGTGTGGGGTGGGGGGGGAGCCACAACTCTTAGGTTTTTCAAATCATGGTTCCATTTGAAAGTCAAAAAAGATGTCAAACCTTTCTTTCCTAGACCTATTACCAGCACAAACTGTACCAGAATTTATGACCTGTAACTGTACCGTGGACGCTCTTTCTCTGGACTATTCCTTAAGAAACAAAGTCCTCACTAGAAATAAAACAAAATTAGCCAAGTATTGGCCTGGATTAGTTCCAAGGCTCTGTACTAAAGGCCAAACACGTGTAATAATAGTAACGAGTGGACTAAAAGTTAAATCAATAGAGCATGACTCAGTTCAAAGACATCTTGTGTCCTAATGTTCTCACAGAAGACTGTAAAAACCTGTCTATTTTTGTGGGTTTCTTTTATCCATTTAGCTGTACCTTCTACTTCTCTCCACTGTCTGAGAACATTGATGATAAGGTTGGATGACCTCATGTCAACTTGTAGAAGTAAAGAAAGAGAAGCCAGTAAAGAAAGGCAAATTTGTTAATTGCAGGTGGAAAGAGGGAGGCCAACAAAAGAAAACAAAAGAACAGTACTAATGAAATGCTCCCCTGTCTTCTGTGAAAAGTAAAGGCACAGACAAGAAAGAACAAGTGCAAAATTCTCACTAGAGAAACGCACTTGATCTGACTCAAGTGTTTTGCGGTACATTTCTTGCTGTTTTCTCATGCCAAACATATTAACCATTGAAGGTGTCCCTTTCCTCTCTCTGGAATACAGCTAGGAAGATGGCTGTGTCATTGCTGACAAGCTGCCATTCTCAGAGGTGTCCAGCTGAAAGTCCTAGATCAATTGATTTGCTCTGTCACTTTGATATGGCATGACTTACAGTTTCAGCACCTGAACTTGCCAGCCCTACAATTCTTTGCCCCTTGAATGCTTAGATAGGCTCCTTGGCAACTGGCATTTGTAAGGACTTGAAACTATGCAGAATTTGCACCGTGAGATGATGCCAAATGAGTCACACCGGTAGATTAACTGGGGCATGCAAGGCAGAGAGAGGGAAATGAGAGCACAAGAAGAGAGTACACAAGAAGAGAGTACAATCTCCTTTTTTCTGAAACACTGAAGAGATCAAAGTGAACACAAATCCTCCTAGGGGTAGTTCTTGCAAAAGACTAAGAGTTCTTTTTGTGTTCACAGGCCTGGAATACTTAGGTTTGGATGACGGCAAAATGCAGATGACAAAACGAGGCCTTGAAGTCACATCCAGTATGAAGCAGTAGGAAAGAGGAAAGCAGCTGAGAGCGTCAACCCTGCTAAGTAGTCTCAGTATTCTTCTTGACATGAGCAGAAATTTGAAATGAGTCTCTGAAAATGACAAAGGAGGCAGAAGAAAAGGGAGCGATGACTCCTCTGGCATAGTGCTTCCTAACAGGGATCTTCAAAATGTCAAGGTTGTATCATCCTTTCAACTGAAGGAAGGTATGAAAACAACAGGAAGGAAATGGCATCCAATACTCTGGGCAGTGTACTTCTAGACAGAAAGGCCACTGATGGAAAACCAACTAAACTGGCACCAATGCAGCAGCATTGTACTAAAGCCAGAAACGTCCAGCGCTTTGTTCTCTGCCATTCCATTCAGATGCACACAGCAGCTCTGCAACATTCCTACTGATCATCTCTTTGGCAAAGTGGGAGTGAGGGTCCGTGGTGATGCAGAGTCCCCAGGCAGATGCAAAGGAGAGCCGCTTTCTTGCAAAAACCAGGCTTTTGAAACACTCAGGCCTTTCTCATTTCCATAGCTTTAAGCCATAACAAACACAATTCAACCAACCACCATGCACCACGCTGTGAACACACGACGCTTCTAGAACTTGTTGATCTACCTCGAAGTCAGCTGCCTCACCTTGCCACAGTCCTTTTCTACTTAGCCAAAGTAATGGGCCTCAGCCCAAGGCCTTCCTTTTGTAAGCTTCTAGCTCTATGCAGCAGCAAACCACTACTTTCTTCTGTGCCAAGACTTTAGGTAGACGATTTGCATCTGCCCTCCTTCCAGTGAAACCTAATGGCGAGAGAAAAGCCTCTCAGAGATGTTCAGTCATTCCATTTCCTAGACAGGCCAAATCCAAAGAAAAGCAAGCTATGGCATTGTGTACTTGCTCTTACAAAACACCTGCTGCCCTCTGACAATCAACTAGCAGAAAACCAGCCAAACTGAGACTTGAGGAAAACAACCCTTGGAAGGGAATAATGATGTGATCAATCAAGACAACACTTTTCCAGGCTACCGAGATACTGGAAATGTCAGCAAAGGCTTGAGAGCAAAGGCTGAACTAATGGGAAAAGGGTAAAAGAATCCCAAGAAAAACATGACCAAAGGTTAAAACAATTCCAAGAAGAACATAGGCAACTAACCTGTTGAAGCCTTCAGAAAAACAGTGGCCGCTGATTTACATAGGCCATTCAAGTTACTTGATCCGTGCACCTTCCACTCCTTTTTCGGCACCATATGGAGTGAATTGAGACCATGGAATCACAATTCCTTGGATTCTGTTCTTAACTTCAGGAGAGAAGTACAGCAGCTGAAGTACCTGTTACTGATGTGATACCCAGGAACACCGAGTTGACACATTTCTTTCTTGGCCAATCACAACAAGCAAGGCTAAGAGGATAAGGCTGGCTTATTTCCATGACACTTTTCTTGTTTTACAGCCTGCTCTGATTCCGGTCAAACTTTTTCATTAGCTTTTCTCTAAAAGGAGAAAGTCCAATTCAACGTCCTGCCCTACTGCTGCAAGTATACCATTTGGTTTGTGGAGCTGAAAAAATTGAATTGGAAGGTACGGAGCCCCCGGAGCTAAGAGGCGCTCGGGGCGTCTTTCGGCAGAAGCCGCGCTAAGAGAGCACTGCGAGCGGTACAATCGTCTTTGCGCGAAGAAGCCGCTTCTTCGGCTCCGGGAGCCGGAGAGAGCGGCAGCATCGGAAAGGTGAAGAAGGAAACTGTACAATACTGGGATTGTATGCGCAGCTTGCCAATTGATAGAAAACAGTACATTACCACTTTCCTGACTTTTCCAATCACATGAACATTCGATAGGAAGTTATTTTGGACAACTTTTGTTTCCTTCATGCCAAACACTTGGCAGACCTCCGTGCAACGTCCAGAACACGATGGGAGATGTTTTCTGTGCTCCCGCAGGTTTTCCTTGCCAGACAGAGTGGAAAAGCTTTCTACTAGCATGTAGACCACAAAAGACGCTAAAGACGAAGGTACGATGCTCTCCGGAGCTAAGCGCCGCTCCCGGGCTTCTTTCGGCAGAAGCCGCGCTAAGAGAGCACTGTGAGCGGTACAATGGTCTTTGCGCGAAGAAGCCGCTTCTTCGGCTCCGGGAGCCGGAGAGAGCGGCAGCATCGGAAAGGTGAAGAAGGAAGCTGTACAACACGGGGATTGTGTGCGCAGCTTGCCAACTGATAGAAAACAGTACCTTATACTTTCCTGATGTTTCCAATCACATGAACATGTAGTGGAAAAGCTTTTTGCTAAGATGTAGACGACAAGAGAGGCTAAAGAGTGGATGAGAGCTAATGACACCCATCTCTAAAAAAGGCAATTAGGAGGACTCGGAATAGTACAAACCATCCAGCCTCCTTTTTATCCCCAGGAAGTTGATGAAGCAGCTCTTCCTGGAAAACCTTGCCAGGCACATGCAAGACGACAAAATAATGTAGTTAGCATGATTTTTCAGGGGAATTTCATGCTGAACATCACTTTAAACTCCTCTGATGATTCAACTTGACTGGTAGATGAAGGGAATATTATCTGCCTGGGCTTCAGGGAGGTTTTTGACATATCTCTACATGGCAGCACGCATCCATATGGAAGCAATAGTGCAAAGGGGAGGGAACCAGTGTCTTTTCAGTGATGCTGAGTGAAAAAACAAGAGGCAGTGGGCACTCTCTGAAATACAGGAGATTGCATTTGACCATCAGCAAATGATTCTTTACTGTGAGGGTGACTGAACCACGGCACAGACTGCCCAGAAAGATTGTGGAGCCTGGATCTTTGAAGACATTCAAAGTACACCCAGATAGACTCCTGGGCAAGAGGCTCTGAGTATCCTGGTTTAGGCAGGGGGATTGGGCCTGGTTAGCCCCACCAACCCCTTCCACTCTCATTCATTCTGTGCTAGTGAATTCTCTTCAAGATGCATTTCAAGCACTTGCATGACAAAGTTCTGTGAAGACAGAGATCCAAATGGACACGGCATCTAAGTTCCTTAAGCAGCGTTCAAGAAGAATGTAAAACTCTGGGACGAGTGTCTCTTCCCTAACTGAATCCCTTTCATGGGAAAATTCCCAGCTCTAGAAAGATCTTCTGATACGCATGCTTAAGACTGACACTGGCTGAGCAAATTTCTCCCTATGTGTATCCAAGACCAGTTAGGATCTTCACCCAAAGTGCTGTCAACATAGTCACAGAATGTCTCTTGTTAAGAAGTGACAACTTCCATCAGCATGGCAACTATTGGTCCACCAAATGGATGAATGGATGGGAATTATCTGCTTGGGTTAAAAACAAAAAGAAAGAGTTGGTCTTTATTTATCAATTTCATTGCAATATTATAAGGGAAGAAAAAGACCTAAGTCCTTGACTTTCTTAACTCGAGGAAAGATTTTAAGAATTCCTTGTAAAAATGTATGATCACAATCAGACTATTGAAACCATTTGAGTTGGGAAAAGAGTTCACAAATTGTCTAGAGAGTGGCAAAGAAGCCAAGAAAAATAGGAAAGAAACAAAAAGAGAGCAGAAGCGTCAGCTTCATTGTACAAGCTCGTTCTAGAAGTGGTCTGCTGGGAAAAGGAAGCCCCAGTTGAATTTCCAATGTATTCCTGCGCTTGATTCAGTAACCGGTCAATGTAAAAACCAATCCTTTTGTACAACTTCTTCCAGCAACAAAAACTCCAACAGGTTGACACTACCATCATGCCTGTTCCAGACATATTTCCAAGAGAAATGATGATTTTCTTGAAAACCTACTTGCATAAAAGTTGCAAGATGGTGGAGGGATTCCCACATCCTCCTTCCTCCATCTGGCTTGAAAGTAGATTTGATAAAATATGCAACAAAGCACATGATTTATAAGGTAGAGTCAAATGGATGATTTGGGAATTGATCTCTTGTTGATAGGAAACTTCATATCCACTCTGTGTGACCTTTCTAAAACAAAATGTGGAGCTGAGGCATGAATCTGCCACAACAATTGTAAAGCAAACATACACACTCCCCTTCACATGCCCCCCCTTCCACACACACCTAGGCACACACAGAGATCAGCATAGCAGATCATGAACACCTTGGAAAAGACTGAAATGCTCAATGCCTCTCTTGATGGGCAAAAGAGCTGGTGCAGTAATTCAAATGCCTGGTACAGAACTTCTGTTTCATATTTAGCTCCTATTTAAAACACAGCTTTTCATTTCATTCTATTTACAGAATATTTTCATGTCATTTGCTTCTTTAAAATTACTTAGTTCTCACCTCTTGTATGTCTAGGAATATTTTCTTCCAAAAATAGAAAAAAATAGATGCTATCTTTTCAGCAGAAAACATTGGTTGATACAATTTTAAACCATCATGATATGGAAGAATTGTTCTGTCCCTCTCGAAGGTGGAAGAAGCATTTGGATCACAGATCATCTACAATGAAATACTTGACATGTTTAAGATGCTTTCAATCAATTTTGATCGTCAATTGCTTCTTCGTTGTAAACAGTAATTTTTCAGTGAAGGGAAAGTGTGTGTGCTATATCTACATGATGTGGTCAAACCCAGTTCCTACTAATGGCCAGGCTGAACTCCAGTAAATAATGTCCCGAATGATATTTTGCCGCCTTCTTTGGCACTTCATGAAATCTTACCATGATGAAGTGCTGAAACACAGAGATTTTCTCTTAGAGAGTGTCTCCTGTTGTAACCCGTCCCATGGATTTTATGCTGTAATTCTTATCTCTTTTAAAATTTGCTATCTTCTGTACAGTTTTCATGAACCTTTCTGTTACAGTAGTGAAAATCACAGATAAATGTCATTTTGTACAACTTTGAATTTACCCCAAGAGCTGAGAGAAAACTTGCTCCTCAGTTTCTCAGTTTCTTCTATAGTCCAACTTTGTTTCTCTACCATCAAGCTTCTCCTTTGTTGCTGCTCCAAGCCCCGTCCAAGCTGACCTTGAATACTTTCAGGGATGGGACACCCACAACTTCTCTGGGCAACCTGTTCCAGTGTTCCAGCACTCCCACAGTAAAAAAGGCCTTCCTTTCATCTAATATGTGTAGGAAATCATAAATCTAGGCATAGAAACTTGGAGTGCAGATTTGAAATTCTTTTGATTTGAAGCACATTTTCTATGAATACTGACTTACTGATGACTAAAAGATGTTGATGGGCATTTGAGCTGACAAGTTTTGAAAAAGTGCATGGAAATTAAAATTGAAACCACTAAAATTAAAAACTTCTTCCCATTGTCTTTTTCCTCGCCTATTCAAAATTGCATATGTCAGATATCAGTGCTTCATGCAAACCTCTCAGATGCTCTCAGAGAAGAAGCTTTTCTTTCAGACTAAGTTGCGGTTGACGTAGAACACTAGCAGGAGTGAAAGTTTTTCTGGGCATCGGGGCAGCACCTTCTCCTTGGATTTGTGTGCAGAAAGCATTTTATCCAAACTGGAAAATAGACCCAACTCTGTTCTATTCATCATTCTTACTGCACCAGGCCTGAAGATGCTGTGAAAAGTAGCCTGTGGACCTTGAAGATAGCGCATGTGAAACAGATGAGAGGTGATGGAGAAGTTGAGAGAAGAAAGAGCATATGGCCCAGTACGGACACCAGAAAGTATTTCTTCATGTGATCATGGCAGATTGCAGGAGCCACTTGGTACTATCAAACCAGCCCGACTTGGCACTGGTGCCACCTTGGGTCTGGGAACCATCCTGCGTATCGTGGATTTTCAGGAGCCAGCCGGCCACTCCCAGCCACAGGCCCTTAAACACAGACCTCGGCCCTCTTACCTGGCCAAAAAAACTCACCTGCCCCGCTTCTGCATGGCAGATTGCAGGAGCCACTTGGTAATATCAAACCAGCCCGACTTGGCACTGGTGCCACCTTGGGTCTGGCAACCATCCTGCGTATCGTGGATTTTCAGGAGCCAGCCGGCCACTCCCAGCCACAGGCCCTTAAACACAGACCTCGGCCCTCTTACCTGGCCAAAAAACCTCACCTTCCCTGCTTCTGCATGGCAGATTGCAGGAGCCACTTGGTAATATCAAACCAGCCCGACTTGGCACTGGTGCCACCTTGGGTCTGGGAACCATCCTGCGTATCATGGATTTTCAGGAGCCAGCAAGACACTCTTGGCCACAGGCCCCCAAACACAAACCTCGGCTTTTTTCCCTGGCAAAGAAAAGTCACCTGCCCTGCTTCTGGATGGCAGATTGCAGGAGCAACTTGGTACTATCAAACCAGCCCGACTTGGCAATGTTGCTACCTTGGGTCTGAGAAACATCCTGCGTATCGTGGATTTTCAGGAGCCAGCCGGCCTCTCCCAGCCACAGGCCCCCAAACACAATCCACGGCCCTTTTCCCTGGCAAACAACACTCACCTGCCCCGCTTCTCGATGGCAGATTGCAGGAGTCCCTGGGTAATTTCAATCCAGCCCGACTTGGCGGCGTTTCCACCTTGCGTCTGGGAATCATCCTGCATATCAAAGAATTTCAGGAGCCAGCCGGCACTCTCAGTCACAGGCCCCCAAACACAAACCATGGCCCTTTTCCCTTGCAAACAAAACTCACCTGCCCCGCTTCTGCATGGCAGACTGCAGCAGCCACTTAGTGCTATCAAACCAGCCCAAATTGGCACTGTGTTGAAAGCGAAGGGAAGCCAACCCACCTTGTCGTTTATCAGCATTGACTCCAATTTATTGATTAAATCAGCCACTTTATATAACCGTGTTAATTAACTTCATGCATATTGCAAAATCCAAGCTCACTCTAGGTTAACAGAGAAAACTCTAACCCCTCCTTTTGTTTTACCATACCCATGATTGTTTCTTGAAAACAGGACCAGCGTTTCCACTGTGATATGAAAGTCAAGTATTGGAGAGTGCTTTTGTTACTTCTTTAGAAGGTTAGAATATGCCGAAAAGATGCTAGCTGGGGACTTGCAATTAATGAATTATTTGCTGTAAGTAGGTCAAATGACATGAGCTTTCAAAAAGGAAAAGTAGTCTTATTCCACCTGCCAATTCTAAAGTAGATTAATAAGCCTTAAGCAGAAGATGGATGTGAAGAGGGATATGACATGAAAGGTTAAGCAACACTGCTGACAGCAAAAGGCTTACCTGCTGCAGATACAGGAGACAAAATACTATTTTGACACAAACATTGCTATTCAGACGACAGTAAAATTCTGAGTGACAGCAAAATTTACTCAGTCATCATGACAGTAAAATTTGCTCCCATCAAAATGTGCTCATCAATTCTTAGTGTAAGCTAAGCACCTTAAGCAAAGGGTAGTTCAAGCCTAACTGGTATTTGATGGCAAAAAAGGCAACTTGGCCTGCGTTTCTCACTTCTACTCCATTCAAAAGCTTACTCTGTCTCAGATTCCTTTGGTGGGATACCAACGCAAGCCGCCAAACTGCACGAAAATGATGATTTAAAGAAAGATAGATGAGAAAAATGGAATAATGGTTCATGTTCTTTTCCTTCCAACTGCTTTGTTTGCCCTTTTAATTTTTTGAAGTCCTTTCTGGTGTCACCATGGTTGCACTGCAGCAAGTGTTGGGCTGTAAGCTGTCCATATTGCCAGCTTCTGGACTGCCTTCAGAAAACTTCCCACTGGTTTTGTCTAGAAATCACAAGCAGTAGAGATGACAAAGACTGCAGAAACCTCCTCATCTCCTTCTAGAGCAAGACCATGTCTTTCAGCCACTCTTAACTAGACAACTTTCATCAGTCATGAGGGAGTCTCATGTTCAAGAGCTAAGCAGTGGTGACAGCTGTAAATGACAAAAAGCAGACTGAAATTCTCTTGGGACTCCAGCAGAGAGCAATGAAGGAGGTTGAATTCACCTTCTTGGGAAGTTCTAAAATGCACCTTCACTTGAGCACAGGAGCTAAGCCATCGTAACCTTTGTTGAGTACGTCTGCGTAGACAGACATATTTAGACCATGTTATTTAAGCCACGTTATCATCTCTAGCTGCTAAGCTGCACTTCTTGCAAAGTATCTGCAACGTATTTTACAGGGTGGGCTTCGATGTGTAATCCCTGAGTAATATTGCAAAGAGAAGTACTTGGGGTGTGGGGTGGGGGGGGAGCCGCAACTCTTAGGTTTTTCAAATCATGGTTCCATTTGAAAGTCAAAAAAGATGTCAAACCTTTCTTTCCTAGACCTATTACCAGCACAAACTGTACCAGAATTTATGACCTGTAACTGTACCGTGGACGCTCTTTCTCTGGACTATTCCTTAAGAAACAAAGTCCTCACTAGAAATAAAACAAAATTAGCCAAGTATTGGCCTGGATTAGTTCCAAGGCTCTGTACTAAAGGCCAAACACGTGTAATAATAGTAACGAGTGGACTAAAAGTTAAATCAATAGAGCATGACTCAGTTCAAAGACATCTTGTGTCCTAATGTTCTCACAGAAGACTGTAAAAACCTGTCTATTTTTGTGGGTTTCTTTTATCCATTTAGCTGTAGCTTCTACTTCTCTCCACTGTCTGAGAACATTGATGATAAGGTTGGATGACCTCATGTCAACTTGTAGAAGTAAAGAAAGAGAAGCCAGTAAAGAAAGGCAAATTTGTTAATTGCAGGTGGAAAGAGGGAGGCCAACAAAAGAAAACAAAAGAACAGTACTAATGAAATGCTCCCCTGTCTTCTGTGAAAAGTAAAGGCACAGACAAGAAAGAACAAGTGCAAAATTCTCACTAGAGAAACGCACTTGATCTGACTCAAGTGTTTTGCGGTACATTTCTTGCTGTTTTCTCATGCCAAACATATTAACCATTGAAGGTGTCCCTTTCCTCTCTCTGGAATACAGCTAGGAAGATGGCTGTGTCATTGCTGACAAGCTGCCATTCTCAGAGGTGTCCAGCTGAAAGTCCTAGATCAATTGATTTGCTCTGTCACTTTGATATGGCATGACTTACAGTTTCAGCACCTGAACTTGCCAGCCCTACAATTCTTTGCCCCTTGAATGCTTAGATAGGCTCCTTGGCAACTGGCATTTGTAAGGACTTGAAACTATGCAGAATTTGCACCGTGAGATGATGCCAAATGAGTCACACCGGTAGATTAACTGGGGCATGCAAGGCAGAGAGAGGGAAATGAGAGCACAAGAAGAGAGTACACAAGAAGAGAGTACAATCTCCTTTTTTCTGAAACACTGAAGAGATCAAAGTGAACACAAATCCTCCTAGGGGTAGTTCTTGCAAAAGACTAAGAGTTCTTTTTGTGTTCACAGGCCTGGAATATTTAGCTTTGGATGACGGCAAAATGCAGATGACAAAACGAGGCCTTGAAGTCACATCCAGTATGAAGCAGTAGGAAAGAGGAAAGCAGCTGAGAGCGTCAACCCTGCTAAGTAGTCTCAGTATTCTTCTTGACATGAGCAGAAATTTGAAATGAGTCTCTGAAAATGACAAAGGAGGCAGAAGAAAAGGGAGCGATGACTCCTCTGGCATAGTGCTTCCTAACAGGGATCTTCAAAATGTCAAGGTTGTATCATCCTTTCAACTGAAGGAAGGTATGAAAACAACAGGAAGGAAATGGCATCCAATACTCTGGGCAGTGTACTTCTAGACAGAAAGGCCACTGATGGAAAACCAACTAAACTGGCACCAATGCAGCAGCATTGTACTAAAGCCAGAAACGTCCAGCGCTTTGTTCTCTGCCATTCCATTCAGATGCACACAGCAGCTCTGCAACATTCCTACTGATCATCTCCTTGGCAAAGTGGGAGTGAGGGTCCGTGGTGATGCAGAGTCCCCAGGCAGATGCAAAGGAGAGCTGCTTTCTTGCAAAAACCAGGCTTTTGAAACACTCAGGCCTTTCTCATTTCCATAGCTTTAAGCCATAACAAACACAATTCAACCAACCACCATGCACCACGCTGTGAACACACGACGCTTCTAGAACTTGTTGATCTACCTCGAAGTCAGCTGCCTCACCTTGCCACAGTCCTTTTCTACTTAGCCAAAGTAATGGGCCTCAGCCCAAGGCCTTCCTTTTGTAAGCTTCTAGCTCTATGCAGCAGCAAACCACTACTTTCTTCTGTGCCAAGACTTTAGGTAGACGATTTGCATCTGCCCTCCTTCCAGTGAAACCTAATGGCGAGAGAAAAGCCTCTCAGAGATGTTCAGTCATTCCATTTTCTAGACAGGCCAAATCCAAAGAAAAGCAAGCTATGGCATTGTGTACTTGCTCTTACAAAACACCTGCTGCCCTCTGACAATCAACTAGCAGAAAACCAGCCAAACTGAGACTTGAGGAAAACAACCCTTGGAAGGGATCAATCAAGACAACACTTTTCCAGGCTACCGAGATACTGGAAATGTCAGCAAAGGCTTGAGAGCAAAGGCTGAACTAATGGGAAAAGGGTAAAAGAATCCCAAGAAAAACATGACCAAAGGTTAAAACAATTCCAAGAAGAACATAGGCAACTAACCTGTTGAAGCCTTCAGAAAAACAGTGGCCGCTGATTTACATAGGCCATTCAAGTTAATTGACCCGTGCACCTTCCACTCCTTTTTCGGCACCATATGGAGTGAATTGAGACCATGGAATCACAATTCCTTGGATTCTGTTCTTAACTTCAGGAGAGAAGTACAGCAGCTGAAGTACCTGTTACTGATGTGATACCCAGGAACACCGAGTTGACACATTTCTTTCTTGGCCAATCACAACAAGCAAGGCTAAGAGGATAAGGCTGGCTTATTTCCATGACACTTTTCTTGTTTTACAGCCTGCTCTGATTCCGGTCAAACTTTTTCATTAGCTTTTCTCTAAAAGGAGAAAGTCCAATTCAACGTCCCGCCCGACTGCTGCAAGTATACCATTTGGTTTGTGGAGCCGAAAATATTGAATTGGAAGGTACGAAGGCCCCGGAGCTAAGAGGCGCTCGGGGCGTCTTTCGGCAGAAGCCGCGCTAAGAGAGCACTGTGAGCGGTACAATCGTCTTTGCGCGAAGAAGCCGCTTCTTCGGCTCCGGGAACCGGAGAGAGCGGCAGCATCGGAAAGGTGAAGAAGGAAGCTGTACAACACTGGGATTGTGTGCGCAGCTTGCCAACTGATAGAAAACAGTACCTTACACTTTCCTGACGTTTCCAATCACATGAACATGTAGTGGAAAAGCTTTTTGCTAAGATGTAGACGACAAGAGAGGCTAAAGAGTGGATGAGAGCTAATGACACCCATCTCTAAAAAAGGCAATTAGGAGGACTCGGAATAGTACAAACCATCCAGCCTCCTTTTTATCCCCAGGAAGTTGATGAAGCAGCTCTTCCTGGAAAACCTTGCCAGGCACATGCAAGACGACAAAATAATGTAGTTAGCATGATTTTTCAGGGGAATTTCATGCTGAACATCACTTTAAACTCCTCTGATGAATCAACTTGACTGGTAGATGAAGGGAATATTATCTGCCTGGGCTTCAGGGAGGTTTTTGACATATCTCTACATGGCAGCACGCATCCATATGGAAGCAATAGTGCAAAGGGGAGGGAACCAGTGTCTTTTCAGTGATGCTGAGTGAAAAAACAAGAGGCAGTGGGCACTCTCTGAAATACAGGAGATTGCCATTGACCATCAGCAAATGATTCTTTACTGTGAGGGTGACTGAACCACGGCACAGACTGCCCAGAAAGATTGTGGAGCCTGGATCTTTGAAGACATTCAAAGTACACCCAGATAGACTCCTGGGCAAGAGGCTCTGAGTATCCTGGTTTAGGCAGGGGGATTGGGCCTGGTTAGCCCCACCAACCCCTTCCACTCTCATTCATTCTGTGCTAGTGAATTCTCTTCAAGATGCATTTCAAGCACTTGCATGACAAAGTTCTGTGAAGACAGAGATCCAAATGGACACGGCATCTAAGTTCCTTAAGCAGTGTTCAAGAAGAATGTAAAACTCTGGGACGAGTGTCTCTTCCCTAACTGAATCCCTTTCATGGGAAAATTCCCAGCTCTAGAAAGATCTTCTGATACGCATGCTTAAGACTGACACTGGCTGAGCAAATTTCTCCCTATGTGTATCCAAGACCAGTTAGGATCTTCACCCAAACTGCTGTCAACATAGTCACAGAATGTCTCTTGTTAAGAAGTGACAACTTCCATCAGCATGGCAACTATTGGTCCACCAAATGGATGAATGGATGGGAATTATCTGCTTGGGTTAAAAACAAAAAGAAAGAGTTGGTCTTTATTTATCAATTTCATTGCAATATTATAAGGGAAGAAAAAGACCTAAGTCCTTGACTTTCTTAACTCGAGGAAAGATTTTAAGAATTCCTTGTAAAAATGTATGATCACAATCAGACTATTGAAACCATTTGAGTTGGGAAAAGAGTTCACAAATTGTCTAGAGAGTGGCAAAGAAGCCAAGAAAAATAGGAAAGAAACAAAAAGAGAGCAGAAGCGTCAGCTTCATTGTACAAGCTCGTTCTAGAAGTGGTCTGCTGGGAAAAGGAAGCCCCAGTTGAATTTCCAATGTATTCCTGCGCTTGATTCAGTAACCGGTCAATGTAAAAACCAATCCTTTTGTACAACTTCTTCCAGCAACAAAAACTCCAACAGGTTGACACTACCATCATGCCTGTTCCAGACATATTTCCAAGAGAAATGATGATTTTCTTGAAAACCTACTTGCATAAAAGTTGCAAGATGGTGGAGGGATTCCCACATCCTCCTTCCTCCATCTGGCTTGAAAGTAGATTTGATAAAATATGCAACAAAGCACATGATTTATAAGGTAGAGTCAAATGGATGATTTGGGAATTGATCTCTTGTTGATAGGAAACTTCATATCCACTCTGTGTGACCTTTCTAAAACAAAATGTGGAGCTGAGGCATGAATCTGCCACAACAATTGTAAAGCAAACATACACACTCCCCTTCACATGCCCCCCCTTCCACACACACCTAGGCACACACAGAGATCAGCATAGCAGATCATGAACACCTTGGAAAAGACTGAAATGCTCAATGCCTCTCTTGATGGGCAAAAGAGCTGGTGCAGTAATTCAAATGCCTGGTACAGAAATTCTGTTTCATATTTAGCTCCTATTTAAAACACAGCTTTTCATTTCATTCTATTTACAGAATATTTTCATGTCATTTGCTTCTTTAAAATTACTTAGTTCTCACCTCTTGTATGTCTAGGAATATTTTCTTCCAAAAATAGAAAAAAATAGATGCTATCTTTTCAGCAGAAAACATTGGTTGATACAATTTTAAACCATCATGATATGGAAGAATTGTTCTGTCCCTCTCGAAGGTGGAAGAAGCATTTGGATCACAGATCATCTACAATGAAATACTTGACATGTTTAAGATGCTTTCAATCAATTTTGATCGTCAATTGCTTCTTCGTTGTAAACAGTAATTTTTCAGTGAAGGGAAAGTGTGTGTGCTATATCTACATGATGTGGTCAAACCCAGTTCCTACTAATGGCCAGGCTGAACTCCAGTAAATAATGTCCCGAATGATATTTTGCCGCCTTCTTTGGCACTTCATGAAATCTTACCATGATGAAGTGCTGAAACACAGAGATGTTCTCTTAGAGAGTGTCTCCTGTTGTAACCCGTCCCATGGATTTTATGCTGTAATTCTTATCTCTTTTAAAATTTGCTATCTTCTGTACAGTTTTCATGAACCTTTCTGTTACAGTAGTGAAAATCACAGATAAATGTCATTTTGTACAACTTTGAATTTACCCCAAGAGCTGAGAGAAAACTTGCTCCTCAGTTTCTCAGTTTCTTCTATAGTCCAACTTTGTTTCTCTACCATCAAGCTTCTCCTTTGTTGCTGCTCCAAGCCCCGTCCAAGCTGACCTTGAATACTTTCAGGGATGGGACACCCACAACTTCTCTGGGCAACCTGTTCCAGTGTTCCAGCACTCCCACAGTAAAAAAGGCCTTCCTTTCATCTAATATGTGTAGGAAATCATAAATCTAGGCATAGAAACTTGGAGTGCAAATTTGAAATTCTTTTGATTTGAAGCACATTTTCTATGAATACTGACTTACTGATGACTAAAAGATGTTGATGGGCATTTGAGCTGACAAGTTTTGAAAAAGTGCATGGAAATTAAAATTGAAACCACTAAAATTAAAAACTTCTTCCCATTGTCTTTTTCCTCTCCTATTCAAAATTGCATATGTCAGATATCAGTGCTTCATGCAAACCTCTCAGATGCTCTCAGAGAAAAAGCTTTTCTTTCAGACTAAGTTGCGGTTGACGTAGAACACTAGCAGGAGTGAAAGTTTTTCTGGGCATCGGGGCAGCACCTTCTCCTTGGATTTGTGTGCAGAAAGCATTTTATCCAAACTGGAAAATAGACCCAACTCTGTTCTATTCATCATTCTTACTGCACCAGGCCTGAAGATGCTGTGAAAAGTAGCCTGTGGACCTTGAAGATAGCGCATGTGAAACAGATGAGAGGTGATGGAGAAGTTGAGAGAAGAAAGAGCATATGGCCCAGTAGGGACGCCAGAAAGTATTTCTTCATGTGATCATGGCAGATTGCAGGAGCCACTTGGTACTATCAAACTAGCCCGACTTGGCACTGGTGCCACCTTGGGTCTGGGAACCATCCTGCGTATCGTGGATTTTCAGGAGCCAGCCGGCCACTCCCAGCCACAGGCCCTTAAACACAGACCTCGGCCCTTTTACCTGGCCAAAAAAACTCACCTTCCCTTCTTCTGCATGGCAGATTGCAGGAGCCACTTGGTAATATCAAACCAGCCCGACTTGGCACTGGTGCCACCTTGGGTCTGGGAACCATCCTGCGTGTCATGGATTTTCAGGAGCCAGCAAGACACTCTTGGCCACAGGCCCCCAAACACAAACCTCGGCTTTTTTCCCTGGCAAAGAAAAGTCACCTGCCCTGCTTCTGGATGGCAGATTGCAGGAGCAACTTGGTACTATCAAACCAGCCCGACTTGGCAATGTTGCTACCTTGGGTCTGAGAAACATCCTGCGTATCGTGGATTTTCAGGAGCCAGCCGGCCTCTCCCAGCCACAGGCCCCCAAACACAATCCACGGCCCTTTTCCCTGGCAAACAACACTCACCTGCCCCGCTTCTCGATGGCAGATTGCAGGAGTCCCTGGGTAATTTCAATCCAGCCCGACTTGGCAATGTTGCAACCTTGCGTCTGGGAATCATCCTGCATATCAAAGAATTTCAGGAGCCAGCCGGCACTCTCAGTCACAGGCCCCCAAACACAAACCATGGCCCTTTTCCCTTGCAAACAAAACTCACCTGCCCCGCTTCTGCATGGCAGACTGCAGCAGCCACTTAGTGCTATCAAACCAGCCCAAATTGGCACTGTGTTGAAAGCGAAGGGAAGCCAACCCACCTTGTCGTTTATCAGCATTGACTCCAATTTATTGATTAAATCAGCCACTTTATATAACCGTGTTAATTAACTTCATGCATATTGCAAAATCCAAGCTCACTCTAGGTTAACAGAGAAAACTCTAACCCCTCCTTTTGTTTTACCATACCCATGATTGTTTCTTGAAAACAGGACCAGCGTTTCCACTGTGATATGAAAGTCAAGTATTGGAGAGTGCTTTTGTTACTTCTTTAGAAGGTTAGAATATGCCGAAAAGATGCTAGCTGGGGACTTGCAATTAATGAATTATTTGCTGTAAGTAGGTCAAATGACATGAGCTTTCAAAAAGGAAAAGTAGTCTTATTCCACCTGCCAATTCTAAAGTAGATTAATAAGCCTTAAGCAGAAGATGGATGTGAAGAGGGATATGACATGAAAGGTTAAGCAACACTGCTGACAGCAAAAGGCTTACCTGCTGCAGATACAGGAGACAAAATACTATTTTGACACAAACATTGCTATTCAGACGACAGTAAAATTCTGAGTGACAGCAAAATTTACTCAGTCATCATGACAGTAAAATTTGCTCCCATCAAAATGTGCTCATCAATTCTTAGTGTAAGCTAAGCACCTTAAGCAAAGGGTAGTTCAAGCCTAACTGGTATTTGATGGCAAAAAAGGCAACTTGGCCTGCGTTTCTCACTTCTACTCCATTCAAAAGCTTACTCTGTCTCAGATTCCTTTGGTGGGATACCAACGCAAGCCGCCAAACTGCACGAAAATGATGATTTAAAGAAAGATAGATGAGAAAAATGGAATAATGGTTCATGTTCTTTTCCTTCCAACTGCTTTGTTTGCCCTTTTAATTTTTTGAAGTCCTTTCTGGTGTCACCATGGTTGCACTGCAGCAAGTGTTGGGCTGTAAGCTGTCCATATTGCCAGCTTCTGGACTGCCTTCAGAAAACTTCCCACTGGTTTTGTCTAGAAATCACAAGCAGTAGAGATGACAAAGACTGCAGAAACCTCCTCATCTCCTTCTAGAGCAAGACCATGTCTTTCAGCCACTCTTAACTAGACAACTTTCATCAGTCATGAGGGAGTCTCATGTTCAAGAGCTAAGCAGTGGTGACAGCTGTAAATGACAAAAAGCAGACTGAAATTCTCTTGGGACTCCAGCAGAGAGCAATGAAGGAGGTTGAATTCACCTTCTTGGGAAGTTCTAAAATGCACGTTCACTTGAGCACAGGAGCTAAGCCATCGTAACCTTTGTTGAGTACGTCTGCGTAGACAGACATATTTAGACCATGTTATTTAAGCCACGTTATCATCTCTAGCTGCTAAGCTGCACTTCTTGCAAAGTATCTGCAACGTATTTTACAGGGTGGGCTTCGATGTGTAATCCCTGAGTAATATTGCAAAGAGAAGTACTTGGGGTGTGGGGTGGGGGGGGAGCCGCAACTCTTAGGTTTTTCAAATCATGGTTCCATTTGAAAGTCAAAAAAGATGTCAAACCTTTCTTTCCTAGACCTATTACCAGCACAAACTGTACCAGAATTTATGACCTGTAACTGTACCGTGGACGCTCTTTCTCTGGACTATTCCTTAAGAAACAAAGTCCTCACTAGAAATAAAACAAAATTAGCCAAGTATTGGCCTGGATTAGTTCCAAGGCTCTGTACTAAAGGCCAAACACGTGTAATAATAGTAACGAGTGGACTAAAAGTTAAATCAATAGAGCATGACTCAGTTCAAAGACATCTTGTGTCCTAATGTTCTCACAGAAGACTGTAAAAACCTGTCTATTTTTGTGGGTTTCTTTTATCCATTTAGCTGTACCTTCTACTTCTCTCCACTGTCTGAGAACATTGATGATAAGGTTGGATGACCTCATGTCAACTTGTAGAAGTAAAGAAAGAGAAGCCAGTAAAGAAAGGCAAATTTGTTAATTGCAGGTGGAAAGAGGGAGGCCAACAAAAGAAAACAAAAGAACAGTACTAATGAAATGCTCCCCTGTCTTCTGTGAAAAGTAAAGGCACAGACAAGAAAGAACAAGTGCAAAATTCTCACTAGAGAAACGCACTTGATCTGACTCAAGTGTTTTGCGGTACATTTCTTGCTGTTTTCTCATGCCAAACATATTAACCATTGAAGGTGTCCCTTTCCTCTCTCTGGAATACAGCTAGGAAGATGGCTGTGTCATTGCTGACAAGCTGCTATTCTCAGAGGTGTCCAGCTGAAAGTCCTAGATCAATTGATTTGCTCTGTCACTTTGATATGGCATGACTTACAGTTTCAGCACCTGAACTTGCCAGCCCTACAATTCTTTGCCCCTTGAATGCTTAGATAGGCTCCTTGGCAACTGGCATTTGTAAGGACTTGAAACTATGCAGAATTTGCACCGTGAGATGATGCCAAATGAGTCACACCGGTAGATTAACTGGGGCATGCAAGGCAGAGAGAGGGAAATGAGAGCACAAGAAGAGAGTACACAAGAAGAGAGTACAATCTCCTTTTTTCTGAAACACTGAAGAGATCAAAGTGAACACAAATCCTCCTAGGGGTAGTTCTTGCAAAAGACTAAGAGTTCTTTTTGTGTTCACAGGCCTGGAATATTTAGCTTTGGATGACGGCAAAATGCAGATGACAAAACGAGGCCTTGAAGTCACATCCAGTATGAAGCAGTAGGAAAGAGGAAAGCAGCTGAGAGCGTCAACCCTGCTAAGTAGTCTCAGTATTCTTCTTGACATGAGCAGAAATTTGAAATGAGTCTCTGAAAATGACAAAGGAGGCAGAAGAAAAGGGAGCGATGACTCCTCTGGCATAGTGCTTCCTAACAGGGATCTTCAAAATGTCAAGGTTGTATCATCCTTTCAACTGAAGGAAGGTATGAAAACAACAGGAAGGAAATGGCATCCAATACTCTGGGCAGTGTACTTCTAGACAGAAAGGCCACTGATGGAAAACCAACTAAACTGGCACCAATGCAGCAGCATTGTACTAAAGCCAGAAACGTCCAGCGCTTTGTTCTCTGCCATTCCATTCAGATGCACACAGCAGCTCTGCAACATTCCTACTGATCATCTCCTTGGCAAAGTGGGAGTGAGGGTCCGTGGTGATGCAGAGTCCCCAGGCAGATGCAAAGGAGAGCTGCTTTCTTGCAAAAACCAGGCTTTTGCAACACTCAGGCCTTTCTCATTTCCATAGCTTTAAGCCATAACAAACACAATTCAACCAACCACCATGCACCACGCTGTGAACGCACGACGCTTCTAGAACTTGTTGATCTACCTCGAAGTCAGCTGCCTCACCTTGCCACAGTCCTTTTCTACTTAGCCAAAGTAATGGGCCTCAGCCCAAGGCCTTCCTTTTGTAAGCTTCTAGCTCTATGCAGCAGCAAACCACTACTTTCTTCTGTGCCAAGACTTTAGGTAGACGATTTGCATCTGCCCTCCTTCCAGTGAAACCTAATGGCGAGAGAAAAGCCTCTCAGAGATGTTCAGTCATTCCATTTTCTAGACAGGCCAAATCCAAAGAAAAGCAAGCTATGGCATTGTGTACTTGCTCTTACAAAACACCTGCTGCCCTCTGACAATCAACTAGCAGAAAACCAGCCAAACTGAGACTTGAGGAAAACAACCCTTGGAAGGGATCAATCAAGACAACACTTTTCCAGGCTACCGAGATACTGGAAATGTCAGCAAAGGCTTGAGAGCAAAGGCTGAACTAATGGGAAAAGGGTAAAAGAATCCCAAGAAAAACATGACCAAAGGTTAAAACAATTCCAAGAAGAACATAGGCAACTAACCTGTTGAAGCCTTCAGAAAAACAGTGGCCGCTGATTTACATAGGCCATTCAAGTTAATTGACCCGTGCACCTTCCACTCCTTTTTCGGCACCATATGGAGTGAATTGAGACCATGGAATCACAATTCCTTGGATTCTGTTCTTAACTTCAGGAGAGAAGTACAGCAGCTGAAGTACCTGTTACTGATGTGATACCCAGGAACACCGAGTTGACACATTTCTTTCTTGGCCAATCACAACAAGCAAGGCTAAGAGGATAAGGCTGGCTTATTTCCATGACACTTTTCTTGTTTTACAGCCTGCTCTGATTCCGGTCAAACTTTATCATTAGCTTTTCTCTAAAAGGAGAAAGTCCAATTCAACGTCCCGCCCGACTGCTGCAAGTATACCATTTGGTTTGTGGAGCCGAAAAAATTGAATTGGAAGGTACGAAGGCCCCGGAGCTAAGAGGCGCTCGGGGCGTCTTTCGGCAGAAGCCGCGCTAAGAGAGCACTGTGAGCGGTACAATCGTCTTTGCGCGAAGAAGCCGCTTCTTCGGCTCCGGGAACCGGAGAGAGCGGCAGCATCGGAAAGGTGAAGAAGGAAGCTGTACAACACTGGGATTGTGTGCGCAGCTTGCCAACTGATAGAAAACAGTACCTTACACTTTCCTGACGTTTCCAATCACATGAACATGTAGTGGAAAAGCTTTTTGCTAAGATGTAGACGACAAGAGAGGCTAAAGAGTGGATGAGAGCTAATGACACCCATCTCTAAAAAAGGCAATTAGGAGGACTCGGAATAGTACAAACCATCCAGCCTCCTTTTTATCCCCAGGAAGTTGATGAAGCAGCTCTTCCTGGAAAACCTTGCCAGGCACATGCAAGACGACAAAATAATGTAGTTAGCATGATTTTTCAGGGGAATTTCATGCTGAACATCACTTTAAACTCCTCTGATGAATCAACTTGACTGGTAGATGAAGGGAATATTATCTGCCTGGGCTTCAGGGAGGTTTTTGACATATCTCTACATGGCAGCACGCATCCATATGGAAGCAATAGTGCAAAGGGGAGGGAACCAGTGTCTTTTCAGTGATGCTGAGTGAAAAAACAAGAGGCAGTGGGCACTCTCTGAAATACAGGAGATTGCCATTGACCATCAGCAAATGATTCTTTACTGTGAGGGTGACTGAACCACGGCACAGACTGCCCAGAAAGATTGTGGAGCCTGGATCTTTGAAGACATTCAAAGTACACCCAGATAGACTCCTGGGCAAGAGGCTCTGAGTATCCTGGTTTAGGCAGGGGGATTGGGCCTGGTTAGCCCCACCAACCCCTTCCACTCTCATTCATTCTGTGCTAGTGAATTCTCTTCAAGATGCATTTCAAGCACTTGCATGACAAAGTTCTGTGAAGACAGAGATCCAAATGGACACGGCATCTAAGTTCCTTAAGCAGTGTTCAAGAAGAATGTAAAACTCTGGGACGAGTGTCTCTTCCCTAACTGAATCCCTTTCATGGGAAAATTCCCAGCTCTAGAAAGATCTTCTGATACGCATGCTTAAGACTGACACTGGCTGAGCAAATTTCTCCCTATGTGTATCCAAGACCAGTTAGGATCTTCACCCAAACTGCTGTCAACATAGTCACAGAATGTCTCTTGTTAAGAAGTGACAACTTCCATCAGCATGGCAACTATTGGTCCACCAAATGGATGAATGGATGGGAATTATCTACTTGGGTTAAAAACAAAAAGAAAGAGTTGGTCTTTATTTATCAATTTCATTGCAATATTATAAGGGAAGAAAAAGACCTAAGTCCTTGACTTTCTTAACTCGAGGAAAGATTTTAAGAATTCCTTGTAAAAATGTATGATCACAATCAGACTATTGAAACCATTTGAGTTGGGAAAAGAGTTCACAAATTGTCTAGAGAGTGGCAAAGAAGCCAAGAAAAATAGGAAAGAAACAAAAAGAGAGCAGAAGCGTCAGCTTCATTGTACAAGCTCGTTCTAGAAGTGGTCTGCTGGGAAAAGGAAGCCCCAGTTGAATTTCCAATGTATTCCTGCGCTTGATTCAGTAACCGGTCAATGTAAAAACCAATCCTTTTGTACAACTTCTTCCAGCAACAAAAACTCCAACAGGTTGACACTACCATCATGCCTGTTCCAGACATATTTCAAAGAGAAATGATGATTTTCTTGAAAACCTACTTGCATAAAAGTTGCAAGATGGTGGAGGGATTCCCACATCCTCCTTCCTCCATCTGGCTTGAAAGTAGATTTGATAAAATATGCAACAAAGCACATGATTTATAAGGTAGAGTCAAATGGATGATTTGGGAATTGATCTCTTGTTGATAGGAAACTTCATATCCACTCTGTGTGACCTTTCTAAAACAAAATGTGGAGCTGAGGCATGAATCTGCCACAACAATTGTAAAGCAAACATACACACTCCCCTTCACATGCCCCCCCTTCCACACACACCTAGGCACACACAGAGATCAGCATAGCAGATCATGAACACCTTGGAAAAGACTGAAATGCTCAATGCCTCTCTTGATGGGCAAAAGAGCTGGTGCAGTAATTCAAATGCCTGGTACAGAACTTCTGTTTCATATTTAGCTCCTATTTAAAACACAGCTTTTCATTTCATTCTATTTACAGAATATTTTCATGTCATTTGCTTCTTTAAAATTACTTAGTTCTCACCTCTTGTATGTCTAGGAATATTTTCTTCCAAAAATAGAAAAAAATAGATGCTATCTTTTCAGCAGAAAACATTGGTTGATACAATTTTAAACCATCATGATATGGAAGAATTGTTCTGTCCCTCTCAAAGGTGGAAGAAGCATTTGGATCACAGATCATCTACAATGAAATACTTGACATGTTTAAGATGCTTTCAATCAATTTTGATCGTCAATTGCTTCTTCGTTGTAAACAGTAATTTTTCAGTGAAGGGAAAGTGTGTGTGCTATATCTACATGATGTGGTCAAACCCAGTTCCTACTAATGGCCAGGCTGAACTCCAGTAAATAATGTCCCGAATGATATTTTGCCGCCTTCTTTGGCACTTCATGAAATCTTACCATGATGAAGTGCTGAAACACAGAGATGTTCTCTTAGAGAGTGTCTCCTGTTGTAACCCGTCCCATGGATTTTATGCTGTAATTCTTATCTCTTTTAAAATTTGCTATCTTCTGTACAGTTTTCATGAACCTTTCTGTTACAGTAGTGAAAATCACAGATAAATGTCATTTTGTACAACTTTGAATTTACCCCAAGAGCTGAGAGAAAACTTGCTCCTCAGTTTCTCAGTTTCTTCTATAGTCCAACTTTGTTTCTCTACCATCAAGCTTCTCCTTTGTTGCTGCTCCAAGCCCCGTCCAAGCTGACCTTGAATACTTTCAGGGATGGGACACCCACAACTTCTCTGGGCAACCTGTTCCAGTGTTCCAGCACTCCCACAGTAAAAAAGGCCTTCCTTTCATCTAATATGTGTAGGAAATCATAAATCTAGGCATAGAAACTTGGAGTGCAGATTTGAAATTCTTTTGATTTGAAGCACATTTTCTATGAATACTGACTTACTGATGACTAAAAGATGTTGATGGGCATTTGAGCTGACAAGTTTTGAAAAAGTGCATGGAAATTAAAATTGAAACCACTAAAATTAAAAACTTCTTCCCATTGTCTTTTTCCTCTCCTATTCAAAATTGCATATGTCAGATATCAGTGCTTCATGCAAACCTCTCAGATGCTCTCAGAGAAGAAGCTTTTCTTTCAGACTAAGTTGCGGTTGACGTAGAACACTAGCAGGAGTGAAAGTTTTTCTGGGCATCGGGGCAGCACCTTCTCCTTGGATTTGTGTGCAGAAAGCATTTTATCCAAACTGGAAAATAGACCCAACTCTGTTCTATTCATCATTCTTACTGCACCAGGCCTGAAGATGCTGTGAAAAGTAGCCTGTGGACCTTGAAGATAGCGCATGTGAAACAGATGAGAGGTGATGGAGAAGTTGAGAGAAGAAAGAGCATATGGCCCAGTACGGACGCCAGAAAGTATTTCTTCATGTGATCATGGCAGATTGCAGGAGCCACTTGGTACTATCAAACTAGCCCGACTTGGCACTGGTGCCACCTTGGGTCTGGGAACCATCCTGCGTATCGTGGATTTTCAGGAGCCAGCCGGCCACTCCCAGCCACAGGTCCTTAAACACAGACCTCGGCCCTTTTACCTGGCCAAAAAAACTCACCTTCCCTTCTTCTGCATGGCAGATTGCAGGAGCCACTTGGTAATATCAAACCAGCCCGACTTGGCACTGGTGCCACCTTGGGTCTGGGAACCATCCTGCGTATCATGGATTTTCAGGAGCCAGCAAGACACTCTTGGCCACAGGCCCCCAAACACAAACCTCGGCCCTTTTCCCTGGCAAAGAAAAGTCACCTGCCCTGCTTCTGGATGGCAGATTGCAGGAGCAACTTGGTACTATCAAACCAGCCCGACTTGGCAATGTTGCTACCTTGGGTCTGAGAAACATCCTGCGTATCGTGGATTTTCAGGAGCCAGCCGGCCTCTCCCAGCCACAGGCCCCCAAACACAATCCACGGCCCTTTTCCCTGGCAAACAACACTCACCTGCCCCGCTTCTCGATGGCAGATTGCAGGAGTCCCTGGGTAATTTCAATCCAGCCCGACTTGGCGGCGTTTCCACCTTGCGTCTGGGAATCATCCTGCATATCAAAGAATTTCAGGAGCCAGCCGGCACTCTCAGTCACAGGCCCCCAAACACAAACCATGGCCCTTTTCCCTTGCAAACAAAACTCACCTGCCCCGCTTCTGCATGGCAGACTGCAGCAGCCACTTAGTGCTATCAAACCAGCCCAAATTGGCACTGTGTTGAAAGCGAAGGGAAGCCAACCCACCTTGTCGTTTATCAGCATTGACTCCAATTTATTGATTAAATCAGCCACTTTATATAACCGTGTTAATTAACTTCATGCATATTGCAAAATCCAAGCTCACTCTAGGTTAACAGAGAAAACTCTAACCCCTCCTTTTGTTTTACCATACCCATGATTGTTTCTTGAAAACAGGACCAGCGTTTCCACTGTGATATGAAAGTCAAGTATTGGAGAGTGCTTTTGTTACTTCTTTAGAAGGTTAGAATATGCCGAAAAGATGCTAGCTGGGGACTTGCAATTAATGAATTATTTGCTGTAAGTAGGTCAAATGACATGAGCTTTCAAAAAGGAAAAGTAGTCTTATTCCACCTGCCAATTCTAAAGTAGATTAATAAGCCTTAAGCAGAAGATGGATGTGAAGAGGGATATGACATGAAAGGTTAAGCAACACTGCTGACAGCAAAAGGCTTACCTGCTGCAGATACAGGAGACAAAATACTATTTTGACACAAACATTGCTATTCAGACGACAGTAAAATTCTGAGTGACAGCAAAATTTACTCAGTCATCATGACAGTAAAATTTGCTCCCATCAAAATGTGCTCATCAATTCTTAGTGTAAGCTAAGCACCTTAAGCAAAGGGTAGTTCAAGCCTAACTGGTATTTGATGGCAAAAAAGGCAACTTGGCCTGCGTTTCTCACTTCTACTCCATTCAAAAGCTTACTCTGTCTCAGATTCCTTTGGTGGGATACCAACGCAAGCCGCCAAACTGCACAAAAATGATGATTTAAAGAAAGATAGATGAGAAAAATGGAATAATGGTTCATGTTCTTTTCCTTCCAACTGCTTTGTTTGCCCTTTTAATTTTTTGAAGTCCTTTCTGGTGTCACCATGGTTGCACTGCAGCAAGTGTTGGGCTGTAAGCTGTCCATATTGCCAGCTTCTGGACTGCCTTCAGAAAACTTCCCACTGGTTTTGTCTAGAAATCACAAGCAGTAGAGATGACAAAGACTGCAGAAACCTCCTCATCTCCTTCTAGAGCAAGACCATGTCTTTCAGCCACTCTTAACTAGACAACTTTCATCAGTCATGAGGGAGTCTCATGTTCAAGAGCTAAGCAGTGGTGACAGCTGTAAATGACAAAAAGCAGACTGAAATTCTCTTGGGACTCCAGCAGAGAGCAATGAAGGAGGTTGAATTCACCTTCTTGGGAAGTTCTAAAATGCACGTTCACTTGAGCACAGGAGCTAAGCCATCGTAACCTTTGTTGAGTACGTCTGCGTAGACAGACATATTTAGACCATGTTATTTAAGCCACGTTATCATCTCTAGCTGCTAAGCTGCACTTCTTGCAAAGTATCTGCAACGTATTTTACAGGGTGGGCTTCGATGTGTAATCCCTGAGTAATATTGCAAAGAGAAGTACTTGGGGTGTGGGGTGGGGGGGGAGCCGCAACTCTTAGGTTTTTCAAATCATGGTTCCATTTGAAAGTCAAAAAAGATGTCAAACCTTTCTTTCCTAGACCTATTACCAGCACAAACTGTACCAGAATTTATGACCTGTAACTGTACCGTGGACGCTCTTTCTCTGGACTATTCCTTAAGAAACAAAGTCCTCACTAGAAATAAAACAAAATTAGCCAAGTATTGGCCTGGATTAGTTCCAAGGCTCTGTACTAAAGGCCAAACACGTGTAATAATAGTAACGAGTGGACTAAAAGTTAAATCAATAGAGCATGACTCAGTTCAAAGACATCTTGTGTCCTAATGTTCTCACAGAAGACTGTAAAAACCTGTCTATTTTTGTGGGTTTCTTTTATCCATTTAGCTGTACCTTCTACTTCTCTCCACTGTCTGAGAACATTGATGATAAGGTTGGATGACCTCATGTCAACTTGTAGAAGTAAAGAAAGAGAAGCCAGTAAAGAAAGGCAAATTTGTTAATTGCAGGTGGAAAGAGGGAGGCCAACAAAAGAAAACAAAAGAACAGTACTAATGAAATGCTCCCCTGTCTTCTGTGAAAAGTAAAGGCACAGACAAGAAAGAACAAGTGCAAAATTCTCACTAGAGAAACGCACTTGATCTGACTCAAGTGTTTTGCGGTACATTTCTTGCTGTTTTCTCATGCCAAACATATTAACCATTGAAGGTGTCCCTTTCCTCTCTCTGGAATACAGCTAGGAAGATGGCTGTGTCATTGCTGACAAGCTGCTATTCTCAGAGGTGTCCAGCTGAAAGTCCTAGATCAATTGATTTGCTCTGTCACTTTGATATGGCATGACTTACAGTTTCAGCACCTGAACTTGCCAGCCCTACAATTCTTTGCCCCTTGAATGCTTAGATAGGCTCCTTGGCAACTGGCATTTGTAAGGACTTGAAACTATGCAGAATTTGCACCGTGAGATGATGCCAAATGAGTCACACCGGTAGATTAACTGGGGCATGCAAGGCAGAGAGAGGGAAATGAGAGCACAAGAAGAGAGTACACAAGAAGAGAGTACAATCTCCTTTTTTCTGAAACACTGAAGAGATCAAAGTGAACACAAATCCTCCTAGGGGTAGTTCTTGCAAAAGACTAAGAGTTCTTTTTGTGTTCACAGGCCTGGAATATTTAGCTTTGGATGACGGCAAAATGCAGATGACAAAACGAGGCCTTGAAGTCACATCCAGTATGAAGCAGTAGGAAAGAGGAAAGCAGCTGAGAGCGTCAACCCTGCTAAGTAGTCTCAGTATTCTTCTTGACATGAGCAGAAATTTGAAATGAGTCTCTGAAAATGACAAAGGAGGCAGAAGAAAAGGGAGCGATGACTCCTCTGGCATAGTGCTTCCTAACAGGGATCTTCAAAATGTCAAGGTTGTATCATCCTTTCAACTGAAGGAAGGTATGAAAACAACAGGAAGGAAATGGCATCCAATACTCTGGGCAGTGTACTTCTAGACAGAAAGGCCACTGATGGAAAACCAACTAAACTGGCACCAATGCAGCAGCATTGTACTAAAGCCAGAAACGTCCAGCGCTTTGTTCTCTGCCATTCCATTCAGATGCACACAGCAGCTCTGCAACATTCCTACTGATCATCTCCTTGGCAAAGTGGGAGTGAGGGTCCGTGGTGATGCAGAGTCCCCAGGCAGATGCAAAGGAGAGCTGCTTTCTTGCAAAAACCAGGCTTTTGCAACACTCAGGCCTTTCTCATTTCCATAGCTTTAAGCCATAACAAACACAATTCAACCAACCACCATGCACCACGCTGTGAACGCACGACGCTTCTAGAACTTGTTGATCTACCTCGAAGTCAGCTGCCTCACCTTGCCACAGTCCTTTTCTACTTAGCCAAAGTAATGGGCCTCAGCCCAAGGCCTTCCTTTTGTAAGCTTCTAGCTCTATGCAGCAGCAAACCACTACTTTCTTCTGTGCCAAGACTTTAGGTAGACGATTTGCATCTGCCCTCCTTCCAGTGAAACCTAATGGCGAGAGAAAAGCCTCTCAGAGATGTTCAGTCATTCCATTTTCTAGACAGGCCAAATCCAAAGAAAAGCAAGCTATGGCATTGTGTACTTGCTCTTACAAAACACCTGCTGCCCTCTGACAATCAACTAGCAGAAAACCAGCCAAACTGAGACTTGAGGAAAACAACCCTTGGAAGGGATCAATCAAGACAACACTTTTCCAGGCTACCGAGATACTGGAAATGTCAGCAAAGGCTTGAGAGCAAAGGCTGAACTAATGGGAAAAGGGTAAAAGAATCCCAAGAAAAACATGACCAAAGGTTAAAACAATTCCAAGAAGAACATAGGCAACTAACCTGTTGAAGCCTTCAGAAAAACAGTGGCCGCTGATTTACATAGGCCATTCAAGTTAATTGACCCGTGCACCTTCCACTCCTTTTTCGGCACCATATGGAGTGAATTGAGACCATGGAATCACAATTCCTTGGATTCTGTTCTTAACTTCAGGAGAGAAGTACAGCAGCTGAAGTACCTGTTACTGATGTGATACCCAGGAACACCGAGTTGACACATTTCTTTCTTGGCCAATCACAACAAGCAAGGCTAAGAGGATAAGGCTGGCTTATTTCCATGACACTTTTCTTGTTTTACAGCCTGCTCTGATTCCGGTCAAACTTTTTCATTAGCTTTTCTCTAAAAGGAGAAAGTCCAATTCAACGTCCCGCCCGACTGCTGCAAGTATACCATTTGGTTTGTGGAGCCGAAAAAATTGAATTGGAAGGTACGAAGGCCCCGGAGCTAAGAGGCGCTCGGGGCGTCTTTCGGCAGAAGCCGCGCTAAGAGAGCACTGTGAGCGGTACAATCGTCTTTGCGCGAAGAAGCCGCTTCTTCGGCTCCGGGAACCGGAGAGAGCGGCAGCATCGGAAAGGTGAAGAAGGAAGCTGTACAACACTGGGATTGTGTGCGCAGCTTGCCAACTGATAGAAAACAGTACCTTACACTTTCCTGACGTTTCCAATCACATGAACATGTAGTGGAAAAGCTTTTTGCTAAGATGTAGACGACAAGAGAGGCTAAAGAGTGGATGAGAGCTAATGACACCCATCTCTAAAAAAGGCAATTAGGAGGACTCGGAATAGTACAAACCAGCCAGCCTCCTTTTTATCCCCAGGAAGTTGATGAAGCAGCTCTTCCTGGAAAACCTTGCCAGGCACATGCAAGACGACAAAATAATGTAGTTAGCATGATTTTTCAGGGGAATTTCATGCTGAACATCACTTTAAACTCCTCTGATGAATCCACTTGACTGGTAGATGAAGGGAATATTATCTGCCTGGGCTTCAGGGAGGTTTTTGACATATCTCTACATGGCAGCACGCATCCATATGGAAACAATAGTGCAAAGGGGAGGGAACCAGTGTCTTTTCAGTGATGCTGAGTGAAAAAACAAGAGGCAGTGGGCACTCTCTGAAATACAGGAGATTGCCATTGACCATCAGCAAATGATTCTTTACTGTGAGGGTGACTGAACCACGGCACAGACTGCCCAGAAAGATTGTGGAGCCTGGATCTTTGAAGACATTCAAAGTACACCCAGATAGACTCCTGGGCAAGAGGCTCTAGGTATCCTGGTTTAGGCAGGGGGATTGGGCCTGGTTAGCCCCACCAACCCCTTCCACTCTCATTCATTCTGTGCTAGTGAATTCTCTTCAAGATGCATTTCAAGCACTTGCATGACAAAGTTCTGTGAAGACAGAGATCCAAATGGACACGGCATCTAAGTTCCTTAAGCAGTGTTCAAGAAGAATGTAAAACTCTGGGACGAGTGTCTCTTCCCTAACTGAATCCCTTTCATGGGAAAATTCCCAGCTCTAGAAAGATCTTCTGATACGCATGCTTAAGACTGACACTGGCTGAGCAAATTTCTCCCTATGTGTATCCAAGACCAGTTAGGATCTTCACCCAAAGTGCTGTCAACATAGTCACAGAATGTCTCTTGTTAAGAAGTGACAACTTCCATCAGCATGGCAACTATTGGTCCACCAAATGGATGAATGGATGGGAATTATCTACTTGGGTTAAAAACAAAAAGAAAGAGTTGGTCTTTATTTATCAATTTCATTGCAATATTATAAGGGAAGAAAAAGACCTACGTCCTTGACTTTCTTAACTCGAGGAAAGATTTTAAGAATTCCTTGTAAAAATGTATGATCACAATCAGACTATTGAAACCATTTGAGTTGGGAAAAGAGTTCACAAATTGTCTAGAGAGTGGCAAAGAAGCCAAGAAAAATAGGAAAGAAACAAAAAGAGAGCAGAAGCGTCAGCTTCATTGTACAAGCTCGTTCTAGAAGTGGTCTGCTGGGAAAAGGAAGCCCCAGTTGAATTTCCAATGTATTCCTGCGCTTGATTCAGTAACCGGTCAATGTAAAAACCAATCCTTTTGTACAACTTCTTCCAGCAACAAAAACTCCAACAGGTTGACACTACCATCATGCCTGTTCCAGACATATTTCCAAGAGAAATGATGATTTTCTTGAAAACCTACTTGCATAAAAGTTGCAAGATGGTGGAGGGATTCCCACATCCTCCTTCCTCCATCTGGCTTGAAAGTAGATTTGATAAAATATGCAACAAAGCACATGATTTATAAGGTAGAGTCAAATGGATGATTTGGGAATTGATCTCTTGTTGATAGGAAACTTCATATCCACTCTGTGTGACCTTTCTAAAACAAAATGTGGAGCTGAGGCATGAATCTGCCACAACAATTGTAAAGCAAACATACACACTCCCCTTCACATGCCCCCCCTTCCACACACACCTAGGCACACACAGAGATCAGCATAGCAGATCATGAACACCTTGGAAAAGACTGAAATGCTCAATGCCTCTCTTGATGGGCAAAAGAGCTGGTGCAGTAATTCAAATGCCTGGTACAGAACTTCTGTTTCATATTTAGCTCCTATTTAAAACACAGCTTTTCATTTCATTCTATTTACAGAATATTTTCATGTCATTTGCTTCTTTGAAATTACTTAGTTCTCACCTCTTGTATGTCTAGGAATATTTTCTTCCAAAAATAGAAAAAAATAGATGATATCTTTTCAGCAGAAAACATTGGTTGATACAATTTTAAACCATCATGATATGGAAGAATTGTTCTGTCCCTCTCAAAGGTGGAAGAAGCATTTGGATCACAGATCATCTACAATGAAATACTTGACATGTTTAAGATGCTTTCAATCAATTTTGATCGTCAATTGCTTCTTCGTTGTAAACAGTAATTTTTCAGTGAAGGGAAAGTGTGTGTGCTATATCTACATGATGTGGTCAAACCCAGTTCCTACTAATGGCCAGGCTGAACTCCAGTAAATAATGTCCCGAATGATATTTTGCCGCCTTCTTTGGCACTTCATGAAATCTTACCATGATGAAGTGCTGAAACACAGAGATGTTCTCTTAGAGAGTGTCTCCTGTTGTAACCCGTCCCATGGATTTTATGCTGTAATTCTTATCTCTTTTAAAATTTGCTATCTTCTGTACAGTTTTCATGAACCTTTCTGTTACAGTAGTGAAAATCACAGATAAATGTCATTTTGTACAACTTTGAATTTACCCCAAGAGCTGAGAGAAAACTTGCTCCTCAGTTTCTCAGTTTCTTCTATAGTCCAACTTTGTTTCTCTACCATCAAGCTTCTCCTTTGTTGCTGCTCCAAGCCCCGTCCAAGCTGACCTTGAATACTTTCAGGGATGGGACACCCACAACTTCTCTGGGCAACCTGTTCCAGTGTTCCAGCACTCCCACAGTAAAAAAGGCCTTCCTTTCATCTAATATGTGTAGGAAATCATAAATCTAGGCATAGAAACTTGGAGTGCAGATTTGAAATTCTTTTGATTTGAAGCACATTTTATATGAATACTGACTTACTGATGACTAAAAGATGTTGATGGGCATTTGAGCTGACAAGTTTTGAAAAAGTGCATGGAAATTAAAATTGAAACCACTAAAATTAAAAACTTCTTCCCATTGTCTTTTTCCTCTCCTATTCAAAATTGCATATGTCAGATATCAGTGCTTCATGCAAACCTCTCAGATGCTCTCAGAGAAGAAGCTTTTCTTTCAGACTAAGTTGCGGTTGACGTAGAACACTAGCAGGAGTGAAAGTTTTTCTGGGCATCGGGGCAGCACCTTCTCCTTGGATTTGTGTGCAGAAAGCATTTTATCCAAACTGGAAAATAGACCCAACTCTGTTCTATTCATCATTCTTACTGCACCAGGCCTGAAGATGCTGTGAAAAGTAGCCTGTGGACCTTGAAGATAGCGCATGTGAAACAGATGAGAGGTGATGGAGAAGTTGAGAGAAGAAAGAGCATATGGCCCAGTACGGACGCCAGAAAGTATTTCTTCATGTGATCATGGCAGATTGCAGGAGCCACTTGGTACTATCAAACTAGCCCGACTTGGCACTGGTGCCACCTTGGGTCTGGGAACCATCCTGCGTATCGTGGATTTTCAGGAGCCAGCCGGCCTCTCCCAGCCACAGGCCCCCAAACACAATCCACGGCCCTTTTCCCTGGCAAACAACACTCACCTGCCCCGCTTCTCGATGGCAGATTGCAGGAGTCCCTGGGTAATTTCAATCCAGCCCGACTTGGCGGCGTTTCCACCTTGCGTCTGGGAATCATCCTGCATATCAAAGAATTTCAGGAGCCAGCCGGCACTCTCAGTCACAGGCCCCCAAACACAAACCATGGCCCTTTTCCCTTGCAAACAAAACTCACCTGCCCCGCTTCTGCATGGCAGACTGCAGCAGCCACTTAGTGCTATCAAACCAGCCCAAATTGGCACTGTGTTGAAAGCGAAGGGAAGCCAACCCACCTTGTCGTTTATCAGCATTGACTCCAATTTATTGATTAAATCAGCCACTTTATATAACCGTGTTAATTAACTTCATGCATATTGCAAAATCCAAGCTCACTCTAGGTTAACAGAGAAAACTCTAACCCCTCCTTTTGTTTTACCATACCCATGATTGTTTCTTGAAAACAGGACCAGCGTTTCCACTGTGATATGAAAGTCAAGTATTGGAGAGTGCTTTTGTTACTTCTTTAGAAGGTTAGAATATGCCGAAAAGATGCTAGCTGGGGACTTGCAATTAATGAATTATTTGCTGTAAGTAGGTCAAATGACATGAGCTTTCAAAAAGGAAAAGTAGTCTTATTCCACCTGCCAATTCTAAAGTAGATTAATAAGCCTTAAGCAGAAGATGGATGTGAAGAGGGATATGACATGAAAGGTTAAGCAACACTGCTGACAGCAAAAGGCTTACCTGCTGCAGATACAGGAGACAAAATACTATTTTGACACAAACATTGCTATTCAGACGACAGTAAAATTCTGAGTGACAGCAAAATTTACTCAGTCATCATGACAGTAAAATTTGCTCCCATCAAAATGTGCTCATCAATTCTTAGTGTAAGCTAAGCACCTTAAGCAAAGGGTAGTTCAAGCCTAACTGGTATTTGATGGCAAAAAAGGCAACTTGGCCTGCGTTTCTCACTTCTACTCCATTCAAAAGCTTACTCTGTCTCAGATTCCTTTGGTGGGATACCAACGCAAGCCGCCAAACTGCACGAAAATGATGATTTAAAGAAAGATAGATGAGAAAAATGGAATAATGGTTCATGTTCTTTTCCTTCCAACTGCTTTGTTTGCCCTTTTAATTTTTTGAAGTCCTTTCTGGTGTCACCATGGTTGCACTGCAGCAAGTGTTGGGCTGTAAGCTGTCCATATTGCCAGCTTCTGGACTGCCTTCAGAAAACTTCCCACTGGTTTTGTCTAGAAATCACAAGCAGTAGAGATGACAAAGACTGCAGAAACCTCCTCATCTCCTTCTAGAGCAAGACCATGTCTTTCAGCCACTCTTAACTAGACAACTTTCATCAGTCATGAGGGAGTCTCATGTTCAAGAGCTAAGCAGTGGTGACAGCTGTAAATGACAAAAAGCAGACTGAAATTCTCTTGGGACTCCAGCAGAGAGCAATGAAGGAGGTTGAATTCACCTTCTTGGGAAGTTCTAAAATGCACCTTCACTTGAGCACAGGAGCTAAGCCATCGTAACCTTTGTTGAGTACGTCTGCGTAGACAGACATATTTAGACCATGTTATTTAAGCCACGTTATCATCTCTAGCTGCTAAGCTGCACTTCTTGCAAAGTATCTGCAACGTATTTTACAGGGTGGGCTTCTATGTGTAATCCCTGAGTAATATTGCAAAGAGAAGTACTTGGGGTGTGGGGTGGGGGGGGAGCCGCAACTCTTAGGTTTTTCAAATCATGGTTCCATTTGAAAGTCAAAAAAGATGTCAAACCTTTCTTTCCTAGACCTATTACCAGCACAAACTGTACCAGAATTTATGACCTGTAACTGTACCGTGGACGCTCTTTCTCTGGACTATTCCTTAAGAAACAAAGTCCTCACTAGAAATAAAACAAAATTAGCCAAGTATTGGCCTGGATTAGTTCCAAGGCTCTGTACTAAAGGCCAAACACGTGTAATAATAGTAACGAGTGGACTAAAAGTTAAATCAATAGAGCATGACTCAGTTCAAAGACATCTTGTGTCCTAATGTTCTCACAGAAGACTGTAAAAACCTGTCTATTTTTGTGGGTTTCTTTTATCCATTTAGCTGTACCTTCTACTTCTCTCCACTGTCTGAGAACATTGATGATAAGGTTGGATGACCTCATGTCAACTTGTAGAAGTAAAGAAAGAGAAGCCAGTAAAGAAAGGCAAATTTGTTAATTGCAGGTGGAAAGAGGGAGGCCAACAAAAGAAAACAAAAGAACAGTACTAATGAAATGCTCCCCTGTCTTCTGTGAAAAGTAAAGGCACAGACAAGAAAGAACAAGTGCAAAATTCTCACTAGAGAAACGCACTTGATCTGACTCAAGTGTTTTGCGGTACATTTCTTGCTGTTTTCTCATGCCAAACATATTAACCATTGAAGGTGTCCCTTTCCTCTCTCTGGAATACAGCTAGGAAGATGGCTGTGTCATTGCTGACAAGCTGCTATTCTCAGAGGTGTCCAGCTGAAAGTCCTAGATCAATTGATTTGCTCTGTCACTTTGATATGGCATGACTTACAGTTTCAGCACCTGAACTTGCCAGCCCTACAATTCTTTGCCCCTTGAATGCTTAGATAGGCTCCTTGGCAACTGGCATTTGTAAGGACTTGAAACTATGCAGAATTTGCACCGTGAGATGATGCCAAATGAGTCACACCGGTAGATTAACTGGGGCATGCAAGGCAGAGAGAGGGAAATGAGAGCACAAGAAGAGAGTACACAAGAAGAGAGTACAATCTCCTTTTTTCTGAAACACTGAAGAGATCAAAGTGAACACAAATCCTCCTAGGGGTAGTTCTTGCAAAAGACTAAGAGTTCTTTTTGTGTTCACAGGCCTGGAATATTTAGCTTTGGATGACGGCAAAATGCAGATGACAAAACGAGGCCTTGAAGTCACATCCAGTATGAAGCAGTAGGAAAGAGGAAAGCAGCTGAGAGCGTCAACCCTGCTAAGTAGTCTCAGTATTCTTCTTGACATGAGCAGAAATTTGAAATGAGTCTCTGAAAATGACAAAGGAGGCAGAAGAAAAGGGAGCGATGACTCCTCTGGCATAGTGCTTCCTAACAGGGATCTTCAAAATGTCAAGGTTGTATCATCCTTTCAACTGAAGGAAGGTATGAAAACAACAGGAAGGAAATGGCATCCAATACTCTGGGCAGTGTACTTCTAGACAGAAAGGCCACTGATGGAAAACCAACTAAACTGGCACCAATGCAGCAGCATTGTACTAAAGCCAGAAACGTCCAGCGCTTTGTTCTCTGCCATTCCATTCAGATGCACACAGCAGCTCTGCAACATTCCTACTGATCATCTCCTTGGCAAAGTGGGAGTGAGGGTCCGTGGTGATGCAGAGTCCCCAGGCAGATGCAAAGGAGAGCTGCTTTCTTGCAAAAACCAGGCTTTTGCAACACTCAGGCCTTTCTCATTTCCATAGCTTTAAGCCATAACAAACACAATTCAACCAACCACCATGCACCACGCTGTGAACGCACGACGCTTCTAGAACTTGTTGATCTACCTCGAAGTCAGCTGCCTCACCTTGCCACAGTCCTTTTCTACTTAGCCAAAGTAATGGGCCTCAGCCCAAGGCCTTCCTTTTGTAAGCTTCTAGCTCTATGCAGCAGCAAACCACTACTTTCTTCTGTGCCAAGACTTTAGGTAGACGATTTGCATCTGCCCTCCTTCCAGTGAAACCTAATGGCGAGAGAAAAGCCTCTCAGAGATGTTCAGTCATTCCATTTTCTAGACAGGCCAAATCCAAAGAAAAGCAAGCTATGGCATTGTGTACTTGCTCTTACAAAACACCTGCTGCCCTCTGACAATCAACTAGCAGAAAACCAGCCAAACTGAGACTTGAGGAAAACAACCCTTGGAAGGGATCAATCAAGACAACACTTTTCCAGGCTACCGAGATACTGGAAATGTCAGCAAAGGCTTGAGAGCAAAGGCTGAACTAATGGGAAAAGGGTAAAAGAATCCCAAGAAAAACATGACCAAAGGTTAAAACAATTCCAAGAAGAACATAGGCAACTAACCTGTTGAAGCCTTCAGAAAAACAGTGGCCGCTGATTTACATAGGCCATTCAAGTTAATTGACCCGTGCACCTTCCACTCCTTTTTCGGCACCATATGGAGTGAATTGAGACCATGGAATCACAATTCCTTGGATTCTGTTCTTAACTTCAGGAGAGAAGTACAGCAGCTGAAGTACCTGTTACTGATGTGATACCCAGGAACACCGAGTTGACACATTTCTTTCTTGGCCAATCACAACAAGCAAGGCTAAGAGGATAAGGCTGGCTTATTTCCATGACACTTTTCTTGTTTTACAGCCTGCTCTGATTCCGGTCAAACTTTTTCATTAGCTTCTCTCTAAAAGGAGAAAGTCCAATTCAACGTCCTGCCCGACTGCTGCAAGTATACCATTTGGTTTGTGGAGCCGAAAAAATTGAATTGGAAGGTACGAAGGCCCCGGAGCTAAGAGGCGCTCGGGGCGTCTTTCGGCAGAAGCCGCGCTAAGAGAGCACTGTGAGCGGTACAATCGTCTTTGCGCGAAGAAGCCGCTTCTTCGGCTCCGGGAACCGGAGAGAGCGGCAGCATCGGAAAGGTGAAGAAGGAAGCTGTACAACACTGGGATTGTGTGCGCAGCTTGCCAACTGATAGAAAACAGTACCTTACACTTTCCTGACGTTTCCAATCACATGAACATGTAGTGGAAAAGCTTTTTGCTAAGATGTAGACGACAAGAGAGGCTAAAGAGTGGATGAGAGCTAATGACACCCATCTCTAAAAAAGGCAATTAGGAGGACTCGGAATAGTACAAACCAGCCAGCCTCCTTTTTATCCCCAGGAAGTTGATGAAGCAGCTCTTCCTGGAAAACCTTGCCAGGCACATGCAAGACGACAAAATAATGTAGTTAGCATGATTTTTCAGGGGAATTTCATGCTGAACATCACTTTAAACTCCTCTGATGAATCAACTTGACTGGTAGATGAAGGGAATATTATCTGCCTGGGCTTCAGGGAGGTTTTTGACATATCTCTACATGGCAGCACGCATCCATATGGAAGCAATAGTGCAAAGGGGAGGGAACCAGTGTCTTTTCAGTGATGCTGAGTGAAAAAACAAGAGGCAGTGGGCACTCTCTGAAATACAGGAGATTGCCATTGACCATCGGCAAATGATTCTTTACTGTGAGGGTGACTGAACCACGGCACAGACTGCCCAGAAAGATTGTGGAGCCTGGATCTTTGAAGACATTCAAAGTACACCCAGATAGACTCCTGGGCAAGAGGCTCTAGGTATCCTGGTTTAGGCAGGGGGATTGGGCCTGGTTAGCCCCACCAACCCCTTCCATTCTCATTCATTCTGTGCTAGTGAATTCTCTTCAAGATGCATTTCAAGCACTTGCATGACAAAGTTCTGTGAAGACAGAGATCCAAATGGACACGGCATCTAAGTTCCTTAAGCAGTGTTCAAGAAGAATGTAAAACTCTGGGACGAGTGTCTCTTCCCTAACTGAATCCCTTTCATGGGAAAATTCCCAGCTCTAGAAAGATCTTCTGATACGCATGCTTAAGACTGACACTGGCTGAGCAAATTTCTCCCTATGTGTATCCAAGACCAGTTAGGATCTTCACCCAAACTGCTGTCAACATAGTCACAGAATGTCTCTTGTTAAGAAGTGACAACTTCCATCAGCATGGCAACTATTGGTCCACAAAATGGATGAATGGATGGGAATTATCTGCTTGGGTTAAAAACAAAAAGAAAGAGTTGGTCTTTATTTATCAATTTCATTGCAATATTATAAGGGAAGAAAAAGACCTAAGTCCTTGACTTTCTTAACTCGAGGAAAGATTTTAAGAATTCCTTGTAAAAATGTATGATCACAATCAGACTATTGAAACCATTTGAGTTGGGAAAAGAGTTCACAGATTGTCTAGAGAGTGGCAAAGAAGCCAAGAAAAATAGGAAAGAAACAAAAAGAGAGCAGAAGCGTCAGCTTCATTGTACAAGCTCGTTCTAGAAGTGGTCTGCTGGGAAAAGGAAGCCCCAGTTGAATTTCCAATGTATTCCTGCGCTTGATTCAGTAACCGGTCAATGTAAAAACCAATCCTTTTGTACAACTTCTTCCAGCAACAAAAACTCCAACAGGTTGACACTACCATCATGCCTGTTCCAGACATATTTCCAAGAGAAATGATGATTTTCTTGAAAACCTACTTGCATAAAAGTTGCAAGATGGTGGAGGGATTCCCACATCCTCCTTCCTCCATCTGGCTTGAAAGTAGATTTGATAAAATATGCAACAAAGCACATGATTTATAAGGTAGAGTCAAATGGATGATTTGGGAATTGATCTCTTGTTGATAGGAAACTTCATATCCACTCTGTGTGACCTTTCTAAAACAAAATGTGGAGCTGAGGCATGAATCTGCCACAACAATTGTAAAGCAAACATACACACTCCCCTTCACATGCCCCCCCTTCCACACACACCTAGGCACACACAGAGATCAGCATAGCAGATCATGAACACCTTGGAAAAGACTGAAATGCTCAATGCCTCTCTTGATGGGCAAAAGAGCTGGTGCAGTAATTCAAATGCCTGGTACAGAAATTCTGTTTCATATTTAGCTCCTATTTAAAACACAGCTTTTCATTTCATTCTATTTACAGAATATTTTCATGTCATTTGCTTCTTTAAAATTACTTAGTTCTCACCTCTTGTATGTCTAGGAATATTTTCTTCCAAAAATAGAAAAAAATAGATGATATCTTTTCAGCAGAAAACATTGGTTGATACAATTTTAAACCATCATGATATGGAAGAATTGTTCTGTCCCTCTCAAAGGTGGAAGAAGCATTTGGATCACAGATCATCTACAATGAAATACTTGACATGTTTAAGATGCTTTCAATCAATTTTGATCGTCAATTGCTTCTTCGTTGTAAACAGTAATTTTTCAGTGAAGGGAAAGTGTGTGTGCTATATCTACATGATGTGGTCAAACCCAGTTCCTACTAATGGCCAGGCTGAACTCCAGTAAATAATGTCCCGAATGATATTTTGCCGCCTTCTTTGGCACTTCATGAAATCTTACCATGATGAAGTGCTGAAACACAGAGATTTTCTCTTAGAGAGTGTCTCCTGTTGTAACCCGTCCCATGGATTTTATGCTGTAATTCTTATCTCTTTTAAAATTTGCTATCTTCTGTACAGTTTTCATGAACCTTTCTGTTACAGTAGTGAAAATCACAGATAAATGTCATTTTGTACAACTTTGAATTTACCCCAAGAGCTGAGAGAAAACTTGCTCCTCAGTTTCTCAGTTTCTTCTATAGTCCAACTTTGTTTCTCTACCATCAAGCTTCTCCTTTGTTGCTGCTCCAAGCCCCGTCCAAGCTGACCTTGAATACTTTCAGGGATGGGACACCCACAACTTCTCTGGGCAACCTGTTCCAGTGTTCCAGCACTCCCACAGTAAAAAAGGCCTTCCTTTCATCTAATATGTGTAGGAAATCATAAATCTAGGCATAGAAACTTGGAGTGCAGATTTGAAATTCTCTTGATTTGAAGCACATTTTATATGAATACTGACTTACTGATGACTAAAAGATGTTGATGGGCATTTGAGCTGACAAGTTTTGAAAAAGTGCACGGAAATTAAAATTGAAACCACTAAAATTAAAAACTTCTTCCCATTGTCTTTTTCCTCGCCTATTCAAAATTGCATATGTCAGATATCAGTGCTTCATGCAAACCTCTCAGATGCTCTCAGAGAAAAAGCTTTTCTTTCAGACTAAGTTGCGGTTGACGTAGAACACTAGCAGGAGTGAAAGTTTTTCTGGGCATCGGGGCAGCACCTTCTCCTTGGATTTGTGTGCAGAAAGCATTTTATCCAAACTGGAAAATAGACCCAACTCTGTTCTATTCATCATTCTTACTGCACCAGGCCTGAAGATGCTGTGAAAAGTAGCCTGTGGACCTTGAAGATAGCGCATGTGAAACAGATGAGAGGTGATGGAGAAGTTGAGAGAAGAAAGAGCATATGGCCCAGTAGGGACGCCAGAAAGTATTTCTTCATGTGATCATGGCAGATTGCAGGAGCCACTTGGTACTATCAAACTAGCCCGACTTGGCACTGGTGCCACCTTGGGTCTGGGAACCATCCTGCGTATCATGGATTTTCAGGAGCCAGCTGGCCACTCCCAGCCACAGGCCCTTAAACACAGACCTCGGCCCTCTTACCTGGCCAAAAAAACTCACCTGCCCCACTTCTGCATGGCAGATTGCAGGAGCCACTTGGTAATATCAAACCAGCCCGACTTGGCACTGGTGCCACCTTGGGTCTGGGAACCATCCTGTGTATCATGGATTTTCAGGAGCCAGCAAGACACTCTTGGCCACAGGCCCCCAAACACATACCTCGGCTTTTTTCCCTGGCAAAGAAAAGTCACCTGCCCTGCTTCTGGATGGCAGATTGCAGGAGCAACTTGGTACTATCAAACCAGCCCGACTTGGCAATGTTGCTACCTTGGGTCTGAGAAACATCCTGCGTATCGTGGATTTTCAGGAGCCAGCCGGCCTCTCCCAGCCACAGGCCCCCAAACACAATCCACGGCCTTTTTCCCTGGCAAACAACACTCACCTGCCCCGCTTCTCGATGGCAGATTGCAGGAGTCCCTGGGTAATTTCAATCCAGCCCGACTTGGCAGCGTTTCCACCTTGCGTCTGGGAATCATCCTGCATATCAAAGAATTTCAGGAGCCAGCCGGCACTCTCAGTCACAGGCTCTTAATCACAGACCTCGGCCCTCTTACCTGGCCAAAAAAACTCACCTGCCCCGCTTCTGCATGGCAGATTGCAGGAGCCACTTGGTAATATCAAACCAGCCCGACTTGGCACTGGTGCCACCTTGGGTCTGGGAACCATCCTGCGTATCGTGGATTTTCAGGAGCCAGCCGGCCACTCCCAGCCACAGGCCCTTAAACACAGACCTCGGCCCTCTTACCTGGCCAAAAAAACTCACCTTCCCTGCTTCTGCATGGCAGATTGCAGGAGCCACTTGGTAATATCAAACCAGCCCGACTTGGCACTGGTGCCACCTTGGGTCTGGGAACCATCCTGCGTATCATGGATTTTCAGGAGCCAGCAAGACACTCTTGGCCACAGGACCCCAAACACAAACCTCGGCTCTTTTCCCTGGCAAAGAAAAGTCACCTGCCCTGCTTCTGGATGGCAGATTGCAGGAGCAACTTGGTACTATCAAACCAGCCCGACTTGGCAATGTTGCTACCTTGGGTCTGAGAAACATCCTGCGTATCATGGATTTTCAGGAGCCAGCCGGCCTCTCCCAGCCACAGGCCCCCAAACACAATCCACGGCCCTTTTCCCTGGCAAACAACACTCACCTGCCCCGCTTCTCGATGGCAGATTGCAGGAGTCCCTGGGTAATTTCAATCCAGCCCGACTTGGCGGCGTTTCCACCTTGCGTCTGGGAATCATCCTGCATATCAAAGAATTTCAGGAGCCAGCCGGCACTCTCAGTCACAGGCCCCCAAACACAAACCATGGCCCTTTTCCCTTGCAAACAAAACTCACCTGCCCCGCTTCTGGATGGCAGATTGCAGCAGCCACTTAGTGCTACCAAACCAGCCCGAATTGGCACTGTGTTGAAAGCGAAGGGAAGCCAACCCACCTTGTCGTTTATCAGCATTGACTCCAATTTATTGATTAAATCAGCCACTTTATATAACCGTGTTAATTAACTTCATGCATATTGCAAAATCCAAGCTCACTCTAGGTTAACAGAGAAAACTCTAACCCCTCCTTTTGTTTTACCATACCCATGATTGTTTCTTGAAAACAGGACCAGCGTTTCCACTGTGATATGAAAGTCAAGTATTGGAGAGTGCTTTTGTTACTTCTTTAGAAGGTTAGAATATGCCGAAAAGATGCTAGCTGGGGACTTGCAATTAATGAATTATTTGCTGTAAGTAGGTCAAATGACATGAGCTTTCAAAAAGGAAAAGTAGTCTTATTCCACCTGCCAATTCTAAAGTAGATTAATAAGCCTTAAGCAGAAGATGGATGTGAAGAGGGATATGACATGAAAGGTTAAGCAACACTGCTGACAGCAAAAGGCTTACCTGCTGCAGATACAGGAGACAAAATACTATTTTGACACAAACATTGCTATTCAGACGACAGTAAAATTCTGAGTGACAGCAAAATTTACTCAGTCATCATGACAGTAAAATTTGCTCCCATCAAAATGTGCTCATCAATTCTTAGTGTAAGCTAAGCACCTTAAGCAAAGGGTAGTTCAAGCCTAACTGGTATTTGATGGCAAAAAAGGCAACTTGGCCTGCGTTTCTCACTTCTACTCCATTCAAAAGCTTACTCTGTCTCAGATTCCTTTGGTGGGATACCAACGCAAGCCGCCAAACTGCACAAAAATGATGATTTAAAGAAAGATAGATGAGAAAAATGGAATAATGGTTCATGTTCTTTTCCTTCCAACTGCTTTGTTTGCCCTTTGAATTTTTTGAAGTCCTTTCTGGTGTCACCATGGTTGCACTGCAGCAAGTGTTGGGCTGTAAGCTGTCCATATTGCCAGCTTCTGGACTGCCTTCAGAAAACTTCCCACTGGTTTTGTCTAGAAATCACAAGCAGTAGAGATGACAAAGACTGCAGAAACCTCCTCATCTCCTTCTAGAGCAAGACCATGTCTTTCAGCCACTCTTAACTAGACAACTTTCATCAGTCATGAGGGAGTCTCATGTTCAAGAGCTAAGCAGTGGTGACAGCTGTAAATGACAAAAAGCAGACTGAAATTCTCTTGGGACTCCAGCAGAGAGCAATGAAGGAGGTTGAATTCACCTTCTTGGGAAGTTCTAAAATGCACCTTCACTTGAGCACAGGAGCTAAGCCATCGTAACCTTTGTTGAGTACGTCTGCGTAGACAGACATATTTAGACCATGTTATTTAAGCCACGTTATCATCTCTAGCTGCTAAGCTGCACTTCTTGCAAAGTATCTGCAACGTATTTTACAGGGTGGGCTTCTATGTGTAATCCCTGAGTAATATTGCAAAGAGAAGTACTTGGGGTGTGGGGTGGGGGGGGAGCCGCAACTCTTAGGTTTTTCAAATCATGGTTCCATTTGAAAGTCAAAAAAGATGTCAAACCTTTCTTTCCTAGACCTATTACCAGCACAAACTGTACCAGAATTTATGACCTGTAACTGTACCGTGGACGCTCTTTCTCTGGACTATTCCTTAAGAAACAAAGTCCTCACTAGAAATAAAACAAAATTAGCCAAGTATTGGCCTGGATTAGTTCCAAGGCTCTGTACTAAAGGCCAAACACGTGTAATAATAGTAACGAGTGGACTAAAAGTTAAATCAATAGAGCATGACTCAGTTCAAAGACATCTTGTGTCCTAATGTTCTCACAGAAGACTGTAAAAACCTGTCTATTTTTGTGGGTTTCTTTTATCCATTTAGCTGTACCTTCTACTTCTCTCCACTGTCTGAGAACATTGATGATAAGGTTGGATGACCTCATGTCAACTTGTAGAAGTAAAGAAAGAGAAGCCAGTAAAGAAAGGCAAATTTGTTAATTGCAGGTGGAAAGAGGGAGGCCAACAAAAGAAAACAAAAGAACAGTACTAATGAAATGCTCCCCTGTCTTCTGTGAAAAGTAAAGGCACAGACAAGAAAGAACAAGTGCAAAATTCTCACTAGAGAAACGCACTTGATCTGACTCAAGTGTTTTGCGGTACATTTCTTGCTGTTTTCTCATGCCAAACATATTAACCATTGAAGGTGTCCCTTTCCTCTCTCTGGAATACAGCTAGGAAGATGGCTGTGTCATTGCTGACAAGCTGCTATTCTCAGAGGTGTCCAGCTGAAAGTCCTAGATCAATTGATTTGCTCTGTCACTTTGATATGGCATGACTTACAGTTTCAGCACCTGAACTTGCCAGCCCTACAATTCTTTGCCCCTTGAATGCTTAGATAGGCTCCTTGGCAACTGGCATTTGTAAGGACTTGAAACTATGCAGAATTTGCACCGCGAGATGATGCCAAATGAGTCACACCGGTAGATTAACTGGGGCATGCAAGGCAGAGAGAGGGAAATGAGAGCACAAGAAGAGAGTACAGAAGAAGAGAGTACAATCTCCTTTTTTCTGAAACACTGAAGAGATCAAAGTGAACACAAATCCTCCTAGGGGTAGTTCTTGCAAAAGACTAAGAGTTCTTTTTGTGTTCACAGGCCTGGAATACTTAGCTTTGGATGACGGCAAAATGCAGATGACAAAACGAGGCCTTGAAGTCACATCCAGTATGAAGCAGTAGGAAAGAGGAAAGCAGCTGAGAGCGTCAACCCTGCTAAGTAGTCTCAGTATTCTTCTTGACATGAGCAGAAATTTGAAATGAGTCTCTGAAAATGACAAAGGAGGCAGAAGAAAAGGGAGCGATGACTCCTCTGGCATAGTGCTTCCTAACAGGGATCTTCAAAATGTCAAGGTTGTATCATCCTTTCAACTGAAGGAAGGTATGAAAACAACAGGAAGGAAATGGCATCCAATACTCTGGGCAGTGTACTTCTAGACAGAAAGGCCACTGATGGAAAACCAACTAAACTGGCACCAATGCAGCAGCATTGTACTAAAGCCAGAAACGTCCAGCGCTTTGTTCTCTGCCATTCCATTCAGATGCACACAGCAGCTCTGCAACATTCCTACTGATCATCTCTTTGGCAAAGTGGGAGTGAGGGTCCGTGGTGATGCAGAGTCCCCAGGCAGATGCAAAGGAGAGCTGCTTTCTTGCAAAAACCAGGCTTTTGAAACACTCAGGCCTTTCTCATTTCCATAGCTTTAAGCCATAACAAACACAATTCAACCAACCACCATGCACCACGCTGTGAACACACGACGCTTCTAGAACTTGTTGATCTACCTCGAAGTCAGCTGCCTCACCTTGCCACAGTCCTTTTCTACTTAGCCAAAGTAATGGGCCTCAGCCCAAGGCCTTCCTTTTGTAAGCTTCTAGCTCTATGCAGCAGCAAACCACTACTTTCTTCTGTGCCAAGACTTTAGGTAGACGATTTGCATCTGCCCTCCTTCCAGTGAAACCTAATGGCGAGAGAAAAGCCTCTCAGAGATGTTCAGTCATTCCATTTTCTAGACAGGCCAAATCCAAAGAAAAGCAAGCTATGGCATTGTGTACTTGCTCTTACAAAACACCTGCTGCCCTCTGACAATCAGCTAGCAGAAAACCAGCCAAACTGAGACTTGAGGAAAACAACCCTTGGAAGGGAATAATGATGTGATCAATCAAGACAACACTTTTCCAGGCTACCGAGATACTGGAAATGTCAGCAAAGGCTTGAGAGCAAAGGCTGAACTAATGGGAAAGGGTAAAAGAATCCCAAGAAAAACATGACCAAAGGTTAAAACAATTCCAAGAAGAACATAGGCAACTAACCTGTTGAAGCCTTCAGAAAAACAGTGGCCGCTGATTTACATAGGCCATTCAAGTTAATTGACCCGTGCACCTTCCACTCCTTTTTCGGCACCATATGGAGTGAATTGAGACCATGGAATCACAATTCCTTGGATTCTGTTCTTAACTTCAGGAGAGAAGTACAGCAGCTGAAGTACCTGTTACTGATGTGATACCCAGGAACACCGAGTTGACACATTTCTTTCTTGGCCAATCACAACAAGCAAGGCTAAGAGGATAAGGCTGGCTTATTTCCATGAGACTTTTCTTGTTTTACAGCCTGCTCTGATTCCGGTCAAACTTTTTCATTAGCTTCTCTCTAAAAGGAGAAAGTCCAATTCAACGTCCCGCCCTACTGCTGCAAGTACACCATTTGGTTTGTGGAGCCGAAAAAATTGAATTGGAAGGTACGGAGGCCCCGGAGCTAAGAGGCGCTCGGGGCTTCTTTCAGCAGAAGCCGCGCTAAGGAGAGCACTGTGAGCGGTACAATCGTCTTTGCGCGAAGAAGCCGCTTCTTCGGCTCCGGGAGCCGGAGAGAGCGGCAGCATCGGAAAGGTGAAGAAGGAAGCTGTACAACACTGGGATTGTGTGCGCAGCTTGCCAATTGATAGAAAACAGTACATTACCACTTTCCTGACTTTTCCAATCACATGAACATTCGATAGGAAGTTATTTTGGACAACTTTTGTTTCCTTCATGCCAAACACTTGGCAGACCTCCGTGCAACGTCCAGAACACGATGGGAGATGTTTTCTGTGCTCGCGCAGGTTTTCCTTGCCAGACAGAGTGGAAAAGCTTTCTGCTAGCATGTAGACCACAAAAGACGCTAAAGACGAAGGTACGATGCTCTCCGGAGCTAAGCGCCGCTCCCGGGCTTCTTTCGGCAGAAGCGGCGCAAAGAGAGCACTGTGAGCGGTACAATCGTCTTTGCGCGAAGAAGCCGCTTCTTCGGCTCCGGGAGCCGGAGAGAGCGGCAGCATCGGAAAGGTGAAGAAGGAAACTTTACAATACTGGTATTGTATGCGCAGCTTGCCAATTGATAGAAAACAGTACATTACCACTTTCCTGACTTTTCCAATCACATGAACATTCGATAGGAAGTTATTTTGGACAACTTTTGTTTCCTTCATGCCAAACACTTGGCCGACCTCCGTGCAACGTCCAGAACACGATGGGAGATGTTTTCTGTGCTCGCGCAGGTTTTCCTTGCCAGACAGAGTGGAAAAGCTTTCTGCTAGCATGTAGACCACAAAAGACGCTAAAGGCGAAGGTACGATGCTCTCCGGAGCTAAGCGCCGCTCCCGGGCTTCTTTCGGCAGAAGCGGCGCAAAGAGAGCACTGTGAGCGGTACAATCGTCTTTGCGCGAAGAAGCCGCTTCTTCGGCTCAGGGAGCCGGAGAGAGCGGCAGCATTGGAAAGGTGAAGAAGGAAGCTCTACAACACTGGGATTGTGTGCGCAACTTGCCAACTGATAGAAAACAGTACCTTATACTTTCCTGACGTTTCCAATCACATGAACATGTAGTGGAAAGGCTTTTTGCTAAGATGTAGACGACAAGAGAGGCTAAAGAGTGGATGAGAGCTAATGACACCCATCTCTAAAAAAGGCAATTAGGAGGACTCGGAACAGTACAAACCAGCCAGCCTCCTTTTTATCCCCAGGAAGTTGATGAAGCAGCTCTTCCTGGAAAACCTTGCCAGGCACATGCAAGACGACAAAATAATGTAGTTAGCATGATTTTTCAGGGGAATTTCATGCTGAACATCACTTTAAACTCCTCTGATGAATCAACTTGACTGGTAGATGAAGGGAATATTATCTGCCTGGGCTTCAGGGAGGTTTTTGACATATCTCTACATGGCAGCACGCATCCATATGGAAGCAATAGTGCAAAGGGGAGGGAACCAGTGTCTTTTCAGTGATGCTGAGTGAAAAAACAAGAGGCAGTGGGCACTCTCTGAAATACAGGAGATTGCCATTGACCATCAGCAAATGATTCTTTACTGTGAGGGTGACTGAACCACGGCACAGACTGCCCAGAAAGATTGTGGAGCCTGGATCTTTGAAGACATTCAAAGTACACCCAGATAGACTCCTGGGCAAGAGGCTCTAGGTATCCTGGTTTAGGCATGGGGATTGGGCCTGGTTAGCCCCACCAACCCCTTCCACTCTCATTCATTCTGTGCTAGTGAATTCTCTTCAAGATGCATTTCAAGCACTTGCATGACAAAGTTCTGTGAAGACAGAGATCCAAATGGACACGGCATCTAAGTTCCTTAAGCAGTGTTCAAGAAGAATGTAAAACTCTGGGACGAGTGTCTCTTCCCTAACTGAATCCCTTTCATGGGAAAATTCCCAGCTCTAGAAAGATCTTCTGATACGCATGCTTAAGACTGACACTGGCTGAGCAAATTTCTCCCTATGTGTATCCAAGACCAGTTAGGATCTTCACCCAAACTGCTGTCAACATAGTCACAGAATGTCTCTTGTTAAGAAGTGACAACTTCCATCAGCATGGCAACTATTGGTCCACAAAATGGATGAATGGATGGGAATTATCTGCTTGGGTTAAAAACAAAAAGAAAGAGTTGGTCTTTATTTATCAATTTCATTGCAATATTGTAAGGGAAGAAAAAGACCTAAGTCCTTGACTTTCTTAACTCGAGGAAAGATTTTAAGAATTCCTTGTAAAAATGTATGATCACAATCAGACTATTGAAACCATTTGAGTTGGGAAAAGAGTTCACAAATTGTCTAGAGAGTGGCAAAGAAGCCAAGAAAAATAGGAAAGAAACAAAAAGAGAGCAGAAGCGTCAGCTTCATTGTACAAGCTCGTTCTAGAAGTGGTCTGCTGGGAAAAGGAAGCCCCAGTTGAATTTCCAATGTATTCCTGCGCTTGATTCAGTAACCGGTCAATGTAAAAACCAATCCTTTTGTACAACTTCTTCCAGCAACAAAAACTCCAACAGGTTGACACTACCATCATGCCTGTTCCAGACATATTTCCAAGAGAAATGATGATTTTCTTGAAAACCTACTTGCATAAAAGTTGCAAGATGGTGGAGGGATTCCCACATCCTCCTTCCTCCATCTGGCTTGAAAGTAGATTTGATAAAATATGCAACAAAGCACATGATTTATAAGGTAGAGTCAAATGGATGATTTGGGAATTGATCTCTTGTTGATAGGAAACTTCATATCCACTCTGTGTGACCTTTCTAAAACAAAATGTGGAGCTGAGGCATGAATCTGCCACAACAATTGTAAAGCAAACATACACACTCCCCTTCACATGCCCCCCCTTCCACACACACCTAGGCACACACAGAGATCAGCATAGCAGATCATGAACACCTTGGAAAAGACTGAAATGCTCAATGCCTCTCTTGATGGGCAAAAGAGCTGGTGCAGTAATCCAAATGCCTGGTACAGAAATTCTGTTTCATATTTAGCTCCTATTTAAAACACAGCTTTTCATTTCATTCTATTTACAGAATATTTTCATGTCATTTGCTTCTTTAAAATTACTTAGTTCTCACCTCTTGTATGTCTAGGAATATTTTCTTCCAAAAATAGAAAAAAATAGATGATATCTTTTCAGCAGAAAACATTGGTTGATACAATTTTAAACCATCATGATATGGAAGAATTGTTCTGTCCCTCTCGAAGGTGGAAGAAGCATTTGGATCACAGATCATCTACAATGAAATACTTGACATGTTTAAGATGCTTTCAATCAATTTTGATCGTCAATTGCTTCTTCGTTGTAAACAGTAATTTTTCAGTGAAGGGAAAGTGTGTGTGCTATATCTACATGATGTGGTCAAACCCAGTTCCTACTAATGGCCAGGCTGAACTCCAGTAAATAATGTCCCGAATGATATTTTGCCGCCTTCTTTGGCACTTCATGAAATCTTACCGTGATGAAGTGCTGAAACACAGAGATTTTCTCTTAGAGAGTGTCTCCTGTTGTAACCCGTCCCATGGATTTTATGCTGTAATTCTTATCTCTTTTAAAATTTGCTATCTTCTGTACAGTTTTCATGAACCTTTCTGTTACAGTAGTGAAAATCACAGATAAATGTCATTTTGTACAACTTTGAATTTACCCCAAGAGCTGAGAGAAAACTTGCTCCTATACTTCAATCTCAGTTTCTTCTATAGTCCAACTTTGTTTCTCTACCATCAAGCTTCTCCTTTGTTGCTGCTCCAAGCCCCGTCCAAGCTGACCTTGAATACTTTCAGGGATGGGACACCCACAACTTCTCTGGGCAACCTGTTCCAGTGTTCCAGCACTCCCACAGTAAAAAAGGCCTTCCTTTCATCTAATATGTGTAGGAAATCATAAATCTAGGCATAGAAACTTGGAGTGCAGATTTGAAATTCTTTTGATTTGAAGCACATTTTATATGAATACTGACTTACTGATGACTAAAAGATGTTGATGGGCATTTGAGCTGACAAGTTTTGAAAAAGTGCACGGAAATTAAAATTGAAACCACTAAAATTAAAAACTTCTTCCCATTGTCTTTTTCCTCTCCTATTCAAAATTGCATATGTCAGATATCAGTGCTTCATGCAAACCTCTCAGATGCTCTCAGAGAAAAAGCTTTTCTTTCAGACTAAGTTGCGGTTGACGTAGAACACTAGCAGGAGTGAAAGTTTTTCTGGGCATCGGGGCAGCACCTTCTCCTTGGATTTGTGTGCAGAAAGCATTTTATCCAAACTGGAAAATAGACCCAACTCTGTTCTATTCATCATTCTTACTGCACCAGGCCTGAAGATGCTGTGAAAAGTAGCCTGTGGACCTTGAAGATAGCGCATGTGAAACAGATGAGAGGTGATGGAGAAGTTGAGAGAAGAAAGAGCATATGGCCCAGTACGGACACCAGAAAGTATTTCTTCATGTGATCATGGCAGATTGCAGGAGCCACTTGGTACTATCAAACCAGCCCGACTTGGCACTGGTGCCACCTTGGGTCTGGGAACCATCCTGCGTATCGTGGATTTTCAGGAGCCAGCAAGACACTCTTGGCCACAGGCCCCCAAACACAAACCTCGGCCCTTTTCCCTGGCAAAGAAAAGTCACCTGCCCTGCTTCTGGATGGCAGATTGCAGGAGCAACTTGGTACTATCAAACCAGCCCGACTTGGCAATGTTGCAACCTTGGGTCTGAGAAACATCCTGCGTATCGTGGATTTTCAGGAGCCAGCCGGCCTCTCCCAGCCACAGGCCCCCAAACACAAACCTCGGCCCTTTTCCCTGGCAAACAACACTCACCTGCCCCGCTTCTCGATGGCAGATTGCAGGAGTCCCTGGGTAATTTCAATCCAGCCCGACTTGGCGGCGTTTCCACCTTGCGTCTGGGAATCATCCTGCATATCAAAGAATTTCAGGAGCCAGCCGGCACTCTCAGTCACAGGCCCTTAAACACAGACCTCGGCCCTCTTACCTGGCCAAAAAAACTCACCTGCCCCGCTTCTGCATGGCAGATTGCAGGAGCCACTTGGTAATATCAAACCAGCCCGACTTGGCACTGGTGCCACCTTGGGTCTGGGAACCATCCTGCGTATCGTGGATTTTCAGGAGCCAGCCGGCCACTCCCAGCCACAGGCCCCCAAACACAAACCTCGGCCCTTTTCCCTGGCAAAGAAAAGTCACCTGCCCTGCTTCTGGATGGCAGATTGCAGGAGCAACTTGGTACTATCAAACCAGCCCGACTTGGCAATGTTGCAACCTTGGGTCTGAGAAACATCCTGCGTATCGTGGATTTTCAGGAGCCAGCCGGCCTCTCCCAGCCACAGGCCCCCAAACACAATCCATGGCCCTTTTCCCTGGCAAACAACACTCACCTGCCCCGCTTCTCGATGGCAGATTGCAGGAGTCCCTGGGTAATTTCAATCCAGCCCGACTTGGCGGCGTTTCCACCTTGCGTCTGGGAATCATCCTGCATATCAAAGAATTTCAGGAGCCAGCTGGCACTCTCAGTCACAGGCCCTTAAACACAGACCTCGGCCCTCTTACCTGGCCAAAAAAACTCACCTGCCCCGCTTCTGCATGGCAGATTGCAGGAGCCACTTGGTAATATCAAACCAGCCCGACTTGGCGGCGTTTCCACCTTGCGTCTGGGAATCATCCTGCATATCAAAGAATTTCAGGAGCCAGCCGGCACTCTCAGTCACAGGCCCCCAAACACAAACCATGGCCCTTTTCCCTTGCAAACAAAACTCACCTGCCCCGCTTCTGCATGGCAGATTGCAGCAGCCACTTAGTGCTACCAAACCAGCCCGAATTGGCACTGTGTTGAAAGCGAAGGGAAGCCAACCCACCTTGTCGTTTATCAGCATTGACTCCAATTTATTGATTAAATCAACCACTTTATATAACCGTGTTAATTAACTTCATGCATATTGCAAAATCCAAGCTCACTCTAGGTTAACAGAGAAAACTCTAACCCCTCCTTTTGTTTTACCATACCCATGATTGTTTCTTGAAAACAGGACCAGCGTTCCCACTGTGATATGAAAGTCAAGTATTGGAGAGTGCTTTTGTTACTTCTTTAGAAGGTTAGAATATGCCGAAAAGATGCTAGCTGGGGACTTGCAATTAATGAATTATTTGCTGTAAGTAGGTCAAATGACATGAGCTTTCAAAAAGGAAAAGTAGTCTTATTCCACCTGCCAATTCTAAAGTAGATTAATAAGCCTTAAGCAGAAGATGGATGTGAAGAGGGATATGACATGAAAGGTTAAGCAACACTGCTGACAGCAAAAGGCTTACCTGCTGCAGATACAGGAGACAAAATACTATTTTGACACAAACATTGCTATTCAGACGACAGTAAAATTCTGAGTGACAGCAAAATTTACTCAGTCATCATGACAGTAAAATTTGCTCCCATCAAAATGTGCTCATCAATTCTTAGTGTAAGCTAAGCACCTTAAGCAAAGGGTAGTTCAAGCCTAACTGGTATTTGATGGCAAAAAAGGCAACTTGGCCTGCGTTTCTCACTTCTACTCCATTCAAAAGCTTACTCTGTCTCAGATTCCTTTGGTGGGATACCAACGCAAGCCGCCAAACTGCACGAAAATGATGATTTAAAGAAAGATAGATGAGAAAAATGGAATAATGGTTCATGTTCTTTTCCTTCCAACTGCTTTGTTTGCCCTTTTAATTTTTTGAAGTCCTTTCTGGTGTCACCATGGTTGCACTGCAGCAAGTGTTGGGCTGTAAGCTGTCCATATTGCCAGCTTCTGGACTGCCTTCAGAAAACTTCCCACTGGTTTTGTCTAGAAATCACAAGCAGTAGAGATGACAAAGACTGCAGAAACCTTCTCATCTCCTTCTAGAGCAAGACCATGTCTTTCAGCCACTCTTAACTAGACAACTTTCATCAGTCATGAGGGAGTCTCATGTTCAAAAGCTAAGCAGTGGTGACAGCTGTAAATGACAAAAAGCAGACTGAAATTCTCTTGGGACTCCAGCAGAGAGCAATGAAGGAGGTTGAATTCACCTTCTTGGGAAGTTCTAAAATGCACGTTCACTTGAGCACAGGAGCTAAGCCATCGTAACCTTTGTTGAGTACGTCTGCGTAGACAGACATATTTAGACCATGTTATTTAAGCCACGTTATCATCTCTAGCTGCTAAGCTGCACTTCTTGCAAAGTATCTGCAACGTATTTTACAGGGTGGGCTTCTATGTGTAATCCCTGAGTAATATTGCAAAGAGAAGTACTTGGGGTGTGGGGTGGGAGCCGCAACTCTTAGGTTTTTCAAATCATGGTTCCATTTGAAAGTCAAAAAAGATGTCAAACCTTTCTTTCCTAGACCTATTACCAGCACAAACTGTACCAGAATTTATGACCTGTAACTGTACCGTGGACGCTCTTTCTCTGGACTATTCCTTAAGAAACAAAGTCCTCACTAGAAATAAAACAAAATTAGCCAAGTATTGGCCTGGATTAGTTCCAAGGCTCTGTACTAAAGGCCAAACACGTGTAATAATAGTAACCAGTGGACTAAAAGTTAAATCAATAGAGCATGACTCAGTTCAAAGACATCTTGTGTCCTAATGTTCTCACAGAAGACTGTAAAAACCTGTCTATTTTTGTGGGTTTCTTTTATTCATTTAGCTGTACCTTCTACTTCTCTCCACTGTCTGAGAACATTGATGATAAGGTTGGATGACCTCATGTCAACTTGTAGAAGTAAAGAAAGAGAAGCCAGTAAAGAAAGGCAAATTTGTTAATTGCAGGTGGAAAGAGGGAGGCCAACAAAAGAAAACAAAAGAACAGTACTAATGAAATGCTCCCCTGTCTTCTGTGAAAAGTAAAGGCACAGACAAGAAAGAACAAGTGCAAAATTCTCACTAGAGAAACGCACTTGATCTGACTCAAGTGTTTTGCGGTACATTTCTTGCTGTTTTCTCATGCCAAACATATTAACCATTGAAGGTGTCCCTTTCCTCTCTCTGGAATACAGCTAGGAAGATGGCTGTGTCATTGCTGACAAGCTGCTATTCTCAGAGGTGTCCAGCTGAAAGTCCTAGATCAATTGATTTGCTCTGTCACTTTGATATGGCATGACTTACAGTTTCAGCACCTGAACTTGCCAGCCCTACAATTCTTTGCCCCTTGAATGCTTAGATAGGCTCCTTGGCAACTGGCATTTGTAAGGACTTGAAACTATGCAGAATTTGCACCGTGAGATGATGCCAAATGAGTCACACCGGTAGATTAACTGGGGCATGCAAGGCAGAGAGAGGGAAATGAGAGCACAAGAAGAGAGTACACAAGAAGAGAGTACAATCTCCTTTTTTCTGAAACACTGAAGAGATCAAAGTGAACACAAATCCTCCTAGGGGTAGTTCTTGCAAAAGACTAAGAGTTCTTTTTGTGTTCACAGGCCTGGAATACTTAGCTTTGGATGACGGCAAAATGCAGATGACAAAACGAGGCCTTGAAGTCACATCCAGTATGAAGCAGTAGGAAAGAGGAAAGCAGCTGAGAGCGTCAACCCTGCTAAGTAGTCTCAGTATTCTTCTTGACATGAGCAGAAATTTGAAATGAGTCTCTGAAAATGACAAAGGAGGCAGAAGAAAAGGGAGCGATGACTCCTCTGGCATAGTGCTTCCTAACAGGGATCTTCAAAATGTCAAGGTTGTATCATCCTTTCAACTGAAGGAAGGTATGAAAACAACAGGAAGGAAATGGCATCCAATACTCTGGGCAGTGTACTTCTAGACAGAAAGGCCACTGATGGAAAACCAACTAAACTGGCACCAATGCAGCAGCATTGTACTAAAGCCAGAAACATCCAGCGCTTTGTTCTCTGCCATTCCATTCAGATGCACACAGCAGCTCTGCAACATTCCTACTGATCATCTCTTTGGCAAAGTGGGAGTGAGGGTCCGTGGTGATGCAGAGTCCCCAGGCAGATGCAAAGGAGAGCTGCTTTCTTGCAAAAACCAGGCTTTTGAAACACTCAGGCCTTTCTCATTTCCATAGCTTTAAGCCATAACAAACACAATTCAACCAACCACCATGCACCACGCTGTGAACACACGACGCTTCTAGAACTTGTTGATCTACCTCGAAGTCAGCTGCCTCACCTTGCCACAGTCCTTTTCTACTTAGCCAAAGTAATGGGCCTCAGCCCAAGGCCTTCCTTTTGTAAGCTTCTAGCTCTATGCAGCAGCAAACCACTACTTTCTTCTGTGCCAAGACTTTAGGTAGACGATTTGCATCTGCCCTCCTTCCAGTGAAACCTAATGGCGAGAGAAAAGCCTCTCAGAGATGTTCAGTCATTCCATTTTCTAGACAGGCCAAATCCAAAGAAAAGCAAGCTATGGCATTGTGTACTTGCTCTTACAAAACACCTGCTGCCCTCTGACAATCAGCTAGCAGAAAACCAGCCAAACTGAGACTTGAGGAAAACAACCCTTGGAAGGGAATAATGATGTGATCAATCAAGACAACACTTTTCCAGGCTACCGAGATACTGGAAATGTCAGCAAAGGCTTGAGAGCAAAGGCTGAACTAATGGGAAAAGGGTAAAAGAATCCCAAGAAAAACATGACCAAAGGTTAAAACAATTCCAAGAAGAACATAGGCAACTAACCTGTTGAAGCCTTCAGAAAAACAGTGGCCGCTGATTTACATAGGCCATTCAAGTTAATTGACCCGTGCACCTTCCACTCCTTTTTCGGCACCATATGGAGTGAATTGAGACCATGGAATCACAATTCCTTGGATTCTGTTCTTAACTTCAGGAGAGAAGTACAGCAGCTGAAGTACCTGTTACTGATGTGATACCCAGGAACACCGAGTTGACACATTTCTTTCTTGGCCAATCACAACAAGCAAGGCTAAGAGGATAAGGCTGGCTTATTTCCATGACACTTTTCTTGTTTTACAGCCTGCTCTGATTCCGGTCAAACTTTTTCATTAGCTTCTCTCTAAAAGGAGAAAGTCCAATTCAACGTCCCGCCCGACTGCTGCAAGTATACCATTTGGTTTGTGGAGCCGAAAAAATTGAATTGGAAGGTACGGAGCCCCCAGAGCTAAGAGGCGCTCGGGGCGTCTTTCGGCAGAAGCCGCGCTAAGAGAGCACTGTGAGCGGTACAATCGTCTTTGCGCGAAGAAGCCGCTTCTTCGGCTCCGGGAGCCGGAGAGAGCGGCAGCATCGGAAAGGTGAAGAAGGAAACTGTACAATACTGGTATTGTATGCGCAGCTTGCCAATTGATAGAAAACAGTACATTACCACTTTCCTGACTTTTCCAATCACATGAACATTCGATAGGAAGTTATTTTGGACAACTTTTGTTTCCTTCATGCCAAACACTTGGCCGACCTCCGTGCAACGTCCAGAACACGATGGGAGATGTTTTCTGTGCTCGCGCAGGTTTTCCTTGCCAGACAGAGTGGAAAAGCTTTCTGCTAGCATGTAGACCACAAAAGACGCTAAAGACGAAGGTACGATGCTCTCCGGAGCTAAGCGCCGCTCCCGGGCTTCTTTCGGCAGAAGCGGCGCAAAGAGAGCACTGTGAGCGGTACAATCGTCTTTGCGCGAAGAAGCCGCTTCTTCGGCTCCGGGAGCCGGAGAGAGCGGCAGCATCGGAAAGGTGAAGAAGGAAACTTTACAATACTGGTATTGTATGCGCAGCTTGCCAATTGATAGAAAACAGTACATTACCACTTTCCTGACTTTTCCAATCACATGAACATTCGATAGGAAGTTATTTTGGACAACTTTTGTTTCCTTCATGCCAAACACTTGGCCGACCTCCGTGCAACGTCCAGAACACGATGGGAGATGTTTTCTGTGCTCGCGCAGGTTTTCCTTGCCAGACAGAGTGGAAAAGCTTTCTGCTAGCATGTAGACCACAAAAGACGCTAAAGACGAAGGTACGATGCTCTCCGGAGCTAAGCGCCGCTCCTGGGCTTCTTTCGGCAGAAGCGGCGCAAAGAGAGCACTGTGAGCGGTACAATCGTCTTTGCGCGAAGAAGCCGCTTCTTCGGCTCAGGGAGCCGGAGAGAGCGGCAGCATTGGAAAGGTGAAAAAGGAAGCTGTACAACACTGGGATTGTGTGCGCAACTTGCCAACTGATAGAAAACAGTACCTTATACTTTCCTGACGTTTCCAATCACATGAACATGTAGTGGAAAGGCTTTTTGCTAAGATGTAGACGACAAGAGAGGCTAAAGAGTGGATGAGAGCTAATGACACCCATCTCTAAAAAAGGCAATTAGGAGGACTCGGAACAGTACAAACCAGCCAGCCTCCTTTTTATCCCCAGGAAGTTGATGAAGCAGCTCTTCCTGGAAAACCTTGCCAGGCACATGCAAGACGACAAAATAATGTAGTTAGCATGATTTTTCAGGGGAATTTCATGCTGAACATCACTTTAAACTCCTCTGATGAATCAACTTGACTGGTAGATGAAGGGAATATTATCTGCCTGGGCTTCAGGGAGGTTTTTGACATATCTCTACATGGCAGCACGCATCCATATGGAAGCAATAGTGCAAAGGGGAGGGAACCAGTGTCTTTTCAGTGATGCTGAGTGAAAAAACAAGAGGCAGTGGGCACTCTCTGAAATACAGGAGATTGCCATTGACCATCAGCAAATGATTCTTTACTGTGAGGGTGACTGAACCACGGCACAGACTGCCCAGAAAGATTGTGGAGCCTGGATCTTTGAAGACATTCAAAGTACACCCAGATAGACTCCTGGGCAAGAGGCTCTGAGTATCCTGGTTTAGGCAGGGGGATTGGGCCTGGTTAGCCCCACCAACCCCTTCCACTCTCATTCATTCTGTGCTAGTGAATTCTCTTCAAGATGCATTTCAAGCACTTGCATGACAAAGTTCTGTGAAGACAGAGATCCAAATGGACACGGCATCTAAGTTCCTTAAGCAGTGTTCAAGAAGAATGTAAAACTCTGGGACGAGTGTCTCTTCCCTAACTGAATCCCTTTCATGGGAAAATTCCCAGCTCTAGAAAGATCTTCTGATACGCATGCTTAAGACTGACACTGGCTGAGCAAATTTCTCCCTATGTGTATCCAAGACCAGTTAGGATCTTCACCCAAAGTGCTGTCAACATAGTCACAGAATGTCTCTTGTTAAGAAGTGACAACTTCCATCAGCATGGCAACTATTGGTCCACCAAATGGATGAATGGATGGGAATTATCTGCTTGGGTTAAAAACAAAAAGAAAGAGTTGGTCTTTATTTATCAATTTCATTGCAATATTATAAGGGAAGAAAAAGACCTAAGTCCTTGACTTTCTTAACTCGAGGAAAGATTTTAAGAATTCCTTGTAAAAATGTATGATCACAATCAGACTATTGAAACCATTTGAGTTGGGAAAAGAGTTCACAAATTGTCTAGAGAGTGGCAAAGAAGCCAAGAAAAATAGGAAAGAAACAAAAAGAGAGCAGAAGCGTCAGCTTCATTGTACAAGCTCGTTCTAGAAGTGGTCTGCTGGGAAAAGGAAGCCCCAGTTGAATTTCCAATGTATTCCTGCGCTTGATTCAGTAACCGGTCAATGTAAAAACCAATCCTTTTGTACAACTTCTTCCAGCAACAAAAACTCCAACAGGTTGACACTACCATCATGCCTGTTCCAGACATATTTCCAAGAGAAATGATGATTTTCTTGAAAACCTACTTGCATAAAAGTTGCAAGATGGTGGAGGGATTCCCACATCCTCCTTCCTCCATCTGGCTTGAAAGTAGATTTGATAAAATATGCAACAAAGCACATGATTTATAAGGTAGAGTCAAATGGATGATTTGGGAATTGATCTCTTGTTGATAGGAAACTTCATATCCACTCTGTGTGACCTTTCTAAAACAAAATGTGGAGCTGAGGCATGAATCTGCCACAACAATTGTAAAGCAAACATACACACTCCCCTTCACATGCCCCCCCTTCCACACACACCTAGGCACACACAGAGATCAGCATAGCAGATCATGAACACCTTGGAAAAGACTGAAATGCTCAATGCCTCTCTTGATGGGCAAAAGAGCTGGTGCAGTAATCCAAATGCCTGGTACAGAAATTCTGTTTCATATTTAGCTCCTATTTAAAACACAGCTTTTCATTTCATTCTATTTACAGAATATTTTCATGTCATTTGCTTCTTTAAAATTACTTAGTTCTCACCTCTTGTATGTCTAGGAATATTTTCTTCCAAAAATAGAAAAAAATAGATGATATCTTTTCAGCAGAAAACATTGGTTGATACAATTTTAAACCATCATGATATGGAAGAATTGTTCTGTCCCTCTCGAAGGTGGAAGAAGCATTTGGATCACAGATCATCTACAATGAAATACTTGACATGTTTAAGATGCTTTCAATCAATTTTGATCGTCAATTGCTTCTTCGTTGTAAACAGTAATTTTTCAGTGAAGGGAAAGTGTGTGTGCTATATCTACATGATGTGGTCAAACCCAGTTCCTACTAATGGCCAGGCTGAACTCCAGTAAATAATGTCCCGAATGATATTTTGCCGCCTTCTTTGGCACTTCATGAAATCTTACCGTGATGAAGTGCTGAAACACAGAGATTTTCTCTTAGAGAGTGTCTCCTGTTGTAACCCGTCCCATGGATTTTATGCTGTAATTCTTATCTCTTTTAAAATTTGCTATCTTCTGTACAGTTTTCATGAACCTTTCTGTTACAGTAGTGAAAATCACAGATAAATGTCATTTTGTACAACTTTGAATTTACCCCAAGAGCTGAGAGAAAACTTGCTCCTATACTTCAATCTCAGTTTCTTCTATAGTCCAACTTTGTTTCTCTACCATCAAGCTTCTCCTTTGTTGCTGCTCCAAGCCCCGTCCAAGCTGACCTTGAATACTTTCAGGGATGGGACACCCACAACTTCTCTGGGCAACCTGTTCCAGTGTTCCAGCACTCCCACAGTAAAAAAGGCCTTCCTTTCATCTAATATGTGTAGGAAATCATAAATCTAGGCATAGAAACTTGGAGTGCAGATTTGAAATTCTTTTGATTTGAAGCACATTTTATATGAATACTGACTTACTGATGACTAAAAGATGTTGATGGGCATTTGAGCTGACAAGTTTTGAAAAAGTGCACGGAAATTAAAATTGAAACCACTAAAATTAAAAACTTCTTCCCATTGTCTTTTTCCTCTCCTATTCAAAATTGCATATGTCAGATATCAGTGCTTCATGCAAACCTCTCAGATGCTCTCAGAGAAAAAGCTTTTCTTTCAGACTAAGTTGCGGTTGACGTAGAACACTAGCAGGAGTGAAAGTTTTTCTGGGCATCGGGGCAGCACCTTCTCCTTGGATTTGTGTGCAGAAAGCATTTTATCCAAACTGGAAAATAGACCCAACTCTGTTCTATTCATCATTCTTACTGCACCAGGCCTGAAGATGCTGTGAAAAGTAGCCTGTGGACCTTGAAGATAGCGCATGTGAAACAGATGAGAGGTGATGGAGAAGTTGAGAGAAGAAAGAGCATATGGCCCAGTACGGACACCAGAAAGTATTTCTTCATGTGATCATGGCAGATTGCAGGAGCCACTTGGTACTATCAAACCAGCCCGACTTGGCACTGGTGCCACCTTGGGTCTGGGAACCATCCTGCGTATCGTGGATTTTCAGGAGCCAGCAAGACACTCTTGGCCACAGGCCCCCAAACACAAACCTCGGCCCTTTTCCCTGGCAAAGAAAAGTCACCTGCCCTGCTTCTGGATGGCAGATTGCAGGAGCAACTTGGTACTATCAAACCAGCCCGACTTGGCAATGTTGCAACCTTGGGTCTGAGAAACATCCTGCGTATCGTGGATTTTCAGGAGCCAGCCGGCCTCTCCCAGCCACAGGCCCCCAAACACAAACCTCGGCCCTTTTCCCTGGCAAACAACACTCACCTGCCCCGCTTCTCGATGGCAGATTGCAGGAGTCCCTGGGTAATTTCAATCCAGCCCGACTTGGCGGCGTTTCCACCTTGCGTCTGGGAATCATCCTGCATATCAAAGAATTTCAGGAGCCAGCCGGCACTCTCAGTCACAGGCCCTTAAACACAGACCTCGGCCCTCTTACCTGGCCAAAAAAACTCACCTGCCCCGCTTCTGCATGGCAGATTGCAGGAGCCACTTGGTAATATCAAACCAGCCCGACTTGGCACTGGTGCCACCTTGGGTCTGGGAACCATCCTGCGTATCGTGGATTTTCAGGAGCCAGCCGGCCACTCCCAGCCACAGGCCCCCAAACACAAACCTCGGCCCTTTTCCCTGGCAAAGAAAAGTCACCTGCCCTGCTTCTGGATGGCAGATTGCAGGAGCAACTTGGTACTATCAAACCAGCCCGACTTGGCAATGTTGCAACCTTGGGTCTGAGAAACATCCTGCGTATCGTGGATTTTCAGGAGCCAGCCGGCCTCTCCCAGCCACAGGCCCCCAAACACAATCCATGGCCCTTTTCCCTGGCAAACAACACTCACCTGCCCCGCTTCTCGATGGCAGATTGCAGGAGTCCCTGGGTAATTTCAATCCAGCCCGACTTGGCGGCGTTTCCACCTTGCGTCTGGGAATCATCCTGCATATCAAAGAATTTCAGGAGCCAGCTGGCACTCTCAGTCACAGGCCCTTAAACACAGACCTCGGCCCTCTTACCTGGCCAAAAAAACTCACCTGCCCCGCTTCTGCATGGCAGATTGCAGGAGCCACTTGGTAATATCAAACCAGCCCGACTTGGCGGCGTTTCCACCTTGCGTCTGGGAATCATCCTGCATATCAAAGAATTTCAGGAGCCAGCCGGCACTCTCAGTCACAGGCCCCCAAACACAAACCATGGCCCTTTTCCCTTGCAAACAAAACTCACCTGCCCCGCTTCTGCATGGCAGATTGCAGCAGCCACTTAGTGCTACCAAACCAGCCCGAATTGGCACTGTGTTGAAAGCGAAGGGAAGCCAACCCACCTTGTCGTTTATCAGCATTGACTCCAATTTATTGATTAAATCAACCACTTTATATAACCGTGTTAATTAACTTCATGCATATTGCAAAATCCAAGCTCACTCTAGGTTAACAGAGAAAACTCTAACCCCTCCTTTTGTTTTACCATACCCATGATTGTTTCTTGAAAACAGGACCAGCGTTCCCACTGTGATATGAAAGTCAAGTATTGGAGAGTGCTTTTGTTACTTCTTTAGAAGGTTAGAATATGCCGAAAAGATGCTAGCTGGGGACTTGCAATTAATGAATTATTTGCTGTAAGTAGGTCAAATGACATGAGCTTTCAAAAAGGAAAAGTAGTCTTATTCCACCTGCCAATTCTAAAGTAGATTAATAAGCCTTAAGCAGAAGATGGATGTGAAGAGGGATATGACATGAAAGGTTAAGCAACACTGCTGACAGCAAAAGGCTTACCTGCTGCAGATACAGGAGACAAAATACTATTTTGACACAAACATTGCTATTCAGACGACAGTAAAATTCTGAGTGACAGCAAAATTTACTCAGTCATCATGACAGTAAAATTTGCTCCCATCAAAATGTGCTCATCAATTCTTAGTGTAAGCTAAGCACCTTAAGCAAAGGGTAGTTCAAGCCTAACTGGTATTTGATGGCAAAAAAGGCAACTTGGCCTGCGTTTCTCACTTCTACTCCATTCAAAAGCTTACTCTGTCTCAGATTCCTTTGGTGGGATACCAACGCAAGCCGCCAAACTGCACGAAAATGATGATTTAAAGAAAGATAGATGAGAAAAATGGAATAATGGTTCATGTTCTTTTCCTTCCAACTGCTTTGTTTGCCCTTTTAATTTTTTGAAGTCCTTTCTGGTGTCACCATGGTTGCACTGCAGCAAGTGTTGGGCTGTAAGCTGTCCATATTGCCAGCTTCTGGACTGCCTTCAGAAAACTTCCCACTGGTTTTGTCTAGAAATCACAAGCAGTAGAGATGACAAAGACTGCAGAAACCTTCTCATCTCCTTCTAGAGCAAGACCATGTCTTTCAGCCACTCTTAACTAGACAACTTTCATCAGTCATGAGGGAGTCTCATGTTCAAAAGCTAAGCAGTGGTGACAGCTGTAAATGACAAAAAGCAGACTGAAATTCTCTTGGGACTCCAGCAGAGAGCAATGAAGGAGGTTGAATTCACCTTCTTGGGAAGTTCTAAAATGCACGTTCACTTGAGCACAGGAGCTAAGCCATCGTAACCTTTGTTGAGTACGTCTGCGTAGACAGACATATTTAGACCATGTTATTTAAGCCACGTTATCATCTCTAGCTGCTAAGCTGCACTTCTTGCAAAGTATCTGCAACGTATTTTACAGGGTGGGCTTCTATGTGTAATCCCTGAGTAATATTGCAAAGAGAAGTACTTGGGGTGTGGGGTGGGAGCCGCAACTCTTAGGTTTTTCAAATCATGGTTCCATTTGAAAGTCAAAAAAGGTGTCAAACCTTTCTTTCCTAGACCTATTACCAGCACAAACTGTACCAGAATTTATGACCTGTAACTGTACCGTGGACGCTCTTTCTCTGGACTATTCCTTAAGAAACAAAGTCCTCACTAGAAATAAAACAAAATTAGCCAAGTATTGGCCTGGATTAGTTCCAAGGCTCTGTACTAAAGGCCAAACACGTGTAATAATAGTAACCAGTGGACTAAAAGTTAAATCAATAGAGCATGACTCAGTTCAAAGACATCTTGTGTCCTAATGTTCTCACAGAAGACTGTAAAAACCTGTCTATTTTTGTGGGTTTCTTTTATCCATTTAGCTGTACCTTCTACTTCTCTCCACTGTCTGAGAACATTGATGATAAGGTTGGATGACCTCATGTCAACTTGTAGAAGTAAAGAAAGAGAAGCCAGTAAAGAAAGGCAAATTTGTTAATTGCAGGTGGAAAGAGGGAGGCCAACAAAAGAAAACAAAAGAACAGTACTAATGAAATGCTCCCCTGTCTTCTGTGAAAAGTAAAGGCACAGACAAGAAAGAACAAGTGCAAAATTCTCACTAGAGAAACGCACTTGATCTGACTCAAGTGTTTTGCGGTACATTTCTTGCTGTTTTCTCATGCCAAACATATTAACCATTGAAGGTGTCCCTTTCCTCTCTCTGGAATACAGCTAGGAAGATGGCTGTGTCATTGCTGACAAGCTGCTATTCTCAGAGGTGTCCAGCTGAAAGTCCTAGATCAATTGATTTGCTCTGTCACTTTGATATGGCATGACTTACAGTTTCAGCACCTGAACTTGCCAGCCCTACAATTCTTTGCCCCTTGAATGCTTAGATAGGCTCCTTGGCAACTGGCATTTGTAAGGACTTGAAACTATGCAGAATTTGCACCGTGAGATGATGCCAAATGAGTCACACCGGTAGATTAACTGGGGCATGCAAGGCAGAGAGAGGGAAATGAGAGCACAAGAAGAGAGTACACAAGAAGAGAGTACAATCTCCTTTTTTCTGAAACACTGAAGAGATCAAAGTGAACACAAATCCTCCTAGGGGTAGTTCTTGCAAAAGACTAAGAGTTCTTTTTGTGTTCACAGGCCTGGAATACTTAGCTTTGGATGACGGCAAAATGCAGATGACAAAACGAGGCCTTGAAGTCACATCCAGTATGAAGCAGTAGGAAAGAGGAAAGCAGCTGAGAGCGTCAACCCTGCTAAGTAGTCTCAGTATTCTTCTTGACATGAGCAGAAATTTGAAATGAGTCTCTGAAAATGACAAAGGAGGCAGAAGAAAAGGGAGCGATGACTCCTCTGGCATAGTGCTTCCTAACAGGGATCTTCAAAATGTCAAGGTTGTATCATCCTTTCAACTGAAGGAAGGTATGAAAACAACAGGAAGGAAATGGCATCCAATACTCTGGGCAGTGTACTTCTAGACAGAAAGGCCACTGATGGAAAACCAACTAAACTGGCACCAATGCAGCAGCATTGTACTAAAGCCAGAAACATCCAGCGCTTTGTTCTCTGCCATTCCATTCAGATGCACACAGCAGCTCTGCAACATTCCTACTGATCATCTCTTTGGCAAAGTGGGAGTGAGGGTCCGTGGTGATGCAGAGTCCCCAGGCAGATGCAAAGGAGAGCTGCTTTCTTGCAAAAACCAGGCTTTTGAAACACTCAGGCCTTTCTCATTTCCATAGCTTTAAGCCATAACAAACACAATTCAACCAACCACCATGCACCACGCTGTGAACACACGACGCTTCTAGAACTTGTTGATCTACCTCGAAGTCAGCTGCCTCACCTTGCCACAGTCCTTTTCTACTTAGCCAAAGTAATGGGCCTCAGCCCAAGGCCTTCCTTTTGTAAGCTTCTAGCTCTATGCAGCAGCAAACCACTACTTTCTTCTGTGCCAAGACTTTAGGTAGACGATTTGCATCTGCCCTCCTTCCAGTGAAACCTAATGGCGAGAGAAAAGCCTCTCAGAGATGTTCAGTCATTCCATTTTCTAGACAGGCCAAATCCAAAGAAAAGCAAGCTATGGCATTGTGTACTTGCTCTTACAAAACACCTGCTGCCCTCTGACAATCAGCTAGCAGAAAACCAGCCAAACTGAGACTTGAGGAAAACAACCCTTGGAAGGGAATAATGATGTGATCAATCAAGACAACACTTTTCCAGGCTACCGAGATACTGGAAATGTCAGCAAAGGCTTGAGAGCAAAGGCTGAACTAATGGGAAAAGGGTAAAAGAATCCCAAGAAAAACATGACCAAAGGTTAAAACAATTCCAAGAAGAACATAGGCAACTAACCTGTTGAAGCCTTCAGAAAAACAGTGGCCGCTGATTTACATAGGCCATTCAAGTTAATTGACCCGTGCACCTTCCACTCCTTTTTCGGCACCATATGGAGTGAATTGAGACCATGGAATCACAATTCCTTGGATTCTGTTCTTAACTTCAGGAGAGAAGTACAGCAGCTGAAGTACCTGTTACTGATGTGATACCCAGGAACACCGAGTTGACACATTTCTTTCTTGGCCAATCACAACAAGCAAGGCTAAGAGGATAAGGCTGGCTTATTTCCATGACACTTTTCTTGTTTTACAGCCTGCTCTGATTCCGGTCAAACTTTTTCATTAGCTTCTCTCTAAAAGGAGAAAGTCCAATTCAACGTCCCGCCCGACTGCTGCAAGTATACCATTTGGTTTGTGGAGCCGAAAAAATTGAATTGGAAGGTACGGAGCCCCCGGAGCTAAGAGGCGCTCGGGGCGTCTTTCGGCAGAAGCCGCGCTAAGAGAGCACTGTGAGCGGTACAATCGTCTTTGCGCGAAGAAGCCGCTTCTTCGGCTCCGGGAGCCGGAGAGAGCGGCAGCATCGGAAAGGTGAAGAAGGAAACTGTACAATACTGGTATTGTATGCGCAGCTTGCCAATTGATAGAAAACAGTACATTACCACTTTCCTGACTTTTCCAATCACATGAACATTCGATAGGAAGTTATTTTGGACAACTTTTGTTTCCTTCATGCCAAACACTTGGCCGACCTCCGTGCAACGTCCAGAACACGATGGGAGATGTTTTCTGTGCTCGCGCAGGTTTTCCTTGCCAGACAGAGTGGAAAAGCTTTCTGCTAGCATGTAGACCACAAAAGACGCTAAAGACGAAGGTACGATGCTCTCCGGAGCTAAGCGCCGCTCCCGGGCTTCTTTCGGCAGAAGCGGCGCAAAGAGAGCACTGTGAGCGGTACAATCGTCTTTGCGCGAAGAAGCCGCTTCTTCGGCTCCGGGAGCCGGAGAGAGCGGCAGCATCGGAAAGGTGAAGAAGGAAACTTTACAATACTGGTATTGTATGCGCAGCTTGCCAATTGATAGAAAACAGTACATTACCACTTTCCTGACTTTTCCAATCACATGAACATTCGATAGGAAGTTATTTTGGACAACTTTTGTTTCCTTCATGCCAAACACTTGGCCGACCTCCGTGCAACGTCCAGAACACGATGGGAGATGTTTTCTGTGCTCGCGCAGGTTTTCCTTGCCAGACAGAGTGGAAAAGCTTTCTGCTAGCATGTAGACCACAAAAGACGCTAAAGACGAAGGTACGATGCTCTCCGGAGCTAAGCGCCGCTCCTGGGCTTCTTTCGGCAGAAGCGGCGCAAAGAGAGCACTGTGAGCGGTACAATCGTCTTTGCGCGAAGAAGCCGCTTCTTCGGCTCAGGGAGCCGGAGAGAGCGGCAGCATCGGAAAGGTGAAAAAGGAAGCTGTACAACACTGGGATTGTGTGCGCAACTTGCCAACTGATAGAAAACAGTACCTTATACTTTCCTGACGTTTCCAATCACATGAACATGTAGTGGAAAGGCTTTTTGCTAAGATGTAGACGACAAGAGAGGCTAAAGAGTGGATGAGAGCTAATGACACCCATCTCTAAAAAAGGCAATTAGGAGGACTCGGAACAGTACAAACCAGCCAGCCTCCTTTTTATCCCCAGGAAGTTGATGAAGCAGCTCTTCCTGGAAAACCTTGCCAGGCACATGCAAGACGACAAAATAATGTAGTTAGCATGATTTTTCAGGGGAATTTCATGCTGAACATCACTTTAAACTCCTCTGATGAATCAACTTGACTGGTAGATGAAGGGAATATTATCTGCCTGGGCTTCAGGGAGGTTTTTGACATATCTCTACATGGCAGCACGCATCCATATGGAAGCAATAGTGCAAAGGGGAGGGAACCAGTGTCTTTTCAGTGATGCTGAGTGAAAAAACAAGAGGCAGTGGGCACTCTCTGAAATACAGGAGATTGCCATTGACCATCAGCAAATGATTCTTTACTGTGAGGGTGACTGAACCACGGCACAGACTGCCCAGAAAGATTGTGGAGCCTGGATCTTTGAAGACATTCAAAGTACACCCAGATAGACTCCTGGGCAAGAGGCTCTGAGTATCCTGGTTTAGGCAGGGGGATTGGGCCTGGTTAGCCCCACCAACCCCTTCCACTCTCATTCATTCTGTGCTAGTGAATTCTCTTCAAGATGCATTTCAAGCACTTGCATGACAAAGTTCTGTGAAGACAGAGATCCAAATGGACACGGCATCTAAGTTCCTTAAGCAGTGTTCAAGAAGAATGTAAAACTCTGGGACGAGTGTCTCTTCCCTAACTGAATCCCTTTCATGGGAAAATTCCCAGCTCTAGAAAGATCTTCTGATACGCATGCTTAAGACTGACACTGGCTGAGCAAATTTCTCCCTATGTGTATCCAAGACCAGTTAGGATCTTCACCCAAACTGCTGTCAACATAGTCACAGAATGTCTCTTGTTAAGAAGTGACAACTTCCATCAGCATGGCAACTATTGGTCCACAAAATGGATGAATGGATGGGAATTATCTGCTTGGGTTAAAAACAAAAAGAAAGAGTTGGTCTTTATTTATCAATTTCATTGCAATATTATAAGGGAAGAAAAAGACCTAAGTCCTTGACTTTCTTAACTCGAGGAAAGATTTTAAGAATTCCTTGTAAAAATGTATGATCACAATCAGACTATTGAAACCATTTGAGTTGGGAAAAGAGTTCACAAATTGTCTAGAGAGTGGCAAAGAAGCCAAGAAAAATAGGAAAGAAACAAAAAGAGAGCAGAAGTGTCAGCTTCATTGTACAAGCTCGTTCTAGAAGTGGTCTGCTGGGAAAAGGAAGCCCCAGTTGAATTTCCAATGTATTCCTGCGCTTGATTCAGTAACCGGTCAATGTAAAAACCAATCCTTTTGTACAACTTCTTCCAGCAACAAAAACTCCAACAGGTTGACACTACCATCATGCCTGTTCCAGACATATTTCCAAGAGAAATGATGATTTTCTTGAAAACCTACTTGCATAAAAGTTGCAAGATGGTGGAGGGATTCCCACATCCTCCTTCCTCCATCTGGCTTGAAAGTAGATTTGATAAAATATGCAACAAAGCACATGATTTATAAGGTAGAGTCAAATGGATGATTTGGGAATTGATCTCTTGTTGATAGGAAACTTCATATCCACTCTGTGTGACCTTTCTAAAACAAAATGTGGAGCTGAGGCATGAATCTGCCACAACAATTGTAAAGCAAACATACACACTCCCCTTCACATGCCCCCCCTTCCACACACACCTAGGCACACACAGAGATCAGCATAGCAGATCATGAACACCTTGGAAAAGACTGAAATGCTCAATGCCTCTCTTGATGGGCAAAAGAGCTGGTGCAGTAATCCAAATGCCTGGTACAGAAATTCTGTTTCATATTTAGCTCCTATTTAAAACACAGCTTTTCATTTCATTCTATTTACAGAATATTTTCATGTCATTTGCTTCTTTAAAATTACTTAGTTCTCACCTCTTGTATGTCTAGGAATATTTTCTTCCAAAAATAGAAAAAAATAGATGATATCTTTTCAGCAGAAAACATTGGTTGATACAATTTTAAACCATCATGATATGGAAGAATTGTTCTGTCCCTCTCGAAGGTGGAAGAAGCATTTGGATCACAGATCATCTACAATGAAATACTTGACATGTTTAAGATGCTTTCAATCAATTTTGATCGTCAATTGCTTCTTCGTTGTAAACAGTAATTTTTCAGTGAAGGGAAAGTGTGTGTGCTATATCTACATGATGTGGTCAAACCCAGTTCCTACTAATGGCCAGGCTGAACTCCAGTAAATAATGTCCCGAATGATATTTTGCCGCCTTCTTTGGCACTTCATGAAATCTTACCATGATGAAGTGCTGAAACACAGAGATTTTCTCTTAGAGAGTGTCTCCTGTTGTAACCCGTCCCATGGATTTTATGCTGTAATTCTTATCTCTTTTAAAATTTGCTATCTTCTGTACAGTTTTCATGAACCTTTCTGTTACAGTAGTGAAAATCACAGATAAATGTCATTTTGTACAACTTTGAATTTACCCCAAGAGCTGAGAGAAAACTTGCTCCTATACTTCAATCTCAGTTTCTTCTATAGTCCAACTTTGTTTCTCTACCATCAAGCTTCTCCTTTGTTGCTGCTCCAAGCCCCGTCCAAGCTGACCTTGAATACTTTCAGGGATGGGACACCCACAACTTCTCTGGGCAACCTGTTCCAGTGTTCCAGCACTCCCACAGTAAAAAAGGCCTTCCTTTCATCTAATATGTGTAGGAAATCATAAATCTAGGCATAGAAACTTGGAGTGCAGATTTGAAATTCTTTTGATTTGAAGCACATTTTATATGAATACTGACTTACTGATGACTAAAAGATGTTGATGGGCATTTGAGCTGACAAGTTTTGAAAAAGTGCACGGAAATTAAAATTGAAACCACTAAAATTAAAAACTTCTTCCCATTGTCTTTTTCCTCTCCTATTCAAAATTGCATATGTCAGATATCAGTGCTTCATGCAAACCTCTCAGATGCTCTCAGAGAAGAAGCTTTTCTTTCAGACTAAGTTGCGGTTGACGTAGAACACTAGCAGGAGTGAAAGTTTTTCTGGGCATCGGGGCAGCACCTTCTCCTTGGATTTGTGTGCAGAAAGCATTTTATCCAAACTGGAAAATAGACCCAACTCTGTTCTATTCATCATTCTTACTGCACCAGGCCTGAAGATGCTGTGAAAAGTAGCCTGTGGACCTTGAAGATAGCGCATGTGAAACAGATGAGAGGTGATGGAGAAGTTGAGAGAAGAAAGAGCATATGGCCCAGTATGGACACCAGAAAGTATTTCTTCATGTGATCATGGCAGATTGCAGGAGCCACTTGGTACTATCAAACCAGCCCGACTTGGCACTGGTGCCACCTTGGGTCTGGGAACCATCCTGCGTATCGTGGATTTTCAGGAGCCAGCAAGACACTCTTGGCCACAGGCCCCCAAACACAAACCTCGGCCCTTTTCCCTGGCAAAGAAAAGTCACCTGCCCTGCTTCTGGATGGCAGATTGCAGAAGCAACTTGGTACTATCAAACCAGCCCGACTTGGCAATGTTGCAACCTTGGGTCTGAGAAACATCCTGCGTATCGTGGATTTTCAGGAGCCAGCCGGCCTCTCCCAGCCACAGGCCCCCAAACACAATCCATGGCCCTTTTCCCTGGCAAACAACACTCACCTGCCCCGCTTCTCGATGGCAGATTGCAGGAGTCCCTGGGTAATTTCAATCCAGCCCGACTTGGCGGCGTTTCCACCTTGCGTCTGGGAATCATCCTGCATATCAAAGAATTTCAGGAGCCAGCCGGCACTCTCAGTCACAGGCCCCCAAACACAAACCATGGCCCTTTTCCCTTGCAAACAAAACTCACCTGCCCCGCTTCTGCATGGCAGATTGCAGCAGCCACTTAGTGCTACCAAACCAGCCCGAATTGGCACTGTGTTGAAAGCGAAGGGAAGCCAACCCACCTTGTCGTTTATCAGCATTGACTCCAATTTATTGATTAAATCAGCCACTTTATATAACCGTGTTAATTAACTTCATGCATATTGCAAAATCCAAGCTCACTCTAGGTTAACAGAGAAAACTCTAACCCCTCCTTTTGTTTTACCATACCCATGATTGTTTCTTGAAAACAGGACCAGCGTTCCCACTGTGATATGAAAGTCAAGTATTGGAGAGTGCTTTTGTTACTTCTTTAGAAGGTTAGAATACGCCGAAAAGATGCTAGCTGGGGACTTGCAATTAATGAATTATTTGCTGTAAGTAGGTCAAATGACATGAGCTTTCAAAAAGGAAAAGTAGTCTTATTCCACCTGCCAATTCTAAAGTAGATTAATAAGCCTTAAGCAGAAGATGGATGTGAAGAGGGATATGACATGAAAGGTTAAGCAACACTGCTGACAGCAAAAGGCTTACCTGCTGCAGATACAGGAGACAAAATACTATTTTGACACAAACATTGCTATTCAGACGACAGTAAAATTCTGAGTGACAGCAAAATTTACTCAGTCATCATGACAGTAAAATTTGCTCCCATCAAAATGTGCTCATCAATTCTTAGTGTAAGCTAAGCACCTTAAGCAAAGGGTAGTTCAAGCCTAACTGGTATTTGATGGCAAAAAAGGCAACTTGGCCTGCGTTTCTCACTTCTACTCCATTCAAAAGCTTACTCTGTCTCAGATTCCTTTGGTGGGATACCAACGCAAGCCGCCAAACTGCACGAAAATGATGATTTAAAGAAAGATAGATGAGAAAAATGGAATAATGGTTCATGTTCTTTTCCTTCCAACTGCTTTGTTTGCCCTTTTAAGTTTTTGAAGTCCTTTCTGGTGTCACCATGGTTGCACTGCAGCAAGTGTTGGGCTGTAAGCTGTCCATATTGCCAGCTTCTGGACTGCCTTCAGAAAACTTCCCACTGGTTTTGTCTAGAAATCACAAGCAGTAGAGATGACAAAGACTGCAGAAACCTCCTCATCTCCTTCTAGAGCAAGACCATGTCTTTCAGCCACTCTTAACTAGACAACTTTCATCAGTCATGAGGGAGTCTCATGTTCAAGAGCTAAGCAGTGGTGACAGCTGTAAATGACAAAAAGCAGACTGAAATTCTCTTGGGACTCCAGCAGAGAGCAATGAAGGAGGTTGAATTCACCTTCTTGGGAAGTTCTAAAATGCATGTTCACTTGAGCACAGGAGCTAAGCCATCGTAACCTTTGTTGAGTACGTCTGCGTAGACAGACATATTTAGACCATGTTATTTAAGCCACGTTATCATCTCTAGCTGCTAAGCTGCACTTCTTGCAAAGTATCTGCAACGTATTTTACAGGGTGGGCTTCGATGTGTAATCCCTGAGTAATATTGCAAAGAGAAGTACTTGGGGTGTGGGGTGGGGGGGGAGCCGCAACTCTTAGGTTTTTCAAATCATGGTTCCATTTGAAAGTCAAAAAAGATGTCAAACCTTTCTTTCCTAGACCTATTACCAGCACAAACTGTACCAGAATTTATGACCTGTAACTGTACCGTGGACGCTCTTTCTCTGGACTATTCCTTAAGAAACAAAGTCCTCACTAGAAATAAAACAAAATTAGCCAAGTATTGGCCTGGATTAGTTCCAAGGCTCTGTACTAAAGGCCAAACACGTGTAATAATAGTAACGAGTGGACTAAAAGTTAAATCAATAGAGCATGACTCAGTTCAAAGACATCTTGTGTCCTAATGTTCTCACAGAAGACTGTAAAAACCTGTCTATTTTTGTGGGTTTCTTTTATCCATTTAGCTGTACCTTCTACTTCTCTCCACTGTCTGAGAACATTGATGATAAGGTTGGATGACCTCATGTCAACTTGTAGAAGTAAAGAAAGAGAAGCCAGTAAAGAAAGGCAAATTTGTTAATTGCAGGTGGAAAGAGGGAGGCCAACAAAAGAAAACAAAAGAACAGTACTAATGAAATGCTCCCCTGTCTTCTGTGAAAAGTAAAGGCACAGACAAGAAAGAACAAGTGCAAAATTCTCACTAGAGAAACGCACTTGATCTGACTCAAGTGTTTTGCGGTACATTTCTTGCTGTTTTCTCATGCCAAACATATTAACCATTGAAGGTGTCCCTTTCCTCTCTCTGGAATACAGCTAGGAAGATGGCTGTGTCATTGCTGACAAGCTGCTATTCTCAGAGGTGTCCAGCTGAAAGTCCTAGATCAATTGATTTGCTCTGTCACTTTGATATGGCATGACTTACAGTTTCAGCACCTGAACTTGCCAGCCCTACAATTCTTTGCCCCTTGAATGCTTAGATAGGCTCCTTGGCAACTGGCATTTGTAAGGACTTGAAACTATGCAGAATTTGCACCGTGAGATGATGCCAAATGAGTCACACCGGTAGATTAACTGGGGCATGCAAGGCAGAGAGAGGGAAATGAGAGCACAAGAAGAGAGTACACAAGAAGAGAGTACAATCTCCTTTTTTCTGAAACACTGAAGAGATCAAAGTGAACACAAATCCTCCTAGGGGTAGTTCTTGCAAAAGACTAAGAGTTCTTTTTGTGTTCACAGGCCTGGAATACTTAGCTTTGGATGACGGCAAAATGCAGATGACAAAACGAGGCCTTGAAGTCACATCCAGTATGAAGCAGTAGGAAAGAGGAAAGCAGCTGAGAGCGTCAACCCTGCTAAGTAGTCTCAGTATTCTTCTTGACATGAGCAGAAATTTGAAATGAGTCTCTGAAAATGACAAAGGAGGCAGAAGAAAAGGGAGCGATGACTCCTCTGGCATAGTGCTTCCTAACAGGGATCTTCAAAATGTCAAGGTTGTATCATCCTTTCAACTGAAGGAAGGTATGAAAACAACAGGAAGGAAATGGCATCCAATACTCTGGGCAGTGTACTTCTAGACAGAAAGGCCACTGATGGAAAACCAACTAAACTGGCACCAATGCAGCAGCATTGTACTAAAGCCAGAAACGTCCAGCGCTTTGTTCTCTGCCATTCCATTCAGATGCACACAGCAGCTCTGCAACATTCCTACTGATCATCTCCTTGGCAAAGTGGCAGTGAGGGTCCGTGGTGATGCAGAGTCCCCAGGCAGATGCAAAGGAGAGCTGCTTTCTTGCAAAAACCAGGCTTTTGAAACACTCAGGCCTTTCTCATTTCCATAGCTTTAAGCCATAACAAACACAATTCAACCAACCACCATGCACCACGCTGTGAACACACGACGCTTCTAGAACTTGTTGATCTACCTCGAAGTCAGCTGCCTCACCTTGCCACAGTCCTTTTCTACTTAGCCAAAGTAATGGGCCTCAGCCCAAGGCCTTCCTTTTGTAAGCTTCTAGCTCTATGCAGCAGCAAACCACTACTTTCTTCTGTGCCAAGACTTTAGGTAGACGATTTGCATCTGCCCTCCTTCCAGTGAAACCTAATGGCGAGAGAAAAGCCTCTCAGAGATGTTCAGTCATTCCATTTTCTAGACAGGCCAAATCCAAAGAAAAGCAAGCTATGGCATTGTGTACTTGCTCTTACAAAACACCTGCTGCCCTCTGACAATCAGCTAGCAGAAAACCAGCCAAACTGAGACTTGAGGAAAACAACCCTTGGAAGGGAATAATGATGTGATCAATCAAGACAACACTTTTCCAGGCTACCGAGATACTGGAAATGTCAGCAAAGGCTTGAGAGCAAAGGCTGAACTAATGGGAAAAGGGTAAAAGAATCACAAGAAAAACATGACCAAAGGTTAAAACAATTCCAAGAAGAACATAGGCAACTAACCTGTTGAAGCCTTCAGAAAAACAGTGGCCGCTGATTTACATAGGCCATTCAAGTTAATTGACCCGTGCACCTTCCACTCCTTTTTCGGCACCATATGGAGTGAATTGAGACCATGGAATCACAATTCCTTGGATTCTGTTCTTAACTTCAGGAGAGAAGTACAGCAGCTGAAGTACCTGTTACTGATGTGATACCCAGGAACACTGAGTTGACACATTTCTTTCTTGGCCAATCACAACAAGCAAGGCTAAGAGGATAAGGCTGGCTTATTTCCATGACACTTTTCTTGTTTTACAGCCTGCTCTGATTCCGGTGAAACTTTTTCATTAGCTTCTCTCTAAAAGGAGAAAGTCCAATTCAACGTCCCGCCCTACTGCTGCAAGTATACCATTTGGTTTGTGGAGCCGAAAAAATTGAATTGGAAGGTACGGAGCCCCCGGAGCTAAGAGGCGCTCGGGGCGTCTTTCGGCAGAAGCCGCGCTAAGAGAGCACTGTGAGCGGTACAATCGTCTTTGCGCGAAGAAGCCGCTTCTTCGGCTCCGGGAGCCGGAGAGAGCGGCAGCATCGGAAAGGTGAAGAAGGAAACTGTACAATACTGGGATTGTATGCGCAGCTTGCCAATTGATAGAAAACAGTACATTACCACTTTCCTGACTTTTCCAATCACATGAACATTCGATAGGAAGTTATTTTGGACAACTTTTGTTTCCTTCATGCCAAACACTTGGCCGACCTCCGTGCAACGTCCAGAACACGATGGGAGATGTTTTCTGTGCTCGCGCAGGTTTTCCTTGCCAGACAGAGTGGAAAAGCTTTCTGCTAGCATGTAGACCACAAAAGACGCTAAAGACGAAGGTACGATGCTCTCCGGAGCTAAGCGCCGCTCCCGGGCTTCTTTCGGCAGAAGCGGCGCAAAGAGAGCACTGTGAGCGGTACAATCGTCTTTGCGCGAAGAAGCCGCTTCTTCGGCTCAGGGAGCCGGAGAGAGCGGCAGCATTGGAAAGGTGAAGAAGGAAGCTGTACAACACTGGGATTGTGTGCGCAACTTGCCAACTGATAGAAAACAGTACCTTATACTTTCCTGACGTTTCCAATCACATGAACATGTAGTGGAAAGGCTTTTTGCTAAGATGTAGACGACAAGAGAGGCTAAAGAGTGGATGAGAGCTAATGACACCCATCTCTAAAAAAGGCAATTAGGAGGACTCGGAACAGTACAAACCAGCCAGCCTCCTTTTTATCCCCAGGAAGTTGATGAAGCAGCTCTTCCTGGAAAACCTTGCCAGGCACATGCAAGACGACAAAATAATGTAGTTAGCATGATTTTTCAGGGGAATTTCATGCTGAACATCACTTTAAACTCCTCTGATGAATCAACTTGACTGGTAGATGAAGGGAATATTATCTGCCTGGGCTTCAGGGAGGTTTTTGACATATCTCTACATGGCAGCACGCATCCATATGGAAGCAATAGTGCAAAGGGGAGGGAACCAGTGTCTTTTCAGTGATGCTGAGTGAAAAAACAAGAGGCAGTGGGCACTCTCTGAAATACAGGAGATTGCCATTGACCATCAGCAAATGATTCTTTACTGTGAGGGTGACTGAACCACGGCACAGACTGCCCAGAAAGATTGTGGAGCCTGGATCTTTGAAGACATTCAAAGTACACCCAGATAGACTCCTGGGCAAGAGGCTCTAGGTATCCTGGTTTAGGCATGGGGATTGGGCCTGGTTAGCCCCACCAACCCCTTCCACTCTCATTCATTCTGTGCTAGTGAATTCTCTTCAAGATGCATTTCAAGCACTTGCATGACAAAGTTCTGTGAAGACAGAGATCCAAATGGACACGGCATCTAAGTTCCTTAAGCAGTGTTCAAGAAGAATGTAAAACTCTGGGACGAGTGTCTCTTCCCTAACTGAATCCCTTTCATGGGAAAATTCCCAGCTCTAGAAAGATCTTCTGATACGCATGCTTAAGACTGACACTGGCTGAGCAAATTTCTCCCTATGTGTATCCAAGACCAGTTAGGATCTTCACCCAAACTGCTGTCAACATAGTCACAGAATGTCTCTTGTTAAGAAGTGACAACTTCCATCAGCATGGCAACTATTGGTCCACCAAATGGATGAATGGATGGGAATTATCTGCTTGGGTTAAAAACAAAAAGAAAGAGTTGGTCTTTATTTATCAATTTCATTGCAATATTATAAGGGAAGAAAAAGACCTAAGTCCTTGACTTTCTTAACTCGAGGAAAGATTTTAAGAATTCCTTGTAAAAATGTATGATCACAATCAGACTATTGAAACCATTTGAGTTGGGAAAAGAGTTCACAAATTGTCTAGAGAGTGGCAAAGAAGCCAAGAAAAATAGGAAAGAAACAAAAAGAGAGCAGAAGCGTCAGCTTCATTGTACAAGCTCGTTCTAGAAGTGGTCTGCTGGGAAAAGGAAGCCCCAGTTGAATTTCCAATGTATTCCTGCGCTTGATTCAGTAACCGGTCAATGTAAAAACCAATCCTTTTGTACAACTTCTTCCAGCAACAAAAACTCCAACAGGTTGACACTACCATCATGCCTGTTCCAGACATATTTCCAAGAGAAATGATGATTTTCTTGAAAACCTACTTGCATAAAAGTTGCAAGATGGTGGAGGGATTCCCACATCCTCCTTCCTCCATCTGGCTTGAAAGTAGATTTGATAAAATATGCAACAAAGCACATGATTTATAAGGTAGAGTCAAATGGATGATTTGGGAATTGATCTCTTGTTGATAGGAAACTTCATATCCACTCTGTGTGACCTTTCTAAAACAAAATGTGGAGCTGAGGCATGAATCTGCCACAACAATTGTAAAGCAAACATACACACTCCCCTTCACATGCCCCCCCTTCCACACACACCTAGGCACACACAGAGATCAGCATAGCAGATCATGAACACCTTGGAAAAGACTGAAATGCTCAATGCCTCTCTTGATGGGCAAAAGAGCTGGTGCAGTAATTCAAATGCCTGGTACAGAATTTCTGTTTCATATTTAGCTCCTATTTAAAACACAGCTTTTCATTTCATTCTATTTACAGAATATTTTCATGTCATTTGCTTCTTTGAAATTACTTAGTTCTCACCTCTTGTATGTCTAGGAATATTTTCTTCCAAAAATAGAAAAAAATAGATGATATCTTTTCAGCAGAAAACATTGGTTGATACAATTTTAAACCATCATGATATGAAAGAATTGTTCTGTCCCTCTCGAAGGTGGAAGAAGCATTTGGATCACAGATCATCTACAATGAAATACTTGACATGTTTAAGATGCTTTCAATCAATTTTGATCGTCAATTGCTTCTTCGTTGTAAACAGTAATTTTTCAGTGAAGGGAAAGTGTGTGTGCTATATCTACATGATGTGGTCAAACCCAGTTCCTACTAATGGCCAGGCTGAACTCCAGTAAATAATGTCCCGAATGATATTTTGCCGCCTTCTTTGGCACTTCATGAAATCTTACCATGATGAAGTGCTGAAACACAGAGATTTTCTCTTAGAGAGTGTCTCCTGTTGTAACCCGTCCCATGGATTTTATGCTGTAATTCTTATCTCTTTTAAAATTTGCTATCTTCTGTACAGTTTTCATGAACCTTTCTGTTACAGTAGTGAAAATCACAGATAAATGTCATTTTGTACAACTTTGAATTTACCCCAAGAGCTGAGAGAAAACTTGCTCCTATACTTCAATCTCAGTTTCTTCTATAGTCCAACTTTGTTTCTCTACCATCAAGCTTCTCCTTTGTTGCTGCTCCAAGCCCCGTCCAAGCTGACCTTGAATACTTTCAGGGATGGGACACCCACAACTTCTCTGGGCAACCTGTTCCAGTGTTCCAGCACTCCCACAGTAAAAAAGGCCTTCCTTTCATCTAATATGTGTAGGAAATCATAAATCTAGGCATAGAAACTTGGAGTGCAGATTTGAAATTCTTTTGATTTGAAGCACATTTTATATGAATACTGACTTACTGATGACTAAAAGATGTTGATGGGCATTTGAGCTGACAAGTTTTGAAAAAGTGCACGGAAATTAAAATTGAAACCACTAAAATTAAAAACTTCTTCCCATTGTCTTTTTCCTCTCCTATTCAAAATTGCATATGTCAGATATCAGTGCTTCATGCAAACCTCTCAGATGCTCTCAGAGAAGAAGCTTTTCTTTCAGACTAAGTTGCGGTTGACGTAGAACACTAGCAGGAGTGAAAGTTTTTCTGGGCATCGGGGCAGCACCTTCTCCTTGGATTTGTGTGCAGAAAGCATTTTATCCAAACTGGAAAATAGACCCAACTCTGTTCTATTCATCATTCTTACTGCACCAGGCCTGAAGATGCTGTGAAAAGTAGCCTGTGGACCTTGAAGATAGCGCATGTGAAACAGATGAGAGGTGATGGAGAAGTTGAGAGAAGAAAGAGCATATGGCCCAGTACGGACACCAGAAAGTATTTCTTCATGTGATCATGGCAGATTGCAGGAGCCACTTGGTACTATCAAACCAGCCCGACTTGGCACTGGTGCCACCTTGGGTCTGGGAACCATCCTGCGTATCGTGGATTTTCAGGAGCCAGCAAGACACTCTTGGCCACAGGCCCCCAAACACAAACCTCGGCCCTTTTCCCTGGCAAAGAAAAGTCACCTGCCCTGCTTCTGGATGGCAGATTGCAGGAGCAACTTGGTACTATCAAACCAGCCCGACTTGGCAATGTTGCAACCTTGGGTCTGAGAAACATCCTGCGTATCGTGGATTTTCAGGAGCCAGCCGGCCTCTCCCAGCCACAGGCCCCCAAACACAATCCACGGCCCTTTTCCCTGGCAAACAACACTCACCTGCCCCGCTTCTCGATGGCAGATTGCAGGAGTCCCTGGGTAATTTCAATCCAGCCCGACTTGGCGGCGTTTCCACCTTGCGTCTGGGAATCATCCTGCATATCAAAGAATTTCAGGAGCCAGCCGGCACTCTCAGTCACAGGCCCCCAAACACAAACCATGGCCCTTTTCCCTTGCAACCAAAACTCACCTGCCCCGCTTCTGCATGGCAGATTGCAGCAGCCACTTAGTGCTACCAAACCAGCCCGAATTGGCACTGTGTTGAAAGCGAAGGGAAGCCAACCCACCTTGTCGTTTATCAGCATTGACTCCAATTTATTGATTAAATCAGCCACTTTATATAACCGTGTTAATTAACTTCATGCATATTGCAAAATCCAAGCTCACTCTAGGTTAACAGAGAAAACTCTAACCCCTCCTTTTGTTTTACCATACCCATGATTGTTTCTTGAAAACAGGACCAGCGTTTCCACTGTGATATGAAAGTCAAGTATTGGAGAGTGCTTTTGTTACTTCTTTAGAAGGTTAGAATACGCCGAAAAGATGCTAGCTGGGGACTTGCAATTAATGAATTATTTGCTGTAAGTAGGTCAAATGACATGAGCTTTCAAAAAGGAAAAGTAGTCTTATTCCACCTGCCAATTCTAAAGTAGATTAATAAGCCTTAAGCAGAAGATGGATGTGAAGAGGGATATGACATGAAAGGTTAAGCAACACTGCTGACAGCAAAAGGCTTACCTGCTGCAGATACAGGAGACAAAATACTATTTTGACACAAACATTGCTATTCAGACGACAGTAAAATTCTGAGTGACAGCAAAATTTACTCAGTCATCATGACAGTAAAATTTGCTCCCATCAAAATGTGCTCATCAATTCTTAGTGTAAGCTAAGCACCTTAAGCAAAGGGTAGTTCAAGCCTAACTGGTATTTGATGGCAAAAAAGGCAACTTGGCCTGCGTTTCTCACTTCTACTCCATTCAAAAGCTTACTCTGTCTCAGATTCCTTTGGTGGGATACCAATGCAAGCCGCCAAACTGCACGAAAATGATGATTTAAAGAAAGCTAGATGAGAAAAATGGAATAATGGTTCATGTTCTTTTCCTTCCAACTGCTTTGTTTGCCCTTTTAATTTTTTGAAGTCCTTTCTGGTGTCACCATGGTTGCACTGCAGCAAGTGTTGGGCTGTAAGCTGTCCATATTGCCAGCTTCTGGACTGCCTTCAGAAAACTTCCCACTGGTTTTGTCTAGAAATCACAAGCAGTAGAGATGACAAAGACTGCAGAAACCTCCTCATCTCCTTCTAGAGCAAGACCATGTCTTTCAGCCACTCTTAACTAGACAACTTTCATCAGTCATGAGGGAGTCTCATGTTCAAGAGCTAAGCAGTGGTGACAGCTGTAAATGACAAAAAGCAGACTGAAATTCTCTTGGGACTCCAGCAGAGAGCAATGAAGGAGGTTGAATTCACCTTCTTGGGAAGTTCTAAAATGCACGTTCACTTGAGCACAGGAGCTAAGCCATCGTAACCTTTGTTGAGTACGTCTGCGTAGACAGACATATTTAGACCATGTTATTTAAGCCACGTTATCATCTCTAGCTGCTAAGCTGCACTTCTTGCAAAGTATCTGCAACGTATTTTACAGGGTGGGCTTCGATGTGTAATCCCTGAGTAATATTGCAAAGAGAAGTACTTGGGGTGTGGGGTGGGGGGGGAGCCACAACTCTTAGGTTTTTCAAATCATGGTTCCATTTGAAAGTCAAAAAAGATGTCAAACCTTTCTTTCCTAGACCTATTACCAGCACAAACTGTACCAGAATTTATGACCTGTAACTGTACCGTGGACGCTCTTTCTCTGGACTATTCCTTAAGAAACAAAGTCCTCACTAGAAATAAAACAAAATTAGCCAAGTATTGGCCTGGATTAGTTCCAAGGCTCTGTACTAAAGGCCAAACACGTGTAATAATAGTAACCAGTGGACTAAAAGTTAAATCAATAGAGCATGACTCAGTTCAAAGACATCTTGTGTCCTAATGTTCTCACAGAAGACTGTAAAAACCTGTCTATTTTTGTGGGTTTCTTTTATCCATTTAGCTGTACCTTCTACTTCTCTCCACTGTCTGAGAACATTGATGATAAGGTTGGATGACCTCATGTCAACTTGTAGAAGTAAAGAAAGAGAAGCCAGTAAAGAAAGGCAAATTTGTTAATTGCAGGTGGAAAGAGGGAGGCCAACAAAAGAAAACAAAAGAACAGTACTAATGAAATGCTCCCCTGTCTTCTGTGAAAAGTAAAGGCACAGACAAGAAAGAACAAGTGCAAAATTCTCACTAGAGAAACGCACTTGATCTGACTCAAGTGTTTTGCGGTACATTTCTTGCTGTTTTCTCATGCCAAACATATTAACCATTGAAGGTGTCCCTTTCCTCTCTCTGGAATACAGCTAGGAAGATGGCTGTGTCATTGCTGACAAGCTGCTATTCTCAGAGGTGTCCAGCTGAAAGTCCTAGATCAATTGATTTGCTCTGTCACTTTGATATGGCATGACTTACAGTTTCAGCACCTGAACTTGCCAGCCCTACAATTCTTTGCCCCTTGAATGCTTAGATAGGCTCCTTGGCAACTGGCATTTGTAAGGACTTGAAACTATGCAGAATTTGCACTGTGAGATGATGCCAAATGAGTCACACCGGTAGATTAACTGGGGCATGCAAGGCAGAGAGAGGGAAATGAGAGCACAAGAAGAGAGTACACAAGAAGAGAGTACAATCTCCTTTTTTCTGAAACACTGAAGAGATCAAAGTGAACACAAATCCTCCTAGGGGTAGTTCTTGCAAAAGACTAAGAGTTCTTTTTGTGTTCACAGGCCTGGAATACTTAGGTTTGGATGACGGCAAAATGCAGATGACAAAACGAGGCCTTGAAGTCACATCCAGTATGAAGCAGTAGGAAAGAGGAAAGCAGCTGAGAGCGTCAACCCTGCTAAGTAGTCTCAGTATTCTTCTTGACATGAGCAGAAATTTGAAATGAGTCTCTGAAAATGACAAAGGAGGCAGAAGAAAAGGGAGCGATGACTCCTCTGGCATAGTGCTTCCTAACAGGGATCTTCAAAATGTCAAGGTTGTATCATCCTTTCAACTGAAGGAAGGTATGAAAACAACAGGAAGGAAATGGCATCCAATACTCTGGGCAGTGTACTTCTAGACAGAAAGGCCACTGATGGAAAACCAACTAAACTGGCACCAATGCAGCAGCATTGTACTAAAGCCAGAAACGTCCAGCGCTTTGTTCTCTGCCATTCCATTCAGATGCACACAGCAGCTCTGCAACATTCCTACTGATCATCTCCTTGGCAAAGTGGGAGTGAGGGTCCGTGGTGATGCAGAGTCCCCAGGCAGATGCAAAGGAGAGCTGCTTTCTTGCAAAAACCAGGCTTTTGAAACACTCAGGCCTTTCTCATTTCCATAGCTTTAAGCCATAACAAACACAATTCAACCAACCACCATGCACCACGCTGTGAACACACGACGCTTCTAGAACTTGTTGATCTACCTCGAAGTCAGCTGCCTCACCTTGCCACAGTCCTTTTCTACTTAGCCAAAGTAATGGGCCTCAGCCCAAGGCCTTCCTTTTGTAAGCTTCTAGCTCTATGCAGCAGCAAACCACTACTTTCTTCTGTGCCAAGACTTTAGGTAGACGATTTGCATCTGCCCTCCTTCCAGTGAAACCTAATGGCGAGAGAAAAGCCTCTCAGAGATGTTCAGTCATTCCATTTTCTAGACAGGCCAAATCCAAAGAAAAGCAAGCTATGGCATTGTGTACTTGCTCTTACAAAACACCTGCTGCCCTCTGACAATCAGCTAGCAGAAAACCAGCCAAACTGAGACTTGAGGAAAACAACCCTTGGAAGGGAATAATGATGTGATCAATCAAGACAACACTTTTCCAGGCTACCGAGATACTGGAAATGTCAGCAAAGGCTTGAGAGCAAAGGCTGAACTAATGGGAAAGGGTAAAAGAATCACAAGAAAAACATGACCAAAGGTTAAAACAATTCCAAGAAGAACATAGGCAACTAACCTGTTGAAGCCTTCAGAAAAACAGTGGCCGCTGATTTACATAGGCCATTCAAGTTAATTGACCCGTGCACCTTCCACTCCTTTTTCGGCACCATATGGAGTGAATTGAGACCATGGAATCACAATTCCTTGGATTCTGTTCTTAACTTCAGGAGAGAAGTACAGCAGCTGAAGTACCTGTTACTGATGTGATACCCAGGAACACCGAGTTGACACATTTCTTTCTTGGCCAATCACAACAAGCAAGGCTAAGAGGATAAGGCTGGCTTATTTCCATGACACTTTTCTTGTTTTACAGCCTGCTCTGATTCCGGTGAAACTTTTTCATTAGCTTCTCTCTAAAAGGAGAAAGTCCAATTCAACGTCCCGCCCTACTGCTGCAAGTATACCATTTGGTTTGTGGAGCCGAAAAAATTGAATTGGAAGGTACGGAGCCCCCGGAGCTAAGAGGCGCTCGGGGCGTCTTTCGGCAGAAGCCGCGCTAAGAGAGCACTGTGAGCGGTACAATCGTCTTTGCGCGAAGAAGCCGCTTCTTCGGCTCCGGGAGCCGGAGAGAGCGGCAGCATCGGAAAGGTGAAGAAGGAAACTGTACAATACTGGTATTGTATGCGCAGCTTGCCAATTGATAGAAAACAGTACATTACCACTTTCCTGACTTTTCCAATCACATGAACATTCGATAGGAAGTTATTTTGGACAACTTTTGTTTCCTTCATGCCAAACACTTGGCCGACCTCCGTGCAACGTCCAGAACACGATGGGAGATGTTTTCTGTGCTCGCGCAGGTTTTCCTTGCCAGACAGAGTGGAAAAGCTTTCTGCTAGCATGTAGACCACAAAAGACGCTAAAGACGAAGGTACGATGCTCTCCGGAGCTAAGCGCCGCTCCCGGGCTTCTTTCGGCAGAAGCGGCGCAAAGAGAGCACTGTGAGCGGTACAATCGTCTTTGCGCGAAGAAGCCGCTTCTTCGGCTCAGGGAGCCGGAGAGAGCGGCAGCATTGGAAAGGTGAAGAAGGAAGCTGTACAACACTGGGATTGTGTGCGCAACTTGCCAACTGATAGAAAACAGTACCTTATACTTTCCTGACGTTTCCAATCACATGAACATGTAGTGGAAAGGCTTTTTGCTAAGATGTAGACGACAAGAGAGGCTAAAGAGTGGATGAGAGCTAATGACACCCATCTCTAAAAAAGGCAATTAGGAGGACTCGGAACAGTACAAACCAGCCAGCCTCCTTTTTATCCCCAGGAAGTTGATGAAGCAGCTCTTCCTGGAAAACCTTGCCAGGCACATGCAAGACGACAAAATAATGTAGTTAGCATGATTTTTCAGGGGAATTTCATGCTGAACATCACTTTAAACTCCTCTGATGAATCAACTTGACTGGTAGATGAAGGGAATATTATCTGCCTGGGCTTCAGGGAGGTTTTTGACATATCTCTACATGGCAGCACGCATCCATATGGAAGCAATAGTGCAAAGGGGAGGGAACCAGTGTCTTTTCAGTGATGCTGAGTGAAAAAACAAGAGGCAGTGGGCACTCTCTGAAATACAGGAGATTGCCATTGACCATCAGCAAATGATTCTTTACTGTGAGGGTGACTGAACCACGGCACAGACTGCCCAGAAAGATTGTGGAGCCTGGATCTTTGAAGATATTCAAAGTACACCCAGATAGACTCCTGGGCAAGAGGCTCTAGGTATCCTGGTTTAGGCAGGGGGATTGGGCCTGGTTAGCCCCACCAACCCCTTCCACTCTCATTCATTCTGTGCTAGTGAATTCTCTTCAAGATGCATTTCAAGCACTTGCATGACAAAGTTCTGTGAAGACAGAGATCCAAATGGACACGGCATCTAAGTTCCTTAAGCAGTGTTCAAGAAGAATGTAAAACTCTGGGACGAGTGTCTCTTCCCTAACTGAATCCCTTTCATGGGAAAATTCCCAGCTCTAGAAAGATCTTCTGATACGCATGCTTAAGACTGACACTGGCTGAGCAAATTTCTCCCTATGTGTATCCAAGACCAGTTAGGATCTTCACCCAAACTGCTGTCAACATAGTCACAGAATGTCTCTTGTTAAGAAGTGACAACTTCCATCAGCATGGCAACTATTGGTCCACCAAATGGATGAATGGATGGGAATTATCTGCTTGGGTTAAAAACAAAAAGAAAGAGTTGGTCTTTATTTATCAATTTCATTGCAATATTATAAGGGAAGAAAAAGACCTAAGTCCTTGACTTTCTTAACTCGAGGAAAGATTTTAAGAATTCCTTGTAAAAATGTATGATCACAATCAGACTATTGAAACCATTTGAGTTGGGAAAAGAGTTCACAAATTGTCTAGAGAGTGGCAAAGAAGCCAAGAAAAATAGGAAAGAAACAAAAAGAGAGCAGAAGCGTCAGCTTCATTGTACAAGCTCGTTCTAGAAGTGGTCTGCTGGGAAAAGGAAGCCCCAGTTGAATTTCCAATGTATTCCTGCGCTTGATTCAGTAACCGGTCAATGTAAAAACCAATCCTTTTGTACAACTTCTTCCAGCAACAAAAACTCCAACAGGTTGACACTACCATCATGCCTGTTCCAGACATATTTCCAAGAGAAATGATGATTTTCTTGAAAACCTACTTGCATAAAAGTTGCAAGATGGTGGAGGGATTCCCACATCCTCCTTCCTCCATCTGGCTTGAAAGTAGATTTGATAAAATATGCAACAAAGCACATGATTTATAAGGTAGAGTCAAATGGATGATTTGGGAATTGATCTCTTGTTGATAGGAAACTTCATATCCACTCTGTGTGACCTTTCTAAAACAAAATGTGGAGCTGAGGCATGAATCTGCCACAACAATTGTAAAGCAAACATACACACTCCCCTTCACATGCCCCCCCTTCCACACACACCTAGGCACACACAGAGATCAGCATAGCAGATCATGAACACCTTGGAAAAGACTGAAATGCTCAATGCCTCTCTTGATGGGCAAAAGAGCTGGTGCAGTAATTCAAATGCCTGGTACAGAATTTCTGTTTCATATTTAGCTCCTATTTAAAACACAGCTTTTCATTTCATTCTATTTACAGAATATTTTCATGTCATTTGCTTCTTTAAAATTACTTAGTTCTCACCTCTTGTATGTCTAGGAATATTTTCTTCCAAAAATAGAAAAAAATAGATGATATCTTTTCAGCAGAAAACATTGGTTGATACAATTTTAAACCATCATGATATGGAAGAATTGTTCTGTCCCTCTCAAAGGTGGAAGAAGCATTTGGATCACAGATCATCTACAATGAAATACTTGACATGTTTAAGATGCTTTCAATCAATTTTGATCGTCAATTGCTTCTTCGTTGTAAACAGTAATTTTTCAGTGAAGGGAAAGTGTGTGTGCTATATCTACATGATGTGGTCAAACCCAGTTCCTACTAATGGCCAGGCTGAACTCCAGTAAATAATGTCCCGAATGATATTTTGCCGCCTTCTTTGGCACTTCATGAAATCTTACCATGATGAAGTGCTGAAACACAGAGATTTTCTCTTAGAGAGTGTCTCCTGTTGTAACCCGTCCCATGGATTTTATGCTGTAATTCTTATCTCTTTTAAAATTTGCTATCTTCTGTACAGTTTTCATGAACCTTTCTGTTACAGTAGTGAAAATCACAGATAAATGTCATTTTGTACAACTTTGAATTTACCCCAAGAGCTGAGAGAAAACTTGCTCCTATACTTCAATCTCAGTTTCTTCTATAGTCCAACTTTGTTTCTCTACCATCAAGCTTCTCCTTTGTTGCTGCTCCAAGCCCCGTCCAAGCTGACCTTGAATACTTTCAGGGATGGGACACCCACAACTTCTCTGGGCAACCTGTTCCAGTGTTCCAGCACTCCCACAGTAAAAAAGGCCTTCCTTTCATCTAATATGTGTAGGAAATCATAAATCTAGGCATAGAAACTTGGAGTGCAGATTTGAAATTCTTTTGATTTGAAGCACATTTTATATGAATACTGACTTACTGATGACTAAAAGATGTTGATGGGCATTTGAGCTGACAAGTTTTGAAAAAGTGCACGGAAATTAAAATTGAAACCACTAAAATTAAAAACTTCTTCCCATTGTCTTTTTCCTCTCCTATTCAAAATTGCATATGTCAGATATCAGTGCTTCATGCAAACCTCTCAGATGCTCTCAGAGAAGAAGCTTTTCTTTCAGACTAAGTTGCGGTTGACGTAGAACACTAGCAGGAGTGAAAGTTTTTCTGGGCATCGGGGCAGCACCTTCTCCTTGGATTTGTGTGCAGAAAGCATTTTATCCAAACTGGAAAATAGACCCAACTCTGTTCTATTCATCATTCTTACTGCACCAGGCCTGAAGATGCTGTGAAAAGTAGCCTGTGGACCTTGAAGATAGCGCATGTGAAACAGATGAGAGGTGATGGAGAAGTTGAGAGAAGAAAGAGCATATGGCCCAGTACGGACACCAGAAAGTATTTCTTCATGTGATCATGGCAGATTGCAGGAGCCACTTGGTACTATCAAACCAGCCCGACTTGGCACTGGTGCCACCTTGGGTCTGGGAACCATCCTGCGTATCGTGGATTTTCAGGAGCCAGCAAGACACTCTTGGCCACAGGCCCCCAAACACAAACCTCGGCCCTTTTCCCTGGCAAAGAAAAGTCACCTGCCCTGCTTCTGGATGGCAGATTGCAGGAGCAACTTGGTACTATCAAACCAGCCCGACTTGGCAATGTTGCAACCTTGGGTCTGAGAAACATCCTGCGTATCATGGATTTTCAGGAGCCAGCCGGCCTCTCCCAGCCACAGGCCCCCAAACACAATCCACGGCCCTTTTCCCTGGCAAACAACACTCACCTGCCCTGCTTCTCGATGGCAGATTGCAGGAGTCCCTGGGTAATTTCAATCCAGCCCGACTTGGCGGCGTTTCCACCTTGCGTCTGGGAATCATCCTGCATATCAAAGAATTTCAGGAGCCAGCCGGCACTCTCAGTCACAGGCCCCCAAACACAAACCATGGCCCTTTTCCCTTGCAACCAAAACTCACCTGCCCCGCTTCTGCATGGCAGATTGCAGCAGCCACTTAGTGCTACCAAACCAGCCCGAATTGGCACTGTGTTGAAAGCGAAGGGAAGCCAACCCACCTTGTCGTTTATCAGCATTGACTCCAATTTATTGATTAAATCAGCCACTTTATATAACCGTGTTAATTAACTTCATGCATATTGCAAAATCCAAGCTCACTCTAGGTTAACAGAGAAAACTCTAACCCCTCCTTTTGTTTTACCATACCCATGATTGTTTCTTGAAAACAGGACCAGCGTTCCCACTGTGATATGAAAGTCAAGTATTGGAGAGTGCTTTTGTTACTTCTTTAGAAGGTTAGAATATGCCGAAAAGATGCTAGCTGGGGACTTGCAATTAATGAATTATTTGCTGTAAGTAGGTCAAATGACATGAGCTTTCAAAAAGGAAAAGTAGTCTTATTCCACCTGCCAATTCTAAAGTAGATTAATAAGCCTTAAGCAGAAGATGGATGTGAAGAGGGATATGACATGAAAGGTTAAGCAACACTGCTGACAGCAAAAGGCTTACCTGCTGCAGATACAGGAGACAAAATACTATTTTGACACAAACATTGCTATTCAGACGACAGTAAAATTCTGAGTGACAGCAAAATTTACTCAGTCATCATGACAGTAAAATTTGCTCCCATCAAAATGTGCTCATCAATTCTTAGTGTAAGCTAAGCACCTTAAGCAAAGGGTAGTTCAAGCCTAACTGGTATTTGATGGCAAAAAAGGCAACTTGGCCTGCGTTTCTCACTTCTACTCCATTCAAAAGCTTACTCTGTCTCAGATTCCTTTGGTGGGATACCAACGCAAGCCGCCAAACTGCACGAAAATGATGATTTAAAGAAAGATAGATGAGAAAAATGGAATAATGGTTCATGTTCTTTTCCTTCCAACTGCTTTGTTTGCCCTTTTAATTTTTTGAAGTCCTTTCTGGTGTCACCATGGTTGCACTGCAGCAAGTGTTGGGCTGTAAGCTGTCCATATTGCCAGCTTCTGGACTGCCTTCAGAAAACTTCCCACTGGTTTTGTCTAGAAATCACAAGCAGTAGAGATGACAAAGACTGCAGAAACCTCCTCATCTCCTTCTAGAGCAAGACCATGTCTTTCAGCCACTCTTAACTAGACAACTTTCATCAGTCATGAGGGAGTCTCACGTTCAAGAGCTAAGCAGTGGTGACAGCTGTAAATGACAAAAAGCAGACTGAAATTCTCTTGGGACTCCAGCAGAGAGCAATGAAGGAGGTTGAATTCACCTTCTTGGGAAGTTCTAAAATGCACGTTCACTTGAGCACAGGAGCTAAGCCATCGTAACCTTTGTTGAGTACGTCTGCGTAGACAGACATATTTAGACCATGTTATTTAAGCCACGTTATCATCTCTAGCTGCTAAGCTGCACTTCTTGCAAAGTATCTGCAACGTATTTTACAGGGTGGGCTTCTATGTGTAATCCCTGAGTAATATTGCAAAGAGAAGTACTTGGGGTGTGGGGTGGGGGGGGAGCCGCAACTCTTAGGTTTTTCAAATCATGGTTCCATTTGAAAGTCAAAAAAGATGTCAAACCTTTCTTTCCTAGACCTATTACCAGCACAAACTGTACCAGAATTTATGACCTGTAACTGTACCGTGGACGCTCTTTCTCTGGACTATTCCTTAAGAAACAAAGTCCTCACTAGAAATAAAACAAAATTAGCCAAGTATTGGCCTGGATTAGTTCCAAGGCTCTGTACTAAAGGCCAAACACGTGTAATAATAGTAACGAGTGGACTAAAAGTTAAATCAATAGAGCATGACTCAGTTCAAAGACATCTTGTGTCCTAATGTTCTCACAGAAGACTGTAAAAACCTGTCTATTTTTGTGGGTTTCTTTTATCCATTTAGCTGTACCTTCTACTTCTCTCCACTGTCTGAGAACATTGATGATAAGGTTGGATGACCTCATGTCAACTTGTAGAAGTAAAGAAAGAGAAGCCAGTAAAGAAAGGCAAATTTGTTAATTGCAGGTGGAAAGAGGGAGGCCAACAAAAGAAAACAAAAGAACAGTACTAATGAAATGCTCCCCTGTCTTCTGTGAAAAGTAAAGGCACAGACAAGAAAGAACAAGTGCAAAATTCTCACTAGAGAAACGCACTTGATCTGACTCAAGTGTTTTGCGGTACATTTCTTGCTGTTTTCTCATGCCAAACATATTAACCATTGAAGGTGTCCCTTTCCTCTCTCTGGAATACAGCTAGGAAGATGGCTGTGTCATTGCTGACAAGCTGCTATTCTCAGAGGTGTCCAGCTGAAAGTCCTAGATCAATTGATTTGCTCTGTCACTTTGATATGGCATGACTTACAGTTTCAGCACCTGAACTTGCCAGCCCTACAATTCTTTGCCCCTTGAATGCTTAGATAGGCTCCTTGGCAACTGGCATTTGTAAGGACTTGAAACTATGCAGAATTTGCACCGTGAGATGATGCCAAATGAGTCACACCGGTAGATTAACTGGGGCATGCAAGGCAGAGAGAGGGAAATGAGAGCACAAGAAGAGAGTACACAAGAAGAGAGTACAATCTCCTTTTTTCTGAAACACTGAAGAGATCAAAGTGAACACAAATCCTCCTAGGGGTAGTTCTTGCAAAAGACTAAGAGTTCTTTTTGTGTTCACAGGCCTGGAATACTTAGCTTTGGATGACGGCAAAATGCAGATGACAAAACGAGGCCTTGAAGTCACATCCAGTATGAAGCAGTAGGAAAGAGGAAAGCAGCTGAGAGCGTCAACCCTGCTAAGTAGTCTCAGTATTCTTCTTGACATGAGCAGAAATTTGAAATGAGTCTCTGAAAATGACAAAGGAGGCAGAAGAAAAGGGAGCGATGACTCCTCTGGCATAGTGCTTCCTAACAGGGATCTTCAAAATGTCAAGGTTGTATCATCCTTTCAACTGAAGGAAGGTATGAAAACAACAGGAAGGAAATGGCATCCAATACTCTGGGCAGTGTACTTCTAGACAGAAAGGCCACTGATGGAAAACCAACTAAACTGGCACCAATGCAGCAGCATTGTACTAAAGCCAGAAACGTCCAGCGCTTTGTTCTCTGCCATTCCATTCAGATGCACACAGCAGCTCTGCAACATTCCTACTGATCATCTCTTTGGCAAAGTGGCAGTGAGGGTCCGTGGTGATGCAGAGTCCCCAGGCAGATGCAAAGGAGAGCTGCTTTCTTGCAAAAACCAGGCTTTTGAAACACTCAGGCCTTTCTCATTTCCATAGCTTTAAGCCATAACAAACACAATTCAACCAACCACCATGCACCACGCTGTGAACACACGACGCTTCTAGAACTTGTTGATCTACCTCGAAGTCAGCTGCCTCACCTTGCCACAGTCCTTTTCTACTTAGCCAAAGTAATGGGCCTCAGCCCAAGGCCTTCCTTTTGTAAGCTTCTAGCTCTATGCAGCAGCAAACCACTACTTTCTTCTGTGCCAAGACTTTAGGTAGACGATTTGCATCTGCCCTCCTTCCAGTGAAACCTAATGGCGAGAGAAAAGCCTCTCAGAGATGTTCAGTCATTCCATTTTCTAGACAGGCCAAATCCAAAGAAAAGCAAGCTATGGCATTGTGTACTTGCTCTTACAAAACACCTGCTGCCCTCTGACAATCAGCTAGCAGAAAACCAGCCAAACTGAGACTTGAGGAAAACAACCCTTGGAAGGGAATAATGATGTGATCAATCAAGACAACACTTTTCCAGGCTACCGAGATACTGGAAATGTCAGCAAAGGCTTGAGAGCAAAGGCTGCACTAATGGGAAAGGGTAAAAGAATCACAAGAAAAACATGACCAAAGGTTAAAACAATTCCAAGAAGAACATAGGCAACTAACCTGTTGAAGCCTTCAGAAAAACAGTGGCCGCTGATTTACATAGGCCATTCAAGTTAATTGACCCGTGCACCTTCCACTCCTTTTTCGGCACCATATGGAGTGAATTGAGACCATGGAATCACAATTCCTTGGATTCTGTTCTTAACTTCAGGAGAGAAGTACAGCAGCTGAAGTACCTGTTACTGATGTGATACCCAGGAACACCGAGTTGACACATTTCTTTCTTGGCCAATCACAACAAGCAAGGCTAAGAGGATAAGGCTGGCTTATTTCCATGAGACTTTTCTTGTTTTACAGCCTGCTCTGATTCCGGTCAAACTTTTTCATTAGCTTCTCTCTAAAAGGAGAAAGTCCAATTCAACGTCCCGCCCTACTGCTGCAAGTATACCATTTGGTTTGTGGAGCCGAAAAAATTGAATTGGAAGGTACGGAGGCCCCGGAGCTAAGAGGCGCTCGGGGCTTCTTTCAGCAGAAGCCGCGCTAAGGAGAGCACTGTGAGCGGTACAATCGTCTTTGCGCGAAGAAGCCGCTTCTTCGGCTCCGGGAGCCGGAGAGAGCGGCAGCATCGGAAAGGTGAAGAAGGAAGCTGTACAACACTGGGATTGTGTGCGCAACTTGCCAACTGATAGAAAACAGTACCTTACACTTTCCTGACGTTTCCAATCACATGAACATGTAGTGGAAAAGCTTTTTGCTAAGATGTAGACGACAAGAGAGGCTAAACAGTGGATGAGAGCTAATGACACCCATCTCTAAAAAAGGCAATTAGGAGGACTCGGAATAGTACAAACCATCCAGCCTCCTTTTTATCCCCAGGAAGTTGATGAAGCAGCTCTTCCTGGAAAACCTTGCCAGGCACATGCAAGACGACAAAATAATGTAGTTAGCATGATTTTTCAGGGGAATTTCATGCTGAACATCACTTTAAACTCCTCTGATGAATCAACTTGACTGGTAGATGAAGGGAATATTATCTGCCTGGGCTTCAGGGAGGTTTTTGACATATCTCTACATGGCAGCACACATCCATATGGAAGCAATAGTGCAAAGGGGAGGGAACCAGTGTCTTTTCAGTGATGCTGAGTGAAAAAACAAGAGGCAGTGGGCACTCTCTGAAATACAGGAGATTGCCATTGACCATCAGCAAATGATTCTTTACTGTGAGGGTGACTGAACCACGGCACAGACTGCCCAGAAAGATTGTGGAGCCTGGATCTTTGAAGACATTCAAAGTACACCCAGATAGACTCCTGGGCAAGAGGCTCTAGGTATCCTGGTTTAGGCAGGGGGATTGGGCCTGGTTAGCCCCACCAACCCCTTCCACTCTCATTCATTCTGTGCTAGTGAATTCTCTTCAAGATGCATTTCAAGCACTTGCATGACAAAGTTCTGTGAAGACAGAGATCCAAATGGACACGGCATCTAAGTTCCTTAAGCAGTGTTCAAGAAGAATGTAAAACTCTGGGACGAGTGTCTCTTCCCTAACTGAATCCCTTTCATGGGAAAATTCCCAGCTCTAGAAAGATCTTCTGATACGCATGCTTAAGACTGACACTGGCTGAGCAAATTTCTCCCTATGTGTATCCAAGACCAGTTAGGATCTTCACCCAAAGTGCTGTCAACATAGTCACAGAATGTCTCTTGTTAAGAAGTGACAACTTCCATCAGCATGGCAACTATTGGTCCACCAAATGGATGAATGGATGGGAATTATCTGCTTGGGTTAAAAACAAAAAGAAAGAGTTGGTCTTTATTTATCAATTTCATTGCAATATTATAAGGGAAGAAAAAGACCTAAGTCCTTGACTTTCTTAACTCGAGGAAAGATTTTAAGAATTCCTTGTAAAAATGTATGATCACAATCAGACTATTGAAACCATTTGAGTTGGGAAAAGAGTTCACAAATTGTCTAGAGAGTGGCAAAGAAGCCAAGAAAAATAGGAAAGAAACAAAAAGAGAGCAGAAGCGTCAGCTTCATTGTACAAGCTCGTTCTAGAAGTGGTCTGCTGGGAAAAGGAAGCCCCAGTTGAATTTCCAATGTATTCCTGCGCTTGATTCAGTAACCGGTCAATGTAAAAACCAATCCTTTTGTACAACTTCTTCCAGCAACAAAAACTCCAACAGGTTGACACTACCATCATGCCTGTTCCAGACATATTTCCAAGAGAAATGATGATTTTCTTGAAAACCTACTTGCATAAAAGTTGCAAGATGGTGGAGGGATTCCCACATCCTCCTTCCTCCATCTGGCTTGAAAGTAGATTTGATAAAATATGCAACAAAGCACATGATTTATAAGGTAGAGTCAAATGGATGATTTGGGAATTGATCTCTTGTTGATAGGAAACTTCATATCCACTCTGTGTGACCTTTCTAAAACAAAATGTGGAGCTGAGGCATGAATCTGCCACAACAATTGTAAAGCAAACATACACACTCCCCTTCACATGCCCCCCCTTCCACACACACCTAGGCACACACAGAGATCAGCATAGCAGATCATGAACACCTTGGAAAAGACTGAAATGCTCAATGCCTCTCTTGATGGGCAAAAGAGCTGGTGCAGTAATTCAAATGCCTGGTACAGAATTTCTGTTTCATATTTAGCTCCTATTTAAAACACAGCTTTTCATTTCATTCTATTTACAGAATATTTTCATGTCATTTGCTTCTTTGAAATTACTTAGTTCTCACCTCTTGTATGTCTAGGAATATTTTCTTCCAAAAATAGAAAAAAATAGATGATATCTTTTCAGCAGAAAACATTGGTTGATACAATTTTAAACCATCATGATATGGAAGAATTGTTCTGTCCCTCTCAAAGGTGGAAGAAGCATTTGGATCACAGATCATCTACAATGAAATACTTGACATGTTTAAGATGCTTTCAATCAATTTTGATCGTCAATTGCTTCTTCGTTGTAAACAGTAATTTTTCAGTGAAGGGAAAGTGTGTGTGCTATATCTACATGATGTGGTCAAACCCAGTTCCTACTAATGGCCAGGCTGAACTCCAGTAAATAATGTCCCGAATGATATTTTGCCGCCTTCTTTGGCACTTCATGAAATCTTACCATGATGAAGTGCTGAAACACAGAGATTTTCTCTTAGAGAGTGTCTCCTGTTGTAACCCGTCCCATGGATTTTATGCTGTAATTCTTATCTCTTTTAAAATTTGCTATCTTCTGTACAGTTTTCATGAACCTTTCTGTTACAGTAGTGAAAATCACAGATAAATGTCATTTTGTACAACTTTGAATTTACCCCAAGAGCTGAGAGAAAACTTGCTCCTATACTTCAATCTCAGTTTCTTCTATAGTCCAACTTTGTTTCTCTACCATCAAGCTTCTCCTTTGTTGCTGCTCCAAGCCCCGTCCAAGCTGACCTTGAATACTTTCAGGGATGGGACACCCACAACTTCTCTGGGCAACCTGTTCCAGTGTTCCAGCACTCCCACAGTAAAAAAGGCCTTCCTTTCATCTAATATGTGTAGGAAATCATAAATCTAGGCATAGAAACTTGGAGTGCAGATTTGAAATTCTTTTGATTTGAAGCACATTTTATATGAATACTGACTTACTGATGACTAAAAGATGTTGATGGGCATTTGAGCTGACAAGTTTTGAAAAAGTGCACGGAAATTAAAATTGAAACCACTAAAATTAAAAACTTCTTCCCATTGTCTTTTTCCTCTCCTATTCAAAATTGCATATGTCAGATATCAGTGCTTCATGCAAACCTCTCAGATGCTCTCAGAGAAGAAGCTTTTCTTTCAGACTAAGTTGCGGTTGACGTAGAACACTAGCAGGAGTGAAAGTTTTTCTGGGCATCGGGGCAGCACCTTCTCCTTGGATTTGTGTGCAGAAAGCATTTTATCCAAACTGGAAAATAGACCCAACTCTGTTCTATTCATCATTCTTACTGCACCAGGCCTGAAGATGCTGTGAAAAGTAGCCTGTGGACCTTGAAGATAGCGCATGTGAAACAGATGAGAGGTGATGGAGAAGTTGAGAGAAGAAAGAGCATATGGCCCAGTACGGACACCAGAAAGTATTTCTTCATGTGATCATGGCAGATTGCAGGAGCCACTTGGTACTATCAAACCAGCCCGACTTGGCACTGGTGCCACCTTGGGTCTGGGAACCATCCTGCGTATCGTGGATTTTCAGGAGCCAGCAAGACACTCTTGGCCACAGGCCCCCAAACACAAACCTCGGCCCTTTTCCCTGGCAAAGAAAAGTCACCTGCCCTGCTTCTGGATGGCAGATTGCAGGAGCAACTTGGTACTATCAAACCAGCCCGACTTGGCAATGTTGCAACCTTGGGACTGAGAAACATCCTGCGTATCGTGGATTTTCAGGAGCCAGCCGGCCTCTCCCAGCCACAGGCCCCCAAACACAATCCATGGCCCTTTTCCCTGGCAAACAACACTCACCTGCCCCGCTTCTCGATGGCAGATTGCAGGAGTCCCTGGGTAATTTCAATCCAGCCCGACTTGGCGGCGTTTCCACCTTGCGTCTGGGAATCATCCTGCATATCAAAGAATTTCAGGAGCCAGCCGGCACTCTCAGTCACAGGCCCTTAATCACAGACCTCGGCCCTCTTACCTGGCCAAAAAAACTCACCTGCCCCGCTTCTGCATGGCAGATTGCAGGAGCCACTTGGTAATATCAAACCAGCCCGACTTGGCACTGGTGCCACCTTGGGTCTGGGAACCATCCTGCGTATCGTGGATTTTCAGGAGCCAGCAAGACACTCTTGGCCACAGGCCCCCAAACACAAACCTCGGCCCTTTTCCCTGGCAAACAACACTCACCTGCCCCGCTTCTCGATGGCAGATTGCAGGAGTCCCTGGGTAATTTCAATCCAGCCCGACTTGGCGGCGTTTCCACCTTGCGTCTGGGAATCATCCTGCATATCAAAGAATTTCAGGAGCCAGCCGGCACTCTCAGTCACAGGCCCTTAAACACAGACCTCGGCCCTCTTACCTGGCCAAAAAAACTCACCTGCCCCGCTTCTGCATGGCAGATTGCAGGAGCCACTTGGTAATATCAAACCAGCCCGACTTGGCACTGGTGCCACCTTGGGTCTGGGAACCATCCTGCGTATCGTGGATTTTCAGGAGCCAGCCGGCCACTCCCAGCCACAGGCCCCCAAACACAAACCTCGGCCCTTTTCCCTGGCAAAGAAAAGTCACCTGCCCTGCTTCTGGATGGCAGATTGCAGGAGCAACTTGGTACTATCAAACCAGCCCGACTTGGCAATGTTGCAACCTTGGGTCTGAGAAACATCCTGCGTATCGTGGATTTTCAGGAGCCAGCCGGCCTCTCCCAGCCACAGGCCCCCAAACACAATCCATGGCCCTTTTCCCTGGCAAACAACACTCACCTGCCCCGCTTCTCGATGGCAGATTGCAGGAGTCCCTGGGTAATTTCAATCCAGCCCGACTTGGCGGCGTTTCCACCTTGCGTCTGGGAATCATCCTGCATATCAAAGAATTTCAGGAGCCAGCTGGCACTCTCAGTCACAGGCCCTTAAACACAGACCTCGGCCCTCTTACCTGGCCAAAAAAACTCACCTGCCCCGCTTCTGCATGGCAGATTGCAGGAGCCACTTGGTAATATCAAACCAGCCCGACTTGGCGGCGTTTCCACCTTGCGTCTGGGAATCATCCTGCATATCAAAGAATTTCAGGAGCCAGCCGGCACTCTCAGTCACAGGCCCCCAAACACAAACCATGGCCCTTTTCCCTTGCAAACAAAACTCACCTGCCCCGCTTCTGCATGGCAGATTGCAGCAGCCACTTAGTGCTACCAAACCAGCCCGAATTGGCACTGTGTTGAAAGCGAAGGGAAGCCAACCCACCTTGTCGTTTATCAGCATTGACTCCAATTTATTGATTAAATCAGCCACTTTATATAACCGTGTTAATTAACTTCATGCATATTGCAAAATCCAAGCTCACTCTAGGTTAACAGAGAAAACTCTAACCCCTCCTTTTGTTTTACCATACCCATGATTGTTTCTTGAAAACAGGACCAGCGTTCCCACTGTGATATGAAAGTCAAGTATTGGAGAGTGCTTTTGTTACTTCTTTAGAAGGTTAGAATATGCCGAAAAGATGCTAGCTGGGGACTTGCAATTAATGAATTATTTGCTGTAAGTAGGTCAAATGACATGAGCTTTCAAAAAGGAAAAGTAGTCTTATTCCACCTGCCAATTCTAAAGTAGATTAATAAGCCTTAAGCAGAAGATGGATGTGAAGAGGGATATGACATGAAAGGTTAAGCAACACTGCTGACAGCAAAAGGCTTACCTGCTGCAGATACAGGAGACAAAATACTATTTTGACACAAACATTGCTATTCAGACGACAGTAAAATTCTGAGTGACAGCAAAATTTACTCAGTCATCATGACAGTAAAATTTGCTCCCATCAAAATGTGCTCATCAATTCTTAGTGTAAGCTAAGCACCTTAAGCAAAGGGTAGTTCAAGCCTAACTGGTATTTGATGGCAAAAAAGGCAACTTGGCCTGCGTTTCTCACTTCTACTCCATTCAAAAGCTTACTCTGTCTCAGATTCCTTTGGTGGGATACCAACGCAAGCCGCCAAACTGCACGAAAATGATGATTTAAAGAAAGATAGATGAGAAAAATGGAATAATGGTTCATGTTCTTTTCCTTCCAACTGCTTTGTTTGCCCTTTTAATTTTTTGAAGTCCTTTCTGGTGTCACCATGGTTGCACTGCAGCAAGTGTTGGGCTGTAAGCTGTCCATATTGCCAGCTTCTGGACTGCCTTCAGAAAACTTCCCACTGGTTTTGTCTAGAAATCACAAGCAGTAGAGATGACAAAGACTGCAGAAACCTCCTCATCTCCTTCTAGAGCAAGACCATGTCTTTCAGCCACTCTTAACTAGACAACTTTCATCAGTCATGAGGGAGTCTCACGTTCAAGAGCTAAGCAGTGGTGACAGCTGTAAATGACAAAAAGCAGACTGAAATTCTCTTGGGACTCCAGCAGAGAGCAATGAAGGAGGTTGAATTCACCTTCTTGGGAAGTTCTAAAATGCACGTTCACTTGAGCACAGGAGCTAAGCCATCGTAACCTTTGTTGAGTACGTCTGCGTAGACAGACATATTTAGACCATGTTATTTAAGCCACGTTATCATCTCTAGCTGCTAAGCTGCACTTCTTGCAAAGTATCTGCAACGTATTTTACAGGGTGGGCTTCTATGTGTAATCCCTGAGTAATATTGCAAAGAGAAGTACTTGGGGTGTGGGGTGGGGGGGGAGCCGCAACTCTTAGGTTTTTCAAATCATGGTTCCATTTGAAAGTCAAAAAAGATGTCAAACCTTTCTTTCCTAGACCTATTACCAGCACAAACTGTACCAGAATTTATGACCTGTAACTGTACCGTGGACGCTCTTTCTCTGGACTATTCCTTAAGAAACAAAGTCCTCACTAGAAATAAAACAAAATTAGCCAAGTATTGGCCTGGATTAGTTCCAAGGCTCTGTACTAAAGGCCAAACACGTGTAATAATAGTAACGAGTGGACTAAAAGTTAAATCAATAGAGCATGACTCAGTTCAAAGACATCTTGTGTCCTAATGTTCTCACAGAAGACTGTAAAAACCTGTCTATTTTTGTGGGTTTCTTTTATCCATTTAGCTGTACCTTCTACTTCTCTCCACTGTCTGAGAACATTGATGATAAGGTTGGATGACCTCATGTCAACTTGTAGAAGTAAAGAAAGAGAAGCCAGTAAAGAAAGGCAAATTTGTTAATTGCAGGTGGAAAGAGGGAGGCCAACAAAAGAAAACAAAAGAACAGTACTAATGAAATGCTCCCCTGTCTTCTGTGAAAAGTAAAGGCACAGACAAGAAAGAACAAGTGCAAAATTCTCACTAGAGAAACGCACTTGATCTGACTCAAGTGTTTTGCGGTACATTTCTTGCTGTTTTCTCATGCCAAACATATTAACCATTGAAGGTGTCCCTTTCCTCTCTCTGGAATACAGCTAGGAAGATGGCTGTGTCATTGCTGACAAGCTGCCATTCTCAGAGGTGTCCAGCTGAAAGTCCTAGATCAATTGATTTGCTCTGTCACTTTGATATGGCATGACTTACAGTTTCAGCACCTGAACTTGCCAGCCCTACAATTCTTTGCCCCTTGAATGCTTAGATAGGCTCCTTGGCAACTGGCATTTGTAAGGACTTGAAACTATGCAGAATTTGCACCGTGAGATGATGCCAAATGAGTCACACCGGTAGATTAACTGGGGCATGCAAGGCAGAGAGAGGGAAATGAGAGCACAAGAAGAGAGTACAGAAGAAGAGAGTACAATCTCCTTTTTTCTGAAACACTGAAGAGATCAAAGTGAACACAAATCCTCCTAGGGGTAGTTCTTGCAAAAGACTAAGAGTTCTTTTTGTGTTCACAGGCCTGGAATACTTAGCTTTGGATGACGGCAAAATGCAGATGACAAAACGAGGCCTTGAAGTCACATCCAGTATGAAGCAGTAGGAAAGAGGAAAGCAGCTGAGAGCGTCAACCCTGCTAAGTAGTCTCAGTATTCTTCTTGACATGAGCAGAAATTTGAAATGAGTCTCTGAAAATGACAAAGGAGGCAGAAGAAAAGGGAGCGATGACTCCTCTGGCATAGTGCTTCCTAACAGGGATCTTCAAAATGTCAAGGTTGTATCATCCTTTCAACTGAAGGAAGGTATGAAAACAACAGGAAGGAAATGGCATCCAATACTCTGGGCAGTGTACTTCTAGACAGAAAGGCCACTGATGGAAAACCAACTAAACTGGCACCAATGCAGCAGCATTGTACTAAAGCCAGAAACGTCCAGCGCTTTGTTCTCTGCCATTCCATTCAGATGCACACAGCAGCTCTGCAACATTCCTACTGATCATCTCCTTGGCAAAGTGGCAGTGAGGGTCCGTGGTGATGCAGAGTCCCCAGGCAGATGCAAAGGAGAGCTGCTTTCTTGCAAAAACCAGGCTTTTGAAACACTCAGGCCTTTCTCATTTCCATAGCTTTAAGCCATAACAAACACAATTCAACCAACCACCATGCACCACGCTGTGAACACACGACGCTTCTAGAACTTGTTGATCTACCTCGAAGTCAGCTGCCTCACCTTGCCACAGTCCTTTTCTACTTAGCCAAAGTAATGGGCCTCAGCCCAAGGCCTTCCTTTTGTAAGCTTCTAGCTCTATGCAGCAGCAAACCACTACTTTCTTCTGTGCCAAGACTTTAGGTAGACGATTTGCATCTGCCCTCCTTCCAGTGAAACCTAATGGTGAGAGAAAAGCCTCTCAGAGATGTTCAGTCATTCCATTTTCTAGACAGGCCAAATCCAAAGAAAAGCAAGCTATGGCATTGTGTACTTGCTCTTACAAAACACCTGCTGCCCTCTGACAATCAGCTAGCAGAAAACCAGCCAAACTGAGACTTGAGGAAAACAACCCTTGGAAGGGAATAATGATGTGATCAATCAAGACAACACTTTTCCAGGCTACCGAGATACTGGAAATGTCAGCAAAGGCTTGAGAGCAAAGGCTGAACTAATGGGAAAGGGTAAAAGAATCCCAAGAAAAACATGACCAAAGGTTAAAACAATTCCAAGAAGAACATAGGCAACTAACCTGTTGAAGCCTTCAGAAAAACAGTGGCCGCTGATTTACATAGGCCATTCAAGTTAATTGACCCGTGCACCTTCCACTCCTTTTTCGGCACCATATGGAGTGAATTGAGACCATGGAATCACAATTCCTTGGATTCTGTTCTTAACTTCAGGAGAGAAGTACAGCAGCTGAAGTACCTGTTACTGATGTGATACCCAGGAACACCGAGTTGACACATTTCTTTCTTGGCCAATCACAACAAGCAAGGCTAAGAGGATAAGGCTGGCTTATTTCCATGAGACTTTTCTTGTTTTACAGCCTGCTCTGATTCCGGTCAAACTTTTTCATTAGCTTCTCTCTAAAAGGAGAAAGTCCAATTCAACGTCCCGCCCTACTGCTGCAAGTACACCATTTGGTTTGTGGAGCCGAAAAAATTGAATTGGAAGGTACGGAGGCCCCGGAGCTAAGAGGCGCTCGGGGCTTCTTTCAGCAGAAGCCGCGCTAAGGAGAGCACTGTGAGCGGTACAATCGTCTTTGCGCGAAGAAGCCGCTTCTTCGGCTCCGGGAGCCGGAGAGAGCGGCAGCATCGGAAAGGTGAAGAAGGAAGCTGTACAACACTGGGATTGTGTGCGCAACTTGCCAACTGATAGAAAACAGTACCTTACACTTTCCTGACGTTTCCAATCACATGAACATGTAGTGGAAAAGCTTTTTGCTAAGATGTAGACGACAAGAGAGGCTAAAGAGTGGATGAGAGCTAATGACACCCATCTCTAAAAAAGGCAATTAGGAGGACTCGGAATAGTACAAACCATCCAGCCTCCTTTTTATCCCCAGGAAGTTGATGAAGCAGCTCTTCCTGGAAAACCTTGCCAGGCACATGCAAGACGACAAAATAATGTAGTTAGCATGATTTTTCAGGGGAATTTCATGCTGAACATCACTTTAAACTCCTCTGATGAATCAACTTGACTGGTAGATGAAGGGAATATTTTCTGCCTGGGCTTCAGGGAGGTTTTTGACATATCTCTACATGGCAGCACGCATCCATATGGAAGCAATAGTGCAAAGGGGAGGGAACCAGTGTCTTTTCAGTGATGCTGAGTGAAAAAACAAGAGGCAGTGGGCACTCTCTGAAATACAGGAGATTGCCATTGACCATCAGCAAATGATTCTTTACTGTGAGGGTGACTGAACCACGGCACAGACTGCCCAGAAAGATTGTGGAGCCTGGATCTTTGAAGACATTCAAAGTACACCCAGATAGACTCCTGGGCAAGAGGCTCTGAGTATCCTGGTTTAGGCAGGGGGATTGGGCCTGGTTAGCCCCACCAACCCCTTCCACTCTCATTCATTCTGTGCTAGTGAATTCTCTTCAAGATGCATTTCAAGCACTTGCATGACAAAGTTCTGTGAAGACAGAGATCCAAATGGACATGGCATCTAAGTTCCTTAAGCAGTGTTCAAGAAGAATGTAAAACTCTGGGACGAGTGTCTCTTCCCTAACTGAATCCCTTTCATGGGAAAATTCCCAGCTCTAGAAAGATCTTCTGATACGCATGCTTAAGACTGACACTGGCTGAGCAAATTTCTCCCTATGTGTATCCAAGACCAGTTAGGATCTTCACCCAAAGTGCTGTCAACATAGTCACAGAATGTCTCTTGTTAAGAAGTGACAACTTCCATCAGCATGGCAACTATTGGTCCACCAAATGGATGAATGGATGGGAATTATCTGCTTGGGTTAAAAACAAAAAGAAAGAGTTGGTCTTTATTTATCAATTTCATTGCAATATTATAAGGGAAGAAAAAGACCTAAGTCCTTGACTTTCTTAACTCGAGGAAAGATTTTAAGAATTCCTTGTAAAAATGTATGATCACAATCAGACTATTGAAACCATTTGAGTTGGGAAAAGAGTTCACAAATTGTCTAGAGAGTGGCAAAGAAGCCAAGAAAAATAGGAAAGAAACAAAAAGAGAGCAGAAGCGTCAGCTTCATTGTACAAGCTCGTTCTAGAAGTGGTCTGCTGGGAAAAGGAAGCCCCAGTTGAATTTCCAATGTATTCCTGCGCTTGATTCAGTAACCGGTCAATGTAAAAACCAATCCTTTTGTACAACTTCTTCCAGCAACAAAAACTCCAACAGGTTGACACTACCATCATGCCTGTTCCAGACATATTTCCAAGAGAAATGATGATTTTCTTGAAAACCTACTTGCATAAAAGTTGCAAGATGGTGGAGGGATTCCCACATCCTCCTTCCTCCATCTGGCTTGAAAGTAGATTTGATAAAATATGCAACAAAGCACATGATTTATAAGGTAGAGTCAAATGGATGATTTGGGAATTGATCTCTTGTTGATAGGAAACTTCATATCCACTCTGTGTGACCTTTCTAAAACAAAATGTGGAGCTGAGGCATGAATCTGCCACAACAATTGTAAAGCAAACATACACACTCCCCTTCACATGCCCCCCCTTCCACACACACCTAGGCACACACAGAGATCAGCATAGCAGATCATGAACACCTTGGAAAAGACTGAAATGCTCAATGCCTCTCTTGATGGGCAAAAGAGCTGGTGCAGTAATCCAAATGCCTGGTACAGAAATTCTGTTTCATATTTAGCTCCTATTTAAAACACAGCTTTTCATTTCATTCTATTTACAGAATATTTTCATGTCATTTGCTTCTTTAAAATTACTTAGTTCTCACCTCTTGTATGTCTAGGAATATTTTCTTCCAAAAATAGAAAAAAATAGATGCTATCTTTTCAGCAGAAAACATTGGTTGATACAATTTTAAACCATCATGATATGGAAGAATTGTTCTGTCCCTCTCAAAGGTGGAAGAAGCATTTGGATCACAGATCATCTACAATGAAATACTTGACATGTTTAAGATGCTTTCAATCAATTTTGATCGTCAATTGCTTCTTCGTTGTAAACAGTAATTTTTCAGTGAAGGGAAAGTGTGTGTGCTATATCTACATGATGTGGTCAAACCCAGTTCCTACTAATGGCCAGGCTGAACTCCAGTAAATAATGTCCCGAATGATATTTTGCCGCCTTCTTTGGCACTTCATGAAATCTTACCATGATGAAGTGCTGAAACACAGAGATTTTCTCTTAGAGAGTGTCTCCTGTTGTAACCCGTCCCATGGATTTTATGCTGTAATTCTTATCTCTTTTAAAATTTGCTATCTTCTGTACCGTTTTCATGAACCTTTCTGTTACAGTAGTGAAAATCACAGATAAATGTCATTTTGTACAACTTTGAATTTACCCCAAGAGCTGAGAGAAAACTTGCTCCTATACTTCAATCTCAGTTTCTTCTATAGTCCAACTTTGTTTCTCTACCATCAAGCTTCTCCTTTGTTGCTGCTCCAAGCCCCGTCCAAGCTGACCTTGAATACTTTCAGGGATGGGACACCCACAACTTCTCTGGGCAACCTGTTCCAGTGTTCCAGCACTCCCACAGTAAAAAAGGCCTTCCTTTCATCTAATATGTGTAGGAAATCATAAATCTAGGCATAGAAACTTGGAGTGCAGATTTGAAATTCTTTTGATTTGAAGCACATTTTATATGAATACTGACTTACTGATGACTAAAAGATGTTGATGGGCATTTGAGCTGACAAGTTTTGAAAAAGTGCACGGAAATTAAAATTGAAACCACTAAAATTAAAAACTTCTTCCCATTGTCTTTTTCCTCTCCTATTCAAAATTGCATATGTCAGATATCAGTGCTTCATGCAAACCTCTCAGATGCTCTCAGAGAAGAAGCTTTTCTTTCAGACTAAGTTGCGGTTGACGTAGAACACTAGCAGGAGTGAAAGTTTTTCTGGGCATCGGGGCAGCACCTTCTCCTTGGATTTGTGTGCAGAAAGCATTTTATCCAAACTGGAAAATAGACCCAACTCTGTTCTATTCATCATTCTTACTGCACCAGGCCTGAAGATGCTGTGAAAAGTAGCCTGTGGACCTTGAAGATAGCGCATGTGAAACAGATGAGAGGTGATGGAGAAGTTGAGAGAAGAAAGAGCATATGGCCCAGTACGGACACCAGAAAGTATTTCTTCATGTGATCATGGCAGATTGCAGGAGCCACTTGGTACTATCAAACCAGCCCGACTTGGCACTGGTGCCACCTTGGGTCTGGGAACCATCCTGCGTATCGTGGATTTTCAGGAGCCAGCAAGACACTCTTGGCCACAGGCCCCCAAACACAAACCTCGGCCCTTTTCCCTGGCAAAGAAAAGTCACCTGCCCTGCTTCTGGATGGCAGATTGCAGGAGCAACTTGGTACTATCAAACCAGCCCGACTTGGCAATGTTGCAACCTTGGGACTGAGAAACATCCTGCGTATCGTGGATTTTCAGGAGCCAGCAAGACACTCTTGGCCACAGGCCCCCAAACACAATCCATGGCCCTTTTCCCTGGCAAACAACACTCACCTGCCCCGCTTCTCGATGGCAGATTGCAGGAGTCCCTGGGTAATTTCAATCCAGCCCGACTTGGCGGCGTTTCCACCTTGCGTCTGGGAATCATCCTGCATATCAAAGAATTTCAGGAGCCAGCCGGCACTCTCAGTCACAGGCCCTTAATCACAGACCTCGGCCCTCTTACCTGGCCAAAAAAACTCACCTGCCCCGCTTCTGCATGGCAGATTGCAGGAGCCACTTGGTAATATCAAACCAGCCCGACTTGGCACTGGTGCCACCTTGGGTCTGGGAACCATCCTGCGTATCGTGGATTTTCAGGAGCCAGCAAGACACTCTTGGCCACAGGCCCCCAAACACAAACCTCGGCCCTTTTCCCTGGCAAACAACACTCACCTGCCCCGCTTCTCGATGGCAGATTGCAGGAGTCCCTGGGTAATTTCAATCCAGCCCGACTTGGCGGCGTTTCCACCTTGCGTCTGGGAATCATCCTGCATATCAAAGAATTTCAGGAGCCAGCCGGCACTCTCAGTCACAGGCCCTTAAACACAGACCTCGGCCCTCTTACCTGGCCAAAAAAACTCACCTGCCCCGCTTCTGCATGGCAGATTGCAGGAGCCACTTGGTAATATCAAACCAGCCCGACTTGGCACTGGTGCCACCTTGGGTCTGGGAACCATCCTGCGTATCGTGGATTTTCAGGAGCCAGCCGGCCACTCCCAGCCACAGGCCCCCAAACACAAACCTCGGCCCTTTTCCCTGGCAAAGAAAAGTCACCTGCCCTGCTTCTGGATGGCAGATTGCAGGAGCAACTTGGTACTATCAAACCAGCCCGACTTGGCAATGTTGCAACCTTGGGTCTGAGAAACATCCTGCGTATCGTGGATTTTCAGGAGCCAGCCGGCCTCTCCCAGCCACAGGCCCCCAAACACAATCCATGGCCCTTTTCCCTGGCAAACAACACTCACCTGCCCCGCTTCTCGATGGCAGATTGCAGGAGTCCCTGGGTAATTTCAATCCAGCCCGACTTGGCGGCGTTTCCACCTTGCGTCTGGGAATCATCCTGCATATCAAAGAATTTCAGGAGCCAGCTGGCACTCTCAGTCACAGGCCCTTAAACACAGACCTCGGCCCTCTTACCTGGCCAAAAAAACTCACCTGCCCCGCTTCTGCATGGCAGATTGCAGGAGCCACTTGGTAATATCAAACCAGCCCGACTTGGCGGCGTTTCCACCTTGCGTCTGGGAATCATCCTGCATATCAAAGAATTTCAGGAGCCAGCCGGCACTCTCAGTCACAGGCCCCCAAACACAAACCATGGCCCTTTTCCCTTGCAAACAAAACTCACCTGCCCCGCTTCTGCATGGCAGATTGCAGCAGCCACTTAGTGCTACCAAACCAGCCCGAATTGGCACTGTGTTGAAAGCGAAGGGAAGCCAACCCACCTTGTCGTTTATCAGCATTGACTCCAATTTATTGATTAAATCAGCCACTTTATATAACCGTGTTAATTAACTTCATGCATATTGCAAAATCCAAGCTCACTCTAGGTTAACAGAGAAAACTCTAACCCCTCCTTTTGTTTTACCATACCCATGATTGTTTCTTGAAAACAGGACCAGCGTTCCCACTGTGATATGAAAGTCAAGTATTGGAGAGTGCTTTTGTTACTTCTTTAGAAGGTTAGAATATGCCGAAAAGATGCTAGCTGGGGACTTGCAATTAATGAATTATTTGCTGTAAGTAGGTCAAATGACATGAGCTTTCAAAAAGGAAAAGTAGTCTTATTCCACCTGCCAATTCTAAAGTAGATTAATAAGCCTTAAGCAGAAGATGGATGTGAAGAGGGATATGACATGAAAGGTTAAGCAACACTGCTGACAGCAAAAGGCTTACCTGCTGCAGATACAGGAGACAAAATACTATTTTGACACAAACATTGCTATTCAGACGACAGTAAAATTCTGAGTGACAGCAAAATTTACTCAGTCATCATGACAGTAAAATTTGCTCCCATCAAAATGTGCTCATCAATTCTTAGTGTAAGCTAAGCACCTTAAGCAAAGGGTAGTTCAAGCCTAACTGGTATTTGATGGCAAAAAAGGCAACTTGGCCTGCGTTTCTCACTTCTACTCCATTCAAAAGCTTACTCTGTCTCAGATTCCTTTGGTGGGATACCAACGCAAGCCGCCAAACTGCACGAAAATGATGATTTAAAGAAAGATAGATGAGAAAAATGGAATAATGGTTCATGTTCTTTTCCTTCCAACTGCTTTGTTTGCCCTTTTAATTTTTTGAAGTCCTTTCTGGTGTCACCATGGTTGCACTGCAGCAAGTGTTGGGCTGTAAGCTGTCCATATTGCCAGCTTCTGGACTGCCTTCAGAAAACTTCCCACTGGTTTTGTCTAGAAATCACAAGCAGTAGAGATGACAAAGACTGCAGAAACCTCCTCATCTCCTTCTAGAGCAAGACCATGTCTTTCAGCCACTCTTAACTAGACAACTTTCATCAGTCATGAGGGAGTCTCATGTTCAAGAGCTAAGCAGTGGTGACAGCTGTAAATGACAAAAAGCAGACTGAAATTCTCTTGGGACTCCAGCAGAGAGCAATGAAGGAGGTTGAATTCACCTTCTTGGGAAGTTCTAAAATGCACGTTCACTTGAGCACAGGAGCTAAGCCATCGTAACCTTTGTTGAGTACGTCTGCGTAGACAGACATATTTAGACCATGTTATTTAAGCCACGTTATCATCTCTAGCTGCTAAGCTGCACTTCTTGCAAAGTATCTGCAACGTATTTTACAGGGTGGGCTTCTATGTGTAATCCCTGAGTAATATTGCAAAGAGAAGTACTTGGGGTGTGGGGTGGGAGCCGCAACTCTTAGGTTTTTCAAATCATGGTTCCATTTGAAAGTCAAAAAAGATGTCAAACCTTTCTTTCCTAGACCTATTACCAGCACAAACTGTACCAGAATTTATGACCTGTAACTGTACCGTGGACGCTCTTTCTCTGGACTATTCCTTAAGAAACAAAGTCCTCACTAGAAATAAAACAAAATTAGCCAAGTATTGGCCTGGATTAGTTCCAAGGCTCTGTACTAAAGGCCAAACACGTGTAATAATAGTAACGAGTGGACTAAAAGTTAAATCAATAGAGCATGACTCAGTTCAAAGACATCTTGTGTCCTAATGTTCTCACAGAAGACTGTAAAAACCTGTCTATTTTTGTGGGTTTCTTTTATCCATTTAGCTGTACCTTCTACTTCTCTCCACTGTCTGAGAACATTGATGATAAGGTTGGATGACCTCATGTCAACTTGTAGAAGTAAAGAAAGAGAAGCCAGTAAAGAAAGGCAAATTTGTTAATTGCAGGTGGAAAGAGGGAGGCCAACAAAAGAAAACAAAAGAACAGTACTAATGAAATGCTCCCCTGTCTTCTGTGAAAAGTAAAGGCACAGACAAGAAAGAACAAGTGCAAAATTCTCACTAGAGAAACGCACTTGATCTGACTCAAGTGTTTTGCGGTACATTTCTTGCTGTTTTCTCATGCCAAACATATTAACCATTGAAGGTGTCCCTTTCCTCTCTCTGGAATACAGCTAGGAAGATGGCTGTGTCATTGCTGACAAGCTGCCATTCTCAGAGGTGTCCAGCTGAAAGTCCTAGATCAATTGATTTGCTCTGTCACTTTGATATGGCATGACTTACAGTTTCAGCACCTGAACTTGCCAGCCCTACAATTCTTTGCCCCTTGAATGCTTAGATAGGCTCCTTGGCAACTGGCATTTGTAAGGACTTGAAACTATGCAGAATTTGCACCGTGAGATGATGCCAAATGAGTCACACCGGTAGATTAACTGGGGCATGCAAGGCAGAGAGAGGGAAATGAGAGCACAAGAAGAGAGTACACAAGAAGAGAGTACAATCTCCTTTTTTCTGAAACACTGAAGAGATCAAAGTGAACACAAATCCTCCTAGGGGTAGTTCTTGCAAAAGACTAAGAGTTCTTTTTGTGTTCACAGGCCTGGAATACTTAGCTTTGGATGACGGCAAAATGCAGATGACAAAACGAGGCCTTGAAGTCACATCCAGTATGAAGCAGTAGGAAAGAGGAAAGCAGCTGAGAGCGTCAACCCTGCTAAGTAGTCTCAGTATTCTTCTTGACATGAGCAGAAATTTGAAATGAGTCTCTGAAAATGACAAAGGAGGCAGAAGAAAAGGGAGCGATGACTCCTCTGGCATAGTGCTTCCTAACAGGGATCTTCAAAATGTCAAGGTTGTATCATCCTTTCAACTGAAGGAAGGTATGAAAACAACAGGAAGGAAATGGCATCCAATACTCTGGGCAGTGTACTTCTAGACAGAAAGGCCACTGATGGAAAACCAACTAAACTGGCACCAATGCAGCAGCATTGTACTAAAGCCAGAAACGTCCAGCGCTTTGTTCTCTGCCATTCCATTCAGATGCACACAGCAGCTCTGCAACATTCCTACTGATCATCTCCTTGGCAAAGTGGCAGTGAGGGTCCGTGGTGATGCAGAGTCCCCAGGCAGATGCAAAGGAGAGCTGCTTTCTTGCAAAAACCAGGCTTTTGAAACACTCAGGCCTTTCTCATTTCCATAGCTTTAAGCCATAACAAACACAATTCAACCAACCACCATGCACCACGCTGTGAACACACGACGCTTCTAGAACTTGTTGATCTACCTCGAAGTCAGCTGCCTCACCTTGCCACAGTCCTTTTCTACTTAGCCAAAGTAATGGGCCTCAGCCCAAGGCCTTCCTTTTGTAAGCTTCTAGCTCTATGCAGCAGCAAACCACTACTTTCTTCTGTGCCAAGACTTTAGGTAGACGATTTGCATCTGCCCTCCTTCCAGTGAAACCTAATGGCGAGAGAAAAGCCTCTCAGAGATGTTCAGTCATTCCATTTTCTAGACAGGCCAAATCCAAAGAAAAGCAAGCTATGGCATTGTGTACTTGCTCTTACAAAACACCTGCTGCCCTCTGACAATCAACTAGCAGAAAACCAGCCAAACTGAGACTTGAGGAAAACAACCCTTGGAAGGGAATAATGATGTGATCAATCAAGACAACACTTTTCCAGGCTACCGAGATACTGGAAATGTCAGCAAAGGCTTGAGAGCAAAGGCTGAACTAATGGGAAAGGGTAAAAGAATCACAAGAAAAACATGACCAAAGGTTAAAACAATTCCAAGAAGAACATAGGCAACTAACCTGTTGAAGCCTTCAGAAAAACAGTGGCCGCTGATTTACATAGGCCATTCAAGTTAATTGACCCGTGCACCTTCCACTCCTTTTTCGGCACCATATGGAGTGAATTGAGACCATGGAATCACAATTCCTTGGATTCTGTTCTTAACTTCAGGAGAGAAGTACAGCAGCTGAAGTACCTGTTACTGATGTGATACCCAGGAACACCGAGTTGACACATTTCTTTCTTGGCCAATCACAACAAGCAAGGCTAAGAGGATAAGGCTGGCTTATTTCCATGAGACTTTTCTTGTTTTACAGCCTGCTCTGATTCCGGTCAAACTTTTTCATTAGCTTCTCTCTAAAAGGAGAAAGTCCAATTCAACGTCCCGCCCTACTGCTGCAAGTACACCATTTGGTTTGTGGAGCCGAAAAAATTGAATTGGAAGGTACGGAGCCCCCGGAGCTAAGAGGCGCTCGGGGCTTCTTTCAGCAGAAGCCGCGCTAAGGAGAGCACTGTGAGCGGTACAATCGTCTTTGCGCGAAGAAGCCGCTTCTTCGGCTCCGGGAGCCGGAGAGAGCGGCAGCATCGGAAAGGTGAAGAAGGAAGCTGTACAACACTGGGATTGTGTGCGCAACTTGCCAACTGATAGAAAACAGTACCTTACACTTTCCTGACGTTTCCAATCACATGAACATGTAGTGGAAAAGCTTTTTGCTAAGATGTAGACGACAAGAGAGGCTAAAGAGTGGATGAGAGCTAATGACACCCATCTCTAAAAAAGGCAATTAGGAGGACTCGGAATAGTACAAACCATCCAGCCTCCTTTTTATCCCCAGGAAGTTGATGAAGCAGCTCTTCCTGGAAAACCTTGCCAGGCACATGCAAGATGACAAAATAATGTAGTTAGCATGATTTTTCAGGGGAATTTCATGCTGAACATCACTTTAAACTCCTCTGATGAATCAACTTGACTGGTAGATGAAGGGAATATTTTCTGCCTGGGCTTCAGGGAGGTTTTTGACATATCTCTACATGGCAGCACGCATCCATATGGAAGCAATAGTGCAAAGGGGAGGGAACCAGTGTCTTTTCAGTGATGCTGAGTGAAAAAACAAGAGGCAGTGGGCACTCTCTGAAATACAGGAGATTGCCATTGACCATCAGCAAATGATTCTTTACTGTGAGGGTGACTGAACCACGGCACAGACTGCCCAGAAAGATTGTGGAGCCTGGATCTTTGAAGACATTCAAAGTACACCCAGATAGACTCCTGGGCAAGAGGCTCTGAGTATCCTGGTTTAGGCAGGGGGATTGGGCCTGGTTAGCCCCACCAACCCCTTCCACTCTCATTCATTCTGTGCTAGTGAATTCTCTTCAAGATGCATTTCAAGCACTTGCATGACAAAGTTCTGTGAAGACAGAGATCCAAATGGACACGGCATCTAAGTTCCTTAAGCAGTGTTCAAGAAGAATGTAAAACTCTGGGACGAGTGTCTCTTCCCTAACTGAATCCCTTTCATGGGAAAATTCCCAGCTCTAGAAAGATCTTCTGATACGCATGCTTAAGACTGACACTGGCTGAGCAAATTTCTCCCTATGTGTATCCAAGACCAGTTAGGATCTTCACCCAAAGTGCTGTCAACATAGTCACAGAATGTCTCTTGTTAAGAAGTGACAACTTCCATCAGCATGGCAACTATTGGTCCACCAAATGGATGAATGGATGGGAATTATCTACTTGGGTTAAAAACAAAAAGAAAGAGTTGGTCTTTATTTATCAATTTCATTGCAATATTATAAGGGAAGAAAAAGACCTAAGTCCTTGACTTTCTTAACTCGAGGAAAGATTTTAAGAATTCCTTGTAAAAATGTATGATCACAATCAGACTATTGAAACCATTTGAGTTGGGAAAAGAGTTCACAAATTGTCTAGAGAGTGGCAAAGAAGCCAAGAAAAATAGGAAAGAAACAAAAAGAGAGCAGAAGCGTCAGCTTCATTGTACAAGCTCGTTCTAGAAGTGGTCTGCTGGGAAAAGGAAGCCCCAGTTGAATTTCCAATGTATTCCTGCGCTTGATTCAGTAACCGGTCAATGTAAAAACCAATCCTTTTGTACAACTTCTTCCAGCAACAAAAACTCCAACAGGTTGACACTACCATCATGCCTGTTCCAGACATATTTCCAAGAGAAATGATGATTTTCTTGAAAACCTACTTGCATAAAAGTTGCAAGATGGTGGAGGGATTCCCACATCCTCCTTCCTCCATCTGGCTTGAAAGTAGATTTGATAAAATATGCAACAAAGCACATGATTTATAAGGTAGAGTCAAATGGATGATTTGGGAATTGATCTCTTGTTGATAGGAAACTTCATATCCACTCTGTGTGACCTTTCTAAAACAAAATGTGGAGCTGAGGCATGAATCTGCCACAACAATTGTAAAGCAAACATACACACTCCCCTTCACATGCCCCCCCTTCCACACACACCTAGGCACACACAGAGATCAGCATAGCAGATCATGAACACCTTGGAAAAGACTGAAATGCTCAATGCCTCTCTTGATGGGCAAAAGAGCTGGTGCAGTAATTCAAATGCCTGGTACAGAATTTCTGTTTCATATTTAGCTCCTATTTAAAACACAGCTTTTCATTTCATTCTATTTACAGAATATTTTCATGTCATTTGCTTCTTTGAAATTACTTAGTTCTCACCTCTTGTATGTCTAGGAATATTTTCTTCCAAAAATAGAAAAAAATAGATGATATCTTTTCAGCAGAAAACATTGGTTGATACAATTTTAAACCATCATGATATGGAAGAATTGTTCTGTCCCTCTCAAAGGTGGAAGAAGCATTTGGATCACAGATCATCTACAATGAAATACTTGACATGTTTAAGATGCTTTCAATCAATTTTGATCGTCAATTGCTTCTTCGTTGTAAACAGTAATTTTTCAGTGAAGGGAAAGTGTGTGTGCTATATCTACATGATGTGGTCAAACCCAGTTCCTACTAATGGCCAGGCTGAACTCCAGTAAATAATGTCCCGAATGATATTTTGCCGCCTTCTTTGGCACTTCATGAAATCTTACCATGATGAAGTGCTGAAACACAGAGATTTTCTCTTAGAGAGTGTCTCCTGTTGTAACCCGTCCCATGGATTTTATGCTGTAATTCTTATCTCTTTTAAAATTTGCTATCTTCTGTACAGTTTTCATGAACCTTTCTGTTACAGTAGTGAAAATCACAGATAAATGTCATTTTGTACAACTTTGAATTTACCCCAAGAGCTGAGAGAAAACTTGCTCCTATACTTCAATCTCAGTTTCTTCTATAGTCCAACTTTGTTTCTCTACCATCAAGCTTCTCCTTTGTTGCTGCTCCAAGCCCCGTCCAAGCTGACCTTGAATACTTTCAGGGATGGGACACCCACAACTTCTCTGGGCAACCTGTTCCAGTGTTCCAGCACTCCCACAGTAAAAAAGGCCTTCCTTTCATCTAATATGTGTAGGAAATCATAAATCTAGGCATAGAAACTTGGAGTGCAGATTTGAAATTCTTTTGATTTGAAGCACATTTTCTATGAATACTGACTTACTGATGACTAAAAGATGTTGATGGGCATTTGAGCTGACAAGTTTTGAAAAAGTGCACGGAAATTAAAATTGAAACCACTAAAATTAAAAACTTCTTCCCATTGTCTTTTTCCTCTCCTATTCAAAATTGCATATGTCAGATATCAGTGCTTCATGCAAACCTCTCAGATGCTCTCAGAGAAGAAGCTTTTCTTTCAGACTAAGTTGCGGTTGACGTAGAACACTAGCAGGAGTGAAAGTTTTTCTGGGCATCGGGGCAGCACCTTCTCCTTGGATTTGTGTGCAGAAAGCATTTTATCCAAACTGGAAAATAGACCCAACTCTGTTCTATTCATCATTCTTACTGCACCAGGCCTGAAGATGCTGTGAAAAGTAGCCTGTGGACCTTGAAGATAGCGCATGTGAAACAGATGAGAGGTGATGGAGAAGTTGAGAGAAGAAAGAGCATATGGCCCAGTACGGACACCAGAAAGTATTTCTTCATGTGATCATGGCAGATTGCAGGAGCCACTTGGTACTATCAAACCAGCCCGACTTGGCACTGGTGCCACCTTGGGTCTGGGAACCATCCTGCGTATCGTGGATTTTCAGGAGCCAGCAAGACACTCCCAGCCACAGGCCCCCAAACACAAACCTCGGCCCTTTTCCCTGGCAAAGAAAAGTCACCTGCCCTGCTTCTGGATGGCAGATTGCAGGAGCAACTTGGTACTATCAAACCAGCCCGACTTGGCAATGTTGCAACCTTGGGACTGAGAAACATCCTGCGTATCGTGGATTTTCAGGAGCCAGCCGGCCTCTCCCAGCCACAGGCCCCCAAACACAATCCATGGCCCTTTTCCCTGGCAAACAACACTCACCTGCCCTGCTTCTCGATGGCAGATTGCAGGAGTCCCTGGGTAATTTCAATCCAGCCCGACTTGGCGGCGTTTCCACCTTGCGTCTGGGAATCATCCTGCATATCAAAGAATTTCAGGAGCCAGCTGGCACTCTCAGTCACAGGCCCTTAAACACAGACCTCGGCCCTCTTACCTGGCCAAAAAAACTCACCTGCCCCGCTTCTGCATGGCAGATTGCAGGAGCCACTTGGTAATATCAAACCAGCCCGACTTGGCGGCGTTTCCACCTTGCGTCTGGGAATCATCCTGCATATCAAAGAATTTCAGGAGCCAGCCGGCACTCTCAGTCACAGGCCCCCAAACACAAACCATGGCCCTTTTCCCTTGCAAACAAAACTCACCTGCCCCGCTTCTGCATGGCAGATTGCAGCAGCCACTTAGTGCTACCAAACCAGCCCGAATTGGCACTGTGTTGAAAGCGAAGGGAAGCCAACCCACCTTGTCGTTTATCAGCATTGACTCCAATTTATTGATTAAATCAGCCACTTTATATAACCGTGTTAATTAACTTCATGCATATTGCAAAATCCAAGCTCACTCTAGGTTAACAGAGAAAACTCTAACCCCTCCTTTTGTTTTACCATACCCATGATTGTTTCTTGAAAACAGGACCAGCGTTCCCACTGTGATATGAAAGTCAAGTATTGGAGAGTGCTTTTGTTACTTCTTTAGAAGGTTAGAATATGCCGAAAAGATGCTAGCTGGGGACTTGCAATTAATGAATTATTTGCTGTAAGTAGGTCAAATGACATGAGCTTTCAAAAAGGAAAAGTAGTCTTATTCCACCTGCCAATTCTAAAGTAGATTAATAAGCCTTAAGCAGAAGATGGATGTGAAGAGGGATATGACATGAAAGGTTAAGCAACACTGCTGACAGCAAAAGGCTTACCTGCTGCAGATACAGGAGACAAAATACTATTTTGACACAAACATTGCTATTCAGACGACAGTAAAATTCTGAGTGACAGCAAAATTTACTCAGTCATCATGACAGTAAAATTTGCTCCCATCAAAATGTGCTCATCAATTCTTAGTGTAAGCTAAGCACCTTAAGCAAAGGGTAGTTCAAGCCTAACTGGTATTTGATGGCAAAAAAGGCAACTTGGCCTGCGTTTCTCACTTCTACTCCATTCAAAAGCTTACTCTGTCTCAGATTCCTTTGGTGGGATACCAACGCAAGCCGCCAAACTGCACGAAAATGATGATTTAAAGAAAGATAGATGAGAAAAATGGAATAATGGTTCATGTTCTTTTCCTTCCAACTGCTTTGTTTGCCCTTTTAATTTTTTGAAGTCCTTTCTGGTGTCACCATGGTTGCACTGCAGCAAGTGTTGGGCTGTAAGCTGTCCATATTGCCAGCTTCTGGACTGCCTTCAGAAAACTTCCCACTGGTTTTGTCTAGAAATCACAAGCAGTAGAGATGACAAAGACTGCAGAAACCTTCTCATCTCCTTCTAGAGCAAGACCATGTCTTTCAGCCACTCTTAACTAGACAACTTTCATCAGTCATGAGGGAGTCTCATGTTCAAGAGCTAAGCAGTGGTGACAGCTGTAAATGACAAAAAGCAGACTGAAATTCTCTTGGGACTCCAGCAGAGAGCAATGAAGGAGGTTGAATTCACCTTCTTGGGAAGTTCTAAAATGCACGTTCACTTGAGCACAGGAGCTAAGCCATCGTAACCTTTGTTGAGTACGTCTGCGTAGACAGACATATTTAGACCATGTTATTTAAGCCATGTTATCATCTCTAGCTGCTAAGCTGCACTTCTTGCAAAGTATCTGCAACGTATTTTACAGGGTGGGCTTCTATGTGTAATCCCTGAGTAATATTGCAAAGAGAAGTACTTGGGGTGTGGGGTGGGGGGGGGAGCCACAACTCTTAGGTTTTTCAAATCATGGTTCCATTTGAAAGTCAAAAAAGATGTCAAACCTTTCTTTCCTAGACCTATTACCAGCACAAACTGTACCAGAATTTATGACCTGTAACTGTACCGTGGACGCTCTTTCTCTGGACTATTCCTTAAGAAACAAAGTCCTCACTAGAAATAAAACAAAATTAGCCAAGTATTGGCCTGGATTAGTTCCAAGGCTCTGTACTAAAGGCCAAACACGTGTAATAATAGTAACGAGTGGACTAAAAGTTAAATCAATAGAGCATGACTCAGTTCAAAGACATCTTGTGTCCTAATGTTCTCACAGAAGACTGTAAAAACCTGTCTATTTTTGTGGGTTTCTTTTATCCATTTAGCTGTACCTTCTACTTCTCTCCACTGTCTGAGAACATTGATGATAAGGTTGGATGACCTCATGTCAACTTGTAGAAGTAAAGAAAGAGAAGCCAGTAAAGAAAGGCAAATTTGTTAATTGCAGGTGGAAAGAGGGAGGCCAACAAAAGAAAACAAAAGAACAGTACTAATGAAATGCTCCCCTGTCTTCTGTGAAAAGTAAAGGCACAGACAAGAAAGAACAAGTGCAAAATTCTCACTAGAGAAACGCACTTGATCTGACTCAAGTATTTTGCGGTACATTTCTTGCTGTTTTCTCATGCCAAACATATTAACCATTGAAGGTGTCCCTTTCCTCTCTCTGGAATACAGCTAGGAAGATGGCTGTGTCATTGCTGACAAGCTGCCATTCTCAGAGGTGTCCAGCTGAAAGTCCTAGATCAATTGATTTGCTCTGTCACTTTGATATGGCATGACTTACAGTTTCAGCACCTGAACTTGCCAGCCCTACAATTCTTTGCCCCTTGAATGCTTAGATAGGCTCCTTGGCAACTGGCATTTGTAAGGACTTGAAACTATGCAGAATTTGCACCGTGAGATGATGCCAAATGAGTCACACCGGTAGATTAACTGGGGCATGCAAGGCAGAGAGAGGGAAATGAGAGCACAAGAAGAGAGTACACAAGAAGAGAGTACAATCTCCTTTTTTCTGAAACACTGAAGAGATCAAAGTGAACACAAATCCTCCTAGGGGTAGTTCTTGCAAAAGACTAAGAGTTCTTTTTGTGTTCACAGGCCTGGAATACTTAGCTTTGGATGACGGCAAAATGCAGATGACAAAACGAGGCCTTGAAGTCACATCCAGTATGAAGCAGTAGGAAAGAGGAAAGCAGCTGAGAGCGTCAACCCTGCTAAGTAGTCTCAGTATTCTTCTTGACATGAGCAGAAATTTGAAATGAGTCTCTGAAAATGACAAAGGAGGCAGAAGAAAAGGGAGCGATGACTCCTCTGGCATAGTGCTTCCTAACAGGGATCTTCAAAATGTCAAGGTTGTATCATCCTTTCAACTGAAGGAAGGTATGAAAACAACAGGAAGGAAATGGCATCCAATACTCTGGGCAGTGTACTTCTAGACAGAAAGGCCACTGATGGAAAACCAACTAAACTGGCACCAATGCAGCAGCATTGTACTAAAGCCAGAAACGTCCAGCGCTTTGTTCTCTGCCATTCCATTCAGATGCACACAGCAGCTCTGCAACATTCCTACTGATCATCTCCTTGGCAAAGTGGGAGTGAGGGTCCGTGGTGATGCAGAGTCCCCAGGCAGATGCAAAGGAGAGCTGCTTTCTTGCAAAAACCAGGCTTTTGAAACACTCAGGCCTTTCTCATTTCCATAGCTTTAAGCCATAACAAACACAATTCAACCAACCACCATGCACCACGCTGTGAACACACGACGCTTCTAGAACTTGTTGATCTACCTCGAAGTCAGCTGCCTCACCTTGCCACAGTCCTTTCCTACTTAGCCAAAGTAATGGGCCTCAGCCCAAGGCCTTCCTTTTGTAAGCTTCTAGCTCTATGCAGCAGCAAACCACTACTTTCTTCTGTGCCAAGACTTTAGGTAGACGATTTGCATCTGCCCTCCTTCCAGTGAAACCTAATGGCGAGAGAAAAGCCTCTCAGAGATGTTCAGTCATTCCATTTTCTAGACAGGCCAAATCCAAAGAAAAGCAAGCTATGGCATTGTGTACTTGCTCTTACAAAACACCTGCTGCCCTCTGACAATCAACTAGCAGAAAACCAGCCAAACTGAGACTTGAGGAAAACAACCCTTGGAAGGGAATAATGATGTGATCAATCAAGACAACACTTTTCCAGGCTACCGAGATACTGGAAATGTCAGCAAAGGCTTGAGAGCAAAGGCTGAACTAATGGGAAAAGGGTAAAAGAATCACAAGAAAAACATGACCAAAGGTTAAAACAATTCCAAGAAGAACATAGGCAACTAACCTGTTGAAGCCTTCAGAAAAACAGTGGCCGCTGATTTACATAGGCCATTCAAGTTAATTGACCCGTGCACCTTCCACTCCTTTTTCGGCACCATATGGAGTGAATTGAGACCATGGAATCACAATTCCTTGGATTCTGTTCTTAACTTCAGGAGAGAAGTACAGCAGCTGAAGTACCTGTTACTGATGTGATACCCAGGAACACCGAGTTGACACATTTCTTTCTTGGCCAATCACAACAAGCAAGGCTAAGAGGATAAGGCTGGCTTATTTCCATGACACTTTTCTTGTTTTACAGCCTGCTCTGATTCCGGTCAAACTTTTTCATTAGCTTCTCTCTAAAAGGAGAAAGTCCAATTCAACGTCCCGCCCTACTGCTGCAAGTACACCATTTGGTTTGTGGAGCCGAAAAAATTGAATTGGAAGGTACGGAGGCCCCGGAGCTAAGAGGCGCTCGGGGCTTCTTTCAGCAGAAGCCGCGCTAAGGAGAGCACTGTGAGCGGTACAATCGTCTTTGCGCGAAGAAGCCGCTTCTTCGGCTCCGGGAGCCGGAGAGAGCGGCAGCATCGGAAAGGTGAAGAAGGAAGCTGTACAACACTGGGATTGTGTGCGCAACTTGCCAACTGATAGAAAACAGTACCTTACACTTTCCTGACGTTTCCAATCACATGAACATGTAGTGGAAAAGCTTTTTGCTAAGATGTAGACGACAAGAGAGGCTAAAGAGTGGATGAGAGCTAATGACACCCATCTCTAAAAAAGGCAATTAGGAGGACTCGGAATAGTACAAACCATCCAGCCTCCTTTTTATCCCCAGGAAGTTGATGAAGCAGCTCTTCCTGGAAAACCTTGCCAGGCACATGCAAGACGACAAAATAATGTAGTTAGCATGATTTTTCAGGGGAATTTCATGCTGAACATCACTTTAAACTCCTCTGATGAATCAACTTGACTGGTAGATGAAGGGAATATTTTCTGCCTGGGCTTCAGGGAGGTTTTTGACATATCTCTACATGGCAGCACGCATCCATATGGAAGCAATAGTGCAAAGGGGAGGGAACCAGTGTCTTTTCAGTGATGCTGAGTGAAAAAACAAGAGGCAGTGGGCACTCTCTGAAATACAGGAGATTGCCATTGACCATCAGCAAATGATTCTTTACTGTGAGGGTGACTGAACCACGGCACAGACTGCCCAGAAAGATTGTGGAGCCTGGATCTTTGAAGACATTCAAAGTACACCCAGATAGACTCCTGGGCAAGAGGCTCTGAGTATCCTGGTTTAGGCAGGGGGATTGGGCCTGGTTAGCCCCACCAACCCCTTCCACTCTCATTCATTCTGTGCTAGTGAATTCTCTTCAAGATGCATTTCAAGCACTTGCATGACAAAGTTCTGTGAAGACAGAGATCCAAATGGACACGGCATCTAAGTTCCTTAAGCAGTGTTCAAGAAGAATGTAAAACTCTGGGACGAGTGTCTCTTCCCTAACTGAATCCCTTTCATGGGAAAATTCCCAGCTCTAGAAAGATCTTCTGATACGCATGCTTAAGACTGACACTGGCTGAGCAAATTTCTCCCTATGTGTATCCAAGACCAGTTAGGATCTTCACCCAAAGTGCTGTCAACATAGTCACAGAATGTCTCTTGTTAAGAAGTGACAACTTCCATCAGCATGGCAACTATTGGTCCACCAAATGGATGAATGGATGGGAATTATCTACTTGGGTTAAAAACAAAAAGAAAGAGTTGGTCTTTATTTATCAATTTCATTGCAATATTATAAGGGAAGAAAAAGACCTAAGTCCTTGACTTTCTTAACTCGAGGAAAGATTTTAAGAATTCCTTGTAAAAATGTATGATCACAATCAGACTATTGAAACCATTTGAGTTGGGAAAAGAGTTCACAAATTGTCTAGAGAGTGGCAAAGAAGCCAAGAAAAATAGGAAAGAAACAAAAAGAGAGCAGAAGCGTCAGCTTCATTGTACAAGCTCGTTCTAGAAGTGGTCTGCTGGGAAAAGGAAGCCCCAGTTGAATTTCCAATGTATTCCTGCGCTTGATTCAGTAACCGGTCAATGTAAAAACCAATCCTTTTGTACAACTTCTTCCAGCAACAAAAACTCCAACAGGTTGACACTACCATCATGCCTGTTCCAGACATATTTCCAAGAGAAATGATGATTTTCTTGAAAACCTACTTGCATAAAAGTTGCAAGATGGTGGAGGGATTCCCACATCCTCCTTCCTCCATCTGGCTTGAAAGTAGATTTGATAAAATATGCAACAAAGCACATGATTTATAAGGTAGAGTCAAATGGATGATTTGGGAATTGATCTCTTGTTGATAGGAAACTTCATATCCACTCTGTGTGACCTTTCTAAAACAAAATGTGGAGCTGAGGCATGAATCTGCCACAACAATTGTAAAGCAAACATACACACTCCCCTTCACATGCCCCCCCTTCCACACACACCTAGGCACACACAGAGATCAGCATAGCAGATCATGAACACCTTGGAAAAGACTGAAATGCTCAATGCCTCTCTTGATGGGCAAAAGAGCTGGTGCAGTAATTCAAATGCCTGGTACAGAATTTCTGTTTCATATTTAGCTCCTATTTAAAACACAGCTTTTCATTTCATTCTATTTACAGAATATTTTCATGTCATTTGCTTCTTTGAAATTACTTAGTTCTCACCTCTTGTATGTCTAGGAATATTTTCTTCCAAAAATAGAAAAAAATAGATGATATCTTTTCAGCAGAAAACATTGGTTGATACAATTTTAAACCATCATGATATGGAAGAATTGTTCTGTCCCTCTCAAAGGTGGAAGAAGCATTTGGATCACAGATCATCTACAATGAAATACTTGACATGTTTAAGATGCTTTCAATCAATTTTGATCGTCAATTGCTTCTTCGTTGTAAACAGTAATTTTTCAGTGAAGGGAAAGTGTGTGTGCTATATCTACATGATGTGGTCAAACCCAGTTCCTACTAATGGCCAGGCTGAACTCCAGTAAATAATGTCCCGAATGATATTTTGCCGCCTTCTTTGGCACTTCATGAAATCTTACCATGATGAAGTGCTGAAACACAGAGATTTTCTCTTAGAGAGTGTCTCCTGTTGTAACCCGTCCCATGGATTTTATGCTGTAATTCTTATCTCTTTTAAAATTTGCTATCTTCTGTACAGTTTTCATGAACCTTTCTGTTACAGTAGTGAAAATCACAGATAAATGTCATTTTGTACAACTTTGAATTTACCCCAAGAGCTGAGAGAAAACTTGCTCCTATACTTCAATCTCAGTTTCTTCTATAGTCCAACTTTGTTTCTCTACCATCAAGCTTCTCCTTTGTTGCTGCTCCAAGCCCCGTCCAAGCTGACCTTGAATACTTTCAGGGATGGGACACCCACAACTTCTCTGGGCAACCTGTTCCAGTGTTCCAGCACTCCCACAGTAAAAAAGGCCTTCCTTTCATCTAATATGTGTAGGAAATCATAAATCTAGGCATAGAAACTTGGAGTGCAGATTTGAAATTCTTTTGATTTGAAGCACATTTTATATGAATACTGACTTACTGATGACTAAAAGATGTTGATGGGCATTTGAGCTGACAAGTTTTGAAAAAGTGCACGGAAATTAAAATTGAAACCACTAAAATTAAAAACTTCTTCCCATTGTCTTTTTCCTCTCCTATTCAAAATTGCATATGTCAGATATCAGTGCTTCATGCAAACCTCTCAGATGCTCTCAGAGAAGAAGCTTTTCTTTCAGACTAAGTTGCGGTTGACGTAGAACACTAGCAGGAGTGAAAGTTTTTCTGGGCATCGGGGCAGCACCTTCTCCTTGGATTTGTGTGCAGAAAGCATTTTATCCAAACTGGAAAATAGACCCAACTCTGTTCTATTCATCATTCTTACTGCACCAGGCCTGAAGATGCTGTGAAAAGTAGCCTGTGGACCTTGAAGATAGCGCATGTGAAACAGATGAGAGGTGATGGAGAAGTTGAGAGAAGAAAGAGCATATGGCCCAGTACGGACACCAGAAAGTATTTCTTCATGTGATCATGGCAGATTGCAGGAGCCACTTGGTACTATCAAACCAGCCCGACTTGGCACTGGTGCCACCTTGGGTCTGGGAACCATCCTGCGTATCGTGGATTTTCAGGAGCCAGCAAGACACTCCCAGCCACAGGCCCCCAAACACAAACCTCGGCCCTTTTCCCTGGCAAAGAAAAGTCACCTGCCCTGCTTCTGGATGGCAGATTGCAGGAGCAACTTGGTACTATCAAACCAGCCCGACTTGGCAATGTTGCAACCTTGGGTCTGAGAAACATCCTGCGTATCGTGGATTTTCAGGAGCCAGCCGGCCTCTCCCAGCCACAGGCCCCCAAACACAATCCATGGCCCTTTTCCCTGGCAAACAACACTCACCTGCCCTGCTTCTCGATGGCAGATTGCAGGAGTCCCTGGGTAATTTCAATCCAGCCCGACTTGGCGGCGTTTCCACCTTGCGTCTGGGAATCATCCTGCATATCAAAGAATTTCAGGAGCCAGCTGGCACTCTCAGTCACAGGCCCTTAAACACAGACCTCGGCCCTCTTACCTGGCCAAAAAAACTCACCTGCCCCGCTTCTGCATGGCAGATTGCAGGAGCCACTTGGTAATATCAAACCAGCCCGACTTGGCGGCGTTTCCACCTTGCGTCTGGGAATCATCCTGCATATCAAAGAATTTCAGGAGCCAGCCGGCACTCTCAGTCACAGGCCCCCAAACACAAACCATGGCCCTTTTCCCTTGCAAACAAAACTCACCTGCCCCGCTTCTGCATGGCAGATTGCAGCAGCCACTTAGTGCTACCAAACCAGCCCGAATTGGCACTGTGTTGAAAGCGAAGGGAAGCCAACCCACCTTGTCGTTTATCAGCATTGACTCCAATTTATTGATTAAATCAGCCACTTTATATAACCGTGTTAATTAACTTCATGCATATTGCAAAATCCAAGCTCACTCTAGGTTAACAGAGAAAACTCTAACCCCTCCTTTTGTTTTACCATACCCATGATTGTTTCTTGAAAACAGGACCAGCGTTCCCACTGTGATATGAAAGTCAAGTATTGGAGAGTGCTTTTGTTACTTCTTTAGAAGGTTAGAATACGCCGAAAAGATGCTAGCTGGGGACTTGCAATTAATGAATTATTTGCTGTAAGTAGGTCAAATGACATGAGCTTTCAAAAAGGAAAAGTAGTCTTATTCCACCTGCCAATTCTAAAGTAGATTAATAAGCCTTAAGCAGAAGATGGATGTGAAGAGGGATATGACATGAAAGGTTAAGCAACACTGCTGACAGCAAAAGGCTTACCTGCTGCAGATACAGGAGACAAAATACTATTTTGACACAAACATTGCTATTCAGACGACAGTAAAATTCTGAGTGACAGCAAAATTTACTCAGTCATCATGACAGTAAAATTTGCTCCCATCAAAATGTGCTCATCAATTCTTAGTGTAAGCTAAGCACCTTAAGCAAAGGGTAGTTCAAGCCTAACTGGTATTTGATGGCAAAAAAGGCAACTTGGCCTGCGTTTCTCACTTCTACTCCATTCAAAAGCTTACTCTGTCTCAGATTCCTTTGGTGGGATACCAACGCAAGCCGCCAAACTGCACGAAAATGATGATTTAAAGAAAGATAGATGAGAAAAATGGAATAATGGTTCATGTTCTTTTCCTTCCAACTGCTTTGTTTGCCCTTTTAATTTTTTGAAGTCCTTTCTGGTGTCACCATGGTTGCACTGCAGCAAGTGTTGGGCTGTAAGCTGTCCATATTGCCAGCTTCTGGACTGCCTTCAGAAAACTTCCCACTGGTTTTGTCTAGAAATCACAAGCAGTAGAGATGACAAAGACTGCAGAAACCTCCTCATCTCCTTCTAGAGCAAGACCATGTCTTTCAGCCACTCTTAACTAGACAACTTTCATCAGTCATGAGGGAGTCTCATGTTCAAGAGCTAAGCAGTGGTGACAGCTGTAAATGACAAAAAGCAGACTGAAATTCTCTTGGGACTCCAGCAGAGAGCAATGAAGGAGGTTGAATTCACCTTCTTGGGAAGTTCTAAAATGCACGTTCACTTGAGCACAGGAGCTAAGCCATCGTAACCTTTGTTGAGTACGTCTGCGTAGACAGACATATTTAGACCATGTTATTTAAGCCACGTTATCATCTCTAGCTGCTAAGCTGCACTTCTTGCAAAGTATCTGCAACGTATTTTACAGGGTGGGCTTCTATGTGTAATCCCTGAGTAATATTGCAAAGAGAAGTACTTGGGGTGTGGGGTGGGGGGGGGAGCCGCAACTCTTAGGTTTTTCAAATCATGGTTCCATTTGAAAGTCAAAAAAGATGTCAAACCTTTCTTTCCTAGACCTATTACCAGCACAAACTGTACCAGAATTTATGACCTGTAACTGTACCGTGGACGCTCTTTCTCTGGACTATTCCTTAAGAAACAAAGTCCTCACTAGAAATAAAACAAAATTAGCCAAGTATTGGCCTGGATTAGTTCCAAGGCTCTGTACTAAAGGCCAAACACGTGTAATAATAGTAACGAGTGGACTAAAAGTTAAATCAATAGAGCATGACTCAGTTCAAAGACATCTTGTGTCCTAATGTTCTCACAGAAGACTGTAAAAACCTGTCTATTTTTGTGGGTTTCTTTTATCCATTTAGCTGTACCTTCTACTTCTCTCCACTGTCTGAGAACATTGATGATAAGGTTGGATGACCTCATGTCAACTTGTAGAAGTAAAGAAAGAGAAGCCAGTAAAGAAAGGCAAATTTGTTAATTGCAGGTGGAAAGAGGGAGGCCAACAAAAGAAAACAAAAGAACAGTACTAATGAAATGCTCCCCTGTCTTCTGTGAAAAGTAAAGGCACAGACAAGAAAGAACAAGTGCAAAATTCTCACTAGAGAAACGCACTTGATCTGACTCAAGTGTTTTGCGGTACATTTCTTGCTGTTTTCTCATGCCAAACATATTAACCATTGAAGGTGTCCCTTTCCTCTCTCTGGAATACAGCTAGGAAGATGGCTGTGTCATTGCTGACAAGCAGCTATTCTCAGAGGTGTCCAGCTGAAAGTCCTAGATCAATTGATTTGCTCTGTCACTTTGATATGGCATGACTTACAGTTTCAGCACCTGAACTTGCCAGCCCTACAATTCTTTGCCCCTTGAATGCTTAGATAGGCTCCTTGGCAACTGGCATTTGTAAGGACTTGAAACTATGCAGAATTTGCACCGTGAGATGATGCCAAATGAGTCACACCGGTAGATTAACTGGGGCATGCAAGGCAGAGAGAGGGAAATGAGAGCACAAGAAGAGAGTACACAAGAAGAGAGTACAATCTCCTTTTTTCTGAAACACTGAAGAGATCAAAGTGAACACAAATCCTCCTAGGGGTAGTTCTTGCAAAAGACTAAGAGTTCTTTTTGTGTTCACAGGCCTGGAATACTTAGCTTTGGATGACGGCAAAATGCAGATGACAAAACGAGGCCTTGAAGTCACATCCAGTATGAAGCAGTAGGAAAGAGGAAAGCAGCTGAGAGCGTCAACCCTGCTAAGTAGTCTCAGTATTCTTCTTGACATGAGCAGAAATTTGAAATGAGTCTCTGAAAATGACAAAGGAGGCAGAAGAAAAGGGAGCGATGACTCCTCTGGCATAGTGCTTCCTAACAGGGATCTTCAAAATGTCAAGGTTGTATCATCCTTTCAACTGAAGGAAGGTATGAAAACAACAGGAAGGAAATGGCATCCAATACTCTGGGCAGTGTACTTCTAGACAGAAAGGCCACTGATGGAAAACCAACTAAACTGGCACCAATGCAGCAGCATTGTACTAAAGCCAGAAACGTCCAGCGCTTTGTTCTCTGCCATTCCATTCAGATGCACACAGCAGCTCTGCAACATTCCTACTGATCATCTCCTTGGCAAAGTGGCAGTGAGGGTCCGTGGTGATGCAGAGTCCCCAGGCAGATGCAAAGGAGAGCTGCTTTCTTGCAAAAACCAGGCTTTTGAAACACTCAGGCCTTTCTCATTTCCATAGCTTTAAGCCATAACAAACACAATTCAACCAACCACCATGCACCACGCTGTGAACACACGACGCTTCTAGAACTTGTTGATCTACCTCGAAGTCAGCTGCCTCACCTTGCCACAGTCCTTTTCTACTTAGCCAAAGTAATGGGCCTCAGCCCAAGGCCTTCCTTTTGTAAGCTTCTAGCTCTATGCAGCAGCAAACCACTACTTTCTTCTGTGCCAAGACTTTAGGTAGACGATTTGCATCTGCCCTCCTTCCAGTGAAACCTAATGGCGAGAGAAAAGCCTCTCAGAGATGTTCAGTCATTCCATTTTCTAGACAGGCCAAATCCAAAGAAAAGCAAGCTATGGCATTGTGTACTTGCTCTTACAAAACACCTGCTGCCCTCTGACAATCAACTAGCAGAAAACCAGCCAAACTGAGACTTGAGGAAAACAACCCTTGGAAGGGAATAATGATGTGATCAATCAAGACAACACTTTTCCAGGCTACCGAGATACTGGAAATGTCAGCAAAGGCTTGAGAGCAAAGGCTGAACTAATGGGAAAAGGGTAAAAGAATCACAAGAAAAACATGACCAAAGGTTAAAACAATTCCAAGAAGAACATAGGCAACTAACCTGTTGAAGCCTTCAGAAAAACAGTGGCCGCTGATTTACATAGGCCATTCAAGTTAATTGACCCGTGCACCTTCCACTCCTTTTTCGGCACCATATGGAGTGAATTGAGACCATGGAATCACAATTCCTTGGATTCTGTTCTTAACTTCAGGAGAGAAGTACAGCAGCTGAAGTACCTGTTACTGATGTGATACCCAGGAACACCGAGTTGACACATTTCTTTCTTGGCCAATCACAACAAGCAAGGCTAAGAGGATAAGGCTGGCTTATTACCATGACACTTTTCTTGTTTTACAGCCTGCTCTGATTCCGGTCAAACTTTTTCATTAGCTTCTCTCTAAAAGGAGAAAGTCCAATTCAACGTCCCGCCCTACTGCTGCAAGTACACCATTTGGTTTGTGGAGCCGAAAAAATTGAATTGGAAGGTACGGAGCCCCCGGAGCTAAGAGGCGCTCGGGGCTTCTTTCGGCAGAAGCCGCGCTAAGGAGAGCACTGTGAGCGGTACAATCGTCTTTGCGCGAAGAAGCCGCTTCTTCGGCTCCGGGAGCCGGAGAGAGCGGCAGCATCGGAAAGGTGAAGAAGGAAGCTGTACAACACTGGGATTGTGTGCGCAACTTGCCAACTGATAGAAAACAGTACCTTACACTTTCCTGACGTTTCCAATCACATGAACATGTAGTGGAAAAGCTTTTTGCTAAGATGTAGACGACAAGAGAGGCTAAAGAGTGGATGAGAGCTAATGACACCCATCTCTAAAAAAGGCAATTAGGAGGACTCGGAATAGTACAAACCATCCAGCCTCCTTTTTATCCCCAGGAAGTTGATGAAGCAGCTCTTCCTGGAAAACCTTGCCAGGCACATGCAAGACGACAAAATAATGTAGTTAGCATGATTTTTCAGGGGAATTTCATGCTGAACATCACTTTAAACTCCTCTGATGAATCAACTTGACTGGTAGATGAAGGGAATATTATCTGCCTGGGCTTCAGGGAGGTTTTTGACATATCTCTACATGGCAGCACGCATCCATATGGAAGCAATAGTGCAAAGGGGAGGGAACCAGTGTCTTTTCAGTGATGCTGAGTGAAAAAACAAGAGGCAGTGGGCACTCTCTGAAATACAGGAGATTGCCATTGACCATCAGCAAATGATTCTTTACTGTGAGGGTGACTGAACCACGGCACAGACTGCCCAGAAAGATTGTGGAGCCTGGATCTTTGAAGACATTCAAAGTACACCCAGATAGACTCCTGGGCAAGAGGCTCTGAGTATCCTGGTTTAGGCAGGGGGATTGGGCCTGGTTAGCCCCACCAACCCCTTCCACTCTCATTCATTCTGTGCTAGTGAATTCTCTTCAAGATGCATTTCAAGCACTTGCATGACAAAGTTCTGTGAAGACAGAGATCCAAATGGACACGGCATCTAAGTTCCTTAAGCAGTGTTCAAGAAGAATGTAAAACTCTGGGACGAGTGTCTCTTCCCTAACTGAATCCCTTTCATGGGAAAATTCCCAGCTCTAGAAAGATCTTCTGATACGCATGCTTAAGACTGACACTGGCTGAGCAAATTTCTCCCTATGTGTATCCAAGACCAGTTAGGATCTTCACCCAAACTGCTGTCAACATAGTCACAGAATGTCTCTTGTTAAGAAGTGACAACTTCCATCAGCATGGCAACTATTGGTCCACAAAATGGATGAATGGATGGGAATTATCTGCTTGGGTTAAAAACAAAAAGAAAGAGTTGGTCTTTATTTATCAATTTCATTGCAATATTATAAGGGAAGAAAAAGACCTAAGTCCTTGACTTTCTTAACTCGAGGAAAGATTTTAAGAATTCCTTGTAAAAATGTATGATCACAATCAGACTATTGAAACCATTTGAGTTGGGAAAAGAGTTCACAAATTGTCTAGAGAGTGGCAAAGAAGCCAAGAAAAATAGGAAAGAAACAAAAAGAGAGCAGAAGCGTCAGCTTCATTGTACAAGCTCGTTCTAGAAGTGGTCTGCTGGGAAAAGGAAGCCCCAGTTGAATTTCCAATGTATTCCTGCGCTTGATTCAGTAACCGGTCAATGTAAAAACCAATCCTTTTGTACAACTTCTTCCAGCAACAAAAACTCCAACAGGTTGACACTACCATCATGCCTGTTCCAGACATATTTCCAAGAGAAATGATGATTTTCTTGAAAACCTACTTGCATAAAAGTTGCAAGATGGTGGAGGGATTCCCACATCCTCCTTCCTCCATCTGGCTTGAAAGTAGATTTGATAAAATATGCAACAAAGCACATGATTTATAAGGTAGAGTCAAATGGATGATTTGGGAATTGATCTCTTGTTGATAGGAAACTTCATATCCACTCTGTGTGACCTTTCTAAAACAAAATGTGGAGCTGAGGCATGAATCTGCCACAACAATTGTAAAGCAAACATACACACTCCCCTTCACATGCCCCCCCTTCCACACACACCTAGGCACACACAGAGATCAGCATAGCAGATCATGAACACCTTGGAAAAGACTGAAATGCTCAATGCCTCTCTTGATGGGCAAAAGAGCTGGTGCAGTAATTCAAATGCCTGGTACAGAATTTCTGTTTCATATTTAGCTCCTATTTAAAACACAGCTTTTCATTTCATTCTATTTACAGAATATTTTCATGTCATTTGCTTCTTTGAAATTACTTAGTTCTCACCTCTTGTATGTCTAGGAATATTTTCTTCCAAAAATAGAAAAAAATAGATGATATCTTTTCAGCAGAAAACATTGGTTGATACAATTTTAAACCATCATGATATGGAAGAATTGTTCTGTCCCTCTCAAAGGTGGAAGAAGCATTTGGATCACAGATCATCTACAATGAAATACTTGACATGTTTAAGATGCTTTCAATCAATTTTGATCGTCAATTGCTTCTTCGTTGTAAACAGTAATTTTTCAGTGAAGGGAAAGTGTGTGTGCTATATCTACATGATGTGGTCAAACCCAGTTCCTACTAATGGCCAGGCTGAACTCCAGTAAATAATGTCCCGAATGATATTTTGCCGCCTTCTTTGGCACTTCATGAAATCTTACCATGATGAAGTGCTGAAACACAGAGATTTTCTCTTAGAGAGTGTCTCCTGTTGTAACCCGTCCCATGGATTTTATGCTGTAATTCTTATCTCTTTTAAAATTTGCTATCTTCTGTACAGTTTTCATGAACCTTTCTGTTACAGTAGTGAAAATCACAGATAAATGTCATTTTGTACAACTTTGAATTTACCCCAAGAGCTGAGAGAAAACTTGCTCCTATACTTCAATCTCAGTTTCTTCTATAGTCCAACTTTGTTTCTCTACCATCAAGCTTCTCCTTTGTTGCTGCTCCAAGCCCCGTCCAAGCTGACCTTGAATACTTTCAGGGATGGGACACCCACAACTTCTCTGGGCAACCTGTTCCAGTGTTCCAGCACTCCCACAGTAAAAAAGGCCTTCCTTTCATCTAATATGTGTAGGAAATCATAAATCTAGGCATAGAAACTTGGAGTGCAGATTTGAAATTCTTTTGATTTGAAGCACATTTTATATGAATACTGACTTACTGATGACTAAAAGATGTTGATGGGCATTTGAGCTGACAAGTTTTGAAAAAGTGCACGGAAATTAAAATTGAAACCACTAAAATTAAAAACTTCTTCCCATTGTCTTTTTCCTCTCCTATTCAAAATTGCATATGTCAGATATCAGTGCTTCATGCAAACCTCTCAGATGCTCTCAGAGAAGAAGCTTTTCTTTCAGACTAAGTTGCGGTTGACGTAGAACACTAGCAGGAGTGAAAGTTTTTCTGGGCATCGGGGCAGCACCTTCTCCTTGGATTTGTGTGCAGAAAGCATTTTATCCAAACTGGAAAATAGACCCAACTCTGTTCTATTCATCATTCTTACTGCACCAGGCCTGAAGATGCTGTGAAAAGTAGCCTGTGGACCTTGAAGATAGCGCATGTGAAACAGATGAGAGGTGATGGAGAAGTTGAGAGAAGAAAGAGCATATGGCCCAGTACGGACACCAGAAAGTATTTCTTCATGTGATCATGGCAGATTGCAGGAGCCACTTGGTAATATCAAACCAGCCCGACTTGGCACTGGTGCCACCTTGGGTCTGGGAACCATCCTGCGTATCGTGGATTTTCAGGAGCCAGCCGGCCACTCCCAGCCACAGGCCCCCAAACACAAACCTCGGCCCTTTTCCCTGGCAAAGAAAAGTCACCTGCCCTGCTTCTGGATGGCAGATTGCAGGAGCAACTTGGTACTATCAAACCAGCCCGACTTGGCAATGTTGCAACCTTGGGTCTGAGAAACATCCTGCGTATCGTGGATTTTCAGGAGCCAGCTGGCCTCTCCCAGCCACAGGCCCCCAAACACAATCCATGGCCCTTTTCCCTGGCAAACAACACTCACCTGCCCCGCTTCTCGATGGCAGATTGCAGGAGTCCCTGGGTAATTTCAATCCAGCCCGACTTGGCGGCGTTTCCACCTTGCGTCTGGGAATCATCCTGCATATCAAAGAATTTCAGGAGCCAGCTGGCACTCTCAGTCACAGGCCCTTAAACACAGACCTCGGCCCTCTTACCTGGCCAAAAAAACTCACCTGCCCCGCTTCTGCATGGCAGATTGCAGGAGCCACTTGGTAATATCAAACCAGCCCGACTTGGCGGCGTTTCCACCTTGCGTCTGGGAATCATCCTGCATATCAAAGAATTTCAGGAGCCAGCCGGCACTCTCAGTCACAGGCCCCCAAACACAAACCATGGCCCTTTTCCCTTGCAAACAAAACTCACCTGCCCCGCTTCTGCATGGCAGATTGCAGCAGCCACTTAGTGCTACCAAACCAGCCCGAATTGGCACTGTGTTGAAAGCGAAGGGAAGCCAACCCACCTTGTCGTTTATCAGCATTGACTCCAATTTATTGATTAAATCAGCCACTTTATATAACCGTGTTAATTAACTTCATGCATATTGCAAAATCCAAGCTCACTCTAGGTTAACAGAGAAAACTCTAACCCCTCCTTTTGTTTTACCATACCCATGATTGTTTCTTGAAAACAGGACCAGCGTTCCCACTGTGATATGAAAGTCAAGTATTGGAGAGTGCTTTTGTTACTTCTTTAGAAGGTTAGAATATGCCGAAAAGATGCTAGCTGGGGACTTGCAATTAATGAATTATTTGCTGTAAGTAGGTCAAATGACATGAGCTTTCAAAAAGGAAAAGTAGTCTTATTCCACCTGCCAATTCTAAAGTAGATTAATAAGCCTTAAGCAGAAGATGGATGTGAAGAGGGATATGACATGAAAGGTTAAGCAACACTGCTGACAGCAAAAGGCTTACCTGCTGCAGATACAGGAGACAAAATACTATTTTGACACAAACATTGCTATTCAGACGACAGTAAAATTCTGAGTGACAGCAAAATTTACTCAGTCATCATGACAGTAAAATTTGCTCCCATCAAAATGTGCTCATCAATTCTTAGTGTAAGCTAAGCACCTTAAGCAAAGGGTAGTTCAAGCCTAACTGGTATTTGATGGCAAAAAAGGCAACTTGGCCTGCGTTTCTCACTTCTACTCCATTCAAAAGCTTACTCTGTCTCAGATTCCTTTGGTGGGATACCAACGCAAGCCGCCAAACTGCACGAAAATGATGATTTAAAGAAAGATAGATGAGAAAAATGGAATAATGGTTCATGTTCTTTTCCTTCCAACTGCTTTGTTTGCCCTTTTAATTTTTTGAAGTCCTTTCTGGTGTCACCATGGTTGCACTGCAGCAAGTGTTGGGCTGTAAGCTGTCCATATTGCCAGCTTCTGGACTGCCTTCAGAAAACTTCCCACTGGTTTTGTCTAGAAATCACAAGCAGTAGAGATGACAAAGACTGCAGAAACCTCCTCATCTCCTTCTAGAGCAAGACCATGTCTTTCAGCCACTCTTAACTAGACAACTTTCATCAGTCATGAGGGAGTCTCATGTTCAAGAGCTAAGCAGTGGTGACAGCTGTAAATGACAAAAAGCAGACTGAAATTCTCTTGGGACTCCAGCAGAGAGCAATGAAGGAGGTTGAATTCACCTTCTTGGGAAGTTCTAAAATGCACGTTCACTTGAGCACAGGAGCTAAGCCATCGTAACCTTTGTTGAGTACGTCTGCGTAGACAGACATATTTAGACCATGTTATTTAAGCCACGTTATCATCTCTAGCTGCTAAGCTGCACTTCTTGCAAAGTATCTGCAACGTATTTTACAGGGTGGGCTTCTATGTGTAATCCCTGAGTAATATTGCAAAGAGAAGTACTTGGGGTGTGGGGTGGGGGGGGGAGCCACAACTCTTAGGTTTTTCAAATCATGGTTCCATTTGAAAGTCAAAAAAGATGTCAAACCTTTCTTTCCTAGACCTATTACCAGCACAAACTGTACCAGAATTTATGACCTGTAACTGTACCGTGGACGCTCTTTCTCTGGACTATTCCTTAAGAAACAAAGTCCTCACTAGAAATAAAACAAAATTAGCCAAGTATTGGCCTGGATTAGTTCCAAGGCTCTGTACTAAAGGCCAAACACGTGTAATAATAGTAACGAGTGGACTAAAAGTTAAATCAATAGAGCATGACTCAGTTCAAAGACATCTTGTGTCCTAATGTTCTCACAGAAGACTGTAAAAACCTGTCTATTTTTGTGGGTTTCTTTTATCCATTTAGCTGTACCTTCTACTTCTCTCCACTGTCTGAGAACATTGATGATAAGGTTGGATGACCTCATGTCAACTTGTAGAAGTAAAGAAAGAGAAGCCAGTAAAGAAAGGCAAATTTGTTAATTGCAGGTGGAAAGAGGGAGGCCAACAAAAGAAAACAAAAGAACAGTACTAATGAAATGCTCCCCTGTCTTCTGTGAAAAGTAAAGGCACAGACAAGAAAGAACAAGTGCAAAATTCTCACTAGAGAAACGCACTTGATCTGACTCAAGTATTTTGCGGTACATTTCTTGCTGTTTTCTCATGCCAAACATATTAACCATTGAAGGTGTCCCTTTCCTCTCTCTGGAATACAGCTAGGAAGATGGCTGTGTCATTGCTGACAAGCAGCTATTCTCAGAGGTGTCCAGCTGAAAGTCCTAGATCAATTGATTTGCTCTGTCACTTTGATATGGCATGACTTACAGTTTCAGCACCTGAACTTGCCAGCCCTACAATTCTTTGCCCCTTGAATGCTTAGATAGGCTCCTTGGCAACTGGCATTTGTAAGGACTTGAAACTATGCAGAATTTGCACCGTGAGATGATGCCAAATGAGTCACACCGGTAGATTAACTGGGGCATGCAAGGCAGAGAGAGGGAAATGAGAGCACAAGAAGAGAGTACACAAGAAGAGAGTACAATCTCCTTTTTTCTGAAACACTGAAGAGATCAAAGTGAACACAAACCCTCCTAGGGGTAGTTCTTGCAAAAGACTAAGAGTTCTTTTTGTGTTCACAGGCCTGGAATACTTAGGTTTGGATGACGGCAAAATGCAGATGACAAAACGAGGCCTTGAAGTCACATCCAGTATGAAGCAGTAGGAAAGAGGAAAGCAGCTGAGAGCGTCAACCCTGCTAAGTAGTCTCAGTATTCTTCTTGACATGAGCAGAAATTTGAAATGAGTCTCTGAAAATGACAAAGGAGGCAGAAGAAAAGGGAGCGATGACTCCTCTGGCATAGTGCTTCCTAACAGGGATCTTCAAAATGTCAAGGTTGTATCATCCTTTCAACTGAAGGAAGGTATGAAAACAACAGGAAGGAAATGGCATCCAATACTCTGGGCAGTGTACTTCTAGACAGAAAGGCCACTGATGGAAAACCAACTAAACTGGCACCAATGCAGCAGCATTGTACTAAAGCCAGAAACGTCCAGCGCTTTGTTCTCTGCCATTCCATTCAGATGCACACAGCAGCTCTGCAACATTCCTACTGATCATCTCCTTGGCAAAGTGGGAGTGAGGGTCCGTGGTGATGCAGAGTCCCCAGGCAGATGCAAAGGAGAGCTGCTTTCTTGCAAAAACCAGGCTTTTGAAACACTCAGGCCTTTCTCATTTCCATAGCTTTAAGCCATAACAAACACAATTCAACCAACCACCATGCACCACGCTGTGAACACACGACGCTTCTAGAACTTGTTGATCTACCTCGAAGTCAGCTGCCTCACCTTGCCACAGTCCTTTTCTACTTAGCCAAAGTAATGGGCCTCAGCCCAAGGCCTTCCTTTTGTAAGCTTCTAGCTCTATGCAGCAGCAAACCACTACTTTCTTCTGTGCCAAGACTTTAGGTAGACGATTTGCATCTGCCCTCCTTCCAGTGAAACCTAATGGCGAGAGAAAAGCCTCTCAGAGATGTTCAGTCATTCCATTTTCTAGACAGGCCAAATCCAAAGAAAAGCAAGCTATGGCATTGTGTACTTGCTCTTACAAAACACCTGCTGCCCTCTGACAATCAGCTAGCAGAAAACCAGCCAAACTGAGACTTGAGGAAAACAACCCTTGGAAGGGAATAATGATGTGATCAATCAAGACAACACTTTTCCAGGCTACCGAGATACTGGAAATGTCAGCAAAGGCTTGAGAGCAAAGGCTGAACTAATGGGAAAAGGGTAAAAGAATCCCAAGAAAAACATGACCAAAGGTTAAAACAATTCCAAGAAGAACATAGGCAACTAACCTGTTGAAGCCTTCAGAAAAACAGTGGCCGCTGATTTACATAGGCCATTCAAGTTAATTGACCCGTGCACCTTCCACTCCTTTTTCGGCACCATATGGAGTGAATTGAGACCATGGAATCACAATTCCTTGGATTCTGTTCTTAACTTCAGGAGAGAAGTACAGCAGCTGAAGTACCTGTTACTGATGTGATACCCAGGAACACCGAGTTGACACATTTCTTTCTTGGCCAATCACAACAAGCAAGGCTAAGAGGATAAGGCTGGCTTATTTCCATGACACTTTTCTTGTTTTACAGCCTGCTCTGATTCCGGTCAAACTTTTTCATTAGCTTCTCTCTAAAAGGAGAAAGTCCAATTCAACGTCCCGCCCTACTGCTGCAAGTACACCATTTGGTTTGTGGAGCCGAAAAAATTGAATTGGAAGGTACGGAGCCCCCGGAGCTAAGAGGCGCTCGGGGCTTCTTTCAGCAGAAGCCGCGCTAAGGAGAGCACTGTGAGCGGTACAATCGTCTTTGCGCGAAGAAGCCGCTTCTTCGGCTCCGGGAACCGGAGAGAGCGGCAGCATCGGAAAGGTGAAGAAGGAAGCTGTACAACACTGGGATTGTGTGCGCAACTTGCCAACTGATAGAAAACAGTACCTTACACTTTCCTGACGTTTCCAATCACATGAACATGTAGTGGAAAAGCTTTTTGCTAAGATGTAGACGACAAGAGAGGCTAAAGAGTGGATGAGAGCTAATGACACCCATCTCTAAAAAAGGCAATTAGGAGGACTCGGAATAGTACAAACCATCCAGCCTCCTTTTTATCCCCAGGAAGTTGATGAAGCAGCTCTTCCTGGAAAACCTTGCCAGGCACATGCAAGACGACAAAATAATGTAGTTAGCATGATTTTTCAGGGGAATTTCATGCTGAACATCACTTTAAACTCCTCTGATGAATCAACTTGACTGGTAGATGAAGGGAATATTTTCTGCCTGGGCTTCAGGGAGGTTTTTGACATATCTCTACATGGCAGCACGCATCCATATGGAAGCAATAGTGCAAAGGGGAGGGAACCAGTGTCTTTTCAGTGATGCTGAGTGAAAAAACAAGAGGCAGTGGGCACTCTCTGAAATACAGGAGATTGCCATTGACCATCAGCAAATGATTCTTTACTGTGAGGGTGACTGAACCACGGCACAGACTGCCCAGAAAGATTGTGGAGCCTGGATCTTTGAAGACATTCAAAGTACACCCAGATAGACTCCTGGGCAAGAGGCTCTGAGTATCCTGGTTTAGGCAGGGGGATTGGGCCTGGTTAGCCCCACCAACCCCTTCCACTCTCATTCATTCTGTGCTAGTGAATTCTCTTCAAGATGCATTTCAAGCACTTGCATGACAAAGTTCTGTGAAGACAGAGATCCAAATGGACACGGCATCTAAGTTCCTTAAGCAGTGTTCAAGAAGAATGTAAAACTCTGGGACGAGTGTCTCTTCCCTAACTGAATCCCTTTCATGGGAAAATTCCCAGCTCTAGAAAGATCTTCTGATACGCATGCTTAAGACTGACACTGGCTGAGCAAATTTCTCCCTATGTGTATCCAAGACCAGTTAGGATCTTCACCCAAACTGCTGTCAACATAGTCACAGAATGTCTCTTGTTAAGAAGTGACAACTTCCATCAGCATGGCAACTATTGGTCCACAAAATGGATGAATGGATGGGAATTATCTGCTTGGGTTAAAAACAAAAAGAAAGAGTTGGTCTTTATTTATCAATTTCATTGCAATATTATAAGGGAAGAAAAAGACCTAAGTCCTTGACTTTCTTAACTCGAGGAAAGATTTTAAGAATTCCTTGTAAAAATGTATGATCACAATCAGACTATTGAAACCATTTGAGTTGGGAAAAGAGTTCACAAATTGTCTAGAGAGTGGCAAAGAAGCCAAGAAAAATAGGAAAGAAACAAAAAGAGAGCAGAAGCGTCAGCTTCATTGTACAAGCTCGTTCTAGAAGTGGTCTGCTGGGAAAAGGAAGCCCCAGTTGAATTTCCAATGTATTCCTGCGCTTGATTCAGTAACCGGTCAATGTAAAAACCAATCCTTTTGTACAACTTCTTCCAGCAACAAAAACTCCAACAGGTTGACACTACCATCATGCCTGTTCCAGACATATTTCCAAGAGAAATGATGATTTTCTTGAAAACCTACTTGCATAAAAGTTGCAAGATGGTGGAGGGATTCCCACATCCTCCTTCCTCCATCTGGCTTGAAAGTAGATTTGATAAAATATGCAACAAAGCACATGATTTATAAGGTAGAGTCAAATGGATGATTTGGGAATTGATCTCTTGTTGATAGGAAACTTCATATCCACTCTGTGTGACCTTTCTAAAACAAAATGTGGAGCTGAGGCATGAATCTGCCACAACAATTGTAAAGCAAACATACACACTCCCCTTCACATGCCCCCCCTTCCACACACACCTAGGCACACACAGAGATCAGCATAGCAGATCATGAACACCTTGGAAAAGACTGAAATGCTCAATGCCTCTCTTGATGGGCAAAAGAGCTGGTGCAGTAATTCAAATGCCTGGTACAGAATTTCTGTTTCATATTTAGCTCCTATTTAAAACACAGCTTTTCATTTCATTCTATTTACAGAATATTTTCATGTCATTTGCTTCTTTGAAATTACTTAGTTCTCACCTCTTGTATGTCTAGGAATATTTTCTTCCAAAAATAGAAAAAAATAGATGATATCTTTTCAGCAGAAAACATTGGTTGATACAATTTTAAACCATCATGATATGGAAGAATTGTTCTGTCCCTCTCAAAGGTGGAAGAAGCATTTGGATCACAGATCATCTACAATGAAATACTTGACATGTTTAAGATGCTTTCAATCAATTTTGATCGTCAATTGCTTCTTCGTTGTAAACAGTAATTTTTCAGTGAAGGGAAAGTGTGTGTGCTATATCTACATGATGTGGTCAAACCCAGTTCCTACTAATGGCCAGGCTGAACTCCAGTAAATAATGTCCCGAATGATATTTTGCCGCCTTCTTTGGCACTTCATGAAATCTTACCATGATGAAGTGCTGAAACACAGAGATTTTCTCTTAGAGAGTGTCTCCTGTTGTAACCCGTCCCATGGATTTTATGCTGTAATTCTTATCTCTTTTAAAATTTGCTATCTTCTGTACAGTTTTCATGAACCTTTCTGTTACAGTAGTGAAAATCACAGATAAATGTCATTTTGTACAACTTTGAATTTACCCCAAGAGCTGAGAGAAAACTTGCTCCTATACTTCAATCTCAGTTTCTTCTATAGTCCAACTTTGTTTCTCTACCATCAAGCTTCTCCTTTGTTGCTGCTCCAAGCCCCGTCCAAGCTGACCTTGAATACTTTCAGGGATGGGACACCCACAACTTCTCTGGGCAACCTGTTCCAGTGTTCCAGCACTCCCACAGTAAAAAAGGCCTTCCTTTCATCTAATATGTGTAGGAAATCATAAATCTAGGCATAGAAACTTGGAGTGCAGATTTGAAATTCTTTTGATTTGAAGCACATTTTATATGAATACTGACTTACTGATGACTAAAAGATGTTGATGGGCATTTGAGCTGACAAGTTTTGAAAAAGTGCACGGAAATTAAAATTGAAACCACTAAAATTAAAAACTTCTTCCCATTGTCTTTTTCCTCTCCTATTCAAAATTGCATATGTCAGATATCAGTGCTTCATGCAAACCTCTCAGATGCTCTCAGAGAAGAAGCTTTTCTTTCAGACTAAGTTGCGGTTGACGTAGAACACTAGCAGGAGTGAAAGTTTTTCTGGGCATCGGGGCAGCACCTTCTCCTTGGATTTGTGTGCAGAAAGCATTTTATCCAAACTGGAAAATAGACCCAACTCTGTTCTATTCATCATTCTTACTGCACCAGGCCTGAAGATGCTGTGAAAAGTAGCCTGTGGACCTTGAAGATAGCGCATGTGAAACAGATGAGAGGTGATGGAGAAGTTGAGAGAAGAAAGAGCATATGGCCCAGTACGGACACCAGAAAGTATTTCTTCATGTGATCATGGCAGATTGCAGGAGCCACTTGGTAATATCAAACCAGCCCGACTTGGCACTGGTGCCACCTTGGGTCTGGGAACCATCCTGCGTATCGTGGATTTTCAGGAGCCAGCCGGCCACTCCCAGCCACAGGCCCCCAAACACAAACCTCGGCCCTTTTCCCTGGCAAAGAAAAGTCACCTGCCCTGCTTCTGGATGGCAGATTGCAGGAGCAACTTGGTACTATCAAACCAGCCCGACTTGGCAATGTTGCAACCTTGGGTCTGAGAAACATCCTGCGTATCGTGGATTTTCAGGAGCCAGCTGGCCTCTCCCAGCCACAGGCCCCCAAACACAATCCATGGCCCTTTTCCCTGGCAAACAACACTCACCTGCCCCGCTTCTCGATGGCAGATTGCAGGAGTCCCTGGGTAATTTCAATCCAGCCCGACTTGGCGGCGTTTCCACCTTGCGTCTGGGAATCATCCTGCATATCAAAGAATTTCAGGAGCCAGCTGGCACTCTCAGTCACAGGCCCTTAAACACAGACCTCGGCCCTCTTACCTGGCCAAAAAAACTCACCTGCCCCGCTTCTGCATGGCAGATTGCAGGAGCCACTTGGTAATATCAAACCAGCCCGACTTGGCGGCGTTTCCACCTTGCGTCTGGGAATCATCCTGCATATCAAAGAATTTCAGGAGCCAGCCGGCACTCTCAGTCACAGGCCCCCAAACACAAACCATGGCCCTTTTCCCTTGCAAACAAAACTCACCTGCCCCGCTTCTGCATGGCAGATTGCAGCAGCCACTTAGTGCTACCAAACCAGCCCGAATTGGCACTGTGTTGAAAGCGAAGGGAAGCCAACCCACCTTGTCGTTTATCAGCATTGACTCCAATTTATTGATTAAATCAGCCACTTTATATAACCGTGTTAATTAACTTCATGCATATTGCAAAATCCAAGCTCACTCTAGGTTAACAGAGAAAACTCTAACCCCTCCTTTTGTTTTACCATACCCATGATTGTTTCTTGAAAACAGGACCAGCGTTCCCACTGTGATATGAAAGTCAAGTATTGGAGAGTGCTTTTGTTACTTCTTTAGAAGGTTAGAATATGCCGAAAAGATGCTAGCTGGGGACTTGCAATTAATGAATTATTTGCTGTAAGTAGGTCAAATGACATGAGCTTTCAAAAAGGAAAAGTAGTCTTATTCCACCTGCCAATTCTAAAGTAGATTAATAAGCCTTAAGCAGAAGATGGATGTGAAGAGGGATATGACATGAAAGGTTAAGCAACACTGCTGACAGCAAAAGGCTTACCTGCTGCAGATACAGGAGACAAAATACTATTTTGACACAAACATTGCTATTCAGACGACAGTAAAATTCTGAGTGACAGCAAAATTTACTCAGTCATCATGACAGTAAAATTTGCTCCCATCAAAATGTGCTCATCAATTCTTAGTGTAAGCTAAGCACCTTAAGCAAAGGGTAGTTCAAGCCTAACTGGTATTTGATGGCAAAAAAGGCAACTTGGCCTGCGTTTCTCACTTCTACTCCATTCAAAAGCTTACTCTGTCTCAGATTCCTTTGGTGGGATACCAACGCAAGCCGCCAAACTGCACGAAAATGATGATTTAAAGAAAGATAGATGAGAAAAATGGAATAATGGTTCATGTTCTTTTCCTTCCAACTGCTTTGTTTGCCCTTTTAATTTTTTGAAGTCCTTTCTGGTGTCACCATGGTTGCACTGCAGCAAGTGTTGGGCTGTAAGCTGTCCATATTGCCAGCTTCTGGACTGCCTTCAGAAAACTTCCCACTGGTTTTGTCTAGAAATCACAAGCAGTAGAGATGACAAAGACTGCAGAAACCTCCTCATCTCCTTCTAGAGCAAGACCATGTCTTTCAGCCACTCTTAACTAGACAACTTTCATCAGTCATGAGGGAGTCTCATGTTCAAGAGCTAAGCAGTGGTGACAGCTGTAAATGACAAAAAGCAGACTGAAATTCTCTTGGGACTCCAGCAGAGAGCAATGAAGGAGGTTGAATTCACCTTCTTGGGAAGTTCTAAAATGCACGTTCACTTGAGCACAGGAGCTAAGCCATCGTAACCTTTGTTGAGTACGTCTGCGTAGACAGACATATTTAGACCATGTTATTTAAGCCACGTTATCATCTCTAGCTGCTAAGCTGCACTTCTTGCAAAGTATCTGCAACGTATTTTACAGGGTGGGCTTCTATGTGTAATCCCTGAGTAATATTGCAAAGAGAAGTACTTGGGGTGTGGGGTGGGGGGGGGAGCCACAACTCTTAGGTTTTTCAAATCATGGTTCCATTTGAAAGTCAAAAAAGATGTCAAACCTTTCTTTCCTAGACCTATTACCAGCACAAACTGTACCAGAATTTATGACCTGTAACTGTACCGTGGACGCTCTTTCTCTGGACTATTCCTTAAGAAACAAAGTCCTCACTAGAAATAAAACAAAATTAGCCAAGTATTGGCCTGGATTAGTTCCAAGGCTCTGTACTAAAGGCCAAACACGTGTAATAATAGTAACGAGTGGACTAAAAGTTAAATCAATAGAGCATGACTCAGTTCAAAGACATCTTGTGTCCTAATGTTCTCACAGAAGACTGTAAAAACCTGTCTATTTTTGTGGGTTTCTTTTATCCATTTAGCTGTACCTTCTACTTCTCTCCACTGTCTGAGAACATTGATGATAAGGTTGGATGACCTCATGTCAACTTGTAGAAGTAAAGAAAGAGAAGCCAGTAAAGAAAGGCAAATTTGTTAATTGCAGGTGGAAAGAGGGAGGCCAACAAAAGAAAACAAAAGAACAGTACTAATGAAATGCTCCCCTGTCTTCTGTGAAAAGTAAAGGCACAGACAAGAAAGAACAAGTGCAAAATTCTCACTAGAGAAACGCACTTGATCTGACTCAAGTATTTTGCGGTACATTTCTTGCTGTTTTCTCATGCCAAACATATTAACCATTGAAGGTGTCCCTTTCCTCTCTCTGGAATACAGCTAGGAAGATGGCTGTGTCATTGCTGACAAGCAGCTATTCTCAGAGGTGTCCAGCTGAAAGTCCTAGATCAATTGATTTGCTCTGTCACTTTGATATGGCATGACTTACAGTTTCAGCACCTGAACTTGCCAGCCCTACAATTCTTTGCCCCTTGAATGCTTAGATAGGCTCCTTGGCAACTGGCATTTGTAAGGACTTGAAACTATGCAGAATTTGCACCGTGAGATGATGCCAAATGAGTCACACCGGTAGATTAACTGGGGCATGCAAGGCAGAGAGAGGGAAATGAGAGCACAAGAAGAGAGTACACAAGAAGAGAGTACAATCTCCTTTTTTCTGAAACACTGAAGAGATCAAAGTGAACACAAACCCTCCTAGGGGTAGTTCTTGCAAAAGACTAAGAGTTCTTTTTGTGTTCACAGGCCTGGAATACTTAGGTTTGGATGACGGCAAAATGCAGATGACAAAACGAGGCCTTGAAGTCACATCCAGTATGAAGCAGTAGGAAAGAGGAAAGCAGCTGAGAGCGTCAACCCTGCTAAGTAGTCTCAGTATTCTTCTTGACATGAGCAGAAATTTGAAATGAGTCTCTGAAAATGACAAAGGAGGCAGAAGAAAAGGGAGCGATGACTCCTCTGGCATAGTGCTTCCTAACAGGGATCTTCAAAATGTCAAGGTTGTATCATCCTTTCAACTGAAGGAAGGTATGAAAACAACAGGAAGGAAATGGCATCCAATACTCTGGGCAGTGTACTTCTAGACAGAAAGGCCACTGATGGAAAACCAACTAAACTGGCACCAATGCAGCAGCATTGTACTAAAGCCAGAAACGTCCAGCGCTTTGTTCTCTGCCATTCCATTCAGATGCACACAGCAGCTCTGCAACATTCCTACTGATCATCTCCTTGGCAAAGTGGCAGTGAGGGTCCGTGGTGATGCAGAGTCCCCAGGCAGATGCAAAGGAGAGCTGCTTTCTTGCAAAAACCAGGCTTTTGAAACACTCAGGCCTTTCTCATTTCCATAGCTTTAAGCCATAACAAACACAATTCAACCAACCACCATGCACCACGCTGTGAACACACGACGCTTCTAGAACTTGTTGATCTACCTCGAAGTCAGCTGCCTCACCTTGCCACAGTCCTTTTCTACTTAGCCAAAGTAATGGGCCTCAGCCCAAGGCCTTCCTTTTGTAAGCTTCTAGCTCTATGCAGCAGCAAACCACTACTTTCTTCTGTGCCAAGACTTTAGGTAGACGATTTGCATCTGCCCTCCTTCCAGTGAAACCTAATGGCGAGAGAAAAGCCTCTCAGAGATGTTCAGTCATTCCATTTTCTAGACAGGCCAAATCCAAAGAAAAGCAAGCTATGGCATTGTGTACTTGCTCTTACAAAACACCTGCTGCCCTCTGACAATCAGCTAGCAGAAAACCAGCCAAACTGAGACTTGAGGAAAACAACCCTTGGAAGGGAATAATGATGTGATCAATCAAGACAACACTTTTCCAGGCTACCGAGATACTGGAAATGTCAGCAAAGGCTTGAGAGCAAAGGCTGAACTAATGGGAAAAGGGTAAAAGAATCCCAAGAAAAACATGACCAAAGGTTAAAACAATTCCAAGAAGAACATAGGCAACTAACCTGTTGAAGCCTTCAGAAAAACAGTGGCCGCTGATTTACATAGGCCATTCAAGTTAATTGACCCGTGCACCTTCCACTCCTTTTTCGGCACCATATGGAGTGAATTGAGACCATGGAATCACAATTCCTTGGATTCTGTTCTTAACTTCAGGAGAGAAGTACAGCAGCTGAAGTACCTGTTACTGATGTGATACCCAGGAACACCGAGTTGACACATTTCTTTCTTGGCCAATCACAACAAGCAAGGCTAAGAGGATAAGGCTGGCTTATTTCCATGAGACTTTTCTTGTTTTACAGCCTGCTCTGATTCCGGTCAAACTTTTTCATTAGCTTCTCTCTAAAAGGAGAAAGTCCAATTCAACGTCCCGCCCTACTGCTGCAAGTACACCATTTGGTTTGTGGAGCCGAAAAAATTGAATTGGAAGGTACGGAGCCCCCGGAGCTAAGAGGCGCTCGGGGCTTCTTTCAGCAGAAGCCGCGCTAAGGAGAGCACTGTGAGCGGTACAATCGTCTTTGCGCGAAGAAGCCGCTTCTTCGGCTCCGGGAACCGGAGAGAGCGGCAGCATCGGAAAGGTGAAGAAGGAAGCTGTACAACACTGGGATTGTGTGCGCAACTTGCCAACTGATAGAAAACAGTACCTTACACTTTCCTGACGTTTCCAATCACATGAACATGTAGTGGAAAAGCTTTTTGCTAAGATGTAGACGACAAGAGAGGCTAAAGAGTGGATGAGAGCTAATGACACCCATCTCTAAAAAAGGCAATTAGGAGGACTCGGAACAGTACAAACCAGCCAGCCTCCTTTTTATCCCCAGGAAGTTGATGAAGCAGCTCTTCCTGGAAAACCTTGCCAGGCACATGCAAGACGACAAAATAATGTAGTTAGCATGATTTTTCAGGGGAATTTCATGCTGAACATCACTTTAAACTCCTCTGATGAATCAACTTGACTGGTAGATGAAGGGAATATTATCTGCCTGGGCTTCAGGGAGGTTTTTGACATATCTCTACATGGCAGCACGCATCCATATGGAAGCAATAGTGCAAAGGGGAGGGAACCAGTGTCTTTTCAGTGATGCTGAGTGAAAAAACAAGAGGCAGTGGGCACTCTCTGAAATACAGGAGATTGCCATTGACCATCAGCAAATGATTCTTTACTGTGAGGGTGACTGAACCACGGCACAGACTGCCCAGAAAGATTGTGGAGCCTGGATCTTTGAAGACATTCAAAGTACACCCAGATAGACTCCTGGGCAAGAGGCTCTGAGTATCCTGGTTTAGGCAGGGGGATTGGGCCTGGTTAGCCCCACCAACCCCTTCCACTCTCATTCATTCTGTGCTAGTGAATTCTCTTCAAGATGCATTTCAAGCACTTGCATGACAAAGTTCTGTGAAGACAGAGATCCAAATGGACACGGCATCTAAGTTCCTTAAGCAGTGTTCAAGAAGAATGTAAAACTCTGGGACGAGTGTCTCTTCCCTAACTGAATCCCTTTCATGGGAAAATTCCCAGCTCTAGAAAGATCTTCTGATACGCATGCTTAAGACTGACACTGGCTGAGCAAATTTCTCCCTATGTGTATCCAAGACCAGTTAGGATCTTCACCCAAAGTGCTGTCAACATAGTCACAGAATGTCTCTTGTTAAGAAGTGACAACTTCCATCAGCATGGCAACTATTGGTCCACCAAATGGATGAATGGATGGGAATTATCTACTTGGGTTAAAAACAAAAAGAAAGAGTTGGTCTTTATTTATCAATTTCATTGCAATATTATAAGGGAAGAAAAAGACCTAAGTCCTTGACTTTCTTAACTCGAGGAAAGATTTTAAGAATTCCTTGTAAAAATGTATGATCACAATCAGACTATTGAAACCATTTGAGTTGGGAAAAGAGTTCACAAATTGTCTAGAGAGTGGCAAAGAAGCCAAGAAAAATAGGAAAGAAACAAAAAGAGAGCAGAAGCGTCAGCTTCATTGTACAAGCTCGTTCTAGAAGTGGTCTGCTGGGAAAAGGAAGCCCCAGTTGAATTTCCAATGTATTCCTGCGCTTGATTCAGTAACCGGTCAATGTAAAAACCAATCCTTTTGTACAACTTCTTCCAGCAACAAAAACTCCAACAGGTTGACACTACCATCATGCCTGTTCCAGACATATTTCCAAGAGAAATGATGATTTTCTTGAAAACCTACTTGCATAAAAGTTGCAAGATGGTGGAGGGATTCCCACATCCTCCTTCCTCCATCTGGCTTGAAAGTAGATTTGATAAAATATGCAACAAAGCACATGATTTATAAGGTAGAGTCAAATGGATGATTTGGGAATTGATCTCTTGTTGATAGGAAACTTCATATCCACTCTGTGTGACCTTTCTAAAACAAAATGTGGAGCTGAGGCATGAATCTGCCACAACAATTGTAAAGCAAACATACACACTCCCCTTCACATGCCCCCCCTTCCACACACACCTAGGCACACACAGAGATCAGCATAGCAGATCATGAACACCTTGGAAAAGACTGAAATGCTCAATGCCTCTCTTGATGGGCAAAAGAGCTGGTGCAGTAATTCAAATGCCTGGTACAGAATTTCTGTTTCATATTTAGCTCCTATTTAAAACACAGCTTTTCATTTCATTCTATTTACAGAATATTTTCATGTCATTTGCTTCTTTGAAATTACTTAGTTCTCACCTCTTGTATGTCTAGGAATATTTTCTTCCAAAAATAGAAAAAAATAGATGATATCTTTTCAGCAGAAAACATTGGTTGATACAATTTTAAACCATCATGATATGGAAGAATTGTTCTGTCCCTCTCAAAGGTGGAAGAAGCATTTGGATCACAGATCATCTACAATGAAATACTTGACATGTTTAAGATGCTTTCAATCAATTTTGATCGTCAATTGCTTCTTCGTTGTAAACAGTAATTTTTCAGTGAAGGGAAAGTGTGTGTGCTATATCTACATGATGTGGTCAAACCCAGTTCCTACTAATGGCCAGGCTGAACTCCAGTAAATAATGTCCCGAATGATATTTTGCCGCCTTCTTTGGCACTTCATGAAATCTTACCATGATGAAGTGCTGAAACACAGAGATTTTCTCTTAGAGAGTGTCTCCTGTTGTAACCCGTCCCATGGATTTTATGCTGTAATTCTTATCTCTTTTAAAATTTGCTATCTTCTGTACAGTTTTCATGAACCTTTCTGTTACAGTAGTGAAAATCACAGATAAATGTCATTTTGTACAACTTTGAATTTACCCCAAGAGCTGAGAGAAAACTTGCTCCTATACTTCAATCTCAGTTTCTTCTATAGTCCAACTTTGTTTCTCTACCATCAAGCTTCTCCTTTGTTGCTGCTCCAAGCCCCGTCCAAGCTGACCTTGAATACTTTCAGGGATGGGACACCCACAACTTCTCTGGGCAACCTGTTCCAGTGTTCCAGCACTCCCACAGTAAAAAAGGCCTTCCTTTCATCTAATATGTGTAGGAAATCATAAATCTAGGCATAGAAACTTGGAGTGCAGATTTGAAATTCTTTTGATTTGAAGCACATTTTATATGAATACTGACTTACTGATGACTAAAAGATGTTGATGGGCATTTGAGCTGACAAGTTTTGAAAAAGGGCACGGAAATTAAAATTGAAACCACTAAAATTAAAAACTTCTTCCCATTGTCTTTTTCCTCTCCTATTCAAAATTGCATATGTCAGATATCAGTGCTTCATGCAAACCTCTCAGATGCTCTCAGAGAAGAAGCTTTTCTTTCAGACTAAGTTGCGGTTGACGTAGAACACTAGCAGGAGTGAAAGTTTTTCTGGGCATCGGGGCAGCACCTTCTCCTTGGATTTGTGTGCAGAAAGCATTTTATCCAAACTGGAAAATAGACCCAACTCTGTTCTATTCATCATTCTTACTGCACCAGGCCTGAAGATGCTGTGAAAAGTAGCCTGTGGACCTTGAAGATAGCGCATGTGAAACAGATGAGAGGTGATGGAGAAGTTGAGAGAAGAAAGAGCATATGGCCCAGTACGGACACCAGAAAGTATTTCTTCATGTGATCATGGCAGATTGCAGGAGCCACTTGGTACTATCAAACCAGCCCGACTTGGCACTGGTGCCACCTTGGGTCTGGGAACCATCCTGCGTATCGTGGATTTTCAGGAGCCAGCAAGACACTCCCAGCCACAGGCCCCCAAACACAAACCTCGGCCCTTTTCCCTGGCAAAGAAAAGTCACCTGCCCTGCTTCTGGATGGCAGATTGCAGGAGCAACTTGGTACTATCAAACCAGCCCGACTTGGCAATGTTGCAACCTTGGGACTGAGAAACATCCTGCGTATCGTGGATTTTCAGGAGCCAGCCGGCCTCTCCCAGCCACAGGCCCCCAAACACAATCCATGGCCCTTTTCCCTGGCAAACAACACTCACCTGCCCCGCTTCTCGATGGCAGATTGCAGGAGTCCCTGGGTAATTTCAATCCAGCCCGACTTGGCGGCGTTTCCACCTTGCGTCTGGGAATCATCCTGCATATCAAAGAATTTCAGGAGCCAGCTGGCACTCTCAGTCACAGGCCCTTAAACACAGACCTCGGCCCTCTTACCTGGCCAAAAAAACTCACCTGCCCCGCTTCTGCATGGCAGATTGCAGGAGCCACTTGGTAATATCAAACCAGCCCGACTTGGCGGCGTTTCCACCTTGCGTCTGGGAATCATCCTGCATATCAAAGAATTTCAGGAGCCAGCCGGCACTCTCAGTCACAGGCCCCCAAACACAAACCATGGCCCTTTTCCCTTGCAAACAAAACTCACCTGCCCCGCTTCTGCATGGCAGATTGCAGCAGCCACTTAGTGCTACCAAACCAGCCCGAATTGGCACTGTGTTGAAAGCGAAGGGAAGCCAACCCACCTTGTCGTTTATCAGCATTGACTCCAATTTATTGATTAAATCAGCCACTTTATATAACCGTGTTAATTAACTTCATGCATATTGCAAAATCCAAGCTCACTCTAGGTTAACAGAGAAAACTCTAACCCCTCCTTTTGTTTTACCATACCCATGATTGTTTCTTGAAAACAGGACCAGCGTTCCCACTGTGATATGAAAGTCAAGTATTGGAGAGTGCTTTTGTTACTTCTTTAGAAGGTTAGAATATGCCGAAAAGATGCTAGCTGGGGACTTGCAATTAATGAATTATTTGCTGTAAGTAGGTCAAATGACATGAGCTTTCAAAAAGGAAAAGTAGTCTTATTCCACCTGCCAATTCTAAAGTAGATTAATAAGCCTTAAGCAGAAGATGGATGTGAAGAGGGATATGACATGAAAGGTTAAGCAACACTGCTGACAGCAAAAGGCTTACCTGCTGCAGATACAGGAGACAAAATACTATTTTGACACAAACATTGCTATTCAGACGACAGTAAAATTCTGAGTGACAGCAAAATTTACTCAGTCATCATGACAGTAAAATTTGCTCCCATCAAAATGTGCTCATCAATTCTTAGTGTAAGCTAAGCACCTTAAGCAAAGGGTAGTTCAAGCCTAACTGGTATTTGATGGCAAAAAAGGCAACTTGGCCTGCGTTTCTCACTTCTACTCCATTCAAAAGCTTACTCTGTCTCAGATTCCTTTGGTGGGATACCAACGCAAGCCGCCAAACTGCACGAAAATGATGATTTAAAGAAAGATAGATGAGAAAAATGGAATAATGGTTCATGTTCTTTTCCTTCCAACTGCTTTGTTTGCCCTTTTAATTTTTTGAAGTCCTTTCTGGTGTCACCATGGTTGCACTGCAGCAAGTGTTGGGCTGTAAGCTGTCCATATTGCCAGCTTCTGGACTGCCTTCAGAAAACTTCCCACTGGTTTTGTCTAGAAATCACAAGCAGTAGAGATGACAAAGACTGCAGAAACCTTCTCATCTCCTTCTAGAGCAAGACCATGTCTTTCAGCCACTCTTAACTAGACAACTTTCATCAGTCATGAGGGAGTCTCATGTTCAAGAGCTAAGCAGTGGTGACAGCTGTAAATGACAAAAAGCAGACTGAAATTCTCTTGGGACTCCAGCAGAGAGCAATGAAGGAGGTTGAATTCACCTTCTTGGGAAGTTCTAAAATGCACGTTCACTTGAGCACAGGAGCTAAGCCATCGTAACCTTTGTTGAGTACGTCTGCGTAGACAGACATATTTAGACCATGTTATTTAAGCCATGTTATCATCTCTAGCTGCTAAGCTGCACTTCTTGCAAAGTATCTGCAACGTATTTTACAGGGTGGGCTTCTATGTGTAATCCCTGAGTAATATTGCAAAGAGAAGTACTTGGGGTGTGGGGTGGGGGGGGGAGCCACAACTCTTAGGTTTTTCAAATCATGGTTCCATTTGAAAGTCAAAAAAGATGTCAAACCTTTCTTTCCTAGACCTATTACCAGCACAAACTGTACCAGAATTTATGACCTGTAACTGTACCGTGGACGCTCTTTCTCTGGACTATTCCTTAAGAAACAAAGTCCTCACTAGAAATAAAACAAAATTAGCCAAGTATTGGCCTGGATTAGTTCCAAGGCTCTGTACTAAAGGCCAAACACGTGTAATAATAGTAACGAGTGGACTAAAAGTTAAATCAATAGAGCATGACTCAGTTCAAAGACATCTTGTGTCCTAATGTTCTCACAGAAGACTGTAAAAACCTGTCTATTTTTGTGGGTTTCTTTTATCCATTTAGCTGTACCTTCTACTTCTCTCCACTGTCTGAGAACATTGATGATAAGGTTGGATGACCTCATGTCAACTTGTAGAAGTAAAGAAAGAGAAGCCAGTAAAGAAAGGCAAATTTGTTAATTGCAGGTGGAAAGAGGGAGGCCAACAAAAGAAAACAAAAGAACAGTACTAATGAAATGCTCCCCTGTCTTCTGTGAAAAGTAAAGGCACAGACAAGAAAGAACAAGTGCAAAATTCTCACTAGAGAAACGCACTTGATCTGACTCAAGTATTTTGCGGTACATTTCTTGCTGTTTTCTCATGCCAAACATATTAACCATTGAAGGTGTCCCTTTCCTCTCTCTGGAATACAGCTAGGAAGATGGCTGTGTCATTGCTGACAAGCTGCCATTCTCAGAGGTGTCCAGCTGAAAGTCCTAGATCAATTGATTTGCTCTGTCACTTTGATATGGCATGACTTACAGTTTCAGCACCTGAACTTGCCAGCCCTACAATTCTTTGCCCCTTGAATGCTTAGATAGGCTCCTTGGCAACTGGCATTTGTAAGGACTTGAAACTATGCAGAATTTGCACCGTGAGATGATGCCAAATGAGTCACACCGGTAGATTAACTGGGGCATGCAAGGCAGAGAGAGGGAAATGAGAGCACAAGAAGAGAGTACACAAGAAGAGAGTACAATCTCCTTTTTTCTGAAACACTGAAGAGATCAAAGTGAACACAAATCCTCCTAGGGGTAGTTCTTGCAAAAGACTAAGAGTTCTTTTTGTGTTCACAGGCCTGGAATACTTAGCTTTGGATGACGGCAAAATGCAGATGACAAAACGAGGCCTTGAAGTCACATCCAGTATGAAGCAGTAGGAAAGAGGAAAGCAGCTGAGAGCGTCAACCCTGCTAAGTAGTCTCAGTATTCTTCTTGACATGAGCAGAAATTTGAAATGAGTCTCTGAAAATGACAAAGGAGGCAGAAGAAAAGGGAGCGATGACTCCTCTGGCATAGTGCTTCCTAACAGGGATCTTCAAAATGTCAAGGTTGTATCATCCTTTCAACTGAAGGAAGGTATGAAAACAACAGGAAGGAAATGGCATCCAATACTCTGGGCAGTGTACTTCTAGACAGAAAGGCCACTGATGGAAAACCAACTAAACTGGCACCAATGCAGCAGCATTGTACTAAAGCCAGAAACGTCCAGCGCTTTGTTCTCTGCCATTCCATTCAGATGCACACAGCAGCTCTGCAACATTCCTACTGATCATCTCCTTGGCAAAGTGGGAGTGAGGGTCCGTGGTGATGCAGAGTCCCCAGGCAGATGCAAAGGAGAGCTGCTTTCTTGCAAAAACCAGGCTTTTGAAACACTCAGGCCTTTCTCATTTCCATAGCTTTAAGCCATAACAAACACAATTCAACCAACCACCATGCACCACGCTGTGAACACACGACGCTTCTAGAACTTGTTGATCTACCTCGAAGTCAGCTGCCTCACCTTGCCACAGTCCTTTTCTACTTAGCCAAAGTAATGGGCCTCAGCCCAAGGCCTTCCTTTTGTAAGCTTCTAGCTCTATGCAGCAGCAAACCACTACTTTCTTCTGTGCCAAGACTTTAGGTAGACGATTTGCATCTGCCCTCCTTCCAGTGAAACCTAATGGCGAGAGAAAAGCCTCTCAGAGATGTTCAGTCATTCCATTTTCTAGACAGGCCAAATCCAAAGAAAAGCAAGCTATGGCATTGTGTACTTGCTCTTACAAAACACCTGCTGCCCTCTGACAATCAACTAGCAGAAAACCAGCCAAACTGAGACTTGAGGAAAACAACCCTTGGAAGGGAATAATGATGTGATCAATCAAGACAACACTTTTCCAGGCTACCGAGATACTGGAAATGTCAGCAAAGGCTTGAGAGCAAAGGCTGAACTAATGGGAAAAGGGTAAAAGAATCCCAAGAAAAACATGACCAAAGGTTAAAACAATTCCAAGAAGAACATAGGCAACTAACCTGTTGAAGCCTTCAGAAAAACAGTGGCCGCTGATTTACATAGGCCATTCAAGTTAATTGACCCGTGCACCTTCCACTCCTTTTTCGGCACCATATGGAGTGAATTGAGACCATGGAATCACAATTCCTTGGATTCTGTTCTTAACTTCAGGAGAGAAGTACAGCAGCTGAAGTACCTGTTACTGATGTGATACCCAGGAACACCGAGTTGACACATTTCTTTCTTGGCCAATCACAACAAGCAAGGCTAAGAGGATAAGGCTGGCTTATTTCCATGACACTTTTCTTGTTTTACAGCCTGCTCTGATTCCGGTCAAACTTTTTCATTAGCTTCTCTCTAAAAGGAGAAAGTCCAATTCAACGTCCCGCCCTACTGCTGCAAGTACACCATTTGGTTTGTGGAGCCGAAAAAATTGAATTGGAAGGTACGGAGGCCCCGGAGCTAAGAGGCGCTCGGGGCTTCTTTCAGCAGAAGCCGCGCTAAGGAGAGCACTGTGAGCGGTACAATCGTCTTTGCGCGAAGAAGCCGCTTCTTCGGCTCCGGGAGCCGGAGAGAGCGGCAGCATCGGAAAGGTGAAGAAGGAAGCTGTACAACACTGGGATTGTGTGCGCAACTTGCCAACTGATAGAAAACAGTACCTTACACTTTCCTGACGTTTCCAATCACATGAACATGTAGTGGAAAAGCTTTTTGCTAAGATGTAGACGACAAGAGAGGCTAAACAGTGGATGAGAGCTAATGACACCCATCTCTAAAAAAGGCAATTAGGAGGACTCGGAATAGTACAAACCATCCAGCCTCCTTTTTATCCCCAGGAAGTTGATGAAGCAGCTCTTCCTGGAAAACCTTGCCAGGCACATGCAAGACGACAAAATAATGTAGTTAGCATGATTTTTCAGGGGAATTTCATGCTGAACATCACTTTAAACTCCTCTGATGAATCAACTTGACTGGTAGATGAAGGGAATATTTTCTGCCTGGGCTTCAGGGAGGTTTTTGACATATCTCTACATGGCAGCACGCATCCATATGGAAGCAATAGTGCAAAGGGGAGGGAACCAGTGTCTTTTCAGTGATGCTGAGTGAAAAAACAAGAGGCAGTGGGCACTCTCTGAAATACAGGAGATTGCCATTGACCATCAGCAAATGATTCTTTACTGTGAGGGTGACTGAACCACGGCACAGACTGCCCAGAAAGATTGTGGAGCCTGGATCTTTGAAGACATTCAAAGTACACCCAGATAGACTCCTGGGCAAGAGGCTCTAGGTATCCTGGTTTAGGCAGGGGGATTGGGCCTGGTTAGCCCCACCAACCCCTTCCACTCTCATTCATTCTGTGCTAGTGAATTCTCTTCAAGATGCATTTCAAGCACTTGCATGACAAAGTTCTGTGAAGACAGAGATCCAAATGGACACGGCATCTAAGTTCCTTAAGCAGTGTTCAAGAAGAATGTAAAACTCTGGGACGAGTGTCTCTTCCCTAACTGAATCCCTTTCATGGGAAAATTCCCAGCTCTAGAAAGATCTTCTGATACGCATGCTTAAGACTGACACTGGCTGAGCAAATTTCTCCCTATGTGTATCCAAGACCAGTTAGGATCTTCACCCAAAGTGCTGTCAACATAGTCACAGAATGTCTCTTGTTAAGAAGTGACAACTTCCATCAGCATGGCAACTATTGGTCCACCAAATGGATGAATGGATGGGAATTATCTACTTGGGTTAAAAACAAAAAGAAAGAGTTGGTCTTTATTTATCAATTTCATTGCAATATTATAAGGGAAGAAAAAGACCTAAGTCCTTGACTTTCTTAACTCGAGGAAAGATTTTAAGAATTCCTTGTAAAAATGTATGATCACAATCAGACTATTGAAACCATTTGAGTTGGGAAAAGAGTTCACAAATTGTCTAGAGAGTGGCAAAGAAGCCAAGAAAAATAGGAAAGAAACAAAAAGAGAGCAGAAGCGTCAGCTTCATTGTACAAGCTCGTTCTAGAAGTGGTCTGCTGGGAAAAGGAAGCCCCAGTTGAATTTCCAATGTATTCCTGCGCTTGATTCAGTAACCGGTCAATGTAAAAACCAATCCTTTTGTACAACTTCTTCCAGCAACAAAAACTCCAACAGGTTGACACTACCATCATGCCTGTTCCAGACATATTTCCAAGAGAAATGATGATTTTCTTGAAAACCTACTTGCATAAAAGTTGCAAGATGGTGGAGGGATTCCCACATCCTCCTTCCTCCATCTGGCTTGAAAGTAGATTTGATAAAATATGCAACAAAGCACATGATTTATAAGGTAGAGTCAAATGGATGATTTGGGAATTGATCTCTTGTTGATAGGAAACTTCATATCCACTCTGTGTGACCTTTCTAAAACAAAATGTGGAGCTGAGGCATGAATCTGCCACAACAATTGTAAAGCAAACATACACACTCCCCTTCACATGCCCCCCCTTCCACACACACCTAGGCACACACAGAGATCAGCATAGCAGATCATGAACACCTTGGAAAAGACTGAAATGCTCAATGCCTCTCTTGATGGGCAAAAGAGCTGGTGCAGTAATTCAAATGCCTGGTACAGAATTTCTGTTTCATATTTAGCTCCTATTTAAAACACAGCTTTTCATTTCATTCTATTTACAGAATATTTTCATGTCATTTGCTTCTTTGAAATTACTTAGTTCTCACCTCTTGTATGTCTAGGAATATTTTCTTCCAAAAATAGAAAAAAATAGATGATATCTTTTCAGCAGAAAACATTGGTTGATACAATTTTAAACCATCATGATATGGAAGAATTGTTCTGTCCCTCTCAAAGGTGGAAGAAGCATTTGGATCACAGATCATCTACAATGAAATACTTGACATGTTTAAGATGCTTTCAATCAATTTTGATCGTCAATTGCTTCTTCGTTGTAAACAGTAATTTTTCAGTGAAGGGAAAGTGTGTGTGCTATATCTACATGATGTGGTCAAACCCAGTTCCTACTAATGGCCAGGCTGAACTCCAGTAAATAATGTCCCGAATGATATTTTGCCGCCTTCTTTGGCACTTCATGAAATCTTACCATGATGAAGTGCTGAAACACAGAGATTTTCTCTTAGAGAGTGTCTCCTGTTGTAACCCGTCCCATGGATTTTATGCTGTAATTCTTATCTCTTTTAAAATTTGCTATCTTCTGTACAGTTTTCATGAACCTTTCTGTTACAGTAGTGAAAATCACAGATAAATGTCATTTTGTACAACTTTGAATTTACCCCAAGAGCTGAGAGAAAACTTGCTCCTATACTTCAATCTCAGTTTCTTCTATAGTCCAACTTTGTTTCTCTACCATCAAGCTTCTCCTTTGTTGCTGCTCCAAGCCCCGTCCAAGCTGACCTTGAATACTTTCAGGGATGGGACACCCACAACTTCTCTGGGCAACCTGTTCCAGTGTTCCAGCACTCCCACAGTAAAAAAGGCCTTCCTTTCATCTAATATGTGTAGGAAATCATAAATCTAGGCATAGAAACTTGGAGTGCAGATTTGAAATTCTTTTGATTTGAAGCACATTTTATATGAATACTGACTTACTGATGACTAAAAGATGTTGATGGGCATTTGAGCTGACAAGTTTTGAAAAAGGGCACGGAAATTAAAATTGAAACCACTAAAATTAAAAACTTCTTCCCATTGTCTTTTTCCTCTCCTATTCAAAATTGCATATGTCAGATATCAGTGCTTCATGCAAACCTCTCAGATGCTCTCAGAGAAGAAGCTTTTCTTTCAGACTAAGTTGCGGTTGACGTAGAACACTAGCAGGAGTGAAAGTTTTTCTGGGCATCGGGGCAGCACCTTCTCCTTGGATTTGTGTGCAGAAAGCATTTTATCCAAACTGGAAAATAGACCCAACTCTGTTCTATTCATCATTCTTACTGCACCAGGCCTGAAGATGCTGTGAAAAGTAGCCTGTGGACCTTGAAGATAGCGCATGTGAAACAGATGAGAGGTGATGGAGAAGTTGAGAGAAGAAAGAGCATATGGCCCAGTACGGACACCAGAAAGTATTTCTTCATGTGATCATGGCAGATTGCAGGAGCCACTTGGTACTATCAAACCAGCCCGACTTGGCACTGGTGCCACCTTGGGTCTGGGAACCATCCTGCGTATCGTGGATTTTCAGGAGCCAGCAAGACACTCCCAGCCACAGGCCCCCAAACACAAACCTCGGCCCTTTTCCCTGGCAAAGAAAAGTCACCTGCCCTGCTTCTGGATGGCAGATTGCAGGAGCAACTTGGTACTATCAAACCAGCCCGACTTGGCAATGTTGCAACCTTGGGTCTGAGAAACATCCTGCGTATCGTGGATTTTCAGGAGCCAGCCGGCCTCTCCCAGCCACAGGCCCCCAAACACAATCCATGGCCCTTTTCCCTGGCAAACAACACTCACCTGCCCTGCTTCTCGATGGCAGATTGCAGGAGTCCCTGGGTAATTTCAATCCAGCCCGACTTGGCGGCGTTTCCACCTTGCGTCTGGGAATCATCCTGCATATCAAAGAATTTCAGGAGCCAGCTGGCACTCTCAGTCACAGGCCCTTAAACACAGACCTCGGCCCTCTTACCTGGCCAAAAAAACTCACCTGCCCCGCTTCTGCATGGCAGATTGCAGGAGCCACTTGGTAATATCAAACCAGCCCGACTTGGCGGCGTTTCCACCTTGCGTCTGGGAATCATCCTGCATATCAAAGAATTTCAGGAGCCAGCCGGCACTCTCAGTCACAGGCCCCCAAACACAAACCATGGCCCTTTTCCCTTGCAAACAAAACTCACCTGCCCCGCTTCTGCATGGCAGATTGCAGCAGCCACTTAGTGCTACCAAACCAGCCCGAATTGGCACTGTGTTGAAAGCGAAGGGAAGCCAACCCACCTTGTCGTTTATCAGCATTGACTCCAATTTATTGATTAAATCAGCCACTTTATATAACCGTGTTAATTAACTTCATGCATATTGCAAAATCCAAGCTCACTCTAGGTTAACAGAGAAAACTCTAACCCCTCCTTTTGTTTTACCATACCCATGATTGTTTCTTGAAAACAGGACCAGCGTTCCCACTGTGATATGAAAGTCAAGTATTGGAGAGTGCTTTTGTTACTTCTTTAGAAGGTTAGAATACGCCGAAAAGATGCTAGCTGGGGACTTGCAATTAATGAATTATTTGCTGTAAGTAGGTCAAATGACATGAGCTTTCAAAAAGGAAAAGTAGTCTTATTCCACCTGCCAATTCTAAAGTAGATTAATAAGCCTTAAGCAGAAGATGGATGTGAAGAGGGATATGACATGAAAGGTTAAGCAACACTGCTGACAGCAAAAGGCTTACCTGCTGCAGATACAGGAGACAAAATACTATTTTGACACAAACATTGCTATTCAGACGACAGTAAAATTCTGAGTGACAGCAAAATTTACTCAGTCATCATGACAGTAAAATTTGCTCCCATCAAAATGTGCTCATCAATTCTTAGTGTAAGCTAAGCACCTTAAGCAAAGGGTAGTTCAAGCCTAACTGGTATTTGATGGCAAAAAAGGCAACTTGGCCTGCGTTTCTCACTTCTACTCCATTCAAAAGCTTACTCTGTCTCAGATTCCTTTGGTGGGATACCAACGCAAGCCGCCAAACTGCACGAAAATGATGATTTAAAGAAAGATAGATGAGAAAAATGGAATAATGGTTCATGTTCTTTTCCTTCCAACTGCTTTGTTTGCCCTTTTAATTTTTTGAAGTCCTTTCTGGTGTCACCATGGTTGCACTGCAGCAAGTGTTGGGCTGTAAGCTGTCCATATTGCCAGCTTCTGGACTGCCTTCAGAAAACTTCCCACTGGTTTTGTCTAGAAATCACAAGCAGTAGAGATGACAAAGACTGCAGAAACCTCCTCATCTCCTTCTAGAGCAAGACCATGTCTTTCAGCCACTCTTAACTAGACAACTTTCATCAGTCATGAGGGAGTCTCATGTTCAAGAGCTAAGCAGTGGTGACAGCTGTAAATGACAAAAAGCAGACTGAAATTCTCTTGGGACTCCAGCAGAGAGCAATGAAGGAGGTTGAATTCACCTTCTTGGGAAGTTCTAAAATGCACGTTCACTTGAGCACAGGAGCTAAGCCATCGTAACCTTTGTTGAGTACGTCTGCGTAGACAGACATATTTAGACCATGTTATTTAAGCCACGTTATCATCTCTAGCTGCTAAGCTGCACTTCTTGCAAAGTATCTGCAACGTATTTTACAGGGTGGGCTTCTATGTGTAATCCCTGAGTAATATTGCAAAGAGAAGTACTTGGGGTGTGGGGTGGGGGGGGGAGCCGCAACTCTTAGGTTTTTCAAATCATGGTTCCATTTGAAAGTCAAAAAAGATGTCAAACCTTTCTTTCCTAGACCTATTACCAGCACAAACTGTACCAGAATTTATGACCTGTAACTGTACCGTGGACGCTCTTTCTCTGGACTATTCCTTAAGAAACAAAGTCCTCACTAGAAATAAAACAAAATTAGCCAAGTATTGGCCTGGATTAGTTCCAAGGCTCTGTACTAAAGGCCAAACACGTGTAATAATAGTAACGAGTGGACTAAAAGTTAAATCAATAGAGCATGACTCAGTTCAAAGACATCTTGTGTCCTAATGTTCTCACAGAAGACTGTAAAAACCTGTCTATTTTTGTGGGTTTCTTTTATCCATTTAGCTGTACCTTCTACTTCTCTCCACTGTCTGAGAACATTGATGATAAGGTTGGATGACCTCATGTCAACTTGTAGAAGTAAAGAAAGAGAAGCCAGTAAAGAAAGGCAAATTTGTTAATTGCAGGTGGAAAGAGGGAGGCCAACAAAAGAAAACAAAAGAACAGTACTAATGAAATGCTCCCCTGTCTTCTGTGAAAAGTAAAGGCACAGACAAGAAAGAACAAGTGCAAAATTCTCACTAGAGAAACGCACTTGATCTGACTCAAGTGTTTTGCGGTACATTTCTTGCTGTTTTCTCATGCCAAACATATTAACCATTGAAGGTGTCCCTTTCCTCTCTCTGGAATACAGCTAGGAAGATGGCTGTGTCATTGCTGACAAGCTGCCATTCTCAGAGGTGTCCAGCTGAAAGTCCTAGATCAATTGATTTGCTCTGTCACTTTGATATGGCATGACTTACAGTTTCAGCACCTGAACTTGCCAGCCCTACAATTCTTTGCCCCTTGAATGCTTAGATAGGCTCCTTGGCAACTGGCATTTGTAAGGACTTGAAACTATGCAGAATTTGCACCATGAGATGATGCCAAATGAGTCACACCGGTAGATTAACTGGGGCATGCAAGGCAGAGAGAGGGAAATGAGAGCACAAGAAGAGAGTACACAAGAAGAGAGTACAATCTCCTTTTTTCTGAAACACTGAAGAGATCAAAGTGAACACAAATCCTCCTAGGGGTAGTTCTTGCAAAAGACTAAGAGTTCTTTTTGTGTTCACAGGCCTGGAATACTTAGGTTTGGATGACGGCAAAATGCAGATGACAAAACGAGGCCTTGAAGTCACATCCAGTATGAAGCAGTAGGAAAGAGGAAAGCAGCTGAGAGCGTCAACCCTGCTAAGTAGTCTCAGTATTCTTCTTGACATGAGCAGAAATTTGAAATGAGTCTCTGAAAATGACAAAGGAGGCAGAAGAAAAGGGAGCGATGACTCCTCTGGCATAGTGCTTCCTAACAGGGATCTTCAAAATGTCAAGGTTGTATCATCCTTTCAACTGAAGGAAGGTATGAAAACAACAGGAAGGAAATGGCATCCAATACTCTGGGCAGTGTACTTCTAGACAGAAAGGCCACTGATGGAAAACCAACTAAACTGGCACCAATGCAGCAGCATTGTACTAAAGCCAGAAACGTCCAGCGCTTTGTTCTCTGCCATTCCATTCAGATGCACACAGCAGCTCTGCAACATTCCTACTGATCATCTCCTTGGCAAAGTGGGAGTGAGGGTCCGTGGTGATGCAGAGTCCCCAGGCAGATGCAAAGGAGAGCTGCTTTCTTGCAAAAACCAGGCTTTTGAAACACTCAGGCCTTTCTCATTTCCATAGCTTTAAGCCATAACAAACACAATTCAACCAACCACCATGCACCACGCTGTGAACACACGACGCTTCTAGAACTTGTTGATCTACCTCGAAGTCAGCTGCCTCACCTTGCCACAGTCCTTTTCTACTTAGCCAAAGTAATGGGCCTCAGCCCAAGGCCTTCCTTTTGTAAGCTTCTAGCTCTATGCAGCAGCAAACCACTACTTTCTTCTGTGCCAAGACTTTAGGTAGACGATTTGCATCTGCCCTCCTTCCAGTGAAACCTAATGGCGAGAGAAAAGCCTCTCAGAGATGTTCAGTCATTCCATTTTCTAGACAGGCCAAATCCAAAGAAAAGCAAGCTATGGCATTGTGTACTTGCTCTTACAAAACACCTGCTGCCCTCTGACAATCAACTAGCAGAAAACCAGCCAAACTGAGACTTGAGGAAAACAACCCTTGGAAGGGAATAATGATGTGATCAATCAAGACAACACTTTTCCAGGCTACCGAGATACTGGAAATGTCAGCAAAGGCTTGAGAGCAAAGGCTGAACTAATGGGAAAAGGGTAAAAGAATCCCAAGAAAAACATGACCAAAGGTTAAAACAATTCCAAGAAGAACATAGGCAACTAACCTGTTGAAGCCTTCAGAAAAACAGTGGCCGCTGATTTACATAGGCCATTCAAGTTACTTGACCCGTGCACCTTCCACTCCTTTTTCGGCACCATATGGAGTGAATTGAGACCATGGAATCACAATTCCTTGGATTCTGTTCTTAACTTCAGGAGAGAAGTACAGCAGCTGAAGTACCTGTTACTGATGTGATACCCAGGAACACCGAGTTGACACATTTCTTTCTTGGCCAATCACAACAAGCAAGGCTAAGAGGATAAGGCTGGCTTATTACCATGACACTTTTCTTGTTTTACAGCCTGCTCTGATTCCGGTCAAACTTTTTCATTAGCTTCTCTCTAAAAGGAGAAAGTCCAATTCAACGTCCCGCCCTACTGCTGCAAGTACACCATTTGGTTTGTGGAGCCGAAAAAATTGAATTGGAAGGTACGGAGCCCCCGGAGCTAAGAGGCGCTCGGGGCTTCTTTCGGCAGAAGCCGCGCTAAGGAGAGCACTGTGAGCGGTACAATCGTCTTTGCGCGAAGAAGCCGCTTCTTCGGCTCCGGGAGCCGGAGAGAGCGGCAGCATCGGAAAGGTGAAGAAGGAAGCTGTACAACACTGGGATTGTGTGCGCAACTTGCCAACTGATAGAAAACAGTACCTTACACTTTCCTGACGTTTCCAATCACATGAACATGTAGTGGAAAAGCTTTTTGCTAAGATGTAGACGACAAGAGAGGCTAAAGAGTGGATGAGAGCTAATGACACCCATCTCTAAAAAAGGCAATTAGGAGGACTCGGAATAGTACAAACCATCCAGCCTCCTTTTTATCCCCAGGAAGTTGATGAAGCAGCTCTTCCTGGAAAACCTTGCCAGGCACATGCAAGACGACAAAATAATGTAGTTAGCATGATTTTTCAGGGGAATTTCATGCTGAACATCACTTTAAACTCCTCTGATGAATCAACTTGACTGGTAGATGAAGGGAATATTTTCTGCCTGGGCTTCAGGGAGGTTTTTGACATATCTCTACATGGCAGCACGCATCCATATGGAAGCAATAGTGCAAAGGGGAGGGAACCAGTGTCTTTTCAGTGATGCTGAGTGAAAAAACAAGAGGCAGTGGGCACTCTCTGAAATACAGGAGATTGCCATTGACCATCAGCAAATGATTCTTTACTGTGAGGGTGACTGAACCACGGCACAGACTGCCCAGAAAGATTGTGGAGCCTGGATCTTTGAAGACATTCAAAGTACACCCAGATAGACTCCTGGGCAAGAGGCTCTGAGTATCCTGGTTTAGGCAGGGGGATTGGGCCTGGTTAGCCCCACCAACCCCTTCCACTCTCATTCATTCTGTGCTAGTGAATTCTCTTCAAGATGCATTTCAAGCACTTGCATGACAAAGTTCTGTGAAGACAGAGATCCAAATGGACACGGCATCTAAGTTCCTTAAGCAGTGTTCAAGAAGAATGTAAAACTCTGGGACGAGTGTCTCTTCCCTAACTGAATCCCTTTCATGGGAAAATTCCCAGCTCTAGAAAGATCTTCTGATACGCATGCTTAAGACTGACACTGGCTGAGCAAATTTCTCCCTATGTGTATCCAAGACCAGTTAGGATCTTCACCCAAACTGCTGTCAACATAGTCACAGAATGTCTCTTGTTAAGAAGTGACAACTTCCATCAGCATGGCAACTATTGGTCCACAAAATGGATGAATGGATGGGAATTATCTGCTTGGGTTAAAAACAAAAAGAAAGAGTTGGTCTTTATTTATCAATTTCATTGCAATATTATAAGGGAAGAAAAAGACCTAAGTCCTTGACTTTCTTAACTCGAGGAAAGATTTTAAGAATTCCTTGTAAAAATGTATGATCACAATCAGACTATTGAAACCATTTGAGTTGGGAAAAGAGTTCACAAATTGTCTAGAGAGTGGCAAAGAAGCCAAGAAAAATAGGAAAGAAACAAAAAGAGAGCAGAAGCGTCAGCTTCATTGTACAAGCTCGTTCTAGAAGTGGTCTGCTAGGAAAAGGAAGCCCCAGTTGAATTTCCAATGTATTCCTGCGCTTGATTCAGTAACCGGTCAATGTAAAAACCAATCCTTTTGTACAACTTCTTCCAGCAACAAAAACTCCAACAGGTTGACACTACCATCATGCCTGTTCCAGACATATTTCCAAGAGAAATGATGATTTTCTTGAAAACCTACTTGCATAAAAGTTGCAAGATGGTGGAGGGATTCCCACATCCTCCTTCCTCCATCTGGCTTGAAAGTAGATTTGATAAAATATGCAACAAAGCACATGATTTATAAGGTAGAGTCAAATGGATGATTTGGGAATTGATCTCTTGTTGATAGGAAACTTCATATCCACTCTGTGTGACCTTTCTAAAACAAAATGTGGAGCTGAGGCATGAATCTGCCACAACAATTGTAAAGCAAACATACACACTCCCCTTCACATGCCCCCCCTTCCACACACACCTAGGCACACACAGAGATCAGCATAGCAGATCATGAACACCTTGGAAAAGACTGAAATGCTCAATGCCTCTCTTGATGGGCAAAAGAGCTGGTGCAGTAATTCAAATGCCTGGTACAGAATTTCTGTTTCATATTTAGCTCCTATTTAAAACACAGCTTTTCATTTCATTCTATTTACAGAATATTTTCATGTCATTTGCTTCTTTGAAATTACTTAGTTCTCACCTCTTGTATGTCTAGGAATATTTTCTTCCAAAAATAGAAAAAAATAGATGATATCTTTTCAGCAGAAAACATTGGTTGATACAATTTTAAACCATCATGATATGGAAGAATTGTTCTGTCCCTCTCAAAGGTGGAAGAAGCATTTGGATCACAGATCATCTACAATGAAATACTTGACATGTTTAAGATGCTTTCAATCAATTTTGATCGTCAATTGCTTCTTCGTTGTAAACAGTAATTTTTCAGTGAAGGGAAAGTGTGTGTGCTATATCTACATGATGTGGTCAAACCCAGTTCCTACTAATGGCCAGGCTGAACTCCAGTAAATAATGTCCCGAATGATATTTTGCCGCCTTCTTTGGCACTTCATGAAATCTTACCATGATGAAGTGCTGAAACACAGAGATTTTCTCTTAGAGAGTGTCTCCTGTTGTAACCCGTCCCATGGATTTTATGCTGTAATTCTTATCTCTTTTAAAATTTGCTATCTTCTGTACAGTTTTCATGAACCTTTCTGTTACAGTAGTGAAAATCACAGATAAATGTCATTTTGTACAACTTTGAATTTACCCCAAGAGCTGAGAGAAAACTTGCTCCTATACTTCAATCTCAGTTTCTTCTATAGTCCAACTTTGTTTCTCTACCATCAAGCTTCTCCTTTGTTGCTGCTCCAAGCCCCGTCCAAGCTGACCTTGAATACTTTCAGGGATGGGACACCCACAACTTCTCTGGGCAACCTGTTCCAGTGTTCCAGCACTCCCACAGTAAAAAAGGCCTTCCTTTCATCTAATATGTGTAGGAAATCATAAATCTAGGCATAGAAACTTGGAGTGCAGATTTGAAATTCTTTTGATTTGAAGCACATTTTATATGAATACTGACTTACTGATGACTAAAAGATGTTGATGGGCATTTGAGCTGACAAGTTTTGAAAAAGTGCACGGAAATTAAAATTGAAACCACTAAAATTAAAAACTTCTTCCCATTGTCTTTTTCCTCTCCTATTCAAAATTGCATATGTCAGATATCAGTGCTTCATGCAAACCTCTCAGATGCTCTCAGAGAAGAAGCTTTTCTTTCAGACTAAGTTGCGGTTGACGTAGAACACTAGCAGGAGTGAAAGTTTTTCTGGGCATCGGGGCAGCACCTTCTCCTTGGATTTGTGTGCAGAAAGCATTTTATCCAAACTGGAAAATAGACCCAACTCTGTTCTATTCATCATTCTTACTGCACCAGGCCTGAAGATGCTGTGAAAAGTAGCCTGTGGACCTTGAAGATAGCGCATGTGAAACAGATGAGAGGTGATGGAGAAGTTGAGAGAAGAAAGAGCATATGGCCCAGTACGGACACCAGAAAGTATTTCTTCATGTGATCATGGCAGATTGCAGGAGCCACTTGGTAATATCAAACCAGCCCGACTTGGCACTGGTGCCACCTTGGGTCTGGGAACCATCCTGCGTATCGTGGATTTTCAGGAGCCAGCAAGACACTCTTGGCCACAGGCCCCCAAACACAAACCTCGGCCCTTTTCCCTGGCAAAGAAAAGTCACCTGCCCTGCTTCTGGATGGCAGATTGCAGGAGCAACTTGGTACTATCAAACCAGCCCGACTTGGCAATGTTGCAACCTTGGGTCTGAGAAACATCCTGCGTATCGTGGATTTTCAGGAGCCAGCCGGCCTCTCCCAGCCACAGGCCCCCAAACAAAATCCATGGCCCTTTTCCCTGGCAAACAACACTCACCTGCCCCGCTTCTCGATGGCAGATTGCAGGAGTCCCTGGGTAATTTCAATCCAGCCCGACTTGGCGGCGTTTCCACCTTGCGTCTGGGAATCATCCTGCATATCAAAGAATTTCAGGAGCCAGCCGGCACTCTCAGTCACAGGCCCTTAAACACAGACCTCGGCCCTCTTACCTGGCCAAAAAAACTCACCTGCCCCGCTTCTGCATGGCAGATTGCAGGAGCCACTTGGTAATATCAAACCAGCCCGACTTGGCACTGGTGCCACCTTGGGTCTGGGAACCATCCTGCGTATCGTGGATTTTCAGGAGCCAGCCGGCCACTCCCAGCCACAGGCCCCCAAACACAAACCTCGGCCCTTTTCCCTGGCAAAGAAAAGTCACCTGCCCTGCTTCTGGATGGCAGATTGCAGGAGCAACTTGGTACTATCAAACCAGCCCGACTTGGCAATGTTGCAACCTTGGGTCTGAGAAACATCCTGCGTATCGTGGATTTTCAGGAGCCAGCTGGCCTCTCCCAGCCACAGGCCCCCAAACACAATCCATGGCCCTTTTCCCTGGCAAACAACACTCACCTGCCCCGCTTCTCGATGGCAGATTGCAGGAGTCCCTGGGTAATTTCAATCCAGCCCGACTTGGCGGCGTTTCCACCTTGCGTCTGGGAATCATCCTGCATATCAAAGAATTTCAGGAGCCAGCTGGCACTCTCAGTCACAGGCCCTTAAACACAGACCTCGGCCCTCTTACCTGGCCAAAAAAACTCACCTGCCCCGCTTCTGCATGGCAGATTGCAGGAGCCACTTGGTAATATCAAACCAGCCCGACTTGGCGGCGTTTCCACCTTGCGTCTGGGAATCATCCTGCATATCAAAGAATTTCAGGAGCCAGCCGGCACTCTCAGTCACAGGCCCCCAAACACAAACCATGGCCCTTTTCCCTTGCAAACAAAACTCACCTGCCCCGCTTCTGCATGGCAGATTGCAGCAGCCACTTAGTGCTACCAAACCAGCCCGAATTGGCACTGTGTTGAAAGCGAAGGGAAGCCAACCCACCTTGTCGTTTATCAGCATTGACTCCAATTTATTGATTAAATCAGCCACTTTATATAACCGTGTTAATTAACTTCATGCATATTGCAAAATCCAAGCTCACTCTAGGTTAACAGAGAAAACTCTAACCCCTCCTTTTGTTTTACCATACCCATGATTGTTTCTTGAAAACAGGACCAGCGTTCCCACTGTGATATGAAAGTCAAGTATTGGAGAGTGCTTTTGTTACTTCTTTAGAAGGTTAGAATATGCCGAAAAGATGCTAGCTGGGGACTTGCAATTAATGAATTATTTGCTGTAAGTAGGTCAAATGACATGAGCTTTCAAAAAGGAAAAGTAGTCTTATTCCACCTGCCAATTCTAAAGTAGATTAATAAGCCTTAAGCAGAAGATGGATGTGAAGAGGGATATGACATGAAAGGTTAAGCAACACTGCTGACAGCAAAAGGCTTACCTGCTGCAGATACAGGAGACAAAATACTATTTTGACACAAACATTGCTATTCAGACGACAGTAAAATTCTGAGTGACAGCAAAATTTACTCAGTCATCATGACAGTAAAATTTGCTCCCATCAAAATGTGCTCATCAATTCTTAGTGTAAGCTAAGCACCTTAAGCAAAGGGTAGTTCAAGCCTAACTGGTATTTGATGGCAAAAAAGGCAACTTGGCCTGCGTTTCTCACTTCTACTCCATTCAAAAGCTTACTCTGTCTCAGATTCCTTTGGTGGGATACCAACGCAAGCCGCCAAACTGCACGAAAATGATGATTTAAAGAAAGATAGATGAGAAAAATGGAATAATGGTTCATGTTCTTTTCCTTCCAACTGCTTTGTTTGCCCTTTTAATTTTTTGAAGTCCTTTCTGGTGTCACCATGGTTGCACTGCAGCAAGTGTTGGGCTGTAAGCTGTCCATATTGCCAGCTTCTGGACTGCCTTCAGAAAACTTCCCACTGGTTTTGTCTAGAAATCACAAGCAGTAGAGATGACAAAGACTGCAGAAACCTCCTCATCTCCTTCTAGAGCAAGACCATGTCTTTCAGCCACTCTTAACTAGACAACTTTCATCAGTCATGAGGGAGTCTCATGTTCAAGAGCTAAGCAGTGGTGACAGCTGTAAATGACAAAAAGCAGACTGAAATTCTCTTGGGACTCCAGCAGAGAGCAATGAAGGAGGTTGAATTCACCTTCTTGGGAAGTTCTAAAATGCACCTTCACTTGAGCACAGGAGCTAAGCCATCGTAACCTTTGTTGAGTACGTCTGCGTAGACAGACATATTTAGACCATGTTATTTAAGCCACGTTATCATCTCTAGCTGCTAAGCTGCACTTCTTGCAAAGTATCTGCAACGTATTTTACAGGGTGGGCTTCTATGTGTAATCCCTGAGTAATATTGCAAAGAGAAGTACTTGGGGTGTGGGGTGGGGGGGGGAGCCACAACTCTTAGGTTTTTCAAATCATGGTTCCATTTGAAAGTCAAAAAAGATGTCAAACCTTTCTTTCCTAGACCTATTACCAGCACAAACTGTACCAGAATTTATGACCTGTAACTGTACCGTGGACGCTCTTTCTCTGGACTATTCCTTAAGAAACAAAGTCCTCACTAGAAATAAAACAAAATTAGCCAAGTATTGGCCTGGATTAGTTCCAAGGCTCTGTACTAAAGGCCAAACACGTGTAATAATAGTAACGAGTGGACTAAAAGTTAAATCAATAGAGCATGACTCAGTTCAAAGACATCTTGTGTCCTAATGTTCTCACAGAAGACTGTAAAAACCTGTCTATTTTTGTGGGTTTCTTTTATCCATTTAGCTGTACCTTCTACTTCTCTCCACTGTCTGAGAACATTGATGATAAGGTTGGATGACCTCATGTCAACTTGTAGAAGTAAAGAAAGAGAAGCCAGTAAAGAAAGGCAAATTTGTTAATTGCAGGTGGAAAGAGGGAGGCCAACAAAAGAAAACAAAAGAACAGTACTAATGAAATGCTCCCCTGTCTTCTGTGAAAAGTAAAGGCACAGACAAGAAAGAACAAGTGCAAAATTCTCACTAGAGAAACGCACTTGATCTGACTCAAGTATTTTGCGGTACATTTCTTGCTGTTTTCTCATGCCAAACATATTAACCATTGAAGGTGTCCCTTTCCTCTCTCTGGAATACAGCTAGGAAGATGGCTGTGTCATTGCTGACAAGCAGCTATTCTCAGAGGTGTCCAGCTGAAAGTCCTAGATCAATTGATTTGCTCTGTCACTTTGATATGGCATGACTTACAGTTTCAGCACCTGAACTTGCCAGCCCTACAATTCTTTGCCCCTTGAATGCTTAGATAGGCTCCTTGGCAACTGGCATTTGTAAGGACTTGAAACTATGCAGAATTTGCACCGTGAGATGATGCCAAATGAGTCACACCGGTAGATTAACTGGGGCATGCAAGGCAGAGAGAGGGAAATGAGAGCACAAGAAGAGAGTACACAAGAAGAGAGTACAATCTCCTTTTTTCTGAAACACTGAAGAGATCAAAGTGAACACAAACCCTCCTAGGGGTAGTTCTTGCAAAAGACTAAGAGTTCTTTTTGTGTTCACAGGCCTGGAATACTTAGCTTTGGATGACGGCAAAATGCAGATGACAAAACGAGGCCTTGAAGTCACATCCAGTATGAAGCAGTAGGAAAGAGGAAAGCAGCTGAGAGCGTCAACCCTGCTAAGTAGTCTCAGTATTCTTCTTGACATGAGCAGAAATTTGAAATGAGTCTCTGAAAATGACAAAGGAGGCAGAAGAAAAGGGAGCGATGACTCCTCTGGCATAGTGCTTCCTAACAGGGATCTTCAAAATGTCAAGGTTGTATCATCCTTTCAACTGAAGGAAGGTATGAAAACAACAGGAAGGAAATGGCATCCAATACTCTGGGCAGTGTACTTCTAGACAGAAAGGCCACTGATGGAAAACCAACTAAACTGGCACCAATGCAGCAGCATTGTACTAAAGCCAGAAACGTCCAGCGCTTTGTTCTCTGCCATTCCATTCAGATGCACACAGCAGCTCTGCAACATTCCTACTGATCATCTCTGGCAAAGTGGGAGTGAGGGTCCGTGGTGATGCAGAGTCCCCAGGCAGATGCAAAGGAGAGCTGCTTTCTTGCAAAAACCAGGCTTTTGAAACACTCAGGCCTTTCTCATTTCCATAGCTTTAAGCCATAACAAACACAATTCAACCAACCACCATGCACCACGCTGTGAACACACGACGCTTCTAGAACTTGTTGATCTACCTCGAAGTCAGCTGCCTCACCTTGCCACAGTCCTTTTCTACTTAGCCAAAGTAATGGGCCTCAGCCCAAGGCCTTCCTTTTGTAAGCTTCTAGCTCTATGCAGCAGCAAACCACTACTTTCTTCTGTGCCAAGACTTTAGGTAGACGATTTGCATCTGCCCTCCTTCCAGTGAAACCTAATGGCGAGAGAAAAGCCTCTCAGAGATGTTCAGTCATTCCATTTCCTAGACAGGCCAAATCCAAAGAAAAGCAAGCTATGGCATTGTGTACTTGCTCTTACAAAACACCTGCTGCCCTCTGACAATCAACTAGCAGAAAACCAGCCAAACTGAGACTTGAGGAAAACAACCCTTGGAAGGGAATAATGATGTGATCAATCAAGACAACACTTTTCCAGGCTACCGAGATACTGGAAATGTCAGCAAAGGCTTGAGAGCAAAGGCTGAACTAATGGGAAAAGGGTAAAAGAATCCCAAGAAAAACATGACCAAAGGTTAAAACAATTCCAAGAAGAACATAGGCAACTAACCTGTTGAAGCCTTCAGAAAAACAGTGGCCGCTGATTTACATAGGCCATTCAAGTTAATTGACCCGTGCACCTTCCACTCCTTTTTCGGCACCATATGGAGTGAATTGAGACCATGGAATCACAATTCCTTGGATTCTGTTCTTAACTTCAGGAGAGAAGTACAGCAGCTGAAGTACCTGTTACTGATGTGATACCCAGGAACACCGAGTTGACACATTTCTTTCTTGGCCAATCACAACAAGCAAGGCTAAGAGGATAAGGCTGGCTTATTTCCATGACACTTTTCTTGTTTTACAGCCTGCTCTGATTCCGGTCAAACTTTTTCATTAGCTTCTCTCTAAAAGGAGAAAGTCCAATTCAACGTCCCGCCCTACTGCTGCAAGTACACCATTTGGTTTGTGGAGCCGAAAAAATTGAATTGGAAGGTACGGAGGCCCCGGAGCTAAGAGGCGCTCGGGGCTTCTTTCGGCAGAAGCCGCGCTAAGGAGAGCACTGTGAGCGGTACAATCGTCTTTGCGCGAAGAAGCCGCTTCTTCGGCTCCGGGAACCGGAGAGAGCGGCAGCATCGGAAAGGTGAAGAAGGAAGCTGTACAACACTGGGATTGTGTGCGCAACTTGCCAACTGATAGAAAACAGTACCTTACACTTTCCTGATGTTTCCAATCACATGAACATGTAGTGGAAAAGCTTTTTGCTAAGATGTAGACGACAAGAGAGGCTAAAGAGTGGATGAGAGCTAATGACACCCATCTCTAAAAAAGGCAATTAGGAGGACTCGGAACAGTACAAACCAGCCAGCCTCCTTTTTATCCCCAGGAAGTTGATGAAGCAGCTCTTCCTGGAAAACCTTGCCAGGCACATGCAAGACGACAAAATAATGTAGTTAGCATGATTTTTCAGGGGAATTTCATGCTGAACATCACTTTAAACTCCTCTGATGAATCAACTTGACTGGTAGATGAAGGGAATATTTTCTGCCTGGGCTTCAGGGAGGTTTTTGACATATCTCTACATGGCAGCACGCATCCATATGGAAGCAATAGTGCAAAGGGGAGGGAACCAGTGTCTTTTCAGTGATGCTGAGTGAAAAAACAAGAGGCAGTGGGCACTCTCTGAAATACAGGAGATTGCCATTGACCATCAGCAAATGATTCTTTACTGTGAGGGTGACTGAACCACGGCACAGACTGCCCAGAAAGATTGTGGAGCCTGGATCTTTGAAGACATTCAAAGTACACCCAGATAGACTCCTGGGCAAGAGGCTCTAGGTATCCTGGTTTAGGCAGGGGGATTGGGCCTGGTTAGCCCCACCAACCCCTTCCACTCTCATTCATTCTGTGCTAGTGAATTCTCTTCAAGATGCATTTCAAGCACTTGCATGACAAAGTTCTGTGAAGACAGAGATCCAAATGGACACGGCATCTAAGTTCCTTAAGCAGTGTCCAAGAAGAATGTAAAACTCTGGGACGAGTGTCTCTTCCCTAACTGAATCCCTTTCATGGGAAAATTCCCAGCTCTAGAAAGATCTTCTGATACGCATGCTTAAGACTGACACTGGCTGAGCAAATTTCTCCCTATGTGTATCCAAGACCAGTTAGGATCTTCACCCAAACTGCTGTCAACATAGTCACAGAATGTCTCTTGTTAAGAAGTGACAACTTCCATCAGCATGGCAACTATTGGTCCACAAAATGGATGAATGGATGGGAATTATCTGCTTGGGTTAAAAACAAAAAGAAAGAGTTGGTCTTTATTTATCAATTTCATTGCAATATTATAAGGGAAGAAAAAGACCTAAGTCCTTGACTTTCTTAACTCGAGGAAAGATTTTAAGAATTCCTTGTAAAAATGTATGATCACAATCAGACTATTGAAACCATTTGAGTTGGGAAAAGAGTTCACAAATTGTCTAGAGAGTGGCAAAGAAGCCAAGAAAAATAGGAAAGAAACAAAAAGAGAGCAGAAGCGTCAGCTTCATTGTACAAGCTCGTTCTAGAAGTGGTCTGCTGGGAAAAGGAAGCCCCAGTTGAATTTCCAATGTATTCCTGCGCTTGATTCAGTAACCGGTCAATGTAAAAACCAATCCTTTTGTACAACTTCTTCCAGCAACAAAAACTCCAACAGGTTGACACTACCATCATGCCTGTTCCAGACATATTTCCAAGAGAAATGATGATTTTCTTGAAAACCTACTTGCATAAAAGTTGCAAGATGGTGGAGGGATTCCCACATCCTCCTTCCTCCATCTGGCTTGAAAGTAGATTTGATAAAATATGCAACAAAGCACATGATTTATAAGGTAGAGTCAAATGGATGATTTGGGAATTGATCTCTTGTTGATAGGAAACTTCATATCCACTCTGTGTGACCTTTCTAAAACAAAATGTGGAGCTGAGGCATGAATCTGCCACAACAATTGTAAAGCAAACATACACACTCCCCTTCACATGCCCCCCCTTCCACACACACCTAGGCACACACAGAGATCAGCATAGCAGATCATGAACACCTTGGAAAAGACTGAAATGCTCAATGCCTCTCTTGATGGGCAAAAGAGCTGGTGCAGTAATTCAAATGCCTGGTACAGAATTTCTGTTTCATATTTAGCTCCTATTTAAAACACAGCTTTTCATTTCATTCTATTTACAGAATATTTTCATGTCATTTGCTTCTTTGAAATTACTTAGTTCTCACCTCTTGTATGTCTAGGAATATTTTCTTCCAAAAATAGAAAAAAATAGATGATATCTTTTCAGCAGAAAACATTGGTTGATACAATTTTAAACCATCATGATATGGAAGAATTGTTCTGTCCCTCTCAAAGGTGGAAGAAGCATTTGGATCACAGATCATCTACAATGAAATACTTGACATGTTTAAGATGCTTTCAATCAATTTTGATCGTCAATTGCTTCTTCGTTGTAAACAGTCATTTTTCAGTGAAGGGAAAGTGTGTGTGCTATATCTACATGATGTGGTCAAACCCAGTTCCTACTAATGGCCAGGCTGAACTCCAGTAAATAATGTCCCGAATGATATTTTGCCGCCTTCTTTGGCACTTCATGAAATCTTACCATGATGAAGTGCTGAAACACAGAGATTTTCTCTTAGAGAGTGTCTCCTGTTGTAACCCGTCCCATGGATTTTATGCTGTAATTCTTATCTCTTTTAAAATTTGCTATCTTCTGTACAGTTTTCATGAACCTTTCTGTTACAGTAGTGAAAATCACAGATAAATGTCATTTTGTACAACTTTGAATTTACCCCAAGAGCTGAGAGAAAACTTGCTCCTATACTTCAATCTCAGTTTCTTCTATAGTCCAACTTTGTTTCTCTACCATCAAGCTTCTCCTTTGTTGCTGCTCCAAGCCCCGTCCAAGCTGACCTTGAATACTTTCAGGGATGGGACACCCACAACTTCTCTGGGCAACCTGTTCCAGTGTTCCAGCACTCCCACAGTAAAAAAGGCCTTCCTTTCATCTAATATGTGTAGGAAATCATAAATCTAGGCATAGAAACTTGGAGTGCAGATTTGAAATTCTTTTGATTTGAAGCACATTTTATATGAATACTGACTTACAGATGACTAAAAGATGTTGATGGGCATTTGAGCTGACAAGTTTTGAAAAAGTGCACGGAAATTAAAATTGAAACCACTAAAATTAAAAACTTCTTCCCATTGTCTTTTTCCTCTCCTATTCAAAATTGCATATGTCAGATATCAGTGCTTCATGCAAACCTCTCAGATGCTCTCAGAGAAGAAGCTTTTCTTTCAGACTAAGTTGCGGTTGACGTAGAACACTAGCAGGAGTGAAAGTTTTTCTGGGCATCGGGGCAGCACCTTCTCCTTGGATTTGTGTGCAGAAAGCATTTTATCCAAACTGGAAAATAGACCCAACTCTGTTCTATTCATCATTCTTACTGCACCAGGCCTGAAGATGCTGTGAAAAGTAGCCTGTGGACCTTGAAGATAGCGCATGTGAAACAGATGAGAGGTGATGGAGAAGTTGAGAGAAGAAAGAGCATATGGCCCAGTACGGACACCAGAAAGTATTTCTTCATGTGATCATGGCAGATTGCAGGAGCCACTTGGTACTATCAAACCAGCCCGACTTGGCACTGGTCCAACCTTGGGTCTGGGAACCATCCTGCGTATCGTGGATTTTCAGGAGCCAGCAAGACACTCTTGGCCACAGGCCCCCAAACACAAACCTCGGCCCTTTTCCCTGGCAAAGAAAAGTCACCTGCCCTGCTTCTGGATGGCAGATTGCAGGAGCAACTTGGTACTATCAAACCAGCCCGACTTGGCAATGTTGCAACCTTGGGACTGAGAAACATCCTGCGTATCGTGGATTTTCAGGAGCCAGCAAGACACTCTTGGCCACAGGCCCCCAAACACAATCCATGGCCCTTTTCCCTGGCAAACAACACTCACCTGCCCCGCTTCTCGATGGCAGATTGCAGGAGTCCCTGGGTAATTTCAATCCAGCCCGACTTGGCGGCGTTTCCACCTTGCGTCTGGGAATCATCCTGCATATCAAAGAATTTCAGGAGCCAGCCGGCACTCTCAGTCACAGGCCCTTAATCACAGACCTCGGCCCTCTTACCTGGCCAAAAAAACTCACCTGCCCCGCTTCTGCATGGCAGATTGCAGGAGCCACTTGGTAATATCAAACCAGCCCGACTTGGCACTGGTGCCACCTTGGGTCTGGGAACCATCCTGCGTATCGTGGATTTTCAGGAGCCAGCCGGCCACTCCCAGCCACAGGCCCCCAAACACAAACCATGGCCCTTTTCCCTGGCAAAGAAAAGTCACCTGCCCTGCTTCTGGATGGCAGATTGCAGGAGCAACTTGGTACTATCAAACCAGCCCGACTTGGCAATGTTGCTACCTTGGGTCTGAGAAACACCCTGCGTATCGTGGATTTTCAGGAGCCAGCCGGCCTCTCCCAGCCACAGGCCCCCAAACACAATCCACGGCCCTTTTCCCTGGCAAACAACACTCACCTGCCCCGCTTCTCGATGGCAGATTGCAGGAGTCCCTGGGTAATTTCAATCCAGCCCGACTTGGCGGCGTTTCCACCTTGCGTCTGGGAATCATCCTGCATATCAAAGAATTTCAGGAGCCAGCTGGCACTCTCAGTCACAGGCCCTTAAACACAGACCTCGGCCCTCTTACCTGGCCAAAAAAACTCACCTGCCCCGCTTCTGCATGGCAGATTGCAGGAGCCACTTGGTAATATCAAACCAGCCCGACTTGGCACTGGTGCCACCTTGGGTCTGGGAACCATCCTGTGTATCGTGGATTTTCAGGAGCCAGCCGGCCACTCCCAGCCACAGGCCCCCAAACACAAACCTCGGCCCTTTTCCCTGGCAAAGAAAAGTCACCTGCCCTGCTTCTGGATGGCAGATTGCAGGAGCAACTTGGTACTATCAAACCAGCCCGACTTGGCAATGTTGCTACCTTGGGTCTGAGAAACATCCTGCGTATCGTGGATTTTCAGGAGCCAGCCGGCCTCTCCCAGCCACAGGCCCCCAAACACAATCCACGGCCCTTTTCCCTGGCAAACAACACTCACCTGCCCCGCTTCTCGATGGCAGATTGCAGGAGTCCCTGGGTAATTTCAATCCAGCCCGACTTGGCGGCGTTTCCACCTTGCGTCTGGGAATCATCCTGCATATCAAAGAATTTCAGGAGCCAGCCGGCACTCTCAGTCACAGGCCCCCAAACACAAACCATGGCCCTTTTCCCTTGCAAACAAAACTCACCTGCCCCGCTTCTGGATGGCAGATTGCAGCAGCCACTTAGTGCTACCAAACCAGCCCGAATTGGCACTGTGTTGAAAGCGAAGGGAAGCCAACCCACCTTGTCGTTTATCACCATTGACTCCAATTTATTGATTAAATCAGCCACTTTATATAACCGTGTTAATTAACTTCATGCATATTGCAAAATCCAAGCTCACTCTAGGTTAACAGAGAAAACTCTAACCCCTCCTTTTGCTTTACCATACCCATGATTGTTTCTTGAAAACAGGACCAGCGTTCCCACTGTGATATGAAAGTCAAGTATTGGAGAGTGCTTTTGTTACTTCTTTAGAAGGTTAGAATATGCCGAAAAGATGCTAGCTGGGGACTTGCAATTAATGAATTATTTGCTGTAAGTAGGTCAAATGACATGAGCTTTCAAAAAGGAAAAGTAGTCTTATTCCACCTGCCAATTCTAAAGTAGATTAATAAGCCTTAAGCAGAAGATGGATGTGAAGAGGGATATGACATTAAAAGTTAAGCAACACTGCTGACAGCAAAAGGCTTACCTGCTGCAGATACAGGAGACAAAATACTATTTTGACACAAACATTGCTATTCAGACGACAGTAAAATTCTGAGTGACAGCAAAATTTACTCAGTCATCATGACAGTAAAATTTGCTCCCATCAAAATGTGCTCATCAATTCTTAGTGTAAGCTAAGCACCTTAAGCAAAGGGTAGTTCAAGCCTAACTGGTATTTGATGGCAAAAAAGGCAACTTGGCCTGCGTTTCTCACTTCTACTCCATTCAAAAGCTTACTCTGTCTCAGATTCCTTTGGTGGGATACCAACGCAAGCCGCCAAACTGCACGAAAATGATGATTTAAAGAAAGATAGATGAGAAAAATGGAATAATGGTTCATGTTCTTTTCCTTCCAACTGCTTTGTTTGCCCTTTTAATTTTTTGAAGTCCTTTCTGGTGTCACCATGGTTGCACTGCAGCAAGTGTTGGGCTGTAAGCTGTCCATATTGCCAGCTTCTGGACTGCCTTCAGAAAACTTCCCACTGGTTTTGTCTAGAAATCACAAGCAGTAGAGATGACAAAGACTGCAGAAACCTCCTCATCTCCTTCTAGAGCAAGACCATGTCTTTCAGCCACTCTTAACTAGACAACTTTCATCAGTCATGAGGGAGTCTCATGTTCAAGAGCTAAGCAGTGGTGACAGCTGTAAATGACAAAAAGCAGACTGAAATTCTCTTGGGACTCCAGCAGAGAGCAATGAAGGAGGTTGAATTCACCTTCTTGGGAAGTTCTAAAATGCACGTTCACTTGAGCACAGGAGCTAAGCCATCGTAACCTTTGTTGAGTACGTCTGCGTAGACAGACATATTTAGACCATGTTATTTAAGCCATGTTATCATCTCTAGCTGCTAAGCTGCACTTCTTGCAAAGTATCTGCAACGTATTTTACAGGGTGGGCTTTGATGTGTAATCCCTGAGTAATATTGCAAAGAGAAGTACTTGGGGTGTGGGGTGGGGGGGGAGCCGCAACTCTTAGGTTTTTCAAATCATGGTTCCATTTGAAAGTCAAAAAAGATGTCAAACCTTTCTTTCCTAGACCTATTACCAGCACAAACTGTACCAGAATTTATGACCTGTAACTGTACCGTGGACGCTCTTTCTCTGGACTATTCCTTAAGAAACAAAGTCCTCACTAGAAATAAAACAAAATTAGCCAAGTATTGGCCTGGATTAGTTCCAAGGCTCTGTACTAAAGGCCAAACACGTGTAATAATAGTAACGAGTGGACTAAAAGTTAAATCAATAGAGCATGACTCAGTTCAAAGACATCTTGTGTCCTAATGTTCTCACAGAAGACTGTAAAAACCTGTCTATTTTTGTGGGTTTCTTTTATCCATTTAGCTGTACCTTCTACTTCTCTCCACTGTCTGAGAACATTGATGATAAGGTTGGATGACCTCATGTCAACTTGTAGAAGTAAAGAAAGAGAAGCCAGTAAAGAAAGGCAAATTTGTTAATTGCAGGTGGAAAGAGGGAGGCCAACAAAAGAAAACAAAAGAACAGTACTAATGAAATGCTCCCCTGTCTTCTGTGAAAAGTAAAGGCACAGACAAGAAAGAACAAGTGCAAAATTCTCACTAGAGAAACGCACTTGATCTGACTCAAGTGTTTTGCGGTACATTTCTTGCTGTTTTCTCATGCCAAACATATTAACCATTGAAGGTGTCCCTTTCCTCTCTCTGGAATACAGCTAGGAAGATGGCTGTGTCATTGCTGACAAGCTGCCATTCTCAGAGGTGTCCAGCTGAAAGTCCTAGATCAATTGATTTGCTCTGTCACTTTGATATGGCATGACTTACAGTTTCAGCACCTGAACTTGCCAGCCCTACAATTCTTTGCCCCTTGAATGCTTAGATAGGCTCCTTGGCAACTGGCATTTGTAAGGACTTGAAACTATGCAGAATTTGCACCGTGAGATGATGCCAAATGAGTCACACCGGTAGATTAACTGGGGCATGCAAGGCAGAGAGAGGGAAATGAGAGCACAAGAAGAGAGTACACAAGAAGAGAGTACAATCTCCTTTTTTCTGAAACACTGAAGAGATCAAAGTGAACACAAATCCTCCTAGGGGTAGTTCTTGCAAAAGACTAAGAGTTCTTTTTGTGTTCACAGGCCTGGAATACTTAGCTTTGGATGACGGCAAAATGCAGATGACAAAACGAGGCCTTGAAGTCACATCCAGTATGAAGCAGTAGGAAAGAGGAAAGCAGCTGAGAGCGTCAACCCTGCTAAGTAGTCTCAGTATTCTTCTTGACATGAGCAGAAATTTGAAATGAGTCTCTGAAAATGACAAAGGAGGCAGAAGAAAAGGGAGCGATGACTCCTCTGGCATAGTGCTTCCTAACAGGGATCTTCAAAATGTCAAGGTTGTATCATCCTTTCAACTGAAGGAAGGTATGAAAACAACAGGAAGGAAATGGCATCCAATACTCTGGGCAGTGTACTTCTAGACAGAAAGGCCACTGATGGAAAACCAACTAAACTGGCACCAATGCAGCAGCATTGTACTAAAGCCAGAAACGTCCAGCGCTTTGTTCTCTGCCATTCCATTCAGATGCACACAGCAGCTCTGCAACATTCCTACTGATCATCTCTTTGGCAAAGTGAGAGTGAGGGTCCATGGTGATGCAGAGTCCCCAGGCAGATGCAAAGGAGAGCTGCTTTCTTGCAAAAACCAGGCTTTTGAAACACTCAGGCCTTTCTCATTTCCATAGCTTTAAGCCATAACAAACACAATTCAACCAACCACCATGCACCACGCTGTGAACACACGACGCTTCTAGAACTTGTTGATCTACCTCGAAGTCAGCTGCCTCACCTTGCCACAGTCCTTTTCTACTTAGCCAAAGTAATGGGCCTCAGCCCAAGGCCTTCCTTTTGTAAGCTTCTAGCTCTATGCAGCAGCAAACCACTACTTTCTTCTGTGCCAAGACTTTAGGTAGACGATTTGCATCTGCCCTCCTTCCAGTGAAACCTAATGGCGAGAGAAAAGCCTCTCAGAGATGTTCAGTCATTCCATTTCCTAGACAGGCCAAATCCAAAGAAAAGCAAGCTATGGCATTGTGTACTTGCTCTTACAAAACACCTGCTGCCCTCTGACAATCAACTAGCAGAAAACCAGCCAAACTGAGACTTGAGGAAAACAACCCTTGGAAGGGAATAATGATGTGATCAATCAAGACAACACTTTTCCAGGCTACCGAGATACTGGAAATGTCAGCAAAGGCTTGAGAGCAAAGGCTGAACTAATGGGAAAAGGGTAAAAGAATCCCAAGAAAAACATGACCAAAGGTTAAAACAATTCCAAGAAGAACATAGGCAACTAACCTGTTGAAGCCTTCAGAAAAACAGTGGCCGCTGATTTACATAGGCCATTCAAGTTAATTGACCCGTGCACCTTCCACTCCTTTTTCGGCACCATATGGAGTGAATTGAGACCATGGAATCACAATTCCTTGGATTCTGTTCTTAACTTCAGGAGAGAAGTACAGCAGCTGAAGTACCTGTTACTGATGTGATACCCAGGAACACCGAGTTGACACATTTCTTTCTTGGCCAATCACAACAAGCAAGGCTAAGAGGATAAGGCTGGCTTATTTCCATGACACTTTTCTTGTTTTACAGCCTGCTCTGATTCCGGTCAAACTTTTTCATTAGCTTTTCTCTAAAAGGAGAAAGTCCAATTCAACGTCCCGCCCTACTGCTGCAAGTATACCATTTGGTTTGTGGAGCCGAAAAAATTGAATTGGAAGGTACGGAGCCCCCGGAGCTAAGAGGCGCTCGGGGCGTCTTTCGGCAGAAGCCGCGCTAAGAGAGCACTGTGAGCGGTACAATCGTCTTTGCGCGAAGAAGCCGCTTCTTCGGCTCCGGGAGCCGGAGAGAGCGGCAGCATCGGAAAGGTGAAGAAGGAAACTGTACAATACTGGGATTGTATGCGCAGCTTGCCAATTGATAGAAAACAGTACATTACCACTTTCCTGACTTTTCCAATCACATGAACATTCGATAGGAAGTTATTTTGGACAACTTTTGTTTCCTTCATGCCAAACACTTGGCAGACCTCCGTGCAACGTCCAGAACACGATGGGAGATGTTTTCTGTGCTCCCGCAGGTTTTCCTTGCCAGACAGAGTGGAAAAGCTTTCTACTAGCATGTAGACCACAAAAGACGCTAAAGACGAAGGTACGATGCTCTCCGGAGCTAAGCGCCGCTCCCGGGCTTCTTTCGGCAGAAGCCGCGCTAAGAGAGCACTGTGAGCGGTACAATGGTCTTTGCGCGAAGAAGCCGCTTCTTCGGCTCCGGGAGCCGGAGAGAGCGGCAGCATCGGAAAGGTGAAGAAGGAAGCTGTACAACACGGGGATTGTGTGCGCAGCTTGCCAACTGATAGAAAACAGTACCTTACACTTTCCTGACGTTTCCAATCACATGAACATGTAGTGGAAAAGCTTTTTGCTAAGATGTAGACGACAAGAGAGGCTAAAGAGTGGATGAGAGCTAATGACACCCATCTCTAAAAAAGGCAATTAGGAGGACTCGGAATAGTACAAACCATCCAGCCTCCTTTTTATCCCCAGGAAGTTGATGAAGCAGCTCTTCCTGGAAAACCTTGCCAGGCACATGCAAGACGACAAAATAATGTAGTTAGCATGATTTTTCAGGGGAATTTCATGCTGAACATCACTTTAAACTCCTCTGATGAATCAACTTGACTGGTAGATGAAGGGAATATTTTCTGCCTGGGCTTCAGGGAGGTTTTTGACATATCTCTACATGGCAGCACGCATCCATATGGAAGCAATAGTGCAAAGGGGAGGGAACCAGTGTCTTTTCAGTGATGCTGAGTGAAAAAACAAGAGGCAGTGGGCACTCTCTGAAATACAGGAGATTGCCATTGACCATCAGCAAATGATTCTTTACTGTGAGGGTGACTGAACCACGGCACAGACTGCCCAGAAAGATTGTGGAGCCTGGATCTTTGAAGACATTCAAAGTACACCCAGATAGACTCCTGGGCAAGAGGCTCTGAGTATCCTGGTTTAGGCAGGGGGATTGGGCCTGGTTAGCCCCACCAACCCCTTCCACTCTCATTCATTCTGGGCTAGTGAACTCTCTTCAAGATGCATTTCAAGCACTTGCATGACAAAGTTCTGTGAAGACAGAGATCCAAATGGACACGGCATCTAAGTTCCTTAAGCAGCGTTCAAGAAGAATGTAAAACTCTGGGACGAGTGTCTCTTCCCTAACTGAATCCCTTTCATGGGAAAATTCCCAGCTCTAGAAAGATCTTCTGATACGCATGCTTAAGACTGACACTGGCTGAGCAAATTTCTCCCTATGTGTATCCAAGACCAGTTAGGATCTTCACCCAAACTGCTGTCAACATAGTCACAGAATGTCTCTTGTTAAGAAGTGACAACTTCCATCAGCATGGCAACTATTGGTCCACCAAATGGATGAATGGATGGGAATTATCTACTTGGGTTAAAAACAAAAAGAAAGAGTTGGTCTTTATTTATCAATTTCATTGCAATATTATAAGGGAAGAAAAAGACCTAAGTCCTTGACTTTCTTAACTCGAGGAAAGATTTTAAGAATTCCTTGTAAAAATGTATGATCACAATCAGACTATTGAAACCATTTGAGTTGGGAAAAGAGTTCACAAATTGTCTAGAGAGTGGCAAAGAAGCCAAGAAAAATAGGAAAGAAACAAAAAGAGAGCAGAAGCGTCAGCTTCATTGTACAAGCTCGTTCTAGAAGTGGTCTGCTGGGAAAAGGAAGCCCCAGTTGAATTTCCAATGTATTCCTGCGCTTGATTCAGTAACCGGTCAATGTAAAAACCAATCCTTTTGTACAACTTCTTCCAGCAACAAAAACTCCAACAGGTTGACACTACCATCATGCCTGTTCCAGACATATTTCCAAGAGAAATGATGATTTTCTTGAAAACCTACTTGCATAAAAGTTGCAAGATGGTGGAGGGATTCCCACATCCTCCTTCCTCCATCTGGCTTGAAAGTAGATTTGATAAAATATGCAACAAAGCACATGATTTATAAGGTAGAGTCAAATGGATGATTTGGGAATTGATCTCTTGTTGATAGGAAACTTCATATCCACTCTGTGTGACCTTTCTAAAACAAAATGTGGAGCTGAGGCATGAATCTGCCACAACAATTGTAAAGCAAACATACACACTCCCCTTCACATGCCCCCCCTTCCACACACACCTAGGCACACACAGAGATCAGCATAGCAGATCATGAACACCTTGGAAAAGACTGAAATGCTCAATGCCTCTCTTGATGGGCAAAAGAGCTGGTGCAGTAATTCAAATGCCTGGTACAGAATTTCTGTTTCATATTTAGCTCCTATTTAAAACACAGCTTTTCATTTCATTCTATTTACAGAATATTTTCATGTCATTTGCTTCTTTAAAATTACTTAGTTCTCACCTCTTGTATGTCTAGGAATATTTTCTTCCAAAAATAGAAAAAAATAGATGATATCTTTTCAGCAGAAAACATTGGTTGATACAATTTTAAACCATCATGATATGGAAGAATTGTTCTGTCCCTCTCAAAGGTGGAAGAAGCATTTGGATCACAGATCATCTACAATGAAATACTTGACATGTTTAAGATGCTTTCAATCAATTTTGATCGTCAATTGCTTCTTCGTTGTAAACAGTAATTTTTCAGTGAAGGGAAAGTGTGTGTGCTATATCTACATGATGTGGTCAAACCCAGTTCCTACTAATGGCCAGGCTGAACTCCAGTAAATAATGTCCCGAATGATATTTTGCCGCCTTCTTTGGCACTTCATGAAATCTTACCATGATGAAGTGCTGAAACACAGAGATTTTCTCTTAGAGAGTGTCTCCTGTTGTAACCCGTCCCATGGATTTTATGCTGTAATTCTTATCTCTTTTAAAATTTGCTATCTTCTGTACAGTTTTCATGAACCTTTCTGTTACAGTAGTGAAAATCACAGATAAATGTCATTTTGTACAACTTTGAATTTACCCCAAGAGCTGAGAGAAAACTTGCTCCTATACTTCAATCTCAGTTTCTTCTATAGTCCAACTTTGTTTCTCTACCATCAAGCTTCTCCTTTGTTGCTGCTCCAAGCCCCGTCCAAGCTGACCTTGAATACTTTCAGGGATGGGACACCCACAACTTCTCTGGGCAACCTGTTCCAGTGTTCCAGCACTCCCACAGTAAAAAAGGCCTTCCTTTCATCTAATATGTGTAGGAAATCATAAATCTAGGCATAGAAACTTGGAGTGCAGATTTGAAATTCTTTTGATTTGAAGCACATTTTATATGAATACTGACTTACTGATGACTAAAAGATGTTGATGGGCATTTGAGCTGACAAGTTTTGAAAAAGTGCACGGAAATTAAAATTGAAACCACTAAAATTAAAAACTTCTTCCCATTGTCTTTTTCCTCTCCTATTCAAAATTGCATATGTCAGATATCAGTGCTTCATGCAAACCTCTCAGATGCTCTCAGAGAAGAAGCTTTTCTTTCAGACTAAGTTGCGGTTGACGTAGAACACTAGCAGGAGTGAAAGTTTTTCTGGGCATCGGGGCAGCACCTTCTCCTTGGATTTGTGTGCAGAAAGCATTTTATCCAAACTGGAAAATAGACCCAACTCTGTTCTATTCATCATTCTTACTGCACCAGGCCTGAAGATGCTGTGAAAAGTAGCCTGTGGACCTTGAAGATAGCGCATGTGAAACAGATGAGAGGTGATGGAGAAGTTGAGAGAAGAAAGAGCATATGGCCCAGTACGGACACCAGAAAGTATTTCTTCATGTGATCATGGCAGATTGCAGGAGCCACTTGGTACTATCAAACCAGCCCGACTTGGCACTGGTGCCACCTTGGGTCTGGCAACCATCCTGCGTATCGTGGATTTTCAGGAGCCAGCAAGACACTCTTGGCCACAGGCCCCCAAACACAAACCTCGGCCCTTTTCCCTGGCAAAGAAAAGTCACCTGCCCTGCTTCTGGATGGCAGATTGCAGGAGCAACTTGGTACTATCAAACCAGCCCGACTTGGCAATGTTGCAACCTTGGGTCTGAGAAACATCCTGCGTATCGTGGATTTTCAGGAGCCAGCCGGCCTCTCCCAGCCACAGGCCCCCAAACACAATCCACGGCCCTTTTCCCTGGCAAACAACACTCACCTGCCCCGCTTCTCGATGGCAGATTGCAGGAGTCCCTGGGTAATTTCAATCCAGCCCGACTTGGCGGCGTTTCCACCTTGCGTCTGGGAATCATCCTGCATATCAAAGAATTTCAGGAGCCAGCCGGCACTCTCAGTCACAGGCCCTTAAACACAGACCTCGGCCCTCTTACCTGGCCAAAAAAACTCACCGGCCCCGCTTCTGCATGGCAGATTGCAGGAGCCACTTGGTAATATCAAACCAGCCCGACTTGGCACTGGTGCCACCTTGGGTCTGGGAACCATCCTGCGTATCGTGGATTTTCAGGAGCCAGCCGGCCACTCCCAGCCACAGGCCCTTAAACACAGACCTCGGCCCTCTTACCTGGCCAAAAAAACTCACCTGCCCCGCTTCTGCATGGCAGATTGCAGGAGCCACTTGGTAATATCAAACCAGCCCGACTTGGCACTGGTGCCACCTTGGGTCTGGGAACCATCCTGCGTATCATGGATTTTCAGGAGCCAGCCGGCCACTCCCAGCCACAGGCCCCCAAACACAAACCTCGGCCCTTTTCCCTGGCAAAGAAAAGTCACCTGCCCTGCTTCTGGATGGCAGATTGCAGGAGCAAATTGGTACTATCAAACCAGCCCGACTTGGCAATGTTGCTACCTTGGGTCTGAGAAACATCCTGCGTATCGTGGATTTTCAGGAGCCAGCCGGCCTCTCCCAGCCACAGGCCCCCAAACACAATCCACGGCCCTTTTCCCTGGCAAACAACACTCACCTGCCCTGCTTCTCGATGGCAGATTGCAGGAGTCCCTGGGTAATTTCAATCCAGCCCGACTTGGCGGCGTTTCCACCTTGCGTCTGGGAATCATCCTGCATATCAAAGAATTTCAGGAGCCAGCCGGCACTCTCAGTCACAGGCCCCCAAACACAAACCATGGCCCTTTTCCCTTGCAAACAAAACTCACCTGCCCCGCTTCTGCATGGCAGATTGCAGCAGCCACTTAGTCCTACCAAACCAGCCCGAATTGGCACTGTGTTGAAAGCGAAGGGAAGCCAACCCACCTTGTCGTTTATCACCATTGACTCCAATTTATTGATTAAATCAGCCACTTTATATAACCGTGTTAATTAACTTCATGCATATTGCAAAATCCAAGCTCACTCTAGGTTAACAGAGAAAACTCTAACCCCTCCTTTTGTTTTACCATACCCATGATTGTTTCTTGAAAACAGGACCAGCGTTCCCACTGTGATATGAAAGTCAAGTATTGGAGAGTGCTTTTGTTACTTCTTTAGAAGGTTAGAATATGCCGAAAAGATGCTAGCTGGGGACTTGCAATTAATGAATTATTTGCTGTAAGTAGGTCAAATGACATGAGCTTTCAAAAAGGAAAAGTAGTCTTATTCCACCTGCCAATTCTAAAGTAGATTAATAAGCCTTAAGCAGAAGATGGATGTGAAGAGGGATATGACATGAAAGGTTAAGCAACACTGCTGACAGCAAAAGGCTTACCTGCTGCAGATACAGGAGACAAAATACTATTTTGACACAAACATTGCTATTCAGACGACAGTAAAATTCTGAGTGACAGCAAAATTTACTCAGTCATCATGACAGTAAAATTTGCTCCCATCAAAATGTGCTCATCAATTCTTAGTGTAAGCTAAGCACCTTAAGCAAAGGGTAGTTCAAGCCTAACTGGTATTTGATGGCAAAAAAGGCAACTTGGCCTGCGTTTCTCACTTCTACTCCATTCAAAAGCTTACTCTGTCTCAGATTCCTTTGGTGGGATACCAACGCAAGCCGCCAAACTGCACAAAAATGATGATTTAAAGAAAGATAGATGAGAAAAATGGAATAATGGTTCATGTTCTTTTCCTTCCAACTGCTTTGTTTGCCCTTTTAATTTTTTGAAGTCCTTTCTGGTGTCACCATGGTTGCACTGCAGCAAGTGTTGGGCTGTAAGCTGTCCATATTGCCAGCTTCTGGACTGCCTTCAGAAAACTTCCCACTGGTTTTGTCTAGAAATCACAAGCAGTAGAGATGACAAAGACTGCAGAAACCTCCTCATCTCCTTCTAGAGCAAGACCATGTCTTTCAGCCACTCTTAACTAGACAACTTTCATCAGTCATGAGGGAGTCTCATGTTCAAGAGCTAAGCAGTGGTTACAGCTGTAAATGACAAAAAGCAGACTGAAATTCTCTTGGGACTCCAGCAGAGAGCAATGAAGGAGGTTGAATTCACCTTCTTGGGAAGTTCTAAAATGCACGTTCACTTGAGCACAGGAGCTAAGCCATCGTAACCTTTGTTGAGTACGTCTGCGTAGACAGACATATTTAGACCATGTTATTTAAGCCACGTTATCATCTCTAGCTGCTAAGCTGCACTTCTTGCAAAGTATCTGCAACGTATTTTACAGGGTGGGCTTCGATGTGTAATCCCTGAGTAATATTGCAAAGAGAAGTACTTGGGGTGTGGGGTGGGGGGGGAGCCGCAACTCTTAGGTTTTTCAAATCATGGTTCCATTTGAAAGTCAAAAAAGATGTCAAACCTTTCTTTCCTAGACCTATTACCAGCACAAACTGTACCAGAATTTATGACCTGTAACTGTACCGTGGACGCTCTTTCTCTGGACTATTCCTTAAGAAACAAAGTCCTCACTAGAAATAAAACAAAATTAGCCAAGTATTGGCCTGGATTAGTTCCAAGGCTCTGTACTAAAGGCCAAACACGTGTAATAATAGTAACGAGTGGACTAAAAGTTAAATCAATAGAGCATGACTCAGTTCAAAGACATCTTGTGTCCTAATGTTCTCACAGAAGACTGTAAAAACCTGTCTATTTTTGTGGGTTTCTTTTATCCATTTAGCTGTACCTTCTACTTCTCTCCACTGTCTGAGAACATTGATGATAAGGTTGGATGACCTCATGTCAACTTGTAGAAGTAAAGAAAGAGAAGCCAGTAAAGAAAGGCAAATTTGTTAATTGCAGGTGGAAAGAGGGAGGCCAACAAAAGAAAACAAAAGAACAGTACTAATGAAATGCTCCCCTGTCTTCTGTGAAAAGTAAAGGCACAGACAAGAAAGAACAAGTGCAAAATTCTCACTAGAGAAACGCACTTGATCTGACTCAAGTGTTTTGCGGTACATTTCTTGCTGTTTTCTCATGCCAAACATATTAACCATTGAAGGTGTCCCTTTCCTCTCTCTGGAATACAGCTAGGAAGATGGCTGTGTCATTGCTGACAAGCTGCCATTCTCAGAGGTGTCCAGCTGAAAGTCCTAGATCAATTGATTTGCTCTGTCACTTTGATATGGCATGACTTACAGTTTCAGCACCTGAACTTGCCAGCCCTACAATTCTTTGCCCCTTGAATGCTTAGATAGGCTCCTTGGCAACTGGCATTTGTAAGGACTTGAAACTATGCAGAATTTGCACCGTGAGATGATGCCAAATGAGTCACACCGGTAGATTAACTGGGGCATGCAAGGCAGAGAGAGGGAAATGAGAGCACAAGAAGAGAGTACACAAGAAGAGAGTACAATCTCCTTTTTTCTGAAACACTGAAGAGATCAAAGTGAACACAAATCCTCCTAGGGGTAGTTCTTGCAAAAGACTAAGAGTTCTTTTTGTGTTCACAGGCCTGGAATACTTAGGTTTGGATGACGGCAAAATGCAGATGACAAAACGAGGCCTTGAAGTCACATCCAGTATGAAGCAGTAGGAAAGAGGAAAGCAGCTGAGAGCGTCAACCCTGCTAAGTAGTCTCAGTATTCTTCTTGACATGAGCAGAAATTTGAAATGAGTCTCTGAAAATGACAAAGGAGGCAGAAGAAAAGGGAGCGATGACTCCTCTGGCATAGTGCTTCCTAACAGGGATCTTCAAAATGTCAAGGTTGTATCATCCTTTCAACTGAAGGAAGGTATGAAAACAACAGGAAGGAAATGGCATCCAATACTCTGGGCAGTGTACTTCTAGACAGAAAGGCCACTGATGGAAAACCAACTAAACTGGCACCAATGCAGCAGCATTGTACTAAAGCCAGAAACGTCCAGCGCTTTGTTCTCTGCCATTCCATTCAGATGCACACAGCAGCTCTGCAACATTCCTACTGATCATCTCTTTGGCAAAGTGAGAGTGAGGGTCCATGGTGATGCAGAGTCCCCAGGCAGATGCAAAGGAGAGCTGCTTTCTTGCAAAAACCAGGCTTTTGAAACACTCAGGCCTTTCTCATTTCCATAGCTTTAAGCCATAACAAACACAATTCAACCAACCACCATGCACCACGCTGTGAACACACGACGCTTCTAGAACTTGTTGATCTACCTCGAAGTCAGCTGCCTCACCTTGCCACAGTCCTTTTCTACTTAGCCAAAGTAATGGGCCTCAGCCCAAGGCCTTCCTTTTGTAAGCTTCTAGCTCTATGCAGCAGCAAACCACTACTTTCTTCTGTGCCAAGACTTTAGGTAGACGATTTGCATCTGCCCTCCTTCCAGTGAAACCTAATGGCGAGAGAAAAGCCTCTCAGAGATGTTCAGTCATTCCATTTCCTAGACAGGCCAAATCCAAAGAAAAGCAAGCTATGGCATTGTGTACTTGCTCTTACAAAACACCTGCTGCCCTCTGACAATCAACTAGCAGAAAACCAGCCAAACTGAGACTTGAGGAAAACAACCCTTGGAAGGGAATAATGATGTGATCAATCAAGACAACACTTTTCCAGGCTACCGAGATACTGGAAATGTCAGCAAAGGCTTGAGAGCAAAGGCTGAACTAATGGGAAAAGGGTAAAAGAATCCCAAGAAAAACATGACCAAAGGTTAAAACAATTCCAAGAAGAACATAGGCAACTAACCTGTTGAAGCCTTCAGAAAAACAGTGGCCGCTGATTTACATAGGCCATTCAAGTTAATTGACCCGTGCACCTTCCACTCCTTTTTCGGCACCATATGGAGTGAATTGAGACCATGGAATCACAATTCCTTGGATTCTGTTCTTAACTTCAGGAGAGAAGTACAGCAGCTGAAGTACCTGTTACTGATGTGATACCCAGGAACACCGAGTTGACACATTTCTTTCTTGGCCAATCACAACAAGCAAGGCTAAGAGGATAAGGCTGGCTTATTTCCATGACACTTTTCTTGTTTTACAGCCTGCTCTGATTCCGGTCAAACTTTTTCATTAGCTTTTCTCTAAAAGGAGAAAGTCCAATTCAACGTCCCGCCCTACTGCTGCAAGTATACCATTTGGTTTGTGGAGCCGAAAAAATTGAATTGGAAGGTACGGAGCCCCCGGAGCTAAGAGGCGCTCGGGGCGTCTTTCGGCAGAAGCCGCGCTAAGAGAGCACTGTGAGCGGTACAATCGTCTTTGCGCGAAGAAGCCGCTTCTTCGGCTCCGGGAGCCGGAGAGAGCGGCAGCATCGGAAAGGTGAAGAAGGAAACTGTACAATACTGGGATTGTATGCGCAGCTTGCCAATTGATAGAAAACAGTACATTACCACTTTCCTGACTTTTCCAATCACATGAACATTCGATAGGAAGTTATTTTGGACAACTTTTGTTTCCTTCATGCCAAACACTTGGCAGACCTCCGTGCAACGTCCAGAAGACGATGGGAGATGTTTTCTGTGCTCCCGCAGGTTTTCCTTGCCAGACAGAGTGGAAAAGCTTTCTACTAGCATGTAGACCACAAAAGACGCTAAAGACGAAGGTACGATGCTCTCCGGAGCTAAGCGCCGCTCCCGGGCTTCTTTCGGCAGAAGCCGCGCTAAGAGAGCACTGTGAGCGGTACAATGGTCTTTGCGCGAAGAAGCCGCTTCTTCGGCTCCGGGAGCCGGAGAGAGCGGCAGCATCGGAAAGGTGAAGAAGGAAGCTGTACAACACGGGGATTGTGTGCGCAGCTTGCCAACTGATAGAAAACAGTACCTTACACTTTCCTGACGTTTCCAATCACATGAACATGTAGTGGAAAAGCTTTTTGCTAAGATGTAGACGACAAGAGAGGCTAAAGAGTGGATGAGAGCTAATGACACCCATCTCTAAAAAAGGCAATTAGGAGGACTCGGAATAGTACAAACCATCCAGCCTCCTTTTTATCCCCAGGAAGTTGATGAAGCAGCTCTTCCTGGAAAACCTTGCCAGGCACATGCAAGACGACAAAATAATGTAGTTAGCATGATTTTTCAGGGGAATTTCATGCTGAACATCACTTTAAACTCCTCTGATGAATCAACTTGACTGGTAGATGAAGGGAATATTTTCTGCCTGGGCTTCAGGGAGGTTTTTGACATATCTCTACATGGCAGCACGCATCCATATGGAAGCAATAGTGCAAAGGGGAGGGAACCAGTGTCTTTTCAGTGATGCTGAGTGAAAAAACAAGAGGCAGTGGGCACTCTCTGAAATACAGGAGATTGCCATTGACCATCAGCAAATGATTCTTTACTGTGAGGGTGACTGAACCACGGCACAGACTGCCCAGAAAGATTGTGGAGCCTGGATCTTTGAAGACATTCAAAGTACACCCAGATAGACTCCTGGGCAAGAGGCTCTGAGTATCCTGGTTTAGGCAGGGGGATTGGGCCTGGTTAGCCCCACCAACCCCTTCCACTCTCATTCATTCTGGGCTAGTGAACTCTCTTCAAGATGCATTTCAAGCACTTGCATGACAAAGTTCTGTGAAGACAGAGATCCAAATGGACACGGCATCTAAGTTCCTTAAGCAGTGTTCAAGAAGAATGTAAAACTCTGGGACGAGTGTCTCTTCCCTAACTGAATCCCTTTCATGGGAAAATTCCCAGCTCTAGAAAGATCTTCTGATACGCATGCTTAAGACTGACACTGGCTGAGCAAATTTCTCCCTATGTGTATCCAAGACCAGTTAGGATCTTCACCCAAACTGCTGTCAACATAGTCACAGAATGTCTCTTGTTAAGAAGTGACAACTTCCATCAGCATGGCAACTATTGGTCCACCAAATGGATGAATGGATGGGAATTATCTACTTGGGTTAAAAACAAAAAGAAAGAGTTGGTCTTTATTTATCAATTTCATTGCAATATTATAAGGGAAGAAAAAGACCTAAGTCCTTGACTTTCTTAACTCGAGGAAAGATTTTAAGAATTCCTTGTAAAAATGTATGATCACAATCAGCCTATTGAAACCATTTGAGTTGGGAAAAGAGTTCACAAATTGTCTAGAGAGTGGCAAAGAAGCCAAGAAAAATAGGAAAGAAACAAAAAGAGAGCAGAAGCGTCAGCTTCATTGTACAAGCTCGTTCTAGAAGTGGTCTGCTGGGAAAAGGAAGCCCCAGTTGAATTTCCAATGTATTCCTGCGCTTGATTCAGTAACCGGTCAATGTAAAAACCAATCCTTTTGTACAACTTCTTCCAGCAACAAAAACTCCAACAGGTTGACACTACCATCATGCCTGTTCCAGACATATTTCCAAGAGAAATGATGATTTTCTTGAAAACCTACTTGCATAAAAGTTGCAAGATGGTGGAGGGATTCCCACATCCTCCTTCCTCCATCTGGCTTGAAAGTAGATTTGATAAAATATGCAACAAAGCACATGATTTATAAGGTAGAGTCAAATGGATGATTTGGGAATTGATCTCTTGTTGATAGGAAACTTCATATCCACTCTGTGTGACCTTTCTAAAACAAAATGTGGAGCTGAGGCATGAATCTGCCACAACAATTGTAAAGCAAACATACACACTCCCCTTCACATGCCCCCCCTTCCACACACACCTAGGCACACACAGAGATCAGCATAGCAGATCATGAACACCTTGGAAAAGACTGAAATGCTCAATGCCTCTCTTGATGGGCAAAAGAGCTGGTGCAGTAATTCAAATGCCTGGTACAGAATTTCTGTTTCATATTTAGCTCCTATTTAAAACACAGCTTTTCATTTCATTCTATTTACAGAATATTTTCATGTCATTTGCTTCTTTAAAATTACTTAGTTCTCACCTCTTGTATGTCTAGGAATATTTTCTTCCAAAAATAGAAAAAAATAGATGCTATCTTTTCAGCAGAAAACATTGGTTGATACAATTTTAAACCATCATGATATGGAAGAATTGTTCTGTCCCTCTCAAAGGTGGAAGAAGCATTTGGATCACAGATCATCTACAATGAAATACTTGACATGTTTAAGATGCTTTCAATCAATTTTGATCGTCAATTGCTTCTTCGTTGTAAACAGTAATTTTTCAGTGAAGGGAAAGTGTGTGTGCTATATCTACATGATGTGGTCAAACCCAGTTCCTACTAATGGCCAGGCTGAACTCCAGTAAATAATGTCCCGAATGATATTTTGCCGCCTTCTTTGGCACTTCATGAAATCTTACCATGATGAAGTGCTGAAACACAGAGATTTTCTCTTAGAGAGTGTCTCCTGTTGTAACCCGTCCCATGGATTTTATGCTGTAATTCTTATCTCTTTTAAAATTTGCTATCTTCTGTACAGTTTTCATGAACCTTTCTGTTACAGTAGTGAAAATCACAGATAAATGTCATTTTGTACAACTTTGAATTTACCCCAAGAGCTGAGAGAAAACTTGCTCCTATACTTCAATCTCAGTTTCTTCTATAGTCCAACTTTGTTTCTCTACCATCAAGCTTCTCCTTTGTTGCTGCTCCAAGCCCCGTCCAAGCTGACCTTGAATACTTTCAGGGATGGGACACCCACAACTTCTCTGGGCAACCTGTTCCAGTGTTCCAGCACTCCCACAGTAAAAAAGGCCTTCCTTTCATCTAATATGTGTAGGAAATCATAAATCTAGGCATAGAAACTTGGAGTGCAGATTTGAAATTCTTTTGATTTGAAGCACATTTTATATGAATACTGACTTACTGATGACTAAAAGATGTTGATGGGCATTTGAGCTGACAAGTTTTGAAAAAGTGCACGGAAATTAAAATTGAAACCACTAAAATTAAAAACTTCTTCCCATTGTCTTTTTCCTCTCCTATTCAAAATTGCATATGTCAGATATCAGTGCTTCATGCAAACCTCTCAGATGCTCTCAGAGAAGAAGCTTTTCTTTCAGACTAAGTTGCGGTTGACGTAGAACACTAGCAGGAGTGAAAGTTTTTCTGGGCATCGGGGCAGCACCTTCTCCTTGGATTTGTGTGCAGAAAGCATTTTATCCAAACTGGAAAATAGACCCAACTCTGTTCTATTCATCATTCTTACTGCACCAGGCCTGAAGATGCTGTGAAAAGTAGCCTGTGGACCTTGAAGATAGCGCATGTGAAACAGATGAGAGGTGATGGAGAAGTTGAGAGAAGAAAGAGCATATGGCCCAGTACGGACACCAGAAAGTATTTCTTCATGTGATCATGGCAGATTGCAGGAGCCACTTGGTACTATCAAACCAGCCCGACTTGGCACTGGTGCCACCTTGGGTCTGGCAACCATCCTGCGTATCGTGGATTTTCAGGAGCCAGCAAGACACTCTTGGCCACAGGCCCCCAAACACAAACCTCGGCCCTTTTCCCTGGCAAAGAAAAGTCACCTGCCCTGCTTCTGGATGGCAGATTGCAGGAGCAACTTGGTACTATCAAACCAGCCCGACTTGGCAATGTTGCAACCTTGGGTCTGAGAAACATCCTGCGTATCGTGGATTTTCAGGAGCCAGCCGGCCTCTCCCAGCCACAGGCCCCCAAACACAATCCACGGCCCTTTTCCCTGGCAAACAACACTCACCTGCCCCGCTTCTCGATGGCAGATTGCAGGAGTCCCTGGGTAATTTCAATCCAGCCCGACTTGGCGGCGTTTCCACCTTGCGTCTGGGAATCATCCTGCATATCAAAGAATTTCAGGAGCCAGCCGGCACTCTCAGTCACAGGCCCTTAAACACAGACCTCGGCCCTCTTACCTGGCCAAAAAAACTCACCGGCCCCGCTTCTGCATGGCAGATTGCAGGAGCCACTTGGTAATATCAAACCAGCCCGACTTGGCACTGGTGCCACCTTGGGTCTGGGAACCATCCTGCGTATCGTGGATTTTCAGGAGCCAGCCGGCCACTCCCAGCCACAGGCCCTTAAACACAGACCTCGGCCCTCTTACCTGGCCAAAAAAACTCACCTGCCCCGCTTCTGCATGGCAGATTGCAGGAGCCACTTGGTAATATCAAACCAGCCCGACTTGGCACTGGTGCCACCTTGGGTCTGGGAACCATCCTGCGTATCATGGATTTTCAGGAGCCAGCCGGCCACTCCCAGCCACAGGCCCCCAAACACAAACCTCGGCTTTTTTCCCTGGCAAAGAAAAGTCACCTGCCCTGCTTCTGGATGGCAGATTGCAGGAGCAACTTGGTACTATCAAACCAGCCCGACTTGGCAATGTTGCAACCTTGGGTCTGAGAAACATCCTGCGTATCGTGGATTTTCAGGAGCCAGCCGGCCTCTCCCAGCCACAGGCCCCCAAACACAATCCACGGCCCTTTTCCCTGGCAAACAACACTCACCTGCCCTGCTTCTCGATGGCAGATTGCAGGAGTCCCTGGGTAATTTCAATCCAGCCCGACTTGGCGGCGTTTCCACCTTGCGTCTGGGAATCATCCTGCATATCAAAGAATTTCAGGAGCCAGCCGGCACTCTCAGTCACAGGCCCCCAAACACAAACCATGGCCCTTTTCCCTTGCAAACAAAACTCACCTGCCCCGCTTCTGCATGGCAGATTGCAGCAGCCACTTAGTCCTACCAAACCAGCCCGAATTGGCACTGTGTTGAAAGCGAAGGGAAGCCAACCCACCTTGTCGTTTATCACCATTGACTCCAATTTATTGATTAAATCAGCCACTTTATATAACCGTGTTAATTAACTTCATGCATATTGCAAAATCCAAGCTCACTCTAGGTTAACAGAGAAAACTCTAACCCCTCCTTTTGTTTTACCATACCCATGATTGTTTCTTGAAAACAGGACCAGCGTTTCCACTGTGATATGAAAGTCAAGTATTGGAGAGTGCTTTTGTTACTTCTTTAGAAGGTTAGAATATGCCGAAAAGATGCTAGCTGGGGACTTGCAATTAATGAATTATTTGCTGTAAGTAGGTCAAATGACATGAGCTTTCAAAAAGGAAAAGTAGTCTTATTCCACCTGCCAATTCTAAAGTAGATTAATAAGCCTTAAGCAGAAGATGGATGTGAAGAGGGATATGACATGAAAGGTTAAGCAACACTGCTGACAGCAAAAGGCTTACCTGCTGCAGATACAGGAGACAAAATACTATTTTGACACAAACATTGCTATTCAGACGACAGTAAAATTCTGAGTGACAGCAAAATTTACTCAGTCATCATGACAGTAAAATTTGCTCCCATCAAAATGTGCTCATCAATTCTTAGTGTAAGCTAAGCACCTTAAGCAAAGGGTAGTTCAAGCCTAACTGGTATTTGATGGCAAAAAAGGCAACTTGGCCTGCGTTTCTCACTTCTACTCCATTCAAAAGCTTACTCTGTCTCAGATTCCTTTGGTGGGATACCAACGCAAGCCGCCAAACTGCACGAAAATGATGATTTAAAGAAAGATAGATGAGAAAAATGGAATAATGGTTCATGTTCTTTTCCTTCCAACTGCTTTGTTTGCCCTTTTAATTTTTTGAAGTCCTTTCTGGTGTCACCATGGTTGCACTGCAGCAAGTGTTGGGCTGTAAGCTGTCCATATTGCCAGCTTCTGGACTGCCTTCAGAAAACTTCCCACTGGTTTTGTCTAGAAATCACAAGCAGTAGAGATGACAAAGACTGCAGAAACCTCCTCATCTCCTTCTAGAGCAAGACCATGTCTTTCAGCCACTCTTAACTAGACAACTTTCATCAGTCATGAGGGAGTCTCATGTTCAAGAGCTAAGCAGTGGTGACAGCTGTAAATGACAAAAAGCAGACTGAAATTCTCTTGGGACTCCAGCAGAGAGCAATGAAGGAGGTTGAATTCACCTTCTTGGGAAGTTCTAAAATGCACGTTCACTTGAGCACAGGAGCTAAGCCATCGTAACCTTTGTTGAGTACGTCTGCGTAGACAGACATATTTAGACCATGTTATTTAAGCCACGTTATCATCTCTAGCTGCTAAGCTGCACTTCTTGCAAAGTATCTGCAACGTATTTTACAGGGTGGGCTTTGATGTGTAATCCCTGAGTAATATTGCAAAGAGAAGTACTTGGGGTGTGGGGTGGGGGGGGAGCCACAACTCTTAGGTTTTTCAAATCATGGTTCCATTTGAAAGTCAAAAAAGATGTCAAACCTTTCTTTCCTAGACCTATTACCAGCACAAACTGTACCAGAATTTATGACCTGTAACTGTACCGTGGACGCTCTTTCTCTGGACTATTCCTTAAGAAACAAAGTCCTCACTAGAAATAAAACAAAATTAGCCAAGTATTGGCCTGGATTAGTTCCAAGGCTCTGTACTAAAGGCCAAACACGTGTAATAATAGTAACGAGTGGACTAAAAGTTAAATCAATAGAGCATGACTCAGTTCAAAGACATCTTGTGTCCTAATGTTCTCACAGAAGACTGTAAAAACCTGTCTATTTTTGTGGGTTTCTTTTATCCATTTAGCTGTACCTTCTACTTCTCTCCACTGTCTGAGAACATTGATGATAAGGTTGGATGACCTCATGTCAACTTGTAGAAGTAAAGAAAGAGAAGCCAGTAAAGAAAGGCAAATTTGTTAATTGCAGGTGGAAAGAGGGAGGCCAACAAAAGAAAACAAAAGAACAGTACTAATGAAATGCTCCCCTGTCTTCTGTGAAAAGTAAAGGCACAGACAAGAAAGAACAAGTGCAAAATTCTCACTAGAGAAACGCACTTGATCTGACTCAAGTGTTTTGCGGTACATTTCTTGCTGTTTTCTCATGCCAAACATATTAACCATTGAAGGTGTCCCTTTCCTCTCTCTGGAATACAGCTAGGAAGATGGCTGTGTCATTGCTGACAAGCTGCCATTCTCAGAGGTGTCCAGCTGAAAGTCCTAGATCAATTGATTTGCTCTGTCACTTTGATATGGCATGACTTACAGTTTCAGCACCTGAACTTGCCAGCCCTACAATTCTTTGCCCCTTGAATGCTTAGATAGGCTCCTTGGCAACTGGCATTTGTAAGGACTTGAAACTATGCAGAATTTGCACCGTGAGATGATGCCAAATGAGTCACACCGGTAGATTAACTGGGGCATGCAAGGCAGAGAGAGGGAAATGAGAGCACAAGAAGAGAGTACACAAGAAGAGAGTACAATCTCCTTTTTTCTGAAACACTGAAGAGATCAAAGTGAACACAAATCCTCCTAGGGGTAGTTCTTGCAAAAGACTAAGAGTTCTTTTTGTGTTCACAGGCCTGGAATACTTAGCTTTGGATGACGGCAAAATGCAGATGACAAAACGAGGCCTTGAAGTCACATCCAGTATGAAGCAGTAGGAAAGAGGAAAGCAGCTGAGAGCGTCAACCCTGCTAAGTAGTCTCAGTATTCTTCTTGACATGAGCAGAAATTTGAAATGAGTCTCTGAAAATGACAAAGGAGGCAGAAGAAAAGGGAGCGATGACTCCTCTGGCATAGTGCTTCCTAACAGGGATCTTCAAAATGTCAAGGTTGTATCATCCTTTCAACTGAAGGAAGGTATGAAAACAACAGGAAGGAAATGGCATCCAATACTCTGGGCAGTGTACTTCTAGACAGAAAGGCCACTGATGGAAAACCAACTAAACTGGCACCAATGCAGCAGCATTGTACTAAAGCCAGAAACGTCCAGCGCTTTGTTCTCTGCCATTCCATTCAGATGCACACAGCAGCTCTGCAACATTCCTACTGATCATCTCTTTGGCAAAGTGGGAGTGAGGGTCCATGGTGATGCAGAGTCCCCAGGCAGATGCAAAGGAGAGCTGCTTTCTTGCAAAAACCAGGCTTTTGAAACACTCAGGCCTTTCTCATTTCCATAGCTTTAAGCCATAACAAACACAATTCAACCAACCACCATGCACCACGCTGTGAACACACGACGCTTCTAGAACTTGTTGATCTACCTCGAAGTCAGCTGCCTCACCTTGCCACAGTCCTTTTCTACTTAGCCAAAGTAATGGGCCTCAGCCCAAGGCCTTCCTTTTGTAAGCTTCTAGCTCTATGCAGCAGCAAACCACTACTTTCTTCTGTGCCAAGACTTTAGGTAGACGATTTGCATCTGCCCTCCTTCCAGTGAAACCTAATGGCGAGAGAAAAGCCTCTCAGAGATGTTCAGTCATTCCATTTCCTAGACAGGCCAAATCCAAAGAAAAGCAAGCTATGGCATTGTGTACTTGCTCTTACAAAACACCTGCTGCCCTCTGACAATCAACTAGCAGAAAACCAGCCAAACTGAAACTTGAGGAAAACAACCCTTGGAAGGGAATAATGATGTGATCAATCAAGACAACACTTTTCCAGGCTACCGAGATACTGGAAATGTCAGCAAAGGCTTGAGAGCAAAGGCTGAACTAATGGGAAAAGGGTAAAAGAATCCCAAGAAAAACATGACCAAAGGTTAAAACAATTCCAAGAAGAACATAGGCAACTAACCTGTTGAAGCCTTCAGAAAAACAGTGGCCGCTGATTTACATAGGCCATTCAAGTTAATTGACCCGTGCACCTTCCACTCCTTTTTCGGCACCATATGGAGTGAATTGAGACCATGGAATCACAATTCCTTGGATTCTGTTCTTAACTTCAGGAGAGAAGTACAGCAGCTGAAGTACCTGTTACTGATGTGATACCCAGGAACACCGAGTTGACACATTTCTTTCTTGGCCAATCACAACAAGCAAGGCTAAGAGGATAAGGCTGGCTTATTTCCATGACACTTTTCTTGTTTTACAGCCTGCTCTGATTCCGGTCAAACTTTTTCATTAGCTTTTCTCTAAAAGGAGAAAGTCCAATTCAACGTCCCGCCCTACTGCTGCAAGTATACCATTTGGTTTGTGGAGCCGAAAAAATTGAATTGGAAGGTACGGAGCCCCCGGAGCTAAGAGGCGCTCGGGGCGTCTTTCGGCAGAAGCCGCGCTAAGAGAGCACTGTGAGCGGTACAATCGTCTTTGCGCGAAGAAGCCGCTTCTTCGGCTCCGGGAGCCGGAGAGAGCGGCAGCATCGGAAAGGTGAAGAAGGAAGCTGTACAACACGGGGATTGTGTGCGCAGCTTGCCAACTGATAGAAAACAGTACCTTACACTTTCCTGATGTTTCCAATCACATGAACATGTAGTGGAAAAGCTTTTTGCTAAGATGTAGACGACAAGAGAGGCTAAAGAGTGGATGAGAGCTAATGACACCCATCTCTAAAAAAGGCAATTAGGAGGACTCGGAATAGTACAAACCAGCCAGCCTCCTTTTTATCCCCAGGAAGTTGATGAAGCAGCTCTTCCTGGAAAACCTTGCCAGGCACATGCAAGACGACAAAATAATGTAGTTAGCATGATTTTTCAGGGGAATTTCATGCTGAACATCACTTTAAACTCCTCTGATGAATCAACTTGACTGGTAGATGAAGGGAATATTATCTGCCTGGGCTTCAGGGAGGTTTTTGACATATCTCTACATGGCAGCACGCATCCATATGGAAGCAATAGTGCAAAGGGGAGGGAACCAGTGTCTTTTCAGTGATGCTGAGTGAAAAAACAAGAGGCAGTGGGCACTCTCTGAAATACAGGAGATTGCCATTGACCATCAGCAAATGATTCTTTACTGTGAGGGTGACTGAACCACGGCACAGACTGCCCAGAAAGATTGTGGAGCCTGGATCTTTGAAGACATTCAAAGTACACCCAGATAGACTCCTGGGCAAGAGGCTCTGAGTATCCTGGTTTAGGCAGGGGGATTGGGCCTGGTTAGCCCCACCAACCCCTTCCACTCTCATTCATTCTGGGCTAGTGAACTCTCTTCAAGATGCATTTCAAGCACTTGCATGACAAAGTTCTGTGAAGACAGAGATCCAAATGGACACGGCATCTAAGTTCCTTAAGCAGTGTTCAAGAAGAATGTAAAACTCTGGGACGAGTGTCTCTTCCCTAACTGAATCCCTTTCATGGGAAAATTCCCAGCTCTAGAAAGATCTTCTGATACGCATGCTTAAGACTGACACTGGCTGAGCAAATTTCTCCCTATGTGTATCCAAGACCAGTTAGGATCTTCACCCAAAGTGCTGTCAACATAGTCACAGAATGTCTCTTGTTAAGAAGTGACAACTTCCATCAGCATGGCAACTATTGGTCCACCAAATGGATGAATGGATGGGAATTATCTACTTGAGTTAAAAACAAAAAGAAAGAGTTGGTCTTTATTTATCAATTTCATTGCAATATTATAAGGGAAGAAAAAGACCTAAGTCCTTGACTTTCTTAACTCGAGGAAAGATTTTAAGAATTCCTTGTAAAAATGTATGATCACAATCAGGCTATTGAAACCATTTGAGTTGGGAAAAGAGTTCACAAATTGTCTAGAGAGTGGCAAAGAAGCCAAGAAAAATAGGAAAGAAACAAAAAGAGAGCAGAAGCGTCAGCTTCATTGTACAAGCTCGTTCTAGAAGTGGTCTGCTGGGAAAAGGAAGCCCCAGTTGAATTTCCAATGTATTCCTGCGCTTGATTCAGTAACCGGTCAATGTAAAAACCAATCCTTTTGTACAACTTCTTCCAGCAACAAAAACTCCAACAGGTTGACACTACCATCATGCCTGTTCCAGACATATTTCCAAGAGAAATGATGATTTTCTTGAAAACCTACTTGCATAAAAGTTGCAAGATGGTGGAGGGATTCCCACATCCTCCTTCCTCCATCTGGCTTGAAAGTAGATTTGATAAAATATGCAACAAAGCACATGATTTATAAGGTAGAGTCAAATGGATGATTTGGGAATTGATCTCTTGTTGATAGGAAACTTCATATCCACTCTGTGTGACCTTTCTAAAACAAAATGTGGAGCTGAGGCATGAATCTGCCACAACAATTGTAAAGCAAACATACACACTCCCCTTCACATGCCCCCCCTTCCACACACACCTAGGCACACACAGAGATCAGCATAGCAGATCATGAACACCTTGGAAAAGACTGAAATGCTCAATGCCTCTCTTGATGGGCAAAAGAGCTGGTGCAGTAATTCAAATGCCTGGTACAGAACTTCTGTTTCATATTTAGCTCCTATTTAAAACACAGCTTTTCATTTCATTCTATTTACAGAATATTTTCATGTCATTTGCTTCTTTAAAATTACTTAGTTCTCACCTCTTGTATGTCTAGGAATATTTTCTTCCAAAAATAGAAAAAAATAGATGATATCTTTTCAGCAGAAAACATTGGTTGATACAATTTTAAACCATCATGATATGGAAGAATTGTTCTGTCCCTCTCAAAGGTGGAAGAAGCATTTGGATCACAGATCATCTACAATGAAATACTTGACATGTTTAAGATGCTTTCAATCAATTTTGATCGTCAATTGCTTCTTCGTTGTAAACAGTAATTTTTCAGTGAAGGGAAAGTGTGTGCGCTATATGTACATGATGTGGTCAAACCCAGTTCCTACTAATGGCCAGGCTGAACTCCAGTAAATAATGTCCCGAATGATATTTTGCCGCCTTCTTTGGCACTTCATGAAATCTTACCGTGATGAAGTGCTGAAACACAGAGATTTTCTCTTAGAGAGTGTCTCCTGTTGTAACCCGTCCCATGGATTTTATGCTGTAATTCTTATCTCTTTTAAAATTTGCTATCTTCTGTACAGTTTTCATGAACCTTTCTGTTACAGTAGTGAAAATCACAGATAAATGTCATTTTGTACAACTTTGAATTTACCCCAAGAGCTGAGAGAAAACTTGCTCCTCAGTTTCTCAGTTTCTTCTATAGTCCAACTTTGTTTCTCTACCATCAAGCTTCTCCTTTGTTGCTGCTCCAAGCCCTGTCCAAGCTGACCTTGAATACTTTCAGGGATGGGACACCCACAACTTCTCTGGGCAACCTGTTCCAGTGTTCCAGCACTCCCACAGTAAAAAAGGCCTTCCTTTCATCTAATATGTGTAGGAAATCATAAATCTAGGCATAGAAACTTGGAGTGCAGATTTGAAATTCTTTTGATTTGAAGCACATTTTATATGAATACTGACTTACTGATGACTAAAAGATGTTGATGGGCATTTGAGCTGACAAGTTTTGAAAAAGTGCACGGAAATTAAAATTGAAACCACTAAAATTAAAAACTTCTTCCCATTGTCTTTTTCCTCTCCTATTCAAAATTGCATATGTCAGATATCAGTGCTTCATGCAAACCTCTCAGATGCTCTCAGAGAAGAAGCTTTTCTTTCAGACTAAGTTGCGGTTGACGTAGAACACTAGCAGGAGTGAAAGTTTTTCTGGGCATCGGGGCAGCACCTTCTCCTTGGATTTGTGTGCAGAAAGCATTTTATCCAAACTGGAAAATAGACCCAACTCTGTTCTATTCATCATTCTTACTGCACCAGGCCTGAAGATGCTGTGAAAAGTAGCCTGTGGACCTTGAAGATAGCGCATGTGAAACAGATGAGAGGTGATGGAGAAGTTGCGAGAAGAAAGAGCATATGGCCCAGTACGGACACCAGAAAGTATTTCTTCATGTGATCATGGCAGATTGCAGGAGCCACTTGGTACTATCAAACCAGCCCGACTTGGCACTGGTGCCACCTTGGGTCTGGGAACCATCCTGCGTATCGTGGATTTTCAGGAGCCAGCCGGCCACTCCCAGCCACAGGCCCTTAAACACAGACCTCGGCCCTCTTACCTGGCCAAAAAAACTCACCTGCCCCGCTTCTGCATGGCAGATTGCAGGAGCCACTTGGTAATATCAAACCAGCCCGACTTGGCACTGGTGCCACCTTGGGTCTGGCAACCATCCTGCGTATCGTGGATTTTCAGGAGCCAGCCGGCCACTCCCAGCCACAGGCCCTTAAACACAGACCTCGGCCCTCTTACCTGGCCAAAAAAACTCACCTGCCCCGCTTCTGCATGGCAGATTGCAGGAGCCACTTGGTAATATCAAACCAGCCCGACTTGGCACTGGTGCCACCTTGGGTCTGGGAACCATCCTGCGTATCATGGATTTTCAGGAACCTGCCGGCCACTCCCAGCCACAGGCCCCCAAACACAAACCTCGGCTTTTTTCCCTGGCAAAGAAAAGTCACCTGCCCTGCTTCTGCATGGCAGATTGCAGGAGCAACTTGGTACTATCAAACCAGCCCGACTTGGCAATGTTGCAACCTTGGGTCTGAGAAACATCCTGCGTATCGTGGATTTTCAGGAGCCAGCCGGCCTCTCCCAGCCACAGGCCCCCAAACACAATCCACGGCCCTTTTCCCTGGCAAACAACACTCACCTGCCCTGCTTCTCGATGGCAGATTGCAGGAGTCCCTGGGTAATTTCAATCCAGCCCGACTTGGCGGCGTTTCCACCTTGCGTCTGGGAATCATCCTGCATATCAAAGAATTTCAGGAGCCACTCGGCACTCTCAGTCACAGGCCCCCAAACACAAACCATGGCCCTTTTCCCTTGCAAACAAAACTCACCTGCCCCGCTTCTGGATGGCAGATTGCAGCAGCCACTTAGTGTTATCAAACCAGCCCGAATTGGCACTGTGTTGAAAGCGAAGGGAAGCCAACCCACCTTGTCCTTTATCAGCATTGACTCCAATTTATTGATTAAATCAGCCACTTTATATAACCGTGTTAATTAACTTCATGCATATTGCAAAATCCAAGCTCACTCTAGGTTAACAGAGAAAACTCTAACCCCTCCTTTTGTTTTACCATACCCATGATTGTTTCTTGAAAACAGGACCAGCGTTTCCACTGTGATATGAAAGTCAAGTATTGGAGAGTGCTTTTGTTACTTCTTTAGAAGGTTAGAATATGCCGAAAAGATGCTAGCTGGGGACTTGCAATTAATGAATTATTTGCTGTAAGTAGGTCAAATGACATGAGCTTTCAAAAAGGAAAAGTAGTCTTATTCCACCTGCCAATTCTAAAGTAGATTAATAAGCCTTAAGCAGAAGATGGATGTGAAGAGGGATATGACATGAAAGGTTAAGCAACACTGCTGACAGCAAAAGGCTTACCTGCTGCAGATACAGGAGACAAAATACTATTTTGACACAAACATTGCTATTCAGACGACAGTAAAATTCTGAGTGACAGCAAAATTTACTCAGTCATCATGACAGTAAAATTTGCTCCCATCAAAATGTGCTCATCAATTCTTAGTGTAAGCTAAGCACCTTAAGCAAAGGGTAGTTCAAGCCTAACTGGTATTTGATGGCAAAAAAGGCAACTTGGCCTGCGTTTCTCACTTCTACTCCATTCAAAAGCTTACTCTGTCTCAGATTCCTTTGGTGGGATACCAACGCAAGCCGCCAAACTGCACGAAAATGATGATTTAAAGAAAGATAGATGAGAAAAATGGAATAATGGTTCATGTTCTTTTCCTTCCAACTGCTTTGTTTGCCCTTTTAATTTTTTGAAGTCCTTTCTGGTGTCACCATGGTTGCACTGCAGCAAGTGTTGGGCTGTAAGCTGTCCATATTGCCAGCTTCTGGACTGCCTTCAGAAAACTTCCCACTGGTTTTGTCTAGAAATCACAAGCAGTAGAGATGACAAAGACTGCAGAAACCTCCTCATCTCCTTCTAGAGCAAGACCATGTCTTTCAGCCACTCTTAACTAGACAACTTTCATCAGTCATGAGGGAGTCTCATGTTCAAGAGCTAAGCAGTGGTGACAGCTGTAAATGACAAAAAGCAGACTGAAATTCTCTTGGGACTCCAGCAGAGAGCAATGAAGGAGGTTGAATTCACCTTCTTGGGAAGTTCTAAAATGCACCTTCACTTGAGCACAGGAGCTAAGCCATCGTAACCTTTGTTGAGTACGTCTGCGTAGACAGACATATTTAGACCATGTTATTTAAGCCACGTTATCATCTCTAGCTGCTAAGCTGCACTTCTTGCAAAGTATCTGCAACGTATTTTACAGGGTGGGCTTCTATGTGTAATCCCTGAGTAATATTGCAAAGAGAAGTACTTGGGGTGTGGGGTGGGGGGGGGAGCCACAACTCTTAGGTTTTTCAAATCATGGTTCCATTTGAAAGTCAAAAAAGATGTCAAACCTTTCTTTCCTAGACCTATTACCAGCACAAACTGTACCAGAATTTATGACCTGTAACTGTACCGTGGACGCTCTTTCTCTGGACTATTCCTTAAGAAACAAAGTCCTCACTAGAAATAAAACAAAATTAGCCAAGTATTGGCCTGGATTAGTTCCAAGGCTCTGTACTAAAGGCCAAACACGTGTAATAATAGTAACGAGTGGACTAAAAGTTAAATCAATAGAGCATGACTCAGTTCAAAGACATCTTGTGTCCTAATGTTCTCACAGAAGACTGTAAAAACCTGTCTATTTTTGTGGGTTTCTTTTATCCATTTAGCTGTACCTTCTACTTCTCTCCACTGTCTGAGAACATTGATGATAAGGTTGGATGACCTCATGTCAACTTGTAGAAGTAAAGAAAGAGAAGCCAGTAAAGAAAGGCAAATTTGTTAATTGCAGGTGGAAAGAGGGAGGCCAACAAAAGAAAACAAAAGAACAGTACTAATGAAATGCTCCCCTGTCTTCTGTGAAAAGTAAAGGCACAGACAAGAAAGAACAAGTGCAAAATTCTCACTAGAGAAACGCACTTGATCTGACTCAAGTGTTTTGCGGTACATTTCTTGCTGTTTTCTCATGCCAAACATATTAACCATTGAAGGTGTCCCTTTCCTCTCTCTGGAATACAGCTAGGAAGATGGCTGTGTCATTGCTGACAAGCTGCCATTCTCAGAGGTGTCCAGCTGAAAGTCCTAGATCAATTGATTTGCTCTGTCACTTTGATATGGCATGACTTACAGTTTCAGCACCTGAACTTGCCAGCCCTACAATTCTTTGCCCCTTGAATGCTTAGATAGGCTCCTTGGCAACTGGCATTTGTAAGGACTTGAAACTATGCAGAATTTGCACCGTGAGATGATGCCAAATGAGTCACACCGGTAGATTAACTGGGGCATGCAAGGCAGAGAGAGGGAAATGAGAGCACAAGAAGAGAGTACACAAGAAGAGAGTACAATCTCCTTTTTTCTGAAACACTGAAGAGATCAAAGTGAACACAAATCCTCCTAGGGGTAGTTCTTGCAAAAGACTAAGAGTTCTTTTTGTGTTCACAGGCCTGGAATACTTAGCTTTGGATGACGGCAAAATGCAGATGACAAAACGAGGCCTTGAAGTCACATCCAGTATGAAGCAGTAGGAAAGAGGAAAGCAGCTGAGAGCGTCAACCCTGCTAAGTAGTCTCAGTATTCTTCTTGACATGAGCAGAAATTTGAAATGAGTCTCTGAAAATGACAAAGGAGGCAGAAGAAAAGGGAGCGATGACTCCTCTGGCATAGTGCTTCCTAACAGGGATCTTCAAAATGTCAAGGTTGTATCATCCTTTCAACTGAAGGAAGGTATGAAAACAACAGGAAGGAAATGGCATCCAATACTCTGGGCAGTGTACTTCTAGACAGAAAGGCCACTGATGGAAAACCAACTAAACTGGCACCAATGCAGCAGCATTGTACTAAAGCCAGAAACGTCCAGCGCTTTGTTCTCTGCCATTCCATTCAGATGCACACAGCAGCTCTGCAACATTCCTACTGATCATCTCTTTGGCAAAGTGGGAGTGAGGGTCCGTGGTGATGCAGAGTCCCCAGGCAGATGCAAAGGAGAGCTGCTTTCTTGCAAAAACCAGGCTTTTGAAACACTCAGGCCTTTCTCATTTCCATAGCTTTAAGCCATAACAAACACAATTCAACCAACCACCATGCACCACGCTGTGAACACACGACGCTTCTAGAACTTGTTGATCTACCTCGAAGTCAGCTGCCTCACCTTGCCACAGTCCTTTTCTACTTAGCCAAAGTAATGGGCCTCAGCCCAAGGCCTTCCTTTTGTAAGCTTCTAGCTCTATGCAGCAGCAAACCACTACTTTCTTCTGTGCCAAGACTTTAGGTAGACGATTTGCATCTGCCCTCCTTCCAGTGAAACCTAATGGCGAGAGAAAAGCCTCTCAGAGATGTTCAGTCATTCCATTTCCTAGACAGGCCAAATCCAAAGAAAAGCAAGCTATGGCATTGTGTACTTGCTCTTACAAAACACCTGCTGCCCTCTGACAATCAACTAGCAGAAAACCAGCCAAACTGAGACTTGAGGAAAACAACCCTTGGAAGGGAATAATGATGTGATCAATCAAGACAACACTTTTCCAGGCTACCGAGATACTGGAAATGTCAGCAAAGGCTTGAGAGCAAAGGCTGAACTAATGGGAAAAGGGTAAAAGAATCCCAAGAAAAACATGACCAAAGGTTAAAACAATTCCAAGAAGAACATAGGCAACTAACCTGTTGAAGCCTTCAGAAAAACAGTGGCCGCTGATTTACATAGGCCATTCAAGTTACTTGACCCGTGCACCTTCCACTCCTTTTTCGGCACCATATGGAGTGAATTGAGACCATGGAATCACAATTCCTTGGATTCTGTTCTTAACTTCAGGAGAGAAGTACAGCAGCTGAAGTACCTGTTACTGATGTGATACCCAGGAACACCGAGTTGACACATTTCTTTCTTGGCCAATCACAACAAGCAAGGCTAAGAGGATAAGGCTGGCTTATTTCCATGACACTTTTCTTGTTTTACAGCCTGCTCTGATTCCGGTGAAACTTTTTCATTAGCTTTTCTCTAAAAGGAGAAAGTCCAATTCAACGTCCCGCCCTACTGCTGCAAGTATACCATTTGGTTTGTGGAGCCGAAAAAATTGAATTGGAAGGTACGGAGCCCCCGGAGCTAAGAGGCGCTCGGGGCGTCTTTCAGCAGAAGCCGCGCTAAGAGAGCACTGTGAGCGGTACAATGGTCTTTGCGCGAAGAAGCCGCTTCTTCGGCTCCGGGAGCCGGAGAGAGCGGCAGCATCGGAAAGGTGAAGAAGGAAGCTGTACAACACGGGGATTGTGTGCGCAGCTTGCCAACTGATAGAAAACAGTACCTTACACTTTCCTGATGTTTCCAATCACATGAACATGTAGTGGAAAAGCTTTTTGCTAAGATGTAGACGACAAGAGAGGCTAAAGAGTGGATGAGAGCTAATGACACCCATCTCTAAAAAAGGCAATTAGGAGGACTCGGAATAGTACAAACCAGCCAGCCTCCTTTTTATCCCCAGGAAGTTGATGAAGCAGCTCTTCCTGGAAAACCTTGCCAGGCACATGCAAGACGACAAAATAATGTAGTTAGCATGATTTTTCAGGGGAATTTCATGCTGAACATCACTTTAAACTCCTCTGATGAATCAACTTGACTGGTAGATGAAGGGAATATTATCTGCCTGGGCTTCAGGGAGGTTTTTGACATATCTCTACATGGCAGCACGCATCCATATGGAAGCAATAGTGCAAAGGGGAGGGAACCAGTGTCTTTTCAGTGATGCTGAGTGAAAAAACAAGAGGCAGTGGGCACTCTCTGAAATACAGGAGATTGCCATTGACCATCAGCAAATGATTCTTTACTGTGAGGGTGACTGAACCACGGCACAGACTGCCCAGAAAGATTGTGGAGCCTGGATCTTTGAAGACATTCAAAGTACACCCAGATAGACTCCTGGGCAAGAGGCTCTGAGTATCCTGGTTTAGGCAGGGGGATTGGGCCTGGTTAGCCCCACCAACCCCTTCCACTCTCATTCATTCTGGGCTAGTGAACTCTCTTCAAGATGCATTTCAAGCACTTGCATGACAAAGTTCTGTGAAGACAGAGATCCAAATGGACACGGCATCTAAGTTCCTTAAGCAGTGTTCAAGAAGAATGTAAAACTCTGGGACGAGTGTCTCTTCCCTAACTGAATCCCTTTCATGGGAAAATTCCCAGCTCTAGAAAGATCTTCTGATACGCATGCTTAAGACTGACACTGGCTGAGCAAATTTCTCCCTATGTGTATCCAAGACCAGTTAGGATCTTCACCCAAAGTGCTGTCAACATAGTCACAGAATGTCTCTTGTTAAGAAGTGACAACTTCCATCAGCATGGCAACTATTGGTCCACCAAATGGATGAATGGATGGGAATTATCTACTTGAGTTAAAAACAAAAAGAAAGAGTTGGTCTTTATTTATCAATTTCATTGCAATATTATAAGGGAAGAAAAAGACCTAAGTCCTTGACTTTCTTAACTCGAGGAAAGATTTTAAGAATTCCTTGTAAAAATGTATGATCACAATCAGGCTATTGAAACCATTTGAGTTGGGAAAAGAGTTCACAAATTGTCTAGAGAGTGGCAAAGAAGCCAAGAAAAATAGGAAAGAAACAAAAAGAGAGCAGAAGCGTCAGCTTCATTGTACAAGCTCGTTCTAGAAGTGGTCTGCTGGGAAAAGGAAGCCCCAGTTGAATTTCCAATGTATTCCTGCGCTTGATTCAGTAACCGGTCAATGTAAAAACCAATCCTTTTGTACAACTTCTTCCAGCAACAAAAACTCCAACAGGTTGACACTACCATCATGCCTGTTCCAGACATATTTCCAAGAGAAATGATGATTTTCTTGAAAACCTACTTGCATAAAAGTTGCAAGATGGTGGAGGGATTCCCACATCCTCCTTCCTCCATCTGGCTTGAAAGTAGATTTGATAAAATATGCAACAAAGCACATGATTTATAAGGTAGAGTCAAATGGATGATTTGGGAATTGATCTCTTGTTGATAGGAAACTTCATATCCACTCTGTGTGACCTTTCTAAAACAAAATGTGGAGCTGAGGCATGAATCTGCCACAACAATTGTAAAGCAAACATACACACTCCCCTTCACATGCCCCCCCTTCCACACACACCTAGGCACACACAGAGATCAGCATAGCAGATCATGAACACCTTGGAAAAGACTGAAATGCTCAATGCCTCTCTTGATGGGCAAAAGAGCTGGTGCAGTAATTCAAATGCCTGGTACAGAATTTCTGTTTCATATTTAGCTCCTATTTAAAACACAGCTTTTCATTTCATTCTATTTACAGAATATTTTCATGTCATTTGCTTCTTTAAAATTACTTAGTTCTCACCTCTTGTATGTCTAGGAATATTTTCTTCCAAAAATAGAAAAAAATAGATGATATCTTTTCAGCAGAAAACATTGGTTGATACAATTTTAAACCATCATGATATGGAAGAATTGTTCTGTCCCTCTCAAAGGTGGAAGAAGCATTTGGATCACAGATCATCTACAATGAAATACTTGACATGTTTAAGATGCTTTCAATCAATTTTGATCGTCAATTGCTTCTTCGTTGTAAACAGTAATTTTTCAGTGAAGGGAAAGTGTGTGCGCTATATCTACATGATGTGGTCAAACCCAGTTCCTACTAATGGCCAGGCTGAACTCCAGTAAATAATGTCCCGAATGATATTTTGCCGCCTTCTTTGGCACTTCATGAAATCTTACCGTGATGAAGTGCTGAAACACAGAGATTTTCTCTTAGAGAGTGTCTCCTGTTGTAACCCGTCCCATGGATTTTATGCTGTAATTCTTATCTCTTTTAAAATTTGCTATCTTCTGTACAGTTTTCATGAACCTTTCTGTTACAGTAGTGAAAATCACAGATAAATGTCATTTTGTACAACTTTGAATTTACCCCAAGAGCTGAGAGAAAACTTGCTCCTCAGTTTCTCAGTTTCTTCTATAGTCCAACTTTGTTTCTCTACCATCAAGCTTCTCCTTTGTTGCTGCTCCAAGCCCTGTCCAAGCTGACCTTGAATACTTTCAGGGATGGGACACCCACAACTTCTCTGGGCAACCTGTTCCAGTGTTCCAGCACTCCCACAGTAAAAAAGGCCTTCCTTTCATCTAATATGTGTAGGAAATCATAAATCTAGGCATAGAAACTTGGAGTGCAGATTTGAAATTCTTTTGATTTGAAGCACATTTTCTATGAATACTGACTTACTGATGACTAAAAGATGTTGATGGGCATTTGAGCTGACAAGTTTTGAAAAAGTGCACGGAAATTAAAATTGAAACCACTAAAATTAAAAACTTCTTCCCATTGTCTTTTTCCTCTCCTATTCAAAATTGCATATGTCAGATATCAGTGCTTCATGCAAACCTCTCAGATGCTCTCAGAGAAGAAGCTTTTCTTTCAGACTAAGTTGCGGTTGACGTAGAACACTAGCAGGAGTGAAAGTTTTTCTGGGCATCGGGGCAGCACCTTCTCCTTGGATTTGTGTGCAGAAAGCATTTTATCCAAACTGGAAAATAGACCCAACTCTGTTCTATTCATCATTCTTACTGCACCAGGCCTGAAGATGCTGTGAAAAGTAGCCTGTGGACCTTGAAGATAGCGCATGTGAAACAGATGAGAGGTGATGGAGAAGTTGCGAGAAGAAAGAGCATATGGCCCAGTACGGACACCAGAAAGTATTTCTTCATGTGATCATGGCAGATTGCAGGAGCCACTTGGTACTATCAAACCAGCCCGACTTGGCACTGGTGCCACCTTGGGTCTGGGAACCATCCTGCGTATCGTGGATTTTCAGGAGCCAGCCGGCCACTCCCAGCCACAGGCCCTTAAACACAGACCTCGGCCCTCTTACCTGGCCAAAAAAACTCACCTGCCCCGCTTCTGCATGGCAGATTGCAGGAGCCACTTGGTAATATCAAACCAGCCCGACTTGGCACTGGTGCCACCTTGGGTCTGGCAACCATCCTGCGTATCGTGGATTTTCAGGAGCCAGCCGGCCACTCCCAGCCACAGGCCCTTAAACACAGACCTCGGCCCTCTTACCTGGCCAAAAAAACTCACCTGCCCCGCTTCTGCATGGCAGATTGCAGGAGCCACTTGGTAATATCAAACCAGCCCGACTTGGCACTGGTGCCACCTTGGGTCTGGGAACCATCCTGCGTATCATGGATTTTCAGGAGCCAGCCGGCCACTCCCAGCCACAGGCCCCCAAACACAAACCTCGGCTTTTTTCCCTGGCAAAGAAAAGTCACCTGCCCTGCTTCTGCATGGCAGATTGCAGGAGCAACTTGGTACTATCAAACCAGCCCGACTTGGCAATGTTGCAACCTTGGGTCTGAGAAACATCCTGCGTATCGTGGATTTTCAGGAGCCAGCCGGCCTCTCCCAGCCACAGGCCCCCAAACACAATCCACGGCCCTTTTCCCTGGCAAACAACACTCACCTGCCCCGCTTCTCGATGGCAGATTGCAGGAGTCCCTGGGTAATTTCAATCCAGCCCGACTTGGCGGCGTTTCCACCTTGCGTCTGGGAATCATCCTGCATATCAAAGAATTTCAGGAGCCACTCGGCACTCTCAGTCACAGGCCCCCAAACACAAACCATGGCCCTTTTCCCTTGCAAACAAAACTCACCTGCCCCGCTTCTGGATGGCAGATTGCAGCAGCCACTTAGTGTTATCAAACCAGCCCGAATTGGCACTGTGTTGAAAGCGAAGGGAAGCCAACCCACCTTGTCGTTTATCAGCATTGACTCCAATTTATTGATTAAATCAGCCACTTTATATAACCGTGTTAATTAACTTCATGCATATTGCAAAATCCAAGCTCACTCTAGGTTAACAGAGAAAACTCTAACCCCTCCTTTTGTTTTACCATACCCATGATTGTTTCTTGAAAACAGGACCAGCGTTTCCACTGTGATATGAAAGTCAAGTATTGGAGAGTGCTTTTGTTACTTCTTTAGAAGGTTAGAATATGCCGAAAAGATGCTAGCTGGGGACTTGCAATTAATGAATTATTTGCTGTAAGTAGGTCAAATGACATGAGCTTTCAAAAAGGAAAAGTAGTCTTATTCCACCTGCCAATTCTAAAGTAGATTAATAAGCCTTAAGCAGAAGATGGATGTGAAGAGGGATATGACATGAAAGGTTAAGCAACACTGCTGACAGCAAAAGGCTTACCTGCTGCAGATACAGGAGACAAAATACTATTTTGACACAAACATTGCTATTCAGACGACAGTAAAATTCTGAGTGACAGCAAAATTTACTCAGTCATCATGACAGTAAAATTTGCTCCCATCAAAATGTGCTCATCAATTCTTAGTGTAAGCTAAGCACCTTAAGCAAAGGGTAGTTCAAGCCTAACTGGTATTTGATGGCAAAAAAGGCAACTTGGCCTGCGTTTCTCACTTCTACTCCATTCAAAAGCTTACTCTGTCTCAGATTCCTTTGGTGGGATACCAACGCAAGCCGCCAAACTGCACGAAAATGATGATTTAAAGAAAGATAGATGAGAAAAATGGAATAATGGTTCATGTTCTTTTCCTTCCAACTGCTTTGTTTGCCCTTTTAATTTTTTGAAGTCCTTTCTGGTGTCACCATGGTTGCACTGCAGCAAGTGTTGGGCTGTAAGCTGTCCATATTGCCAGCTTCTGGACTGCCTTCAGAAAACTTCCCACTGGTTTTGTCTAGAAATCACAAGCAGTAGAGATGACAAAGACTGCAGAAACCTCCTCATCTCCTTCTAGAGCAAGACCATGTCTTTCAGCCACTCTTAACTAGACAACTTTCATCAGTCATGAGGGAGTCTCATGTTCAAGAGCTAAGCAGTGGTGACAGCTGTAAATGACAAAAAGCAGACTGAAATTCTCTTGGGACTCCAGCAGAGAGCAATGAAGGAGGTTGAATTCACCTTCTTGGGAAGTTCTAAAATGCACGTTCACTTGAGCACAGGAGCTAAGCCATCGTAACCTTTGTTGAGTACGTCTGCGTAGACAGACATATTTAGACCATGTTATTTAAGCCACGTTATCATCTCTAGCTGCTAAGCTGCACTTCTTGCAAAGTATCTGCAACGTATTTTACAGGGTGGGCTTTGATGTGTAATCCCTGAGTAATATTGCAAAGAGAAGTACTTGGGGTGTGGGGTGGGGGGGAGCCACAACTCTTAGGTTTTTCAAATCATGGTTCCATTTGAAAGTCAAAAAAGATGTCAAACCTTTCTTTCCTAGACCTATTACCAGCACAAACTGTACCAGAATTTATGACCTGTAACTGTACCGTGGACGCTCTTTCTCTGGACTATTCCTTAAGAAACAAAGTCCTCACTAGAAATAAAACAAAATTAGCCAAGTATTGGCCTGGATTAGTTCCAAGGCTCTGTACTAAAGGCCAAACACGTGTAATAATAGTAACGAGTGGACTAAAAGTTAAATCAATAGAGCATGACTCAGTTCAAAGACATCTTGTGTCCTAATGTTCTCACAGAAGACTGTAAAAACCTGTCTATTTTTGTGGGTTTCTTTTATCCATTTAGCTGTACCTTCTACTTCTCTCCACTGTCTGAGAACATTGATGATAAGGTTGGATGACCTCATGTCAACTTGTAGAAGTAAAGAAAGAGAAGCCAGTAAAGAAAGGCAAATTTGTTAATTGCAGGTGGAAAGAGGGAGGCCAACAAAAGAAAACAAAAGAACAGTACTAATGAAATGCTCCCCTGTCTTCTGTGAAAAGTAAAGGCACAGACAAGAAAGAACAAGTGCAAAATTCTCACTAGAGAAACGCACTTGATCTGACTCAAGTGTTTTGCGGTACATTTCTTGCTGTTTTCTCATGCCAAACATATTAACCATTGAAGGTGTCCCTTTCCTCTCTCTGGAATACAGCTAGGAAGATGGCTGTGTCATTGCTGACAAGCTGCCATTCTCAGAGGTGTCCAGCTGAAAGTCCTAGATCAATTGATTTGCTCTGTCACTTTGATATGGCATGACTTACAGTTTCAGCACCTGAACTTGCCAGCCCTACAATTCTTTGCCCCTTGAATGCTTAGATAGGCTCCTTGGCAACTGGCATTTGTAAGGACTTGAAACTATGCAGAATTTGCACCGTGAGATGATGCCAAATGAGTCACACCGGTAGATTAACTGGGGCATGCAAGGCAGAGAGAGGGAAATGAGAGCACAAGAAGAGAGTACACAAGAAGAGAGTACAATCTCCTTTTTTCTGAAACACTGAAGAGATCAAAGTGAACACAAATCCTCCTAGGGGTAGTTCTTGCAAAAGACTAAGAGTTCTTTTTGTGTTCACAGGCCTGGAATACTTAGCTTTGGATGACGGCAAAATGCAGATGACAAAACGAGGCCTTGAAGTCACATCCAGTATGAAGCAGTAGGAAAGAGGAAAGCAGCTGAGAGCGTCAACCCTGCTAAGTAGTCTCAGTATTCTTCTTGACATGAGCAGAAATTTGAAATGAGTCTCTGAAAATGACAAAGGAGGCAGAAGAAAAGGGAGCGATGACTCCTCTGGCATAGTGCTTCCTAACAGGGATCTTCAAAATGTCAAGGTTGTATCATCCTTTCAACTGAAGGAAGGTATGAAAACAACAGGAAGGAAATGGCATCCAATACTCTGGGCAGTGTACTTCTAGACAGAAAGGCCACTGATGGAAAACCAACTAAACTGGCACCAATGCAGCAGCATTGTACTAAAGCCAGAAACGTCCAGCGCTTTGTTCTCTGCCATTCCATTCAGATGCACACAGCAGCTCTGCAACATTCCTACTGATCATCTCTTTGGCAAAGTGGGAGTGAGGGTCCGTGGTGATGCAGAGTCCCCAGGCAGATGCAAAGGAGAGCTGCTTTCTTGCAAAAACCAGGCTTTTGAAACACTCAGGCCTTTCTCATTTCCATAGCTTTAAGCCATAACAAACACAATTCAACCAACCACCATGCACCACGCTGTGAACACACAACGCTTCTAGAACTTGTTGATCTACCTCGAAGTCAGCTGCCTCACCTTGCCACAGTCCTTTTCTACTTAGCCAAAGTAATGGGCCTCAGCCCAAGGCCTTCCTTTTGTAAGCTTCTAGCTCTATGCAGCAGCAAACCACTACTTTCTTCTGTGCCAAGACTTTAGGTAGACGATTTGCATCTGCCCTCCTTCCAGTGAAACCTAATGGCGAGAGAAAAGCCTCTCAGAGATGTTCAGTCATTCCATTTCCTAGACAGGCCAAATCCAAAGAAAAGCAAGCTATGGCATTGTGTACTTGCTCTTACAAAACACCTGCTGCCCTCTGACAATCAACTAGCAGAAAACCAGCCAAACTGAAACTTGAGGAAAACAACCCTTGGAAGGGAATAATGATGTGATCAATCAAGACAACACTTTTCCAGGCTACCGAGATACTGGAAATGTCAGCAAAGGCTTGAGAGCAAAGGCTGAACTAATGGGAAAAGGGTAAAAGAATCCCAAGAAAAACATGACCAAAGGTTAAAACAATTCCAAGAAGAACATAGGCAACTAACCTGTTGAAGCCTTCAGAAAAACAGTGGCCGCTGATTTACATAGGCCATTCAAGTTAATTGACCCGTGCACCTTCCACTCCTTTTTCGGCACCATATGGAGTGAATTGAGACCATGGAATCACAATTCCTTGGATTCTGTTCTTAACTTCAGGAGAGAAGTACAGCAGCTGAAGTACCTGTTACTGATGTGATACCCAGGAACACCGAGTTGACACATTTCTTTCTTGGCCAATCACAACAAGCAAGGCTAAGAGGATAAGGCTGGCTTATTTCCATGACACTTTTCTTGTTTTACAGCCTGCTCTGATTCCGGTCAAACTTTTTCATTAGCTTTTCTCTAAAAGGAGAAAGTCCAATTCAACGTCCCGCCCTACTGCTGCAAGTATACCATTTGGTTTGTGGAGCCGAAAAAATTGAATTGGAAGGTACGGAGCCCCCGGAGCTAAGAGGCGCTCGGGGCGTCTTTCGGCAGAAGCCGCGCTAAGAGAGCACTGTGAGCGGTACAATCGTCTTTGCGCGAAGAAGCCGCTTCTTCGGCTCCGGGAGCCGGAGAGAGCGGCAGCATCGGAAAGGTGAAGAAGGAAACTGTACAATACTGGGATTGTATGCGCAGCTTGCCAATTGATAGAAAACAGTACATTACCACTTTCCTGACTTTTCCAATCACATGAACATTCGATAGGAAGTTATTTTGGACAACTTTTGTTTCCTTCATGCCAAACACTTGGCAGACCTCCGTGCAACGTCCAGAACACGATGGGAGATGTTTTCTGTGCTCCCGCAGGTTTTCCTTGCCAGACAGAGTGGAAAAGCTTTCTACTAGCATGTAGACCACAAAAGACGCTAAAGACGAAGGTACGATGCTCTCCGGAGCTAAGCGCCGCTCCCGGGCTTCTTTCGGCAGAAGCCGCGCTAAGAGAGCACTGTGAGCGGTACAATGGTCTTTGCGCGAAGAAGCCGCTTCTTCGGCTCCGGGAGCCGGAGAGAGCGGCAGCATCGGAAAGGTGAAGAAGGAAGCTGTACAACACGGGGATTGTGTGCGCAGCTTGCCAACTGATAGAAAACAGTACCTTACACTTTCCTGATGTTTCCAATCACATGAACATGTAGTGGAAAAGCTTTTTGCTAAGATGTAGACGACAAGAGAGGCTAAAGAGTGGATGAGAGCTAATGACACCCATCTCTAAAAAAGGCAATTAGGAGGACTCGGAATAGTACAAACCAGCCAGCCTCCTTTTTATCCCCAGGAAGTTGATGAAGCAGCTCTTCCTGGAAAACCTTGCCAGGCACATGCAAGACGACAAAATAATGTAGTTAGCATGATTTTTCAGGGGAATTTCATGCTGAACATCACTTTAAACTCCTCTGATGAATCAACTTGACTGGTAGATGAAGGGAATATTATCTGCCTGGGCTTCAGGGAGGTTTTTGACATATCTCTACATGGCAGCACGCATCCATATGGAAGCAATAGTGCAAAGGGGAGGGAACCAGTGTCTTTTCAGTGATGCTGAGTGAAAAAACAAGAGGCACTGGGCACTCTCTGAAATACAGGAGATTGCCATTGACCATCAGCAAATGATTCTTTACTGTGAGGGTGACTGAACCACGGCACAGACTGCCCAGAAAGATTGTGGAGCCTGGATCTTTGAAGACATTCAAAGTACACCCAGATAGACTCCTGGGCAAGAGGCTCTGAGTATCCTGGTTTAGGCAGGGGGATTGGGCCTGGTTAGCCCCACCAACCCCTTCCACTCTCATTCATTCTGGGCTAGTGAACTCTCTTCAAGATGCATTTCAAGCACTTGCATGACAAAGTTCTGTGAAGACAGAGATCCAAATGGACACGGCATCTAAGTTCCTTAAGCAGTGTTCAAGAAGAATGTAAAACTCTGGGACGAGTGTCTCTTCCCTAACTGAATCCCTTTCATGGGAAAATTCCCAGCTCTAGAAAGATCTTCTGATACGCATGCTTAAGACTGACACTGGCTGAGCAAATTTCTCCCTATGTGTATCCAAGACCAGTTAGGATCTTCACCCAAAGTGCTGTCAACATAGTCACAGAATGTCTCTTGTTAAGAAGTGACAACTTCCATCAGCATGGCAACTATTGGTCCACCAAATGGATGAATGGATGGGAATTATCTACTTGAGTTAAAAACAAAAAGAAAGAGTTGGTCTTTATTTATCAATTTCATTGCAATATTATAAGGGAAGAAAAAGACCTAAGTCCTTGACTTTCTTAACTCGAGGAAAGATTTTAAGAATTCCTTGTAAAAATGTATGATCACAATCAGGCTATTGAAACCATTTGAGTTGGGAAAAGAGTTCACAAATTGTCTAGAGAGTGGCAAAGAAGCCAAGAAAAATAGGAAAGAAACAAAAAGAGAGCAGAAGCGTCAGCTTCATTGTACAAGCTCGTTCTAGAAGTGGTCTGCTGGGAAAAGGAAGCCCCAGTTGAATTTCCAATGTATTCCTGCGCTTGATTCAGTAACCGGTCAATGTAAAAACCAATCCTTTTGTACAACTTCTTCCAGCAACAAAAACTCCAACAGGTTGACACTACCATCATGCCTGTTCCAGACATATTTCCAAGAGAAATGATGATTTTCTTGAAAACCTACTTGCATAAAAGTTGCAAGATGGTGGAGGGATTCCCACATCCTCCTTCCTCCATCTGGCTTGAAAGTAGATTTGATAAAATATGCAACAAAGCACATGATTTATAAGGTAGAGTCAAATGGATGATTTGGGAATTGATCTCTTGTTGATAGGAAACTTCATATCCACTCTGTGTGACCTTTCTAAAACAAAATGTGGAGCTGAGGCATGAATCTGCCACAACAATTGTAAAGCAAACATACACACTCCCCTTCACATGCCCCCCCTTCCACACACACCTAGGCACACACAGAGATCAGCATAGCAGATCATGAACACCTTGGAAAAGACTGAAATGCTCAATGCCTCTCTTGATGGGCAAAAGAGCTGGTGCAGTAATTCAAATGCCTGGTACAGAACTTCTGTTTCATATTTAGCTCCTATTTAAAACACAGCTTTTCATTTCATTCTATTTACAGAATATTTTCATGTCATTTGCTTCTTTAAAATTACTTAGTTCTCACCTCTTGTATGTCTAGGAATATTTTCTTCCAAAAATAGAAAAAAATAGATGATATCTTTTCAGCAGAAAACATTGGTTGATACAATTTTAAACCATCATGATATGGAAGAATTGTTCTGTCCCTCTCAAAGGTGGAAGAAGCATTTGGATCACAGATCATCTACAATGAAATACTTGACATGTTTAAGATGCTTTCAATCAATTTTGATCGTCAATTGCTTCTTCGTTGTAAACAGTAATTTTTCAGTGAAGGGAAAGTGTGTGCGCTATATCTACATGATGTGGTCAAACCCAGTTCCTACTAATGGCCAGGCTGAACTCCAGTAAATAATGTCCCGAATGATATTTTGCCGCCTTCTTTGGCACTTCATGAAATCTTACCGTGATGAAGTGCTGAAACACAGAGATTTTCTCTTAGAGAGTGTCTCCTGTTGTAACCCGTCCCATGGATTTTATGCTGTAATTCTTATCTCTTTTAAAATTTGCTATCTTCTGTACAGTTTTCATGAACCTTTCTGTTACAGTAGTGAAAATCACAGATAAATGTCATTTTGTACAACTTTGAATTTACCCCAAGAGCTGAGAGAAAACTTGCTCCTCAGTTTCTCAGTTTCTTCTATAGTCCAACTTTGTTTCTCTACCATCAAGCTTCTCCTTTGTTGCTGCTCCAAGCCCTGTCCAAGCTGACCTTGAATACTTTCAGGGATGGGACACCCACAACTTCTCTGGGCAACCTGTTCCAGTGTTCCAGCACTCCCACAGTAAAAAAGGCCTTCCTTTCATCTAATATGTGTAGGAAATCATAAATCTAGGCATAGAAACTTGGAGTGCAGATTTGAAATTCTTTTGATTTGAAGCACATTTTCTATGAATACTGACTTACTGATGACTAAAAGATGTTGATGGGCATTTGAGCTGACAAGTTTTGAAAAAGTGCACGGAAATTAAAATTGAAACCACTAAAATTAAAAACTTCTTCCCATTGTCTTTTTCCTCTCCTATTCAAAATTGCATATGTCAGATATCAGTGCTTCATGCAAACCTCTCAGATGCTCTCAGAGAAGAAGCTTTTCTTTCAGACTAAGTTGCGGTTGACGTAGAACACTAGCAGGAGTGAAAGTTTTTCTGGGCATCGGGGCAGCACCTTCTCCTTGGATTTGTGTGCAGAAAGCATTTTATCCAAACTGGAAAATAGACCCAACTCTGTTCTATTCATCATTCTTACTGCACCAGGCCTGAAGATGCTGTGAAAAGTAGCCTGTGGACCTTGAAGATAGCGCATGTGAAACAGATGAGAGGTGATGGAGAAGTTGCGAGAAGAAAGAGCATATGGCCCAGTACGGACACCAGAAAGTATTTCTTCATGTGATCATGGCAGATTGCAGGAGCCACTTGGTACTATCAAACCAGCCCGACTTGGCACTGGTGCCACCTTGGGTCTGGGAACCATCCTGCGTATCGTGGATTTTCAGGAGCCAGCCGGCCACTCCCAGCCACAGGCCCTTAAACACAGACCTCGGCCCTCTTACCTGGCCAAAAAAACTCACCTGCCCCGCTTCTGCATGGCAGATTGCAGGAGCCACTTGGTAATATCAAACCAGCCCGACTTGGCACTGGTGCCACCTTGGGTCTGGCAACCATCCTGCGTATCGTGGATTTTCAGGAGCCAGCCGGCCACTCCCAGCCACAGGCCCTTAAACACAGTCCTCGGCCCTCTTACCTGGCCAAAAAAACTCACCTGCCCCGCTTCTGCATGGCAGATTGCAGGAGCCACTTGGTAATATCAAACCAGCCCGACTTGGCACTGGTGCCACCTTGGGTCTGGGAACCATCCTGCGTATCATGGATTTTCAGGAGCCAGCCGGCCACTCCCAGCCACAGGCCCCCAAACACAAACCTCGGCTTTTTTCCCTGGCAAAGAAAAGTCACCTGCCCTGCTTCTGGATGGCAGATTGCAGGAGCAACTTGGTACTATCAAACCAGCCCGACTTGGCAATGTTGCAACCTTGGGTCTGAGAAACATCCTGCGTATCGTGGATTTTCAGGAGCCAGCCGGCCTCTCCCAGCCACAGGCCCCCAAACACAATCCACGGCCCTTTTCCCTGGCAAACAACACTCACCTGCCCCGCTTCTCGATGGCAGATTGCAGGAGTCCCTGGGTAATTTCAATTCCGCCCGACTTGGCGGCGTTTCCACCTTGCGTCTGGGAATCATCCTGCATATCAAAGAATTTCAGGAGCCACTCGGCACTCTCAGTCACAGGCCCCCAAACACAAACCATGGCCCTTTTCCCTTGCAAACAAAACTCACCTGCCCCGCTTCTGGATGGCAGATTGCAGCAGCCACTTAGTGTTATCAAACCAGCCCGAATTGGCACTGTGTTGAAAGCGAAGGGAAGCCAACCCACCTTGTCGTTTATCAGCATTGACTCCAATTTATTGATTAAATCAGCCACTTTATATAACCGTGTTAATTAACTTCATGCATATTGCAAAATCCAAGCTCACTCTAGGTTAACAGAGAAAACTCTAACCCCTCCTTTTGTTTTACCATACCCATGATTGTTTCTTGAAAACAGGACCAGCGTTTCCACTGTGATATGAAAGTCAAGTATTGGAGAGTGCTTTTGTTACTTCTTTAGAAGGTTAGAATATGCCGAAAAGATGCTAGCTGGGGACTTGCAATTAATGAATTATTTGCTGTAAGTAGGTCAAATGACATGAGCTTTCAAAAAGGAAAAGTAGTCTTATTCCACCTGCCAATTCTAAAGTAGATTAATAAGCCTTAAGCAGAAGATGGATGTGAAGAGGGATATGACATGAAAGGTTAAGCAACACTGCTGACAGCAAAAGGCTTACCTGCTGCAGATACAGGAGACAAAATACTATTTTGACACAAACATTGCTATTCAGACGACAGTAAAATTCTGAGTGACAGCAAAATTTACTCAGTCATCATGACAGTAAAATTTGCTCCCATCAAAATGTGCTCATCAATTCTTAGTGTAAGCTAAGCACCTTAAGCAGAGGGTAGTTCAAGCCTAACTGGTATTTGATGGCAAAAAAGGCAACTTGGCCTGCGTTTCTCACTTCTACTCCATTCAAAAGCTTACTCTGTCTCAGATTCCTTTGGTGGGATACCAACGCAAGCCGCCAAACTGCACGAAAATGATGATTTAAAGAAAGATAGATGAGAAAAATGGAATAATGGTTCATGTTCTTTTCCTTCCAACTGCTTTGTTTGCCCTTTTCATTTTTTGAAGTCCTTTCTGGTGTCACCATGGTTGCACTGCAGCAAGTGTTGGGCTGTAAGCTGTCCATATTGCCAGCTTCTGGACTGCCTTCAGAAAACTTCCCACTGGTTTTGTCTAGAAATCACAAGCAGTAGAGATGACAAAGACTGCAGAAACCTCCTCATCTCCTTCTAGAGCAAGACCATGTCTTTCAGCCACTCTTAACTAGACAACTTTCATCAGTCATGAGGGAGTCTCATGTTCAAGAGCTAAGCAGTGGTGACAGCTGTAAATGACAAAAAGCAGACTGAAATTCTCTTGGGACTCCAGCAGAGAGCAATGAAGGAGGTTGAATTCACCTTCTTGGGAAGTTCTAAAATGCACGTTCACTTGAGCACAGGAGCTAAGCCATCGTAACCTTTGTTGAGTACGTCTGCGTAGACAGACATATTTAGACCATGTTATTTAAGCCACGTTATCATCTCTAGCTGCTAAGCTGCACTTCTTGCAAAGTATCTGCAACGTATTTTACAGGGTGGGCTTCTATGTGTAATCCCTGAGTAATATTGCAAAGAGAAGTACTTGGGGTGTGGGGTGGGGGGGAGCCACAACTCTTAGGTTTTTCAAATCATGGTTCCATTTGAAAGTCAAAAAAGATGTCAAACCTTTCTTTCCTAGACCTATTACCAGCACAAACTGTACCAGAATTTATGACCTGTAACTGTACCGTGGACGCTCTTTCTCTGGACTATTCCTTAAGAAACAAAGTCCTCACTAGAAATAAAACAAAATTAGCCAAGTATTGGCCTGGATTAGTTCCAAGGCTCTGTACTAAAGGCCAAACACGTGTAATAATAGTAACGAGTGGACTAAAAGTTAAATCAATAGAGCATGACTCAGTTCAAAGACATCTTGTGTCCTAATGTTCTCACAGAAGACTGTAAAAACCTGTCTATTTTTGTGGGTTTCTTTTATCCATTTAGCTGTACCTTCTACTTCTCTCCACTGTCTGAGAACATTGATGATAAGGTTGGATGACCTCATGTCAACTTGTAGAAGTAAAGAAAGAGAAGCCAGTAAAGAAAGGCAAATTTGTTAATTGCAGGTGGAAAGAGGGAGGCCAACAAAAGAAAACAAAAGAACAGTACTAATGAAATGCTCCCCTGTCTTCTGTGAAAAGTAAAGGCACAGACAAGAAAGAACAAGTGCAAAATTCTCACTAGAGAAACGCACTTGATCTGACTCAAGTGTTTTGCGGTACATTTCTTGCTGTTTTCTCATGCCAAACATATTAACCATTGAAGGTGTCCCTTTCCTCTCTCTGGAATACAGCTAGGAAGATGGCTGTGTCATTGCTGACAAGCTGCCATTCTCAGAGGTGTCCAGCTGAAAGTCCTAGATCAATTGATTTGCTCTGTCACTTTGATATGGCATGACTTACAGTTTCAGCACCTGAACTTGCCAGCCCTACAATTCTTTGCCCCTTGAATGCTTAGATAGGCTCCTTGGCAACTGGCATTTGTAAGGACTTGAAACTATGCAGAATTTGCACCGTGAGATGATGCCAAATGAGTCACACCGGTAGATTAACTGGGGCATGCAAGGCAGAGAGAGGGAAATGAGAGCACAAGAAGAGAGTACACAAGAAGAGAGTACAATCTCCTTTTTTCTGAAACACTGAAGAGATCAAAGTGAACACAAATCCTCCTAGGGGTAGTTCTTGCAAAAGACTAAGAGTTCTTTTTGTGTTCACAGGCCTGGAATACTTAGCTTTGGATGACGGCAAAATGCAGATGACAAAACGAGGCCTTGAAGTCACATCCAGTATGAAGCAGTAGGAAAGAGGAAAGCAGCTGAGAGCGTCAACCCTGCTAAGTAGTCTCAGTATTCTTCTTGACATGAGCAGAAATTTGAAATGAGTCTCTGAAAATGACAAAGGAGGCAGAAGAAAAGGGAGCGATGACTCCTCTGGCATAGTGCTTCCTAACAGGGATCTTCAAAATGTCAAGGTTGTATCATCCTTTCAACTGAAGGAAGGTATGAAAACAACAGGAAGGAAATGGCATCCAATACTCTGGGCAGTGTACTTCTAGACAGAAAGGCCACTGATGGAAAACCAACTAAACTGGCACCAATGCAGCAGCATTGTACTAAAGCCAGAAACGTCCAGCGCTTTGTTCTCTGCCATTCCATTCAGATGCACACAGCAGCTCTGCAACATTCCTACTGATCATCTCCTTGGCAAAGTGGCAGTGAGGGTCCGTGGTGATGCAGAGTCCCCAGGCAGATGCAAAGGAGAGCTGCTTTCTTGCAAAAACCAGGCTTTTGAAACACTCAGGCCTTTCTCATTTCCATAGCTTTAAGCCATAACAAACACAATTCAACCAACCACCATGCACCACGCTGTGAACACACGACGCTTCTAGAACTTGTTGATCTACCTCGAAGTCAGCTGCCTCACCTTGCCACAGTCCTTTTCTACTTAGCCAAAGTAATGGGCCTCAGCCCAAGGCCTTCCTTTTGTAAGCTTCTAGCTCTATGCAGCAGCAAACCACTACTTTCTTCTGTGCCAAGACTTTAGGTAGACGATTTGCATCTGCCCTCCTTCCAGTGAAACCTAATGGCGAGAGAAAAGCCTCTCAGAGATGTTCAGTCATTCCATTTCCTAGACAGGCCAAATCCAAAGAAAAGCAAGCTATGGCATTGTGTACTTGCTCTTACAAAACACCTGCTGCCCTCTGACAATCAACTAGCAGAAAACCAGCCAAACTGAAACTTGAGGAAAACAACCCTTGGAAGGGAATAATGATGTGATCAATCAAGACAACACTTTTCCAGGCTACTGAGATACTGGAAATGTCAGCAAAGGCTTGAGAGCAAAGGCTGAACTAATGGGAAAAGGGTAAAAGAATCCCAAGAAAAACATGACCAAAGGTTAAAACAATTCCAAGAAGAACATAGGCAACTAACCTGTTGAAGCCTTCAGAAAAACAGTGGCCGCTGATTTACATAGGCCATTCAAGTTACTTGACCCGTGCACCTTCCACTCCTTTTTCGGCACCATATGGAGTGAATTGAGACCATGGAATCACAATTCCTTGGATTCTGTTCTTAACTTCAGGAGAGAAGTACAGCAGCTGAAGTACCTGTTACTGATGTGATACCCAGGAACACCGAGTTGACACATTTCTTTCTTGGCCAATCACAACAAGCAAGGCTAAGAGGATAAGGCTGGCTTATTTCCATGACACTTTTCTTGTTTTACAGCCTGCTCTGATTCCGGTCAAACTTTTTCATTAGCTTTTCTCTAAAAGGAGAAAGTCCAATTCAACGTCCCGCCCTACTGCTGCAAGTATACCATTTGGTTTGTGGAGCCGAAAAAATTGAATTGGAAGGTACGGAGCCCCCGGAGCTAAGAGGCGCTCGGGGCGTCTTTCGGCAGAAGCCGCGCTAAGAGAGCACTGTGAGCGGTACAATCGTCTTTGCGCGAAGAAGCCGCTTCTTCGGCTCCGGGAGCCGGAGAGAGCGGCAGCATCGGAAAGGTGAAGAAGGAAACTGTACAATACTGGGATTGTATGCGCAGCTTGCCAATTGATAGAAAACAGTACATTACCACTTTCCTGACTTTTCCAATCACATGAACATTCGATAGGAAGTTATTTTGGACAACTTTTGTTTCCTTCATGCCAAACACTTGGCAGACCTCCGTGCAACGTCCAGAACACGATGGGAGATGTTTTCTGTGCTCCCGCAGGTTTTCCTTGCCAGACAGAGTGGAAAAGCTTTCTACTAGCATGTAGACCACAAAAGACGCTAAAGACGAAGGTACGATGCTCTCCGGAGCTAAGCGCCGCTCCCGGGCTTCTTTCGGCAGAAGCCGCGCTAAGAGAGCACTGTGAGCGGTACAATGGTCTTTGCGCGAAGAAGCCGCTTCTTCGGCTCCGGGAGCCGGAGAGAGCGGCAGCATCGGAAAGGTGAAGAAGGAAGCTGTACAACACGGGGATTGTGTGCGCAGCTTGCCAACTGATAGAAAACAGTACCTTACACTTTCCTGATGTTTCCAATCACATGAACATGTAGTGGAAAAGCTTTTTGCTAAGATGTAGACGACAAGAGAGGCTAAAGAGTGGATGAGAGCTAATGACACCCATCTCTAAAAAAGGCAATTAGGAGGACTCGGAATAGTACAAACCAGCCAGCCTCCTTTTTATCCCCAGGAAGTTGATGAAGCAGCTCTTCCTGGAAAACCTTGCCAGGCACATGCAAGACGACAAAATAATGTAGTTAGCATGATTTTTCAGGGGAATTTCATGCTGAACATCACTTTAAACTCCTCTGATGAATCAACTTGACTGGTAGATGAAGGGAATATTATCTGCCTGGGCTTCAGGGAGGTTTTTGACATATCTCTACATGGCAGCACGCATCCATATGGAAGCAATAGTGCAAAGGGGAGGGAACCAGTGTCTTTTCAGTGATGCTGAGTGAAAAAACAAGAGGCACTGGGCACTCTCTGAAATACAGGAGATTGCCATTGACCATCAGCAAATGATTCTTTACTGTGAGGGTGACTGAACCACGGCACAGACTGCCCAGAAAGATTGTGGAGCCTGGATCTTTGAAGACATTCAAAGTACACCCAGATAGACTCCTGGGCAAGAGGCTCTGAGTATCCTGGTTTAGGCAGGGGGATTGGGCCTGGTTAGCCCCACCAACCCCTTCCACTCTCATTCATTCTGTGCTAGTGAATTCTCTTCAAGATGCATTTCAAGCACTTGCATGACAAAGTTCTGTGAAGACAGAGATCCAAATGGACACGGCATCTAAGTTCCTTAAGCAGTGTTCAAGAAGAATGTAAAACTCTGGGACGAGTGTCTCTTCCCTAACTGAATCCCTTTCATGGGAAAATTCCCAGCTCTAGAAAGATCTTCTGATACGCATGCTTAAGACTGACACTGGCTGAGCAAATTTCTCCCTATGTGTATCCAAGACCAGTTAGGATCTTCACCCAAAGTGCTGTCAACATAGTCACAGAATGTCTCTTGTTAAGAAGTGACAACTTCCATCAGCATGGCAACTATTGGTCCACCAAATGGATGAATGGATGGGAATTATCTACTTGAGTTAAAAACAAAAAGAAAGAGTTGGTCTTTATTTATCAATTTCATTGCAATATTATAAGGGAAGAAAAAGACCTAAGTCCTTGACTTTCTTAACTCGAGGAAAGATTTTAAGAATTCCTTGTAAAAATGTATGATCACAATCAGGCTATTGAAACCATTTGAGTTGGGAAAAGAGTTCACAAATTGTCTAGAGAGTGGCAAAGAAGCCAAGAAAAATAGGAAAGAAACAAAAAGAGAGCAGAAGCGTCAGCTTCATTGTACAAGCTCGTTCTAGAAGTGGTCTGCTGGGAAAAGGAAGCCCCAGTTGAATTTCCAATGTATTCCTGCGCTTGATTCAGTAACCGGTCAATGTAAAAACCAATCCTTTTGTACAACTTCTTCCAGCAACAAAAACTCCAACAGGTTGACACTACCATCATGCCTGTTCCAGACATATTTCCAAGAGAAATGATGATTTTCTTGAAAACCTACTTGCATAAAAGTTGCAAGATGGTGGAGGGATTCCCACATCCTCCTTCCTCCATCTGGCTTGAAAGTAGATTTGATAAAATATGCAACAAAGCACATGATTTATAAGGTAGAGTCAAATGGATGATTTGGGAATTGATCTCTTGTTGATAGGAAACTTCATATCCACTCTGTGTGACCTTTCTAAAACAAAATGTGGAGCTGAGGCATGAATCTGCCACAACAATTGTAAAGCAAACATACACACTCCCCTTCACATGCCCCCCCTTCCACACACACCTAGGCACACACAGAGATCAGCATAGCAGATCATGAACACCTTGGAAAAGACTGAAATGCTCAATGCCTCTCTTGATGGGCAAAAGAGCTGGTGCAGTAATTCAAATGCCTGGTACAGAATTTCTGTTTCATATTTAGCTCCTATTTAAAACACAGCTTTTCATTTCATTCTATTTACAGAATATTTTCATGTCATTTGCTTCTTTAAAATTACTTAGTTCTCACCTCTTGTATGTCTAGGAATATTTTCTTCCAAAAATAGAAAAAAATAGATGATATCTTTTCAGCAGAAAACATTGGTTGATACAATTTTAAACCATCATGATATGGAAGAATTGTTCTGTCCCTCTCAAAGGTGGAAGAAGCATTTGGATCACAGATCATCTACAATGAAATACTTGACATGTTTAAGATGCTTTCAATCAATTTTGATCGTCAATTGCTTCTTCGTTGTAAACAGTAATTTTTCAGTGAAGGGAAAGTGTGTGCGCTATATCTACATGATGTGGTCAAACCCAGTTCCTACTAATGGCCAGGCTGAACTCCAGTAAATAATGTCCCGAATGATATTTTGCCGCCTTCTTTGGCACTTCATGAAATCTTACCGTGATGAAGTGCTGAAACACAGAGATTTTCTCTTAGAGAGTGTCTCCTGTTGTAACCCGTCCCATGGATTTTATGCTGTAATTCTTATCTCTTTTAAAATTTGCTATCTTCTGTACAGTTTTCATGAACCTTTCTGTTACAGTAGTGAAAATCACAGATAAATGTCATTTTGTACAACTTTGAATTTACCCCAAGAGCTGAGAGAAAACTTGCTCCTCAGTTTCTCAGTTTCTTCTATAGTCCAACTTTGTTTCTCTACCATCAAGCTTCTCCTTTGTTGCTGCTCCAAGCCCTGTCCAAGCTGACCTTGAATACTTTCAGGGATGGGACACCCACAACTTCTCTGGGCAACCTGTTCCAGTGTTCCAGCACTCCCACAGTAAAAAAGGCCTTCCTTTCATCTAATATGTGTAGGAAATCATAAATCTAGGCATAGAAACTTGGAGTGCAGATTTGAAATTCTTTTGATTTGAAGCACATTTTCTATGAATACTGACTTACTGATGACTAAAAGATGTTGATGGGCATTTGAGCTGACAAGTTTTGAAAAAGTGCACGGAAATTAAAATTGAAACCACTAAAATTAAAAACTTCTTCCCATTGTCTTTTTCCTCTCCTATTCAAAATTGCATATGTCAGATATCAGTGCTTCATGCAAACCTCTCAGATGCTCTCAGAGAAGAAGCTTTTCTTTCAGACTAAGTTGCGGTTGACGTAGAACACTAGCAGGAGTGAAAGTTTTTCTGGGCATCGGGGCAGCACCTTCTCCTTGGATTTGTGTGCAGAAAGCATTTTATCCAAACTGGAAAATAGACCCAACTCTGTTCTATTCATCATTCTTACTGCACCAGGCCTGAAGATGCTGTGAAAAGTAGCCTGTGGACCTTGAAGATAGCGCATGTGAAACAGATGAGAGGTGATGGAGAAGTTGCGAGAAGAAAGAGCATATGGCCCAGTACGGACACCAGAAAGTATTTCTTCATGTGATCATGGCAGATTGCAGGAGCCACTTGGTACTATCAAACCAGCCCGACTTGGCACTGGTGCCACCTTGGGTCTGGGAACCATCCTGCGTATCGTGGATTTTCAGGAGCCAGCCGGCCACTCCCAGCCACAGGCCCTTAAACACAGACCTCGGCCCTCTTACCTGGCCAAAAAAACTCACCTGCCCCGCTTCTGCATGGCAGATTGCAGGAGCCACTTGGTACTATCAAACCAGCCCGACTTGGCACTGGTGCCACCTTGGGTCTGGCAACCATCCTGCGTATCGTGGATTTTCAGGAGCCAGCCGGCCACTCCCAGCCACAGGCCCTTAAACACAGACCTCGGCCCTCTTACCTGGCCAAAAAAACTCACCTGCCCCGCTTCTGCATGGCACATTGCAGGAGCCACTTGGTAATATCAAACCAGCCCGACTTGGCACTGGTGCCACCTTGGGTCTGGCAACCATCCTGCGTATCATGGATTTTCAGGAGCCAGCCGGCCACTCCCAGCCACAGGCCCCCAAACACAAACCTCGGCTTTTTTCCCTGGCAAAGAAAAGTCACCTGCCCTGCTTCTGGATGGCAGATTGCAGGAGCAACTTGGTACTATCAAACCAGCCCGACTTGGCAATGTTGCTACCTTGGGTCTGAGAAACATCCTGCGTATCGTGGATTTTCAGGAGCCAGCCGGCCTCTCCCAGCCACAGGCCCCCAAACACAATCCACGGCCCTTTTCCCTGGCAAACAACACTCACCTGCCCCGCTTCTCGATGGCAGATTGCAGGAGTCCCTGGGTAATTTCAATCCAGCCCGACTTGGCGGCGTTTCCACCTTGCGTCTGGGAATCATCCTGCATATCAAAGAATTTCAGGAGCCACTCGGCACTCTCAGTCACAGGCCCCCAAACACAAACCATGGCCCTTTTCCCTTGCAAACAAAACTCACCTGCCCCGCTTCTGGATGGCAGATTGCAGCAGCCACTTAGTGTTATCAAACCAGCCCGAATTGGCACTGTGTTGAAAGCGAAGGGAAGCCAACCCACCTTGTCGTTTATCAGCATTGACTCCAATTTATTGATTAAATCAGCCACTTTATATAACCGTGTTAATTAACTTCATGCATATTGCAAAATCCAAGCTCACTCTAGGTTAACAGAGAAAACTCTAACCCCTCCTTTTGTTTTACCATACCCATGATTGTTTCTTGAAAACAGGACCAGCGTTTCCACTGTGATATGAAAGTCAAGTATTGGAGAGTGCTTTTGTTACTTCTTTAGAAGGTTAGAATATGCCGAAAAGATGCTAGCTGGGGACTTGCAATTAATGAATTATTTGCTGTAAGTAGGTCAAATGACATGAGCTTTCAAAAAGGAAAAGTAGTCTTATTCCACCTGCCAATTCTAAAGTAGATTAATAAGCCTTAAGCAGAAGATGGATGTGAAGAGGGATATGACATGAAAGCTTAAGCAACACTGCTGACAGCAAAAGGCTTACCTGCTGCAGATACAGGAGACAAAATACTATTTTGACACAAACATTGCTATTCAGACGACAGTAAAATTCTGAGTGACAGCAAAATTTACTCAGTCATCACGACAGTAAAATTTGCTCCCATCAAAATGTGCTCATCAATTCTTAGTGTAAGCTAAGCACCTTAAGCAAAGGGTAGTTCAAGCCTAACTGGTATTTGATGGCAAAAAAGGCAACTTGGCCTGCGTTTCTCACTTCTACTCCATTCAAAAGCTTACTCTGTCTCAGATTCCTTTGGTGGGATACCAACGCAAGCCGCCAAACTGCACGAAAATGATGATTTAAAGAAAGATAGATGAGAAAAATGGAATAATGGTTCATGTTCTTTTCCTTCCAACTGCTTTGTTTGCCCTTTTAATTTTTTGAAGTCCTTTCTGGTGTCACCATGGTTGCACTGCAGCAAGTGTTGGGCTGTAAGCTGTCCATATTGCCAGCTTCTGGACTGCCTTCAGAAAACTTCCCACTGGTTTTGTCTAGAAATCACAAGCAGTAGAGATGACAAAGACTGCAGAAACCTCCTCATCTCCTTCTAGAGCAAGACCATGTCTTTCAGCCACTCTTAACTAGACAACTTTCATCAGTCATGAGGGAGTCTCATGTTCAAGAGCTAAGCAGTGGTGACAGCTGTAAATGACAAAAAGCAGACTGAAATTCTCTTGGGACTCCAGCAGAGAGCAATGAAGGAGGTTGAATTCACCTTCTTGGGAAGTTCTAAAATGCACCTTCACTTGAGCACAGGAGCTAAGCCATCGTAACCTTTGTTGAGTACGTCTGCGTAGACAGACATATTTAGACCATGTTATTTAAGCCACGTTATCATCTCTAGCTGCTAAGCTGCACTTCTTGCAAAGTATCTGCAACGTATTTTACAGGGTGGGCTTTGATGTGTAATCCCTGAGTAATATTGCAAAGAGAAGTACTTGGGGTGTGGGGTGGGGGGGGAGCCACAACTCTTAGGTTTTTCAAATCATGGTTCCATTTGAAAGTCAAAAAAGGTGTCAAACCTTTCTTTCCTAGACCTATTACCAGCACAAACTGTACCAGAATTTATGACCTGTAACTGTACCGTGGACGCTCTTTCTCTGGACTATTCCTTAAGAAACAAAGTCCTCACTAGAAATAAAACAAAATTAGCCAAGTATTGGCCTGGATTAGTTCCAAGGCTCTGTACTAAAGGCCAAACACGTGTAATAATAGTAACGAGTGGACTAAAAGTTAAATCAATAGAGCATGACTCAGTTCAAAGACATCTTGTGTCCTAATGTTCTCACAGAAGACTGTAAAAACCTGTCTATTTTTGTGGGTTTCTTTTATCCATTTAGCTGTACCTTCTACTTCTCTCCACTGTCTGAGAACATTGATGATAAGGTTGGATGACCTCATGTCAACTTGTAGAAGTAAAGAAAGAGAAGCCAGTAAAGAAAGGCAAATTTGTTAATTGCAGGTGGAAAGAGGGAGGCCAACAAAAGAAAACAAAAGAACAGTACTAATGAAATGCTCCCCTGTCTTCTGTGAAAAGTAAAGGCACAGACAAGAAAGAACAAGTGCAAAATTCTCACTAGAGAAACGCACTTGATCTGACTCAAGTGTTTTGCGGTACATTTCTTGCTGTTTTCTCATGCCAAACATATTAACCATTGAAGGTGTCCCTTTCCTCTCTCTGGAATACAGCTAGGAAGATGGCTGTGTCATTGCTGACAAGCTGCCATTCTCAGAGGTGTCCAGCTGAAAGTCCTAGATCAATTGATTTGCTCTGTCACTTTGATATGGCATGACTTACAGTTTCAGCACCTGAACTTGCCAGCCCTACAATTCTTTGCCCCTTGAATGCTTAGATAGGCTCCTTGGCAACTGGCATTTGTAAGGACTTGAAACTATGCAGAATTTGCACCGTGAGATGATGCCAAATGAGTCACACCGGTAGATTAACTGGGGCATGCAAGGCAGAGAGAGGGAAATGAGAGCACAAGAAGAGAGTACACAAGAAGAGAGTACAATCTCCTTTTTTCTGAAACACTGAAGAGATCAAAGTGAACACAAATCCTCCTAGGGGTAGTTCTTGCAAAAGACTAAGAGTTCTTTTTGTGTTCACAGGCCTGGAATACTTAGCTTTGGATGACGGCAAAATGCAGATGACAAAACGAGGCCTTGAAGTCACATCCAGTATGAAGCAGTAGGAAAGAGGAAAGCAGCTGAGAGCGTCAACCCTGCTAAGTAGTCTCAGTATTCTTCTTGACATGAGCAGAAATTTGAAATGAGTCTCTGAAAATGACAAAGGAGGCAGAAGAAAAGGGAGCGATGACTCCTCTGGCATAGTGCTTCCTAACAGGGATCTTCAAAATGTCAAGGTTGTATCATCCTTTCAACTGAAGGAAGGTATGAAAACAACAGGAAGGAAATGGCATCCAATACTCTGGGCAGTGTACTTCTAGACAGAAAGGCCACTGATGGAAAACCAACTAAACTGGCACCAATGCAGCAGCATTGTACTAAAGCCAGAAACGTCCAGCGCTTTGTTCTCTGCCATTCCATTCAGATGCACACAGCAGCTCTGCAACATTCCTACTGATCATCTCTTTGGCAAAGTGGGAGTGAGGGTCCGTGGTGATGCAGAGTCCCCAGGCAGATGCAAAGGAGAGCTGCTTTCTTGCAAAAACCAGGCTTTTGAAACACTCAGGCCTTTCTCATTTCCATAGCTTTAAGCCATAACAAACACAATTCAACCAACCACCATGCACCACGCTGTGAACACACGACGCTTCTAGAACTTGTTGATCTACCTCGAAGTCAGCTGCCTCACCTTGCCACAGTCCTTTTCTACTTAGCCAAAGTAATGGGCCTCAGCCCAAGGCCTTCCTTTTGTAAGCTTCTAGCTCTATGCAGCAGCAAACCACTACTTTCTTCTGTGCCAAGACTTTAGGTAGACGATTTGCATCTGCCCTCCTTCCAGTGAAACCTAATGGCGAGAGAAAAGCCTCTCAGAGATGTTCAGTCATTCCATTTCCTAGACAGGCCAAATCCAAAGAAAAGCAAGCTATGGCATTGTGTACTTGCTCTTACAAAACACCTGCTGCCCTCTGACAATCAACTAGCAGAAAACCAGCCAAACTGAAACTTGAGGAAAACAACCCTTGGAAGGGAATAATGATGTGATCAATCAAGACAACACTTTTCCAGGCTACCGAGATACTGGAAATGTCAGCAAAGGCTTGAGAGCAAAGGCTGAACTAATGGGAAAAGGGTAAAAGAATCCCAAGAAAAACATGACCAAAGGTTAAAACAATTCCAAGAAGAACATAGGCAACTAACCTGTTGAAGCCTTCAGAAAAACAGTGGCCGCTGATTTACATAGGCCATTCAAGTTACTTGACCCGTGCACCTTCCACTCCTTTTTCGGCACCATATGGAGTGAATTGAGACCATGGAATCACAATTCCTTGGATTCTGTTCTTAACTTCAGGAGAGAAGTACAGCAGCTGAAGTACCTGTTACTGATGTGATACCCAGGAACACCGAGTTGACACATTTCTTTCTTGGCCAATCACAACAAGCAAGGCTAAGAGGATAAGGCTGGCTTATTTCCATGACACTTTTCTTGTTTTACAGCCTGCTCTGATTCCGGTGAAACTTTTTCATTAGCTTCTCTCTAAAAGGAGAAAGTCCAATTCAACGTCCCGCCCGACTGCTGCAAGTATACCATTTGGTTTGTGGAGCCGAAAAAATTGAATTGGAAGGTACGAAGGCCCCGGAGCTAAGAGGCGCTCGGGGCGTCTTTCGGCAGAAGCCGCGCTAAGAGAGCACTGTGAGCGGTACAATCGTCTTTGCGCGAAGAAGCCGCTTCTTCGGCTCCGGGAGCCGGAGAGAGCGGCAGCATCGGAAAGGTGAAGAAGGAAACTGTACAATACTGGGATTGTATGCGCAGCTTGCCAATTGATAGAAAACAGTACATTACCACTTTCCTGACTTTTCCAATCACATGAACATTCGATAGGAAGTTATTTTGGACAACTTTTGCTTCCTTCATGCCAAACACTTGGCAGACCTCCGTGCAACGTCCAGAACACGATGGGAGATGTTTTCTGTGCTCCCGCAGGTTTTCCTTGCCAGACAGAGTGGAAAAGCTTTCTACTAGCATGTAGACCACAAAAGACGCTAAAGACGAAGGTACGATGCTCTCCGGAGCTAAGCGCCGCTCCCGGGCTTCTTTCGGCAGAAGCCGCGCTAAGAGAGCACTGTGAGCGGTACAATCGTCTTTGCGCGAAGAAGCCGCTTCTTCGGCTCCGGGAGCCGGAGAGAGCGGCAGCATCGGAAAGGTGAAGAAGGAAGCTGTACAACACGGGGATTGTGTGCGCAGCTTGCCAACTGATAGAAAACAGTACCTTATACTTTCCTGATGTTTCCAATCACATGAACATGTAGTGGAAAAGCTTTTTGCTAAGATGTAGACGACAAGAGAGGCTAAAGAGTGGATGAGAGCTAATGACACCCATCTCTAAAAAAGGCAATTAGGAGGACTCGGAATAGTACAAACCAGCCAGCCTCCTTTTTATCCCCAGGAAGTTGATGAAGCAGCTCTTCCTGGAAAACCTTGCCAGGCACATGCAAGACGACAAAATAATGTAGTTAGCATGATTTTTCAGGGGAATTTCATGCTGAACATCACTTTAAACTCCTCTGATGATTCAACTTGACTGGTAGATGAAGGGAATATTATCTGCCTGGGCTTCAGGGAGGTTTTTGACATATCTCTACATGGCAGCACGCATCCATATGGAAGCAATAGTGCAAAGGGGAGGGAACCAGTGTCTTTTCAGTGATGCTGAGTGAAAAAACAAGAGGCAGTGGGCACTCTCTGAAATACAGGAGATTGCCATTGACCATCAGCAAATGATTCTTTACTGTGAGGGTGACTGAACCACGGCACAGACTGCCCAGAAAGATTGTGGAGCCTGGATCTTTGAAGACATTCAAAGTACACCCAGATAGACTCCTGGGCAAGAGGCTCTGAGTATCCTGGTTTAGGCAGGGGGATTGGGCCTGGTTAGCCCCACCAACCCCTTCCACTCTCATTCATTCTGTGCTAGTGAATTCTCTTCAAGATGCATTTCAAGCACTTGCATGACAAAGTTCTGTGAAGACAGAGATCCAAATGGACACGGCATCTAAGTTCCTTAAGCAGCGTTCAAGAAGAATGTAAAACTCTGGGACGAGTGTCTCTTCCCTAACTGAATCCCTTTCATGGGAAAATTCCCAGCTCTAGAAAGATCTTCTGATACGCATGCTTAAGACTGACACTGGCTGAGCAAATTTCTCCCTATGTGTATCCAAGACCAGTTAGGATCTTCACCCAAAGTGCTGTCAACATAGTCACAGAATGTCTCTTGTTAAGAAGTGACAACTTCCATCAGCATGGCAACTATTGGTCCACCAAATGGATGAATGGATGGGAATTATCTACTTGGGTTAAAAACAAAAAGAAAGAGTTGGTCTTTATTTATCAATTTCATTGCAATATTATAAGGGAAGAAAAAGACCTAAGTCCTTGACTTTCTTAACTCGAGGAAAGATTTTAAGAATTCCTTGTAAAAATGTATGATCACAATCAGACTATTGAAACCATTTGAGTTGGGAAAAGAGTTCACAAATTGTCTAGAGAGTGGCAAAGAAGCCAAGAAAAATAGGAAAGAAACAAAAAGAGAGCAGAAGCGTCAGCTTCATTGTACAAGCTCGTTCTAGAAGTGGTCTGCTGGGAAAAGGAAGCCCCAGTTGAATTTCCAATGTATTCCTGCGCTTGATTCAGTAACCGGTCAATGTAAAAACCAATCCTTTTGTACAACTTCTTCCAGCAACAAAAACTCCAACAGGTTGACACTACCATCATGCCTGTTCCAGACATATTTCCAAGAGAAATGATGATTTTCTTGAAAACCTACTTGCATAAAAGTTGCAAGATGGTGGAGGGATTCCCACATCCTCCTTCCTCCATCTGGCTTGAAAGTAGATTTGATAAAATATGCAACAAAGCACATGATTTATAAGGTAGAGTCAAATGGATGATTTGGGAATTGATCTCTTGTTGATAGGAAACTTCATATCCACTCTGTGTGACCTTTCTAAAACAAAATGTGGAGCTGAGGCATGAATCTGCCACAACAATTGTAAAGCAAACATACACACTCCCCTTCACATGCCCCCCCTTCCACACACACCTAGGCACACACAGAGATCAGCATAGCAGATCATGAACACCTTGGAAAAGACTGAAATGCTCAATGCCTCTCTTGATGGGCAAAAGAGCTGGTGCAGTAATTCAAATGCCTGGTACAGAACTTCTGTTTCATATTTAGCTCCTATTTAAAACACAGCTTTTCATTTCATTCTATTTACAGAATATTTTCATGTCATTTGCTTCTTTAAAATTACTTAGTTCTCACCTCTTGTATGTCTAGGAATATTTTCTTCCAAAAATAGAAAAAAATAGATGATATCTTTTCAGCAGAAAACATTGGTTGATACAATTTTAAACCATCATGATATGGAAGAATTGTTCTGTCCCTCTCAAAGGTGGAAGAAGCATTTGGATCACAGATCATCTACAATGAAATACTTGACATGTTTAAGATGCTTTCAATCAATTTTGATCGTCAATTGCTTCTTCGTTGTAAACAGTAATTTTTCAGTGAAGGGAAAGTGTGTGCGCTATATCTACATGATGTGGTCAAACCCAGTTCCTACTAATGGCCAGGCTGAACTCCAGTAAATAATGTCCCGAATGATATTTTGCCGCCTTCTTTGGCACTTCATGAAATCTTACCGTGATGAAGTGCTGAAACACAGAGATTTTCTCTTAGAGAGTGTCTCCTGTTGTAACCCGTCCCATGGATTTTATGCTGTAATTCTTATCTCTTTTAAAATTTGCTATCTTCTGTACAGTTTTCATGAACCTTTCTGTTACAGTAGTGAAAATCACAGATAAATGTCATTTTGTACAACTTTGAATTTACCCCAAGAGCTGAGAGAAAACTTGCTCCTCAGTTTCTCAGTTTCTTCTATAGTCCAACTTTGTTTCTCTACCATCAAGCTTCTCCTTTGTTGCTGCTCCAAGCCCTGTCCAAGCTGACCTTGAATACTTTCAGGGATGGGACACCCACAACTTCTCTGGGCAACCTGTTCCAGTGTTCCAGCACTCCCACAGTAAAAAAGGCCTTCCTTTCATCTAATATGTGTAGGAAATCATAAATCTAGGCATAGAAACTTGGAGTGCAGATTTGAAATTCTTTTGATTTGAAGCACATTTTCTATGAATACTGACTTACTGATGACTAAAAGATGTTGATGGGCATTTGAGCTGACAAGTTTTGAAAAAGTGCATGGAAATTAAAATTGAAACCACTAAAATTAAAAACTTCTTCCCATTGTCTTTTTCCTCTCCTATTCAAAATTGCATATGTCAGATATCAGTGCTTCATGCAAACCTCTCAGATGCTCTCAGAGAAGAAGCTTTTCTTTCAGACTAAGTTGCGGTTGACGTAGAACACTAGCAGGAGTGAAAGTTTTTCTGGGCATCGGGGCAGCACCTTCTCCTTGGATTTGTGTGCAGAAAGCATTTTATCCAAACTGGAAAATAGACCCAACTCTGTTCTATTCATCATTCTTACTGCACCAGGCCTGAAGATGCTGTGAAAAGTAGCCTGTGGACCTTGAAGATAGCGCATGTGAAACAGATGAGAGGTGATGGAGAAGTTGCGAGAAGAAAGAGCATATGGCCCAGTACGGACACCAGAAAGTATTTCTTCATGTGATCATGGCAGATTGCAGGAGCCACTTGGTACTATCAAACCAGCCCGACTTGGCACTGGTGCCACCTTGGGTCTGGGAACCATCCTGCGTATCGTGGATTTTCAGGAGCCAGCCGGCCACTCCCAGCCACAGGCCCTTAAACACAGACCTCGGCCCTCTTACCTGGCCAAAAAAACTCACCTGCCCCGCTTCTGCATGGCAGATTGCAGGAGCCACTTGGTACTATCAAACCAGCCCGACTTGGCACTGGTGCCACCTTGGGTCTGGCAACCATCCTGCGTATCGTGGATTTTCAGGAGCCAGCCGGCCACTCCCAGCCACAGGCCCTTAAACACAGACCTCGGCCCTCTTACCTGGCCAAAAAAACTCACCTGCCCCGCTTCTGCATGGCACATTGCAGGAGCCACTTGGTAATATCAAACCAGCCCGACTTGGCACTGGTGCCACCTTGGGTCTGGGAACCATCCTGCGTATCATGGATTTTCAGGAGCCAGCCGGCCACTCCCAGCCACAGGCCCCCAAACACAAACCTCGGCTTTTTTCCCTGGCAAAGAAAAGTCACCTGCCCTGCTTCTGGATGGCAGATTGCAGGAGCAACTTGGTACTATCAAACCAGCCCGACTTGGCAATGTTGCTACCTTGGGTCTGAGAAACATCCTGCGTATCGTGGATTTTCAGGAGCCAGCCGGCCTCTCCCAGCCACAGGCCCCCAAACACAATCCACGGCCCTTTTCCCTGGCAAACAACACTCACCTGCCCCGCTTCTCGATGGCAGATTGCAGGAGTCCCTGGGTAATTTCAATCCAGCCCGACTTGGCGGCGTTTCCACCTTGCGTCTGGGAATCATCCTGCATATCAAAGAATTTCAGGAGCCACTCGGCACTCTCAGTCACAGGCCCCCAAACACAAACCATGGCCCTTTTCCCTTGCAAACAAAACTCACCTGCCCCGCTTCTGGATGGCAGATTGCAGCAGCCACTTAGTGTTATCAAACCAGCCCGAATTGGCACTGTGTTGAAAGCGAAGGGAAGCCAACCCACCTTGTCGTTTATCAGCATTGACTCCAATTTATTGATTAAATCAGCCACTTTATATAACCGTGTTAATTAACTTCATGCATATTGCAAAATCCAAGCTCACTCTAGGTTAACAGAGAAAACTCTAACCCCTCCTTTTGTTTTACCATACCCATGATTGTTTCTTGAAAACAGGACCAGCGTTTCCACTGTGATATGAAAGTCAAGTATTGGAGAGTGCTTTTGTTACTTCTTTAGAAGGTTAGAATATGCCGAAAAGATGCTAGCTGGGGACTTGCAATTAATGAATTATTTGCTGTAAGTAGGTCAAATGACATGAGCTTTCAAAAAGGAAAAGTAGTCTTATTCCACCTGCCAATTCTAAAGTAGATTAATAAGCCTTAAGCAGAAGATGGATGTGAAGAGGGATATGACATGAAAGGTTAAGCAACACTGCTGACAGCAAAAGGCTTACCTGCTGCAGATACAGGAGACAAAATACTATTTTGACACAAACATTGCTATTCAGACGACAGTAAAATTCTGAGTGACAGCAAAATTTACTCAGTCATCATGACAGTAAAATTTGCTCCCATCAAAATGTGCTCATCAATTCTTAGTGTAAGCTAAGCACCTTAAGCAAAGGGTAGTTCAAGCCTAACTGGTATTTGATGGCAAAAAAGGCAACTTGGCCTGCGTTTCTCACTTCTACTCCATTCAAAAGCTTACTCTGTCTCAGATTCCTTTGGTGGGATACCAACGCAAGCCGCCAAACTGCACGAAAATGATGATTTAAAGAAAGATAGATGAGAAAAATGGAATAATGGTTCATGTTCTTTTCCTTCCAACTGCTTTGTTTGCCCTTTTAATTTTTTGAAGTCCTTTCTGGTGTCACCATGGTTGCACTGCAGCAAGTGTTGGGCTGTAAGCTGTCCATATTGCCAGCTTCTGGACTGCCTTCAGAAAACTTCCCACTGGTTTTGTCTAGAAATCACAAGCAGTAGAGATGACAAAGACTGCAGAAACCTCCTCATCTCCTTCTAGAGCAAGACCATGTCTTTCAGCCACTCTTAACTAGACAACTTTCATCAGTCATGAGGGAGTCTCATGTTCAAGAGCTAAGCAGTGGTGACAGCTGTAAATGACAAAAAGCAGACTGAAATTCTCTTGGGACTCCAGCAGAGAGCAATGAAGGAGGTTGAATTCACCTTCTTGGGAAGTTCTAAAATGCACGTTCACTTGAGCACAGGAGCTAAGCCATCGTAACCTTTGTTGAGTACGTCTGCGTAGACAGACATATTTAGACCATGTTATTTAAGCCACGTTATCATCTCTAGCTGCTAAGCTGCACTTCTTGCAAAGTATCTGCAACGTATTTTACAGGGTGGGCTTTGATGTGTAATCCCTGAGTAATATTGCAAAGAGAAGTACTTGGGGTGTGGGGTGGGGGGGGAGCCACAACTCTTAGGTTTTTCAAATCATGGTTCCATTTGAAAGTCAAAAAAGGTGTCAAACCTTTCTTTCCTAGACCTATTACCAGCACAAACTGTACCAGAATTTATGACCTGTAACTGTACCGTGGACGCTCTTTCTCTGGACTATTCCTTAAGAAACAAAGTCCTCACTAGAAATAAAACAAAATTAGCCAAGTATTGGCCTGGATTAGTTCCAAGGCTCTGTACTAAAGGCCAAACACGTGTAATAATAGTAACGAGTGGACTAAAAGTTAAATCAATAGAGCATGACTCAGTTCAAAGACATCTTGTGTCCTAATGTTCTCACAGAAGACTGTAAAAACCTGTCTATTTTTGTGGGTTTCTTTTATCCATTTAGCTGTACCTTCTACTTCTCTCCACTGTCTGAGAACATTGATGATAAGGTTGGATGACCTCATGTCAACTTGTAGAAATAAAGAAAGAGAAGCCAGTAAAGAAAGGCAAATTTGTTAATTGCAGGTGGAAAGAGGGAGGCCAACAAAAGAAAACAAAAGAACAGTACTAATGAAATGCTCCCCTGTCTTCTGTGAAAAGTAAAGGCACAGACAAGAAAGAACAAGTGCAAAATTCTCACTAGAGAAACGCACTTGATCTGACTCAAGTGTTTTGCGGTACATTTCTTGCTGTTTTCTCATGCCAAACATATTAACCATTGAAGGTGTCCCTTTCCTCTCTCTGGAATACAGCTAGGAAGATGGCTGTGTCATTGCTGACAAGCTGCCATTCTCAGAGGTGTCCAGCTGAAAGTCCTAGATCAATTGATTTGCTCTGTCACTTTGATATGGCATGACTTACAGTTTCAGCACCTGAACTTGCCAGCCCTACAATTCTTTGCCCCTTGAATGCTTAGATAGGCTCCTTGGCAACTGGCATTTGTAAGGACTTGAAACTATGCAGAATTTGCACCGTGAGATGATGCCAAATGAGTCACACCGGTAGATTAACTGGGGCATGCAAGGCAGAGAGAGGGAAATGAGAGCACAAGAAGAGAGTACACAAGAAGAGAGTACAATCTCCTTTTTTCTGAAACACTGAAGAGATCAAAGTGAACACAAATCCTCCTAGGGGTAGTTCTTGCAAAAGACTAAGAGTTCTTTTTGTGTTCACAGGCCTGGAATACTTAGCTTTGGATGACGGCAAAATGCAGATGACAAAACGAGGCCTTGAAGTCACATCCAGTATGAAGCAGTAGGAAAGAGGAAAGCAGCTGAGAGCGTCAACCCTGCTAAGTAGTCTCAGTATTCTTCTTGACATGAGCAGAAATTTGAAATGAGTCTCTGAAAATGACAAAGGAGGCAGAAGAAAAGGGAGCGATGACTCCTCTGGCATAGTGCTTCCTAACAGGGATCTTCAAAATGTCAAGGTTGTATCATCCTTTCAACTGAAGGAAGGTATGAAAACAACAGGAAGGAAATGGCATCCAATACTCTGGGCAGTGTACTTCTAGACAGAAAGGCCACTGATGGAAAACCAACTAAACTGGCACCAATGCAGCAGCATTGTACTAAAGCCAGAAACGTCCAGCGCTTTGTTCTCTGCCATTCCATTCAGATGCACACAGCAGCTCTGCAACATTCCTACTGATCATCTCTTTGGCAAAGTGGGAGTGAGGGTCCGTGGTGATGCAGAGTCCCCAGGCAGATGCAAAGGAGAGCTGCTTTCTTGCAAAAACCAGGCTTTTGAAACACTCAGGCCTTTCTCATTTCCATAGCTTTAAGCCATAACAAACACAATTCAACCAACCACCATGCACCACGCTGTGAACACACGACGCTTCTAGAACTTGTTGATCTACCTCGAAGTCAGCTGCCTCACCTTGCCACAGTCCTTTTCTACTTAGCCAAAGTAATGGGCCTCAGCCCAAGGCCTTCCTTTTGTAAGCTTCTAGCTCTATGCAGCAGCAAACCACTACTTTCTTCTGTGCCAAGACTTTAGGTAGACGATTTGCATCTGCCCTCCTTCCAGTGAAACCTAATGGCGAGAGAAAAGCCTCTCAGAGATGTTCAGTCATTCCATTTCCTAGACAGGCCAAATCCAAAGAAAAGCAAGCTATGGCATTGTGTACTTGCTCTTACAAAACACCTGCTGCCCTCTGACAATCAACTAGCAGAAAACCAGCCAAACTGAGACTTGAGGAAAACAACCCTTGGAAGGGAATAATGATGTGATCAATCAAGACAACACTTTTCCAGGCTACCGAGATACTGGAAATGTCAGCAAAGGCTTGAGAGCAAAGGCTGAACTAATGGGAAAAGGGTAAAAGAATCCCAAGAAAAACATGACCAAAGGTTAAAACAATTCCAAGAAGAACATAGGCAACTAACCTGTTGAAGCCTTCAGAAAAACAGTGGCCGCTGATTTACATAGGCCATTCAAGTTACTTGACCCGTGCACCTTCCACTCCTTTTTCGGCACCATATGGAGTGAATTGAGACCATGGAATCACAATTCCTTGGATTCTGTTCTTAACTTCAGGAGAGAAGTACAGCAGCTGAAGTACCTGTTACTGATGTGATACCCAGGAACACCGAGTTGACACATTTCTTTCTTGGCCAATCACAACAAGCAAGGCTAAGAGGATAAGGCTGGCTTATTTCCATGACACTTTTCTTGTTTTACAGCCTGCTCTGATTCCGGTGAAACTTTTTCATTAGCTTCTCTCTAAAAGGAGAAAGTCCAATTCAACGTCCCGCCCGACTGCTGCAAGTATACCATTTGGTTTGTGGAGCTGAAAAAATTGAATTGGAAGGTACGAAGGCCCCGGAGCTAAGAGGCGCTCGGGGCGTCTTTCGGCAGAAGCCGCGCTAAGAGAGCACTGTGAGCGGTACAATCGTCTTTGCGCGAAGAAGCCGCTTCTTCGGCTCCGGGAGCCGGAGAGAGCGGCAGCATCGGAAAGGTGAAGAAGGAAACTGTACAATACTGGGATTGTATGCGCAGCTTGCCAATTGATAGAAAACAGTACATTACCACTTTCCTGACTTTTCCAATCACATGAACATTCGATAGGAAGTTATTTTGGACAACTTTTGTTTCCTTCATGCCAAACACTTGGCAGACCTCCGTGCAATGTCCAGAACACGATGGGAGATGTTTTCTGTGCTCCCGCAGGTTTTCCTTGCCAGACAGAGTGGAAAAGCTTTCTACTAGCATGTAGACCACAAAAGACGCTAAAGACGAAGGTACGATGCTCTCCGGAGCTAAGCGCCGCTCCCGGGCTTCTTTCGGCAGAAGCCGCGCTAAGAGAGCACTGTGAGCGGTACAATGGTCTTTGCGCGAAGAAGCCGCTTCTTCGGCTCCAGGAGCCGGAGAGAGCGGCAGCATCGGAAAGGTGAAGAAGGAAGCTGTACAACACGGGGATTGTGTGCGCAGCTTGCCAACTGATAGAAAACAGTACCTTATACTTTCCTGATGTTTCCAATCACATGAACATGTAGTGGAAAAGCTTTTTGCTAAGATGTAGACGACAAGAGAGGCTAAAGAGTGGATGAGAGCTAATGACACCCATCTCTAAAAAAGGCAATTAGGAGGACTCAGAATAGTACAAACCAGCCAGCCTCCTTTTTATCCCCAGGAAGTTGATGAAGCAGCTCTTCCTGGAAAACCTTGCCAGGCACATGCAAGACGACAAAATAATGTAGTTAGCATGATTTTTCAGGGGAATTTCATGCTGAACATCACTTTAAACTCCTCTGATGATTCAACTTGACTGGTAGATGAAGGGAATATTATCTGCCTGGGCTTCAGGGAGGTTTTTGACATATCTCTACATGGCAGCACGCATCCATATGGAAGCAATAGTGCAAAGGGGAGGGAACCAGTGTCTTTTCAGTGATGCTGAGTGAAAAAACAAGAGGCAGTGGGCACTCTCTGAAATACAGGAGATTGCCATTGACCATCAGCAAATGATTCTTTACTGTGAGGGTGACTGAACCACGGCACAGACTGCCCAGAAAGATTGTGGAGCCTGGATCTTTGAAGACATTCAAAGTACACCCAGATAGACTCCTGGGCAAGAGGCTCTGAGTATCCTGGTTTAGGCAGGGGGATTGGGCCTGGTTAGCCCCACCAACCCCTTCCACTCTCATTCATTCTGTGCTAGTGAATTCTCTTCAAGATGCATTTCAAGCACTTGCATGACAAAGTTCTGTGAAGACAGAGATCCAAATGGACACGGCATCTAAGTTCCTTAAGCAGCGTTCAAGAAGAATGTAAAACTCTGGGACGAGTGTCTCTTCCCTAACTGAATCCCTTTCATGGGAAAATTCCCAGCTCTAGAAAGATCTTCTGATACGCATGCTTAAGACTGACACTGGCTGAGCAAATTTCTCCCTATGTGTATCCAAGACCAGTTAGGATCTTCACCCAAAGTGCTGTCAACATAGTCACAGAATGTCTCTTGTTAAGAAGTGACAACTTCCATCAGCATGGCAACTATTGGTCCACCAAATGGATGAATGGATGGGAATTATCTACTTGGGTTAAAAACAAAAAGAAAGAGTTGGTCTTTATTTATCAATTTCATTGCAATATTATAAGGGAAGAAAAAGACCTAAGTCCTTGACTTTCTTAACTCGAGGAAAGATTTTAAGAATTCCTTGTAAAAATGTATGATCACAATCAGACTATTGAAACCATTTGAGTTGGGAAAAGAGTTCACAAATTGTCTAGAGAGTGGCAAAGAAGCCAAGAAAAATAGGAAAGAAACAAAAAGAGAGCAGAAGCGTCAGCTTCATTGTACAAGCTCGTTCTAGAAGTGGTCTGCTGGGAAAAGGAAGCCCCAGTTGAATTTCCAATGTATTCCTGCGCTTGATTCAGTAACCGGTCAATGTAAAAACCAATCCTTTTGTACAACTTCTTCCAGCAACAAAAACTCCAACAGGTTGACACTACCATCATGCCTGTTCCAGACATATTTCCAAGAGAAATGATGATTTTCTTGAAAACCTACTTGCATAAAAGTTGCAAGATGGTGGAGGGATTCCCACATCCTCCTTCCTCCATCTGGCTTGAAAGTAGATTTGATAAAATATGCAACAAAGCACATGATTTATAAGGTAGAGTCAAATGGATGATTTGGGAATTGATCTCTTGTTGATAGGAAACTTCATATCCACTCTGTGTGACCTTTCTAAAACAAAATGTGGAGCTGAGGCATGAATCTGCCACAACAATTGTAAAGCAAACATACACACTCCCCTTCACATGCCCCCCCTTCCACACACACCTAGGCACACACAGAGATCAGCATAGCAGATCATGAACACCTTGGAAAAGACTGAAATGCTCAATGCCTCTCTTGATGGGCAAAAGAGCTGGTGCAGTAATTCAAATGCCTGGTACAGAACTTCTGTTTCATATTTAGCTCCTATTTAAAACACAGCTTTTCATTTCATTCTATTTACAGAATATTTTCATGTCATTTGCTTCTTTAAAATTACTTAGTTCTCACCTCTTGTATGTCTAGGAATATTTTCTTCCAAAAATAGAAAAAAATAGATGCTATCTTTTCAGCAGAAAACATTGGTTGATACAATTTTAAACCATCATGATATGGAAGAATTGTTCTGTCCCTCTCAAAGGTGGAAGAAGCATTTGGATCACAGATCATCTACAATGAAATACTTGACATGTTTAAGATGCTTTCAATCAATTTTGATCGTCAATTGCTTCTTCGTTGTAAACAGTAATTTTTCAGTGAAGGGAAAGTGTGTGTGCTATATCTACATGATGTGGTCAAACCCAGTTCCTACTAATGGCCAGGCTGAACTCCAGTAAATAATGTCCCGAATGATATTTTGCCGCCTTCTTTGGCACTTCATGAAATCTTACCATGATGAAGTGCTGAAACACAGAGATGTTCTCTTAGAGAGTGTCTCCTGTTGTAACCCGTCCCATGGATTTTATGCTGTAATTCTTATCTCTTTTAAAATTTGCTATCTTCTGTACAGTTTTCATGAACCTTTCTGTTACAGTAGTGAAAATCACAGATAAATGTCATTTTGTACAACTTTGAATTTACCCCAAGAGCTGAGAGAAAACTTGCTCCTCAGTTTCTCAGTTTCTTCTATAGTCCAACTTTGTTTCTCTACCATCAAGCTTCTCCTTTGTTGCTGCTCCAAGCCCCGTCCAAGCTGACCTTGAATACTTTCAGGGATGGGACACCCACAACTTCTCTGGGCAACCTGTTCCAGTGTTCCAGCACTCCCACAGTAAAAAAGGCCTTCCTTTCATCTAATATGTGTAGGAAATCATAAATCTAGGCATAGAAACTTGGAGTGCAGATTTGAAATTCTTTTGATTTGAAGCACATTTTCTATGAATACTGACTTACTGATGACTAAAAGATGTTGATGGGCATTTGAGCTGACAAGTTTTGAAAAAGTGCACGGAAATTAAAATTGAAACCACTAAAATTAAAAACTTCTTCCCATTGTCTTTTTCCTCTCCTATTCAAAATTGCATATGTCAGATATCAGTGCTTCATGCAAACCTCTCAGATGCTCTCAGAGAAGAAGCTTTTCTTTCAGACTAAGTTGCGGTTGACGTAGAACACTAGCAGGAGTGAAAGTTTTTCTGGGCATCGGGGCAGCACCTTCTCCTTGGATTTGTGTGCAGAAAGCATTTTATCCAAACTGGAAAATAGACCCAACTCTGTTCTATTCATCATTCTTACTGCACCAGGCCTGAAGATGCTGTGAAAAGTAGCCTGTGGACCTTGAAGATAGCGCATGTGAAACAGATGAGAGGTGATGGAGAAGTTGAGAGAAGAAAGAGCATATGGCCCAGTACGGACACCAGAAAGTATTTCTTCATGTGATCATGGCAGATTGCAGGAGCCACTTGGTACTATCAAACCAGCCCGACTTGGCACTGGTGCCACCTTGGGTCTGGCAACCATCCTGCGTATCGTGGATTTTCAGGAGCCAGCCGGCCACTCCCAGCCACAGGCCCTTAAACACAGACCTCGGCCCTCTTACCTGGCCAAAAAAACTCACCTGCCCCGCTTCTGCATGGCAGATTGCAGGAGCCACTTGGTAATATCAAACCAGCCCGACTTGGCACTGGTGCCACCTTGGGTCTGGGAACCATCCTGCGTATCGTGGATTTTCAGGAGCCAGCCGGCCACTCCCAGCCACAGGCCCTTAAACACAGACCTCGGCCCTCTTACCTGGCCAAAAAAACTCACCTGCCCCGCTTCTGCATGGCAGATTGCAGGAGCAACTTGGTACTATCAAACCAGCCCGACTTGGCAATGTTGCTACCTTGGGTCTGAGAAACATCCTGCGTATCGTGGATTTTCAGGAGCCAGCCGGCCTCTCCCAGCCACAGGCCCCCAAACACAATCCACGGCCTTTTTCCCTGGCAAACAACACTCACCTGCCCCGCTTCTCGATGGCAGATTGCAGGAGTCCCCGGGTAATTTCAATCCAGCCCGACTTGGCAGCGTTTCCACCTTGCGTCTGGGAATCATCCTGCATATCAAAGAATTTCAGGAGCCAGCCGGCACTCTCAGTCACAGGCCCTTAATCACAGACCTCGGCCCTCTTACCTGGCCAAAAAAACTCACCTTCCCCGCTTCTGCATGGCAGATTGCAGGAGCCACTTGGTAATATCAAACCAGCCCGACTTGGCACTGGTGCCACCTTGGGTCTGGCAACCATCCTGCGTATCGTGGATTTTCAGGAGCCAGCCGGCCACTCCCAGCCACAGGCCCTTAAACACAGACCTCGGCCCTCTTACCTGGCCAAAAAAACTCACCTTCCCTGCTTCTGCATGGCAGATTGCAGGAGCCACTTGGTAATATCAAACCAGCCCGACTTGGCACTGGTGCCACCTTGGGTCTGGGAACCATCCTGCGTATCATGGATTTTCAGGAGCCAGCAAGACACTCTTGGCCACAGGCCCCCAAACACAAACCTCGGCCCTTTTCCCTGGCAAAGAAAAGTCACCTGCCCTGCTTCTGGATGGCAGATTGCAGGAGCAACTTGGTACTATCAAACCAGCCCTACTTGGCAATGTTGCTACCTTGGGTCTGAGAAACACCCTGCGTATCGTGGATTTTCAGGAGCCAGCCGGCCTCTCCCAGCCACAGGCCCCCAAACACAATCCACGGCCCTTTTCCCTGGCAAACAACACTCACCTGCCCCGCTTCTCGATGGCAGATTGCAGGAGTCCCTGGGTAATTTCAATCCAGCCCGACTTGGCGGCGTTTCCACCTTGCGTCTGGGAATCATCCTGCATATCAAAGAATTTCAGGAGCCAGCCGGCACTCTCAGTCACAGGCCCCCAAACACAAACCATGGCCCTTTTCCCTTGCAACCAAAACTCACCTGCCCCGCTTCTGCATGGCAGATTGCAGCAGCCACTTAGTGCTACCAAACCAGCCCGAATTGGCACTGTGTTGAAAGCGAAGGGAAGCCAACCCACCTTGTCGTTTATCACCATTGACTCCAATTTATTGATTAAATCAGCCACTTTATATAACCGTGTTAATTAACTTCATGCATATTGCAAAATCCAAGCTCACTCTAGGTTAACAGAGAAAACTCTAACCCCTCCTTTTGTTTTACCATACCCATGATTGTTTCTTGAAAACAGGACCAGCGTTTCCACTGTGATATGAAAGTCAAGTATTGGAGAGTGCTTTTGTTACTTCTTTAGAAGGTTAGAATATGCCGAAAAGATGCTAGCTGGGGACTTGCAATTAATGAATTATTTGCTGTAAGTAGGTCAAATGACATGAGCTTTCAAAAAGGAAAAGTAGTCTTATTCCACCTGCCAATTCTAAAGTAGATTAATAAGCCTTAAGCAGAAGATGGATGTGAAGAGGGATATGACATGAAAGGTTAAGCAACACTGCTGACAGCAAAAGGCTTACCTGCTGCAGATACAGGAGACAAAATACTATTTTGACACAAACATTGCTATTCAGACGACAGTAAAATTCTGAGTGACAGCAAAATTTACTCAGTCATCATGACAGTAAAATTTGCTCCCATCAAAATGTGCTCATCAATTCTTAGTGTAAGCTAAGCACCTTAAGCAAAGGGTAGTTCAAGCCTAACTGGTATTTGATGGCAAAAAAGGCAACTTGGCCTGCGTTTCTCACTTCTACTCCATTCAAAAGCTTACTCTGTCTCAGATTCCTTTGGTGGGATACCAACGCAAGCCGCCAAACTGCACGAAAATGATGATTTAAAGAAAGATAGATGAGAAAAATGGAATAATGGTTCATGTTCTTTTCCTTCCAACTGCTTTGTTTGCCCTTTTAATTTTTTGAAGTCCTTTCTGGTGTCACCATGGTTGCACTGCAGCAAGTGTTGGGCTGTAAGCTGTCCATATTGCCAGCTTCTGGACTGCCTTCAGAAAACTTCCCACTGGTTTTGTCTAGAAATCACAAGCAGTAGAGATGACAAAGACTGCAGAAACCTCCTCATCTCCTTCTAGAGCAAGACCATGTCTTTCAGCCACTCTTAACTAGACAACTTTCATCAGTCATGAGGGAGTCTCATGTTCAAGAGCTAAGCAGTGGTGACAGCTGTAAATGACAAAAAGCAGACTGAAATTCTCTTGGGACTCCAGCAGAGAGCAATGAAGGAGGTTGAATTCACCTTCTTGGGAAGTTCTAAAATGCACGTTCACTTGAGCACAGGAGCTAAGCCATCGTAACCTTTGTTGAGTACGTCTGCGTAGACAGACATATTTAGACCATGTTATTTAAGCCACGTTATCATCTCTAGCTGCTAAGCTGCACTTCTTGCAAAGTATCTGCAACGTATTTTACAGGGTGGGCTTTGATGTGTAATCCCTGAGTAATATTGCAAAGAGAAGTACTTGGGGTGTGGGGTGGGGGGGGAGCCACAACTCTTAGGTTTTTCAAATCATGGTTCCATTTGAAAGTCAAAAAAGATGTCAAACCTTTCTTTCCTAGACCTATTACCAGCACAAACTGTACCAGAATTTATGACCTGTAACTGTACCGTGGACGCTCTTTCTCTGGACTATTCCTTAAGAAACAAAGTCCTCACTAGAAATAAAACAAAATTAGCCAAGTATTGGCCTGGATTAGTTCCAAGGCTCTGTACTAAAGGCCAAACACGTGTAATAATAGTAACGAGTGGACTAAAAGTTAAATCAATAGAGCATGACTCAGTTCAAAGACATCTTGTGTCCTAATGTTCTCACAGAAGACTGTAAAAACCTGTCTATTTTTGTGGGTTTCTTTTATCCATTTAGCTGTACCTTCTACTTCTCTCCACTGTCTGAGAACATTGATGATAAGGTTGGATGACCTCATGTCAACTTGTAGAAGTAAAGAAAGAGAAGCCAGTAAAGAAAGGCAAATTTGTTAATTGCAGGTGGAAAGAGGGAGGCCAACAAAAGAAAACAAAAGAACAGTACTAATGAAATGCTCCCCTGTCTTCTGTGAAAAGTAAAGGCACAGACAAGAAAGAACAAGTGCAAAATTCTCACTAGAGAAACGCACTTGATCTGACTCAAGTGTTTTGCGGTACATTTCTTGCTGTTTTCTCATGCCAAACATATTAACCATTGAAGGTGTCCCTTTCCTCTCTCTGGAATACAGCTAGGAAGATGGCTGTGTCATTGCTGACAAGCTGCCATTCTCAGAGGTGTCCAGCTGAAAGTCCTAGATCAATTGATTTGCTCTGTCACTTTGATATGGCATGACTTACAGTTTCAGCACCTGAACTTGCCAGCCCTACAATTCTTTGCCCCTTGAATGCTTAGATAGGCTCCTTGGCAACTGGCATTTGTAAGGACTTGAAACTATGCAGAATTTGCACCGTGAGATGATGCCAAATGAGTCACACCGGTAGATTAACTGGGGCATGCAAGGCAGAGAGAGGGAAATGAGAGCACAAGAAGAGAGTACACAAGAAGAGAGTACAATCTCCTTTTTTCTGAAACACTGAAGAGATCAAAGTGAACACAAATCCTCCTAGGGGTAGTTCTTGCAAAAGACTAAGAGTTCTTTTTGTGTTCACAGGCCTGGAATACTTAGCTTTGGATGACGGCAAAATGCAGATGACAAAACGAGGCCTTGAAGTCACATCCAGTATGAAGCAGTAGGAAAGAGGAAAGCAGCTGAGAGCGTCAACCCTGCTAAGTAGTCTCAGTATTCTTCTTGACATGAGCAGAAATTTGAAATGAGTCTCTGAAAATGACAAAGGAGGCAGAAGAAAAGGGAGCGATGACTCCTCTGGCATAGTGCTTCCTAACAGGGATCTTCAAAATGTCAAGGTTGTATCATCCTTTCAACTGAAGGAAGGTATGAAAACAACAGGAAGGAAATGGCATCCAATACTCTGGGCAGTGTACTTCTAGACAGAAAGGCCACTGATGGAAAACCAACTAAACTGGCACCAATGCAGCAGCATTGTACTAAAGCCAGAAACGTCCAGCGCTTTGTTCTCTGCCATTCCATTCAGATGCACACAGCAGCTCTGCAACATTCCTACTGATCATCTCTTTGGCAAAGTGGGAGTGAGGGTCCGTGGTGATGCAGAGTCCCCAGGCAGATGCAAAGGAGAGCTGCTTTCTTGCAAAAACCAGGCTTTTGAAACACTCAGGCCTTTCTCATTTCCATAGCTTTAAGCCATAACAAACACAATTCAACCAACCACCATGCACCACGCTGTGAACACACGACGCTTCTAGAACTTGTTGATCTACCTCGAAGTCAGCTGCCTCACCTTGCCACAGTCCTTTTCTACTTAGCCAAAGTAATGGGCCTCAGCCCAAGGCCTTCCTTTTGTAAGCTTCTAGCTCTATGCAGCAGCAAACCACTACTTTCTTCTGTGCCAAGACTTTAGGTAGACGATTTGCATCTGCCCTCCTTCCAGTGAAACCTAATGGCGAGAGAAAAGCCTCTCAGAGATGTTCAGTCATTCCATTTCCTAGACAGGCCAAATCCAAAGAAAAGCAAGCTATGGCATTGTGTACTTGCTCTTACAAAACACCTGCTGCCCTCTGACAATCAACTAGCAGAAAACCAGCCAAACTGAGACTTGAGGAAAACAACCCTTGGAAGGGAATAATGATGTGATCAATCAAGACAACACTTTTCCAGGCTACCGAGATACTGGAAATGTCAGCAAAGGCTTGAGAGCAAAGGCTGAACTAATGGGAAAAGGGTAAAAGAATCCCAAGAAAATCATGACCAAAGGTTAAAACAATTCCAAGAAGAACATAGGCAACTAACCTGTTGAAGCCTTCAGAAAAACAGTGGCCGCTGATTTACATAGGCCATTCAAGTTACTTGACCCGTGCACCTTCCACTCCTTTTTCGGCACCATATGGAGTGAATTGAGACCATGGAATCACAATTCCTTGGATTCTGTTCTTAACTTCAGGAGAGAAGTACAGCAGCTGAAGTACCTGTTACTGATGTGATACCCAGGAACACCGAGTTGACACATTTCTTTCTTGGCCAATCACAACAAGCAAGGCTAAGAGGATAAGGCTGGCTTATTTCCATGACACTTTTCTTGTTTTACAGCCTGCTCTGATTCCGGTGAAACTTTTTCATTAGCTTCTCTCTAAAAGGAGAAAGTCCAATTCAACGTCCCGCCCTACTGCTGCAAGTATACCATTTGGTTTGTGGAGCTGAAAAAATTGAATTGGAAGGTACGAAGGCCCCGGAGCTAAGAGGCGCTCGGGGCGTCTTTCGGCAGAAGCCGCGCTAAGAGAGCACTGTGAGCGGTACAATCGTCTTTGCGCGAAGAAGCCGCTTCTTCGGCTCAGGGAGCCGGAGAGAGCGGCAGCATCGGAAAGGTGAAGAAGGAAACTGTACAATACTGGGATTGTATGCGCAGCTTGCCAATTGATAGAAAACAGTACATTACCACTTTCCTGACTTTTCCAATCACATGAACATTCGATAGGAAGTTATTTTGGACAACTTTTGTTTCCTTCATGCCAAACACTTGGCAGACCTCCGTGCAACGTCCAGAACACGATGGGAGATGTTTTCTGTGCTCGCGCAGGTTTTCCTTGCCAGACAGAGTGGAAAAGCTTTCTACTAGCATGTAGACCACAAAAGACGCTAAAGACGAAGGTACGATGCTCTCCGGAGCTAAGCGCCGCTCCCGGGCTTCTTTCGGCAGAAGCCGCGCTAAGAGAGCACTGTGAGCGGTACAATGGTCTTTGCGCGAAGAAGCCGCTTCTTCGGCTCCGGGAGCCGGAGAGAGCGGCAGCATCGGAAAGGTGAAGAAGGAAGCTGTACAACACGGGGATTGTGTGCGCAGCTTGCCAACTGATAGAAAACAGTACCTTATACTTTCCTGATGTTTCCAATCACATGAACATGTAGTGGAAAAGCTTTTTGCTAAGATGTAGACGACAAGAGAGGCTAAAGAGTGGATGAGAGCTAATGACACCCATCTCTAAAAAAGGCAATTAGGAGGACTCGGAATAGTACAAACCAGCCAGCCTCCTTTTTATCCCCAGGAAGTTGATGAAGCAGCTCTTCCTGGAAAACCTTGCCAGGCACATGCAAGACGACAAAATAATGTAGTTAGCATGATTTTTCAGGGGAATTTCATGCTGAACATCACTTTAAACTCCTCTGATGATTCAACTTGACTGGTAGATGAAGGGAATATTATCTGCCTGGGCTTCAGGGAGGTTTTTGACATATCTCTACATGGCAGCACGCATCCATATGGAAGCAATAGTGCAAAGGGGAGGGAACCAGTGTCTTTTCAGTGATGCTGAGTGAAAAAACAAGAGGCAGTGGGCACTCTCTGAAATACAGGAGATTGCCATTGACCATCAGCAAATGATTCTTTACTGTGAGGGTGACTGAACCACGGCACAGACTGCCCAGAAAGATTGTGGAGCCTGGATCTTTGAAGACATTCAAAGTACACCCAGATAGACTCCTGGGCAAGAGGCTCTGAGTATCCTGGTTTAGGCAGGGGGATTGGGCCTGGTTAGCCCCACCAACCCCTTCCACTCTCATTCATTCTGTGCTAGTGAATTCTCTTCAAGATGCATTTCAAGCACTTGCATGACAAAGTTCTGTGAAGACAGAGATCCAAATGGACACGGCATCTAAGTTCCTTAAGCAGCGTTCAAGAAGAATGTAAAACTCTGGGACGAGTGTCTCTTCCCTAACTGAATCCCTTTCATGGGAAAATTCCCAGCTCTAGAAAGATCTTCTGATACGCATGCTTAAGACTGACACTGGCTGAGCAAATTTCTCCCTATGTGTATCCAAGACCAGTTAGGATCTTCACCCAAAGTGCTGTCAACATAGTCACAGAATGTCTCTTGTTAAGAAGTGACAACTTCCATCAGCATGGCAACTATTGGTCCACCAAATGGATGAATGGATGGGAATTATCTACTTGGGTTAAAAACAAAAAGAAAGAGTTGGTCTTTATTTATCAATTTCATTGCAATATTATAAGGGAAGAAAAAGACCTAAGTCCTTGACTTTCTTAACTGGAGGAAAGATTTTAAGAATTCCTTGTAAAAATGTATGATCACAATCAGACTATTGAAACCATTTGAGTTGGGAAAAGAGTTCACAAATTGTCTAGAGAGTGGCAAAGAAGCCAAGAAAAATAGGAAAGAAACAAAAAGAGAGCAGAAGCGTCAGCTTCATTGTACAAGCTCGTTCTAGAAGTGGTCTGCTGGGAAAAGGAAGCCCCAGTTGAATTTCCAATGTATTCCTGCGCTTGATTCAGTAACCGGTCAATGTAAAAACCAATCCTTTTGTACAACTTCTTCCAGCAACAAAAACTCCAACAGGTTGACACTACCATCATGCCTGTTCCAGACATATTTCCAAGAGAAATGATGATTTTCTTGAAAACCTACTTGCATAAAAGTTGCAAGATGGTGGAGGGATTCCCACATCCTCCTTCCTCCATCTGGCTTGAAAGTAGATTTGATAAAATATGCAACAAAGCACATGATTTATAAGGTAGAGTCAAATGGATGATTTGGGAATTGATCTCTTGTTGATAGGAAACTTCATATCCACTCTGTGTGACCTTTCTAAAACAAAATGTGGAGCTGAGGCATGAATCTGCCACAACAATTGTAAAGCAAACATACACACTCCCCTTCACATGCCCCCCCTTCCACACACACCTAGGCACACACAGAGATCAGCATAGCAGATCATGAACACCTTGGAAAAGACTGAAATGCTCAATGCCTCTCTTGATGGGCAAAAGAGCTGGTGCAGTAATTCAAATGCCTGGTACAGAAATTCTGTTTCATATTTAGCTCCTATTTAAAACACAGCTTTTCATTTCATTCTATTTACAGAATATTTTCATGTCATTTGCTTCTTTAAAATTACTTAGTTCTCACCTCTTGTATGTCTAGGAATATTTTCTTCCAAAAATAGAAAAAAATAGATGCTATCTTTTCAGCAGAAAACATTGGTTGATACAATTTTAAACCATCATGATATGGAAGAATTGTTCTGTCCCTCTCAAAGGTGGAAGAAGCATTTGGATCACAGATCATCTACAATGAAATACTTGACATGTTTAAGATGCTTTCAATCAATTTTGATCGTCAATTGCTTCTTCGTTGTAAACAGTAATTTTTCAGTGAAGGGAAAGTGTGTGCGCTATATCTACATGATGTGGTCAAACCCAGTTCCTAATAATGGCCAGGCTGAACTCCAGTAAATAATGTCCCGAATGATATTTTGCCGCCTTCTTTGGCACTTCATGAAATCTTACCATGATGAAGTGCTGAAACACAGAGATTTTCTCTTAGAGAGTGTCTCCTGTTGTAACCCGTCCCATGGATTTTATGCTGTAATTCTTATCTCTTTTAAAATTTGCTATCTTCTGTACAGTTTTCATGAACCTTTCTGTTACAGTAGTGAAAATCACAGATAAATGTCATTTTGTACAACTTTGAATTTACCCCAAGAGCTGAGAGAAAACTTGCTCCTCAGTTTCTCAGTTTCTTCTATAGTCCAACTTTGTTTCTCTACCATCAAGCTTCTCCTTTGTTGCTGCTCCAAGCCCCGTCCAAGCTGACCTTGAATACTTTCAGGGATGGGACACCCACAACTTCTCTGGGCAACCTGTTCCAGTGTTCCAGCACTCCCACAGTAAAAAAGGCCTTCCTTTCATCTAATATGTGTAGGAAATCATAAATCTAGGCATAGAAACTTGGAGTGCAGATTTGAAATTCTTTTGATTTGAAGCACATTTTCTATGAATACTGACTTACTGATGACTAAAAGATGTTGATGGGCATTTGAGCTGACAAGTTTTGAAAAAGTGCATGGAAATTAAAATTGAAACCACTAAAATTAAAAACTTCTTCCCATTGTCTTTTTCCTCGCCTATTCAAAATTGCATATGTCAGATATCAGTGCTTCATGCAAACCTCTCAGATGCTCTCAGAGAAAAAGCTTTTCTTTCAGACTAAGTTGCGGTTGACGTAGAACACTAGCAGGAGTGAAAGTTTTTCTGGGCATCGGGGCAGCACCTTCTCCTTGGATTTGTGTGCAGAAAGCATTTTATCCAAACTGGAAAATAGACCCAACTCTGTTCTATTCATCATTCTTACTGCACCAGGCCTGAAGATGCTGTGAAAAGTAGCCTGTGGACCTTGAAGATAGCGCATGTGAAACAGATGAGAGGTGATGGAGACGTTGAGAGAAGAAAGAGCATATGGCCCAGTACGGACACCAGAAAGTATTTCTTCATGTGATCATGGCAGATTGCAGGAGCCACTTGGTACTATCAAACCAGCCCGACTTGGCACTGGTGCCACCTTGGGTCTGGGAACCATCCTGCGTATCGTGGATTTTCAGGAGCCAGCCGGCCACTCCCAGCCACAGGCCCTTAAACACAGACCTCGGCCCTCTTACCTGGCCAAAAAAACTCACCTGCCCCGCTTCTGCATGGCAGATTGCAGGAGCCACTTGGTAATATCAAACCAGCCCGACTTGGCACTGGTGCCACCTTGGGTCTGGCAACCATCCTGCGTATCGTGGATTTTCAGGAGCCAGCCGGCCACTCCCAGCCACAGGCCCTTAAACACAGACCTCGGCCCTCTTACCTGGCCAAAAAACCTCACCTTCCCTGCTTCTGCATGGCAGATTGCAGGAGCCACTTGGTAATATCAAACCAGCCCGACTTGGCACTGGTGCCACCTTGGGTCTGGGAACCATCCTGCGTATCATGGATTTTCAGGAGCCAGCAAGACACTCTTGGCCACAGGCCCCCAAACACAAACCTCGGCTTTTTTCCCTGGCAAAGAAAAGTCACCTGCCCTGCTTCTGGATGGCAGATTGCAGGAGCAACTTGGTACTATCAAACCAGCCCTACTTGGCAATGTTGCTACCTTGGGTCTGAGAAACATCCTGCGTATCGTGGATTTTCAGGAGCCAGCCGGCCTCTCCCAGCCACAGGCCCCCAAACACAATCCACGGCCCTTTTCCCTGGCAAACAACACTCACCTGCCCCGCTTCTCGATGGCAGATTGCAGGAGTCCCTGGGTAATTTCAATCCAGCCCGACTTGGCGGCGTTTCCACCTTGCGTCTGGGAATCATCCTGCATATCAAAGAATTTCAGGAGCCAGCCGGCACTCTCAGTCACAGGCCCCCAAACACAAACCATGGCCCTTTTCCCTTGCAAACAAAACTCACCTGCCCCGCTTCTGCATGGCAGATTGCAGCAGCCACTTAGTGCTATCAAACCAGCCCAAATTGGCACTGTGTTGAAAGCGAAGGGAAGCCAACCCACCTTGTCGTTTATCAGCATTGACTCCAATTTATTGATTAAATCAGCCACTTTATATAACCGTGTTAATTAACTTCATGCATATTGCAAAATCCAAGCTCACTCTAGGTTAACAGAGAAAACTCTAACCCCTCCTTTTGTTTTACCATACCCATGATTGTTTCTTGAAAACAGGACCAGCGTTTCCACTGTGATATGAAAGTCAAGTATTGGAGAGTGCTTTTGTTACTTCTTTAGAAGGTTAGAATATGCCGAAAAGATGCTAGCTGGGGACTTGCAATTAATGAATTATTTGCTGTAAGTAGGTCAAATGACATGAGCTTTCAAAAAGGAAAAGTAGTCTTATTCCACCTGCCAATTCTAAAGTAGATTAATAAGCCTTAAGCAGAAGATGGATGTGAAGAGGGATATGACATGAAAGGTTAAGCAACACTGCTGACAGCAAAAGGCTTACCTGCTGCAGATACAGGAGACAAAATACTATTTTGACACAAACATTGCTATTCAGACGACAGTAAAATTCTGAGTGACAGCAAAATTTACTCAGTCATCATGACAGTAAAATTTGCTCCCATCAAAATGTGCTCATCAATTCTTAGTGTAAGCTAAGCACCTTAAGCAAAGGGTAGTTCAAGCCTAACTGGTATTTGATGGCAAAAAAGGCAACTTGGCCTGCGTTTCTCACTTCTACTCCATTCAAAAGCTTACTCTGTCTCAGATTCCTTTGGTGGGATACCAACGCAAGCCGCCAAACTGCACGAAAATGATGATTTAAAGAAAGATAGATGAGAAAAATGGAATAATGGTTCATGTTCTTTTCCTTCCAACTGCTTTGTTTGCCCTTTTAATTTTTTGAAGTCCTTTCTGGTGTCACCATGGTTGCACTGCAGCAAGTGTTGGGCTGTAAGCTGTCCATATTGCCAGCTTCTGGACTGCCTTCAGAAAACTTCCCACTGGTTTTGTCTAGAAATCACAAGCAGTAGAGATGACAAAGACTGCAGAAACCTCCTCATCTCCTTCTAGAGCAAGACCATGTCTTTCAGCCACTCTTAACTAGACAACTTTCATCAGTCATGAGGGAGTCTCATGTTCAAGAGCTAAGCAGTGGTGACAGCTGTAAATGACAAAAAGCAGACTGAAATTCTCTTGGGACTCCAGCAGAGAGCAATGAAGGAGGTTGAATTCACCTTCTTGGGAAGTTCTAAAATGCACGTTCACTTGAGCACAGGAGCTAAGCCATCGTAACCTTTGTTGAGTACGTCTGCGTAGACAGACATATTTAGACCATGTTATTTAAGCCACGTTATCATCTCTAGCTGCTAAGCTGCACTTCTTGCAAAGTATCTGCAACGTATTTTACAGGGTGGGCTTCGATGTGTAATCCCTGAGTAATATTGCAAAGAGAAGTACTTGGGGTGTGGGGTGGGGGGGGAGCCGCAACTCTTAGGTTTTTCAAATCATGGTTCCATTTGAAAGTCAAAAAAGATGTCAAACCTTTCTTTCCTAGACCTATTACCAGCACAAACTGTACCAGAATTTATGACCTGTAACTGTACCGTGGACGCTCTTTCTCTGGACTATTCCTTAAGAAACAAAGTCCTCACTAGAAATAAAACAAAATTAGCCAAGTATTGGCCTGGATTAGTTCCAAGGCTCTGTACTAAAGGCCAAACACGTGTAATAATAGTAACGAGTGGACTAAAAGTTAAATCAATAGAGCATGACTCAGTTCAAAGACATCTTGTGTCCTAATGTTCTCACAGAAGACTGTAAAAACCTGTCTATTTTTGTGGGTTTCTTTTATCCATTTAGCTGTACCTTCTACTTCTCTCCACTGTCTGAGAACATTGATGATAAGGTTGGATGACCTCATGTCAACTTGTAGAAGTAAAGAAAGAGAAGCCAGTAAAGAAAGGCAAATTTGTTAATTGCAGGTGGAAAGAGGGAGGCCAACAAAAGAAAACAAAAGAACAGTACTAATGAAATGCTCCCCTGTCTTCTGTGAAAAGTAAAGGCACAGACAAGAAAGAACAAGTGCAAAATTCTCACTAGAGAAACGCACTTGATCTGACTCAAGTGTTTTGCGGTACATTTCTTGCTGTTTTCTCATGCCAAACATATTAACCATTGAAGGTGTCCCTTTCCTCTCTCTGGAATACAGCTAGGAAGATGGCTGTGTCATTGCTGACAAGCTGCTATTCTCAGAGGTGTCCAGCTGAAAGTCCTAGATCAATTGATTTGCTCTGTCACTTTGATATGGCATGACTTACAGTTTCAGCACCTGAACTTGCCAGCCCTACAATTCTTTGCCCCTTGAATGCTTAGATAGGCTCCTTGGCAACTGGCATTTGTAAGGACTTGAAACTATGCAGAATTTGCACCGTGAGATGATGCCAAATGAGTCACACCGGTAGATTAACTGGGGCATGCAAGGCAGAGAGAGGGAAATGAGAGCACAAGAAGAGAGTACACAAGAAGAGAGTACAATCTCCTTTTTTCTGAAACACTGAAGAGATCAAAGTGAACACAAATCCTCCTAGGGGTAGTTCTTGCAAAAGACTAAGAGTTCTTTTTGTGTTCACAGGCCTGGAATATTTAGCTTTGGATGACGGCAAAATGCAGATGACAAAACGAGGCTTTGAAGTCACATCCAGTATGAAGCAGTAGGAAAGAGGAAAGCAGCTGAGAGCGTCAACCCTGCTAAGTAGTCTCAGTATTCTTCTTGACATGAGCAGAAATTTGAAATGAGTCTCTGAAAATGACAAAGGAGGCAGAAGAAAAGGGAGCGATGACTCCTCTGGCATAGTGCTTCCTAACAGGGATCTTCAAAATGTCAAGGTTGTATCATCCTTTCAACTGAAGGAAGGTATGAAAACAACAGGAAGGAAATGGCATCCAATACTCTGGGCAGTGTACTTCTAGACAGAAAGGCCACTGATGGAAAACCAACTAAACTGGCACCAATGCAGCAGCATTGTACTAAAGCCAGAAACGTCCAGCGCTTTGTTCTCTGCCATTCCATTCAGATGCACACAGCAGCTCTGCAACATTCCTACTGATCATCTCCTTGGCAAAGTGGCAGTGAGGGTCCGTGGTGATGCAGAGTCCCCAGGCAGATGCAAAGGAGAGCTGCTTTCTTGCAAAAACCAGGCTTTTGAAACACTCAGGCCTTTCTCATTTCCATAGCTTTAAGCCATAACAAACACAATTCAACCAACCACCATGCACCACGCTGTGAACGCACGACGCTTCTAGAACTTGTTGATCTACCTCGAAGTCAGCTGCCTCACCTTGCCACAGTCCTTTTCTACTTAGCCAAAGTAATGGGCCTCAGCCCAAGGCCTTCCTTTTGTAAGCTTCTAGCTCTATGCAGCAGCAAACCACTACTTTCTTCTGTGCCAAGACTTTAGGTAGACGATTTGCATCTGCCCTCCTTCCAGTGAAACCTAATGGCGAGAGAAAAGCCTCTCAGAGATGTTCAGTCATTCCATTTTCTAGACAGGCCAAATCCAAAGAAAAGCAAGCTATGGCATTGTGTACTTGCTCTTACAAAACACCTGCTGCCCTCTGACAATCAACTAGCAGAAAACCAGCCAAACTGAGACTTGAGGAAAACAACCCTTGGAAGGGATCAATCAAGACAACACTTTTCCAGGCTACCGAGATACTGGAAATGTCAGCAAAGGCTTGAGAGCAAAGGCTGAACTAATGGGAAAAGGGTAAAAGAATCCCAAGAAAAACATGACCAAAGGTTAAAACAATTCCAAGAAGAACATAGGCAACTAACCTGTTGAAGCCTTCAGAAAAACAGTGGCCGCTGATTTACATAGGCCATTCAAGTTAATTGACCCGTGCACCTTCCACTCCTTTTTCGGCACCATATGGAGTGAATTGAGACCATGGAATCACAATTCCTTGGATTCTGTTCTTAACTTCAGGAGAGAAGTACAGCAGCTGAAGTACCTGTTACTGATGTGATACCCAGGAACACCGAGTTGACACATTTCTTTCTTGGCCAATCACAACAAGCAAGGCTAAGAGGATAAGGCTGGCTTATTTCCATGACACTTTTCTTGTTTTACAGCCTGCTCTGATTCCGGTGAAACTTTTTCATTAGCTTCTCTCTAAAAGGAGAAAGTCCAATTCAACGTCCCGCCCGACTGCTGCAAGTATACCATTTGGTTTGTGGAGCCGAAAAAATTGAATTGGAAGGTACGAAGGCCCCGGAGCTAAGAGGCGCTCGGGGCGTCTTTCGGCAGAAGCCGCGCTAAGAGAGCACTGTGAGCGGTACAATCGTCTTTGCGCGAAGAAGCCGCTTCTTCGGCTCCGGGAACCGGAGAGAGCGGCAGCATCGGAAAGGTGAAGAAGGAAGCTGTACAACACTGGGATTGTGTGCGCAGCTTGCCAACTGATAGAAAACAGTACCTTACACTTTCCTGACGTTTCCAATCACATGAACATGTAGTGGAAAAGCTTTTTGCTAAGATGTAGACGACAAGAGAGGCTAAAGAGTGGATGAGAGCTAATGACACCCATCTCTAAAAAAGGCAATTAGGAGGACTCGGAATAGTACAAACCAGCCAGCCTCCTTTTTATCCCCAGGAAGTTGATGAAGCAGCTCTTCCTGGAAAACCTTGCCAGGCACATGCAAGACGACAAAATAATGTAGTTAGCATGATTTTTCAGGGGAATTTCATGCTGAACATCACTTTAAACTCCTCTGATGAATCAACTTGACTGGTAGATGAAGGGAATATTATCTGCCTGGGCTTCAGGGAGGTTTTTGACATATCTCTACATGGCAGCACGCATCCATATGGAAACAATAGTGCAAAGGGGAGGGAACCAGTGTCTTTTCAGTGATGCTGAGTGAAAAAACAAGAGGCACTGGGCACTCTCTGAAATACAGGAGATTGCCATTGACCATCAGCAAATGATTCTTTACTGTGAGGGTGACTGAACCACGGCACAGACTGCCCAGAAAGATTGTGGAGCCTGGATCTTTGAAGACATTCAAAGTACACCCAGATAGACTCCTGGGCAAGAGGCTCTAGGTATCCTGGTTTAGGCAGGGGGATTGGGCCTGGTTAGCCCCACCAACCCCTTCCACTCTCATTCATTCTGTGCTAGTGAATTCTCTTCAAGATGCATTTCAAGCACTTGCATGACAAAGTTCTGTGAAGACAGAGATCCAAATGGACACGGCATCTAAGTTCCTTAAGCAGTGTTCAAGAAGAATGTAAAACTCTGGGACGAGTGTCTCTTCCCTAACTGAATCCCTTTCATGGGAAAATTCCCAGCTCTAGAAAGATCTTCTGATACGCATGCTTAAGACTGACACTGGCTGAGCAAATTTCTCCCTATGTGTATCCAAGACCAGTTAGGATCTTCACCCAAAGTGCTGTCAACATAGTCACAGAATGTCTCTTGTTAAGAAGTGACAACTTCCATCAGCATGGCAACTATTGGTCCACCAAATGGATGAATGGATGGGAATTATCTACTTGGGTTAAAAACAAAAAGAAAGAGTTGGTCTTTATTTATCAATTTCATTGCAATATTATAAGGGAAGAAAAAGACCTAAGTCCTTGACTTTCTTAACTCGAGGAAAGATTTTAAGAATTCCTTGTAAAAATGTATGATCACAATCAGACTATTGAAACCATTTGAGTTGGGAAAAGAGTTCACAAATTGTCTAGAGAGTGGCAAAGAAGCCAAGAAAAATAGGAAAGAAACAAAAAGAGAGTAGAAGCGTCAGCTTCATTGTACAAGCTCGTTCTAGAAGTGGTCTGCTGGGAAAAGGAAGCCCCAGTTGAATTTCCAATGTATTCCTGCGCTTGATTCAGTAACCGGTCAATGTAAAAACCAATCCTTTTGTACAACTTCTTCCAGCAACAAAAACTCCAACAGGTTGACACTACCATCATGCCTGTTCCAGACATATTTCCAAGAGAAATGATGATTTTCTTGAAAACCTACTTGCATAAAAGTTGCAAGATGGTGGAGGGATTCCCACATCCTCCTTCCTCCATCTGGCTTGAAAGTAGATTTGATAAAATATGCAACAAAGCACATGATTTATAAGGTAGAGTCAAATGGATGATTTGGGAATTGATCTCTTGTTGATAGGAAACTTCATATCCACTCTGTGTGACCTTTCTAAAACAAAATGTGGAGCTGAGGCATGAATCTGCCACAACAATTGTAAAGCAAACATACACACTCCCCTTCACATGCCCCCCCTTCCACACACACCTAGGCACACACAGAGATCAGCATAGCAGATCATGAACACCTTGGAAAAGACTGAAATGCTCAATGCCTCTCTTGATGGGCAAAAGAGCTGGTGCAGTAATTCAAATGCCTGGTACAGAACTTCTGTTTCATATTTAGCTCCTATTTAAAACACAGCTTTTCATTTCATTCTATTTACAGAATATTTTCATGTCATTTGCTTCTTTAAAATTACTTAGTTCTCACCTCTTGTATGTCTAGGAATATTTTCTTCCAAAAATAGAAAAAAATAGATGATATCTTTTCAGCAGAAAACATTGGTTGATACAATTTTAAACCATCATGATATGGAAGAATTGTTCTGTCCCTCTCAAAGGTGGAAGAAGCATTTGGATCACAGATCATCTACAATGAAATACTTGACATGTTTAAGATGCTTTCAATCAATTTTGATCGTCAATTGCTTCTTCGTTGTAAACAGTAATTTTTCAGTGAAGGGAAAGTGTGTGTGCTATATCTACATGATGTGGTCAAACCCAGTTCCTACTAATGGCCAGGCTGAACTCCAGTAAATAATGTCCCGAATGATATTTTGCCGCCTTCTTTGGCACTTCATGAAATCTTACCATGATGAAGTGCTGAAACACAGAGATGTTCTCTTAGAGAGTGTCTCCTGTTGTAACCCGTCCCATGGATTTTATGCTGTAATTCTTATCTCTTTTAAAATTTGCTATCTTCTGTACAGTTTTCATGAACCTTTCTGTTACAGTAGTGAAAATCACAGATAAATGTCATTTTGTACAACTTTGAATTTACCCCAAGAGCTGAGAGAAAACTTGCTCCTATACTTCAATCTCAGTTTCTTCTATAGTCCAACTTTGTTTCTCTACCATCAAGCTTCTCCTTTGTTGCTGCTCCAAGCCCCGTCCAAGCTGACCTTGAATACTTTCAGGGATGGGACACCCACAACTTCTCTGGGCAACCTGTTCCAGTGTTCCAGCACTCCCACAGTAAAAAAGGCCTTCCTTTCATCTAATATGTGTAGGAAATCATAAATCTAGGCATAGAAACTTGGAGTGCAGATTTGAAATTCTTTTGATTTGAAGCACATTTTCTATGAATACTGACTTACTGATGACTAAAAGATGTTGATGGGCATTTGAGCTGACAAGTTTTGAAAAAGTGCATGGAAATTAAAATTGAAACCACTAAAATTAAAAACTTCTTCCCATTGTCTTTTTCCTCGCCTATTCAAAATTGCATATGTCAGATATCAGTGCTTCATGCAAACCTCTCAGATGCTCTCAGAGAAGAAGCTTTTCTTTCAGACTAAGTTGCGGTTGACGTAGAACACTAGCAGGAGTGAAAGTTTTTCTGGGCATCGGGGCAGCACCTTCTCCTTGGATTTGTGTGCAGAAAGCATTTTATCCAAACTGGAAAATAGACCCAACTCTGTTCTATTCATCATTCTTACTGCACCAGGCCTGAAGATGCTGTGAAAAGTAGCCTGTGGACCTTGAAGATAGCGCATGTGAAACAGATGAGAGGTGATGGAGAAGTTGAGAGAAGAAAGAGCATATGGCCCAGTAGGGACGCCAGAAAGTATTTCTTCATGTGATCATGGCAGATTGCAGGAGCCACTTGGTACTATCAAACTAGCCCGACTTGGCACTGGTGCCACCTTGGGTCTGGGAACCATCCTGCGTATCGTGGATTTTCAGGAGCCAGCCGGCCACTCCCAGCCACAGGCCCTTAAACACAGACCTCGGCCCTCTTACCTGGCAAAAAAACCTCACCTGCCCCGCTTCTGCATGGCAGATTGCAGGAGCCACTTGGTAATATCAAACTAGCCCGACTTGGCACTGGTGCCACCTTGGGTCTGGGAACCATCCTGTGTATCATGGATTTTCAGGAGCCAGCAAGACACTCTTGGCCACAGGCCCCCAAACACAAACCTCGGCCCTTTTCCCTGGCAAAGAAAAGTCACCTGCCCTGCTTCTGGATGGCAGATTGCAGGAGCAACTTGGTACTATCAAACCAGCCCGACTTGGCAATGTTGCTACCTTGGGTCTGAGAAACATCCTGCGTATCATGGATTTTCAGGAGCCAGCCGGCCTCTCCCAGCCACAGGCCCCCAAACACAATCCACGGCCTTTTCCCTGGCAAACAACACTCACCTGCCCCGCTTCTCGATGGCAGATTGCAGGAGTCCCCGGGTAATTTCAATCCAGCCCGACTTGGCAGCGTTTCCACCTTGCGTCTGGGAATCATCCTGCATATCAAAGAATTTCAGGAGCCAGCCGGCACTCTCAGTCACAGGCCCTTAATCACAGACCTCGGCCCTCTTACCTGGCCAAAAAAACTCACCTGCCCCGCTTCTGCATGGCAGATTGCAGGAGCCACTTGGTAATATCAAACCAGCCCGACTTGGCACTGGTGCCACCTTGGGTCTGGCAACCATCCTGCGTATCGTGGATTTTCAGGAGCCAGCCGGCCACTCCCAGCCACAGGCCCTTAAACACAGACCTCGGCCCTCTTACCTGGCCAAAAAAACTCACCTTCCCTGCTTCTGCATGGCAGATTGCAGGAGCCACTTGGTAATATCAAACCAGCCCGACTTGGCACTGGTGCCACCTTGGGTCTGGGAACCATCCTGCGTATCATGGATTTTCAGGAGCCAGCAAGACACTCTTGGCCACAGGCCCCCAAACACAAACCTCGGCCCTTTTCCCTGGCAAAGAAAAGTCACCTGCCCTGCTTCTGGATGGCAGATTGCAGGAGCAACTTGGTACTATCAAACCAGCCCTACTTGGCAATGTTGCTACCTTGGGTCTGAGAAACACCCTGCGTATCGTGGATTTTCAGGAGCCAGCCGGCCTCTCCCAGCCACAGGCCCCCAAACACAATCCACGGCCCTTTTCCCTGGCAAACAACACTCACCTGCCCCGCTTCTCGATGGCAGATTGCAGGAGTCCCTGGGTAATTTCAATCCAGCCCGACTTGGCGGCGTTTCCACCTTGCGTCTGGGAATCATCCTGCATATCAAAGAATTTCAGGAGCCAGCCGGCACTCTCAGTCACAGGCCCCCAAACACAAACCATGGCCCTTTTCCCTTGCAACCAAAACTCACCTGCCCCGCTTCTGCATGGCAGATTGCAGCAGCCACTTAGTGCTACCAAACCAGCCCGAATTGGCACTGTGTTGAAAGCGAAGGGAAGCCAACCCACCTTGTCGTTTATCAGCATTGACTCCAATTTATTGATTAAATCAGCCACTTTATATAACCGTGTTAATTAACTTCATGCATATTGCAAAATCCAAGCTCACTCTAGGTTAACAGAGAAAACTCTAACCCCTCCTTTTGTTTTACCATACCCATGATTGTTTCTTGAAAACAGGACCAGCGTTTCCACTGTGATATGAAAGTCAAGTATTGGAGAGTGCTTTTGTTACTTCTTTAGAAGGTTAGAATATGCCGAAAAGATGCTAGCTGGGGACTTGCAATTAATGAATTATTTGCTGTAAGTAGGTCAAATGACATGAGCTTTCAAAAAGGAAAAGTAGTCTTATTCCACCTGCCAATTCTAAAGTAGATTAATAAGCCTTAAGCAGAAGATGGATGTGAAGAGGGATATGACATGAAAGGTTAAGCAACACTGCTGACAGCAAAAGGCTTACCTGCTGCAGATACAGGAGACAAAATACTATTTTGACACAAACATTGCTATTCAGACGACAGTAAAATTCTGAGTGACAGCAAAATTTACTCAGTCATCATGACAGTAAAATTTGCTCCCATCAAAATGTGCTCATCAATTCTTAGTGTAAGCTAAGCACCTTAAGCAAAGGGTAGTTCAAGCCTAACTGGTATTTGATGGCAAAAAAGGCAACTTGGCCTGCGTTTCTCACTTCTACTCCATTCAAAAGCTTACTCTGTCTCAGATTCCTTTGGTGGGATACCAACGCAAGCCGCCAAACTGCACGAAAATGATGATTTAAAGAAAGATAGATGAGAAAAATGGAATAATGGTTCATGTTCTTTTCCTTCCAACTGCTTTGTTTGCCCTTTTAATTTTTTGAAGTCTTTTCTGGTGTCACCATGGTTGCACTGCAGCAAGTGTTGGGCTGTAAGCTGTCCATATTGCCAGCTTCTGGACTGCCTTCAGAAAACTTCCCACTGGTTTTGTCTAGAAATCACAAGCAGTAGAGATGACAAAGACTGCAGAAACCTCCTCATCTCCTTCTAGAGCAAGACCATGTCTTTCAGCCACTCTTAACTAGACAACTTTCATCAGTCATGAGGGAGTCTCATGTTCAAGAGCTAAGCAGTGGTGACAGCTGTAAATGACAAAAAGCAGACTGAAATTCTCTTGGGACTCCAGCAGAGAGCAATGAAGGAGGTTGAATTCACCTTCTTGGGAAGTTCTAAAATGCACGTTCACTTGAGCACAGGAGCTAAGCCATCGTAACCTTTGTTGAGTACGTCTGCGTAGACAGACATATTTAGACCATGTTATTTAAGCCACGTTATCATCTCTAGCTGCTAAGCTGCACTTCTTGCAAAGTATCTGCAACGTATTTTACAGGGTGGGCTTCGATGTGTAATCCCTGAGTAATATTGCAAAGAGAAGTACTTGGGGTGTGGGGTGGGGGGGGAGCCGCAACTCTTAGGTTTTTCAAATCATGGTTCCATTTGAAAGTCAAAAAAGATGTCAAACCTTTCTTTCCTAGACCTATTACCAGCACAAACTGTACCAGAATTTATGACCTGTAACTGTACCGTGGACGCTCTTTCTCTGGACTATTCCTTAAGAAACAAAGTCCTCACTAGAAATAAAACAAAATTAGCCAAGTATTGGCCTGGATTAGTTCCAAGGCTCTGTACTAAAGGCCAAACACGTGTAATAATAGTAACGAGTGGACTAAAAGTTAAATCAATAGAGCATGACTCAGTTCAAAGACATCTTGTGTCCTAATGTTCTCACAGAAGACTGTAAAAACCTGTCTATTTTTGTGGGTTTCTTTTATCCATTTAGCTGTACCTTCTACTTCTCTCCACTGTCTGAGAACATTGATGATAAGGTTGGATGACCTCATGTCAACTTGTAGAAGTAAAGAAAGAGAAGCCAGTAAAGAAAGGCAAATTTGTTAATTGCAGGTGGAAAGAGGGAGGCCAACAAAAGAAAACAAAAGAACAGTACTAATGAAATGCTCCCCTGTCTTCTGTGAAAAGTAAAGGCACAGACAAGAAAGAACAAGTGCAAAATTCTCACTAGAGAAACGCACTTGATCTGACTCAAGTGTTTTGCGGTACATTTCTTGCTGTTTTCTCATGCCAAACATATTAACCATTGAAGGTGTCCCTTTCCTCTCTCTGGAATACAGCTAGGAAGATGGCTGTGTCATTGCTGACAAGCTGCTATTCTCAGAGGTGTCCAGCTGAAAGTCCTAGATCAATTGATTTGCTCTGTCACTTTGATATGGCATGACTTACAGTTTCAGCACCTGAACTTGCCAGCCCTACAATTCTTTGCCCCTTGAATGCTTAGATAGGCTCCTTGGCAACTGGCATTTGTAAGGACTTGAAACTATGCAGAATTTGCACCGTGAGATGATGCCAAATGAGTCACACCGGTAGATTAACTGGGGCATGCAAGGCAGAGAGAGGGAAATGAGAGCACAAGAAGAGAGTACACAAGAAGAGAGTACAATCTCCTTTTTTCTGAAACACTGAAGAGATCAAAGTGAACACAAATCCTCCTAGGGGTAGTTCTTGCAAAAGACTAAGAGTTCTTTTTGTGTTCACAGGCCTGGAATATTTAGCTTTGGATGACGGCAAAATGCAGATGACAAAACGAGGCCTTGAAGTCACATCCAGTATGAAGCAGTAGGAAAGAGGAAAGCAGCTGAGAGCGTCAACCCTGCTAAGTAGTCTCAGTATTCTTCTTGACATGAGCAGAAATTTGAAATGAGTCTCTGAAAATGACAAAGGAGGCAGAAGAAAAGGGAGCGATGACTCCTCTGGCATAGTGCTTCCTAACAGGGATCTTCAAAATGTCAAGGTTGTATCATCCTTTCAACTGAAGGAAGGTATGAAAACAACAGGAAGGAAATGGCATCCAATACTCTGGGCAGTGTACTTCTAGACAGAAAGGCCACTGATGGAAAACCAACTAAACTGGCACCAATGCAGCAGCATTGTACTAAAGCCAGAAACGTCCAGCGCTTTGTTCTCTGCCATTCCATTCAGATGCACACAGCAGCTCTGCAACATTCCTACTGATCATCTCCTTGGCAAAGTGGCAGTGAGGGTCCGTGGTGATGCAGAGTCCCCAGGCAGATGCAAAGGAGAGCTGCTTTCTTGCAAAAACCAGGCTTTTGAAACACTCAGGCCTTTCTCATTTCCATAGCTTTAAGCCATAACAAACACAATTCAACCAACCACCATGCACCACGCTGTGAACGCACGACGCTTCTAGAACTTGTTGATCTACCTCGAAGTCAGCTGCCTCACCTTGCCACAGTCCTTTTCTACTTAGCCAAAGTAATGGGCCTCAGCCCAAGGCCTTCCTTTTGTAAGCTTCTAGCTCTATGCAGCAGCAAACCACTACTTTCTTCTGTGCCAAGACTTTAGGTAGACGATTTGCATCTGCCCTCCTTCCAGTGAAACCTAATGGCGAGAGAAAAGCCTCTCAGAGATGTTCAGTCATTCCATTTTCTAGACAGGCCAAATCCAAAGAAAAGCAAGCTATGGCATTGTGTACTTGCTCTTACAAAACACCTGCTGCCCTCTGACAATCAACTAGCAGAAAACCAGCCAAACTGAGACTTGAGGAAAACAACCCTTGGAAGGGATCAATCAAGACAACACTTTTCCAGGCTACCGAGATACTGGAAATGTCAGCAAAGGCTTGAGAGCAAAGGCTGAACTAATGGGAAAAGGGTAAAAGAATCCCAAGAAAAACATGACCAAAGGTTAAAACAATTCCAAGAAGAACATAGGCAACTAACCTGTTGAAGCCTTCAGAAAAACAGTGGCCGCTGATTTACATAGGCCATTCAAGTTAATTGACCCGTGCACCTTCCACTCCTTTTTCGGCACCATATGGAGTGAATTGAGACCATGGAATCACAATTCCTTGGATTCTGTTCTTAACTTCAGGAGAGAAGTACAGCAGCTGAAGTACCTGTTACTGATGTGATACCCAGGAACACCGAGTTGACACATTTCTTTCTTGGCCAATCACAACAAGCAAGGCTAAGAGGATAAGGCTGGCTTATTTCCATGACACTTTTCTTGTTTTACAGCCTGCTCTGATTCCGGTGAAACTTTTTCATTAGCTTCTCTCTAAAAGGAGAAAGTCCAATTCAACGTCCCGCCCGACTGCTGCAAGTATACCATTTGGTTTGTGGAGCCGAAAAAATTGAATTGGAAGGTACGAAGGCCCCGGAGCTAAGAGGCGCTCGGGGCGTCTTTCGGCAGAAGCCGCGCTAAGAGAGCACTGTGAGCGGTACAATCGTCTTTGCGCGAAGAAGCCGCTTCTTCGGCTCCGGGAACCGGAGAGAGCGGCAGCATCGGAAAGGTGAAGAAGGAAGCTGTACAACACTGGGATTGTGTGCGCAGCTTGCCAACTGATAGAAAACAGTACCTTACACTTTCCTGACGTTTCCAATCACATGAACATGTAGTGGAAAAGCTTTTTGCTAAGATGTAGACGACAAGAGAGGCTAAAGAGTGGATGAGAGCTAATGACACCCATCTCTAAAAAAGGCAATTAGGAGGACTCGGAATAGTACAAACCAGCCAGCCTCCTTTTTATCCCCAGGAAGTTGATGAAGCAGCTCTTCCTGGAAAACCTTGCCAGGCACATGCAAGACGACAAAATAATGTAGTTAGCATGATTTTTCAGGGGAATTTCATGCTGAACATCACTTTAAACTCCTCTGATGAATCAACTTGACTGGTAGATGAAGGGAATATTATCTGCCTGGGCTTCAGGGAGGTTTTTGACATATCTCTACATGGCAGCACGCATCCATATGGAAGCAATAGTGCAAAGGGGAGGGAACCAGTGTCTTTTCAGTGATGCTGAGTGAAAAAACAAGAGGCACTGGGCACTCTCTGAAATACAGGAGATTGCCATTGACCATCAGCAAATGATTCTTTACTGTGAGGGTGACTGAACCACGGCACAGACTGCCCAGAAAGATTGTGGAGCCTGGATCTTTGAAGACATTCAAAGTACACCCAGATAGACTCCTGGGCAAGAGGCTCTAGGTATCCTGGTTTAGGCAGGGGGATTGGGCCTGGTTAGCCCCACCAACCCCTTCCACTCTCATTCATTCTGTGCTAGTGAATTCTCTTCAAGATGCATTTCAAGCACTTGCATGACAAAGTTCTGTGAAGACAGAGATCCAAATGGACACGGCATCTAAGTTCCTTAAGCAGTGTTCAAGAAGAATGTAAAACTCTGGGACGAGTGTCTCTTCCCTAACTGAATCCCTTTCATGGGAAAATTCCCAGCTCTAGAAAGATCTTCTGATACGCATGCTTAAGACTGACACTGGCTGAGCAAATTTCTCCCTATGTGTATCCAAGACCAGTTAGGATCTTCACCCAAAGTGCTGTCAACATAGTCACAGAATGTCTCTTGTTAAGAAGTGACAACTTCCATCAGCATGGCAACTATTGGTCCACCAAATGGATGAATGGATGGGAATTATCTACTTGGGTTAAAAACAAAAAGAAAGAGTTGGTCTTTATTTATCAATTTCATTGCAATATTATAAGGGAAGAAAAAGACCTAAGTCCTTGACTTTCTTAACTCGAGGAAAGATTTTAAGAATTCCTTGTAAAAATGTATGATCACAATCAGACTATTGAAACCATTTGAGTTGGGAAAAGAGTTCACAAATTGTCTAGAGAGTGGCAAAGAAGCCAAGAAAAATAGGAAAGAAACAAAAAGAGAGCAGAAGCGTCAGCTTCATTGTACAAGCTCGTTCTAGAAGTGGTCTGCTGGGAAAAGGAAGCCCCAGTTGAATTTCCAATATTCCTGCGCTTGATTCAGTAACCGGTCAATGTAAAAACCAATCCTTTTGTACAACTTCTTCCAGCAACAAAAACTCCAACAGGTTGACACTACCATCATGCCTGTTCCAGACATATTTCCAAGAGAAATGATGATTTTCTTGAAAACCTACTTGCATAAAAGTTGCAAGATGGTGGAGGGATTCCCACATCCTCCTTCCTCCATCTGGCTTGAAAGTAGATTTGATAAAATATGCAACAAAGCACATGATTTATAAGGTAGAGTCAAATGGATGATTTGGGAATTGATCTCTTGTTGATAGGAAACTTCATATCCACTCTGTGTGACCTTTCTAAAACAAAATGTGGAGCTGAGGCATGAATCTGCCACAACAATTGTAAAGCAAACATACACACTCCCCTTCACATGCCCCCCCTTCCACACACACCTAGGCACACACAGAGATCAGCATAGCAGATCATGAACACCTTGGAAAAGACTGAAATGCTCAATGCCTCTCTTGATGGGCAAAAGAGCTGGTGCAGTAATTCAAATGCCTGGTACAGAACTTCTGTTTCATATTTAGCTCCTATTTGAAACACAGCTTTTCATTTCATTCTATTTACAGAATATTTTCATGTCAGTTGCTTCTTTGAAATTACTTAGTTCTCACCTCTTGTATGTCTAGGAATATTTTCTTCCAAAAATAGAAAAAAATAGATGCTATCTTTTCAGCAGAAAACATTGGTTGATACAATTTTAAACCATCATGATATGGAAGAATTGTTCTGTCCCTCTCAAAGGTGGAAGAAGCATTTGGATCACAGATCATCTACAATGAAATACTTGACATGTTTAAGATGCTTTCAATCAATTTTGATCGTCAATTGCTTCTTCGTTGTAAACAGTAATTTTTCAGTGAAGGGAAAGTGTGTGTGCTATATCTACATGATGTGGTCAAACCCAGTTCCTACTAATGGCCAGGCTGAACTCCAGTAAATAATGTCCCGAATGATATTTTGCCGCCTTCTTTGGCACTTCATGAAATCTTACCATGATGAAGTGCTGAAACACAGAGATGTTCTCTTAGAGAGTGTCTCCTGTTGTAACCCGTCCCATGGATTTTATGCTGTAATTCTTATCTCTTTTAAAATTTGCTATCTTCTGTACAGTTTTCATGAACCTTTCTGTTACAGTAGTGAAAATCACAGATAAATGTCATTTTGTACAACTTTGAATTTACCCCAAGAGCTGAGAGAAAACTTGCTCCTCAGTTTCTCAGTTTCTTCTATAGTCCAACTTTGTTTCTCTACCATCAAGCTTCTCCTTTGTTGCTGCTCCAAGCCCCGTCCAAGCTGACCTTGAATACTTTCAGGGATGGGACACCCACAACTTCTCTGGGCAACCTGTTCCAGTGTTCCAGCACTCCCACAGTAAAAAAGGCCTTCCTTTCATCTAATATGTGTAGGAAATCATAAATCTAGGCATAGAAACTTGGAGTGCAGATTTGAAATTCTTTTGATTTGAAGCACATTTTCTATGAATACTGACTTACTGATGACTAAAAGATGTTGATGGGCATTTGAGCTGACAAGTTTTGAAAAAGTGCACGGAAATTAAAATTGAAACCACTAAAATTAAAAACTTCTTCCCATTGTCTTTTTCCTCGCCTATTCAAAATTGCATATGTCAGATATCAGTGCTTCATGCAAACCTCTCAGATGCTCTCAGAGAAAAAGCTTTTCTTTCAGACTAAGTTGCGGTTGACGTAGAACACTAGCAGGAGTGAAAGTTTTTCTGGGCATCGGGGCAGCATCTTCTCCTTGGATTTGTGTGCAGAAAGCATTTTATCCAAACTGGAAAATAGACCCAACTCTGTTCTATTCATCATTCTTACTGCACCAGGCCTGAAGATGCTGTGAAAAGTAGCCTGTGGACCTTGAAGATAGCGCATGTGAAACAGATGAGAGGTGATGGAGAAGTTGAGAGAAGAAAGAGCATATGGCCCAGTAGGGACGCCAGAAAGTATTTCTTCATGTGATCATGGCAGATTGCAGGAGCCACTTGGTACTATCAAACTAGCCCGACTTGGCACTGGTGCCACCTTGGGTCTGGGAACCATCCTGCGTATCGTGGATTTTCAGGAGCCAGCCGGCCACTCCCAGCCACAGGCCCTTAAACACAGACCTCGGCCCTCTTACCTGGCAAAAAAACCTCACCTGCCCCGCTTCTGCATGGCAGATTGCAGGAGCCACTTGGTAATATCAAACTAGCCCGACTTGGCACTGGTGCCACCTTGGGTCTGGGAACCATCCTGTGTATCATGGATTTTCAGGAGCCAGCAAGACACTCTTGGCCACAGGCCCCCAAACACAAACCTCGGCCCTTTTCCCTGGCAAAGAAAAGTCACCTGCCCTGCTTCTGGATGGCAGATTGCAGGAGCAACTTGGTACTATCAAACCAGCCCGACTTGGCAATGTTGCTACCTTGGGTCTGAGAAACATCCTGCGTATCATGGATTTTCAGGAGCCAGCCGGCCTCTCCCAGCCACAGGCCCCCAAACACAATCCACGGCCTTTTTCCCTGGCAAACAACACTCACCTGCCCCGCTTCTCGATGGCAGATTGCAGGAGTCCCCGGGTAATTTCAATCCAGCCCGACTTGGCAGCGTTTCCACCTTGCGTCTGGGAATCATCCTGCATATCAAAGAATTTCAGGAGCCAGCCGGCACTCTCAGTCACAGGCCCTTAATCACAGACCTCGGCCCTCTTACCTGGCCAAAAAAACTCACCTGCCCCGCTTCTGCATGGCAGATTGCAGGAGCCACTTGGTAATATCAAACCAGCCCGACTTGGCACTGGTGCCACCTTGGGTCTGGCAACCATCCTGCGTATCGTGGATTTTCAGGAGCCAGCCGGCCACTCCCAGCCACAGGCCCTTAAACACAGACCTCGGCCCTCTTACCTGGCCAAAAAAACTCACCTTCCCTGCTTCTGCATGGCAGATTGCAGGAGCCACTTGGTAATATCAAACCAGCCCGACTTGGCACTGGTGCCACCTTGGGTCTGGGAACCATCCTGCGTATCATGGATTTTCAGGAGCCAGCAAGACACTCTTGGCCACAGGCCCCCAAACACAAACCTCGGCCCTTTTCCCTGGCAAAGAAAAGTCACCTGCCCTGCTTCTGGATGGCAGATTGCAGGAGCAACTTGGTACTATCAAACCAGCCCTACTTGGCAATGTTGCTACCTTGGGTCTGAGAAACACCCTGCGTATCGTGGATTTTCAGGAGCCAGCCGGCCTCTCCCAGCCACAGGCCCCCAAACACAATCCACGGCCCTTTTCCCTGGCAAACAACACTCACCTGCCCCGCTTCTCGATGGCAGATTGCAGGAGTCCCTGGGTAATTTCAATCCAGCCCGACTTGGCGGCGTTTCCACCTTGCGTCTGGGAATCATCCTGCATATCAAAGAATTTCAGGAGCCAGCCGGCACTCTCAGTCACAGGCCCCCAAACACAAACCATGGCCCTTTTCCCTTGCAAACAAAACTCACCTGCCCCGCTTCTGCATGGCAGATTGCAGCAGCCACTTAGTCCTACCAAACCAGCCCGAATTGGCACTGTGTTGAAAGCGAAGGGAAGCCAACCCACCTTGTCGTTTATCAGCATTGACTCCAATTTATTGATTAAATCAGCCACTTTATATAACCGTGTTAATTAACTTCATGCATATTGCAAAATCCAAGCTCACTCTAGGTTAACAGAGAAAACTCTAACCCCTCCTTTTGTTTTACCATACCCATGATTGTTTCTTGAAAACAGGACCAGCGTTTCCACTGTGATATGAAAGTCAAGTATTGGAGAGTGCTTTTGTTACTTCTTTAGAAGGTTAGAATATGCCGAAAAGATGCTAGCTGGGGACTTGCAATTAATGAATTATTTGCTGTAAGTAGGTCAAATGACATGAGCTTTCAAAAAGGAAAAGTAGTCTTATTCCACCTGCCAATTCTAAAGTAGATTAATAAGCCTTAAGCAGAAGATGGATGTGAAGAGGGATATGACATGAAAGGTTAAGCAACACTGCTGACAGCAAAAGGCTTACCTGCTGCAGATACAGGAGACAAAATACTATTTTGACACAAACATTGCTATTCAGACGACAGTAAAATTCTGAGTGACAGCAAAATTTACTCAGTCATCATGACAGTAAAATTTGCTCCCATCAAAATGTGCTCATCAATTCTTAGTGTAAGCTAAGCACCTTAAGCAAAGGGTAGTTCAAGCCTAACTGGTATTTGATGGCAAAAAAGGCAACTTGGCCTGCGTTTCTCACTTCTACTCCATTCAAAAGCTTACTCTGTCTCAGATTCCTTTGGTGGGATACCAACGCAAGCCGCCAAACTGCACGAAAATGATGATTTAAAGAAAGATAGATGAGAAAAATGGAATAATGGTTCATGTTCTTTTCCTTCCAACTGCTTTGTTTGCCCTTTTAATTTTTTGAAGTCCTTTCTGGTGTCACCATGGTTGCACTGCAGCAAGTGTTGGGCTGTAAGCTGTCCATATTGCCAGCTTCTGGACTGCCTTCAGAAAACTTCCCACTGGTTTTGTCTAGAAATCACAAGCAGTAGAGATGACAAAGACTGCAGAAACCTCCTCATCTCCTTCTAGAGCAAGACCATGTCTTTCAGCCACTCTTAACTAGACAACTTTCATCAGTCATGAGGGAGTCTCATGTTCAAGAGCTAAGCAGTGGTGACAGCTGTAAATGACAAAAAGCAGACTGAAATTCTCTTGGGACTCCAGCAGAGAGCAATGAAGGAGGTTGAATTCACCTTCTTGGGAAGTTCTAAAATGCACCTTCACTTGAGCACAGGAGCTAAGCCATCGTAACCTTTGTTGAGTACGTCTGCGTAGACAGACATATTTAGACCATGTTATTTAAGCCACGTTATCATCTCTAGCTGCTAAGCTGCACTTCTTGCAAAGTATCTGCAACGTATTTTACAGGGTGGGCTTCGATGTGTAATCCCTGAGTAATATTGCAAAGAGAAGTACTTGGGGTGTGGGGTGGGGGGGGAGCCGCAACTCTTAGGTTTTTCAAATCATGGTTCCATTTGAAAGTCAAAAAAGATGTCAAACCTTTCTTTCCTAGACCTATTACCAGCACAAACTGTACCAGAATTTATGACCTGTAACTGTACCGTGGACGCTCTTTCTCTGGACTATTCCTTAAGAAACAAAGTCCTCACTAGAAATAAAACAAAATTAGCCAAGTATTGGCCTGGATTAGTTCCAAGGCTCTGTACTAAAGGCCAAACACGTGTAATAATAGTAACGAGTGGACTAAAAGTTAAATCAATAGAGCATGACTCAGTTCAAAGACATCTTGTGTCCTAATGTTCTCACAGAAGACTGTAAAAACCTGTCTATTTTTGTGGGTTTCTTTTATCCATTTAGCTGTACCTTCTACTTCTCTCCACTGTCTGAGAACATTGATGATAAGGTTGGATGACCTCATGTCAACTTGTAGAAGTAAAGAAAGAGAAGCCAGTAAAGAAAGGCAAATTTGTTAATTGCAGGTGGAAAGAGGGAGGCCAACAAAAGAAAACAAAAGAACAGTACTAATGAAATGCTCCCCTGTCTTCTGTGAAAAGTAAAGGCACAGACAAGAAAGAACAAGTGCAAAATTCTCACTAGAGAAACGCACTTGATCTGACTCAAGTGTTTTGCGGTACATTTCTTGCTGTTTTCTCATGCCAAACATATTAACCATTGAAGGTGTCCCTTTCCTCTCTCTGGAATACAGCTAGGAAGATGGCTGTGTCATTGCTGACAAGCTGCTATTCTCAGAGGTGTCCAGCTGAAAGTCCTAGATCAATTGATTTGCTCTGTCACTTTGATATGGCATGACTTACAGTTTCAGCACCTGAACTTGCCAGCCCTACAATTCTTTGCCCCTTGAATGCTTAGATAGGCTCCTTGGCAACTGGCATTTGTAAGGACTTGAAACTATGCAGAATTTGCACCGTGAGATGATGCCAAATGAGTCACACCGGTAGATTAACTGGGGCATGCAAGGCAGAGAGAGGGAAATGAGAGCACAAGAAGAGAGTACAGAAGAAGAGAGTACAATCTCCTTTTTTCTGAAACACTGAAGAGATCAAAGTGAACACAAATCCTCCTAGGGGTAGTTCTTGCAAAAGACTAAGAGTTCTTTTTGTGTTCACAGGCCTGGAATATTTAGCTTTGGATGACGGCAAAATGCAGATGACAAAACGAGGCCTTGAAGTCACATCCAGTATGAAGCAGTAGGAAAGAGGAAAGCAGCTGAGAGCGTCAACCCTGCTAAGTAGTCTCAGTATTCTTCTTGACATGAGCAGAAATTTGAAATGAGTCTCTGAAAATGACAAAGGAGGCAGAAGAAAAGGGAGCGATGACTCCTCTGGCATAGTGCTTCCTAACAGGGATCTTCAAAATGTCAAGGTTGTATCATCCTTTCAACTGAAGGAAGGTATGAAAACAACAGGAAGGAAATGGCATCCAATACTCTGGGCAGTGTACTTCTAGACAGAAAGGCCACTGATGGAAAACCAACTAAACTGGCACCAATGCAGCAGCATTGTACTAAAGCCAGAAACGTCCAGCGCTTTGTTCTCTGCCATTCCATTCAGATGCACACAGCAGCTCTGCAACATTCCTACTGATCATCTCCTTGGCAAAGTGGCAGTGAGGGTCCGTGGTGATGCAGAGTCCCCAGGCAGATGCAAAGGAGAGCTGCTTTCTTGCAAAAACCAGGCTTTTGCAACACTCAGGCCTTTCTCATTTCCATAGCTTTAAGCCATAACAAACACAATTCAACCAACCACCATGCACCACGCTGTGAACGCACGACGCTTCTAGAACTTGTTGATCTACCTCGAAGTCAGCTGCCTCACCTTGCCACAGTCCTTTTCTACTTAGCCAAAGTAATGGGCCTCAGCCCAAGGCCTTCCTTTTGTAAGCTTCTAGCTCTATGCAGCAGCAAACCACTACTTTCTTCTGTGCCAAGACTTTAGGTAGACGATTTGCATCTGCCCTCCTTCCAGTGAAACCTAATGGCGAGAGAAAAGCCTCTCAGAGATGTTCAGTCATTCCATTTTCTAGACAGGCCAAATCCAAAGAAAAGCAAGCTATGGCATTGTGTACTTGCTCTTACAAAACACCTGCTGCCCTCTGACAATCAACTAGCAGAAAACCAGCCAAACTGAGACTTGAGGAAAACAACCCTTGGAAGGGATCAATCAAGACAACACTTTTCCAGGCTACCGAGATACTGGAAATGTCAGCAAAGGCTTGAGAGCAAAGGCTGAACTAATGGGAAAAGGGTAAAAGAATCCCAAGAAAAACATGACCAAAGGTTAAAACAATTCCAAGAAGAACATAGGCAACTAACCTGTTGAAGCCTTCAGAAAAACAGTGGCCGCTGATTTACATAGGCCATTCAAGTTAATTGACCCGTGCACCTTCCACTCCTTTTTCGGCACCATATGGAGTGAATTGAGACCATGGAATCACAATTCCTTGGATTCTGTTCTTAACTTCAGGAGAGAAGTACAGCAGCTGAAGTACCTGTTACTGATGTGATACCCAGGAACACCGAGTTGACACATTTCTTTCTTGGCCAATCACAACAAGCAAGGCTAAGAGGATAAGGCTGGCTTATTTCCATGACACTTTTCTTGTTTTACAGCCTGCTCTGATTCCGGTGAAACTTTTTCATTAGCTTCTCTCTAAAAGGAGAAAGTCCAATTCAACGTCCCGCCCGACTGCTGCAAGTATACCATTTGGTTTGTGGAGCCGAAAAAATTGAATTGGAAGGTACGAAGGCCCCGGAGCTAAGAGGCGCTCGGGGCGTCTTTCGGCAGAAGCCGCGCTAAGAGAGCACTGTGAGCGGTACAATCGTCTTTGCGCGAAGAAGCCGCTTCTTCGGCTCCGGGAACCGGAGAGAGCGGCAGCATCGGAAAGGTGAAGAAGGAAGCTGTACAACACTGGGATTGTGTGCGCAGCTTGCCAACTGATAGAAAACAGTACCTTACACTTTCCTGACGTTTCCAATCACATGAACATGTAGTGGAAAAGCTTTTTGCTAAGATGTAGACGACAAGAGAGGCTAAAGAGTGGATGAGAGCTAATGACACCCATCTCTAAAAAAGGCAATTAGGAGGACTCGGAATAGTACAAACCAGCCAGCCTCCTTTTTATCCCCAGGAAGTTGATGAAGCAGCTCTTCCTGGAAAACCTTGCCAGGCACATGCAAGACGACAAAATAATGTAGTTAGCATGATTTTTCAGGGGAATTTCATGCTGAACATCACTTTAAACTCCTCTGATGAATCAACTTGACTGGTAGATGAAGGGAATATTATCTGCCTGGGCTTCAGGGAGGTTTTTGACATATCTCTACATGGCAGCACGCATCCATATGGAAGCAATAGTGCAAAGGGGAGGGAACCAGTGTCTTTTCAGTGATGCTGAGTGAAAAAACAAGAGGCACTGGGCACTCTCTGAAATACAGGAGATTGCCATTGACCATCAGCAAATGATTCTTTACTGTGAGGGTGACTGAACCACGGCACAGACTGCCCAGAAAGATTGTGGAGCCTGGATCTTTGAAGACATTCAAAGTACACCCAGATAGACTCCTGGGCAAGAGGCTCTAGGTATCCTGGTTTAGGCAGGGGGATTGGGCCTGGTTAGCCCCACCAACCCCTTCCACTCTCATTCATTCTGTGCTAGTGAATTCTCTTCAAGATGCATTTCAAGCACTTGCATGACAAAGTTCTGTGAAGACAGAGATCCAAATGGACACGGCATCTAAGTTCCTTAAGCAGTGTTCAAGAAGAATGTAAAACTCTGGGACGAGTGTCTCTTCCCTAACTGAATCCCTTTCATGGGAAAATTCCCAGCTCTAGAAAGATCTTCTGATACGCATGCTTAAGACTGACACTGGCTGAGCAAATTTCTCCCTATGTGTATCCAAGACCAGTTAGGATCTTCACCCAAAGTGCTGTCAACATAGTCACAGAATGTCTCTTGTTAAGAAGTGACAACTTCCATCAGCATGGCAACTATTGGTCCACCAAATGGATGAATGGATGGGAATTATCTACTTGGGTTAAAAACAAAAAGAAAGAGTTGGTCTTTATTTATCAATTTCATTGCAATATTATAAGGGAAGAAAAAGACCTAAGTCCTTGACTTTCTTAACTCGAGGAAAGATTTTAAGAATTCCTTGTAAAAATGTATGATCACAATCAGACTATTGAAACCATTTGAGTTGGGAAAAGAGTTCACAAATTGTCTAGAGAGTGGCAAAGAAGCCAAGAAAAATAGGAAAGAAACAAAAAGAGAGCAGAAGCGTCAGCTTCATTGTACAAGCTCGTTCTAGAAGTGGTCTGCTGGGAAAAGGAAGCCCCAGTTGAATTTCCAATGTATTCCTGCGCTTGATTCAGTAACCGGTCAATGTAAAAACCAATCCTTTTGTACAACTTCTTCCAGCAACAAAAACTCCAACAGGTTGACACTACCATCATGCCTGTTCCAGACATATTTCCAAGAGAAATGATGATTTTCTTGAAAACCTACTTGCATAAAAGTTGCAAGATGGTGGAGGGATTCCCACATCCTCCTTCCTCCATCTGGCTTGAAAGTAGATTTGATAAAATATGCAACAAAGCACATGATTTATAAGGTAGAGTCAAATGGATGATTTGGGAATTGATCTCTTGTTGATAGGAAACTTCATATCCACTCTGTGTGACCTTTCTAAAACAAAATGTGGAGCTGAGGCATGAATCTGCCACAACAATTGTAAAGCAAACATACACACTCCCCTTCACATGCCCCCCCTTCCACACACACCTAGGCACACACAGAGATCAGCATAGCAGATCATGAACACCTTGGAAAAGACTGAAATGCTCAATGCCTCTCTTGATGGGCAAAAGAGCTGGTGCAGTAATTCAAATGCCTGGTACAGAACTTCTGTTTCATATTTAGCTCCTATTTGAAACACAGCTTTTCATTTCATTCTATTTACAGAATATTTTCATGTCATTTGCTTCTTTGAAATTACTTAGTTCTCACCTCTTGTATGTCTAGGAATATTTTCTTCCAAAAATAGAAAAAAATAGATGCTATCTTTTCAGCAGAAAACATTGGTTGATACAATTTTAAACCATCATGATATGGAAGAATTGTTCTGTCCCTCTCAAAGGTGGAAGAAGCATTTGGATCACAGATCATCTACAATGAAATACTTGACATGTTTAAGATGCTTTCAATCAATTTTGATCGTCAATTGCTTCTTCGTTGTAAACAGTAATTTTTCAGTGAAGGGAAAGTGTGTGTGCTATATCTACATGATGTGGTCAAACCCAGTTCCTACTAATGGCCAGGCTGAACTCCAGTAAATAATGTCCCGAATGATATTTTGCCGCCTTCTTTGGCACTTCATGAAATCTTACCATGATGAAGTGCTGAAACACAGAGATGTTCTCTTAGAGAGTGTCTCCTGTTGTAACCCGTCCCATGGATTTTATGCTGTAATTCTTATCTCTTTTAAAATTTGCTATCTTCTGTACAGTTTTCATGAACCTTTCTGTTACAGTAGTGAAAATCACAGATAAATGTCATTTTGTACAACTTTGAATTTACCCCAAGAGCTGAGAGAAAACTTGCTCCTCAGTTTCTCAGTTTCTTCTATAGTCCAACTTTGTTTCTCTACCATCAAGCTTCTCCTTTGTTGCTGCTCCAAGCCCCGTCCAAGCTGACCTTGAATACTTTCAGGGATGGGACACCCACAACTTCTCTGGGCAACCTGTTCCAGTGTTCCAGCACTCCCACAGTAAAAAAGGCCTTCCTTTCATCTAATATGTGTAGGAAATCATAAATCTAGGCATAGAAACTTGGAGTGCAGATTTGAAATTCTTTTGATTTGAAGCACATTTTCTATGAATACTGACTTACTGATGACTAAAAGATGTTGATGGGCATTTGAGCTGACAAGTTTTGAAAAAGTGCACGGAAATTAAAATTGAAACCACTAAAATTAAAAACTTCTTCCCATTGTCTTTTTCCTCGCCTATTCAAAATTGCATATGTCAGATATCAGTGCTTCATGCAAACCTCTCAGATGCTCTCAGAGAAAAAGCTTTTCTTTCAGACTAAGTTGCGGTTGACGTAGAACACTAGCAGGAGTGAAAGTTTTTCTGGGCATCGGGGCAGCATCTTCTCCTTGGATTTGTGTGCAGAAAGCATTTTATCCAAACTGGAAAATAGACCCAACTCTGTTCTATTCATCATTCTTACTGCACCAGGCCTGAAGATGCTGTGAAAAGTAGCCTGTGGACCTTGAAGATAGCGCATGTGAAACAGATGAGAGGTGATGGAGAAGTTGAGAGAAGAAAGAGCATATGGCCCAGTAGGGACGCCAGAAAGTATTTCTTCATGTGATCATGGCAGATTGCAGGAGCCACTTGGTACTATCAAACTAGCCCGACTTGGCACTGGTGCCACCTTGGGTCTGGGAACCATCCTGCGTATCGTGGATTTTCAGGAGCCAGCCGGCCACTCCCAGCCACAGGCCCTTAAACACAGACCTCGGCCCTCTTACCTGGCAAAAAAACCTCACCTGCCCCGCTTCTGCATGGCAGATTGCAGGAGCCACTTGGTAATATCAAACTAGCCCGACTTGGCACTGGTGCCACCTTGGGTCTGGGAACCATCCTGTGTATCATGGATTTTCAGGAGCCAGCAAGACACTCTTGGCCACAGGCCCCCAAACACAAACCTCGGCCCTTTTCCCTGGCAAAGAAAAGTCACCTGCCCTGCTTCTGGATGGCAGATTGCAGGAGCAACTTGGTACTATCAAACCAGCCCGACTTGGCAATGTTGCTACCTTGGGTCTGAGAAACATCCTGAGTATCATGGATTTTCAGGAGCCAGCCGGCCTCTCCCAGCCACAGGCCCCCAAACACAATCCACGGCCTTTTTCCCTGGCAAACAACACTCACCTGCCCCGCTTCTCGATGGCAGATTGCAGGAGTCCCCGGGTAATTTCAATCCAGCCCGACTTGGCAGCGTTTCCACCTTGCGTCTGGGAATCATCCTGCATATCAAAGAATTTCAGGAGCCAGCCGGCACTCTCAGTCACAGGCCCTTAATCACAGACCTCGGCCCTCTTACCTGGCCAAAAAAACTCACCTGCCCCGCTTCTGCATGGCAGATTGCAGGAGCCACTTGGTAATATCAAACCAGCCCGACTTGGCACTGGTGCCACCTTGGGTCTGGCAACCATCCTGCGTATCGTGGATTTTCAGGAGCCAGCCGGCCACTCCCAGCCACAGGCCCTTAAACACAGACCTCGGCCCTCTTACCTGGCCAAAAAAACTCACCTTCCCTGCTTCTGCATGGCAGATTGCAGGAGCCACTTGGTAATATCAAACCAGCCCGACTTGGCACTGGTGCCACCTTGGGTCTGGGAACCATCCTGCGTATCATGGATTTTCAGGAGCCAGCAAGACACTCTTGGCCACAGGCCCCCAAACACAAACCTCGGCCCTTTTCCCTGGCAAAGAAAAGTCACCTGCCCTGCTTCTGGATGGCAGATTGCAGGAGCAACTTGGTACTATCAAACCAGCCCTACTTGGCAATGTTGCTACCTTGGGTCTGAGAAACACCCTGCGTATCGTGGATTTTCAGGAGCCAGCCGGCCTCTCCCAGCCACAGGCCCCCAAACACAATCCACGGCCCTTTTCCCTGGCAAACAACACTCACCTGCCCCGCTTCTCGATGGCAGATTGCAGGAGTCCCTGGGTAATTTCAATCCAGCCCGACTTGGCGGCGTTTCCACCTTGCGTCTGGGAATCATCCTGCATATCAAAGAATTTCAGGAGCCAGCCGGCACTCTCAGTCACAGGCCCCCAAACACAAACCATGGCCCTTTTCCCTTGCAACCAAAACTCACCTGCCCCGCTTCTGCATGGCAGATTGCAGCAGCCACTTAGTGCTACCAAACCAGCCCGAATTGGCACTGTGTTGAAAGCGAAGGGAAGCCAACCCACCTTGTCGTTTATCACCATTGACTCCAATTTATTGATTAAATCAGCCACTTTATATAACCGTGTTAATTAACTTCATGCATATTGCAAAATCCAAGCTCACTCTAGGTTAACAGAGAAAACTCTAACCCCTCCTTTTGTTTTACCATACCCATGATTGTTTCTTGAAAACAGGACCAGCGTTTCCACTGTGATATGAAAGTCAAGTATTGGAGAGTGCTTTTGTTACTTCTTTAGAAGGTTAGAATATGCCGAAAAGATGCTAGCTGGGGACTTGCAATTAATGAATTATTTGCTGTAAGTAGGTCAAATGACATGAGCTTTCAAAAAGGAAAAGTAGTCTTATTCCACCTGCCAATTCTAAAGTAGATTAATAAGCCTTAAGCAGAAGATGGATGTGAAGAGGGATATGACATGAAAGGTTAAGCAACACTGCTGACAGCAAAAGGCTTACCTGCTGCAGATACAGGAGACAAAATACTATTTTGACACAAACATTGCTATTCAGACGACAGTAAAATTCTGAGTGACAGCAAAATTTACTCAGTCATCATGACAGTAAAATTTGCTCCCATCAAAATGTGCTCATCAATTCTTAGTGTAAGCTAAGCACCTTAAGCAAAGGGTAGTTCAAGCCTAACTGGTATTTGATGGCAAAAAAGGCAACTTGGCCTGCGTTTCTCACTTCTACTCCATTCAAAAGCTTACTCTGTCTCAGATTCCTTTGGTGGGATACCAACGCAAGCCGCCAAACTGCACGAAAATGATGATTTAAAGAAAGATAGATGAGAAAAATGGAATAATGGTTCATGTTCTTTTCCTTCCAACTGCTTTGTTTGCCCTTTTAATTTTTTGAAGTCCTTTCTGGTGTCACCATGGTTGCACTGCAGCAAGTGTTGGGCTGTAAGCTGTCCATATTGCCAGCTTCTGGACTGCCTTCAGAAAACTTCCCACTGGTTTTGTCTAGAAATCACAAGCAGTAGAGATGACAAAGACTGCAGAAACCTCCTCATCTCCTTCTAGAGCAAGACCATGTCTTTCAGCCACTCTTAACTAGACAACTTTCATCAGTCATGAGGGAGTCTCATGTTCAAGAGCTAAGCAGTGGTGACAGCTGTAAATGACAAAAAGCAGACTGAAATTCTCTTGGGACTCCAGCAGAGAGCAATGAAGGAGGTTGAATTCACCTTCTTGGGAAGTTCTAAAATGCACGTTCACTTGAGCACAGGAGCTAAGCCATCGTAACCTTTGTTGAGTACGTCTGCGTAGACAGACATATTTAGACCATGTTATTTAAGCCACGTTATCATCTCTAGCTGCTAAGCTGCACTTCTTGCAAAGTATCTGCAACGTATTTTACAGGGTGGGCTTCGATGTGTAATCCCTGAGTAATATTGCAAAGAGAAGTACTTGGGGTGTGGGGTGGGGGGGGAGCCGCAACTCTTAGGTTTTTCAAATCATGGTTCCATTTGAAAGTCAAAAAAGATGTCAAACCTTTCTTTCCTAGACCTATTACCAGCACAAACTGTACCAGAATTTATGACCTGTAACTGTACCGTGGACGCTCTTTCTCTGGACTATTCCTTAAGAAACAAAGTCCTCACTAGAAATAAAACAAAATTAGCCAAGTATTGGCCTGGATTAGTTCCAAGGCTCTGTACTAAAGGCCAAACACGTGTAATAATAGTAACGAGTGGACTAAAAGTTAAATCAATAGAGCATGACTCAGTTCAAAGACATCTTGTGTCCTAATGTTCTCACAGAAGACTGTAAAAACCTGTCTATTTTTGTGGGTTTCTTTTATCCATTTAGCTGTACCTTCTACTTCTCTCCACTGTCTGAGAACATTGATGATAAGGTTGGATGACCTCATGTCAACTTGTAGAAGTAAAGAAAGAGAAGCCAGTAAAGAAAGGCAAATTTGTTAATTGCAGGTGGAAAGAGGGAGGCCAACAAAAGAAAACAAAAGAACAGTACTAATGAAATGCTCCCCTGTCTTCTGTGAAAAGTAAAGGCACAGACAAGAAAGAACAAGTGCAAAATTCTCACTAGAGAAACGCACTTGATCTGACTCAAGTGTTTTGCGGTACATTTCTTGCTGTTTTCTCATGCCAAACATATTAACCATTGAAGGTGTCCCTTTCCTCTCTCTGGAATACAGCTAGGAAGATGGCTGTGTCATTGCTGACAAGCTGCTATTCTCAGAGGTGTCCAGCTGAAAGTCCTAGATCAATTGATTTGCTCTGTCACTTTGATATGGCATGACTTACAGTTTCAGCACCTGAACTTGCCAGCCCTACAATTCTTTGCCCCTTGAATGCTTAGATAGGCTCCTTGGCAACTGGCATTTGTAAGGACTTGAAACTATGCAGAATTTGCACCGTGAGATGATGCCAAATGAGTCACACCGGTAGATTAACTGGGGCATGCAAGGCAGAGAGAGGGAAATGAGAGCACAAGAAGAGAGTACACAAGAAGAGAGTACAATCTCCTTTTTTCTGAAACACTGAAGAGATCAAAGTGAACACAAATCCTCCTAGGGGTAGTTCTTGCAAAAGACTAAGAGTTCTTTTTGTGTTCACAGGCCTGGAATATTTAGCTTTGGATGACGGCAAAATGCAGATGACAAAACGAGGCCTTGAAGTCACATCCAGTATGAAGCAGTAGGAAAGAGGAAAGCAGCTGAGAGCGTCAACCCTGCTAAGTAGTCTCAGTATTCTTCTTGACATGAGCAGAAATTTGAAATGAGTCTCTGAAAATGACAAAGGAGGCAGAAGAAAAGGGAGCGATGACTCCTCTGGCATAGTGCTTCCTAACAGGGATCTTCAAAATGTCAAGGTTGTATCATCCTTTCAACTGAAGGAAGGTATGAAAACAACAGGAAGGAAATGGCATCCAATACTCTGGGCAGTGTACTTCTAGACAGAAAGGCCACTGATGGAAAACCAACTAAACTGGCACCAATGCAGCAGCATTGTACTAAAGCCAGAAACGTCCAGCGCTTTGTTCTCTGCCATTCCATTCAGATGCACACAGCAGCTCTGCAACATTCCTACTGATCATCTCCTTGGCAAAGTGGCAGTGAGGGTCCGTGGTGATGCAGAGTCCCCAGGCAGATGCAAAGGAGAGCTGCTTTCTTGCAAAAACCAGGCTTTTGCAACACTCAGGCCTTTCTCATTTCCATAGCTTTAAGCCATAACAAACACAATTCAACCAACCACCATGCACCACGCTGTGAACGCACGACGCTTCTAGAACTTGTTGATCTACCTCGAAGTCAGCTGCCTCACCTTGCCACAGTCCTTTTCTACTTAGCCAAAGTAATGGGCCTCAGCCCAAGGCCTTCCTTTTGTAAGCTTCTAGCTCTATGCAGCAGCAAACCACTACTTTCTTCTGTGCCAAGACTTTAGGTAGACGATTTGCATCTGCCCTCCTTCCAGTGAAACCTAATGGCGAGAGAAAAGCCTCTCAGAGATGTTCAGTCATTCCATTTTCTAGACAGGCCAAATCCAAAGAAAAGCAAGCTATGGCATTGTGTACTTGCTCTTACAAAACACCTGCTGCCCTCTGACAATCAACTAGCAGAAAACCAGCCAAACTGAGACTTGAGGAAAACAACCCTTGGAAGGGATCAATCAAGACAACACTTTTCCAGGCTACCGAGATACTGGAAATGTCAGCAAAGGCTTGAGAGCAAAGGCTGAACTAATGGGAAAAGGGTAAAAGAATCCCAAGAAAAACATGACCAAAGGTTAAAACAATTCCAAGAAGAACATAGGCAACTAACCTGTTGAAGCCTTCAGAAAAACAGTGGCCGCTGATTTACATAGGCCATTCAAGTTAATTGACCCGTGCACCTTCCACTCCTTTTTCGGCACCATATGGAGTGAATTGAGACCATGGAATCACAATTCCTTGGATTCTGTTCTTAACTTCAGGAGAGAAGTACAGCAGCTGAAGTACCTGTTACTGATGTGATACCCAGGAACACCGAGTTGACACATTTCTTTCTTGGCCAATCACAACAAGCAAGGCTAAGAGGATAAGGCTGGCTTATTTCCATGACACTTTTCTTGTTTTACAGCCTGCTCTGATTCCGGTGAAACTTTTTCATTAGCTTCTCTCTAAAAGGAGAAAGTCCAATTCAACGTCCCGCCCGACTGCTGCAAGTATACCATTTGGTTTGTGGAGCCGAAAAAATTGAATTGGAAGGTACGAAGGCCCCGGAGCTAAGAGGCGCTCGGGGCGTCTTTCGGCAGAAGCCGCGCTAAGAGAGCACTGTGAGCGGTACAATCGTCTTTGCGCGAAGAAGCCGCTTCTTCGGCTCCGGGAACCGGAGAGAGCGGCAGCATCGGAAAGGTGAAGAAGGAAGCTGTACAACACTGGGATTGTGTGCGCAGCTTGCCAACTGATAGAAAACAGTACCTTACACTTTCCTGACGTTTCCAATCACATGAACATGTAGTGGAAAAGCTTTTTGCTAAGATGTAGACGACAAGAGAGGCTAAAGAGTGGATGAGAGCTAATGACACCCATCTCTAAAAAAGGCAATTAGGAGGACTCGGAATAGTACAAACCAGCCAGCCTCCTTTTTATCCCCAGGAAGTTGATGAAGCAGCTCTTCCTGGAAAACCTTGCCAGGCACATGCAAGACGACAAAATAATGTAGTTAGCATGATTTTTCAGGGGAATTTCATGCTGAACATCACTTTAAACTCCTCTGATGAATCAACTTGACTGGTAGATGAAGGGAATATTATCTGCCTGGGCTTCAGGGAGGTTTTTGACATATCTCTACATGGCAGCACGCATCCATATGGAAGCAATAGTGCAAAGGGGAGGGAACCAGTGTCTTTTCAGTGATGCTGAGTGAAAAAACAAGAGGCACTGGGCACTCTCTGAAATACAGGAGATTGCCATTGACCATCAGCAAATGATTCTTTACTGTGAGGGTGACTGAACCACGGCACAGACTGCCCAGAAAGATTGTGGAGCCTGGATCTTTGAAGACATTCAAAGTACACCCAGATAGACTCCTGGGCAAGAGGCTCTAGGTATCCTGGTTTAGGCAGGGGGATTGGGCCTGGTTAGCCCCACCAACCCCTTCCACTCTCATTCATTCTGTGCTAGTGAATTCTCTTCAAGATGCATTTCAAGCACTTGCATGACAAAGTTCTGTGAAGACAGAGATCCAAATGGACACGGCATCTAAGTTCCTTAAGCAGTGTTCAAGAAGAATGTAAAACTCTGGGACGAGTGTCTCTTCCCTAACTGAATCCCTTTCATGGGAAAATTCCCAGCTCTAGAAAGATCTTCTGATACGCATGCTTAAGACTGACACTGGCTGAGCAAATTTCTCCCTATGTGTATCCAAGACCAGTTAGGATCTTCACCCAAAGTGCTGTCAACATAGTCACAGAATGTCTCTTGTTAAGAAGTGACAACTTCCATCAGCATGGCAACTATTGGTCCACCAAATGGATGAATGGATGGGAATTATCTACTTGGGTTAAAAACAAAAAGAAAGAGTTGGTCTTTATTTATCAATTTCATTGCAATATTATAAGGGAAGAAAAAGACCTAAGTCCTTGACTTTCTTAACTCGAGGAAAGATTTTAAGAATTCCTTGTAAAAATGTATGATCACAATCAGACTATTGAAACCATTTGAGTTGGGAAAAGAGTTCACAAATTGTCTAGAGAGTGGCAAAGAAGCCAAGAAAAATAGGAAAGAAACAAAAAGAGAGCAGAAGCGTCAGCTTCATTGTACAAGCTCGTTCTAGAAGTGGTCTGCTGGGAAAAGGAAGCCCCAGTTGAATTTCCAATGTATTCCTGCGCTTGATTCAGTAACCGGTCAATGTAAAAACCAATCCTTTTGTACAACTTCTTCCAGCAACAAAAACTCCAACAGGTTGACACTACCATCATGCCTGTTCCAGACATATTTCCAAGAGAAATGATGATTTTCTTGAAAACCTACTTGCATAAAAGTTGCAAGATGGTGGAGGGATTCCCACATCCTCCTTCCTCCATCTGGCTTGAAAGTAGATTTGATAAAATATGCAACAAAGCACATGATTTATAAGGTAGAGTCAAATGGATGATTTGGGAATTGATCTCTTGTTGATAGGAAACTTCATATCCACTCTGTGTGACCTTTCTAAAACAAAATGTGGAGCTGAGGCATGAATCTGCCACAACAATTGTAAAGCAAACATACACACTCCCCTTCACATGCCCCCCCTTCCACACACACCTAGGCACACACAGAGATCAGCATAGCAGATCATGAACACCTTGGAAAAGACTGAAATGCTCAATGCCTCTCTTGATGGGCAAAAGAGCTGGTGCAGTAATTCAAATGCCTGGTACAGAACTTCTGTTTCATATTTAGCTCCTATTTGAAACACAGCTTTTCATTTCATTCTATTTACAGAATATTTTCATGTCATTTGCTTCTTTGAAATTACTTAGTTCTCACCTCTTGTATGTCTAGGAATATTTTCTTCCAAAAATAGAAAAAAATAGATGATATCTTTTCAGCAGAAAACATTGGTTGATACAATTTTAAACCATCATGATATGGAAGAATTGTTCTGTCCCTCTCAAAGGTGGAAGAAGCATTTGGATCACAGATCATCTACAATGAAATACTTGACATGTTTAAGATGCTTTCAATCAATTTTGATCGTCAATTGCTTCTTCGTTGTAAACAGTAATTTTTCAGTGAAGGGAAAGTGTGTGTGCTATATCTACATGATGTGGTCAAACCCAGTTCCTACTAATGGCCAGGCTGAACTCCAGTAAATAATGTCCCGAATGATATTTTGCCGCCTTCTTTGGCACTTCATGAAATCTTACCATGATGAAGTGCTGAAACACAGAGATGTTCTCTTAGAGAGTGTCTCCTGTTGTAACCCGTCCCATGGATTTTATGCTGTAATTCTTATCTCTTTTAAAATTTGCTATCTTCTGTACAGTTTTCATGAACCTTTCTGTTACAGTAGTGAAAATCACAGATAAATGTCATTTTGTACAACTTTGAATTTACCCCAAGAGCTGAGAGAAAACTTGCTCCTCAGTTTCTCAGTTTCTTCTATAGTCCAACTTTGTTTCTCTACCATCAAGCTTCTCCTTTGTTGCTGCTCCAAGCCCCGTCCAAGCTGACCTTGAATACTTTCAGGGATGGGACACCCACAACTTCTCTGGGCAACCTGTTCCAGTGTTCCAGCACTCCCACAGTAAAAAAGGCCTTCCTTTCATCTAATATGTGTAGGAAATCATAAATCTAGGCATAGAAACTTAGAGTGCAGATTTAAAATTCTTTTGATTTGAAGCACATTTTCTATGAATACTGACTTACTGATGACTAAAAGATGTTGATGGGCATTTGAGCTGACAAGTTTTGAAAAAGTGCACGGAAATTAAAATTGAAACCACTAAAATTAAAAACTTCTTCCCATTGTCTTTTTCCTCGCCTATTCAAAATTGCATATGTCAGATATCAGTGCTTCATGCAAACCTCTCAGATGCTCTCAGAGAAAAAGCTTTTCTTTCAGACTAAGTTGCGGTTGACGTAGAACACTAGCAGGAGTGAAAGTTTTTCTGGGCATCGGGGCAGCATCTTCTCCTTGGATTTGTGTGCAGAAAGCATTTTATCCAAACTGGAAAATAGACCCAACTCTGTTCTATTCATCATTCTTACTGCACCAGGCCTGAAGATGCTGTGAAAAGTAGCCTGTGGACCTTGAAGATAGCGCATGTGAAACAGATGAGAGGTGATGGAGAAGTTGAGAGAAGAAAGAGCATATGGCCCAGTAGGGACGCCAGAAAGTATTTCTTCATGTGATCATGGCAGATTGCAGGAGCCACTTGGTACTATCAAACTAGCCCGACTTGGCACTGGTGCCACCTTGGGTCTGGGAACCATCCTGCGTATCGTGGATTTTCAGGAGCCAGCCGGCCACTCCCAGCCACAGGCCCTTAAACACAGACCTCGGCCCTCTTACCTGGCAAAAAAAACTCACCTGCCCCGCTTCTGCATGGCAGATTGCAGGAGCCACTTGGTAATATCAAACTAGCCCGACTTGGCACTGGTGCCACCTTGGGTCTGGGAACCATCCTGTGTATCATGGATTTTCAGGAGCCAGCAAGACACTCTTGGCCACAGGCCCCCAAACACAAACCTCGGCCCTTTTCCCTGGCAAAGAAAAGTCACCTGCCCTGCTTCTGGATGGCAGATTGCAGGAGCAACTTGGTACTATCAAACCAGCCCGACTTGGCAATGTTGCTACCTTGGGTCTGAGAAACATCCTGCGTATCATGGATTTTCAGGAGCCAGCCGGCCTCTCCCAGCCACAGGCCCCCAAACACAATCCACGGCCTTTTTCCCTGGCAAACAACACTCACCTGCCCCGCTTCTCGATGGCAGATTGCAGGAGTCCCCGGGTAATTTCAATCCAGCCCGACTTGGCAGCGTTTCCACCTTGCGTCTGGGAATCATCCTGCATATCAAAGAATTTCAGGAGCCAGCCGGCACTCTCAGTCACAGGCCCTTAATCACAGACCTCGGCCCTCTTACCTGGCCAAAAAAACTCACCTGCCCCGCTTCTGCATGGCAGATTGCAGGAGCCACTTGGTAATATCAAACCAGCCCGACTTGGCACTGGTGCCACCTTGGGTCTGGCAACCATCCTGCGTATCGTGGATTTTCAGGAGCCAGCCGGCCACTCCCAGCCACAGGCCCTTAAACACAGACCTCGGCCCTCTTACCTGGCCAAAAAAACTCACCTTCCCTGCTTCTGCATGGCAGATTGCAGGAGCCACTTGGTAATATCAAACCAGCCCGACTTGGCACTGGTGCCACCTTGGGTCTGGGAACCATCCTGCGTATCATGGATTTTCAGGAGCCAGCAAGACACTCTTGGCCACAGGCCCCCAAACACAAACCTCGGCCCTTTTCCCTGGCAAAGAAAAGTCACCTGCCCTGCTTCTGGATGGCAGATTGCAGGAGCAACTTGGTACTATCAAACCAGCCCGACTTGGCAATGTTGCTACCTTGGGTCTGAGAAACACCCTGCGTATCGTGGATTTTCAGGAGCCAGCCGGCCTCTCCCAGCCACAGGCCCCCAAACACAATCCACGGCCCTTTTCCCTGGCAAACAACACTCACCTGCCCCGCTTCTCGATGGCAGATTGCAGGAGTCCCTGGGTAATTTCAATCCAGCCCGACTTGGCGGCGTTTCCACCTTGCGTCTGGGAATCATCCTGCATATCAAAGAATTTCAGGAGCCAGCCGGCACTCTCAGTCACAGGCCCCCAAACACAAACCATGGCCCTTTTCCCTTGCAAACAAAACTCACCTGCCCCGCTTCTGCATGGCAGATTGCAGCAGCCACTTAGTGCTACCAAACCAGCCCGAATTGGCACTGTGTTGAAAGCGAAGGGAAGCCAACCCACCTTGTCGTTTATCAGCATTGACTCCAATTTATTGATTAAATCAGCCACTTTATATAACCGTGTTAATTAACTTCATGCATATTGCAAAATCCAAGCTCACTCTAGGTTAACAGAGAAAACTCTAACCCCTCCTTTTGTTTTACCATACCCATGATTGTTTCTTGAAAACAGGACCAGCGTTTCCACTGTGATATGAAAGTCAAGTATTGGAGAGTGCTTTTGTTACTTCTTTAGAAGGTTAGAATATGCCGAAAAGATGCTAGCTGGGGACTTGCAATTAATGAATTATTTGCTGTAAGTAGGTCAAATGACATGAGCTTTCAAAAAGGAAAAGTAGTCTTATTCCACCTGCCAATTCTAAAGTAGATTAATAAGCCTTAAGCAGAAGATGGATGTGAAGAGGGATATGACATGAAAGGTTAAGCAACACTGCTGACAGCAAAAGGCTTACCTGCTGCAGATACAGGAGACAAAATACTATTTTGACACAAACATTGCTATTCAGACGACAGTAAAATTCTGAGTGACAGCAAAATTTACTCAGTCATCATGACAGTAAAATTTGCTCCCATCAAAATGTGCTCATCAATTCTTAGTGTAAGCTAAGCACCTTAAGCAAAGGGTAGTTCAAGCCTAACTGGTATTTGATGGCAAAAAAGGCAACTTGGCCTGCGTTTCTCACTTCTACTCCATTCAAAAGCTTACTCTGTCTCAGATTCCTTTGGTGGGATACCAACGCAAGCCGCCAAACTGCACGAAAATGATGATTTAAAGAAAGATAGATGAGAAAAATGGAATAATGGTTCATGTTCTTTTCCTTCCAACTGCTTTGTTTGCCCTTTTAATTTTTTGAAGTCCTTTCTGGTGTCACCATGGTTGCACTGCAGCAAGTGTTGGGCTGTAAGCTGTCCATATTGCCAGCTTCTGGACTGCCTTCAGAAAACTTCCCACTGGTTTTGTCTAGAAATCACAAGCAGTAGAGATGACAAAGACTGCAGAAACCTCCTCATCTCCTTCTAGAGCAAGACCATGTCTTTCAGCCACTCTTAACTAGACAACTTTCATCAGTCATGAGGGAGTCTCATGTTCAAGAGCTAAGCAGTGGTGACAGCTGTAAATGACAAAAAGCAGACTGAAATTCTCTTGGGACTCCAGCAGAGAGCAATGAAGGAGGTTGAATTCACCTTCTTGGGAAGTTCTAAAATGCACGTTCACTTGAGCACAGGAGCTAAGCCATCGTAACCTTTGTTGAGTACGTCTGCGTAGACAGACATATTTAGACCATGTTATTTAAGCCACGTTATCATCTCTAGCTGCTAAGCTGCACTTCTTGCAAAGTATCTGCAACGTATTTTACAGGGTGGGCTTCGATGTGTAATCCCTGAGTAATATTGCAAAGAGAAGTACTTGGGGTGTGGGGTGGGGGGGGAGCCGCAACTCTTAGGTTTTTCAAATCATGGTTCCATTTGAAAGTCAAAAAAGATGTCAAACCTTTCTTTCCTAGACCTATTACCAGCACAAACTGTACCAGAATTTATGACCTGTAACTGTACCGTGGACGCTCTTTCTCTGGACTATTCCTTAAGAAACAAAGTCCTCACTAGAAATAAAACAAAATTAGCCAAGTATTGGCCTGGATTAGTTCCAAGGCTCTGTACTAAAGGCCAAACACGTGTAATAATAGTAACGAGTGGACTAAAAGTTAAATCAATAGAGCATGACTCAGTTCAAAGACATCTTGTGTCCTAATGTTCTCACAGAAGACTGTAAAAACCTGTCTATTTTTGTGGGTTTCTTTTATCCATTTAGCTGTACCTTCTACTTCTCTCCACTGTCTGAGAACATTGATGATAAGGTTGGATGACCTCATGTCAACTTGTAGAAGTAAAGAAAGAGAAGCCAGTAAAGAAAGGCAAATTTGTTAATTGCAGGTGGAAAGAGGGAGGCCAACAAAAGAAAACAAAAGAACAGTACTAATGAAATGCTCCCCTGTCTTCTGTGAAAAGTAAAGGCACAGACAAGAAAGAACAAGTGCAAAATTCTCACTAGAGAAACGCACTTGATCTGACTCAAGTGTTTTGCGGTACATTTCTTGCTGTTTTCTCATGCCAAACATATTAACCATTGAAGGTGTCCCTTTCCTCTCTCTGGAATACAGCTAGGAAGATGGCTGTGTCATTGCTGACAAGCTGCTATTCTCAGAGGTGTCCAGCTGAAAGTCCTAGATCAATTGATTTGCTCTGTCACTTTGATATGGCATGACTTACAGTTTCAGCACCTGAACTTGCCAGCCCTACAATTCTTTGCCCCTTGAATGCTTAGATAGGCTCCTTGGCAACTGGCATTTGTAAGGACTTGAAACTATGCAGAATTTGCACCGTGAGATGATGCCAAATGAGTCACACCGGTAGATTAACTGGGGCATGCAAGGCAGAGAGAGGGAAATGAGAGCACAAGAAGAGAGTACACAAGAAGAGAGTACAATCTCCTTTTTTCTGAAACACTGAAGAGATCAAAGTGAACACAAATCCTCCTAGGGGTAGTTCTTGCAAAAGACTAAGAGTTCTTTTTGTGTTCACAGGCCTGGAATATTTAGCTTTGGATGACGGCAAAATGCAGATGACAAAACGAGGCCTTGAAGTCACATCCAGTATGAAGCAGTAGGAAAGAGGAAAGCAGCTGAGAGCGTCAACCCTGCTAAGTAGTCTCAGTATTCTTCTTGACATGAGCAGAAATTTGAAATGAGTCTCTGAAAATGACAAAGGAGGCAGAAGAAAAGGGAGCGATGACTCCTCTGGCATAGTGCTTCCTAACAGGGATCTTCAAAATGTCAAGGTTGTATCATCCTTTCAACTGAAGGAAGGTATGAAAACAACAGGAAGGAAATGGCATCCAATACTCTGGGCAGTGTACTTCTAGACAGAAAGGCCACTGATGGAAAACCAACTAAACTGGCACCAATGCAGCAGCATTGTACTAAAGCCAGAAACGTCCAGCGCTTTGTTCTCTGCCATTCCATTCAGATGCACACAGCAGCTCTGCAACATTCCTACTGATCATCTCCTTGGCAAAGTGGCAGTGAGGGTCCGTGGTGATGCAGAGTCCCCAGGCAGATGCAAAGGAGAGCTGCTTTCTTGCAAAAACCAGGCTTTTGCAACACTCAGGCCTTTCTCATTTCCATAGCTTTAAGCCATAACAAACACAATTCAACCAACCACCATGCACCACGCTGTGAACGCACGACGCTTCTAGAACTTGTTGATCTACCTCGAAGTCAGCTGCCTCACCTTGCCACAGTCCTTTTCTACTTAGCCAAAGTAATGGGCCTCAGCCCAAGGCCTTCCTTTTGTAAGCTTCTAGCTCTATGCAGCAGCAAACCACTACTTTCTTCTGTGCCAAGACTTTAGGTAGACGATTTGCATCTGCCCTCCTTCCAGTGAAACCTAATGGCGAGAGAAAAGCCTCTCAGAGATGTTCAGTCATTCCATTTTCTAGACAGGCCAAATCCAAAGAAAAGCAAGCTATGGCATTGTGTACTTGCTCTTACAAAACACCTGCTGCCCTCTGACAATCAACTAGCAGAAAACCAGCCAAACTGAGACTTGAGGAAAACAACCCTTGGAAGGGATCAATCAAGACAACACTTTTCCAGGCTACCGAGATACTGGAAATGTCAGCAAAGGCTTGAGAGCAAAGGCTGAACTAATGGGAAAAGGGTAAAAGAATCCCAAGAAAAACATGACCAAAGGTTAAAACAATTCCAAGAAGAACATAGGCAACTAACCTGTTGAAGCCTTCAGAAAAACAGTGGCCGCTGATTTACATAGGCCATTCAAGTTAATTGACCCGTGCACCTTCCACTCCTTTTTCGGCACCATATGGAGTGAATTGAGACCATGGAATCACAATTCCTTGGATTCTGTTCTTAACTTCAGGAGAGAAGTACAGCAGCTGAAGTACCTGTTACTGATGTGATACCCAGGAACACCGAGTTGACACATTTCTTTCTTGGCCAATCACAACAAGCAAGGCTAAGAGGATAAGGCTGGCTTATTTCCATGACACTTTTCTTGTTTTACAGCCTGCTCTGATTCCGGTCAAACTTTTTCATTAGCTTCTCTCTAAAAGGAGAAAGTCCAATTCAACGTCCCGCCCGACTGCTGCAAGTATACCATTTGGTTTGTGGAGCCGAAAAAATTGAATTGGAAGGTACGAAGGCCCCGGAGCTAAGAGGCGCTCGGGGCGTCTTTCGGCAGAAGCCGCGCTAAGAGAGCACTGTGAGCGGTACAATCGTCTTTGCGCGAAGAAGCCGCTTCTTCGGCTCCGGGAACCGGAGAGAGCGGCAGCATCGGAAAGGTGAAGAAGGAAGCTGTACAACACTGGGATTGTGTGCGCAGCTTGCCAACTGATAGAAAACAGTACCTTACACTTTCCTGACGTTTCCAATCACATGAACATGTAGTGGAAAAGCTTTTTGCTAAGATGTAGACGACAAGAGAGGCTAAAGAGTGGATGAGAGCTAATGACACCCATCTCTAAAAAAGGCAATTAGGAGGACTCGGAATAGTACAAACCAGCCAGCCTCCTTTTTATCCCCAGGAAGTTGATGAAGCAGCTCTTCCTGGAAAACCTTGCCAGGCACATGCAAGACGACAAAATAATGTAGTTAGCATGATTTTTCAGGGGAATTTCATGCTGAACATCACTTTAAACTCCTCTGATGAATCAACTTGACTGGTAGATGAAGGGAATATTATCTGCCTGGGCTTCAGGGAGGTTTTTGACATATCTCTACATGGCAGCACGCATCCATATGGAAGCAATAGTGCAAAGGGGAGGGAACCAGTGTCTTTTCAGTGATGCTGAGTGAAAAAACAAGAGGCACTGGGCACTCTCTGAAATACAGGAGATTGCCATTGACCATCAGCAAATGATTCTTTACTGTGAGGGTGACTGAACCACGGCACAGACTGCCCAGAAAGATTGTGGAGCCTGGATCTTTGAAGACATTCAAAGTACACCCAGATAGACTCCTGGGCAAGAGGCTCTAGGTATCCTGGTTTAGGCAGGGGGATTGGGCCTGGTTAGCCCCACCAACCCCTTCCACTCTCATTCATTCTGTGCTAGTGAATTCTCTTCAAGATGCATTTCAAGCACTTGCATGACAAAGTTCTGTGAAGACAGAGATCCAAATGGACACGGCATCTAAGTTCCTTAAGCAGTGTTCAAGAAGAATGTAAAACTCTGGGACGAGTGTCTCTTCCCTAACTGAATCCCTTTCATGGGAAAATTCCCAGCTCTAGAAAGATCTTCTGATACGCATGCTTAAGACTGACACTGGCTGAGCAAATTTCTCCCTATGTGTATCCAAGACCAGTTAGGATCTTCACCCAAAGTGCTGTCAACATAGTCACAGAATGTCTCTTGTTAAGAAGTGACAACTTCCATCAGCATGGCAACTATTGGTCCACCAAATGGATGAATGGATGGGAATTATCTACTTGGGTTAAAAACAAAAAGAAAGAGTTGGTCTTTATTTATCAATTTCATTGCAATATTATAAGGGAAGAAAAAGACCTAAGTCCTTGACTTTCTTAACTCGAGGAAAGATTTTAAGAATTCCTTGTAAAAATGTATGATCACAATCAGACTATTGAAACCATTTGAGTTGGGAAAAGAGTTCACAAATTGTCTAGAGAGTGGCAAAGAAGCCAAGAAAAATAGGAAAGAAACAAAAAGAGAGCAGAAGCGTCAGCTTCATTGTACAAGCTCGTTCTAGAAGTGGTCTGCTGGGAAAAGGAAGCCCCAGTTGAATTTCCAATGTATTCCTGCGCTTGATTCAGTAACCGGTCAATGTAAAAACCAATCCTTTTGTACAACTTCTTCCAGCAACAAAAACTCCAACAGGTTGACACTACCATCATGCCTGTTCCAGACATATTTCCAAGAGAAATGATGATTTTCTTGAAAACCTACTTGCATAAAAGTTGCAAGATGGTGGAGGGATTCCCACATCCTCCTTCCTCCATCTGGCTTGAAAGTAGATTTGATAAAATATGCAACAAAGCACATGATTTATAAGGTAGAGTCAAATGGATGATTTGGGAATTGATCTCTTGTTGATAGGAAACTTCATATCCACTCTGTGTGACCTTTCTAAAACAAAATGTGGAGCTGAGGCATGAATCTGCCACAACAATTGTAAAGCAAACATACACACTCCCCTTCACATGCCCCCCCTTCCACACACACCTAGGCACACACAGAGATCAGCATAGCAGATCATGAACACCTTGGAAAAGACTGAAATGCTCAATGCCTCTCTTGATGGGCAAAAGAGCTGGTGCAGTAATTCAAATGCCTGGTACAGAACTTCTGTTTCATATTTAGCTCCTATTTAAAACACAGCTTTTCATTTCATTCTATTTACAGAATATTTTCATGTCATTTGCTTCTTTAAAATTACTTAGTTCTCACCTCTTGTATGTCTAGGAATATTTTCTTCCAAAAATAGAAAAAAATAGATGCTATCTTTTCAGCAGAAAACATTGGTTGATACAATTTTAAACCATCATGATATGGAAGAATTGTTCTGTCCCTCTCAAAGGTGGAAGAAGCATTTGGATCACAGATCATCTACAATGAAATACTTGACATGTTTAAGATGCTTTCAATCAATTTTGATCGTCAATTGCTTCTTCGTTGTAAACAGTAATTTTTCAGTGAAGGGAAAGTGTGTGTGCTATATCTACATGATGTGGTCAAACCCAGTTCCTACTAATGGCCAGGCTGAACTCCAGTAAATAATGTCCCGAATGATATTTTGCCGCCTTCTTTGGCACTTCATGAAATCTTACCATGATGAAGTGCTGAAACACAGAGATTTTCTCTTAGAGAGTGTCTCCTGTTGTAACCCGTCCCATGGATTTTATGCTGTAATTCTTATCTCTTTTAAAATTTGCTATCTTCTGTACAGTTTTCATGAACCTTTCTGTTACAGTAGTGAAAATCACAGATAAATGTCATTTTGTACAACTTTGAATTTACCCCAAGAGCTGAGAGAAAACTTGCTCCTCAGTTTCTCAGTTTCTTCTATAGTCCAACTTTGTTTCTCTACCATCAAGCTTCTCCTTTGTTGCTGCTCCAAGCCCCGTCCAAGCTGACCTTGAATACTTTCAGGGATGGGACACCCACAACTTCTCTGGGCAACCTGTTCCAGTGTTCCAGCACTCCCACAGTAAAAAAGGCCTTCCTTTCATCTAATATGTGTAGGAAATCATAAATCTAGGCATAGAAACTTGGAGTGCAGATTTGAAATTCTTTTGATTTGAAGCACATTTTCTATGAATACTGACTTACTGATGACTAAAAGATGTTGATGGGCATTTGAGCTGACAAGTTTTGAAAAAGTGCATGGAAATTAAAATTGAAACCACTAAAATTAAAAACTTCTTCCCATTGTCTTTTTCCTCGCCTATTCAAAATTGCATATGTCAGATATCAGTGCTTCATGCAAACCTCTCAGATGCTCTCAGAGAAAAAGCTTTTCTTTCAGACTAAGTTGCGGTTGACGTAGAACACTAGCAGGAGTGAAAGTTTTTCTGGGCATCGGGGCAGCATCTTCTCCTTGGATTTGTGTGCAGAAAGCATTTTATCCAAACTGGAAAATAGACCCAACTCTGTTCTATTCATCATTCTTACTGCACCAGGCCTGAAGATGCTGTGAAAAGTAGCCTGTGGACCTTGAAGATAGCGCATGTGAAACAGATGAGAGGTGATGGAGAAGTTGAGAGAAGAAAGAGCATATGGCCCAGTACGGACGCCAGAAAGTATTTCTTCATGTGATCATGGCAGATTGCAGGAGCCACTTGGTACTATCAAACTAGCCCGACTTGGCACTGGTGCCACCTTGGGTCTGGGAACCATCCTGCGTATCGTGGATTTTCAGGAGCCAGCCGGCCACTCCCAGCCACAGGCCCTTAAACACAGACCTCGGCCCTCTTACCTGGCAAAAAAAACTCACCTGCCCCGCTTCTGCATGGCAGATTGCAGGAGCCACTTGGTAATATCAAACTAGCCCGACTTGGCACTGGTGCCACCTTGGGTCTGGGAACCATCCTGTGTATCATGGATTTTCAGGAGCCAGCAAGACACTCTTGGCCACAGGCCCCCAAACACAAACCTCGGCCCTTTTCCCTGGCAAAGAAAAGTCACCTGCCCTGCTTCTGGATGGCAGATTGCAGGAGCAACTTGGTACTATCAAACCAGCCCGACTTGGCAATGTTGCTACCTTGGGTCTGAGAAACATCCTGCGTATCATGGATTTTCAGGAGCCAGCCGGCCTCTCCCAGCCACAGGCCCCCAAACACAATCCACGGCCTTTTTCCCTGGCAAACAACACTCACCTGCCCCGCTTCTCGATGGCAGATTGCAGGAGTCCCCGGGTAATTTCAATCCAGCCCGACTTGGCAGCGTTTCCACCTTGCGTCTGGGAATCATCCTGCATATCAAAGAATTTCAGGAGCCAGCCGGCACTCTCAGTCACAGGCCCTTAATCACAGACCTCGGCCCTCTTACCTGGCCAAAAAAACTCACCTGCCCCGCTTCTGCATGGCAGATTGCAGGAGCCACTTGGTAATATCAAACCAGCCCGACTTGGCACTGGTGCCACCTTGGGTCTGGCAACCATCCTGCGTATCGTGGATTTTCAGGAGCCAGCCGGCCACTCCCAGCCACAGGCCCTTAAACACAGACCTCGGCCCTCTTACCTGGCCAAAAAAACTCACCTTCCCTGCTTCTGCATGGCAGATTGCAGGAGCCACTTGGTAATATCAAACCAGCCCGACTTGGCACTGGTGCCACCTTGGGTCTGGGAACCATCCTGCGTATCATGGATTTTCAGGAGCCAGCAAGACACTCTTGGCCACAGGCCCCCAAACACAAACCTCGGCCCTTTTCCCTGGCAAAGAAAAGTCACCTGCCCTGCTTCTGGATGGCAGATTGCAGGAGCAACTTGGTACTATCAAACCAGCCCTACTTGGCAATGTTGCTACCTTGGGTCTGAGAAACACCCTGCGTATCGTGGATTTTCAGGAGCCAGCCGGCCTCTCCCAGCCACAGGCCCCCAAACACAATCCACGGCCCTTTTCCCTGGCAAACAACACTCACCTGCCCCGCTTCTCGATGGCAGATTGCAGGAGTCCCTGGGTAATTTCAATCCAGCCCGACTTGGCGGCGTTTCCACCTTGCGTCTGGGAATCATCCTGCATATCAAAGAATTTCAGGAGCCAGCCGGCACTCTCAGTCACAGGCCCCCAAACACAAACCATGGCCCTTTTCCCTTGCAAACAAAACTCACCTGCCCCGCTTCTGCATGGCAGATTGCAGCAGCCACTTAGTGCTACCAAACCAGCCCGAATTGGCACTGTGTTGAAAGCGAAGGGAAGCCAACCCACCTTGTCGTTTATCAGCATTGACTCCAATTTATTGATTAAATCAGCCACTTTATATAACCGTGTTAATTAACTTCATGCATATTGCAAAATCCAAGCTCACTCTAGGTTAACAGAGAAAACTCTAACCCCTCCTTTTGTTTTACCATACCCATGATTGTTTCTTGAAAACAGGACCAGCGTTTCCACTGTGATATGAAAGTCAAGTATTGGAGAGTGCTTTTGTTACTTCTTTAGAAGGTTAGAATATGCCGAAAAGATGCTAGCTGGGGACTTGCAATTAATGAATTATTTGCTGTAAGTAGGTCAAATGACATGAGCTTTCAAAAAGGAAAAGTAGTCTTATTCCACCTGCCAATTCTAAAGTAGATTAATAAGCCTTAAGCAGAAGATGGATGTGAAGAGGGATATGACATGAAAGGTTAAGCAACACTGCTGACAGCAAAAGGCTTACCTGCTGCAGATACAGGAGACAAAATACTATTTTGACACAAACATTGCTATTCAGACGACAGTAAAATTCTGAGTGACAGCAAAATTTACTCAGTCATCATGACAGTAAAATTTGCTCCCATCAAAATGTGCTCATCAATTCTTAGTGTAAGCTAAGCACCTTAAGCAAAGGGTAGTTCAAGCCTAACTGGTATTTGATGGCAAAAAAGGCAACTTGGCCTGCGTTTCTCACTTCTACTCCATTCAAAAGCTTACTCTGTCTCAGATTCCTTTGGTGGGATACCAACGCAAGCCGCCAAACTGCACGAAAATGATGATTTAAAGAAAGATAGATGAGAAAAATGGAATAATGGTTCATGTTCTTTTCCTTCCAACTGCTTTGTTTGCCCTTTTAATTTTTTGAAGTCCTTTCTGGTGTCACCATGGTTGCACTGCAGCAAGTGTTGGGCTGTAAGCTGTCCATATTGCCAGCTTCTGGACTGCCTTCAGAAAACTTCCCACTGGTTTTGTCTAGAAATCACAAGCAGTAGAGATGACAAAGACTGCAGAAACCTCCTCATCTCCTTCTAGAGCAAGACCATGTCTTTCAGCCACTCTTAACTAGACAACTTTCATCAGTCATGAGGGAGTCTCATGTTCAAGAGCTAAGCAGTGGTGACAGCTGTAAATGACAAAAAGCAGACTGAAATTCTCTTGGGACTCCAGCAGAGAGCAATGAAGGAGGTTGAATTCACCTTCTTGGGAAGTTCTAAAATGCACGTTCACTTGAGCACAGGAGCTAAGCCATCGTAACCTTTGTTGAGTACGTCTGCGTAGACAGACATATTTAGACCATGTTATTTAAGCCACGTTATCATCTCTAGCTGCTAAGCTGCACTTCTTGCAAAGTATCTGCAACGTATTTTACAGGGTGGGCTTCGATGTGTAATCCCTGAGTAATATTGCAAAGAGAAGTACTTGGGGTGTGGGGTGGGGGGGGAGCCGCAACTCTTAGGTTTTTCAAATCATGGTTCCATTTGAAAGTCAAAAAAGATGTCAAACCTTTCTTTCCTAGACCTATTACCAGCACAAACTGTACCAGAATTTATGACCTGTAACTGTACCGTGGACGCTCTTTCTCTGGACTATTCCTTAAGAAACAAAGTCCTCACTAGAAATAAAACAAAATTAGCCAAGTATTGGCCTGGATTAGTTCCAAGGCTCTGTACTAAAGGCCAAACACGTGTAATAATAGTAACGAGTGGACTAAAAGTTAAATCAATAGAGCATGACTCAGTTCAAAGACATCTTGTGTCCTAATGTTCTCACAGAAGACTGTAAAAACCTGTCTATTTTTGTGGGTTTCTTTTATCCATTTAGCTGTACCTTCTACTTCTCTCCACTGTCTGAGAACATTGATGATAAGGTTGGATGACCTCATGTCAACTTGTAGAAGTAAAGAAAGAGAAGCCAGTAAAGAAAGGCAAATTTGTTAATTGCAGGTGGAAAGAGGGAGGCCAACAAAAGAAAACAAAAGAACAGTACTAATGAAATGCTCCCCTGTCTTCTGTGAAAAGTAAAGGCACAGACAAGAAAGAACAAGTGCAAAATTCTCACTAGAGAAACGCACTTGATCTGACTCAAGTGTTTTGCGGTACATTTCTTGCTGTTTTCTCATGCCAAACATATTAACCATTGAAGGTGTCCCTTTCCTCTCTCTGGAATACAGCTAGGAAGATGGCTGTGTCATTGCTGACAAGCTGCTATTCTCAGAGGTGTCCAGCTGAAAGTCCTAGATCAATTGATTTGCTCTGTCACTTTGATATGGCATGACTTACAGTTTCAGCACCTGAACTTGCCAGCCCTACAATTCTTTGCCCCTTGAATGCTTAGATAGGCTCCTTGGCAACTGGCATTTGTAAGGACTTGAAACTATGCAGAATTTGCACCGTGAGATGATGCCAAATGAGTCACACCGGTAGATTAACTGGGGCATGCAAGGCAGAGAGAGGGAAATGAGAGCACAAGAAGAGAGTACACAAGAAGAGAGTACAATCTCCTTTTTTCTGAAACACTGAAGAGATCAAAGTGAACACAAATCCTCCTAGGGGTAGTTCTTGCAAAAGACTAAGAGTTCTTTTTGTGTTCACAGGCCTGGAATATTTAGCTTTGGATGACGGCAAAATGCAGATGACAAAACGAGGCCTTGAAGTCACATCCAGTATGAAGCAGTAGGAAAGAGGAAAGCAGCTGAGAGCGTCAACCCTGCTAAGTAGTCTCAGTATTCTTCTTGACATGAGCAGAAATTTGAAATGAGTCTCTGAAAATGACAAAGGAGGCAGAAGAAAAGGGAGCGATGACTCCTCTGGCATAGTGCTTCCTAACAGGGATCTTCAAAATGTCAAGGTTGTATCATCCTTTCAACTGAAGGAAGGTATGAAAACAACAGGAAGGAAATGGCATCCAATACTCTGGGCAGTGTACTTCTAGACAGAAAGGCCACTGATGGAAAACCAACTAAACTGGCACCAATGCAGCAGCATTGTACTAAAGCCAGAAACGTCCAGCGCTTTGTTCTCTGCCATTCCATTCAGATGCACACAGCAGCTCTGCAACATTCCTACTGATCATCTCCTTGGCAAAGTGGGAGTGAGGGTCCGTGGTGATGCAGAGTCCCCAGGCAGATGCAAAGGAGAGCTGCTTTCTTGCAAAAACCAGGCTTTTGCAACACTCAGGCCTTTCTCATTTCCATAGCTTTAAGCCATAACAAACACAATTCAACCAACCACCATGCACCACGCTGTGAACGCACGACGCTTCTAGAACTTGTTGATCTACCTCGAAGTCAGCTGCCTCACCTTGCCACAGTCCTTTTCTACTTAGCCAAAGTAATGGGCCTCAGCCCAAGGCCTTCCTTTTGTAAGCTTCTAGCTCTATGCAGCAGCAAACCACTACTTTCTTCTGTGCCAAGACTTTAGGTAGACGATTTGCATCTGCCCTCCTTCCAGTGAAACCTAATGGCGAGAGAAAAGCCTCTCAGAGATGTTCAGTCATTCCATTTTCTAGACAGGCCAAATCCAAAGAAAAGCAAGCTATGGCATTGTGTACTTGCTCTTACAAAACACCTGCTGCCCTCTGACAATCAACTAGCAGAAAACCAGCCAAACTGAGACTTGAGGAAAACAACCCTTGGAAGGGATCAATCAAGACAACACTTTTCCAGGCTATCGAGATACTGGAAATGTCAGCAAAGGCTTGAGAGCAAAGGCTGAACTAATGGGAAAAGGGTAAAAGAATCCCAAGAAAAACATGACCAAAGGTTAAAACAATTCCAAGAAGAACATAGGCAACTAACCTGTTGAAGCCTTCAGAAAAACAGTGGCCGCTGATTTACATAGGCCATTCAAGTTAATTGACCCGTGCACCTTCCACTCCTTTTTCGGCACCATATGGAGTGAATTGAGACCATGGAATCACAATTCCTTGGATTCTGTTCTTAACTTCAGGAGAGAAGTACAGCAGCTGAAGTACCTGTTACTGATGTGATACCCAGGAACACCGAGTTGACACATTTCTTTCTTGGCCAATCACAACAAGCAAGGCTAAGAGGATAAGGCTGGCTTATTTCCATGACACTTTTCTTGTTTTACAGCCTGCTCTGATTCCGGTGAAACTTTTTCATTAGCTTCTCTCTAAAAGGAGAAAGTCCAATTCAACGTCCCGCCCGACTGCTGCAAGTATACCATTTGGTTTGTGGAGCCGAAAAAATTGAATTGGAAGGTACGAAGGCCCCGGAGCTAAGAGGCGCTCGGGGCGTCTTTCGGCAGAAGCCACGCTAAGAGAGCACTGTGAGCGGTACAATCGTCTTTGCGCGAAGAAGCCGCTTCTTCGGCTCCGGGAACCGGAGAGAGCGGCAGCATCGCAAAGGTGAAGAAGGAAGCTGTACAACACTGGGATTGTGTGCGCAGCTTGCCAACTGATAGAAAACAGTACCTTACACTTTCCTGACGTTTCCAATCACATGAACATGTAGTGGAAAAGCTTTTTGCTAAGATGTAGACGACAAGAGAGGCTAAAGAGTGGATGAGAGCTAATGACACCCATCTCTAAAAAAGGCAATTAGGAGGACTCGGAATAGTACAAACCAGCCAGCCTCCTTTTTATCCCCAGGAAGTTGATGAAGCAGCTCTTCCTGGAAAACCTTGCCAGGCACATGCAAGACGACAAAATAATGTAGTTAGCATGATTTTTCAGGGGAATTTCATGCTGAACATCACTTTAAACTCCTCTGATGAATCAACTTGACTGGTAGATGAAGGGAATATTATCTGCCTGGGCTTCAGGGAGGTTTTTGACATATCTCTACATGGCAGCACGCATCCATATGGAAGCAATAGTGCAAAGGGGAGGGAACCAGTGTCTTTTCAGTGATGCTGAGTGAAAAAACAAGAGGCAGTGGGCACTCTCTGAAATACAGGAGATTGCCATTGACCATCAGCAAATGATTCTTTACTGTGAGGGTGACTGAACCACGGCACAGACTGCCCAGAAAGATTGTGGAGCCTGGATCTTTGAAGACATTCAAAGTACACCCAGATAGACTCCTGGGCAAGAGGCTCTAGGTATCCTGGTTTAGGCAGGGGGATTGGGCCTGGTTAGCCCCACCAACCCCTTCCACTCTCATTCATTCTGTGCTAGTGAATTCTCTTCAAGATGCATTTCAAGCACTTGCATGACAAAGTTCTGTGAAGACAGAGATCCAAATGGACACGGCATCTAAGTTCCTTAAGCAGTGTTCAAGAAGAATGTAAAACTCTGGGACGAGTGTCTCTTCCCTAACTGAATCCCTTTCATGGGAAAATTCCCAGCTCTAGAAAGATCTTCTGATACGCATGCTTAAGACTGACACTGGCTGAGCAAATTTCTCCCTATGTGTATCCAAGACCAGTTAGGATCTTCACCCAAAGTGCTGTCAACATAGTCACAGAATGTCTCTTGTTAAGAAGTGACAACTTCCATCAGCATGGCAACTATTGGTCCACCAAATGGATGAATGGATGGGAATTATCTACTTGGGTTAAAAACAAAAAGAAAGAGTTGGTCTTTATTTATCAATTTCATTGCAATATTATAAGGGAAGAAAAAGACCTAAGTCCTTGACTTTCTTAACTCGAGGAAAGATTTTAAGAATTCCTTGTAAAAATGTATGATCACAATCAGACTATTGAAACCATTTGAGTTGGGAAAAGAGTTCACAAATTGTCTAGAGAGTGGCAAAGAAGCCAAGAAAAATAGGAAAGAAACAAAAAGAGAGCAGAAGCGTCAGCTTCATTGTACAAGCTCGTTCTAGAAGTGGTCTGCTGGGAAAAGGAAGCCCCAGTTGAATTTCCAATGTATTCCTGCGCTTGATTCAGTAACCGGTCAATGTAAAAACCAATCCTTTTGTACAACTTCTTCCAGCAACAAAAACTCCAACAGGTTGACACTACCATCATGCCTGTTCCAGACATATTTCCAAGAGAAATGATGATTTTCTTGAAAACCTACTTGCATAAAAGTTGCAAGATGGTGGAGGGATTCCCACATCCTCCTTCCTCCATCTGGCTTGAAAGTAGATTTGATAAAATATGCAACAAAGCACATGATTTATAAGGTAGAGTCAAATGGATGATTTGGGAATTGATCTCTTGTTGATAGGAAACTTCATATCCACTCTGTGTGACCTTTCTAAAACAAAATGTGGAGCTGAGGCATGAATCTGCCACAACAATTGTAAAGCAAACATACACACTCCCCTTCACATGCCCCCCCTTCCACACACACCTAGGCACACACAGAGATCAGCATAGCAGATCATGAACACCTTGGAAAAGACTGAAATGCTCAATGCCTCTCTTGATGGGCAAAAGAGCTGGTGCAGTAATTCAAATGCCTGGTACAGAACTTCTGTTTCATATTTAGCTCCTATTTAAAACACAGCTTTTCATTTCATTCTATTTACAGAATATTTTCATGTCATTTGCTTCTTTAAAATTACTTAGTTCTCACCTCTTGTATGTCTAGGAATATTTTCTTCCAAAAATAGAAAAAAATAGATGCTATCTTTTCAGCAGAAAACATTGGTTGATACAATTTTAAACCATCATGATATGGAAGAATTGTTCTGTCCCTCTCAAAGGTGGAAGAAGCATTTGGATCACAGATCATCTACAATGAAATACTTGACATGTTTAAGATGCTTTCAATCAATTTTGATCGTCAATTGCTTCTTCGTTGTAAACAGTAATTTTTCAGTGAAGGGAAAGTGTGTGTGCTATATCTACATGATGTGGTCAAACCCAGTTCCTACTAATGGCCAGGCTGAACTCCAGTAAATAATGTCCCGAATGATATTTTGCCGCCTTCTTTGGCACTTCATGAAATCTTACCATGATGAAGTGCTGAAACACAGAGATTTTCTCTTAGAGAGTGTCTCCTGTTGTAACCCGTCCCATGGATTTTATGCTGTAATTCTTATCTCTTTTAAAATTTGCTATCTTCTGTACAGTTTTCATGAACCTTTCTGTTACAGTAGTGAAAATCACAGATAAATGTCATTTTGTACAACTTTGAATTTACCCCAAGAGCTGAGAGAAAACTTGCTCCTCAGTTTCTCAGTTTCTTCTATAGTCCAACTTTGTTTCTCTACCATCAAGCTTCTCCTTTGTTGCTGCTCCAAGCCCCGTCCAAGCTGACCTTGAATACTTTCAGGGATGGGACACCCACAACTTCTCTGGGCAACCTGTTCCAGTGTTCCAGCACTCCCACAGTAAAAAAGGCCTTCCTTTCATCTAATATGTGTAGGAAATCATAAATCTAGGCATAGAAACTTGGAGTGCAGATTTGAAATTCTTTTGATTTGAAGCACATTTTCTATGAATACTGACTTACTGATGACTAAAAGATGTTGATGGGCATTTGAGCTGACAAGTTTTGAAAAAGTGCATGGAAATTAAAATTGAAACCACTAAAATTAAAAACTTCTTCCCATTGTCTTTTTCCTCGCCTATTCAAAATTGCATATGTCAGATATCAGTGCTTCATGCAAACCTCTCAGATGCTCTCAGAGAAAAAGCTTTTCTTTCAGACTAAGTTGCGGTTGACGTAGAACACTAGCAGGAGTGAAAGTTTTTCTGGGCATCGGGGCAGCATCTTCTCCTTGGATTTGTGTGCAGAAAGCATTTTATCCAAACTGGAAAATAGACCCAACTCTGTTCTATTCATCATTCTTACTGCACCAGGCCTGAAGATGCTGTGAAAAGTAGCCTGTGGACCTTGAAGATAGCGCATGTGAAACAGATGAGAGGTGATGGAGAAGTTGAGAGAAGAAAGAGCATATGGCCCAGTACGGACGCCAGAAAGTATTTCTTCATGTGATCATGGCAGATTGCAGGAGCCACTTGGTACTATCAAACTAGCCCGACTTGGCACTGGTGCCACCTTGGGTCTGGGAACCATCCTGCGTATCGTGGATTTTCAGGAGCCAGCCGGCCACTCCCAGCCACAGGCCCTTAAACACAGACCTCGGCCCTCTTACCTGGCAAAAAAAACTCACCTGCCCCGCTTCTGCATGGCAGATTGCAGGAGCCACTTGGTAATATCAAACTAGCCCGACTTGGCACTGGTGCCACCTTGGGTCTGGGAACCATCCTGTGTATCATGGATTTTCAGGAGCCAGCAAGACACTCTTGGCCACAGGCCCCCAAACACAAACCTCGGCCCTTTTCCCTGGCAAAGAAAAGTCACCTGCCCTGCTTCTGGATGGCAGATTGCAGGAGCAACTTGGTACTATCAAACCAGCCCGACTTGGCAATGTTGCTACCTTGGGTCTGAGAAACATCCTGCGTATCATGGATTTTCAGGAGCCAGCCGGCCTCTCCCAGCCACAGGCCCCCAAACACAATCCACGGCCTTTTTCCCTGGCAAACAACACTCACCTGCCCCGCTTCTCGATGGCAGATTGCAGGAGTCCCCGGGTAATTTCAATCCAGCCCGACTTGGCAGCGTTTCCACCTTGCGTCTGGGAATCATCCTGCATATCAAAGAATTTCAGGAGCCAGCCGGCACTCTCAGTCACAGGCCCTTAATCACAGACCTCGGCCCTCTTACCTGGCCAAAAAAACTCACCTGCCCCGCTTCTGCATGGCAGATTGCAGGAGCCACTTGGTAATATCAAACCAGCCCGACTTGGCACTGGTGCCACCTTGGGTCTGGCAACCATCCTGCGTATCGTGGATTTTCAGGAGCCAGCCGGCCACTCCCAGCCACAGGCCCTTAAACACAGACCTCGGCCCTCTTACCTGGCCAAAAAAACTCACCTTCCCTGCTTCTGCATGGCAGATTGCAGGAGCCACTTGGTAATATCAAACCAGCCCGACTTGGCACTGGTGCCACCTTGGGTCTGGGAACCATCCTGCGTATCATGGATTTTCAGGAGCCAGCAAGACACTCTTGGCCACAGGCCCCCAAACACAAACCTCGGCTTTTTTCCCTGGCAAAGAAAAGTCACCTGCCCTGCTTCTGGATGGCAGATTGCAGGAGCAACTTGGTACTATCAAACCAGCCCGACTTGGCAATGTTGCTACCTTGGGTCTGAGAAACACCCTGCGTATCGTGGATTTTCAGGAGCCAGCCGGCCTCTCCCAGCCACAGGCCCCCAAACACAATCCACGGCCCTTTTCCCTGGCAAACAACACTCACCTGCCCCGCTTCTCGATGGCAGATTGCAGGAGTCCCTGGGTAATTTCAATCCAGCCCGACTTGGCGGCGTTTCCACCTTGCGTCTGGGAATCATCCTGCATATCAAAGAATTTCAGGAGCCAGCCGGCACTCTCAGTCACAGGCCCCCAAACACAAACCATGGCCCTTTTCCCTTGCAAACAAAACTCACCTGCCCCGCTTCTGCATGGCAGATTGCAGCAGCCACTTAGTCCTACCAAACCAGCCCGAATTGGCAATGTGTTGAAAGCGAAGGGAAGCCAACCCACCTTGTCGTTTATCAGCATTGACTCCAATTTATTGATTAAATCAGCCACTTTATATAACCGTGTTAATTAACTTCATGCATATTGCAAAATCCAAGCTCACTCTAGGTTAACAGAGAAAACTCTAACCCCTCCTTTTGTTTTACCATACCCATGATTGTTTCTTGAAAACAGGACCAGCGTTCCCACTGTGATATGAAAGTCAAGTATTGGAGAGTGCTTTTGTTACTTCTTTAGAAGGTTAGAATATGCCGAAAAGATGCTAGCTGGGGACTTGCAATTAATGAATTATTTGCTGTAAGTAGGTCAAATGACATGAGCTTTCAAAAAGGAAAAGTAGTCTTATTCCACCTGCCAATTCTAAAGTAGATTAATAAGCCTTAAGCAGAAGATGGATGTGAAGAGGGATATGACATGAAAGGTTAAGCAACACTGCTGACAGCAAAAGGCTTACCTGCTGCAGATACAGGAGACAAAATACTATTTTGACACAAACATTGCTATTCAGACGACAGTAAAATTCTGAGTGACAGCAAAATTTACTCAGTCATCATGACAGTAAAATTTGCTCCCATCAAAATGTGCTCATCAATTCTTAGTGTAAGCTAAGCACCTTAAGCAAAGGGTAGTTCAAGCCTAACTGGTATTTGATGGCAAAAAAGGCAACTTGGCCTGCGTTTCTCACTTCTACTCCATTCAAAAGCTTACTCTGTCTCAGATTCCTTTGGTGGGATACCAACGCAAGCCGCCAAACTGCACGAAAATGATGATTTAAAGAAAGATAGATGAGAAAAATGGAATAATGGTTCATGTTCTTTTCCTTCCAACTGCTTTGTTTGCCCTTTTAATTTTTTGAAGTCCTTTCTGGTGTCACCATGGTTGCACTGCAGCAAGTGTTGGGCTGTAAGCTGTCCATATTGCCAGCTTCTGGACTGCCTTCAGAAAACTTCCCACTGGTTTTGTCTAGAAATCACAAGCAGTAGAGATGACAAAGACTGCAGAAACCTCCTCATCTCCTTCTAGAGCAAGACCATGTCTTTCAGCCACTCTTAACTAGACAACTTTCATCAGTCATGAGGGAGTCTCATGTTCAAGAGCTAAGCAGTGGTGACAGCTGTAAATGACAAAAAGCAGACTGAAATTCTCTTGGGACTCCAGCAGAGAGCAATGAAGGAGGTTGAATTCACCTTCTTGGGAAGTTCTAAAATGCACGTTCACTTGAGCACAGGAGCTAAGCCATCGTAACCTTTGTTGAGTACGTCTGCGTAGACAGACATATTTAGACCATGTTATTTAAGCCACGTTATCATCTCTAGCTGCTAAGCTGCACTTCTTGCAAAGTATCTGCAACGTATTTTACAGGGTGGGCTTCGATGTGTAATCCCTGAGTAATATTGCAAAGAGAAGTACTTGGGGTGTGGGGTGGGGGGGGAGCCGCAACTCTTAGGTTTTTCAAATCATGGTTCCATTTGAAAGTCAAAAAAGATGTCAAACCTTTCTTTCCTAGACCTATTACCAGCACAAACTGTACCAGAATTTATGACCTGTAACTGTACCGTGGACGCTCTTTCTCTGGACTATTCCTTAAGAAACAAAGTCCTCACTAGAAATAAAACAAAATTAGCCAAGTATTGGCCTGGATTAGTTCCAAGGCTCTGTACTAAAGGCCAAACACGTGTAATAATAGTAACGAGTGGACTAAAAGTTAAATCAATAGAGCATGACTCAGTTCAAAGACATCTTGTGTCCTAATGTTCTCACAGAAGACTGTAAAAACCTGTCTATTTTTGTGGGTTTCTTTTATCCATTTAGCTGTACCTTCTACTTCTCTCCACTGTCTGAGAACATTGATGATAAGGTTGGATGACCTCATGTCAACTTGTAGAAGTAAAGAAAGAGAAGCCAGTAAAGAAAGGCAAATTTGTTAATTGCAGGTGGAAAGAGGGAGGCCAACAAAAGAAAACAAAAGAACAGTACTAATGAAATGCTCCCCTGTCTTCTGTGAAAAGTAAAGGCACAGACAAGAAAGAACAAGTGCAAAATTCTCACTAGAGAAACGCACTTGATCTGACTCAAGTGTTTTGCGGTACATTTCTTGCTGTTTTCTCATGCCAAACATATTAACCATTGAAGGTGTCCCTTTCCTCTCTCTGGAATACAGCTAGGAAGATGGCTGTGTCATTGCTGACAAGCTGCTATTCTCAGAGGTGTCCAGCTGAAAGTCCTAGATCAATTGATTTGCTCTGTCACTTTGATATGGCATGACTTACAGTTTCAGCACCTGAACTTGCCAGCCCTACAATTCTTTGCCCCTTGAATGCTTAGATAGGCTCCTTGGCAACTGGCATTTGTAAGGACTTGAAACTATGCAGAATTTGCACCGTGAGATGATGCCAAATGAGTCACACCGGTAGATTAACTGGGGCATGCAAGGCAGAGAGAGGGAAATGAGAGCACAAGAAGAGAGTACACAAGAAGAGAGTACAATCTCCTTTTTTCTGAAACACTGAAGAGATCAAAGTGAACACAAATCCTCCTAGGGGTAGTTCTTGCAAAAGACTAAGAGTTCTTTTTGTGTTCACAGGCCTGGAATATTTAGCTTTGGATGACGGCAAAATGCAGATGACAAAACGAGGCCTTGAAGTCACATCCAGTATGAAGCAGTAGGAAAGAGGAAAGCAGCTGAGAGCGTCAACCCTGCTAAGTAGTCTCAGTATTCTTCTTGACATGAGCAGAAATTTGAAATGAGTCTCTGAAAATGACAAAGGAGGCAGAAGAAAAGGGAGCGATGACTCCTCTGGCATAGTGCTTCCTAACAGGGATCTTCAAAATGTCAAGGTTGTATCATCCTTTCAACTGAAGGAAGGTATGAAAACAACAGGAAGGAAATGGCATCCAATACTCTGGGCAGTGTACTTCTAGACAGAAAGGCCACTGATGGAAAACCAACTAAACTGGCACCAATGCAGCAGCATTGTACTAAAGCCAGAAACGTCCAGCGCTTTGTTCTCTGCCATTCCATTCAGATGCACACAGCAGCTCTGCAACATTCCTACTGATCATCTCCTTGGCAAAGTGGGAGTGAGGGTCCGTGGTGATGCAGAGTCCCCAGGCAGATGCAAAGGAGAGCTGCTTTCTTGCAAAAACCAGGCTTTTGCAACACTCAGGCCTTTCTCATTTCCATAGCTTTAAGCCATAACAAACACAATTCAACCAACCACCATGCACCACGCTGTGAACGCACGACGCTTCTAGAACTTGTTGATCTACCTCGAAGTCAGCTGCCTCACCTTGCCACAGTCCTTTTCTACTTAGCCAAAGTAATGGGCCTCAGCCCAAGGCCTTCCTTTTGTAAGCTTCTAGCTCTATGCAGCAGCAAACCACTACTTTCTTCTGTGCCAAGACTTTAGGTAGACGATTTGCATCTGCCCTCCTTCCAGTGAAACCTAATGGCGAGAGAAAAGCCTCTCAGAGATGTTCAGTCATTCCATTTTCTAGACAGGCCAAATCCAAAGAAAAGCAAGCTATGGCATTGTGTACTTGCTCTTACAAAACACCTGCTGCCCTCTGACAATCAACTAGCAGAAAACCAGCCAAACTGAGACTTGAGGAAAACAACCCTTGGAAGGGATCAATCAAGACAACACTTTTCCAGGCTACCGAGATACTGGAAATGTCAGCAAAGGCTTGAGAGCAAAGGCTGAACTAATGGGAAAAGGGTAAAAGAATCCCAAGAAAAACATGACCAAAGGTTAAAACAATTCCAAGAAGAACATAGGCAACTAACCTGTTGAAGCCTTCAGAAAAACAGTGGCCGCTGATTTACATAGGCCATTCAAGTTAATTGACCCGTGCACCTTCCACTCCTTTTTCGGCACCATATGGAGTGAATTGAGACCATGGAATCACAATTCCTTGGATTCTGTTCTTAACTTCAGGAGAGAAGTACAGCAGCTGAAGTACCTGTTACTGATGTGATACCCAGGAACACCGAGTTGACACATTTCTTTCTTGGCCAATCACAACAAGCAAGGCTAAGAGGATAAGGCTGGCTTATTTCCATGACACTTTTCTTGTTTTACAGCCTGCTCTGATTCCGGTGAAACTTTTTCATTAGCTTCTCTCTAAAAGGAGAAAGTCCAATTCAACGTCCCGCCCGACTGCTGCAAGTATACCATTTGGTTTGTGGAGCCGAAAAAATTGAATTGGAAGGTACGAAGGCCCCGGAGCTAAGAGGCGCTCGGGGCGTCTTTCGGCAGAAGCCGCGCTAAGAGAGCACTGTGAGCGGTACAATCGTCTTTGCGCGAAGAAGCCGCTTCTTCGGCTCCGGGAACCGGAGAGAGCGGCAGCATCGCAAAGGTGAAGAAGGAAGCTGTACAACACTGGGATTGTGTGCGCAGCTTGCCAACTGATAGAAAACAGTACCTTACACTTTCCTGACGTTTCCAATCACATGAACATGTAGTGGAAAAGCTTTTTGCTAAGATGTAGACGACAAGAGAGGCTAAAGAGTGGATGAGAGCTAATGACACCCATCTCTAAAAAAGGCAATTAGGAGGACTCGGAATAGTACAAACCAGCCAGCCTCCTTTTTATCCCCAGGAAGTTGATGAAGCAGCTCTTCCTGGAAAACCTTGCCAGGCACATGCAAGACGACAAAATAATGTAGTTAGCATGATTTTTCAGGGGAATTTCATGCTGAACATCACTTTAAACTCCTCTGATGAATCAACTTGACTGGTAGATGAAGGGAATATTATCTGCCTGGGCTTCAGGGAGGTTTTTGACATATCTCTACATGGCAGCACGCATCCATATGGAAGCAATAGTGCAAAGGGGAGGGAACCAGTGTCTTTTCAGTGATGCTGAGTGAAAAAACAAGAGGCAGTGGGCACTCTCTGAAATACAGGAGATTGCCATTGACCATCAGCAAATGATTCTTTACTGTGAGGGTGACTGAACCACGGCACAGACTGCCCAGAAAGATTGTGGAGCCTGGATCTTTGAAGACATTCAAAGTACACCCAGATAGACTCCTGGGCAAGAGGCTCTAGGTATCCTGGTTTAGGCAGGGGGATTGGGCCTGGTTAGCCCCACCAACCCCTTCCACTCTCATTCATTCTGTGCTAGTGAATTCTCTTCAAGATGCATTTCAAGCACTTGCATGACAAAGTTCTGTGAAGACAGAGATCCAAATGGACACGGCATCTAAGTTCCTTAAGCAGTGTTCAAGAAGAATGTAAAACTCTGGGACGAGTGTCTCTTCCCTAACTGAATCCCTTTCATGGGAAAATTCCCAGCTCTAGAAAGATCTTCTGATACGCATGCTTAAGACTGACACTGGCTGAGCAAATTTCTCCCTATGTGTATCCAAGACCAGTTAGGATCTTCACCCAAACTGCTGTCAACATAGTCACAGAATGTCTCTTGTTAAGAAGTGACAACTTCCATCAGCATGGCAACTATTGGTCCACCAAATGGATGAATGGATGGGAATTATCTACTTGGGTTAAAAACAAAAAGAAAGAGTTGGTCTTTATTTATCAATTTCATTGCAATATTATAAGGGAAGAAAAAGACCTAAGTCCTTGACTTTCTTAACTCGAGGAAAGATTTTAAGAATTCCTTGTAAAAATGTATGATCACAATCAGACTATTGAAACCATTTGAGTTGGGAAAAGAGTTCACAAATTGTCTAGAGAGTGGCAAAGAAGCCAAGAAAAATAGGAAAGAAACAAAAAGAGAGCAGAAGCGTCAGCTTCATTGTACAAGCTCGTTCTAGAAGTGGTCTGCTGGGAAAAGGAAGCCCCAGTTGAATTTCCAATGTATTCCTGCGCTTGATTCAGTAACCGGTCAATGTAAAAACCAATCCTTTTGTACAACTTCTTCCAGCAACAAAAACTCCAACAGGTTGACACTACCATCATGCCTGTTCCAGACATATTTCCAAGAGAAATGATGATTTTCTTGAAAACCTACTTGCATAAAAGTTGCAAGATGGTGGAGGGATTCCCACATCCTCCTTCCTCCATCTGGCTTGAAAGTAGATTTGATAAAATATGCAACAAAGCACATGATTTATAAGGTAGAGTCAAATGGATGATTTGGGAATTGATCTCTTGTTGATAGGAAACTTCATATCCACTCTGTGTGACCTTTCTAAAACAAAATGTGGAGCTGAGGCATGAATCTGCCACAACAATTGTAAAGCAAACATACACACTCCCCTTCACATGCCCCCCCTTCCACACACACCTAGGCACACACAGAGATCAGCATAGCAGATCATGAACACCTTGGAAAAGACTGAAATGCTCAATGCCTCTCTTGATGGGCAAAAGAGCTGGTGCAGTAATTCAAATGCCTGGTACAGAACTTCTGTTTCATATTTAGCTCCTATTTAAAACACAGCTTTTCATTTCATTCTATTTACAGAATATTTTCATGTCATTTGCTTCTTTAAAATTACTTAGTTCTCACCTCTTGTATGTCTAGGAATATTTTCTTCCAAAAATAGAAAAAAATAGATGCTATCTTTTCAGCAGAAAACATTGGTTGATACAATTTTAAACCATCATGATATGGAAGAATTGTTCTGTCCCTCTCAAAGGTGGAAGAAGCATTTGGATCACAGATCATCTACAATGAAATACTTGACATGTTTAAGATGCTTTCAATCAATTTTGATCGTCAATTGCTTCTTCGTTGTAAACAGTAATTTTTCAGTGAAGGGAAAGTGTGTGTGCTATATCTACATGATGTGGTCAAACCCAGTTCCTACTAATGGCCAGGCTGAACTCCAGTAAATAATGTCCCGAATGATATTTTGCCGCCTTCTTTGGCACTTCATGAAATCTTACCATGATGAAGTGCTGAAACACAGAGATTTTCTCTTAGAGAGTGTCTCCTGTTGTAACCCGTCCCATGGATTTTATGCTGTAATTCTTATCTCTTTTAAAATTTGCTATCTTCTGTACAGTTTTCATGAACCTTTCTGTTACAGTAGTGAAAATCACAGATAAATGTCATTTTGTACAACTTTGAATTTACCCCAAGAGCTGAGAGAAAACTTGCTCCTCAGTTTCTCAGTTTCTTCTATAGTCCAACTTTGTTTCTCTACCATCAAGCTTCTCCTTTGTTGCTGCTCCAAGCCCCGTCCAAGCTGACCTTGAATACTTTCAGGGATGGGACACCCACAACTTCTCTGGGCAACCTGTTCCAGTGTTCCAGCACTCCCACAGTAAAAAAGGCCTTCCTTTCATCTAATATGTGTAGGAAATCATAAATCTAGGCATAGAAACTTGGAGTGCAGATTTGAAATTCTTTTGATTTGAAGCACATTTTCTATGAATACTGACTTACTGATGACTAAAAGATGTTGATGGGCATTTGAGCTGACAAGTTTTGAAAAAGTGCATGGAAATTAAAATTGAAACCACTAAAATTAAAAACTTCTTCCCATTGTCTTTTTCCTCGCCTATTCAAAATTGCATATGTCAGATATCAGTGCTTCATGCAAACCTCTCAGATGCTCTCAGAGAAAAAGCTTTTCTTTCAGACTAAGTTGCGGTTGACGTAGAACACTAGCAGGAGTGAAAGTTTTTCTGGGCATCGGGGCAGCATCTTCTCCTTGGATTTGTGTGCAGAAAGCATTTTATCCAAACTGGAAAATAGACCCAACTCTGTTCTATTCATCATTCTTACTGCACCAGGCCTGAAGATGCTGTGAAAAGTAGCCTGTGGACCTTGAAGATAGCGCATGTGAAACAGATGAGAGGTGATGGAGAAGTTGAGAGAAGAAAGAGCATATGGCCCAGTAGGGACGCCAGAAAGTATTTCTTCATGTGATCATGGCAGATTGCAGGAGCCACTTGGTACTATCAAACTAGCCCGACTTGGCACTGGTGCCACCTTGGGTCTGGGAACCATCCTGCGTATCGTGGATTTTCAGGAGCCAGCCGGCCACTCCCAGCCACAGGCCCTTAAACACAGACCTCGGCCCTCTTACCTGGCCAAAAAACCTCACCTTCCCTGCTTCTGCATGGCAGATTGCAGGAGCCACTTGGTAATATCAAACCAGCCCGACTTGGCACTGGTGCCACCTTGGGTCTGGGAACCATCCTGCGTATCATGGATTTTCAGGAGCCAGCAAGACACTCTTGGCCACAGGCCCCCAAACACAAACCTCGGCCCTTTTCCCTGGCAAAGAAAAGTCACCTGCCCTGCTTCTGGATGGCAGATTGCAGGAGCAACTTGGTACTATCAAACCAGCCCGACTTGGCAATGTTGCTACCTTGGGTCTGAGAAACATCCTGCGTATCATGGATTTTCAGGAGCCAGCCGGCCTCTCCCAGCCACAGGCCCCCAAACACAATCCACGGCCTTTTTCCCTGGCAAACAACACTCACCTGCCCCGCTTCTCGATGGCAGATTGCAGGAGTCCCCGGGTAATTTCAATCCAGCCCGACTTGGCAGCGTTTCCACCTTGCGTCTGGGAATCATCCTGCATATCAAAGAATTTCAGGAGCCAGCCGGCACTCTCAGTCACAGGCCCTTAATCACAGACCTCGGCCCTCTTACCTGGCCAAAAAAACTCACCTGCCCCGCTTCTGCATGGCAGATTGCAGGAGCCACTTGGTAATATCAAACCAGCCCGACTTGGCACTGGTGCCACCTTGGGTCTGGCAACCATCCTGCGTATCGTGGATTTTCAGGAGCCAGCCGGCCACTCCCAGCCACAGGCCCTTAAACACAGACCTCGGCCCTCTTACCTGGCCAAAAAAACTCACCTTCCCTGCTTCTGCATGGCAGATTGCAGGAGCCACTTGGTAATATCAAACCAGCCCGACTTGGCACTGGTGCCACCTTGGGTCTGGGAACCATCCTGCGTATCATGGATTTTCAGGAGCCAGCAAGACACTCTTGGCCACAGGCCCCCAAACACAAACCTCGGCTTTTTTCCCTGGCAAAGAAAAGTCACCTGCCCTGCTTCTGGATGGCAGATTGCAGGAGCAACTTGGTACTATCAAACCAGCCCGACTTGGCAATGTTGCTACCTTGGGTCTGAGAAACACCCTGCGTATCGTGGATTTTCAGGAGCCAGCCGGCCTCTCCCAGCCACAGGCCCCCAAACACAATCCACGGCCCTTTTCCCTGGCAAACAACACTCACCTGCCCCGCTTCTCGATGGCAGATTGCAGGAGTCCCTGGGTAATTTCAATCCAGCCCGACTTGGCGGCGTTTCCACCTTGCGTCTGGGAATCATCCTGCATATCAAAGAATTTCAGGAGCCAGCCGGCACTCTCAGTCACAGGCCCCCAAACACAAACCATGGCCCTTTTCCCTTGCAAACAAAACTCACCTGCCCCGCTTCTGCATGGCAGATTGCAGCAGCCACTTAGTCCTACCAAACCAGCCCGAATTGGCACTGTGTTGAAAGCGAAGGGAAGCCAACCCACCTTGTCGTTTATCAGCATTGACTCCAATTTATTGATTAAATCAGCCACTTTATATAACCGTGTTAATTAACTTCATGCATATTGCAAAATCCAAGCTCACTCTAGGTTAACAGAGAAAACTCTAACCCCTCCTTTTGTTTTACCATACCCATGATTGTTTCTTGAAAACAGGACCAGCGTTCCCACTGTGATATGAAAGTCAAGTATTGGAGAGTGCTTTTGTTACTTCTTTAGAAGGTTAGAATATGCCGAAAAGATGCTAGCTGGGGACTTGCAATTAATGAATTATTTGCTGTAAGTAGGTCAAATGACATGAGCTTTCAAAAAGGAAAAGTAGTCTTATTCCACCTGCCAATTCTAAAGTAGATTAATAAGCCTTAAGCAGAAGATGGATGTGAAGAGGGATATGACATGAAAGGTTAAGCAACACTGCTGACAGCAAAAGGCTTACCTGCTGCAGATACAGGAGACAAAATACTATTTTGACACAAACATTGCTATTCAGACGACAGTAAAATTCTGAGTGACAGCAAAATTTACTCAGTCATCATGACAGTAAAATTTGCTCCCATCAAAATGTGCTCATCAATTCTTAGTGTAAGCTAAGCACCTTAAGCAAAGGGTAGTTCAAGCCTAACTGGTATTTGATGGCAAAAAAGGCAACTTGGCCTGCGTTTCTCACTTCTACTCCATTCAAAAGCTTACTCTGTCTCAGATTCCTTTGGTGGGATACCAACGCAAGCCGCCAAACTGCACGAAAATGATGATTTAAAGAAAGATAGATGAGAAAAATGGAATAATGGTTCATGTTCTTTTCCTTCCAACTGCTTTGTTTGCCCTTTTAATTTTTTGAAGTCCTTTCTGGTGTCACCATGGTTGCACTGCAGCAAGTGTTGGGCTGTAAGCTGTCCATATTGCCAGCTTCTGGACTGCCTTCAGAAAACTTCCCACTGGTTTTGTCTAGAAATCACAAGCAGTAGAGATGACAAAGACTGCAGAAACCTCCTCATCTCCTTCTAGAGCAAGACCATGTCTTTCAGCCACTCTTAACTAGACAACTTTCATCAGTCATGAGGGAGTCTCATGTTCAAGAGCTAAGCAGTGGTGACAGCTGTAAATGACAAAAAGCAGACTGAAATTCTCTTGGGACTCCAGCAGAGAGCAATGAAGGAGGTTGAATTCACCTTCTTGGGAAGTTCTAAAATGCACGTTCACTTGAGCACAGGAGCTAAGCCATCGTAACCTTTGTTGAGTACGTCTGCGTAGACAGACATATTTAGACCATGTTATTTAAGCCACGTTATCATCTCTAGCTGCTAAGCTGCACTTCTTGCAAAGTATCTGCAACGTATTTTACAGGGTGGGCTTCGATGTGTAATCCCTGAGTAATATTGCAAAGAGAAGTACTTGGGGTGTGGGGTGGGGGGGGAGCCGCAACTCTTAGGTTTTTCAAATCATGGTTCCATTTGAAAGTCAAAAAAGATGTCAAACCTTTCTTTCCTAGACCTATTACCAGCACAAACTGTACCAGAATTTATGACCTGTAACTGTACCGTGGACGCTCTTTCTCTGGACTATTCCTTAAGAAACAAAGTCCTCACTAGAAATAAAACAAAATTAGCCAAGTATTGGCCTGGATTAGTTCCAAGGCTCTGTACTAAAGGCCAAACACGTGTAATAATAGTAACGAGTGGACTAAAAGTTAAATCAATAGAGCATGACTCAGTTCAAAGACATCTTGTGTCCTAATGTTCTCACAGAAGACTGTAAAAACCTGTCTATTTTTGTGGGTTTCTTTTATCCATTTAGCTGTACCTTCTACTTCTCTCCACTGTCTGAGAACATTGATGATAAGGTTGGATGACCTCATGTCAACTTGTAGAAGTAAAGAAAGAGAAGCCAGTAAAGAAAGGCAAATTTGTTAATTGCAGGTGGAAAGAGGGAGGCCAACAAAAGAAAACAAAAGAACAGTACTAATGAAATGCTCCCCTGTCTTCTGTGAAAAGTAAAGGCACAGACAAGAAAGAACAAGTGCAAAATTCTCACTAGAGAAACGCACTTGATCTGACTCAAGTGTTTTGCGGTACATTTCTTGCTGTTTTCTCATGCCAAACATATTAACCATTGAAGGTGTCCCTTTCCTCTCTCTGGAATACAGCTAGGAAGATGGCTGTGTCATTGCTGACAAGCTGCTATTCTCAGAGGTGTCCAGCTGAAAGTCCTAGATCAATTGATTTGCTCTGTCACTTTGATATGGCATGACTTACAGTTTCAGCACCTGAACTTGCCAGCCCTACAATTCTTTGCCCCTTGAATGCTTAGATAGGCTCCTTGGCAACTGGCATTTGTAAGGACTTGAAACTATGCAGAATTTGCACCGTGAGATGATGCCAAATGAGTCACACCGGTAGATTAACTGGGGCATGCAAGGCAGAGAGAGGGAAATGAGAGCACAAGAAGAGAGTACAGAAGAAGAGAGTACAATCTCCTTTTTTCTGAAACACTGAAGAGATCAAAGTGAACACAAATCCTCCTAGGGGTAGTTCTTGCAAAAGACTAAGAGTTCTTTTTGTGTTCACAGGCCTGGAATATTTAGCTTTGGATGACGGCAAAATGCAGATGACAAAACGAGGCCTTGAAGTCACATCCAGTATGAAGCAGTAGGAAAGAGGAAAGCAGCTGAGAGCGTCAACCCTGCTAAGTAGTCTCAGTATTCTTCTTGACATGAGCAGAAATTTGAAATGAGTCTCTGAAAATGACAAAGGAGGCAGAAGAAAAGGGAGCGATGACTCCTCTGGCATAGTGCTTCCTAACAGGGATCTTCAAAATGTCAAGGTTGTATCATCCTTTCAACTGAAGGAAGGTATGAAAACAACAGGAAGGAAATGGCATCCAATACTCTGGGCAGTGTACTTCTAGACAGAAAGGCCACTGATGGAAAACCAACTAAACTGGCACCAATGCAGCAGCATTGTACTAAAGCCAGAAACGTCCAGCGCTTTGTTCTCTGCCATTCCATTCAGATGCACACAGCAGCTCTGCAACATTCCTACTGATCATCTCCTTGGCAAAGTGGGAGTGAGGGTCCGTGGTGATGCAGAGTCCCCAGGCAGATGCAAAGGAGAGCTGCTTTCTTGCAAAAACCAGGCTTTTGCAACACTCAGGCCTTTCTCATTTCCATAGCTTTAAGCCATAACAAACACAATTCAACCAACCACCATGCACCACGCTGTGAACGCACGACGCTTCTAGAACTTGTTGATCTACCTCGAAGTCAGCTGCCTCACCTTGCCACAGTCCTTTTCTACTTAGCCAAAGTAATGGGCCTCAGCCCAAGGCCTTCCTTTTGTAAGCTTCTAGCTCTATGCAGCAGCAAACCACTACTTTCTTCTGTGCCAAGACTTTAGGTAGACGATTTGCATCTGCCCTCCTTCCAGTGAAACCTAATGGCGAGAGAAAAGCCTCTCAGAGATGTTCAGTCATTCCATTTTCTAGACAGGCCAAATCCAAAGAAAAGCAAGCTATGGCATTGTGTACTTGCTCTTACAAAACACCTGCTGCCCTCTGACAATCAACTAGCAGAAAACCAGCCAAACTGAGACTTGAGGAAAACAACCCTTGGAAGGGATCAATCAAGACAACACTTTTCCAGGCTACCGAGATACTGGAAATGTCAGCAAAGGCTTGAGAGCAAAGGCTGAACTAATGGGAAAAGGGTAAAAGAATCCCAAGAAAAACATGACCAAAGGTTAAAACAATTCCAAGAAGAACATAGGCAACTAACCTGTTGAAGCCTTCAGAAAAACAGTGGCCGCTGATTTACATAGGCCATTCAAGTTAATTGACCCGTGCACCTTCCACTCCTTTTTCGGCACCATATGGAGTGAATTGAGACCATGGAATCACAATTCCTTGGATTCTGTTCTTAACTTCAGGAGAGAAGTACAGCAGCTGAAGTACCTGTTACTGATGTGATACCCAGGAACACCGAGTTGACACATTTCTTTCTTGGCCAATCACAACAAGCAAGGCTAAGAGGATAAGGCTGGCTTATTTCCATGACACTTTTCTTGTTTTACAGCCTGCTCTGATTCCGGTGAAACTTTTTCATTAGCTTCTCTCTAAAAGGAGAAAGTCCAATTCAACGTCCCGCCCGACTGCTGCAAGTATACCATTTGGTTTGTGGAGCCGAAAAAATTGAATTGGAAGGTACGAAGGCCCCGGAGCTAAGAGGCGCTCGGGGCGTCTTTCGGCAGAAGCCGCGCTAAGAGAGCACTGTGAGCGGTACAATCGTCTTTGCGCGAAGAAGCCGCTTCTTCGGCTCCGGGAACCGGAGAGAGCGGCAGCATCGCAAAGGTGAAGAAGGAAGCTGTACAACACTGGGATTGTGTGCGCAGCTTGCCAACTGATAGAAAACAGTACCTTACACTTTCCTGACGTTTCCAATCACATGAACATGTAGTGGAAAAGCTTTTTGCTAAGATGTAGACGACAAGAGAGGCTAAAGAGTGGATGAGAGCTAATGACACCCATCTCTAAAAAAGGCAATTAGGAGGACTCGGAATAGTACAAACCAGCCAGCCTCCTTTTTATCCCCAGGAAGTTGATGAAGCAGCTCTTCCTGGAAAACCTTGCCAGGCACATGCAAGACGACAAAATAATGTAGTTAGCATGATTTTTCAGGGGAATTTCATGCTGAACATCACTTTAAACTCCTCTGATGAATCAACTTGACTGGTAGATGAAGGGAATATTATCTGCCTGGGCTTCAGGGAGGTTTTTGACATATCTCTACATGGCAGCACGCATCCATATGGAAGCAATAGTGCAAAGGGGAGGGAACCAGTGTCTTTTCAGTGATGCTGAGTGAAAAAACAAGAGGCAGTGGGCACTCTCTGAAATACAGGAGATTGCCATTGACCATCAGCAAATGATTCTTTACTGTGAGGGTGACTGAACCACGGCACAGACTGCCCAGAAAGATTGTGGAGCCTGGATCTTTGAAGACATTCAAAGTACACCCAGATAGACTCCTGGGCAAGAGGCTCTAGGTATCCTGGTTTAGGCAGGGGGATTGGGCCTGGTTAGCCCCACCAACCCCTTCCACTCTCATTCATTCTGTGCTAGTGAATTCTCTTCAAGATGCATTTCAAGCACTTGCATGACAAAGTTCTGTGAAGACAGAGATCCAAATGGACACGGCATCTAAGTTCCTTAAGCAGTGTTCAAGAAGAATGTAAAACTCTGGGACGAGTGTCTCTTCCCTAACTGAATCCCTTTCATGGGAAAATTCCCAGCTCTAGAAAGATCTTCTGATACGCATGCTTAAGACTGACACTGGCTGAGCAAATTTCTCCCTATGTGTATCCAAGACCAGTTAGGATCTTCACCCAAAGTGCTGTCAACATAGTCACAGAATGTCTCTTGTTAAGAAGTGACAACTTCCATCAGCATGGCAACTATTGGTCCACCAAATGGATGAATGGATGGGAATTATCTACTTGGGTTAAAAACAAAAAGAAAGAGTTGGTCTTTATTTATCAATTTCATTGCAATATTATAAGGGAAGAAAAAGACCTAAGTCCTTGACTTTCTTAACTCGAGGAAAGATTTTAAGAATTCCTTGTAAAAATGTATGATCACAATCAGACTATTGAAACCATTTGAGTTGGGAAAAGAGTTCACAAATTGTCTAGAGAGTGGCAAAGAAGCCAAGAAAAATAGGAAAGAAACAAAAAGAGAGCAGAAGCGTCAGCTTCATTGTACAAGCTCGTTCTAGAAGTGGTCTGCTGGGAAAAGGAAGCCCCAGTTGAATTTCCAATGTATTCCTGCGCTTGATTCAGTAACCGGTCAATGTAAAAACCAATCCTTTTGTACAACTTCTTCCAGCAACAAAAACTCCAACAGGTTGACACTACCATCATGCCTGTTCCAGACATATTTCCAAGAGAAATGATGATTTTCTTGAAAACCTACTTGCATAAAAGTTGCAAGATGGTGGAGGGATTCCCACATCCTCCTTCCTCCATCTGGCTTGAAAGTAGATTTGATAAAATATGCAACAAAGCACATGATTTATAAGGTAGAGTCAAATGGATGATTTGGGAATTGATCTCTTGTTGATAGGAAACTTCATATCCACTCTGTGTGACCTTTCTAAAACAAAATGTGGAGCTGAGGCATGAATCTGCCACAACAATTGTAAAGCAAACATACACACTCCCCTTCACATGCCCCCCCTTCCACACACACCTAGGCACACACAGAGATCAGCATAGCAGATCATGAACACCTTGGAAAAGACTGAAATGCTCAATGCCTCTCTTGATGGGCAAAAGAGCTGGTGCAGTAATTCAAATGCCTGGTACAGAACTTCTGTTTCATATTTAGCTCCTATTTAAAACACAGCTTTTCATTTCATTCTATTTACAGAATATTTTCATGTCATTTGCTTCTTTAAAATTACTTAGTTCTCACCTCTTGTATGTCTAGGAATATTTTCTTCCAAAAATAGAAAAAAATAGATGCTATCTTTTCAGCAGAAAACATTGGTTGATACAATTTTAAACCATCATGATATGGAAGAATTGTTCTGTCCCTCTCAAAGGTGGAAGAAGCATTTGGATCACAGATCATCTACAATGAAATACTTGACATGTTTAAGATGCTTTCAATCAATTTTGATCGTCAATTGCTTCTTCGTTGTAAACAGTAATTTTTCAGTGAAGGGAAAGTGTGTGTGCTATATCTACATGATGTGGTCAAACCCAGTTCCTACTAATGGCCAGGCTGAACTCCAGTAAATAATGTCCCGAATGATATTTTGCCGCCTTCTTTGGCACTTCATGAAATCTTACCATGATGAAGTGCTGAAACACAGAGATTTTCTCTTAGAGAGTGTCTCCTGTTGTAACCCGTCCCATGGATTTTATGCTGTAATTCTTATCTCTTTTAAAATTTGCTATCTTCTGTACAGTTTTCATGAACCTTTCTGTTACAGTAGTGAAAATCACAGATAAATGTCATTTTGTACAACTTTGAATTTACCCCAAGAGCTGAGAGAAAACTTGCTCCTCAGTTTCTCAGTTTCTTCTATAGTCCAACTTTGTTTCTCTACCATCAAGCTTCTCCTTTGTTGCTGCTCCAAGCCCCGTCCAAGCTGACCTTGAATACTTTCAGGGATGGGACACCCACAACTTCTCTGGGCAACCTGTTCCAGTGTTCCAGCACTCCCACAGTAAAAAAGGCCTTCCTTTCATCTAATATGTGTAGGAAATCATAAATCTAGGCATAGAAACTTGGAGTGCAGATTTGAAATTCTTTTGATTTGAAGCACATTTTCTATGAATACTGACTTACTGATGACTAAAAGATGTTGATGGGCATTTGAGCTGACAAGTTTTGAAAAAGTGCATGGAAATTAAAATTGAAACCACTAAAATTAAAAACTTCTTCCCATTGTCTTTTTCCTCGCCTATTCAAAATTGCATATGTCAGATATCAGTGCTTCATGCAAACCTCTCAGATGCTCTCAGAGAAAAAGCTTTTCTTTCAGACTAAGTTGCGGTTGACGTAGAACACTAGCAGGAGTGAAAGTTTTTCTGGGCATCGGGGCAGCATCTTCTCCTTGGATTTGTGTGCAGAAAGCATTTTATCCAAACTGGAAAATAGACCCAACTCTGTTCTATTCATCATTCTTACTGCACCAGGCCTGAAGATGCTGTGAAAAGTAGCCTGTGGACCTTGAAGATAGCGCATGTGAAACAGATGAGAGGTGATGGAGAAGTTGAGAGAAGAAAGAGCATATGGCCCAGTAGGGACGCCAGAAAGTATTTCTTCATGTGATCATGGCAGATTGCAGGAGCCACTTGGTACTATCAAACTAGCCCGACTTGGCACTGGTGCCACCTTGGGTCTGGGAACCATCCTGCGTATCGTGGATTTTCAGGAGCCAGCCGGCCACTCCCAGCCACAGGCCCTTAAACACAGACCTCGGCCCTCTTACCTGGCAAAAAAAACTCACCTGCCCCGCTTCTGCATGGCAGATTGCAGGAGCCACTTGGTAATATCAAACTAGCCCGACTTGGCACTGGTGCCACCTTGGGTCTGGGAACCATCCTGTGTATCATGGATTTTCAGGAGCCAGCAAGACACTCTTGGCCACAGGCCCCCAAACACAAACCTCGGCCCTTTTCCCTGGCAAAGAAAAGTCACCTGCCCTGCTTCTGGATGGCAGATTGCAGGAGCAACTTGGTACTATCAAACCAGCCCGACTTGGCAATGTTGCTACCTTGGGTCTGAGAAACATCCTGCGTATCATGGATTTTCAGGAGCCAGCCGGCCTCTCCCAGCCACAGGCCCCCAAACACAATCCACGGCCTTTTTCCCTGGCAAACAACACTCACCTGCCCCGCTTCTCGATGGCAGATTGCAGGAGTCCCCGGGTAATTTCAATCCAGCCCGACTTGGCAGCGTTTCCACCTTGCGTCTGGGAATCATCCTGCATATCAAAGAATTTCAGGAGCCAGCCGGCACTCTCAGTCACAGGCCCTTAATCACAGACCTCGGCCCTCTTACCTGGCCAAAAAAACTCACCTGCCCCGCTTCTGCATGGCAGATTGCAGGAGCCACTTGGTAATATCAAACCAGCCCGACTTGGCACTGGTGCCACCTTGGGTCTGGCAACCATCCTGCGTATCGTGGATTTTCAGGAGCCAGCCGGCCACTCCCAGCCACAGGCCCTTAAACACAGACCTCGGCCCTCTTACCTGGCCAAAAAAACTCACCTTCCCTGCTTCTGCATGGCAGATTGCAGGAGCCACTTGGTAATATCAAACCAGCCCGACTTGGCACTGGTGCCACCTTGGGTCTGGGAACCATCCTGCGTATCATGGATTTTCAGGAGCCAGCAAGACACTCTTGGCCACAGGCCCCCAAACACAAACCTCGGCTTTTTTCCCTGGCAAAGAAAAGTCACCTGCCCTGCTTCTGGATGGCAGATTGCAGGAGCAACTTGGTACTATCAAACCAGCCCGACTTGGCAATGTTGCTACCTTGGGTCTGAGAAACACCCTGCGTATCGTGGATTTTCAGGAGCCAGCCGGCCTCTCCCAGCCACAGGCCCCCAAACACAATCCACGGCCCTTTTCCCTGGCAAACAACACTCACCTTGTTGAAGTGAGGGGGAGAACGACCATCCTATAATGCATCGAACTCCGACTTTATTGATCGATCCGTCACTTTAAATAACAGTGTTAATTAACTTCATGCATATTCCAAAATACAGCTTTATGATAGGCTAACAGAGAAAACTCTAACCACTCCTTTTGTTTTACAATACCGTTGATTGTTTACATCAAGCAAAATCAGTGTTCTCACTGTGATACGAACGGTTCCCAAAACCTCCACAACTGTTCCCAGGGTGCCATCTTTTCCCAGAGAGGATGTTACCTTTGTTATGGGAAGACTGCCTGAGAACTTTATTGCTTATACAAGGATGCCTGAGAGAGACTAATTGTTTATAGAAGTCAGGCTGGAAACTGCTTTGAAACTGCTTCACAGCTACCTGTTACTTTTCTCTCAGCTGCATGGCTTCGTGGCCTTTTTCTTTAAGCCATACTTGAACTAAACTCCCGACATTTCCCCCGTCTTTTTCTTTAAAAGAAAGGAGGTTAGTTTGCCACATTTTCTCTATCATCCTACTAACCATCTTTTGGATACAGCTACAGAAACAAGGTAATATAAGTAAAAGCAATAAGAGTACTCCTAATATCCCTATAGCATATGTTATAAGGTTTCTTAGCCAGGGTCCCAATCCGAAACTTTTAAGCCACCCATCAATACCTAATCCTTCTTCTTCCTTAAGCTTATTAAGTCCTAGCCGTAGCTCTTTTATCTTAGCATGAATAGATACAGAATGATCAGATAAATTCATGCAACACATTCCTTCAAACTCTTCACACCCATGGCCTTGAGCTAATAATAAGAAATCTATAGCAGCTCTATTTTGTAGAACAGCGTGATTAACACTTTGTACATCTGAAGTTAACATATCTAATATCTGTGAAGTTTTATTTAGTTCACCCTTAGCCCAACACCCTATTTGTTTTGCTAGAGTCAATGCTTTGCTTGCAGCACCCCAGGGTAGGAAAGCTGAAACCATCACTTGTTTAAATTTACTCCAGAACCACGGATCTCCTATTTGACTACAGTCCAAATTGTGTAAGCTACGCTTTTGCCTGCTTACCTGATGACTTAATTGCATCAGCACAGATATGTTAGGGTGAAATAGTGATAACTTGCCTAAATAACAAGGTCCACCCTGAGGTTGAGCAGGTATACCATTCCAGGCTCTATCTCCGCAAATTAGAAATATTCCTGTAGGTAACTTCTTAGGTGTCATGATGCTAGAGCCTTTACAATGGCTGTAGAGTTGTTTAGACACTATGTTTGGCTTTAGAGCTGAATCCAGAGTTGCCCATGTTTGTTTATATGGATTCATCTTTTGAGGATTAGAATAATCAAAGCTAAACCATCCACTGTTGGAAGTGCTGGCCATGCTAGCATTTGCACTTCCAAAAAGCTCCAACTCCTCAGGTGGAGAATGCAAAGGAGTATTAAGTGATTGAATTAACAGACATTGTTGGTAGCCATCACTCTGACTGGCAGTATACCCTTTCTGTGCAGGCAATTTAATATTTACCATATTGTGCATACATAAGGCACGATTATTAATAAAACTGCAGAATTCTTGAGGAGACGACACTGGCAATGCTGAGACAAAGCGACGACTGATTAATCTGTCTAGCAAGTGTTATTCATACATTATCTCTAGGTTGATTAAACTGTATTACCCTTAATTCTTCAGCTACTACTACACCTAGCAATATAACAAAAGTAAACCTCATTTTTCTGTTTTTACTTTGACCTTTTTTTTTTTTTTTTTTTCTTATCAGTTTTTAACCTTTAACCCTTTTCAAAATACACTGTACCTCCCACCGATAATAAGCCAAGATTTTCTGCTCATGTGACTCATAAAGACCTAAAGCTGAGGCAGTGTTGAGACCTGTTGCATTTCGTAGAGCCCACTCCCAATTATGTTCCCAGTTATGTCTATGATTACAGGTATCACACCATAAACGAGAAAGTGACAACTGATCCACCCAAAAGGTCTCATCACAACCTCCACAACACAGTGCAACCCAAGCAGCACAATGTGGGCTGTGACATTCAAGGCAGTTCTCTTTTGCCTATCCTTTTATGTGGAAAGATGATAATGATTCAATAATGTCAATCAGTTCCCCGGTCGTCCGGCAACAGCGTATTATCCCAAAGGGTTAAAACCACCCTCAGCTGAGCCACAATGTCCGGCCTTATCAGGCATTGCACGGTAGGTGGTAATTGGACTAAGAAAAGAAAGCTGTTAGCTGTTTTCATTCATGTGAACCTGGAGAGGAGGTGAATGGTAAGTCTGAAAACGATCCTTTCTGTCCTTGAGATTTTCACATCCACATCTTCCCTGGATTTCTCAAAAATGTTCAAAATCAGTTTTATAGTCTGTAATCCTTTAGTCATTTGGCTGAAATGGCATCAGCTGGGCGATTCTCAGTCCTTTGTTGATTTGGAGTGGTGAGAAAGTAGTATGCACTTGAAGCACTTAAAATACTTAACTTAGCAGACTTATTTTCAAATTAATAGAACTTAACTGGCTTCAAAATTCTATGGGCTAACTGTGCTACACTCTTTGCAACATAAGAATAGGCAATTCTAATAACTAAATAGTATTTTCAGCTAGCAAGGTTTCTCTGATGTTTACAACAACACTTTGAACACAAGTCATAAAACAAACACCTATTGTAAAAGCATAAATCTATCTAACATCACTTAAACTTAATAGCACTTATACTTAAAATACTTAAACTTAAAATATTTAAACTTAATAGAACTTAACATTACTTAAACTTATCTTTACTTAAACTTAATAGAATTTTAAATCAACAGAACTTACATGTAAAATCTCTTAATTCTAACAAAACTATAACAAAATCTAACTGATTTTAGACCTATTTGTAAATAATGTAAGATCAAACTTAACAGAATCTAACTTATCTTAAACCTAATATGATTTAACCTTAACAGACCTCGAAACTTAACAGCAAATAAACTTAACAAACTTAACCTTAATAGTATTTAGCATTTAATTTAACTTAAACTACTTAATAACAGATAAAACTTACTATAGACATAAAATATAGCATTTACTATAACTTACTTACAGGCCTGATTCTAAAATATTAAGCTAAAATAACTTTGTTCACGTGTTTGCTATAGCATTTCTATATCAAAAAGCACACTCACAACATCTCACTCATACAATCAGTCTAACATATCTTAACATTTTTAAACTTTTCAAAATATAATTCTAGAGTCTGATGTTCCACTGACTGAGCCATCCGGGCTTCTGATGTTAAAGTCTCTGCCAATACAGGTGATTTCAAGACAGCATACCAATGCCGAGCCAAACCGGCCGAAATTTGACCCATGCATACAGTACGCTGATTCCTGTTTCACAGTCTCTGCCAGGAAAAACAAAAGTTCCTTTAACTTTCCTTGTTTACCATCACTTGTTTCTTAATTTCAACAGGGATCTTTTCCTTTTGTTGACAAAAGTTACATCCATTAGGCTGTTAGGTCTTAAACTGAAGCTTTTGCCGGCTGTGGGGGGAGGGAGAAACGCTCCCGCTGCAAAAAGCGCTCCAGTCCCGCGGCGCGTGTGACGGAGCGGGCGAAACCCCCCCCCCTGCGCTGGGCTCTTTGTTTACTCGCCGGCAGGCTGACTCCGCTGCAGGCACCGCGGCACCCGTGGCTGCTCCCCCCGCGGCGGCTTCGCTCTCCCCCCGCGGCGGCTTCCTGTGGTGTCGGGTTGGAGACAGAAGGAGGTGCCGATGCTGCAGCGATGACTTCTCTTGGTGCCTGGTCGTCCGAGCGGCATTTTTGGGCCCATATTATTTGATTTGCAAATGCAGCTGACGCTTGGTGAGGTGCAAGAGCAGCTAATACCTGACTCTGAGAGGACTTTGCCTGTTCTTGCAAGCCTATTCCTGACGTTGATTTCTGTTTGATCGTATCTACCACAAAAGTCTGCTGTCCCGTAGATATGAGGGCTATCTTCTCTAATGCCTCTTCTATAGTCCAATTAGTACCTAGGGTGTTAAGTACTCTCCTATTAGTAGAATTACAATTTCGGAGAGCACACTCCCTGAGCAATACTCCCCTAAGATATTTTGGCACCTCAGCTCTTTCAATTTCTGCAGCAACCTTGTCAATAAAAGAGCTAAATGATTCCTCTCTGCCTTGCTTGATTCCTATATATATAGGTCTCTCTTCTGGTTCCTTTACCCTTTCCATCGCGAGTCTGACTAACCTTATTGCCTCCCGGCACTTCTCTTGACCTATTAAGGCTTGTGCCTCAGGACGAAAGAAAGGTCCCAGACCCATAAGCTCACTAACAGTGACGCCATGGAGAGGGTCACCCTGCTGTCTTTGTACTGCCACGCATTCATTTACTAATGCCTGCCAATGAGCGTTAAACAGCAATTGTTGATGTTGGGTAAAGATTAATTTAACTATGCCACGACAATCATTAATAAGAAGAATACTGGTGTCAAAAATATAGTCGAGCATTTGCTTGGCTGGTTCACTTTTAAAGCCAAACTGGCTAACAATAGCTCGCAACTGAGATAACATCTTCCAATCTAAAGCACTAATTGTCGCTTGCATACCTCCGCCAGCCTGGGGGGTGAAAATAACCGGACAAGCCAGTTCGCTCGCTAAGCTTATCAACTCCTGGTCTCCCTTCTCCATTGCATCTTTGGCAAGAGCTGCCCACGCATCCCGTCTTTCCCGTGCAATCATCACCGCTCGATCGTTTTCCAACCCAGGGCTCTGATTACTTTTCGGGAACGGGACACACGTTTGTGGCCCTGGCTGCTGCGATGCAAGCAATACGGGAGACTCAGAAGTGCTATGCGTAGCCTGCGGCGAAGCGGGCAATAAAGCACCCTGCGGAGCACCCTGCGGAGCTTGGCTCGTCAGGGGGGGCTGGCTCGTTAAAGGAGGCGGTAGAAGCGGCGCGGAGGGTAGTAAAGCGCCCTGTGGAGCCTGGCTCGGCGCCTGGCTTGCCGAGGGAGGAGGCGAGGTCGGTAATGAAACCGTCCTCATTGCAGGGCCAGGAGGAGTCCCCGACTCTTTATCAAACTCCCTCTCTTGATCGTATTCTTTATTACGATCGTGAGCGGCAGTAGCCTGATAGGCAACCCTCTTTTCCGCCTGAAACTGCAACAGTTCGTTGTTAATAACCCGCCATAATTTACCCATTTTCCTAGCAGTTTTATCATCGTCTAACGTAGCCTGCCATAATATATCACCAAATTTACGCCACTCCGACAACTCGTGAACCGTGTGGGGATTCACAAAGACTCCCCTTTCCAGACCATAAGCCAAAAGACCTTGCAATTCTTTCTGTAAGTCTATACCCTTAATTTGCCTTTTTTGCAAAAATGTAATAAAAAGTTCATATGCGGCTTGTCTTTCCATACCTCTTTTTAAGTGCGCACTTTCACCTAGCAGCGTATTCCAAGACTTCTATGCCGCACGTATCAGCTGACCCATCAATTATGGTCGTCAGGGCACGGCGCGTATCGGCGGTTTTCTTTTTTCCTCCGCTTTAATTTCGCGCTTATTGCCGCTCCCGCTGCTTCGGAGCCTGAACCATTCCTCACTTATCCTTTGGTGTTCGCAATCCCCGTGATGGCCGCGATCGTCGTGGTGTCCGCTATCACGTCCGGGTGTCACCAATTTGTTGAAGTGAGGGGGAGAACGACCATCCTATAATGCATCGAACTCCGACTTTATTGATCGATCCGTCACTTTAAATAACAGTGTTAATTAACTTCATGCATATTCCAAAATACAGCTTTATGATAGGCTAACAGAGAAAACTCTAACCACTCCTTTTGTTTTACAATACCGTTGATTGTTTACATCAAGCAAAATCAGTGTTCTCACTGTGATACGAACGGTTCCCAAAACCTCCACAACTGTTCCCAGGGTGCCATCTTTTCCCAGAGAGGATGTTACCTTTGTTATGGGAAGACTGCCTGAGAACTTTATTGCTTATACAAGGATGCCTGAGAGAGACTAATTGTTTATAGAAGTCAGGCTGGAAACTGCTTTGAAACTGCTTCACAGCTACCTGTTACTTTTCTCTCAGCTGCATGGCTTCGTGGCCTTTTTCTTTAAGCCATACTTGAACTAAACTCCCGACATCACCTGCCCCGCTTCTCGATGGCAGATTGCAGGAGTCCCTGGGTAATTTCAATCCAGCCCGACTTGGCGGCGTTTCCACCTTGCGTCTGGGAATCATCCTGCATATCAAAGAATTTCAGGAGCCAGCCGGCACTCTCAGTCACAGGCCCCCAAACACAAACCATGGCCCTTTTCCCTTGCAAACAAAACTCACCTGCCCCGCTTCTGCATGGCAGATTGCAGCAGCCACTTAGTCCTACCAAACCAGCCCGAATTGGCACTGTGTTGAAAGCGAAGGGAAGCCAACCCACCTTGTCGTTTATCAGCATTGACTCCAATTTATTGATTAAATCAGCCACTTTATATAACCGTGTTAATTAACTTCATGCATATTGCAAAATCCAAGCTCACTCTAGGTTAACAGAGAAAACTCTAACCCCTCCTTTTGTTTTACCATACCCATGATTGTTTCTTGAAAACAGGACCAGCGTTCCCACTGTGATATGAAAGTCAAGTATTGGAGAGTGCTTTTGTTACTTCTTTAGAAGGTTAGAATATGCCGAAAAGATGCTAGCTGGGGACTTGCAATTAATGAATTATTTGCTGTAAGTAGGTCAAATGACATGAGCTTTCAAAAAGGAAAAGTAGTCTTATTCCACCTGCCAATTCTAAAGTAGATTAATAAGCCTTAAGCAGAAGATGGATGTGAAGAGGGATATGACATGAAAGGTTAAGCAACACTGCTGACAGCAAAAGGCTTACCTGCTGCAGATACAGGAGACAAAATACTATTTTGACACAAACATTGCTATTCAGACGACAGTAAAATTCTGAGTGACAGCAAAATTTACTCAGTCATCATGACAGTAAAATTTGCTCCCATCAAAATGTGCTCATCAATTCTTAGTGTAAGCTAAGCACCTTAAGCAAAGGGTAGTTCAAGCCTAACTGGTATTTGATGGCAAAAAAGGCAACTTGGCCTGCGTTTCTCACTTCTACTCCATTCAAAAGCTTACTCTGTCTCAGATTCCTTTGGTGGGATACCAACGCAAGCCGCCAAACTGCACGAAAATGATGATTTAAAGAAAGATAGATGAGAAAAATGGAATAATGGTTCATGTTCTTTTCCTTCCAACTGCTTTGTTTGCCCTTTTAATTTTTTGAAGTCCTTTCTGGTGTCACCATGGTTGCACTGCAGCAAGTGTTGGGCTGTAAGCTGTCCATATTGCCAGCTTCTGGACTGCCTTCAGAAAACTTCCCACTGGTTTTGTCTAGAAATCACAAGCAGTAGAGATGACAAAGACTGCAGAAACCTCCTCATCTCCTTCTAGAGCAAGACCATGTCTTTCAGCCACTCTTAACTAGACAACTTTCATCAGTCATGAGGGAGTCTCATGTTCAAGAGCTAAGCAGTGGTGACAGCTGTAAATGACAAAAAGCAGACTGAAATTCTCTTGGGACTCCAGCAGAGAGCAATGAAGGAGGTTGAATTCACCTTCTTGGGAAGTTCTAAAATGCACGTTCACTTGAGCACAGGAGCTAAGCCATCGTAACCTTTGTTGAGTACGTCTGCGTAGACAGACATATTTAGACCATGTTATTTAAGCCACGTTATCATCTCTAGCTGCTAAGCTGCACTTCTTGCAAAGTATCTGCAACGTATTTTACAGGGTGGGCTTCGATGTGTAATCCCTGAGTAATATTGCAAAGAGAAGTACTTGGGGTGTGGGGTGGGGGGGGAGCCGCAACTCTTAGGTTTTTCAAATCATGGTTCCATTTGAAAGTCAAAAAAGATGTCAAACCTTTCTTTCCTAGACCTATTACCAGCACAAACTGTACCAGAATTTATGACCTGTAACTGTACCGTGGACGCTCTTTCTCTGGACTATTCCTTAAGAAACAAAGTCCTCACTAGAAATAAAACAAAATTAGCCAAGTATTGGCCTGGATTAGTTCCAAGGCTCTGTACTAAAGGCCAAACACGTGTAATAATAGTAACGAGTGGACTAAAAGTTAAATCAATAGAGCATGACTCAGTTCAAAGACATCTTGTGTCCTAATGTTCTCACAGAAGACTGTAAAAACCTGTCTATTTTTGTGGGTTTCTTTTATCCATTTAGCTGTACCTTCTACTTCTCTCCACTGTCTGAGAACATTGATGATAAGGTTGGATGACCTCATGTCAACTTGTAGAAGTAAAGAAAGAGAAGCCAGTAAAGAAAGGCAAATTTGTTAATTGCAGGTGGAAAGAGGGAGGCCAACAAAAGAAAACAAAAGAACAGTACTAATGAAATGCTCCCCTGTCTTCTGTGAAAAGTAAAGGCACAGACAAGAAAGAACAAGTGCAAAATTCTCACTAGAGAAACGCACTTGATCTGACTCAAGTGTTTTGCGGTACATTTCTTGCTGTTTTCTCATGCCAAACATATTAACCATTGAAGGTGTCCCTTTCCTCTCTGGAATACAGCTAGGAAGATGGCTGTGTCATTGCTGACAAGCTGCTATTCTCAGAGGTGTCCAGCTGAAAGTCCTAGATCAATTGATTTGCTCTGTCACTTTGATATGGCATGACTTACAGTTTCAGCACCTGAACTTGCCAGCCCTACAATTCTTTGCCCCTTGAATGCTTAGATAGGCTCCTTGGCAACTGGCATTTGTAAGGACTTGAAACTATGCAGAATTTGCACCGTGAGATGATGCCAAATGAGTCACACCGGTAGATTAACTGGGGCATGCAAGGCAGAGAGAGGGAAATGAGAGCACAAGAAGAGAGTACAGAAGAAGAGAGTACAATCTCCTTTTTTCTGAAACACTGAAGAGATCAAAGTGAACACAAATCCTCCTAGGGGTAGTTCTTGCAAAAGACTAAGAGTTCTTTTTGTGTTCACAGGCCTGGAATATTTAGCTTTGGATGACGGCAAAATGCAGATGACAAAACGAGGCCTTGAAGTCACATCCAGTATGAAGCAGTAGGAAAGAGGAAAGCAGCTGAGAGCGTCAACCCTGCTAAGTAGTCTCAGTATTCTTCTTGACATGAGCAGAAATTTGAAATGAGTCTCTGAAAATGACAAAGGAGGCAGAAGAAAAGGGAGCGATGACTCCTCTGGCATAGTGCTTCCTAACAGGGATCTTCAAAATGTCAAGGTTGTATCATCCTTTCAACTGAAGGAAGGTATGAAAACAACAGGAAGGAAATGGCATCCAATACTCTGGGCAGTGTACTTCTAGACAGAAAGGCCACTGATGGAAAACCAACTAAACTGGCACCAATGCAGCAGCATTGTACTAAAGCCAGAAACGTCCAGCGCTTTGTTCTCTGCCATTCCATTCAGATGCACACAGCAGCTCTGCAACATTCCTACTGATCATCTCCTTGGCAAAGTGGGAGTGAGGGTCCGTGGTGATGCAGAGTCCCCAGGCAGATGCAAAGGAGAGCTGCTTTCTTGCAAAAACCAGGCTTTTGCAACACTCAGGCCTTTCTCATTTCCATAGCTTTAAGCCATAACAAACACAATTCAACCAACCACCATGCACCACGCTGTGAACGCACGACGCTTCTAGAACTTGTTGATCTACCTCGAAGTCAGCTGCCTCACCTTGCCACAGTCCTTTTCTACTTAGCCAAAGTAATGGGCCTCAGCCCAAGGCCTTCCTTTTGTAAGCTTCTAGCTCTATGCAGCAGCAAACCACTACTTTCTTCTGTGCCAAGACTTTAGGTAGACGATTTGCATCTGCCCTCCTTCCAGTGAAACCTAATGGCGAGAGAAAAGCCTCTCAGAGATGTTCAGTCATTCCATTTTCTAGACAGGCCAAATCCAAAGAAAAGCAAGCTATGGCATTGTGTACTTGCTCTTACAAAACACCTGCTGCCCTCTGACAATCAACTAGCAGAAAACCAGCCAAACTGAGACTTGAGGAAAACAACCCTTGGAAGGGATCAATCAAGACAACACTTTTCCAGGCTACCGAGATACTGGAAATGTCAGCAAAGGCTTGAGAGCAAAGGCTGAACTAATGGGAAAAGGGTAAAAGAATCCCAAGAAAAACATGACCAAAGGTTAAAACAATTCCAAGAAGAACATAGGCAACTAACCTGTTGAAGCCTTCAGAAAAACAGTGGCCGCTGATTTACATAGGCCATTCAAGTTAATTGACCCGTGCACCTTCCACTCCTTTTTCGGCACCATATGGAGTGAATTGAGACCATGGAATCACAATTCCTTGGATTCTGTTCTTAACTTCAGGAGAGAAGTACAGCAGCTGAAGTACCTGTTACTGATGTGATACCCAGGAACACCGAGTTGACACATTTCTTTCTTGGCCAATCACAACAAGCAAGGCTAAGAGGATAAGGCTGGCTTATTTCCATGACACTTTTCTTGTTTTACAGCCTGCTCTGATTCCGGTGAAACTTTTTCATTAGCTTCTCTCTAAAAGGAGAAAGTCCAATTCAACGTCCCGCCCGACTGCTGCAAGTATACCATTTGGTTTGTGGAGCCGAAAAAATTGAATTGGAAGGTACGAAGGCCCCGGAGCTAAGAGGCGCTCGGGGCGTCTTTCGGCAGAAGCCGCGCTAAGAGAGCACTGTGAGCGGTACAATCGTCTTTGCGCGAAGAAGCCGCTTCTTCGGCTCCGGGAACCGGAGAGAGCGGCAGCATCGCAAAGGTGAAGAAGGAAGCTGTACAACACTGGGATTGTGTGCGCAGCTTGCCAACTGATAGAAAACAGTACCTTACACTTTCCTGACGTTTCCAATCACATGAACATGTAGTGGAAAAGCTTTTTGCTAAGATGTAGACGACAAGAGAGGCTAAAGAGTGGATGAGAGCTAATGACACCCATCTCTAAAAAAGGCAATTAGGAGGACTCGGAATAGTACAAACCAGCCAGCCTCCTTTTTATCCCCAGGAAGTTGATGAAGCAGCTCTTCCTGGAAAACCTTGCCAGGCACATGCAAGACGACAAAATAATGTAGTTAGCATGATTTTTCAGGGGAATTTCATGCTGAACATCACGTTAAACTCCTCTGATGAATCAACTTGACTGGTAGATGAAGGGAATATTATCTGCCTGGGCTTCAGGGAGGTTTTTGACATATCTCTACATGGCAGCACGCATCCATATGGAAGCAATAGTGCAAAGGGGAGGGAACCAGTGTCTTTTCAGTGATGCTGAGTGAAAAAACAAGAGGCAGTGGGCACTCTCTGAAATACAGGAGATTGCCATTGACCATCAGCAAATGATTCTTTACTGTGAGGGTGACTGAACCACGGCACAGACTGCCCAGAAAGATTGTGGAGCCTGGATCTTTGAAGACATTCAAAGTACACCCAGATAGACTCCTGGGCAAGAGGCTCTAGGTATCCTGGTTTAGGCAGGGGGATTGGGCCTGGTTAGCCCCACCAACCCCTTCCACTCTCATTCATTCTGTGCTAGTGAATTCTCTTCAAGATGCATTTCAAGCACTTGCATGACAAAGTTCTGTGAAGACAGAGATCCAAATGGACACGGCATCTAAGTTCCTTAAGCAGTGTTCAAGAAGAATGTAAAACTCTGGGACGAGTGTCTCTTCCCTAACTGAATCCCTTTCATGGGAAAATTCCCAGCTCTAGAAAGATCTTCTGATACGCATGCTTAAGACTGACACTGGCTGAGCAAATTTCTCCCTATGTGTATCCAAGACCAGTTAGGATCTTCACCCAAACTGCTGTCAACATAGTCACAGAATGTCTCTTGTTAAGAAGTGACAACTTCCATCAGCATGGCAACTATTGGTCCACCAAATGGATGAATGGATGGGAATTATCTACTTGGGTTAAAAACAAAAAGAAAGAGTTGGTCTTTATTTATCAATTTCATTGCAATATTATAAGGGAAGAAAAAGACCTAAGTCCTTGACTTTCTTAACTCGAGGAAAGATTTTAAGAATTCCTTGTAAAAATGTATGATCACAATCAGACTATTGAAACCATTTGAGTTGGGAAAAGAGTTCACAAATTGTCTAGAGAGTGGCAAAGAAGCCAAGAAAAATAGGAAAGAAACAAAAAGAGAGCAGAAGCGTCAGCTTCATTGTACAAGCTCGTTCTAGAAGTGGTCTGCTGGGAAAAGGAAGCCCCAGTTGAATTTCCAATGTATTCCTGCGCTTGATTCAGTAACCGGTCAATGTAAAAACCAATCCTTTTGTACAACTTCTTCCAGCAACAAAAACTCCAACAGGTTGACACTACCATCATGCCTGTTCCAGACATATTTCCAAGAGAAATGATGATTTTCTTGAAAACCTACTTGCATAAAAGTTGCAAGATGGTGGAGGGATTCCCACATCCTCCTTCCTCCATCTGGCTTGAAAGTAGATTTGATAAAATATGCAACAAAGCACATGATTTATAAGGTAGAGTCAAATGGATGATTTGGGAATTGATCTCTTGTTGATAGGAAACTTCATATCCACTCTGTGTGACCTTTCTAAAACAAAATGTGGAGCTGAGGCATGAATCTGCCACAACAATTGTAAAGCAAACATACACACTCCCCTTCACATGCCCCCCCTTCCACACACACCTAGGCACACACAGAGATCAGCATAGCAGATCATGAACACCTTGGAAAAGACTGAAATGCTCAATGCCTCTCTTGATGGGCAAAAGAGCTGGTGCAGTAATTCAAATGCCTGGTACAGAACTTCTGTTTCATATTTAGCTCCTATTTAAAACACAGCTTTTCATTTCATTCTATTTACAGAATATTTTCATGTCATTTGCTTCTTTAAAATTACTTAGTTCTCACCTCTTGTATGTCTAGGAATATTTTCTTCCAAAAATAGAAAAAAATAGATGCTATCTTTTCAGCAGAAAACATTGGTTGATACAATTTTAAACCATCATGATATGGAAGAATTGTTCTGTCCCTCTCAAAGGTGGAAGAAGCATTTGGATCACAGATCATCTACAATGAAATACTTGACATGTTTAAGATGCTTTCAATCAATTTTGATCATCAATTGCTTCTTCGTTGTAAACAGTAATTTTTCAGTGAAGGGAAAGTGTGTGTGCTATATCTACATGATGTGGTCAAACCCAGTTCCTACTAATGGCCAGGCTGAACTCCAGTAAATAATGTCCCGAATGATATTTTGCCGCCTTCTTTGGCACTTCATGAAATCTTACCATGATGAAGTGCTGAAACACAGAGATTTTCTCTTAGAGAGTGTCTCCTGTTGTAACCCGTCCCATGGATTTTATGCTGTAATTCTTATCTCTTTTAAAATTTGCTATCTTCTGTACAGTTTTCATGAACCTTTCTGTTACAGTAGTGAAAATCACAGATAAATGTCATTTTGTACAACTTTGAATTTACCCCAAGAGCTGAGAGAAAACTTGCTCCTCAGTTTCTCAGTTTCTTCTATAGTCCAACTTTGTTTCTCTACCATCAAGCTTCTCCTTTGTTGCTGCTCCAAGCCCCGTCCAAGCTGACCTTGAATACTTTCAGGGATGGGACACCCACAACTTCTCTGGGCAACCTGTTCCAGTGTTCCAGCACTCCCACAGTAAAAAAGGCCTTCCTTTCATCTAATATGTGTAGGAAATCATAAATCTAGGCATAGAAACTTGGAGTGCAGATTTGAAATTCTTTTGATTTGAAGCACATTTTATATGAATACTGACTTACTGATGACTAAAAGATGTTGATGGGCATTTGAGCTGACAAGTTTTGAAAAAGTGCATGGAAATTAAAATTGAAACCACTAAAATTAAAAACTTCTTCCCATTGTCTTTTTCCTCGCCTATTCAAAATTGCATATGTCAGATATCAGTGCTTCATGCAAACCTCTCAGATGCTCTCAGAGAAAAAGCTTTTCTTTCAGACTAAGTTGCGGTTGACGTAGAACACTAGCAGGAGTGAAAGTTTTTCTGGGCATCGGGGCAGCATCTTCTCCTTGGATTTGTGTGCAGAAAGCATTTTATCCAAACTGGAAAATAGACCCAACTCTGTTCTATTCATCATTCTTACTGCACCAGGCCTGAAGATGCTGTGAAAAGTAGCCTGTGGACCTTGAAGATAGCGCATGTGAAACAGATGAGAGGTGATGGAGAAGTTGAGAGAAGAAAGAGCATATGGCCCAGTACGGACGCCAGAAAGTATTTCTTCATGTGATCATGGCAGATTGCAGGAGCCACTTGGTACTATCAAACTAGCCCGACTTGGCACTGGTGCCACCTTGGGTCTGGGAACCATCCTGCGTATCGTGGATTTTCAGGAGCCAGCCGGCCACTCCCAGCCACAGGCCCTTAAACACAGACCTCGGCCCTCTTACCTGGCAAAAAAAACTCACCTGCCCCGCTTCTGCATGGCAGATTGCAGGAGCCACTTGGTAATATCAAACTAGCCCGACTTGGCACTGGTGCCACCTTGGGTCTGGGAACCATCCTGTGTATCATGGATTTTCAGGAGCCAGCAAGACACTCTTGGCCACAGGCCCCCAAACACAAACCTCGGCCCTTTTCCCTGGCAAAGAAAAGTCACCTGCCCTGCTTCTGGATGGCAGATTGCAGGAGCAACTTGGTACTATCAAACCAGCCCGACTTGGCAATGTTGCTACCTTGGGTCTGAGAAACATCCTGCGTATCATGGATTTTCAGGAGCCAGCCGGCCTCTCCCAGCCACAGGCCCCCAAACACAATCCACGGCCTTTTTCCCTGGCAAACAACACTCACCTGCCCCGCTTCTCGATGGCAGATTGCAGGAGTCCCTGGGTAATTTCAATCCAGCCCGACTTGGCAGCGTTTCCACCTTGCGTCTGGGAATCATCCTGCATATCAAAGAATTTCAGGAGCCAGCCGGCACTCTCAGTCACAGGCCCTTAATCACAGACCTCGGCCCTCTTACCTGGCCAAAAAAACTCACCTGCCCCGCTTCTGCATGGCAGATTGCAGCAGCCACTTAGTCCTACCAAACCAGCCCGAATTGGCACTGTGTTGAAAGCGAAGGGAAGCCAACCCACCTTGTCGTTTATCAGCATTGACTCCAATTTATTGATTAAATCAGCCACTTTATATAACCGTGTTAATTAACTTCATGCATATTGCAAAATCCAAGCTCACTCTAGGTTAACAGAGAAAACTCTAACCCCTCCTTTTGTTTTACCATACCCATGATTGTTTCTTGAAAACAGGACCAGCGTTCCCACTGTGATATGAAAGTCAAGTATTGGAGAGTGCTTTTGTTACTTCTTTAGAAGGTTAGAATACGCCGAAAAGATGCTAGCTGGGGACTTGCAATTAATGAATTATTTGCTGTAAGTAGGTCAAATGACATGAGCTTTCAAAAAGGAAAAGTAGTCTTATTCCACCTGCCAATTCTAAAGTAGATTAATAAGCCTTAAGCAGAAGATGGATGTGAAGAGGGATATGACATGAAAGGTTAAGCAACACTGCTGACAGCAAAAGGCTTACCTGCTGCAGATACAGGAGACAAAATACTATTTTGACACAAACATTGCTATTCAGACGACAGTAAAATTCTGAGTGACAGCAAAATTTACTCAGTCATCATGACAGTAAAATTTGCTCCCATCAAAATGTGCTCATCAATTCTTAGTGTAAGCTAAGCACCTTAAGCAAAGGGTAGTTCAAGCCTAACTGGTATTTGATGGCAAAAAAGGCAACTTGGCCTGCGTTTCTCACTTCTACTCCATTCAAAAGCTTACTCTGTCTCAGATTCCTTTGGTGGGATACCAACGCAAGCCGCCAAACTGCACGAAAATGATGATTTAAAGAAAGATAGATGAGAAAAATGGAATAATGGTTCATGTTCTTTTCCTTCCAACTGCTTTGTTTGCCCTTTTAATTTTTTGAAGTCTTTTCTGGTGTCACCATGGTTGCACTGCAGCAAGTGTTGGGCTGTAAGCTGTCCATATTGCCAGCTTCTGGACTGCCTTCAGAAAACTTCCCACTGGTTTTGTCTAGAAATCACAAGCAGTAGAGATGACAAAGACTGCAGAAACCTCCTCATCTCCTTCTAGAGCAAGACCATGTCTTTCAGCCACTCTTAACTAGACAACTTTCATCAGTCATGAGGGAGTCTCATGTTCAAGAGCTAAGCAGTGGTGACAGCTGTAAATGACAAAAAGCAGACTGAAATTCTCTTGGGACTCCAGCAGAGAGCAATGAAGGAGGTTGAATTCACCTTCTTGGGAAGTTCTAAAATGCACGTTCACTTGAGCACAGGAGCTAAGCCATCGTAACCTTTGTTGAGTACGTCTGCGTAGACAGACATATTTAGACCATGTTATTTAAGCCACGTTATCATCTCTAGCTGCTAAGCTGCACTTCTTGCAAAGTATCTGCAACGTATTTTACAGGGTGGGCTTCTATGTGTAATCCCTGAGTAATATTGCAAAGAGAAGTACTTGGGGTGTGGGGTGGGGGGGGAGCCGCAACTCTTAGGTTTTTCAAATCATGGTTCCATTTGAAAGTCAAAAAAGATGTCAAACCTTTCTTTCCTAGACCTATTACCAGCACAAACTGTACCAGAATTTATGACCTGTAACTGTACCGTGGACGCTCTTTCTCTGGACTATTCCTTAAGAAACAAAGTCCTCACTAGAAATAAAACAAAATTAGCCAAGTATTGGCCTGGATTAGTTCCAAGGCTCTGTACTAAAGGCCAAACACGTGTAATAATAGTAACGAGTGGACTAAAAGTTAAATCAATAGAGCATGACTCAGTTCAAAGACATCTTGTGTCCTAATGTTCTCACAGAAGACTGTAAAAACCTGTCTATTTTTGTGGGTTTCTTTTATCCATTTAGCTGTACCTTCTACTTCTCTCCACTGTCTGAGAACATTGATGATAAGGTTGGATGACCTCATGTCAACTTGTAGAAGTAAAGAAAGAGAAGCCAGTAAAGAAAGGCAAATTTGTTAATTGCAGGTGGAAAGAGGGAGGCCAACAAAAGAAAACAAAAGAACAGTACTAATGAAATGCTCCCCTGTCTTCTGTGAAAAGTAAAGGCACAGACAAGAAAGAACAAGTGCAAAATTCTCACTAGAGAAACGCACTTGATCTGACTCAAGTGTTTTGCGGTACATTTCTTGCTGTTTTCTCATGCCAAACATATTAACCATTGAAGGTGTCCCTTTCCTCTCTCTGGAATACAGCTAGGAAGATGGCTGTGTCATTGCTGACAAGCTGCTATTCTCAGAGGTGTCCAGCTGAAAGTCCTAGATCAATTGATTTGCTCTGTCACTTTGATATGGCATGACTTACAGTTTCAGCACCTGAACTTGCCAGCCCTACAATTCTTTGCCCCTTGAATGCTTAGATAGGCTCCTTGGCAACTGGCATTTGTAAGGACTTGAAACTATGCAGAATTTGCACCGTGAGATGATGCCAAATGAGTCACACCGGTAGATTAACTGGGGCATGCAAGGCAGAGAGAGGGAAATGAGAGCACAAGAAGAGAGTACAGAAGAAGAGAGTACAATCTCCTTTTTTCTGAAACACTGAAGAGATCAAAGTGAACACAAATCCTCCTAGGGGTAGTTCTTGCAAAAGACTAAGAGTTCTTTTTGTGTTCACAGGCCTGGAATATTTAGCTTTGGATGACGGCAAAATGCAGATGACAAAACGAGGCCTTGAAGTCACATCCAGTATGAAGCAGTAGGAAAGAGGAAAGCAGCTGAGAGCGTCAACCCTGCTAAGTAGTCTCAGTATTCTTCTTGACATGAGCAGAAATTTGAAATGAGTCTCTGAAAATGACAAAGGAGGCAGAAGAAAAGGGAGCGATGACTCCTCTGGCATAGTGCTTCCTAACAGGGATCTTCAAAATGTCAAGGTTGTATCATCCTTTCAACTGAAGGAAGGTATGAAAACAACAGGAAGGAAATGGCATCCAATACTCTGGGCAGTGTACTTCTAGACAGAAAGGCCACTGATGGAAAACCAACTAAACTGGCACCAATGCAGCAGCATTGTACTAAAGCCAGAAACGTCCAGCGCTTTGTTCTCTGCCATTCCATTCAGATGCACACAGCAGCTCTGCAACATTCCTACTGATCATCTCCTTGGCAAAGTGGGAGTGAGGGTCCGTGGTGATGCAGAGTCCCCAGGCAGATGCAAAGGAGAGCTGCTTTCTTGCAAAAACCAGGCTTTTGCAACACTCAGGCCTTTCTCATTTCCATAGCTTTAAGCCATAACAAACACAATTCAACCAACCACCATGCACCACGCTGTGAACGCACGACGCTTCTAGAACTTGTTGATCTACCTCGAAGTCAGCTGCCTCACCTTGCCACAGTCCTTTTCTACTTAGCCAAAGTAATGGGCCTCAGCCCAAGGCCTTCCTTTTGTAAGCTTCTAGCTCTATGCAGCAGCAAACCACTACTTTCTTCTGTGCCAAGACTTTAGGTAGACGATTTGCATCTGCCCTCCTTCCAGTGAAACCTAATGGCAAGAGAAAAGCCTCTCAGAGATGTTCAGTCATTCCATTTTCTAGACAGGCCAAATCCAAAGAAAAGCAAGCTATGGCATTGTGTACTTGCTCTTACAAAACACCTGCTGCCCTCTGACAATCAGCTAGCAGAAAACCAGCCAAACTGAGACTTGAGGAAAACAACCCTTGGAAGGGATCAATCAAGACAACACTTTTCCAGGCTATCGAGATACTGGAAATGTCAGCAAAGGCTTGAGAGCAAAGGCTGAACTAATGGGAAAAGGGTAAAAGAATCCCAAGAAAAACATGACCAAAGGTTAAAACAATTCCAAGAAGAACATAGGCAACTAACCTGTTGAAGCCTTCAGAAAAACAGTGGCCGCTGATTTACATAGGCCATTCAAGTTAATTGACCCGTGCACCTTCCACTCCTTTTTCGGCACCATATGGAGTGAATTGAGACCATGGAATCACAATTCCTTGGATTCTGTTCTTAACTTCAGGAGAGAAGTACAGCAGCTGAAGTACCTGTTACTGATGTGATACCCAGGAACACCGAGTTGACACATTTCTTTCTTGGCCAATCACAACAAGCAAGGCTAAGAGGATAAGGCTGGCTTATTTCCATGACACTTTTCTTGTTTTACAGCCTGCTCTGATTCCGGTGAAACTTTTTCATTAGCTTCTCTCTAAAAGGAGAAAGTCCAATTCAACGTCCCGCCCGACTGCTGCAAGTATACCATTTGGTTTGTGGAGCCGAAAAAATTGAATTGGAAGGTACGAAGGCCCCGGAGCTAAGAGGCGCTCGGGGCGTCTTTCGGCAGAAGCCGCGCTAAGAGAGCACTGTGAGCGGTACAATCGTCTTTGTGCGAAGAAGCCGCTTCTTCGGCTCCGGGAACCGGAGAGAGCGGCAGCATCGGAAAGGTGAAGAAGGAAGCTGTACAACACTGGGATTGTGTGCGCAACTTGCCAACTGATAGAAAACAGTACCTTACACTTTCCTGACGTTTCCAATCACATGAACATGTAGTGGAAAAGCTTTTTGCTAAGATGTAGACGACAAGAGAGGCTAAAGAGTGGATGAGAGCTAATGACACCCATCTCTAAAAAAGGCAATTAGGAGGACTCGGAATAGTACAAACCAGCCAGCCTCCTTTTTATCCCCAGGAAGTTGATGAAGCAGCTCTTCCTGGAAAACCTTGCCAGGCACATGCAAGACGACAAAATAATGTAGTTAGCATGATTTTTCAGGGGAATTTCATGCTGAACATCACTTTAAACTCCTCTGATGAATCAACTTGACTGGTAGATGAAGGGAATATTATCTGCCTGGGCTTCAGGGAGGTTTTTGACATATCTCTACATGGCAGCACGCATCCATATGGAAGCAATAGTGCAAAGGGGAGGGAACCAGTGTCTTTTCAGTGATGCTGAGTGAAAAAACAAGAGGCAGTGGGCACTCTCTGAAATACAGGAGATTGCCATTGACCATCAGCAAATGATTCTTTACTGTGAGGGTGACTGAACCACGGCACAGACTGCCCAGAAAGATTGTGGAGCCTGGATCTTTGAAGACATTCAAAGTACACCCAGATAGACTCCTGGGCAAGAGGCTCTAGGTATCCTGGTTTAGGCAGGGGGATTGGGCCTGGTTAGCCCCACCAACCCCTTCCACTCTCATTCATTCTGTGCTAGTGAATTCTCTTCAAGATGCATTTCAAGCACTTGCATGACAAAGTTCTGTGAAGACAGAGATCCAAATGGACACGGCATCTAAGTTCCTTAAGCAGTGTTCAAGAAGAATGTAAAACTCTGGGACGAGTGTCTCTTCCCTAACTGAATCCCTTTCATGGGAAAATTCCCAGCTCTAGAAAGATCTTCTGATACGCATGCTTAAGACTGACACTGGCTGAGCAAATTTCTCCCTATGTGTATCCAAGACCAGTTAGGATCTTCACCCAAACTGCTGTCAACATAGTCACAGAATGTCTCTTGTTAAGAAGTGACAACTTCCATCAGCATGGCAACTATTGGTCCACCAAATGGATGAATGGATGGGAATTATCTACTTGGGTTAAAAACAAAAAGAAAGAGTTGGTCTTTATTTATCAATTTCATTGCAATATTATAAGGGAAGAAAAAGACCTAAGTCCTTGACTTTCTTAACTCGAGGAAAGATTTTAAGAATTCCTTGTAAAAATGTATGATCACAATCAGACTATTGAAACCATTTGAGTTGGGAAAAGAGTTCACAAATTGTCTAGAGAGTGGCAAAGAAGCCAAGAAAAATAGGAAAGAAACAAAAAGAGAGCAGAAGCGTCAGCTTCATTGTACAAGCTCGTTCTAGAAGTGGTCTGCTGGGAAAAGGAAGCCCCAGTTGAATTTCCAATGTATTCCTGCGCTTGATTCAGTAACCGGTCAATGTAAAAACCAATCCTTTTGTACAACTTCTTCCAGCAACAAAAACTCCAACAGGTTGACACTACCATCATGCCTGTTCCAGACATATTTCCAAGAGAAATGATGATTTTCTTGAAAACCTACTTGCATAAAAGTTGCAAGATGGTGGAGGGATTCCCACATCCTCCTTCCTCCATCTGGCTTGAAAGTAGATTTGATAAAATATGCAACAAAGCACATGATTTATAAGGTAGAGTCAAATGGATGATTTGGGAATTGATCTCTTGTTGATAGGAAACTTCATATCCACTCTGTGTGACCTTTCTAAAACAAAATGTGGAGCTGAGGCATGAATCTGCCACAACAATTGTAAAGCAAACATACACACTCCCCTTCACATGCCCCCCCTTCCACACACACCTAGGCACACACAGAGATCAGCATAGCAGATCATGAACACCTTGGAAAAGACTGAAATGCTCAATGCCTCTCTTGATGGGCAAAAGAGCTGGTGCAGTAATTCAAATGCCTGGTACAGAAATTCTGTTTCATATTTAGCTCCTATTTAAAACACAGCTTTTCATTTCATTCTATTTACAGAATATTTTCATGTCATTTGCTTCTTTAAAATTACTTAGTTCTCACCTCTTGTATGTCTAGGAATATTTTCTTCCAAAAATAGAAAAAAATAGATGATATCTTTTCAGCAGAAAACATTGGTTGATACAATTTTAAACCATCATGATATGGAAGAATTGTTCTGTCCCTCTCAAAGGTGGAAGAAGCATTTGGATCACAGATCATCTACAATGAAATACTTGACATGTTTAAGATGCTTTCAATCAATTTTGATCGTCAATTGCTTCTTCGTTGTAAACAGTAATTTTTCAGTGAAGGGAAAGTGTGTGTGCTATATCTACATGATGTGGTCAAACCCAGTTCCTACTAATGGCCAGGCTGAACTCCAGTAAATAATGTCCCGAATGATATTTTGCCGCCTTCTTTGGCACTTCATGAAATCTTACCATGATGAAGTGCTGAAACACAGAGATTTTCTCTTAGAGAGTGTCTCCTGTTGTAACCCGTCCCATGGATTTTATGCTGTAATTCTTATCTCTTTTAAAATTTGCTATCTTCTGTACAGTTTTCATGAACCTTTCTGTTACAGTAGTGAAAATCACAGATAAATGTCATTTTGTACAACTTTGAATTTACCCCAAGAGCTGAGAGAAAACTTGCTCCTCAGTTTCTCAGTTTCTTCTATAGTCCAACTTTGTTTCTCTACCATCAAGCTTCTCCTTTGTTGCTGCTCCAAGCCCCGTCCAAGCTGACCTTGAATACTTTCAGGGATGGGACACCCACAACTTCTCTGGGCAACCTGTTCCAGTGTTCCAGCACTCCCACAGTAAAAAAGGCCTTCCTTTCATCTAATATGTGTAGGAAATCGTAAATCTAGGCATAGAAACTTGGAGTGCAGATTTGAAATTCTCTTGATTTGAAGCACATTTTATATGAATACTGACTTACTGATGACTAAAAGATGTTGATGGGCATTTGAGCTGACAAGTTTTGAAAAAGTGCATGGAAATTAAAATTGAAACCACTAAAATTAAAAACTTCTTCCCATTGTCTTTTTCCTCTCCTATTCAAAATTGCATATGTCAGATATCAGTGCTTCATGCAAACCTCTCAGATGCTCTCAGAGAAAAAGCTTTTCTTTCAGACTAAGTTGCGGTTGACGTAGAACACTAGCAGGAGTGAAAGTTTTTCTGGGCATCGGGGCAGCACCTTCTCCTTGGATTTGTGTGCAGAAAGCATTTTATCCAAACTGGAAAATAGACCCAACTCTGTTCTATTCATCATTCTTACTGCACCAGGCCTGAAGATGCTGTGAAAAGTAGCCTGTGGACCTTGAAGATAGCGCATGTGAAACAGATGAGAGGTGATGGAGAAGTTGAGAGAAGAAAGAGCATATGGCCCAGTACGGACGCCAGAAAGTATTTCTTCATGTGATCATGGCAGATTGCAGGAGCCACTTGGTACTATCAAACTAGCCCGACTTGGCACTGGTGCCACCTTGGGTCTGGGAATCATCCTGCATATCAAAGAATTTCAGGAGCCAGCCGGCACTCTCAGTCACAGGCTCTTAATCACAGACCTCGGCCCTCTTACCTGGCCAAAAAAACTCACCTGCCCCGCTTCTGCATGGCAGATTGCAGGAGCCACTTGGTAATATCAAACCAGCCCGACTTGGCACTGGTGCCACCTTGGGTCTGGGAACCATCCTGCGTATCGTGGATTTTCAGGAGCCAGCCGGCCACTCCCAGCCACAGGCCCTTAAACACAGACCTCGGCCCTCTTACCTGGCCAAAAAAACTCACCTTCCCTGCTTCTGCATGGCAGATTGCAGGAGCCACTTGGTAATATCAAACCAGCCCGACTTGGCACTGGTGCCACCTTGGGTCTGGCAACCATCCTGCGTATCGTGGATTTTCAGGAGCCAGCCGGCCACTCCCAGCCACAGGCCCTTAAACACAGACCTCGGCCCTCTTACCTGGCCAAAAAAACTCACCTGCCCCGCTTCTGCATGGCAGATTGCAGGAGCCACTTGGTAATATCAAACCAGCCCGACTTGGCACTGGTGCCACCTTGGGTCTGGGAACCATCCTGCGTATCATGGATTTTCAGGAGCCAGCAAGACACTCTTGGCCACAGGCCCCCAAACACAAACCTCGGCTTTTTTCCCCGGCAAAGAAAAGTCACCTGCCCTGCTTCTGGATGGCAGATTGCAGGAGCAACTTGGTACTATCAAACCAGCCCGACTTGGCAATGTTGCTACCTTGGGTCTGAGAAACATCCTGCGTATCGTGGATTTTCAGGAGCCAGCCGGCCTCTCCCAGCCACAGGCCCCCAAACACAATCCACGGCCCTTTTCCCTGGCAAACAACACTCACCTGCCCCGCTTCTCGATGGCAGATTGCAGGAGTCCCCGGGTAATTTCAATCCAGCCCGACTTGGCAGCGTTTCCACCTTGCATCTGGGAATCATCCTGCATATCAAAGAATTTCAGGAGCCAGCCGGCACTCTCAGTCACAGGCCCCCAAACACAAACCATGGCCCTTTTCCCTTGCAAACAAAACTCACCTGCCCCGCTTCTGGATGGCAGATTGCAGCAGCCACTTAGTCCTACCAAACCAGCCCGAATTGGCACTGTGTTGAAAGCGAAGGGAAGCCAACCCACCTTCTCGTTTATCACCATTGACTCCAATTTATTGATTAAATCAGCCACTTTATATAACCGTGTTAATTAACTTCATGCATATTGCAAAATCCAAGCTCACTCTAGGTTAACAGAGAAAACTCTAACCCCTCCTTTTGTTTTACCATACCCATGATTGTTTCTTGAAAACAGGACCAGCGTTTCCACTGTGATATGAAAGTCAAGTATTGGAGAGTGCTTTTGTTACTTCTTTAGAAGGTTAGAATACGCCGAAAAGATGCTAGCTGGGGACTTGCAATTAATGAATTATTTGCTGTAAGTAGGTCAAATGACATGAGCTTTCAAAAAGGAAAAGTAGTCTTATTCCACCTGCCAATTCTAAAGTAGATTAATAAGCCTTAAGCAGAAGATGGATGTGAAGAGGGATATGACATGAAAGGTTAAGCAACACTGCTGACAGCAAAAGGCTTACCTGCTGCAGATACAGGAGACAAAATACTATTTTGACACAAACATTGTTATTCAGACGACAGTAAAATTCTGAGTGACAGCAAAATTTACTCAGTCATCATGACAGTAAAATTTGCTCCCATCAAAATGTGCTCATCAATTCTTAGTGTAAGCTAAGCACCTTAAGCAAAGGGTAGTTCAAGCCTAACTGGTATTTGATGGCAAAAAAGGCAACTTGGCCTGCGTTTCTCACTTCTACTCCATTCAAAAGCTTACTCTGTCTCAGATTCCTTTGGTGGGATACCAACGCAAGCCGCCAAACTGCACGAAAATGATGATTTAAAGAAAGATAGATGAGAAAAATGGAATAATGGTTCATGTTCTTTTCCTTCCAACTGCTTTGTTTGCCCTTTTAATTTTTTGAAGTCCTTTCTGGTGTCACCATGGTTGCACTGCAGCAAGTGTTGGGCTGTAAGCTGTCCATATTGCCAGCTTCTGGACTGCCTTCAGAAAACTTCCCACTGGTTTTGTCTAGAAATCACAAGCAGTAGAGATGACAAAGACTGCAGAAACCTCCTCATCTCCTTCTAGAGCAAGACCATGTCTTTCAGCCACTCTTAACTAGACAACTTTCATCAGTCATGAGGGAGTCTCATGTTCAAGAGCTAAGCAGTGGTGACAGCTGTAAATGACAAAAAGCAGACTGAAATTCTCTTGGGACTCCAGCAGAGAGCAATGAAGGAGGTTGAATTCACCTTCTTGGGAAGTTCTAAAATGCACCTTCACTTGAGCACAGGAGCTAAGCCATCGTAACCTTTGTTGAGTACGTCTGCGTAGACAGACATATTTAGACCATGTTATTTAAGCCACGTTATCATCTCTAGCTGCTAAGCTGCACTTCTTGCAAAGTATCTGCAACGTATTTTACAGGGTGGGCTTCGATGTGTAATCCCTGAGTAATATTGCAAAGAGAAGTACTTGGGGTGTGGGGTGGGGGGGGAGCCGCAACTCTTAGGTTTTTCAAATCATGGTTCCATTTGAAAGTCAAAAAAGATGTCAAACCTTTCTTTCCTAGACCTATTACCAGCACAAACTGTACCAGAATTTATGACCTGTAACTGTACCGTGGACGCTCTTTCTCTGGACTATTCCTTAAGAAACAAAGTCCTCACTAGAAATAAAACAAAATTAGCCAAGTATTGGCCTGGATTAGTTCCAAGGCTCTGTACTAAAGGCCAAACACGTGTAATAATAGTAACGAGTGGACTAAAAGTTAAATCAATAGAGCATGACTCAGTTCAAAGACATCTTGTGTCCTAATGTTCTCACAGAAGACTGTAAAAACCTGTCTATTTTTGTGGGTTTCTTTTATCCATTTAGCTGTACCTTCTACTTCTCTCCACTGTCTGAGAACATTGATGATAAGGTTGGATGACCTCATGTCAACTTGTAGAAGTAAAGAAAGAGAAGCCAGTAAAGAAAGGCAAATTTGTTAATTGCAGGTGGAAAGAGGGAGGCCAACAAAAGAAAACAAAAGAACAGTACTAATGAAATGCTCCCCTGTCTTCTGTGAAAAGTAAAGGCACAGACAAGAAAGAACAAGTGCAAAATTCTCACTAGAGAAACGCACTTGATCTGACTCAAGTGTTTTGCGGTACATTTCTTGCTGTTTTCTCATGCCAAACATATTAACCATTGAAGGTGTCCCTTTCCTCTCTCTGGAATACAGCTAGGAAGATGGCTGTGTCATTGCTGACAAGCTGCTATTCTCAGAGGTGTCCAGCTGAAAGTCCTAGATCAATTGATTTGCTCTGTCACTTTGATATGGCATGACTTACAGTTTCAGCACCTGAACTTGCCAGCCCTACAATTCTTTGCCCCTTGAATGCTTAGATAGGCTCCTTGGCAACTGGCATTTGTAAGGACTTGAAACTATGCAGAATTTGCACCGTGAGATGATGCCAAATGAGTCACACCGGTAGATTAACTGGGGCATGCAAGGCAGAGAGAGGGAAATGAGAGCACAAGAAGAGAGTACAGAAGAAGAGAGTACAATCTCCTTTTTTCTGAAACACTGAAGAGATCAAAGTGAACACAAATCCTCCTAGGGGTAGTTCTTGCAAAAGACTAAGAGTTCTTTTTGTGTTCACAGGCCTGGAATATTTAGCTTTGGATGACGGCAAAATGCAGATGACAAAACGAGGCCTTGAAGTCACATCCAGTATGAAGCAGTAGGAAAGAGGAAAGCAGCTGAGAGCGTCAACCCTGCTAAGTAGTCTCAGTATTCTTCTTGACATGAGCAGAAATTTGAAATGAGTCTCTGAAAATGACAAAGGAGGCAGAAGAAAAGGGAGCGATGACTCCTCTGGCATAGTGCTTCCTAACAGGGATCTTCAAAATGTCAAGGTTGTATCATCCTTTCAACTGAAGGAAGGTATGAAAACAACAGGAAGGAAATGGCATCCAATACTCTGGGCAGTGTACTTCTAGACAGAAAGGCCACTGATGGAAAACCAACTAAACTGGCACCAATGCAGCAGCATTGTACTAAAGCCAGAAACGTCCAGCGCTTTGTTCTCTGCCATTCCATTCAGATGCACACAGCAGCTCTGCAACATTCCTACTGATCATCTCCTTGGCAAAGTGGCAGTGAGGGTCCGTGGTGATGCAGAGTCCCCAGGCAGATGCAAAGGAGAGCTGCTTTCTTGCAAAAACCAGGCTTTTGCAACACTCAGGCCTTTCTCATTTCCATAGCTTTAAGCCATAACAAACACAATTCAACCAACCACCATGCACCACGCTGTGAACACACGACGCTTCTAGAACTTGTTGATCTACCTCGAAGTCAGCTGCCTCACCTTGCCACAGTCCTTTTCTACTTAGCCAAAGTAATGGGCCTCAGCCCAAGGCCTTCCTTTTGTAAGCTTCTAGCTCTATGCAGCAGCAAACCACTACTTTCTTCTGTGCCAAGACTTTAGGTAGACGATTTGCATCTGCCCTCCTTCCAGTGAAACCTAATGGCGAGAGAAAAGCCTCTCAGAGATGTTCAGTCATTCCATTTTCTAGACAGGCCAAATCCAAAGAAAAGCAAGCTATGGCATTGTGTACTTGCTCTTACAAAACACCTGCTGCCCTCTGACAATCAACTAGCAGAAAACCAGCCAAACTGAGACTTGAGGAAAACAACCCTTGGAAGGGATCAATCAAGACAACACTTTTCCAGGCTACCGAGATACTGGAAATGTCAGCAAAGGCTTGAGAGCAAAGGCTGAACTAATGGGAAAAGGGTAAAAGAATCCCAAGAAAAACATGACCAAAGGTTAAAACAATTCCAAGAAGAACATAGGCAACTAACCTGTTGAAGCCTTCAGAAAAACAGTGGCCGCTGATTTACATAGGCCATTCAAGTTAATTGACCCGTGCACCTTCCACTCCTTTTTCGGCACCATATGGAGTGAATTGAGACCATGGAATCACAATTCCTTGGATTCTGTTCTTAACTTCAGGAGAGAAGTACAGCAGCTGAAGTACCTGTTACTGATGTGATACCCAGGAACACCGAGTTGACACATTTCTTTCTTGGCCAATCACAACAAGCAAGGCTAAGAGGATAAGGCTGGCTTATTTCCATGACACTTTTCTTGTTTTACAGCCTGCTCTGATTCCGGTGAAACTTTTTCATTAGCTTCTCTCTAAAAGGAGAAAGTCCAATTCAACGTCCTGCCCGACTGCTGCAAGTATACCATTTGGTTTGTGGAGCCGAAAAAATTGAATTGGAAGGTACGAAGGCCCCGGAGCTAAGAGGCGCTCGGGGCGTCTTTCGGCAGAAGCCGCGCTAAGAGAGCACTGTGAGCGGTACAATCGTCTTTGCGCGAAGAAGCCGCTTCTTCGGCTCCGGGAACCGGAGAGAGCGGCAGCATCGCAAAGGTGAAGAAGGAAGCTGTACAACACTGGGATTGTGTGCGCAGCTTGCCAACTGATAGAAAACAGTACCTTACACTTTCCTGACGTTTCCAATCACATGAACATGTAGTGGAAAAGCTTTTTGCTAAGATGTAGACGACAAGAGAGGCTAAAGAGTGGATGAGAGCTAATGACACCCATCTCTAAAAAAGGCAATTAGGAGGACTCGGAATAGTACAAACCAGCCAGCCTCCTTTTTATCCCCAGGAAGTTGATGAAGCAGCTCTTCCTGGAAAACCTTGCCAGGCACATGCAAGACGACAAAATAATGTAGTTAGCATGATTTTTCAGGGGAATTTCATGCTGAACATCACTTTAAACTCCTCTGATGAATCAACTTGACTGGTAGATGAAGGGAATATTATCTGCCTGGGCTTCAGGGAGGTTTTTGACATATCTCTACATGGCAGCACGCATCCATATGGAAGCAATAGTGCAAAGGGGAGGGAACCAGTGTCTTTTCAGTGATGCTGAGTGAAAAAACAAGAGGCACTGGGCACTCTCTGAAATACAGGAGATTGCCATTGACCATCAGCAAATGATTCTTTACTGTGAGGGTGACTGAACCACGGCACAGACTGCCCAGAAAGATTGTGGAGCCTGGATCTTTGAAGACATTCAAAGTACACCCAGATAGACTCCTGGGCAAGAGGCTCTAGGTATCCTGGTTTAGGCAGGGGGATTGGGCCTGGTTAGCCCCACCAACCCCTTCCACTCTCATTCATTCTGTGCTAGTGAATTCTCTTCAAGATGCATTTCAAGCACTTGCATGACAAAGTTCTGTGAAGACAGAGATCCAAATGGACACGGCATCTAAGTTCCTTAAGCAGTGTTCAAGAAGAATGTAAAACTCTGGGACGAGTGTCTCTTCCCTAACTGAATCCCTTTCATGGGAAAATTCCCAGCTCTAGAAAGATCTTCTGATACGCATGCTTAAGACTGACACTGGCTGAGCAAATTTCTCCCTATGTGTATCCAAGACCAGTTAGGATCTTCACCCAAACTGCTGTCAACATAGTCACAGAATGTCTCTTGTTAAGAAGTGACAACTTCCATCAGCATGGCAACTATTGGTCCACCAAATGGATGAATGGATGGGAATTATCTGCTTGGGTTAAAAACAAAAAGAAAGAGTTGGTCTTTATTTATCAATTTCATTGCAATATTATAAGGGAAGAAAAAGACCTAAGTCCTTGACTTTCTTAACTCGAGGAAAGATTTTAAGAATTCCTTGTAAAAATGTATGATCACAATCAGACTATTGAAACCATTTGAGTTGGGAAAAGAGTTCACAAATTGTCTAGAGAGTGGCAAAGAAGCCAAGAAAAATAGGAAAGAAACAAAAAGAGAGCAGAAGCGTCAGCTTCATTGTACAAGCTCGTTCTAGAAGTGGTCTGCTGGGAAAAGGAAGCCCCAGTTGAATTTCCAATGTATTCCTGCGCTTGATTCAGTAACCGGTCAATGTAAAAACCAATCCTTTTGTACAACTTCTTCCAGCAACAAAAACTCCAACAGGTTGACACTACCATCATGCCTGTTCCAGACATATTTCCAAGAGAAATGATGATTTTCTTGAAAACCTACTTGCATAAAAGTTGCAAGATGGTGGAGGGATTCCCACATCCTCCTTCCTCCATCTGGCTTGAAAGTAGATTTGATAAAATATGCAACAAAGCACATGATTTATAAGGTAGAGTCAAATGGATGATTTGGGAATTGATCTCTTGTTGATAGGAAACTTCATATCCACTCTGTGTGACCTTTCTAAAACAAAATGTGGAGCTGAGGCATGAATCTGCCACAACAATTGTAAAGCAAACATACACACTCCCCTTCACATGCCCCCCCTTCCACACACACCTAGGCACACACAGAGATCAGCATAGCAGATCATGAACACCTTGGAAAAGACTGAAATGCTCAATGCCTCTCTTGATGGGCAAAAGAGCTGGTGCAGTAATTCAAATGCCTGGTACAGAATTTCTGTTTCATATTTAGCTCCTATTTAAAACACAGCTTTTCATTTCATTCTATTTACAGAATATTTTCATGTCATTTGCTTCTTTAAAATTACTTAGTTCTCACCTCTTGTATGTCTAGGAATATTTTCTTCCAAAAATAGAAAAAAATAGATGATATCTTTTCAGCAGAAAACATTGGTTGATACAATTTTAAACCATCATGATATGGAAGAATTGTTCTGTCCCTCTCAAAGGTGGAAGAAGCATTTGGATCACAGATCATCTACAATGAAATACTTGACATGTTTAAGATGCTTTCAATCAATTTTGATCGTCAATTGCTTCTTCGTTGTAAACAGTAATTTTTCAGTGAAGGGAAAGTGTGTGTGCTATATCTACATGATGTGGTCAAACCCAGTTCCTACTAATGGCCAGGCTGAACTCCAGTAAATAATGTCCCGAATGATATTTTGCCGCCTTCTTTGGCACTTCATGAAATCTTACCATGATGAAGTGCTGAAACACAGAGATTTTCTCTTAGAGAGTGTCTCATGTTGTAACCCGTCCCATGGATTTTATGCTGTAATTCTTATCTCTTTTAAAATTTGCTATCTTCTGTACAGTTTTCATGAACCTTTCTGTTACAGTAGTGAAAATCACAGATAAATGTCATTTTGTACAACTTTGAATTTACCCCAAGAGCTGAGAGAAAACTTGCTCCTATACTTCAATCTCAGTTTCTTCTATAGTCCAACTTTGTTTCTCTACCATCAAGCTTCTCCTTTGTTGCTGCTCCAAGCCCTGTCCAAGCTGACCTTGAATACTTTCAGGGATGGGACACCCACAACTTCTCTGGGCAACCTGTTCCAGTGTTCCAGCACTCCCACAGTAAAAAAGGCCTTCCTTTCATCTAATATGTGTAGGAAATCATAAATCTAGGCATAGAAACTTGGAGTGCAGATTTGAAATTCTTTTGATTTGAAGCACATTTTCTATGAATACTGACTTACTGATGACTAAAAGATGTTGATGGGCATTTGAGCTGACAAGTTTTGAAAAAGTGCATGGAAATTAAAATTGAAACCACTAAAATTAAAAACTTCTTCCCATTGTCTTTTTCCTCTCCTATTCAAAATTGCATATGTCAGATATCAGTGCTTCATGCAAACCTCTCAGATGCTCTCAGAGAAGAAGCTTTTCTTTCAGACTAAGTTGCGGTTGACGTAGAACACTAGCAGGAGTGAAAGTGTTTCTGGGCATCGGGCAGCACCTTCTCCTTGGATTTGTGTGCAGAAAGCATTTTATCCAAACTGGAAAATAGACCCAACTCTGTTCTATTCATCATTCTTACTGCACCAGGCCTGAAGATGCTGTGAAAAGTAGCCTGTGGACCTTGAAGATAGCGCATGTGAAACAGGTGAGAGGTGATGGAGAAGTTGAGAGAAGAAAGAGCATATGGCCCAGTACGGACGCCAGAAAGTATTTCTTCATGTGATCATGGCAGATTGCAGGAGCCACTTGGTAATATCAAACCAGCCCGACTTGGCACTGGTGCCACCTTGGGTCTGGCAACCATCCTGCGTATCGTGGATTTTCAGGAGCCAGCCGGCCACTCCCAGCCACAGGCCCTTAAACACAGACCTCGGCCCTCTTACCTGGCCAAAAAAACTCACCTTCCCTGCTTCGGCATGGCAGATTGCAGGAGCCACTTGGTAATATCAAACCAGCCCGACTTGGCACTGGTGCCACCTTGGGTCTGGGAACCATCCTGCGTATCATGGATTTTCAGGAGCCAGCAAGACACTCTTGGCCACAGGCCCCCAAACACAAACCTCGGCCCTTTTCCCTGGCAAAGAAAAGTCACCTGCCCTGCTTCTGGATGGCAGATTGCAGGAGCAACTTGGTACTATCAAACCAGTCCGACTTGGCAATGTTGCTACCTTGGGTCTGAGAAACATCCTGCGTATCGTGGATTTTCAGGAGCCAGCCGGCCTCTCCCAGCCACAGGCCCCCAAACACAATCCACGGCCCTTTTCCCTGGCAAACAACACTCACCTGCCCCGCTTCTCGATGGCAGATTGCAGGAGTCCCTGGGTAATTTCAATCCAGCCCGACTTGGCGGCGTTTCCACCTTGCGTCTGGGAATCATCCTGCATATCAAAGAATTTCAGGAGCCAGCCGGCACTCTCAGTCACAGGCCCCCAAACACAAACCATGGCCCTTTTCCCTTGCAAACAAAACTCACCTGCCCCGCTTCTGCATGGCAGATTGCAGCAGCCACTTAGTGCTACCAAACCAGCCCGAATTGGCACTGTGTTGAAAGCGAAGGGAAGCCAACCCACCTTCTCGTTTATCACCATTGACTCCAATTTATTGATTAAATCAGCCACTTTATATAACCGTGTTAATTAACTTCATGCATATTGCAAAATCCAAGCTCACTCTAGGTTAACAGAGAAAACTCTAACCCCTCCTTTTGTTTTACCATACCCATGATTGTTTCTTGAAAACAGGACCAGCGTTTCCACTGTGATATGAAAGTCAAGTATTGGAGAGTGCTTTTGTTACTTCTTTAGAAGGTTAGAATATGCCGAAAAGATGCTAGCTGGGGACTTGCAATTAATGAATTATTTGCTGTAAGTAGGTCAAATGACATGAGCTTTCAAAAAGGAAAAGTAGTCTTATTCCACCTGCCAATTCTAAAGTAGATTAATAAGCCTTAAGCAGAAGATGGATGTGAAGAGGGATATGACATGAAAGGTTAAGCAACACTGCTGACAGCAAAAGGCTTACCTGCTGCAGATACAGGAGACAAAATACTATTTTGACACAAACATTGCTATTCAGACGACAGTAAAATTCTGAGTGACAGCAAAATTTACTCAGTCATCATGACAGTAAAATTTGCTCCCATCAAAATGTGCTCATCAATTCTTAGTGTAAGCTAAGCACCTTAAGCAAAGGGTAGTTCAAGCCTAACTGGTATTTGATGGCAAAAAAGGCAACTTGGCCTGCGTTTCTCACTTCTACTCCATTCAAAAGCTTACTCTGTCTCAGATTCCTTTGGTGGGATACCAACGCAAGCCGCCAAACTGCACGAAAATGATGATTTAAAGAAAGATAGATGAGAAAAATGGAATAATGGTTCATGTTCTTTTCCTTCCAACTGCTTTGTTTGCCCTTTTAATTTTTTGAAGTCCTTTCTGGTGTCACCATGGTTGCACTGCAGCAAGTGTTGGGCTGTAAGCTGTCCATATTGCCAGCTTCTGGACTGCCTTCAGAAAACTTCCCACTGGTTTTGTCTAGAAATCACAAGCAGTAGAGATGACAAAGACTGCAGAAACCTCCTCATCTCCTTCTAGAGCAAGACCATGTCTTTCAGCCACTCTTAACTAGACAACTTTCATCAGTCATGAGGGAGTCTCATGTTCAAGAGCTAAGCAGTGGTGACAGCTGTAAATGACAAAAAGCAGACTGAAATTCTCTTGGGACTCCAGCAGAGAGCAATGAAGGAGGTTGAATTCACCTTCTTGGGAAGTTCTAAAATGCACCTTCACTTGAGCACAGGAGCTAAGCCATCGTAACCTTTGTTGAGTACGTCTGCGTAGACAGACATATTTAGACCATGTTATTTAAGCCACGTTATCATCTCTAGCTGCTAAGCTGCACTTCTTGCAAAGTATCTGCAACGTATTTTACAGGGTGGGCTTCGATGTGTAATCCCTGAGTAATATTGCAAAGAGAAGTACTTGGGGTGTGGGGTGGGGGGGGAGCCGCAACTCTTAGGTTTTTCAAATCATGGTTCCATTTGAAAGTCAAAAAAGATGTCAAACCTTTCTTTCCTAGACCTATTACCAGCACAAACTGTACCAGAATTTATGACCTGTAACTGTACCGTGGACGCTCTTTCTCTGGACTATTCCTTAAGAAACAAAGTCCTCACTAGAAATAAAACAAAATTAGCCAAGTATTGGCCTGGATTAGTTCCAAGGCTCTGTACTAAAGGCCAAACACGTGTAATAATAGTAACGAGTGGACTAAAAGTTAAATCAATAGAGCATGACTCAGTTCAAAGACATCTTGTGTCCTAATGTTCTCACAGAAGACTGTAAAAACCTGTCTATTTTTGTGGGTTTCTTTTATCCATTTAGCTGTACCTTCTACTTCTCTCCACTGTCTGAGAACATTGATGATAAGGTTGGATGACCTCATGTCAACTTGTAGAAGTAAAGAAAGAGAAGCCAGTAAAGAAAGGCAAATTTGTTAATTGCAGGTGGAAAGAGGGAGGCCAACAAAAGAAAACAAAAGAACAGTACTAATGAAATGCTCCCCTGTCTTCTGTGAAAAGTAAAGGCACAGACAAGAAAGAACAAGTGCAAAATTCTCACTAGAGAAACGCACTTGATCTGACTCAAGTGTTTTGCGGTACATTTCTTGCTGTTTTCTCATGCCAAACATATTAACCATTGAAGGTGTCCCTTTCCTCTCTCTGGAATACAGCTAGGAAGATGGCTGTGTCATTGCTGACAAGCTGCTATTCTCAGAGGTGTCCAGCTGAAAGTCCTAGATCAATTGATTTGCTCTGTCACTTTGATATGGCATGACTTACAGTTTCAGCACCTGAACTTGCCAGCCCTACAATTCTTTGCCCCTTGAATGCTTAGATAGGCTCCTTGGCAACTGGCATTTGTAAGGACTTGAAACTATGCAGAATTTGCACCGTGAGATGATGCCAAATGAGTCACACCGGTAGATTAACTGGGGCATGCAAGGCAGAGAGAGGGAAATGAGAGCACAAGAAGAGAGTACAGAAGAAGAGAGTACAATCTCCTTTTTTCTGAAACACTGAAGAGATCAAAGTGAACACAAATCCTCCTAGGGGTAGTTCTTGCAAAAGACTAAGAGTTCTTTTTGTGTTCACAGGCCTGGAATATTTAGCTTTGGATGATGGCAAAATGCAGATGACAAAACGAGGCCTTGAAGTCACATCCAGTATGAAGCAGTAGGAAAGAGGAAAGCAGCTGAGAGCGTCAACCCTGCTAAGTAGTCTCAGTATTCTTCTTGACATGAGCAGAAATTTGAAATGAGTCTCTGAAAATGACAAAGGAGGCAGAAGAAAAGGGAGCGATGACTCCTCTGGCATAGTGCTTCCTAACAGGGATCTTCAAAATGTCAAGGTTGTATCATCCTTTCAACTGAAGGAAGGTATGAAAACAACAGGAAGGAAATGGCATCCAATACTCTGGGCAGTGTACTTCTAGACAGAAAGGCCACTGATGGAAAACCAACTAAACTGGCACCAATGCAGCAGCATTGTACTAAAGCCAGAAACGTCCAGCGCTTTGTTCTCTGCCATTCCATTCAGATGCACACAGCAGCTCTGCAACATTCCTACTGATCATCTCCTTGGCAAAGTGGGAGTGAGGGTCCGTGGTGATGCAGAGTCCCCAGGCAGATGCAAAGGAGAGCTGCTTTCTTGCAAAAACCAGGCTTTTGCAACACTCAGGCCTTTCTCATTTCCATAGCTTTAAGCCATAACAAACACAATTCAACCAACCACCATGCACCACGCTGTGAACGCACGACGCTTCTAGAACTTGTTGATCTACCTCGAAGTCAGCTGCCTCACCTTGCCACAGTCCTTTTCTACTTAGCCAAAGTAATGGGCCTCAGCCCAAGGCCTTCCTTTTGTAAGCTTCTAGCTCTATGCAGCAGCAAACCACTACTTTCTTCTGTGCCAAGACTTTAGGTAGACGATTTGCATCTGCCCTCCTTCCAGTGAAACCTAATGGCGAGAGAAAAGCCTCTCAGAGATGTTCAGTCATTCCATTTTCTAGACAGGCCAAATCCAAAGAAAAGCAAGCTATGGCATTGTGTACTTGCTCTTACAAAACACCTGCTGCCCTCTGACAATCAACTAGCAGAAAACCAGCCAAACTGAGACTTGAGGAAAACAACCCTTGGAAGGGATCAATCAAGACAACACTTTTCCAGGCTACCGAGATACTGGAAATGTCAGCAAAGGCTTGAGAGCAAAGGCTGAACTAATGGGAAAAGGGTAAAAGAATCCCAAGAAAAACATGACCAAAGGTTAAAACAATTCCAAGAAGAACATAGGCAACTAACCTGTTGAAGCCTTCAGAAAAACAGTGGCCGCTGATTTACATAGGCCATTCAAGTTAATTGACCCGTGCACCTTCCACTCCTTTTTCGGCACCATATGGAGTGAATTGAGACCATGGAATCACAATTCCTTGGATTCTGTTCTTAACTTCAGGAGAGAAGTACAGCAGCTGAAGTACCTGTTACTGATGTGATACCCAGGAACACCGAGTTGACACATTTCTTTCTTGGCCAATCACAACAAGCAAGGCTAAGAGGATAAGGCTGGCTTATTTCCATGACACTTTTCTTGTTTTACAGCCTGCTCTGATTCCGGTGAAACTTTTTCATTAGCTTCTCTCTAAAAGGAGAAAGTCCAATTCAACGTCCTGCCCGACTGCTGCAAGTATACCATTTGGTTTGTGGAGCCGAAAAAATTGAATTGGAAGGTACGAAGGCCCCGGAGCTAAGAGGCGCTCGGGGCGTCTTTCGGCAGAAGCCGCGCTAAGAGAGCACTGTGAGCGGTACAATCGTCTTTGCGCGAAGAAGCCGCTTCTTCGGCTCCGGGAACCGGAGAGAGCGGCAGCATCGCAAAGGTGAAGAAGGAAGCTGTACAACACTGGGATTGTGTGCGCAGCTTGCCAACTGATAGAAAACAGTACCTTACACTTTCCTGACGTTTCCAATCACATGAACATGTAGTGGAAAAGCTTTTTGCTAAGATGTAGACGACAAGAGAGGCTAAAGAGTGGATGAGAGCTAATGACACCCATCTCTAAAAAAGGCAATTAGGAGGACTCGGAATAGTACAAACCAGCCAGCCTCCTTTTTATCCCCAGGAAGTTGATGAAGCAGCTCTTCCTGGAAAACCTTGCCAGGCACATGCAAGACGACAAAATAATGTAGTTAGCATGATTTTTCAGGGGAATTTCATGCTGAACATCACTTTAAACTCCTCTGATGAATCAACTTGACTGGTAGATGAAGGGAATATTATCTGCCTGGGCTTCAGGGAGGTTTTTGACATATCTCTACATGGCAGCACGCATCCATATGGAAGCAATAGTGCAAAGGGGAGGGAACCAGTGTCTTTTCAGTGATGCTGAGTGAAAAAACAAGAGGCACTGGGCACTCTCTGAAATACAGGAGATTGCCATTGACCATCAGCAAATGATTCTTTACTGTGAGGGTGACTGAACCACGGCACAGACTGCCCAGAAAGATTGTGGAGCCTGGATCTTTGAAGACATTCAAAGTACACCCAGATAGACTCCTGGGCAAGAGGCTCTAGGTATCCTGGTTTAGGCAGGGGGATTGGGCCTGGTTAGCCCCACCAACCCCTTCCACTCTCATTCATTCTGTGCTAGTGAATTCTCTTCAAGATGCATTTCAAGCACTTGCATGACAAAGTTCTGTGAAGACAGAGATCCAAATGGACACGGCATCTAAGTTCCTTAAGCAGTGTTCAAGAAGAATGTAAAACTCTGGGACGAGTGTCTCTTCCCTAACTGAATCCCTTTCATGGGAAAATTCCCAGCTCTAGAAAGATCTTCTGATACGCATGCTTAAGACTGACACTGGCTGAGCAAATTTCTCCCTATGTGTATCCAAGACCAGTTAGGATCTTCACCCAAACTGCTGTCAACATAGTCACAGAATGTCTCTTGTTAAGAAGTGACAACTTCCATCAGCATGGCAACTATTGGTCCACCAAATGGATGAATGGATGGGAATTATCTGCTTGGGTTAAAAACAAAAAGAAAGAGTTGGTCTTTATTTATCAATTTCATTGCAATATTATAAGGGAAGAAAAAGACCTAAGTCCTTGACTTTCTTAACTCGAGGAAAGATTTTAAGAATTCCTTGTAAAAATGTATGATCACAATCAGACTATTGAAACCATTTGAGTTGGGAAAAGAGTTCACAAATTGTCTAGAGAGTGGCAAAGAAGCCAAGAAAAATAGGAAAGAAACAAAAAGAGAGCAGAAGCGTCAGCTTCATTGTACAAGCTCGTTCTAGAAGTGGTCTGCTGGGAAAAGGAAGCCCCAGTTGAATTTCCAATGTATTCCTGCGCTTGATTCAGTAACCGGTCAATGTAAAAACCAATCCTTTTGTACAACTTCTTCCAGCAACAAAAACTCCAACAGGTTGACACTACCATCATGCCTGTTCCAGACATATTTCCAAGAGAAATGATGATTTTCTTGAAAACCTACTTGCATAAAAGTTGCAAGATGGTGGAGGGATTCCCACATCCTCCTTCCTCCATCTGGCTTGAAAGTAGATTTGATAAAATATGCAACAAAGCACATGATTTATAAGGTAGAGTCAAATGGATGATTTGGGAATTGATCTCTTGTTGATAGGAAACTTCATATCCACTCTGTGTGACCTTTCTAAAACAAAATGTGGAGCTGAGGCATGAATCTGCCACAACAATTGTAAAGCAAACATACACACTCCCCTTCACATGCCCCCCCTTCCACACACACCTAGGCACACACAGAGATCAGCATAGCAGATCATGAACACCTTGGAAAAGACTGAAATGCTCAATGCCTCTCTTGATGGGCAAAAGAGCTGGTGCAGTAATTCAAATGCCTGGTACAGAATTTCTGTTTCATATTTAGCTCCTATTTAAAACACAGCTTTTCATTTCATTCTATTTACAGAATATTTTCATGTCATTTGCTTCTTTAAAATTACTTAGTTCTCACCTCTTGTATGTCTAGGAATATTTTCTTCCAAAAATAGAAAAAAATAGATGATATCTTTTCAGCAGAAAACATTGGTTGATACAATTTTAAACCATCATGATATGGAAGAATTGTTCTGTCCCTCTCAAAGGTGGAAGAAGCATTTGGATCACAGATCATCTACAATGAAATACTTGACATGTTTAAGATGCTTTCAATCAATTTTGATCGTCAATTGCTTCTTCGTTGTAAACAGTAATTTTTCAGTGAAGGGAAAGTGTGTGTGCTATATCTACATGATGTGGTCAAACCCAGTTCCTACTAATGGCCAGGCTGAACTCCAGTAAATAATGTCCCGAATGATATTTTGCCGCCTTCTTTGGCACTTCATGAAATCTTACCATGATGAAGTGCTGAAACACAGAGATTTTCTCTTAGAGAGTGTCTCCTGTTGTAACCCGTCCCATGGATTTTATGCTGTAATTCTTATCTCTTTTAAAATTTGCTATCTTCTGTACAGTTTTCATGAACCTTTCTGTTACAGTAGTGAAAATCACAGATAAATGTCATTTTGTACAACTTTGAATTTACCCCAAGAGCTGAGAGAAAACTTGCTCCTATACTTCAATCTCAGTTTCTTCTATAGTCCAACTTTGTTTCTCTACCATCAAGCTTCTCCTTTGTTGCTGCTCCAAGCCCCGTCCAAGCTGACCTTGAATACTTTCAGGGATGGGACACCCACAACTTCTCTGGGCAACCTGTTCCAGTGTTCCAGCACTCCCACAGTAAAAAAGGCCTTCCTTTCATCTAATATGTGTAGGAAATCATAAATCTAGGCATAGAAACTTGGAGTGCAGATTTGAAATTCTTTTGATTTGAAGCACATTTTATATGAATACTGACTTACTGATGACTAAAAGATGTTGATGGGCATTTGAGCTGACAAGTTTTGAAAAAGTGCACGGAAATTAAAATTGAAACCACTAAAATTAAAAACTTCTTCCCATTGTCTTTTTCCTCTCCTATTCAAAATTGCATATGTCAGATATCAGTGCTTCATGCAAACCTCTCAGATGCTCTCAGAGAAGAAGCTTTTCTTTCAGACTAAGTTGCGGTTGACGTAGAACACTAGCAGGAGTGAAAGTGTTTCTGGGCATCGGGCAGCACCTTCTCCTTGGATTTGTGTGCAGAAAGCATTTTATCCAAACTGGAAAATAGACCCAACTCTGTTCTATTCATCATTCTTACTGCACCAGGCCTGAAGATGCTGTGAAAAGTAGCCTGTGGACCTTGAAGATAGCGCATGTGAAACAGGTGAGAGGTGATGGAGAAGTTGAGAGAAGAAAGAGCATATGGCCCAGTACGGACGCCAGAAAGTATTTCTTCATGTGATCATGGCAGATTGCAGGAGCCACTTGGTAATATCAAACCAGCCCGACTTGGCACTGGTGCCACCTTGGGTCTGGCAACCATCCTGCGTATCGTGGATTTTCAGGAGCCAGCCGGCCACTCCCAGCCACAGGCCCTTAAACACAGACCTCGGCCCTCTTACCTGGCCAAAAAAACTCACCTTCCCTGCTTCGGCATGGCAGATTGCAGGAGCCACTTGGTAATATCAAACCAGCCCGACTTGGCACTGGTGCCACCTTGGGTCTGGGAACCATCCTGCGTATCATGGATTTTCAGGAGCCAGCAAGACACTCTTGGCCACAGGCCCCCAAACACAAACCTCGGCCCTTTTCCCTGGCAAAGAAAAGTCACCTGCCCTGCTTCTGGATGGCAGATTGCAGGAGCAACTTGGTACTATCAAACCAGTCCGACTTGGCAATGTTGCTACCTTGGGTCTGAGAAACATCCTGCGTATCGTGGATTTTCAGGAGCCAGCCGGCCTCTCCCAGCCACAGGCCCCCAAACACAATCCACGGCCCTTTTCCCTGGCAAACAACACTCACCTGCCCCGCTTCTCGATGGCAGATTGCAGGAGTCCCTGGGTAATTTCAATCCAGCCCGACTTGGCGGCGTTTCCACCTTGCGTCTGGGAATCATCCTGCATATCAAAGAATTTCAGGAGCCAGCCGGCACTCTCAGTCACAGGCCCCCAAACACAAACCATGGCCCTTTTCCCTTGCAAACAAAACTCACCTGCCCCGCTTCTGCATGGCAGATTGCAGCAGCCACTTAGTGCTACCAAACCAGCCCGAATTGGCACTGTGTTGAAAGCGAAGGGAAGCCAACCCACCTTGTCGTTTATCAGCATTGACTCCAATTTATTGATTAAATCAGCCACTTTATATAACCGTGTTAATTAACTTCATGCATATTGCAAAATCCAAGCTCACTCTAGGTTAACAGAGAAAACTCTAACCCCTCCTTTTGTTTTACCATACCCATGATTGTTTCTTGAAAACAGGACCAGCGTTTCCACTGTGATATGAAAGTCAAGTATTGGAGAGTGCTTTTGTTACTTCTTTAGAAGGTTAGAATATGCCGAAAAGATGCTAGCTGGGGACTTGCAATTAATGAATTATTTGCTGTAAGTAGGTCAAATGACATGAGCTTTCAAAAAGGAAAAGTAGTCTTATTCCACCTGCCAATTCTAAAGTAGATTAATAAGCCTTAAGCAGAAGATGGATGTGAAGAGGGATATGACATGAAAGGTTAAGCAACACTGCTGACAGCAAAAGGCTTACCTGCTGCAGATACAGGAGACAAAATACTATTTTGACACAAACATTGCTATTCAGACGACAGTAAAATTCTGAGTGACAGCAAAATTTACTCAGTCATCATGACAGTAAAATTTGCTCCCATCAAAATGTGCTCATCAATTCTTAGTGTAAGCTAAGCACCTTAAGCAAAGGGTAGTTCAAGCCTAACTGGTATTTGATGGCAAAAAAGGCAACTTGGCCTGCGTTTCTCACTTCTACTCCATTCAAAAGCTTACTCTGTCTCAGATTCCTTTGGTGGGATACCAACGCAAGCCGCCAAACTGCACGAAAATGATGATTTAAAGAAAGATAGATGAGAAAAATGGAATAATGGTTCATGTTCTTTTCCTTCCAACTGCTTTGTTTGCCCTTTTAATTTTTTGAAGTCCTTTCTGGTGTCACCATGGTTGCACTGCAGCAAGTGTTGGGCTGTAAGCTGTCCATATTGCCAGCTTCTGGACTGCCTTCAGAAAACTTCCCACTGGTTTTGTCTAGAAATCACAAGCAGTAGAGATGACAAAGACTGCAGAAACCTCCTCATCTCCTTCTAGAGCAAGACCATGTCTTTCAGCCACTCTTAACTAGACAACTTTCATCAGTCATGAGGGAGTCTCATGTTCAAGAGCTAAGCAGTGGTGACAGCTGTAAATGACAAAAAGCAGACTGAAATTCTCTTGGGACTCCAGCAGAGAGCAATGAAGGAGGTTGAATTCACCTTCTTGGGAAGTTCTAAAATGCACCTTCACTTGAGCACAGGAGCTAAGCCATCGTAACCTTTGTTGAGTACGTCTGCGTAGACAGACATATTTAGACCATGTTATTTAAGCCACGTTATCATCTCTAGCTGCTAAGCTGCACTTCTTGCAAAGTATCTGCAACGTATTTTACAGGGTGGGCTTCGATGTGTAATCCCTGAGTAATATTGCAAAGAGAAGTACTTGGGGTGTGGGGTGGGGGGGGAGCCGCAACTCTTAGGTTTTTCAAATCATGGTTCCATTTGAAAGTCAAAAAAGATGTCAAACCTTTCTTTCCTAGACCTATTACCAGCACAAACTGTACCAGAATTTATGACCTGTAACTGTACCGTGGACGCTCTTTCTCTGGACTATTCCTTAAGAAACAAAGTCCTCACTAGAAATAAAACAAAATTAGCCAAGTATTGGCCTGGATTAGTTCCAAGGCTCTGTACTAAAGGCCAAACACGTGTAATAATAGTAACGAGTGGACTAAAAGTTAAATCAATAGAGCATGACTCAGTTCAAAGACATCTTGTGTCCTAATGTTCTCACAGAAGACTGTAAAAACCTGTCTATTTTTGTGGGTTTCTTTTATCCATTTAGCTGTACCTTCTACTTCTCTCCACTGTCTGAGAACATTGATGATAAGGTTGGATGACCTCATGTCAACTTGTAGAAGTAAAGAAAGAGAAGCCAGTAAAGAAAGGCAAATTTGTTAATTGCAGGTGGAAAGAGGGAGGCCAACAAAAGAAAACAAAAGAACAGTACTAATGAAATGCTCCCCTGTCTTCTGTGAAAAGTAAAGGCACAGACAAGAAAGAACAAGTGCAAAATTCTCACTAGAGAAACGCACTTGATCTGACTCAAGTGTTTTGCGGTACATTTCTTGCTGTTTTCTCATGCCAAACATATTAACCATTGAAGGTGTCCCTTTCCTCTCTCTGGAATACAGCTAGGAAGATGGCTGTGTCATTGCTGACAAGCTGCTATTCTCAGAGGTGTCCAGCTGAAAGTCCTAGATCAATTGATTTGCTCTGTCACTTTGATATGGCATGACTTACAGTTTCAGCACCTGAACTTGCCAGCCCTACAATTCTTTGCCCCTTGAATGCTTAGATAGGCTCCTTGGCAACTGGCATTTGTAAGGACTTGAAACTATGCAGAATTTGCACCGTGAGATGATGCCAAATGAGTCACACCGGTAGATTAACTGGGGCATGCAAGGCAGAGAGAGGGAAATGAGAGCACAAGAAGAGAGTACAGAAGAAGAGAGTACAATCTCCTTTTTTCTGAAACACTGAAGAGATCAAAGTGAACACAAATCCTCCTAGGGGTAGTTCTTGCAAAAGACTAAGAGTTCTTTTTGTGTTCACAGGCCTGGAATATTTAGCTTTGGATGATGGCAAAATGCAGATGACAAAACGAGGCCTTGAAGTCACATCCAGTATGAAGCAGTAGGAAAGAGGAAAGCAGCTGAGAGCGTCAACCCTGCTAAGTAGTCTCAGTATTCTTCTTGACATGAGCAGAAATTTGAAATGAGTCTCTGAAAATGACAAAGGAGGCAGAAGAAAAGGGAGCGATGACTCCTCTGGCATAGTGCTTCCTAACAGGGATCTTCAAAATGTCAAGGTTGTATCATCCTTTCAACTGAAGGAAGGTATGAAAACAACAGGAAGGAAATGGCATCCAATACTCTGGGCAGTGTACTTCTAGACAGAAAGGCCACTGATGGAAAACCAACTAAACTGGCACCAATGCAGCAGCATTGTACTAAAGCCAGAAACGTCCAGCGCTTTGTTCTCTGCCATTCCATTCAGATGCACACAGCAGCTCTGCAACATTCCTACTGATCATCTCCTTGGCAAAGTGGGAGTGAGGGTCCGTGGTGATGCAGAGTCCCCAGGCAGATGCAAAGGAGAGCTGCTTTCTTGCAAAAACCAGGCTTTTGAAACACTCAGGCCTTTCTCATTTCCATAGCTTTAAGCCATAACAAACACAATTCAACCAACCACCATGCACCACGCTGTGAACGCACGACGCTTCTAGAACTTGTTGATCTACCTCGAAGTCAGCTGCCTCACCTTGCCACAGTCCTTTTCTACTTAGCCAAAGTAATGGGCCTCAGCCCAAGGCCTTCCTTTTGTAAGCTTCTAGCTCTATGCAGCAGCAAACCACTACTTTCTTCTGTGCCAAGACTTTAGGTAGACGATTTGCATCTGCCCTCCTTCCAGTGAAACCTAATGGCGAGAGAAAAGCCTCTCAGAGATGTTCAGTCATTCCATTTTCTAGACAGGCCAAATCCAAAGAAAAGCAAGCTATGGCATTGTGTACTTGCTCTTACAAAACACCTGCTGCCCTCTGACAATCAACTAGCAGAAAACCAGCCAAACTGAGACTTGAGGAAAACAACCCTTGGAAGGGAATAATGATGTGATCAATCAAGACAACACTTTTCCAGGCTACCGAGATACTGGAAATGTCAGCAAAGGCTTGAGAGCAAAGGCTGAACTAATGGGAAAAGGGTAAAAGAATCCCAAGAAAAACATGACCAAAGGTTAAAACAATTCCAAGAAGAACATAGGCAACTAACCTGTTGAAGCCTTCAGAAAAACAGTGGCCGCTGATTTACATAGGCCATTCAAGTTAATTGACCCGTGCACCTTCCACTCCTTTTTCGGCACCATATGGAGTGAATTGAGACCATGGAATCACAATTCCTTGGATTCTGTTCTTAACTTCAGGAGAGAAGTACAGCAGCTGAAGTACCTGTTACTGATGTGATACCCAGGAACACCGAGTTGACACATTTCTTTCTTGGCCAATCACAACAAGCAAGGCTAAGAGGATAAGGCTGGCTTATTTCCATGACACTTTTCTTGTTTTACAGCCTGCTCTGATTCCGGTGAAACATTTTCATTAGCTTCTCTCTAAAAGGAGAAAGTCCAATTCAACGTCCCGCCCGACTGCTGCAAGTATACCATTTGGTTTGTGGAGCCGAAAAAATTGAATTGGAAGGTACGGAGCCCCCAGAGCTAAGAGGGGCTCGGGGCGTCTTTCGGCAGAAGCCGCGCTAAGAGAGCACTGTGAGCGGTACAATCATCTTTGCGCGAAGAAGCCGCTTCTTCGGCTCCGGGAACCGGAGAGAGCGGCAGCATCGGAAAGGTGAAGAAGGAAACTGTACAATACTGGGATTGTATGCGCAGCTTGCCAATTGATAGAAAACAGTACATTACCACTTTCCTGACTTTTCCAATCACATGAACTTTCGATAGGAAGTTATTTTGGACAACTTTTGTTTCCTTCATGCCAAACACTTGGCAGACCTCCGTGCAACGTCCAGAACACGATGGGAGATGTTTTCTGTGCTCCCGCAGGTTTTCCTTGCCAGACAGAGTGGAAAAGCTTTCTGCTAGCATGTAGACCACAAAAGACGCTAAAGACGAAGGTACGATGCTCTCCGCAGCTAAGCGCCGCTCCCGGGCTTCTTTCGGCAGAAGCCGCGCTAAGGAGAGCACTGTGAGCGGTACAATCGTCTTTGCGCGAAGAAGCCGCTTCTTCGGCTCCGGGAGCCGGAGAGAGCGGCAGCATCGGAAAGGTGAAGAAGGAAGCTGTACAACACTGGGATTGTGTGCGCAGCTTGCCAACTGATAGAAAACAGTACCTTATACTTTCCTGACGTTTCCAATCACATGAACATGTAGTGGAAAAGCTTTTTGCTAAGATGTAGACGACAAGAGAGGCTAAAGAGTGGATGAGAGCTAATGACACCCATCTCTAAAAAAGGCAATTAGGAGGACTCGGAATAGTACAAACCATCCAGCCTCCTTTTTATCCCCAGGAAGTTGATGAAGCAGCTCTTCCTGGAAAACCTTGCCAGGCACATGCAAGACGACAAAATAATGTAGTTAGCATGATTTTTCAGGGGAATTTCATGCTGAACATCACTTTAAACTCCTCTGATGAATCAACTTGACTGGTAGATGAAGGGAATATTATCTGCCTGGGCTTCAGGGAGGTTTTTGACATATCTCTACATGGCAGCACGCATCCATATGGAAGCAATAGTGCAAAGGGGAGGGAACCAGTGTCTTTTCAGTGATGCTGAGTGAAAAAACAAGAGGCAGTGGGCACTCTCTGAAATACAGGAGATTGCCATTGACCATCAGCAAATGATTCTTTACTGTGAGGGTGACTGAACCACGGCACAGACTGCCCAGAAAGATTGTGGAGCCTGGATCTTTGAAGACATTCAAAGTACACCCAGATAGACTCCTGGGCAAGAGGCTCTAGGTATCCTGGTTTAGGCAGGGGGATTGGGCCTGGTTAGCCCCACCAACCCCTTCCACTCTCATTCATTCTGTGCTAGTGAATTCTCTTCAAGATGCATTTCAAGCACTTGCATGACAAAGTTCTGTGAAGACAGAGATCCAAATGGACACGGCATCTAAGTTCCTTAAGCAGTGTTCAAGAAGAATGTAAAACTCTGGGACGAGTGTCTCTTCCCTAACTGAATCCCTTTCATGGGAAAATTCCCAGCTCTAGAAAGATCTTCTGATACGCATGCTTAAGACTGACACTGGCTGAGCAAATTTCTCCCTATGTGTATCCAAGACCAGTTAGGATCTTCACCCAAACTGCTGTCAACATAGTCACAGAATGTCTCTTGTTAAGAAGTGACAACTTCCATCAGCATGGCAACTATTGGTCCACCAAATGGATGAATGGATGGGAATTATCTGCTTGGGTTAAAAACAAAAAGAAAGAGTTGGTCTTTATTTATCAATTTCATTGCAATATTATAAGGGAAGAAAAAGACCTAAGTCCTTGACTTTCTTAACTCGAGGAAAGATTTTAAGAATTCCTTGTAAAAATGTATGATCACAATCAGACTATTGAAACCATTTGAGTTGGGAAAAGAGTTCACAAATTGTCTAGAGAGTGGCAAAGAAGCCAAGAAAAATAGGAAAGAAACAAAAAGAGAGCAGAAGCGTCAGCTTCATTGTACAAGCTCGTTCTAGAAGTGGTCTGCTGGGAAAAGGAAGCCCCAGTTGAATTTCCAATGTATTCCTGCGCTTGATTCAGTAACCGGTCAATGTAAAAACCAATCCTTTTGTACAACTTCTTCCAGCAACAAAAACTCCAACAGGTTGACACTACCATCATGCCTGTTCCAGACATATTTCCAAGAGAAATGATGATTTTCTTGAAAACCTACTTGCATAAAAGTTGCAAGATGGTGGAGGGATTCCCACATCCTCCTTCCTCCATCTGGCTTGAAAGTAGATTTGATAAAATATGCAACAAAGCACATGATTTATAAGGTAGAGTCAAATGGATGATTTGGGAATTGATCTCTTGTTGATAGGAAACTTCATATCCACTCTGTGTGACCTTTCTAAAACAAAATGTGGAGCTGAGGCATGAATCTGCCACAACAATTGTAAAGCAAACATACACACTCCCCTTCACATGCCCCCCCTTCCACACACACCTAGGCACACACAGAGATCAGCATAGCAGATCATGAACACCTTGGAAAAGACTGAAATGCTCAATGCCTCTCTTGATGGGCAAAAGAGCTGATGCAGTAATTCAAATGCCTGGTACAGAATTTCTGTTTCATATTTAGCTCCTATTTAAAACACAGCTTTTCATTTCATTCTATTTACAGAATATTTTCATGTCATTTGCTTCTTTAAAATTACTTAGTTCTCACCTCTTGTATGTCTAGGAATATTTTCTTCCAAAAATAGAAAAAAATAGATGCTATCTTTTCAGCAGAAAACATTGGTTGATACAATTTTAAACCATCATGATATGGAAGAATTGTTCTGTCCCTCTCGAAGGTGGAAGAAGCATTTGGATCACAGATCATCTACAATGAAATATTTGACATGTTTAAGATGCTTTCAATCAATTTTGATCGTCAATTGCTTCTTCGTTGTAAACAGTAATTTTTCAGTGAAGGGAAAGTGTGTGTGCTATATCTACATGATGTGGTCAAACCCAGTTCCTACTAATGGCCAGGCTGAACTCCAGTAAATAATATCCCGAATGATATTTTGCCGCCTTCTTTGGCACTTCATGAAATCTTACCATGATGAAGTGCTGAAACACAGAGATTTTCTCTTAGAGAGTGTCTCCTGTTGTAACCCGTCCCATGGATTTTATGCTGTAATTCTTATCTCTTTTAAAATTTGCTATCTTCTGTACAGTTTTCATGAACCTTTCTGTTACAGTAGTGAAAATCACAGATAAATGTCATTTTGTACAACTTTGAATTTACCCCAAGAGCTGAGAGAAAACTTGCTCCTATACTTCAATCTCAGTTTCTTCTATAGTCCAACTTTGTTTCTCTACCATCAAGCTTCTCCTTTGTTGCTGCTCCAAGCCCCATCCAAGCTGACCTTGAATACTTTCAGGGATGGGACACCCACAACTTCTCTGGGCAACCTGTTCCAGTGTTCCAGCACTCCCACAGTAAAAAAGGCCTTCCTTTCATCTAATATGTGTAGGAAATCATAAATCTAGGCATAGAAACTTGGAGTGCAGATTTGAAATTCTTTTGATTTGAAGCACATTTTATATGAATACTGACTTACTGATGACTAAAAGATGTTGATGGGCATTTGAGCTGACAAGTTTTGAAAAAGTGCACGGAAATTAAAATTGAAACCACTAAAATTAAAAACTTCTTCCCATTTTCTTTTTCCTCTCCTATTCAAAATTGCATATGTCAGATATCAGTGCTTCATGCAAACCTCTCAGATGCTCTCAGAGAAAAAGCTTTTCTTTCAGACTAAGTTGCGGTTGACGTAGAACACTAGCAGGAGTGAAAGTTTTTCTGGGCATCGGGGCAGCACCTTCTCCTTGGATTTGTGTGCAGAAAGCATTTTATCCAAACTGGAAAATAGACCCAACTCTGTTCTATTCATCATTCTTACTGCACCAGGCCTGAAGATGCTGTGAAAAGTAGCCTGTGGACCTTGAAGATAGCGCATGTGAAACAGATGAGAGGTGATGGAGAAGTTGAGAGAAGAAAGAGCATGTGGCCCAGTACGGACACCAGAAAGTATTTCTTCATGTGATCATGGCAGATTGCAGGAGCCACTTGGTACTATCAAACCAGCCCGACTTAGCACTGGTGCCACCTTGGGTCTGGGAACCATCCTGCGTATCGTGGATTTTCAGGAGCCAGCCGGCCACTCCCAGCCACAGGCCCTTAAACACAGACCTTGGCCCTCTTACCTGGCCAAAAAAACTCACCTGCCCCGCTTCTGCATGGCAGATTGCAGGAGCCACTTGGTACTATCAAACCAGCCCGACTTGGCACTGGTGCCACCTTGGGTCTGGCAACCATCCTGCGTATCGTGGATTTTCAGGAGCCAGCCGGCCACTCCCAGCCACAGGCCCTTAAACACAGACCTCGGCCCTCTTACCTGGCCAAAAAAACTCACCTGCCCCGCTTCTGCATGGCAGATTGCAGGAGCCACTTGGTAATATCAAACCAGCCCGACTTGGCACTGGTGCCACCTTGGGTCTGGGAACCATCCTGCGTATCGTGGATTTTCAGGAGCCAGCAAGACACTCTTGGCCACAGGCCCCCAAACACAAACCTCGGCCCTTTTCCCTGGCAAAGAAAAGTCACCTGCCCTGCTTCTGGATGGCAGATTGCAGGAGCAACTTGGTACTATCAAACCAGCCCGACTTGGCAATGTTGCTACCTTGGGTCTGAGAAACATTCTGCGTATCGTGGATTTTCAGGAGCCAGCCGGCCTCTCCCAGCCACAGGCCCCCAAACACAATCCACGGCCCTTTTCCCTGGCAAACAACACTCACCTGCCCCGCTTCTCGATGGCAGATTGCAGGAGTCCCTGGGTAATTTCAATCCAGCCCGACTTGGCATCGTTTCCACCTTGCGTCTGGGAATCATCCTGCATATCAAAGAATTTCAGGAGCCACTCGGCACTCTCAGTCACAGGCCCCCAAACACAAACCATGGCCCTTTTCCCTTGCAAACAAAACTCACCTGCCCCGCTTCTGCATGGCAGATTGCAGCAGCCACTTAGTGCTATCAAACCAGCCCAAATTGGCACTGTGTTGAAAGCGAAGGGAAGCCAACCCACCTTGTCGTTTATCAGCATTGACTCCAATTTATTGATTAAATCAGCCACTTTATATAACCGTGTTAATTAACTTCATGCATATTGCAAAATCCAAGCTCACTCTAGGTTAACAGAGAAAACTCTAACCCCTCCTTTTGTTTTACCATACCCATGATTGTTTCTTGAAAACAGGACCAGCGTTCCCACTGTGATATGAAAGTCAAGTATTGGAGAGTGCTTTTGTTACTTCTTTAGAAGGTTAGAATACGCCGAAAAGATGCTAGCTGGGGACTTGCAATTAATGAATTATTTGCTGTAAGTAGGTCAAATGACATGAGCTTTCAAAAAGGAAAAGTAGTCTTATTCCACCTGCCAATTCTAAAGTAGATTAATAAGCCTTAAGCAGAAGATGGATGTGAAGAGGGATATGACATGAAAGGTTAAGCAACACTGCTGACAGCAAAAGGCTTACCTGCTGCAGATACAGGAGACAAAATACTATTTTGACACAAACATTGCTATTCAGACGACAGTAAAATTCTGAGTGACAGCAAAATTTACTCAGTCATCATGACAGTAAAATTTGCTCCCATCAAAATGTGCTCATCAATTCTTAGTGTAAGCTAAGCACCTTAAGCAAAGGGTAGTTCAAGCCTAACTGGTATTTGATGGCAAAAAAGGCAACTTGGCCTGCGTTTCTCACTTCTACTCCATTCAAAAGCTTACTCTGTCTCAGATTCCTTTGGTGGGATACCAACGCAAGCCGCCAAACTGCACGAAAATGATGATTTAAAGAAAGATAGATGAGAAAAATGGAATAATGGTTCATGTTCTTTTCCTTCCAACTGCTTTGTTTGCCCTTTTAATTTTTTGAAGTCCTTTCTGGTGTCACCATGGTTGCACTGCAGCAAGTGTTGGGCTGTAAGCTGTCCATATTGCCAGCTTCTGGACTGCCTTCAGAAAACTTCCCACTGGTTTTGTCTAGAAATCACAAGCAGTAGAGATGACAAAGACTGCAGAAACCTCCTCATCTCCTTCTAGAGCAAGACCATGTCTTTCAGCCACTCTTAACTAGACAACTTTCATCAGTCATGAGGGAGTCTCATGTTCAAGAGCTAAGCAGTGGTGACAGCTGTAAATGACAAAAAGCAGACTGAAATTCTCTTGGGACTCCAGCAGAGAGCAATGAAGGAGGTTGAATTCACCTTCTTGGGAAGTTCTAAAATGCACCTTCACTTGAGCACAGGAGCTAAGCCATCGTAACCTTTGTTGAGTACGTCTGCGTAGACAGACATATTTAGACCATGTTATTTAAGCCACGTTATCATCTCTAGCTGCTAAGCTGCACTTCTTGCAAAGTATCTGCAACGTATTTTACAGGGTGGGCTTCGATGTGTAATCCCTGAGTAATATTGCAAAGAGAAGTACTTGGGGTGTGGGGTGGGGGGGGAGCCGCAACTCTTAGGTTTTTCAAATCATGGTTCCATTTGAAAGTCAAAAAAGATGTCAAACCTTTCTTTCCTAGACCTATTACCAGCACAAACTGTACCAGAATTTATGACCTGTAACTGTACCGTGGACGCTCTTTCTCTGGACTATTCCTTAAGAAACAAAGTCCTCACTAGAAATAAAACAAAATTAGCCAAGTATTGGCCTGGATTAGTTCCAAGGCTCTGTACTAAAGGCCAAACACGTGTAATAATAGTAACGAGTGGACTAAAAGTTAAATCAATAGAGCATGACTCAGTTCAAAGACATCTTGTGTCCTAATGTTCTCACAGAAGACTGTAAAAACCTGTCTATTTTTGTGGGTTTCTTTTATCCATTTAGCTGTACCTTCTACTTCTCTCCACTGTCTGAGAACATTGATGATAAGGTTGGATGACCTCATGTCAACTTGTAGAAGTAAAGAAAGAGAAGCCAGTAAAGAAAGGCAAATTTGTTAATTGCAGGTGGAAAGAGGGAGGCCAACAAAAGAAAACAAAAGAACAGTACTAATGAAATGCTCCCCTGTCTTCTGTGAAAAGTAAAGGCACAGACAAGAAAGAACAAGTGCAAAATTCTCACTAGAGAAACGCACTTGATCTGACTCAAGTGTTTTGCGGTACATTTCTTGCTGTTTTCTCATGCCAAACATATTAACCATTGAAGGTGTCCCTTTCCTCTCTCTGGAATACAGCTAGGAAGATGGCTGTGTCATTGCTGACAAGCTGCTATTCTCAGAGGTGTCCAGCTGAAAGTCCTAGATCAATTGATTTGCTCTGTCACTTTGATATGGCATGACTTACAGTTTCAGCACCTGAACTTGCCAGCCCTACAATTCTTTGCCCCTTGAATGCTTAGATAGGCTCCTTGGCAACTGGCATTTGTAAGGACTTGAAACTATGCAGAATTTGCACCGTGAGATGATGCCAAATGAGTCACACCGGTAGATTAACTGGGGCATGCAAGGCAGAGAGAGGGAAATGAGAGCACAAGAAGAGAGTACAGAAGAAGAGAGTACAATCTCCTTTTTTCTGAAACACTGAAGAGATCAAAGTGAACACAAATCCTCCTAGGGGTAGTTCTTGCAAAAGACTAAGAGTTCTTTTTGTGTTCACAGGCCTGGAATATTTAGCTTTGGATGACGGCAAAATGCAGATGACAAAACGAGGCCTTGAAGTCACATCCAGTATGAAGCAGTAGGAAAGAGGAAAGCAGCTGAGAGCGTCAACCCTGCTAAGTAGTCTCAGTATTCTTCTTGACATGAGCAGAAATTTGAAATGAGTCTCTGAAAATGACAAAGGAGGCAGAAGAAAAGGGAGCGATGACTCCTCTGGCATAGTGCTTCCTAACAGGGATCTTCAAAATGTCAAGGTTGTATCATCCTTTCAACTGAAGGAAGGTATGAAAACAACAGGAAGGAAATGGCATCCAATACTCTGGGCAGTGTACTTCTAGACAGAAAGGCCACTGATGGAAAACCAACTAAACTGGCACCAATGCAGCAGCATTGTACTAAAGCCAGAAACGTCCAGCGCTTTGTTCTCTGCCATTCCATTCAGATGCACACAGCAGCTCTGCAACATTCCTACTGATCATCTCCTTGGCAAAGTGGCAGTGAGGGTCCGTGGTGATGCAGAGTCCCCAGGCAGATGCAAAGGAGAGCTGCTTTCTTGCAAAAACCAGGCTTTTGAAACACTCAGGCCTTTCTCATTTCCATAGCTTTAAGCCATAACAAACACAATTCAACCAACCACCATGCACCACGCTGTGAACACACGACGCTTCTAGAACTTGTTGATCTACCTCGAAGTCAGCTGCCTCACCTTGCCACAGTCCTTTTCTACTTAGCCAAAGTAATGGGCCTCAGCCCAAGGCCTTCCTTTTGTAAGCTTCTAGCTCTATGCAGCAGCAAACCACTACTTTCTTCTGTGCCAAGACTTTAGGTAGACGATTTGCATCTGCCCTCCTTCCAGTGAAACCTAATGGCGAGAGAAAAGCCTCTCAGAGATGTTCAGTCATTCCATTTTCTAGACAGGCCAAATCCAAAGAAAAGCAAGCTATGGCATTGTGTACTTGCTCTTACAAAACACCTGCTGCCCTCTGACAATCAGCTAGCAGAAAACCAGCCAAACTGAGACTTGAGGAAAACAACCCTTGGAAGGGAATAATGATGTGATCAATCAAGACAACACTTTTCCAGGCTACCGAGATACTGGAAATGTCAGCAAAGGCTTGAGAGCAAAGGCTGAACTAATGGGAAAGGGTAAAAGAATCACAAGAAAAACATGACCAAAGGTTAAAACAATTCCAAGAAGAACATAGGCAACTAACCTGTTGAAGCCTTCAGAAAAACAGTGGCCGCTGATTTACATAGGCCATTCAAGTTAATTGACCCGTGCACCTTCCACTCCTTTTTCGGCACCATATGGAGTGAATTGAGACCATGGAATCACAATTCCTTGGATTCTGTTCTTAACTTCAGGAGAGAAGTACAGCAGCTGAAGTACCTGTTACTGATGTGATACCCAGGAACACCGAGTTGACACATTTCTTTCTTGGCCAATCACAACAAGCAAGGCTAAGAGGATAAGGCTGGCTTATTTCCATGACACTTTTCTTGTTTTACAGCCTGCTCTGATTCCGGTCAAACTTTTTCATTAGCTTCTCTCTAAAAGGAGAAAGTCCAATTCAACGTCCCGCCCGACTGCTGCAAGTATACCATTTGGTTTGTGGAGCCGAAAAAATTGAATTGGAAGGTACGGAGCCCCCGGAGCTAAGAGGCGCTCGGGGCGTCTTTCGGCAGAAGCCGCGCTAAGAGAGCACTGTGAGCGGTACAATCGTCTTTGCGCGAAGAAGCCGCTTCTTCGGCTCCGGGAGCCGGAGAGAGCGGCAGCATCGGAAAGGTGAAGAAGGAAACTGTACAATACTGGGATTGTATGCGCAGCTTGCCAATTGATAGAAAACAGTACATTACCACTTTCCTGACTTTTCCAATCACATGAACATTCGATAGGAAGTTATTTTGGACAACTTTTGTTTCCTTCATGCCAAACACTTGGCCGACCTCCGTGCAACGTCCAGAACACGATGGGAGATGTTTTCTGTGCTCGCGCAGGTTTTCCTTGCCAGACAGAGTGTAAAAGCTTTCTGCTAGCATGTAGACCACAAAAGACGCTAAAGACGAAGGTACGATGCTCCCCGGAGCTAAGCGCCGCTCCCGGGCGTCTTTCGGCAGAAGCCGCGCTAAGAGAGCACTGTGAGCGGTACAATCGCCTTTGCGCGAAGAAGCCGCTTCTTCGGCTCCGGGAGCCGGAGAGAGCGGCAGCATCGGAAAGGTGAAGAAGGAAGCTGTGCAACACTGGGATTGTGTGCGCAGCTTGCCAACTGATAGAAAACAGTACATTACCACTTTCCTGACTTTTCCAATCACATGAATATTCGATTGGAAGCTGTTTTGGACAACGTTTCTTTTCTTCTTGTCGAACACTTGGCAGACCTCCGTGCAACGTCCAGAACACGATGGGAGATGTTTTCTGTGCTCGCGCAGGTTAACCTTGCCAGACCGAGTGGAAAAGTTTTCTGCTATGATGTAGACCACAAAAGACGCTAAAGACGAAGGTACGATGCTCTCCGCAGCTAAGCGCCGCTCCCGGGCTTCTTTCGGCAGAAGCCGCGCTAAGAGAGCACTGTGAGCGGTACAATCGTCTTTGCGCGAAGAAGCCGCTTCTTCGGCTCCGGGAGCCGGAGAGAGCGGCATGATCGGAAAGGTGAAGAAGGAAGCTGTACAACACTGGGATTGTGTGCGCAGCTTGCCAACTGATAGACAGCAGTACATTACCACTTTCCTGACTTTTCCAATCACATGAATATTCGATAAGAAGCTGTTTTGGACGGATTTTCTTTTATTTATGGCAAACACTTGGCCGACCTCCATGTAACGTCCAGAACACGATGGGAGATGTTTTCTGTGCTCGCGCAGGTTTTCCTTGCCAGACAGAGTGGAAATGCTTTCTGCTAAGATGTAGACCACAAAAGACGCTAAAGACGAAGGTACGATGCTCTCCGGAGCTAAGCGCCGCTCCCGGGCTTCTTTCGGCAGAAGCCGCGCTAAGAGAGCACTGTGAGCGGTACAATCGTCTTTGCGCGAAGAAGCCGCTTCTTCGGCTCCGGGAGCCGGAGAGAGCGGCATGATCGGAAAGGTGAAGAAGGAAGCTGTACAACACTGGCATTGTGTGCGCAGCTTGCCAACTGATAGACAGCAGTACATTACCACTTTCCTGACTTTTCCAATCACATGAATATTCGATTGGAAGCTGTTTTGGACAGATTTTCTTTTCTTCATGCCAAACACTTGGCAGACCTCCGTGCAACGTCCAGAACGCGATGGGAGATGTTTTCTGTGCTCGCGCAGGTTTTCCTTGCCAGACAGAGTGGAAAAGCTTTCTGCTAGCATGTAGACCACAAAAGACGCTAAAGGCGAAGGTACGATGCTCCCCGGAGCTAAGCGCCGCTCCCTGGCGTCTTTCGGCAGAAGCCGCGCTAAGAGAGCACTGTGAGCGGTACAATCGTCTTTGCGCGAAGAAGCCGCTTCTTCGGCTCCGGGAGCCGGAGAGAGCGGCATGATCGGAAAGGTGAAGAAGGAAGCTGTACAACACTGGGATTGTGTGCGCAGCTTGCCAACTGATAGACAGCGGTACATTACCACTTTCCTGACTTTTCCAATCACATGAATATTCGATTGGAAGCTGTTTTGGACAACTTTTCTTTTCTTCTTGTCGAACACTTGGCAGACCTCCGTGCAACGTCCAGAACACGATGGGAGATGTTTTCTGTGCTCGCGCAGGTTTTCCTTGCCAGACAGAGTGGAAAAGCTATCTGCTAGCATGTAGACCACAAAAGACGCTAAAGACGAAGGTACGATGCTCTCCGGAGCTAAGAGCCGCTCCCGGGCTTCTTTCGGCAGAAGCCGCGCTAAGAGAGCACTGTGAGCGGTACAATCGTCTTTGCGCGAAGAAGCCGCTTCTTCGGCTCCGGGAGCCGGAGAGAGCGGCAGCATCGCAAAGGTGAAGAAGGAAGCTGTACAACACTGGGATTGTATGCGCAGATTGCCAACTGATAGACAGCAGTACATTACCACTTTCCTGACTTTTCCAATCACATGAATATTCGATAAGAAGCTGTTTTGGACAGATTTTCTTTTCTTTATGGCAAACACTTGGCAGACCTCCGTGCAACGTCCAGAACACGATGGGAGATGTTTTCTGTGCTCGCGCAGGTTTTCCTTGCCAGACAGAGTGGAAAAGCTCTCTGCTAGCATGTAGACCACAAAAGACGCTAAAGACGAAGGTACGATGCTCTCCGCAGCTAAGCGCCGCTCCCGGGCTTCTTTCGGCAGAAGCGGCGCTAAGAGAGCACAGTGAGCGGTACAATCGTCTTTGCGCGAAGAAGCCGCTTCTTCGGCTCCGGGAGCCGGAGAGAGCGGCAGCATCGGAAAGGTGAAGAAGGAAGCTGTACAACACTGGGATTGTGTGCGCAGCTTGCCAACTGATAGAAAACAGTACATTACCGCTTTCCTGACTTTTCCAATCACATGAATATTCGATAAGAAGAGGTTTTGGACAGATTTTCTTTTCTTTATGCCAAACACATGGCAGACCTCCGTGCAACGTCCAGAACACGATGGCAGATGTTTTCTGTGCTCGCGCAGGTTTTCCTTGCCAGACAGAGTGGAAAAGCTTTCTGCTAGCATGTAGACCACAAAAGACGCTAAAGACGAAGGTACGATGCTCCCCGGAGCTAAGCGCCGCTCCCGGGCGTCTTTCGGCAGAAGCCGCGCTAAGAGAGCACTGTGAGCGGTACAATCGTCTTTGCGCGAAGAAGCCGCTTCTTCGGCTCCGGGAGCCGGAGAGAGCGGCAGCATCGGAAAGGTGAAGAAGGAAGCTGTACAACACTGGGATTGTGTGCGCAGCTTGCCAACTGATAGAAAACAGTACATTACCACTTTCCTGACTTTTCCAATCACATGAATATTCGATTGGAAGCTGTTTTGGACAACTTTTCTTTTCTTCTTGTCGAACACTTGGCAGACCTCCGTGCAACGTCCAGAACACGATGGGAGATGTTTTCTGTGCTCGCGCAGGTTTTCCTTGCCACACAGAGTGGAAAAGCTTTCTGCTATGATGTAGACCACAAAAGACGCTAAAGACGAAGGTACGATGCTCTCCGGAGCTAAGCGCCGCTCCCGGGCTTCTTTCGGCAGAAGCCGCGCTAAGAGAGCACTGTGAGCGGTACAATCGTCTTTGCGCGAAGAAGCCGCTTCTTCGGCTCCGGGAGCCGGAGAGAGCGGCACCTTCGGAAAGGTGAAGAAGGAAGCCGTACAACACTGGGATTGTGTGCGCAGCTTGCCAACTGATAGAAAACAGTACATTACCACTTTCCTGACTTTTCCAATCACATGAATATTCGATAAGAAGCGGTTTTGGACAGATTTTCTTTTCTTTATGCCAAACACTTGGCCGACCTCCGTGCAACGTCCAGAACACGATGGGAGATGTTTTCTGTGCTCGCGCAGGTTTTCCTTGCCAGAAAGAGTGGAAAAGCTTTCTGCTAAGATGTAGACAACAAAAGACGCGAAAGGCGAAGGTACGATGCTCCCCGGAGCTAAGCGCCGCTCCCGGGCTTCTTTCGGCAGAAGCCGCGCTAAGAGAGCACTGTGAGCGGTACAATCGTCTTTGCGCGAAGAAGCCGCTTCTTCGGCTCAGGGAGCCGGAGAGAGCGGCATGATCGGAAAGGTGAAGAAGGAAGCTGTACAACACTGGGATTGTGTGCGCAGCTTGCCAACTGATAGACAGCAGTACATTACCACTTTCCTGACTTTTCCAATCACATGAATATTCGATTGGAAGCTGTTTTGGACAGATTTTCTTTTCTTTATGCCAAACACTTGGCAGACCTCCGTGCAACGTCCAGAACGCGATGGGAGATGTTTTCTGTGCTCGCGCAGGTTTTCCTTGCCAGACAGAGTGGAAAAGCTTTCTGCTAGCATGTAGACCACAAAACACGCTAAAGGCGAAGGTACGATGCTCCCCGGAGCTAAGCGCCGCTCCCGGGCGTCTTTCGGCAGAAGCCGCGCTAAGAGAGCACTGTGAGCGGTACAATAGTCTTTGCGCGAAGAAGCCGCTTCTTCGGCTCCGGGAGCCGGAGAGAGCGGCATGATCGGAAAGGTGAAGAAGGAAGCTGTACAACACTGGGATTGTGTGCGCAGATTTCCAACTGATAGACAGCAGTACATTACCACTTTCCTGACTTTTCCAATCACATGAATATTCGATAAGAAGCTGTTTTGGACAGATTTTCTTTTCTTTATGGCAAACACTTGGCAGACCTCCGTGCAACGTCCAGAACGCGATGGGAGATGTTTTCTGTGCTCGCGCAGGTTTTCCTTGCCAGACAGAGTGGAAAAGCTATCTGCTAGTATGTAGACCACAAAAGACGCTAAAGACGAAGGTACGATGCTCTCCGCAGCTAAGCGCCGCTCCCGGGCTTCTTTCGGCAGAAGCCGCGCTAAGAGAGCACAGTGAGCGGTACAATCGTCTTTGCGCGAAGAAGCCGCTTCTTCGGCTCCGGGAGCCGGAGAGAGCGGCAGCATCGGAAAGGTGAAGAAGGAAGCTGTACAACACTGGGATTGTGTGCGCAACTGGCCAACTGATAGAAAACAGTACATTACCACTTTCCTGACTTTTCCAATCACATGAATATTCGATAAGAAGAGGTTTTGGACAGATTTTCTTTTCTTTATGCCAAACACATGGCAGACCTCCGTGCAACGTCCAGAACACGATGGCAGATGTTTTCTGTGCTCGCGCAGGTTTTCCTTGCCAGACAGAGTGGAAAAGCTTTCTGCTAGCATGTAGACCACAAAAGACGCTAAAGACGAAGGTACGATGCTCCCCGGAGCTAAGCGCCGCTCCCGGGCGTCTTTCGGCAGAAGCCGCGCTAAGAGAGCACTGTGAGCGGTACAATCGCCTTTGCGCGAAGAAGCCGCTTCTTCGGCTCCGGGAGCCGGAGAGAGCGGCAGCATCGGAAAGGTGAAGAAGGAAGCTGTGCAACACTGGGATTGTGTGCGCAGCTTGCCAACTGATAGAAAACAGTACATTACCACTTTCCTGACTTTTCCAATCACATGAATATTCGATTGGAAGCTGTTTTGGACAACGTTTCTTTTCTTCTTGTCGAACACTTGGCAGACCTCCGTGCAACGTCCAGAACACGATGGGAGATGTTTTCTGTGCTCGCGCAGGTTTTCCTTGCCAGACAGAGTGTAAAAGCTTTCTGCTATGATGTAGACCACAAAAGACGCTAAAGACGAAGGTACGATGCTCTCCGGAGCTAAGCGCCGCTCCCGGGCTTCTTTCGGCAGAAGCCGCGCTAAGAGAGCACTGTGAGCGGTACAATCGTCTTAGCGCGAAGAAGCCGCTTCTTCGGCTCCGGGAGCCGGAGAGAGCGGCAGCATCGGAAAGGTGAAGAAGGAAGCTGTACAATACTGGGATTGTGTGCGCAGCTTGCCAACTGATAGAAAACAGTACATTACCACTTTCCTGACTTTTCCAATCACATGAATATTCGATAAGAAGCTGTTTTGGACAGATTTTCTTTTCTTTATGCCAAACACTTGGCCGACCTCCATGTAAGGTCCAGAACACGATGGGAGATGTTTTCTGTGCTCGCGCAGGTTTTCCTTGCCAGACAGAGTGGAAATGCTTTCTGCTAAGATGTAGACCACAAAAGACGCTAAAGACGAAGGTACGATGCTCTCCGGAGCTAAGCGCCGCTCCCGGGCTTCTTTCGGCAGAAGCCGCGCTAAGAAAGCACTGTGAGCGGTACAATCGTCTTTGCGCGAAGAAGCCGCTTCTTCGGCTCCGGGAGCCGGAGAGAGCGGCAGCATCGGAAAGGTGAAGAAGGAAGCTGTACAACACTGGGATTGTGTGCGCAGCTTGCCAACTGATAGACAGCAGTACATTACAACTTTCCTGACTTTTCCAATCACATGAATATTCGATTGGAAGCTGTTTTGGACAGATTTTCTTTTCTTCATGCCAAACACTTGGCAGACCTCCGTGCAACGTCCAGAACGCGATGGGAGATGTTTTCTGTGCTCGCGCAGGTTTTCCTTGCCAGACAGAGTGGAAAAGCTTTCTGCTAGCATGTAGACCACAAAAGACGCTAAAGGCGAAGGTACGATGCTCCCCGGAGCTAAGCGCCGCTCCCGGGCGTCTTTCGGCAGAAGCCGCGCTAAGAGAGCACAGTGAGCGGTACAATCGTCTTTGCGCGAAGAAGCCGCTTCTTCGGCTCCGGGAGCCGGAGAGAGCGGCATGATCGGAAAGGTGAAGAAGGAAGCTGTACAACACTGGGATTGTGTGCGCAGCTTGCCAACTGATAGACAGCGGTACATTACCACTTTCCTGACTTTTCCAATCACATGAATATTCGATTGGAAGCTGTTTTGGACAACTTTTCTTTTCTTCTTGTCGAACACTTGGCAGACCTCCGTGCAACGTCCAGAACACGATGGGAGATGTTTTCTGTGCTCGCGCAGGATTTCCTTGCCAGACAGAGTGGAAAAGCTATCTGCTAGTATGTAGACCACAAAAGACGCTAAAGACGAAGGTACGATGCTCTCCGGAGCTAAGAGCCGCTCCCGGGCTTCTTTCGGCAGAAGCCGCGCTAAGAGAGCACTGTGAGCGGTACAATCGTCTTTGCGCGAAGAAGCCGCTTCTTCGGCTCAGGGAGCCGGAGAGAGCGGCATGATCGGAAAGGTGAAGAAGGAAGCTGTACAACACTGGGATTGTATGCGCAGATTGCCAACTGATAGACAGCAGTACATTACCACTTTCCTGACTTTTCCAATCACATGAATATTCGATAAGAAGCTGTTTTGGACAGATTTTCTTTTCTTTATGGCAAACACTTGGCAGACCTCCGTGCAACGTCCAGAACACGATGGGAGATGTTTTCTGTGCTCGCGCAGGTTTTCCTCGCCAGACAGAGTGGAAAAGCTATCTGCTAAGATGTAGACCACAAAAGACGCTAAAGACGAAGGTACGATGCTCTCCGCAGCTAAGCGCCGCTCCCGGGCTTCTTTCGGCAGAAGCGGCGCTAAGAGAGCACAGTGAGCGGTACAATCGTCTTTGCGCGAAGAAGCCGCTTCTTCGGCTCCGGGAGCCGGAGAGAGCGGCAGCATCGGAAAGGTGAAGAAGGAAGCTGTACAACACTGGGATTGTGTGCGCATTTGCCAACTGATAGAAAACAGTACTTTACCACTTTCCTGGCTTTTCCAATCACATGAATATTCGATAAGAAGCTGTTTTGGACAGATTTTCTTTTCTTTATGCCAAACACTTGGCCGACCTCCGTGCAACGTCCAGAACACGATGGGAGATGTTTTCTGTGCTCGCGCAGGTTTTCCTTGCCAGACAGAGTGGAAAAGCTTTCTGCTAGCATGTAGACCACAAAAGACGCTAAAGACGAAGGTACGATGCTCCCCGGAGCTAAGCGCCGCTCCCGGGCGTCTTTCGGCAGAAGCCGCGCTAAGATAGCGCTGCGAGCGGTACAATCGTCTTTGCGCGAAGAAGCCGCTTCTTCGGCTCCGGGAGCCGGAGAGAGCGGCATGATCGGAAAGGTGAAGAAGGAAGCTGTACAACACTGGCATTGTGTGCGCAGCTTGCCAACTGATAGACAGCAGTACATTACCACTTTCCTGACTTTTCCAATCACATGAATATTCGATTGGAAGCTGTTTTGCACAACTTTTCTTCTTGTCGAACACTTGGCAGACCTCCGTGCAACGTCCAGAACACGATGGGAGATGTTTTCTGTGCTCGCGCAGGTTTTCCTTGCCAGACAGAGTGGAAAAGCTTTCTGCTAGCATGTAGACCACAAAAGACGCTAAAGACGAAGGTACGATGCTCCCCGGAGCTAAGCGCCGCTCCCGGGCTTCTTTCGGCAGAAGCCGCGCTAAGAGAGCGCTGCGAGCGGTACAATCGCCTTTGCGCGAAGAAGCCGCTTCTTCGGCTCCGGGAGCCGGAGAGAGCGGCAGCATCGGAAAGGTGAATAAGGAAGCCGTACAACACTGGGATTGTGTGCGCAGCTTGCCAACTGATAGAAAACAGTACATTACCACTTTCCTGACTTTTCCAATCACATGAATATTCGATAAGAAGCTGTTTTGGACGGATTTTCTTTTCTTCTTGTCGAACACTTGGCAGACCTCCGTGCAACGTCCAGAACACGATGGGAGATGTTTTCTGTGCTCGCGCAGGTTTTCCTTACCAGACAGAGTGGAAATGCTTTCTGCTGAGATGTAGACCACAAAAGACGCTAAAGACGAAGGTACGATGCTCTCCGGAGCTAAGCGCCGCTCCCGGGCTTCTTTCGGCAGAAGCCGCGCTAAGAAAGCACTGTGAGCGGTACAATCGTCTTTGCGCGAAGAAGCCGCTTCTTCGGCTCCGGGAGCCGGAGAGAGCGGCAGCATCGCAAAGGTGAAGAAGGAAGCTGTACAACACTGGGATTGTGTGCGCAGCTTGCCAACTGATAGACAGCAGTACATTACCACTTTCCTGACTTTTCCAATCACATGAATATTCGATTGGAAGCTGTTTTGGACAACTTTTCTTTTCTTCTTGTCGAACACTTGGCAGACCTCCGTGCAACGTCCAGAACACGATGGGAGATGTTTTCTGTGCTCGCGCAGGTTTTCCTTGCCAGACAGAGTGGAAAAGCTATCTGCTAGGATGTAGACCACAAAAGACGCTAAAGACGAAGGTACGATGCTCTCCGGAGCTAAGAGCCGCTCCCGGGCTTCTTTCGGCAGAAGCCGCGCTAAGAGAGCACTGTGAGCGGTACAATCGTCTTTGCGCGAAGAAGCCGCTTCTTCGGCTCCGGGAGCCGGAGAGAGCGGCAGCATCGCAAAGGTGAAGAAGGAAGCTGTACAACACTGGGATTGTGTGCGCAGCTTGCCAACTGATAGAAAACAGTACATTACCACTTTCCTGACTTTTCCAATCACATGAATATTCGATAAGAAGCTGTTTTGGACAGATTTTCTTTTCTTTATGCCAAACACTTGGCCGAACTCCGTGCAACGTCCAGAACACGATGGGAGATGTTTTCTGTGCTCGCGCAGGTTTTCCTTGCCAGACAGAGTGGAAAAGCTTTCTGCTAGCATGTAGACCACAAAAGACGCTAAAGATGAAGGTACGATGCTCCCCGGAGCTAAGCGCCGCTCCCGGGCGTCTTTCGGCAGAAGCCGCGCTAAGGTAGCGCTGCGAGCGGTACAATCGTCTTTGCGCGAAGAAGCCGCTTCTTCGGCTCCGGGAGCCGGAGAGAGCGGCAGCATCGCAAAGGTGAAGAAGGAAGCCGTACAACACTGGGATTGGGTGCACAGCTTGCCAACTGATAGAAAACAGTACATTACCACTTTCCTGACTTTTCCAATCACATGAATATTCGATAAGAAGCTGTTTTGGACGGATTTTCTTTTCTTTATGGCAAACACTTGGCCGAACTACCGTGCAACGTCCAGAACACGATGGGAGATGTTTTCTGTGCTCGCGCAGGTTTTCCTTGCCAGACAGAGTGGAAATGCTTTCTGCTAAGATGTAGACCACAAAAGACGCTAAAGACGAAGGTACGATGCTCTCCGGAGCTAAGCGCCGCTCCCGGGCGTCTTTCGGCAGAAGCCGCGCTAAGAGAGCACTGTGAGCGGTACAATCGTCTTTGCGCGAAGAAGCCGCTTCTTCGGCTCCGGGAGCCGGAGAGAGCGGCAGCATCGCAAAGGTGAAGAAGGAAGCCGTACAACACTGGGATTGTGTGCGCAGCTTGCCAACTGATAGAAAACAGTACATTACCACTTTCCTGACTTTTCCAATCACATGAATATTCGATAAGAAGCTGTTTTGGACAGATTTTCTTTTCTTTATGGCAAACACTTGGCAGACCTCCGTGCAACGTCCAGAACACGATGGGAGATGTTTTCTGTGCTCGCGCAGGTTTTCCTTGCCAGACAGAGTGGAAAAGCTTTCTGCTAAGATGTAGACCACAAAAGACGCTAAAGGCGAAGGTACGATGCTCCCCGGAGCTAAGCGCCGCTCCCTGGCGACTTCCGGCAGAAGCCGCGCTAAGAGAGCACTGTGAGCGGTACAATCGTCTTTGCGCGAAGAAGCCGCTTCTTCGGCTCCGGGAGCCGGAGAGAGCGGCAGCATCGGAAAGGTGAAGAAGGAAGCTGTACAACACTGGGATTGTGTGCGCAGCTTGCCAACTGATAGACAGCAGTACATTACCACTTTCCTGACTTTTCCAATCACATGAATATTCGATTGGAAGCTGTTTTGGACAACTTTTCTTTTCTTCTTGTCGAACACTTGGCAGACCTCCGTGCAACGTCCAGAACACGATGGGAGATGTTTTCTGTGCTCGCGCAGGTTTTCCTTGCCAGACAGAGTGGAAAAGCTTTCTGCTAGCATGTAGACCACAAAAGACGCTAAAGACGAAGGTACGATGCTCCCCGGAGCTAAGCGCCGCTCCCGGGCTTCTTTCGGCAGAAGCCGCGCTAAGAGAGCACTGTGAGCGGTACAATCGTCTTCGCGCGAAGAAGCCGCTTCTTCGGCTCCGGGAGCCGGAGAGAGCGGCAGCATCGGAAAGGTGAAGAAGGAAGCTGTACAAAACTGGGATTGTGTGCGCAGCTTGCCAACTGATAGACAGCAGTACATTACCACTTTCCTGACTTTTCCAATCACATGAATATTCGATTGGAAGCTGTTTTGGACAACTTTTCTTTTCTTCTTGTCGAACACTTGGCAGACCTCCGTGCAACGTCCAGAACACGATGGGAGATGTTTTCTGTGCTCGCGCAGGTTTTCCTTGCCAGACAGAGTGTAAAAGCTTTCTGCTAGCATGTAGACCACAAAAGACGCTAAAGGCGAAGGTACGATGCTCCCCGGAGCTAAGCGCCGCTCCCGGGCTTCTTTCGGCAGAAGCCGCGCTAAGAGAGCGCTGCGAGCGGTACAATCGTCTTTGCGCGAAGAAGCCGCTTCTTCGGCTCCGGGAGCCGGAGAGAGCGGCAGCATCGGAAAGGTGAAGAAGGAAGCCGTACAACACTGGGATTGGGTGCACAGCTTGCCAACTGATAGAAAACAGTACATTACCACTTTCCTGACTTTTCCAATCACATGAATATTCGATAAGAAGCTGTTTTGGACGGATTTTCTTTTCTTTATGGCAAACACTTGGCCGACCTCCGTGCAACGTCCAGAACACGATGGGAGATGTTTTCTGTGCTCGCGCAGGTTTTCCTTGCCAGACAGAGTGGAAATGCTTTCTGCTAGGATGTAGACCACAAAAGACGCTAAAGGCGAAGGTACGATGCTCCCCGGAGCTAATCGCCGCTCCCGGGCGTCTTTCGGCAGAAGCCGCGCTAAGAGAGCACAGTGAGCGGTACAATCGTCTTTGCGCGAAGAAGCCGCTTCTTCGGCTCCGGGAGCCGGAGAGAGCGGCAGCATCGGAAAGGTGAAGAAGGAAGCTGTACAACACTGGGATTGTGTGCGCAGCTTGCCAACTGATAGACAGCAGTACATTACCACTTTCCTGACTTTTCCAATCACATGAATATTCGATTGGAAGCTGTTTTGGACAACTTTTCTTTTCTTCTTGTCGAACACTTGGCAGACCTCCGTGCAACGTCCAGAACACGATGGGAGATGTTTTCTGTGCTCGCGCAGGTTTTCCTTGCCAGACAGAGTGGAAAAGCTTTCTGCTAGCATGTAGACCACAAAAGACGCTAAAGACGAAGGTACGATGCTCCCCGGAGCTAAGCGCCGCTCCCGGGCTTCTTTCGGCAGAAGCCGCGCTAAGAGAGCACTGCGAGCGGTACAATCGTCTTTGCGCGAAGAAGCCGCTTCTTCGGCTCCGGGAGCCGGAGAGAGCGGCAGCATCGGAAAGGTGAAGAAGGAAGCCGTACAACACTGGGATTGTGTGCGCAGCTTGCCAACTGATAGAAAACAGTACATTACCACTTTCCTGACTTTTCCAATCACATGAATATTCGATAAGAAGCTGTTTTGGACAGATTTTCTTTTCTTTATGCCAAACACTTGGCAGACCTCCGTGCAACGTCCAGAACGCGATGGGAGATGTTTTCTGTGCTCGCGCAGGTTTTCCTTGCCAGACAGAGTGGAAAAGCTTTCTGCTAGCATGTAGACCACAAAACACGCTAAAGGCGAAGGTACGATGCTCCCCGGAGCTAAGCGCCGCTCCCGGGCGTCTTTCGGCAGAAGCCGCGCTAAGAGAGCACTGTGAGCGGTACAATAGTCTTTGCGCGAAGAAGCCGCTTCTTCGGCTCCGGGAGCCGGAGAGAGCGGCATGATCGGAAAGGTGAAGAAGGAAGCTGTACAACACTGGGATTGTGTGCGCAGATTTCCAACTGATAGACAGCAGTACATTACCACTTTCCTGACTTTTCCAATCACATGAATATTCGATAAGAAGCTGTTTTGGACAGATTTTCTTTTCTTTATGGCAAACACTTGGCAGACCTCCGTGCAACGTCCAGAACGCGATGGGAGATGTTTTCTGTGCTCGCGCAGGTTTTCCTCGCCAGACAGAGTGGAAAAGCTATCTGCTAGTATGTAGACCACAAAAGACGCTAAAGACGAAGGTACGATGCTCTCCGCAGCTAAGCGCCGCTCCCGGGCTTCTTTCGGCAGAAGCCGCGCTAAGAGAGCACAGTGAGCGGTACAATCGTCTTTGCGCGAAGAAGCCGCTTCTTCGGCTCCGGGAGCCGGAGAGAGCGGCAGCATCGGAAAGGTGAAGAAGGAAGCTGTACAACACTGGGATTGTGTGCGCAACTGGCCAACTGATAGAAAACAGTACATTACCACTTTCCTGACTTTTCCAATCACATGAATATTCGATAAGAAGAGGTTTTGGACAGATTTTCTTTTCTTTATGCCAAACACATGGCAGACCTCCGTGCAACGTCCAGAACACGATGGCAGATGATTTCTGTGCTCGCGCAGGTTTTCCTTGCCAGACAGAGTGGAAAAGCTTTCTGCTAGCATGTAGACCACAAAAGACGCTAAAGACGAAGGTACGATGCTCCCCGGAGCTAAGCGCCGCTCCCGGGCTTCTTTCGGCAGAAGCCGCGCTAAGAGAGCACTGTGAGCGGTACAATCGCCTTTGCGCGAAGAAGCCGCTTCTTCGGCTCCGGGAGCCGGAGAGAGCGGCAGCATCGGAAAGGTGAAGAAGGAAGCTGTGCAACACTGGGATTGTGTGCGCAGCTTGCCAACTGATAGAAAACAGTACATTACCACTTTCCTGACTTTTCCAATCACATGAATATTCGATAAGAAGCTGTTTTGGACAACGTTTCTTTTCTTCTTGTCGAACACTTGGCAGACCTCCGTGCAACGTCCAGAACACGATGGGAGATGTTTTCTGTGCTCGCGCAGGTTTTCCTTGCCAGACAGAGTGTAAAAGCTTTCTGCTATGATGTAGACCACAAAAGACGCTAAAGACGAAGGTACGATGCTCTCCGGAGCTAAGCGCCGCTCCCGGGCTTCTTTCGGCAGAAGCCGCGCTAAGAGAGCACTGTGAGCGGTACAATCGTCTTAGCGCGAAGAAGCCGCTTCTTCGGCTCCGGGAGCCGGAGAGAGCGGCAGCATCGGAAAGGTGAAGAAGGAAGCTGTACAACACTGGGATTGTGTGCGCAGCTTGCCAACTGATAGAAAACAGTACATTACCACTTTCCTGACTTTTCCAATCACATGAATATTCGATAAGAAGCTGTTTTGGACAGATTTTCTTTTCTTTATGCCAAACACTTGGCCGACCTCCATGTAAGGTCCAGAACACGATGGGAGATGTTTTCTGTGCTCGCGCAGGTTTTCCTTGCCAGACAGAGTGGAAATGCTTTCTGCTAAGATGTAGACCACAAAAGACGCTAAAGACGAAGGTACGATGCTCTCCGGAGCTAAGCGCCGCTCCCGGGCTTCTTTCGGCAGAAGCCGCGCTAAGAAAGCACTGTGAGCGGTACAATCGTCTTTGCGCGAAGAAGCCGCTTCTTCGGCTCCGGGAGCCGGAGAGAGCGGCAGCATCGGAAAGGTGAAGAAGGAAGCTGTACAACACTGGGATTGTGTGCGCAGCTTGCCAACTGATAGACAGCAGTACATTACAACTTTCCTGACTTTTCCAATCACATGAATATTCGATTGGAAGCTGTTTTGGACAGATTTTCTTTTCTTCATGCCAAACACTTGGCAGACCTCCGTGCAACGTCCAGAACGCGATGGGAGATGTTTTCTGTGCTCGCGCAGGTTTTCCTTGCCAGACAGAGTGGAAAAGCTTTCTGCTAGCATGTAGACCACAAAAGACGCTAAAGGCGAAGGTACGATGCTCCCCGGAGCTAAGCGCCGCTCCCGGGCGTCTTTCGGCAGAAGCCGCGCTAAGAGAGCACAGTGAGCGGTACAATCGTCTTTGCGCGAAGAAGCCGCTTCTTCGGCTCCGGGAGCCGGAGAGAGCGGCATGATCGGAAAGGTGAAGAAGGAAGCTGTACAACACTGGGATTGTGTGCGCAGCTTGCCAACTGATAGACAGCGGTACATTACCACTTTCCTGACTTTTCCAATCACATGAATATTCGATTGGAAGCTGTTTTGGACAACTTTTCTTTTCTTCTTGTCGAACACTTGGCAGACCTCCGTGCAACGTCCAGAACACGATGGGAGATGTTTTCTGTGCTCGCGCAGGATTTCCTTGCCAGACAGAGTGGAAAAGCTATCTGCTAGTATGTAGACCACAAAAGACGCTAAAGACGAAGGTACGATGCTCTCCGGAGCTAAGAGCCGCTCCCGGGCTTCTTTCGGCAGAAGCCGCGCTAAGAGAGCACTGTGAGCGGTACAATCGTCTTTGCGCGAAGAAGCCGCTTCTTCGGCTCAGGGAGCCGGAGAGAGCGGCATGATCGGAAAGGTGAAGAAGGAAGCTGTACAACACTGGGATTGTATGCGCAGATTGCCAACTGATAGACAGCAGTACATTACCACTTTCCTGACTTTTCCAATCACATGAATATTCGATAAGAAGCTGTTTTGGACAGATTTTCTTTTCTTTATGGCAAACACTTGGCAGACCTCCGTGCAACGTCCAGAACACGATGGGAGATGTTTTCTGTGCTCGCGCAGGTTTTCCTCGCCAGACAGAGTGGAAAAGCTATCTGCTAAGATGTAGACCACAAAAGACGCTAAAGACGAAGGTACGATGCTCTCCGCAGCTAAGCGCCGCTCCCGGGCTTCTTTCGGCAGAAGCGGCGCTAAGAGAGCACAGTGAGCGGTACAATCGTCTTTGCGCGAAGAAGCCGCTTCTTCGGCTCCGGGAGCCGGAGAGAGCGGCAGCATCGGAAAGGTGAAGAAGGAAGCTGTACAACACTGGGATTGTGTGCGCATTTGCCAACTGATAGAAAACAGTACTTTACCACTTTCCTGGCTTTTCCAATCACATGAATATTCGATAAGAAGCTGTTTTGGACAGATTTTCTTTTCTTTATGCCAAACACTTGGCCGACCTCCGTGCAACGTCCAGAACACGATGGGAGATGTTTTCTGTGCTCGCGCAGGTTTTCCTTGCCAGACAGAGTGGAAAAGCTTTCTGCTAGCATGTAGACCACAAAAGACGCTAAAGACGAAGGTACGATGCTCCCCGGAGCTAAGCGCCGCTCCCGGGCGTCTTTCGGCAGAAGCCGCGCTAAGATAGCGCTGCGAGCGGTACAATCGTCTTTGCGCGAAGAAGCCGCTTCTTCGGCTCCGGGAGCCGGAGAGAGCGGCATGATCGGAAAGGTGAAGAAGGAAGCTGTACAACACTGGCATTGTGTGCGCAGCTTGCCAACTGATAGACAGCAGTACATTACCACTTTCCTGACTTTTCCAATCACATGAATATTCGATTGGAAGCTGTTTTGCACAACTTTTCTTCTTGTCGAACACTTGGCAGACCTCCGTGCAACGTCCAGAACACGATGGGAGATGTTTTCTGTGCTCGCGCAGGTTTTCCTTGCCAGACAGAGTGGAAAAGCTTTCTGCTAGCATGTAGACCACAAAAGACGCTAAAGACGAAGGTACGATGCTCCCCGGAGCTAAGCGCCGCTCCCGGGCTTCTTTCGGCAGAAGCCGCGCTAAGAGAGCGCTGTGAGCGGTACAATCGTCTTTGCGCGAAGAAGCCGCTTCTTCGGCTCCGGGAGCCGGAGAGAGCGGCAGCATCGGAAAGGTGAATAAGGAAGCCGTACAACACTGGGATTGTGTGCGCAGCTTGCCAACTGATAGAAAACAGTACATTACCACTTTCCTGACTTTTCCAATCACATGAATATTCGATAAGAAGCTGTTTTGGACGGATTTTCTTTTCTTCTTGTCGAACACTTGGCAGACCTCCGTGCAACGTCCAGAACACGATGGGAGATGTTTTCTGTGCTCGCGCAGGTTTTCCTTACCAGACAGAGTGGAAATGCTTTCTGCTGAGATGTAGACCACAAAAGACGCTAAAGACGAAGGTACGATGCTCTCCGGAGCTAAGCGCCGCTCCCGGGCTTCTTTCGGCAGAAGCCGCGCTAAGAAAGCACTGTGAGCGGTACAATCGTCTTTGCGCGAAGAAGCCGCTTCTTCGGCTCCGGGAGCCGGAGAGAGCGGCAGCATCGCAAAGGTGAAGAAGGAAGCTGTACAACACTGGGATTGTGTGCGCAGCTTGCCAACTGATAGACAGCAGTACATTACCACTTTCCTGACTTTTCCAATCACATGAATATTCGATTGGAAGCTGTTTTGGACAACTTTTCTTTTCTTCTTGTCGAACACTTGGCAGACCTCCGTGCAACGTCCAGAACACGATGGGAGATGTTTTCTGTGCTCGCGCAGGTTTTCCTTGCCAGACAGAGTGGAAAAGCTATCTGCTAGGATGTAGACCACAAAAGACGCTAAAGACGAAGGTACGATGCTCTCCGGAGCTAAGAGCCGCTCCCGGGCTTCTTTCGGCAGAAGCCGCGCTAAGAGAGCACTGTGAGCGGTACAATCGTCTTTGCGCGAAGAAGCCGCTTCTTCGGCTCCGGGAGCCGGAGAGAGCGGCAGCATCGCAAAGGTGAAGAAGGAAGCTGTACAACACTGGGATTGTGTGCGCAGCTTGCCAACTGATAGAAAACAGTACATTACCACTTTCCTGACTTTTCCAATCACATGAATATTCGATTGGAAGCTGTTTTGGACAGATTTTCTTTTCTTTATGCCAAACACTTGGCCGAACTCCGTGCAACGTCCAGAACACGATGGGAGATGTTTTCTGTGCTCGCGCAGGTTTTCCTTGCCAGACAGAGTGGAAAAGCTTTCTGCTAGCATGTAGACCACAAAAGACGCTAAAGATGAAGGTACGATGCTCCCCGGAGCTAAGCGCCGCTCCCGGGCGTCTTTCGGCAGAAGCCGCGCTAAGGTAGCGCTGCGAGCGGTACAATCGTCTTTGCGCGAAGAAGCCGCTTCTTCGGCTCCGGGAGCCGGAGAGAGCGGCAGCATCGCAAAGGTGAAGAAGGAAGCCGTACAACACTGGGATTGGGTGCACAGCTTGCCAACTGATAGAAAACAGTACATTACCACTTTCCTGACTTTTCCAATCACATGAATATTCGATAAGAAGCTGTTTTGGACGGATTTTCTTTTCTTTATGGCAAACACTTGGCCGAACTACCGTGCAACGTCCAGAACACGATGGGAGATGTTTTCTGTGCTCGCGCAGGTTTTCCTTGCCAGACAGAGTGGAAATGCTTTCTGCTAAGATGTAGACCACAAAAGACGCTAAAGACGAAGGTACGATGCTCTCCGGAGCTAAGCGCCGCTCCCGGGCGTCTTTCGGCAGAAGCCGCGCTAAGAGAGCACTGTGAGCGGTACAATCGTCTTTGCGCGAAGAAGCCGCTTCTTCGGCTCCGGGAGCCGGAGAGAGCGGCAGCATCGCAAAGGTGAAGAAGGAAGCCGTACAACACTGGGATTGTGTGCGCAGCTTGCCAACTGATAGAAAACAGTACATTACCACTTTCCTGACTTTTCCAATCACATGAATATTCGATAAGAAGCTGTTTTGGACAGATGTTCTTTTCTTTATGGCAAACACTTGGCAGACCTCCGTGCAACGTCCAGAACACGATGGGAGATGTTTTCTGTGCTCGCGCAGGTTTTCCTTGCCAGACAGAGTGGAAAAGCTTTCTGCTAAGATGTAGACCACAAAAGACGCTAAAGGCGAAGGTACGATGCTCCCCGGAGCTAAGCGCCGCTCCCTGGCGACTTCCGGCAGAAGCCGCGCTAAGAGAGCACTGTGAGCGGTACAATCGTCTTTGCGCGAAGAAGCCGCTTCTTCGGCTCCGGGAGCCGGAGAGAGCGGCATGATCGGAAAGGTGAAGAAGGAAGCTGTACAACACTGGGATTGTGTGCGCAGCTTGCCAACTGATAGACAGCAGTACATTACCACTTTCCTGACTTTTCCAATCACATGAATATTCGATTGGAAGCTGTTTTGGACAACTTTTCTTTTCTTCTTGTCGAACACTTGGCAGACCTCCGTGCAACGTCCAGAACACGATGGGAGATGTTTTCTGTGCTCGCGCAGGTTTTCCTTGCCAGACAGAGTGGAAAAGCTTTCTGCTAGCATGTAGACCACAAAAGACGCTAAAGACGAAGGTACGATGCTCCCCGGAGCTAAGCGCCGCTCCCGGGCTTCTTTCGGCAGAAGCCGCGCTAAGAGAGCACTGTGAGCGGTACAATCGTCTTCGCGCGAAGAAGCCGCTTCTTCGGCTCCGGGAGCCGGAGAGAGCGGCAGCATCGGAAAGGTGAAGAAGGAAGCTGTACAAAACTGGGATTGTGTGCGCAGCTTGCCAACTGATAGACAGCAGTACATTACCACTTTCCTGACTTTTCCAATCACATGAATATTCGATTGGAAGCTGTTTTGGACAACTTTTCTTTTCTTCTTGTCGAACACTTGGCAGACCTCCGTGCAACGTCCAGAACACGATGGGAGATGTTTTCTGTGCTCGCGCAGGTTTTCCTTGCCAGACAGAGTGTAAAAGCTTTCTGCTAGCATGTAGACCACAAAAGACGCTAAAGGCGAAGGTACGATGCTCCCCGGAGCTAAGCGCCGCTCCCGGGCTTCTTTCGGCAGAAGCCGCGCTAAGAGAGCGCTGCGAGCGGTACAATCGTCTTTGCGCGAAGAAGCCGCTTCTTCGGCTCCGGGAGCCGGAGAGAGCGGCAGCATCGGAAAGGTGAAGAAGGAAGCCGTACAACACTGGGATTGGGTGCACAGCTTGCCAACTGATAGAAAACAGTACATTACCACTTTCCTGACTTTTCCAATCACATGAATATTCGATAAGAAGCTGTTTTGGACGGATTTTCTTTTCTTTATGGCAAACACTTGGCCGACCTCCGTGCAACGTCCAGAACACGATGGGAGATGTTTTCTGTGCTCGCGCAGGTTTTCCTTGCCAGACAGAGTGGAAATGCTTTCTGCTAGGATGTAGACCACAAAAGACGCTAAAGGCGAAGGTACGATGCTCCCCGGAGCTAATCGCCGCTCCCGGGCGTCTTTCGGCAGAAGCCGCGCTAAGAGAGCACAGTGAGCGGTACAATCGTCTTTGCGCGAAGAAGCCGCTTCTTCGGCTCCGGGAGCCGGAGAGAGCGGCAGCATCGGAAAGGTGAAGAAGGAAGCTGTACAACACTGGGATTGTGTGCGCAGCTTGCCAACTGATAGACAGCAGGACATTACCACTTTCCTGACTTTTCCAATCACATGAATATTCGATTGGAAGCTGTTTTGGACAACTTTTCTTTTCTTCTTGTCGAACACTTGGCAGACCTCCGTGCAACGTCCAGAACACGATGGGAGATGTTTTCTGTGCTCGCGCAGGTTTTCCTTGCCAGACAGAGTGGAAAAGCTTTCTGCTAGCATGTAGACCACAAAAGACGCTAAAGACGAAGGTACGATGCTCCCCGGAGCTAAGCGCCGCTCCCGGGCTTCTTTCGGCAGAAGCCGCGCTAAGAGAGCACTGCGAGCGGTACAATCGTCTTTGCGCGAAGAAGCCGCTTCTTCGGCTCCGGGAGCCGGAGAGAGCGGCAGCATCGGAAAGGTGAAGAAGGAAGCCGTACAACACTGGGATTGTGTGCGCAGCTTGCCAACTGATAGAAAACAGTACATTACCACTTTCCTGACTTTTCCAATCACATGAATATTCGATAAGAAGCTGTTTTGGACAGATTTTCTTTTCTTTATGGCAAACACTTGGCAGACCTCCGTGCAACGTCCAGAACACGATGGGAGATGTTTTCTGTGCTCGCGCAGGTTTTCCTTGCCAGACAGAGTGGAAAAGCTTTCTGCTAAGATGTAGACAACAAAAGACGCTAAAGGCGAAGGTACGATGCTCCCCGGAGCTAAGCGCCGCTCCCGGGCGTCTTTCCGCAGAAGCCGCGCTAAGAGAGCACTGTGAGCGGTACAATCGTCTTTGCGCGAAGAAGCCGCTTCTTCGGCTCCGGGAGCCGGAGAGAGCGGCATGATCGGAAAGGTGAAGAAGGAAGCTGTACAACACTGGGATTGTGTGCGCAGCTTGCCAACTGATAGAAAACAGTACATTACCACTTTCCTGACTTTTCCAATCACATGAATATTCGATAAGAAGCTGTTTTGGACCACTTTTCTGTTCTTCTTGTCAAACACTTGCCAGACTTCCGAGCAATGTCCAGAACACGGTGGGAGATGTTTTCTGTGCTCGCGCAGGTTTTCCTTGCCAGACAGAGTGGAAAAGCTATCTGCTAGGATGTAGACCACAAAAGACGCTAAAGACGAAGGTACGATGCTCTCCGCAGCTAAGCGCCGCTCCCGGGCTTCTTTCGGCAGAAGCGGCGCTAAGAGAGCACAGTGAGCGGTACAATCGTCTTTGCGCGAAGAAGCCGCTTCTTCGGCTCCGGGAGCCGGAGAGAGCGGCATGATCGGAAAGGTGAAGAAGGAAGCTGTACAACACTGGGATTGTGTGCGCAGCTTGCCAACTGATAGAAAACAGTACATTACCACTTTCCTGACTTTTCCAATCACATGAATATTCGATTGGAAGCTGTTTTGGTCAGATTTTCTTTTCTTTATGGCAAACACTTGGCAGACTTCCGAGCAATGTCCAGAACACGATGGGAGATGTTTTCTGTGCTCGCGCAGGTTTTCCTTGCCAGACAGCGTGGAAAAGCTTTCTGCTAAGATGTAGACCACAAAAGACGCTAAAGGCGAAGGTACGATGCTCCCCGGAGCTAAGCGCCGCTCCCTGGCGACTTTCGGCAGAAGCCGCGCTAAGAGAGCACTGTGAGCGGTACAATCGTCTTTGCGCGAAGAAGCCGCTTCTTCGGCTCCGGGAGCCGGAGAGAGCGGCAGCATCGGAAAGGTGAAGAAGGAAGCTGTACAACACTGGGATTGTGTGCGCAGCTTGCCAACTGATAGACAGCAGTACATTACCACTTTCCTGACTTTTCCAATCACATGAATATTCGATAAGAGGCTGTTTTGGACCACTTTTCTGTTCTTCTTGTCAAACACTTGCCAGACTTCCGAGCAATGTCCAGAACACGATGGGAGATGTTTTCTGTGCTCGCGCAGGTTTTCCTTGCCAGACAGAGTGGAAAAGCTATCTGCTAGCATGTAGACCACAAAAGACGCTAAAGACGAAGGTACGATGCTCTCCGCAGCTAAGCGCCGCTCCCGGGCTTCTTTCGGCAGAAGCGGCGCTAAGAGAGCACAGTGAGCGGTACAATCGTCTTTGCGCGAAGAAGCCGCTTCTTCGGCTCCGGGAGCCGGAGAGAGCGGCATGATCGGAAAGGTGAAGAAGGAAGCTGTACAACACTGGGATTGTGTGCGCAGCTTGCCAACTGATAGAAAACAGTACATTACCACTTTCCTGACTTTTCCAATCACATGAATATTCGATTGGAAGCTGTTTTGGTCAGATTTTCTTTTCTTTATGGCAAACACTTGGCAGACTTCCGAGCAATGTCCAGAACACGATGGGAGATGTTTTCTGTGCTCGCGCAGGTTTTCCTTGCCAGACAGCGTGGAAAAGCTTTCTGCTAAGATGTAGACCACAAAAGACGCTAAAGGCGAAGGTACGATGCTCCCCGGAGCTAAGCGCCGCTCCCTGGCGACTTTCGGCAGAAGCCGCGCTAAGAGAGCACTGTGAGCGGTACAATCGTCTTTGCGCGAAGAAGCCGCTTCTTCGGCTCCGGGAGCCGGAGAGAGCGGCATGATCGGAAAGGTGAAGAAGGAAGCTGTACAACACTGGGATTGTGTGCGCAGCTTGCCAACTGATAGACAGCAGTACATTACCACTTTCCTGACTTTTCCAATCACATGAATATTCGATTGGAAGCTGTTTTGGACAACTTTTCTTTTCTTCTTGTCGAACACTTGGCAGACCTCCGTGCAACGTCCAGAACACGATGGGAGATATTTTCTGTGCTCGCGCAGGTTTTCCTTGCCAGACAGAGTGGAAAAGCTTTCTGCTAGCATGTAGACCACAAAAGACGCTAAAGACGAAGGTACGATGCTCCCCGGAGCTAAGCGCCGCTCCCGGGCGTCTTTCGGCAGAAGCCGCGCTAAGATAGCGCTGCGAGCGGTACAATCGTCTTTGCGCGAAGAAGCCGCTTCTTCGGCTCCGGGAGCCGGAGAGAGCGGCATGATCGGAAAGGTGAAGAAGGAAGCTGTACAACACTGGCATTGTGTGCGCAGCTTGCCAACTGATAGACAGCAGTACATTACCACTTTCCTGACTTTTCCAATCACATGAATATTCGATTGGAAGCTGTTTTGCACAACTTTTCTTCTTGTCGAACACTTGGCAGACCTCCGTGCAACGTCCAGAACACGATGGGAGATGTTTTCTGTGCTCGCGCAGGTTTTCCTTGCCAGACAGAGTGGAAAAGCTTTCTGCTAGCATGTAGACCACAAAAGACGCTAAAGACGAAGGTACGATGCTCCCCGGAGCTAAGCGCCGCTCCCGGGCTTCTTTCGGCAGAAGCCGCGCTAAGAGAGCGCTGCGAGCGGTACAATCGCCTTTGCGCGAAGAAGCCGCTTCTTCGGCTCCGGGAGCCGGAGAGAGCGGCAGCATCGGAAAGGTGAATAAGGAAGCCGTACAACACTGGGATTGTGTGCGCAGCTTGCCAACTGATAGAAAACAGTACATTACCACTTTCCTGACTTTTCCAATCACATGAATATTCGATAAGAAGCTGTTTTGGACGGATTTTCTTTTCTTCTTGTCGAACACTTGGCAGACCTCCGTGCAACGTCCAGAACACGATGGGAGATGTTTTCTGTGCTCGCGCAGGTTTTCCTTACCAGACAGAGTGGAAATGCTTTCTGCTAAGATGTAGACCACAAAAGACGCTAAAGACGAAGGTACGATGCTCTCCGGAGCTAAGCGCCGCTCCCGGGCTTCTTTCGGCAGAAGCCGCGCTAAGAAAGCACTGTGAGCGGTACAATCGTCTTTGCGCGAAGAAGCCGCTTCTTCGGCTCCGGGAGCCGGAGAGAGCGGCAGCATCGCAAAAGTGAAGAAGGAAGCTGTACAACACTGGGATTGTGTGCGCAGCTTGCCAACTGATAGACAGCAGTACATTACCACTTTCCTGACTTGTCCAATCACATGAATATTCGATTGGAAGCTGTTTTGGACAACTTTTCTTTTCTTCTTGTCGAACACTTGGCAGACCTCCGTGCAACGTCCAGAACACGATGGGAGATGTTTTCTGTGCTCGCGCAGGTTTTCCTTGCCAGACAGAGTGGAAAAGCTATCTGCTAGGATGTAGACCACAAAAGACGCTAAAGACGAAGGTACGATGCTCTCCGGAGCTAAGAGCCGCTCCCGGGCTTCTTTCGGCAGAAGCCGCGCTAAGAGAGCACTGTGAGCGGTACAATCGTCTTTGCGCGAAGAAGCCGCTTCTTCGGCTCCGGGAGCCGGAGAGAGCGGCAGCATCGCAAAGGTGAAGAAGGAAGCTGTACAACACTGGGATTGTGTGCGCAGCTTGCCAACTGATAGAAAACAGTACATTACCACTTTCCTGACTTTTCCAATCACATGAATATTCGATTGGAAGCTGTTTTGGACAGATTTTCTTTTCTTTATGCCAAACACTTGGCCGACCTCCGTGCAACGTCCAGAACACGATGGGAGATGTTTTCTGTGCTCGCGCAGGTTTTCCTTGCCAGACAGAGTGGAAAAGCTTTCTGCTAGCATGTAGACCACAAAAGACGCTAAAGATGAAGGTACGATGCTCCCCGGAGCTAAGCGCCGCTCCCGGGCGTCTTTCGGCAGAAGCCGCGCTAAGGTAGCGCTGCGAGCGGTACAATCGTCTTTGCGCGAAGAAGCCGCTTCTTCGGCTCCGGGAGCCGGAGAGAGCGGCAGCATCGCAAAGGTGAAGAAGGAAGCCGTACAACACTGGGATTGGGTGCACAGCTTGCCAACTGATAGAAAACAGTACATTACCACTTTCCTGACTTTTCCAATCACATGAATATTCGATAAGAAGCTGTTTTGGACGGATTTTCTTTTCTTTATGGCAAACACTTGGCCGAACTACCGTGCAACGTCCAGAACACGATGGGAGATGTTTTCTGTGCTCGCGCAGGTTTTCCTTGCCAGACAGAGTGGAAATGCTTTCTGCTAAGATGTAGACCACAAAAGACGCTAAAGACGAAGGTACGATGCTCTCCGGAGCTAAGCGCCGCTCCCGGGCGTCTTTCGGCAGAAGCCGCGCTAAGAGAGCACTGTGAGCGGTACAATCGTCTTTGCGCGAAGAAGCCGCTTCTTCGGCTCCGGGAGCCGGAGAGAGCGGCAGCATCGCAAAGGTGAAGAAGGAAGCCGTACAACACTGGGATTGTGTGCGCAGCTTGCCAACTGATAGAAAACAGTACATTACCACTTTCCTGACTTTTCCAATCACATGAATATTCGATAAGAAGCTGTTTTGGACAGATTTTCTTTTCTTTATGGCAAACACTTGGCAGACCTCCGTGCAACGTCCAGAACACGATGGGAGATGTTTTCTGTGCTCGCGCAGGTTTTCCTTGCCAGACAGAGTGGAAAAGCTTTCTGCTAAGATGTAGACCACAAAAGACGCTAAAGGCGAAGGTACGATGCTCCCCGGAGCTAAGCGCCGCTCCCTGGCGACTTTCGGCAGAAGCCGCGCTAAGAGAGCACTGTGAGCGGTACAATCGTCTTTGCGCGAAGAAGCCGCTTCTTCGGCTCCGGGAGCCGGAGAGAGCGGCAGCATCGGAAAGGTGAAGAAGGAAGCTGTACAACACTGGGATTGTGTGCGCAGCTTGCCAACTGATAGACAGCAGTACATTACCACTTTCCTGACTTTTCCAATCACATGAATATTCGATTGGAAGCTGTTTTGGACAACTTTTCTTTTCTTCTTGTCGAACACTTGGCAGACCTCCGTGCAACGTCCAGAACACGATGGGAGATGTTTTCTGTGCTCGCGCAGGTTTTCCTTGCCAGACAGAGTGGAAAAGCTTTCTGCTAGCATGTAGACCACAAAAGACGCTAAAGACGAAGGTACGATGCTCCCCGGAGCTAAGCGCCGCTCCCGGGCTTCTTTCGGCAGAAGCCGCGCTAAGAGAGCACTGTGAGCGGTACAATCGTCTTCGCGCGAAGAAGCCGCTTCTTCGGCTCCGGGAGCCGGAGAGAGCGGCAGCATCGGAAAGGTGAAGAAGGAAGCTGTACAAAACTGGGATTGTGTGCGCAGCTTGCCAACTGATAGACAGCAGTACATTACCACTTTCCTGACTTTTCCAATCACATGAATATTCGATTGGAAGCTGTTTTGGACAACTTTTCTTTTCTTCTTGTCGAACACTTGGCAGACCTCCGTGCAACGTCCAGAACACGATGGGAGATGTTTTCTGTGCTCGCGCAGGTTTTCCTTGCCAGACAGAGTGTAAAAGCTTTCTGCTAGCATGTAGACCACAAAAGACGCTAAAGGCGAAGGTACGATGCTCCCCGGAGCTAAGCGCCGCTCCCGGGCTTCTTTCGGCAGAAGCCGCGCTAAGAGAGCGCTGCGAGCGGTACAATCGTCTTTGCGCGAAGAAGCCGCTTCTTCGGCTCCGGGAGCCGGAGAGAGCGGCAGCATCGGAAAGGTGAAGAAGGAAGCCGTACAACACTGGGATTGGGTGCACAGCTTGCCAACTGATAGAAAACAGTACATTACCACTTTCCTGACTTTTCCAATCACATGAATATTCGATAAGAAGCTGTTTTGGACGGATTTTCTTTTCTTTATGGCAAACACTTGGCCGACCTCCGTGCAACGTCCAGAACACGATGGGAGATGTTTTCTGTGCTCGCGCAGGTTTTCCTTGCCAGACAGAGTGGAAATGCTTTCTGCTAGCATGTAGACCACAAAAGACGCTAAAGGCGAAGGTACGATGCTCCCCGGAGCTAATCGCCGCTCCCGGGCTTCTTTCGGCAGAAGCCGCGCTAAGAGAGCACAGTGAGCGGTACAATCGTCTTTGCGCGAAGAAGCCACTTCTTCGGCTCCGGGAGCCGGAGAGAGCGGCAGCATCGGAAAGGTGAAGAAGGAAGCTGTACAACACTGGGATTGTGTGCGCAGCTTGCCAACTGATAGACAGCAGTACATTACCACTTTCCTGACTTTTCCAATCACATGAATATTCGATTGGAAGCTGTTTTGGACAACTTTTCTTTTCTTCTTGTCGAACACTTGGCAGACCTCCGTGCAACGTCCAGAACACGATGGGAGATGTTTTCTGTGCTCGCGCAGGTTTTCCTTGCCAGACAGAGTGGAAAAGCTTTCTGCTAGCATGTAGACCACAAAAGACGCTAAAGACGAAGGTACGATGCTCCCCGGAGCTAAGCGCCGCTCCCGGGCTTCTTTCGGCAGAAGCCGCGCTAAGAGAGCACTGCGAGCGGTACAATCGTCTTTGCGCGAAGAAGCCGCTTCTTCGGCTCCGGGAGCCGGAGAGAGCGGCAGCATCGGAAAGGTGAAGAAGGAAGCCGTACAACACTGGGATTGTGTGCGCAGCTTGCCAACTGATAGAAAACAGTACATTACCACTTTCCTGACTTTTCCAATCACATGAATATTCGATAAGAAGCTGTTTTGGACAGATTTTCTTTTCTTTATGGCAAACACTTGGCAGACCTCCGTGCAACGTCCAGAACACGATGGGAGATGTTTTCTGTGCTCGCGCAGGTTTTCCTTGCCAGACAGAGTGGAAAAGCTTTCTGCTAAGATGTAGACAACAAAAGACGCTAAAGGCGAAGGTACGATGCTCCCCGGAGCTAAGCGCCGCTCCCGGGCGTCTTTCGGCAGAAGCCGCGCTAAGGTAGCGCTGCGAGCGGTACAATCGTCTTTGCGCGAAGAAGCCGCTTCTTCGGCTCCGGGAGCCGGAGAGAGCGGCATGATCGGAAAGGTGAAGAAGGAAGCTGTACAACACTGGGATTGTGTGCGCAGCTTGCCAACTGATAGAAAACAGTACATTACCACTTTCCTGACTTTTCCAATCACATGAATATTCGATAAGAAGCTGTTTTGGACCACTTTTCTGTTCTTCTTGTCAAACACTTGCCAGACTTCCGAGCAATGTCCAGAACACGATGGGAGATGTTTTCTGTGCTCGCGCAGGTTTTCCTTGCCAGACAGAGTGGAAAAGCTATCTGCTAGGATGTAGACCACAAAAGACGCTAAAGACGAAGGTACGATGCTCTCCGCAGCTAAGCGCCGCTCCCGGGCTTCTTTCGGCAGAAGCCGCGCTAAGAGAGCACAGTGAGCGGTACAATCGTCTTTGCGCGAAGAAGCCGCTTCTTCGGCTCCGGGAGCCGGAGAGAGCGGCATGATCGGAAAGGTGAAGAAGGAAGCTGTACAACACTGGGATTGTGTGCGCAGCTTGCCAACTGATAGAAAACAGTACATTACCACTTTCCTGACTTTTCCAATCACATGAATATTCGATTGGAAGCTGTTTTGGTCAGATTTTCTTTTCTTTATGGCAAACACTTGGCAGACTTCCGAGCAATGTCCAGAACACGATGGGAGATGTTTTCTGTGCTCGCGCAGGTTTTCCTTGCCAGACAGCGTGGAAAAGCTTTCTGCTAAGATGTAGACCACAAAAGACGCTAAAGGCGAAGGTACGATGCTCCCCGGAGCTAAGCGCCGCTCCCTGACGACTTTCGGCAGAAGCCGCGCTAAGAGAGCACTGTGAGCGGTACAATCGTCTTTGCGCGAAGAAGCCGCTTCTTCGGCTCCGGGAGCCGGAGAGAGCGGCAGCATCGGAAAGGTGAAGAAGGAAGCTGTACAACACTGGGATTGTGTGCGCAGCTTGCCAACTGATAGACAGCAGTACATTACCACTTTCCTGACTTTTCCAATCACATGAATATTCGATAAGAGGCTGTTTTGGACCACTTTTCTGTTCTTCTTGTCAAACACTTGCCAGACTTCCGAGCAATGTCCAGAACACGATGGGAGATGTTTTCTGTGCTCGCGCAGGTTTTCCTTGCCAGACAGAGTGGAAAAGCTATCTGCTAGCATGTAGACCACAAAAGACGCTAAAGACGAAGGTACGATGCTCTCCGCAGCTAAGCGCCGCTCCCGGGCTTCTTTCGGCAGAAGCGGCGCTAAGAGAGCACAGTGAGCGGTACAATCGTCTTTGCGCGAAGAAGCCGCTTCTTCGGCTCCGGGAGCCGGAGAGAGCGGCAGCATCGGAAAGGTGAAGAAGGAAGCTGTACAACACTGGGATTGTGTGCGCAGCTTGCCAACTGATAGAAAACAGTACATTACCACTTTCCTGACTTTTCCAATCACATGAATATTCGATAAGAAGCTGTTTTGGACAGATTTTCTTTTCTTTATGGCAAACACTTGGCAGACTTCCGAGCAATGTCCAGAACACGATGGGAGATGTTTTCTGTGCTCGCGCAGGTTTTCCTTGCCAGACAGAGTGGAAAAGCTTTCTGCTAAGATGTAGACCACAAAAGACGCTAAAGGCGAAGGTACGATGCTCCCCGGAGCTAAGCGCCGCTCCCGGGCTTCTTTCGGCAGAAGCCGCGCTAAGAGAGCACTGTGAGCGGTACAATCGTCTTTGCGCGAAGAAGCCGCTTCTTCGGCTCCGGGAGCCGGAGAGAGCGGCAGCATCGGAAAGGTGAAGAAGGAAGCTGTACAACACTGGGATTGTGTGCGCAGCTTGCCAACTGATAGACAGCAGTACATTACCACTTTCCTGACTTTTCCAATCACATGAATATTCGATTGGAAGCTGTTTTGGACAACTTTTCTTTTCTTCTTGTCGAACACTTGGCAGACCTCCGTGCAACGTCCAGAACACGATGGGAGATATTTTCTGTGCTCGCGCAGGTTTTCCTTGCCAGACAGAGTGGAAAAGCTTTCTGCTAGCATGTAGACCACAAAAGACGCTAAAGACGAAGGTACGATGCTCCCCGGAGCTAAGCGCCGCTCCCGGGCTTCTTTCGGCAGAAGCCGCGCTAAGAGAGCGCTGCGAGCGATACAATCGTCTTTGCGCGAAGAAGCCGCTTCTTCGGCTCCGGGAGCCGGAGAGAGCGGCAGCATCGCAAAGGTGAAGAAGGAAGCCGTACAACACTGGGATTGGGTGCACAGCTTGCCAACTGATAGAAAACAGTACATTACCACTTTCCTGACTTTTCCAATCACATGAATATTCGATAAGAAGCTGTTTTGGACAGATTTTCTTTTCTTTATGGCAAACACTTGGCAGACCTCCGTGCAACGTCCAGAACACGATGGGAGATGTTTTCTGTGCTCGCGCAGGTTTTCCTTGCCAGACAGAGTGGAAAAGCTTTCTGCTAGCATGTAGACCACAAAAGACGCTAAAGGCGAAGGTACGATGCTCCCCGGAGCTAAGCGCCGCTGCCGGGCTTCTTTCGGCAGAAGCCGCGCTAAGAGAGCACTGTGAGCGGTACAATCGTCTTTGCGCGAAGAAGCCGCTTCTTCGGCTCCGGGAGCCGGAGAGAGCGGCATGATCGGAAAGGTGAAGAAGGAAGCTGTACAACACTGGGATTGTGTGCGCAGCTTGCCAACTGATAGACAGCAGTACATTACCACTTTCCTGACTTTTCCAATCACATGAATATTCGATTGGAAGCTGTTTTGGACAACTTTTCTTTTCTTCTTGTCGAACACTAGGCAGACCTCCGTGCAACGTCCAGAACACGATGGGAGATGTTTTCTGTGCTCGCGCAGGTTTTCCTTGCCAGACAGAGTGGAAAAGCTTTCTGCTAGCATGTAGACCACAAAAGACGCTAAAGACGAAGGTACGATGCTCCCCGGAGCTAAGCGCCGCTCCCGGGCGTCTTTCGGCAGAAGCCGCGCTAAGAGAGCGCTGCGAGCGGTACAATTGTCTTTGCGCGAAGAAGCCGCTTCTTCGGCTCCGGGAGCCGGAGAGAGCGGCAGCATCGGAAAGGTGAAGAAGGAAGCCGTACAACACTGGGATTGTGTGCGCAGCTTGCCAACTGATAGAAAACAGTACATTACCACTTTCCTGACTTTTCCAATCACATGAATATTCGATAAGAAGCTGTTTTGGACAGATTTTCTTTTCTTTATGGCAAACACTTGGCAGACCTCCGTGCAACGTCCAGAACACGATGGGAGATGTTTTCTGTGCTCGCGCAGGTTTTCCTTGCCAGACAGAGTGGAAAAGCTTTCTGCTAGCATGTAGACCACAAAAGACGCTAAAGACGAAGGTACGATGCTCTCCGGAGCTAAGCGCCGCTCCCGGGCTTCTTTCGTCAGAAGCCGCGCTAAGAGAGCACTGTGAGCGGTACAATCGTCTTTGCGCGAAGAAGCCGCTTCTTCGGCTCCGGGAGCCGGAGAGAGCGGCAGCATCGGAAAGGTGAAGAAGGAAGCTGTACAACACTGGGATTGTGTGCGCAGCTTGCCAACTGATAGAAAACAGTACATTACCACTTTCCTGACTTTTCCAATCACATGAATATTCGATAAGAAGCTGTTTTGGACCACTTTTCTGTTCTTCTTGTCAAACACTTGCCAGACTTCCGAGCAATGTCCAGAACACGATGGGAGATGTTTTCTGTGCTCGCGCAGGTTTTCCTTGCCAGACAGAGTGGAAAAGCTTTCTGCTAGCATGTAGACCACAAAAGACGCTAAAGACGAAGGTACGATGCTCCCCGGAGCTAAGCGCCGCTCCCGGGCTTCTTTCGGCAGAAGCCACGCTAAGAGAGCGCTGCGAGCGGTACAATCGTCTTTGCGCGAAGAAGCCGCTTCTTCGGCTCCGGGAGCCGGAGAGAGCGGCAGCATCGGAAAGGTGAAGAAGGAAGCCGTACAACACTGGGATTGTGTGCGCAGCTTGCCAACTGATAGAAAACAGTACATTACCACTTTCCTGACTTTTCCAATCACATGAATATTCGATTGGAAGCTGTTTTGGTCAGATTTTTTTTTCTTTATGGCAAACACTTGGCAGACTTCCGAGCAATGTCCAGAACACGATGGGAGATGTTTTCTGTGCTCGCGCAGGTTTTCCTTGCCAGACAGCGTGGAAAAGCTTTCTGCTAAGATGTAGACCACAAAAGACGCTAAAGGCGAAGGTACGATGCTCCCCGGAGCTAAGCGCCGCTCCCTGGCGACTTTCGGCAGAAGCCGCGCTAAGAGAGCACAGTGAGCGGTACAATCGTCTTTGCGCGAAGAAGCCGCTTCTTCGGCTCCGGGAGCCGGAGAGAGCGGCAGCATCGGAAAGGTGAAGAAGGAAGCTGTACAACACTGGGATTGTGTGCGCAGCTTGCCAACTGATAGACAGCAGTACATTACCACTTTCCTGACTTTTCCAATCACATGAATATTCGATTGGAAGCTGTTTTGGACAACTTTTCTTTTCTTCTTGTCGAACACTTGGCAGACCTCCGTGCAACGTCCAGAACACGATGGGAGATGTTTTCTGTGCTCGCGCAGGTTTTCCTTGCCAGACAGAGTGGAAAAGCTTTCTGCTAGCATGTAGACCACAAAAGACGCTAAAGACGAAGGTACGATGCTCCCCGGAGCTAAGCGCCGCTCCCGGGCTTCTTTCGGCAGAAGCCGCGCTAAGAGAGCGCTGCGAGCGGTACAATCGTCTTTGCGCGAAGAAGCCGCTTCTTCGGCTCCGGGAGCCGGAGAGAGCGGCAGCATCGGAAAGGTGAAGAAGGAAGCCGTACAACACTGGGATTGGGTGCACAGCTTGCCAACTGATAGAAAACAGTACATTACCACTTTCCTGACTTTTCCAATCACATGAATATTCGATAAGAAGCTGTTTTGGACAGATTTTCTTTTCTTTATGGCAAACACTTGGCAGACCTCCGTGCAACGTCCAGAACGCGATGGGAGATGTTTTCTGTGCTCGCGCAGGTTTTCCTTGCCAGACAGAGTGGAAAAGCTTTCTGCTAGCATGTAGACCACAAAAGACGCTAAAGGCGAAGGTACGATGCTCTCCGGAGCTAAGCGCCGCTCCCGGGCTTCTTTCGGCAGAAGCCGCGCTAAGAGAGCACTGTGAGCGGTACAATCGTCTTTGCGCGAAGAAGCCGCTTCTTCGGCTCCGGGAGCCGGAGAGAGCGGCAGCATCGGAAAGGTGAAGAAGGAAGCTGTACAACACTGGGATTGTGTGCGCAGCTTGCCAACTGATAGAAAACAGTACATTACCACTTTCCTGACTTTTCCAATCACATGAATATTCGATAAGAAGCTGTTTTGGACAGATTTTCTTTTCTTTATGCCAAGCACATGGCAGACCTCCGTGCAACGTCCAGAACACGATGGGAGATGTTTTCTGTGCTCGCGCAGGTTTTCCTTGCCAGACAGAGTGGAAAAGCTTTCTGCTAAGATGTAGACCACAAAAGACGCTAAAGGCGAAGGTACGATGCTCCCCGGAGCTAAGCGCCGCTCCCGGGCTTCTTTCGGCAGAAGCCGCGCTAAGAGAGCACTGTGAGCGGTACAATCGTCTTTGCGCGAAGAAGCCGCTTCTTCGGCTCCGGGAGCCGGAGAGAGCGGCAGCATCGGAAAGGTGAAGAAGGAAGCTGTACAACACTGGGATTGTGTGCGCAGCTTGCCAACTGATAGAAAACAGTACATTACCACTTTCCTGACTTTTCCAATCACATGAATATTCGATAAGAAGCTGTTTTGGACCACTTTCCTTTTCTTCTTGTCAAACACTTGGCAGACTTCCGAGCAATGTCCAGAACACGATGGGAGATGTTTTCTGTGCTCGCGCAGGTTTTCCTTGCCAGACAGCGTGGAAAAGCTTTCTGCTAAGATGTAGACCACAAAAGACGCTAAAGGCGAAGGTACGATGCTCCCCGGAGCTAAGCGCCGCTCCCTGGCGTCTTTCGGCAGAAGCCGCGCTAAGAGAGCACTGTGAGCGGTACAATCGTCTTTGCGCGAAGAAGCCGCTTCTTCGGCTCCGGGAGCCGGAGAGAGCGGCAGCATCGCAAAGGTGAAGAAGGAAGCTGTACAACACTGGGATTGTGTGCGCAGCTTGCCAACTGATAGAAAACAGTACATTACCACTTTCCTGACTTTTCCAATCACATGAATATTCGATAAGAAGCTGTTTTGGACAGATTTTCTTTTCTTCTTGTCGAACACTTGGCAGACCTCCGTGCAACGTCCAGAACGCGATGGGAGATGTTTTCTGTGCTCGCGCAGGTTTTCCTTGCCAGACAGAGTGGAAAAGCTTTCTGCTAGCATGTAGACCACAAAAGACGCTAAAGGCGAAGGTACGATGCTCCCCGGAGCTAATCGCCGCTCCCGGGCTTCTTTCGGCAGAAGCCGCGCTAAGAGAGCACTGTGAGCGGTACAATCGTCTTTGCGCGAAGAAGCCGCTTCTTCGGCTCCGGGAGCCGGAGAGAGCGGCATGATCGGAAAGGTGAAGAAGGAAGCTGTACAACACTGGGATTGTGTGCGCAGCTTGCCAACTGATAGACAGCAGTACATTACCACTTTCCTGACTTTTCCAATCACATGAATATTCGATTGGAAGCTGTTTTGGACAACTTTTCTTTTCTTCTTGTCGAACACTTGGCAGACCTCCGTGCAACGTCCAGAACACGATGGGAGATATTTTCTGTGCTCGCGCAGGTTTTCCTTGCCAGACAGAGTGGAAAAGCTTTCTGCTAGCATGTAGACCACAAAAGACGCTAAAGACGAAGGTACGATGCTCCCCGGAGCTAAGCGCCGCTCCCGGGCTTCTTTCGGCAGAAGCCGCGCTAAGAGAGCGCTGCGAGCGATACAATCGTCTTTGCGCGAAGAAGCCGCTTCTTCGGCTCCGGGAGCCGGAGAGAGCGGCAGCATCGCAAAGGTGAAGAAGGAAGCCGTACAACACTGGGATTGGGTGCACAGCTTGCCAACTGATAGAAAACAGTACATTACCACTTTCCTGACTTTTCCAATCACATGAATATTCGATAAGAAGCTGTTTTGGACAGATTTTCTTTTCTTTATGGCAAACACTTGGCAGACCTCCGTGCAACGTCCAGAACACGATGGGAGATGTTTTCTGTGCTCGCGCAGGTTTTCCTTGCCAGACAGAGTGGAAAAGCTTTCTGCTAGCATGTAGACCACAAAAGACGCTAAAGGCGAAGGTACGATGCTCCCCGGAGCTAAGCGCCGCTGCCGGGCTTCTTTCGGCAGAAGCCGCGCTAAGAGAGCACTGTGAGCGGTACAATCGTCTTTGCGCGAAGAAGCCGCTTCTTCGGCTCCGGGAGCCGGAGAGAGCGGCATGATCGGAAAGGTGAAGAAGGAAGCTGTACAACACTGGGATTGTGTGCGCAGCTTGCCAACTGATAGACAGCAGTACATTACCACTTTCCTGACTTTTCCAATCACATGAATATTCGATTGGAAGCTGTTTTGGACAACTTTTCTTTTCTTCTTGTCGAACACTAGGCAGACCTCCGTGCAACGTCCAGAACACGATGGGAGATGTTTTCTGTGCTCGCGCAGGTTTTCCTTGCCAGACAGAGTGGAAAAGCTTTCTGCTAGCATGTAGACCACAAAAGACGCTAAAGACGAAGGTACGATGCTCCCCGGAGCTAAGCGCCGCTCCCGGGCGTCTTTCGGCAGAAGCCGCGCTAAGAGAGCGCTGCGAGCGGTACAATTGTCTTTGCGCGAAGAAGCCGCTTCTTCGGCTCCGGGAGCCGGAGAGAGCGGCAGCATCGGAAAGGTGAAGAAGGAAGCCGTACAACACTGGGATTGTGTGCGCAGCTTGCCAACTGATAGAAAACAGTACATTACCACTTTCCTGACTTTTCCAATCACATGAATATTCGATAAGAAGCTGTTTTGGACAGATTTTCTTTTCTTTATGGCAAACACTTGGCAGACCTCCGTGCAACGTCCAGAACACGATGGGAGATGTTTTCTGTGCTCGCGCAGGTTTTCCTTGCCAGACAGAGTGGAAAAGCTTTCTGCTAGCATGTAGACCACAAAAGACGCTAAAGACGAAGGTACGATGCTCTCCGGAGCTAAGCGCCGCTCCCGGGCTTCTTTCGGCAGAAGCCGCGCTAAGAGAGCACTGTGAGCGGTACAATCGTCTTTGCGCGAAGAAGCCGCTTCTTCGGCTCCGGGAGCCGGAGAGAGCGGCATGATCGGAAAGGTGAAGAAGGAAGCTGTACAACACTGGGATTGTGTGCGCAGCTTGCCAACTGATAGAAAACAGTACATTACCACTTTCCTGACTTTTCCAATCACATGAATATTCGATAAGAAGCTGTTTTGGACCACTTTTCTGTTCTTCTTGTCAAACACTTGCCAGACTTCCGAGCAATGTCCAGAACACGATGGGAGATGTTTTCTGTGCTCGCGCAGGTTTTCCTTGCCAGACAGAGTGGAAAAGCTTTCTGCTAGCATGTAGACCACAAAAGACGCTAAAGACGAAGGTACGATGCTCCCCGGAGCTAAGCGCCGCTCCCGGGCTTCTTTCGGCAGAAGCCGCGCTAAGAGAGCGCTGCGAGCGGTACAATCGTCTTTGCGCGAAGAAGCCGCTTCTTCGGCTCCGGGAGCCGGAGAGAGCGGCAGCATCGGAAAGGTGAAGAAGGAAGCCGTACAACACTGGGATTGTGTGCGCAGCTTGCCAACTGATAGAAAACAGTACATTACCACTTTCCTGACTTTTCCAATCACATGAATATTCGATTGGAAGCTGTTTTGGTCAGATTTTTTTTTCTTTATGGCAAACACTTGGCAGACTTCCGAGCAATGTCCAGAACACGATGGGAGATGTTTTCTGTGCTCGCGCAGGTTTTCCTTGCCAGACAGCGTGGAAAAGCTTTCTGCTAAGATGTAGACCACAAAAGACGCTAAAGGCGAAGGTACGATGCTCCCCGGAGCTAAGCGCCGCTCCCTGGCGACTTTCGGCAGAAGCCGCGCTAAGAGAGCACTGTGAGCGGTACAATCGTCTTTGCGCGAAGAAGCCGCTTCTTCGGCTCCGGGAGCCGGAGAGAGCGGCAGCATCGGAAAGGTGAAGAAGGAAGCTGTACAACACTGGGATTGTGTGCGCAGCTTGCCAACTGATAGACAGCAGTACATTACCACTTTCCTGACTTTTCCAATCACATGAATATTCGATTGGAAGCTGTTTTGGACAACTTTTCTTTTCTTCTTGTCGAACACTTGGCAGACCTCCGTGCAACGTCCAGAACACGATGGGAGATGTTTTCTGTGCTCGCGCAGGTTTTCCTTGCCAGACAGAGTGGAAAAGCTTTCTGCTAGCATGTAGACCACAAAAGACGCTAAAGACGAAGGTACGATGCTCCCCGGAGCTAAGCGCCGCTCCCGGGCTTCTTTCGGCAGAAGCCGCGCTAAGAGAGCGCTGCGAGCGGTACAATCGTCTTTGCGCGAAGAAGCCGCTTCTTCGGCTCCGGGAGCCGGAGAGAGCGGCAGCATCGGAAAGGTGAAGAAGGAAGCCGTACAACACTGGGATTGGGTGCACAGCTTGCCAACTGATAGAAAACAGTACATTACCACTTTCCTGACTTTTCCAATCACATGAATATTCGATAAGAAGCTGTTTTGGACAGATTTTCTTTTCTTTATGGCAAACACTTGGCAGACCTCCGTGCAACGTCCAGAACGCGATGGGAGATGTTTTCTGTGCTCGCGCAGGTTTTCCTTGCCAGACAGAGTGGAAAAGCTTTCTGCTAGCATGTAGACCACAAAAGACGCTAAAGGCGAAGGTACGATGCTCTCCGGAGCTAAGCGCCGCTCCCGGGCTTCTTTCGGCAGAAGCCGCGCTAAGAGAGCACTGTGAGCGGTACAATCGTCTTTGCGCGAAGAAGCCGCTTCTTCGGCTCCGGGAGCCGGAGAGAGCGGCAGCATCGGAAAGGTGAAGAAGGAAGCTGTACAACACTGGGATTGTGTGCGCAGCTTGCCAACTGATAGAAAACAGTACATTACCACTTTCCTGACTTTTCCAATCACATGAATATTCGATAAGAAGCTGTTTTGGACAGATTTTCTTTTCTTTATGCCAAGCACATGGCAGACCTCCGTGCAACGTCCAGAACACGATGGGAGATGTTTTCTGTGCTCGCGCAGGTTTTCCTTGCCAGACAGAGTGGAAAAGCTTTCTGCTAAGATGTAGACCACAAAAGACGCTAAAGGCGAAGGTACGATGCTCCCCGGAGCTAAGCGCCGCTCCCGGGCTTCTTTCGGCAGAAGCCGCGCTAAGAGACCACTGTGAGCGGTACAATCGTCTTTGCGCGAAGAAGCCGCTTCTTCGGCTCCGGGAGCCGGAGAGAGCGGCAGCATCGGAAAGGTGAAGAAGGAAGCTGTACAACACTGGGATTGTGTGCGCAGCTTGCCAACTGATAGAAAACAGTACATTACCACTTTCCTGACTTTTCCAATCACATGAATATTCGATAAGAAGCTGTTTTGGACCACTTTTCTTTTCTTCTTGTCAAACAATTGGCAGACTTCCGAGCAATGTCCAGAACACGATGGGAGATGTTTTCTGTGCTCGCGCAGGTTTTCCTTGCCAGACAGCGTGGAAAAGCTTTCTGCTAAGATGTAGACCACAAAAGACGCTAAAGGCGAAGGTACGATGCTCCCCGGAGCTAAGCGCCGCTCCCTGGCGTCTTTCGGCAGAAGCCGCGCTAAGAGAGCACTGTGAGCGGTACAATCGTCTTTGCGCGAAGAAGCCGCTTCTTCGGCTCCGGGAGCCGGAGAGAGCGGCAGCATCGCAAAGGTGAAGAAGGAAGCTGTACAACACTGGGATTGTGTGCGCAGCTTGCCAACTGATAGAAAACAGTACATTACCACTTTCCTGACTTTTCCAATCACATGAATATTCGATAAGAAGCTGTTTTGGACAGATTTTCTTTTCTTCTTGTCGAACACTTGGCAGACCTCCGTGCAACGTCCAGAACGCGATGGGAGATGTTTTCTGTGCTCGCGCAGGTTTTCCTTGCCAGACAGAGTGGAAAAGCTTTCTGCTAGCATGTAGACCACAAAAGACGCTAAAGGCGAAGGTACGATGCTCCCCGGAGCTAATCGCCGCTCCCGGGCTTCTTTCGGCAGAAGCCGCGCTAAGAGAGCACTGTGAGCGGTACAATCGTCTTTGCGCGAAGAAGCCGCTTCTTCGGCTCCGGGAGCCGGAGAGAGCGGCATGATCGGAAAGGTGAAGAAGGAAGCTGTACAACACTGGGATTGTGTGCGCAGCTTGCCAACTGATAGACAGCAGTACATTACCACTTTCCTGACTTTTCCAATCACATGAATATTCGATTGGAAGCTGTTTTGGACAGATTTTCTTTTCTTTATGGCAAACACTTGGCAGACCTCCGTGCAACGTCCAGAACGCGATGGGAGATGTTTTCTGTGCTCGCGCAGGTTTTCCTTGCCAGACAGAGTGGAAAAGCTTTCTGCTAGCATGTAGACCACAAAAAACGCTAAAGGCGAAGGTACGATGCTCCCCGGAGCTAATCGCCGCTCCCGGGCTTCTTTCGGCAGAAGCCGCGCTAAGAGAGCACTGTGAGCGGTACAATCGTCTTTGCGCGAAGAAGCCGCTTCTTCGGCTCCGGGAGCCGGAGAGAGCGGCAGCATCGGAAAGGTGAAGAAGGAAGCTGTACAACACTGGGATTGTGTGCGCAGCTTGCCAACTGATAGACAGCAGTACATTACCACTTTCCTGACTTTTCCAATCACATGAATATTCGATTGGAAGCTGTTTTGGACAACTTTTCCTTTCTTCTTGTCGAACACTTGGCAGACCTCCGTGCAACGTCCAGAACACGATGGGAGATGTTTTCTGTGCTCGCGCAGGTTTTCCTTGCCAGACAGAGTGGAAAAGCTTTCTGCTAGCATGTAGACCACAAAAGACGCTAAAGACGAAGGTACGATGCTCCCCGGAGCTAAGCGCCGCTCCCGGGCTTCTTTCGGCAGAAGCCGCGCTAAGAGAGCGCTGTGAGCGGTACAATCGTCTTTGCGCGAAGAAGCCGCTTCTTCGGCTCCGGGAGCCGGAGAGAGCGGCAGCATCGGAAAGGTGAAGAAGGAAGCCGTACAACACTGGGATTGGGTGCACAGCTTGCCAACTGATAGAAAACAGTACATTACCACTTTCCTGACTTTTCCAATCACATGAATATTCGATAAGAAGCTGTTTTGGACGGATTTTCTTTTATTTATGGCAAACACTTGGCCGACCTCCGTGCAACGTCCAGAACACGATGGGAGATGTTTTCTGTGCTCGCGCAGGTTTTCCTTGCCAGACAGAGTGGAAATGCTTTCTGCTAGCATGTAGACCACAAAAGACGCTAAAGGCGAAGGTACGATGCTCCCCGGAGCTAATCGCCGCTCCCGGGCGTCTTTCGGCAGAAGCGGCGCTAAGAGAGCACTGTGAGCGGTACAATCGTCTTTGCGCGAAGAAGCCGCTTCTTCGGCTCCGGGAGCCGGAGAGAGCGGCAGCATCGGAAAGGTGAAGAAGGAAGCTGTACAACACTGGGATTGTGTGCGCAGCTTGCCAACTGATAGACAGCAGTACATTACCACTTTCCTGACTTTTCCAATCACATGAATATTCGATTGGAAGCTGTTTTGGACAACTTTTCTTTTCTTCTTGTCGAACACTTGGCAGACCTCCGTGCAACGTCCAGAACACGATGGGAGATGTTTTCTGTGCTCGCGCAGGTTTTCCTTGCCAGACAGAGTGGAAAAGCTTTCTGCTAGCATGTAGACCACAAAAGACGCTAAAGACGAAGGTACGATGCTCCCCGGAGCTAAGCGCCGCTCCCGGGCTTCTTTCGGCAGAAGCCGCGCTAAGAGAGCGCTGTGAGCGGTACAATCGTCTTTGCGCGAAGAAGCCGCTTCTTCGGCTCCGGGAGCCGGAGAGAGCGGCAGCATCGGAAAGGTGAAGAAGGAAGCTGTACAACACTGGGATTGTGTGCGCAGCTTGCCAACTGATAGACAGCAGTACATTACCACTTTCCTGACTTTTCCAATCACATGAATATTCGATAAGAAGCTGTTTTGGACAGATTTTCTTTTCTTTATGGCAAACACTTGGCAGACCTCCGTGCAACGTCCAGAACACGATGGGAGATGTTTTCTGTGCTCGCGCAGGTTTTCCTTGCCAGACAGAGTGGAAAAACTATCTGCTAGGATGTAGACCACAAAAGACGCTAAAGACGAAGGTACGATGCTCTCCGCAGCTAAGCGCCGCTCCCGGGCTTCTTTCGGCAGAAGCCGCGCTAAGAGAGCACTGTGAGCGGTACAATCGTCTTTGCGCGAAGAAGCCGCTTCTTCGGCTCCGGGAGCCGGAGAGAGCGGCAGCATCGGAAAGGTGAAGAAGGAAGCTGTACAACACTGGGATTGTGTGCGCAGCTTGCCAACTGATAGAAAACAGTACATTACCACTTTCCTGACTTTTCCAATCACATGAATATTCGATAAGAAGCTGTTTTGGACAGATTTTCTTTTCTTTATGCCAAGCACATGGCAGACCTCCGTGCAACGTCCAGAACACGATGGGAGATGTTTTCTGTGCTCGCGCAGGTTTTCCTTGCCAGACAGAGTGGAAAAGCTTTCTGCTAAGATGTAGACCACAAAAGACGCTAAAGGCGAAGGTACGATGCTCCCCGGAGCTAATCGCCGCTCCCGGGCTTCTTTCGGCAGAAGCCGCGCTAAGAGAGCACTGTGAGCGGTACAATCGTCTTTGCGCGAAGAAGCCGCTTCTTCGGCTCCGGGAGCCGGAGAGAGCGGCAGCATCGGAAAGGTGAAGAAGGAAGCTGTACAACACTGGGATTGTGTGCGCAGCTTGCCAACTGATAGACAGTAGTACATTACCCCTTTCCTGACTTTTCCAATCACATGAATATTCGATTGGAAGCTGTTTTGGACAACTTTTCTTTTCTTCTTGTCGAACACTTGGCAGACCTCCGTGCAACGTCCAGAACACGATGGGAGATGTTTTCTGTGCTCGCGCAGGTTTTCCTTGCCAGACAGAGTGGAAAAGCTTTCTGCTAAGATGTAGACCACAAAAGACGCTAAAGGCGAAGGTACGATGCTCCCCGGAGCTAAGCGCCGCTCCCGGGCGTCTTTCGGCAGAAGCCGCGCTAATAGACCACTGTGAGCGGTACAATCGTCTTTGCGCGAAGAAGCCGCTTCTTCGGCTCCGGGAGCCGGAGAGAGCGGCATGATCGGAAAGGTGAAGAAGGAAGCTGTACAACACTGGGATTGTGTGCGCAGCTTGCCAACTGATAGAAAACAGTACATTACCACTTTCCTGACTTTTCCAATCACATGAATCTTCGATTGGAAGCTGTTTTGGACAGATTTTCTTTTCTTTATGGCAAACACTTGGCAGACCTCCGTGCAACGTCCAGAACGCGTTGGAGATGTTTTCTGTGCTCGCGCAGGTTTTCCTTGCCAGACAGAGTGGAAAAGCTTTCTGCTAGCATGTAGACCACAAAAGACGCTAAAGGCGAAGGTACGATGCTCCCCGGAGCTAAGCGCCGCTCCCGGGCGTCTTTCGGCAGAAGCCGCGCTAAGAGAGCACTGTGAGCGGTACAATCGTCTTTGCGCGAAGAAGCCGCTTCTTCGGCTCACGGAGCCGGAGAGAGCGGCATGATCGGAAAGGTGAAGAAGGAAGCTGTACAACACTGGGATTGTATGCGCAGATTGCCAACTGATAGACAGCAGTACATTACCACTTTCCTGACTTTTCCAATCACATGAATATTCGATAAGAAGCTGTTTTGGACAGATTTTCTTTTCTTCTTGTCGAACACTTGGCAGACCTCCGTGCAACGTCCAGAACACGATGGGAGATGTTTTCTGTGCTCGCGCAGGTTTTCCTTGCCAGACAGAGTGGAAAAGCTTTCTGCTAGCATGTAGACCACAAAAGACGCTAAAGACGAAGGTACGATGCTCTCCGCAGCTAAGCGCCGCTCCCGGGCTTCTTTCGGCAGAAGCGGCGCTAAGAGAGCACAGTGAGCGGTACAATCGTCTTTGCGCGAAGAAGCCGCTTCTTCGGCTCCGGGAGCCGGAGAGAGCGGCATGATCGGAAAGGTGAAGAAGGAAGCTGTACAACACTGGGATTGTGTGCGCAGCTTGCCAACTGATAGAAAACAGTACATTACCACTTTCCTGACTTGTCCAATCACATGAATATTCGATAAGAAGAGGTTTTGGACAGATTTTCTTTTCTTTATGCCAAACACATGGCAGACCTCCGTGCAACGTCCAGAACACGATGGGAGATGTTTTCTGTGCTCGCGCAGGTTTTCCTTGCCAGACAGAGTGGAAAAGCTTTCTGCTAGCATGTAGACCACAAAAGACGCTAAAGACGAAGGTACGATGCTCCCCGGAGCTAAGCGCCGCTCCCGGGCTTCTTTCGGCAGAAGCCGCGCTAAGAGAGCACTGTGAGCGGTACAATCGTCTTTGCGCGAAGAAGCCGCTTCTTCGGCTCCGGGAGCCGGAGAGAGCGGCAGCATCGGAAAGGTGAAGAAGGAAGCTGTACAACACTGGGATTGTGTGCGCAGCTTGCCAACTGATAGAAAACAGTACATTACCACTTTCCTGACTTTTCCAATCACATGAATATTCGATTGGAAGCTGTTTTGGACAACTTTTCTTTTCTTCTTGTCGAACACTTGGCAGACCTCCGTGCAACGTCCAGAACACGATGGGAGATGTTTTCTGTGCTCGCGCAGGTTTTCCTTGCCAGACAGAGTGGAAAAGCTTTCTGCTAAGATGTAGACCACAAAAGACGCTAAAGGCGAAGGTACGATGCTCCCCGGAGCTAAGCGCCGCTCCCGGGCGTCTTTCGGCAGAAGCCGCGCTAAGAGAGCACTGTGAGCGGTACAATCGTCTTTGCGCGAAGAAGCCGCTTCTTCGGCTCCGGGAGCCGGAGAGAGCGGCATGATCGGAAAGGTGAAGAAGGAAGCTGTACAACACTGGGATTGTGTGCGCAGCTTGCCAACTGATAGAAAACAGTACATTACCACTTTCCTGACTTTTCCAATCACATGAATCTTCGATTGGAAGCTGTTTTGGACAGATTTTCTTTTCTTTATGGCAAACACTTGGCAGACCTCCGTGCAACGTCCAGAACGCGTTGGAGATGTTTTCTGTGCTCGCGCAGGTTTTCCTTGCCAGACAGAGTGGAAAAGCTTTCTGCTAGCATGTAGACCACAAAAGACGCTAAAGGCGAAGGTACGATGCTCCCCGGAGCTAAGCGCCGCTCCCGGGCGTCTTTCGGCAGAAGCCGCGCTAAGAGAGCACTGTGAGCGGTACAATCGTCTTTGCGCGAAGAAGCCGCTTCTTCGGCTCACGGAGCCGGAGAGAGCGGCATGATCGGAAAGGTGAAGAAGGAAGCTGTACAACACTGGGATTGTATGCGCAGATTGCCAACTGATAGACAGCAGTACATTACCACTTTCCTGACTTTTCCAATCACATGAATATTCGATTGGAAGCTGTTTTGGACAACTTTTCTTTTCTTTATGGCAAACACTTGGCAGACCTCCGTGCAACGTCCAGAACACGATGGGAGATGTTTTCTGTGCTCGCGCAGGTTTTCCTTGCCAGACAGAGTGGAAAAGCTTTCTGCTAGCATGTAGACCACAAAAGACGCTAAAGACGAAGGTACGATGCTCTCCGCAGCTAAGCGCCGCTCCCGGGCTTCTTTCGGCAGAAGCGGCGCTAAGAGAGCACAGTGAGCGGTACAATCGTCTTTGCGCGAAGAAGCCGCTTCTTCGGCTCCGGGAGCCGGAGAGAGCGGCATGATCGGAAAGGTGAAGAAGGAAGCTGTACAACACTGGGATTGTGTGCGCAGCTTGCCAACTGATAGAAAACAGTACATTACCACTTTCCTGACTTGTCCAATCACATGAATATTCGATAAGAAGATGTTTTGGACAGATTTTCTTTTCTTTATGCCAAACACATGGCAGACCTCCGTGCAACGTCCAGAACACGATGGGAGATGTTTTCTGTGCTCGCGCAGGTTTTCCTTGCCAGACAGAGTGGAAAAGCTTTCTGCTAGCATGTAGACCACAAAAGACGCTAAAGACGAAGGTACGATGCTCCCCGGAGCTAAGCGCCGCTCCCGGGCTTCTTTCGGCAGAAGCCGCGCTAAGAGAGCACTGTGAGCGGTACAATCGTCTTTGCGCGAAGAAGCCGCTTCTTCGGCTCCGGGAGCCGGAGAGAGCGGCAGCATCGGAAAGGTGAAGAAGGAAGCTGTACAACACTGGGATTGTGTGCGCAGCTTGCCAACTGATAGAAAACAGTACATTACCACTTTCCTGACTTTTCCAATCACATGAATATTCGATTGGAAGCTGTTTTGGACAACTTTTCTTTTCTTCTTGTCGAACACTTGGCAGACCTCCGTGCAACGTCCAGAACACGATGGGAGATGTTTTCTGTGCTCCCGCAGGTTTTCCTTGCCAGACAGAGTGGAAAAGCTTTCTGCTAGCATGTAGACCACAAAAGACGCTAAAGGCGAAGGTACGATGCTCCCCGGAACTAATCGCCGCTCCGGGGCTTCTTTCGGCAGAAGCCGCGCTAAGAGAGCACTGTGAGCGGTACAATCGTCTTTGCGCGAAGAAGCCGCTTCTTCGGCTCCGGGAGCAGGAGAGAGCGGCAGCATCGGAAAGGTGAAGAAGGAAGCTGTACAACACTGGGATTGTGTGCGCAGCTTGCCAACTGATAGAAAACAGTACATTACCACTTTCCTGACTTTTCCAATCACATGAATATTCGATTGGAAGCTGTTTTGGACAACTTTTCTTTTCTTCTTGTCGAACACTTGGCAGACCTCCGTGCAACGTCCAGAACACGATCGGAGATGTTACCTGTGCTCGCGCAGGTTTTCCTTGCCAGACAGAGTGGAAAAGCTTTCTGCTAGCATGTAGACCACAAAAGACGCTAAAGACGAAGGTACGATGCTCCCCGGAGCTAAGCGCCGCTCCCGGGCGTCTTTCGGCAGAAGCCGCGCTAAGAGAGCGCTGCGAGCGGTACAATCGTCTTTGCGCGAAGAAGCCGCTTCTTCGGCTCCGGGAGCCGGAGAGAGCGGCAGCATCGGAAAGGTGAAGAAGGAAGCCGTACAACACTGGGATTGTGTGCACAGCTTGCCAACTGATAGAAAACAGTACATTACCACTTTCCTGACTTTTCCAATCACATGAATATTCGATAAGAAGCTGTTTAGGACAGATTTTCTTTTCTTTATGGCAAACACTTGGCAGACCTCCGTGCAACGTCCAGAACACGATGGGAGATGTTTTCTGTGCTCGCGCAGGTTTTCCTTGCCAGACAGAGTGGAAAAGCTTTCTGCTAGCATGTAGACCACAAAAGACGCTAAAGGCGAAGGTACGATGCTCCCCGGAGCTAATCGCCGCTCCCGGGCTTCTTTCGGCAGAAGCCGCGCTAAGAGAGCACTGTGAGCGGTACAATCGTCTTTGCGCGAAGAAGCCGCTTCTTCGGCTCCGGGAGCCGGAGAGAGCGGCAGCATCGGAAAGGTGAAGAAGGAAGCTGTACAACACTGGGATTGTGTGCGCAGCTTGCCAACTGATAGACAGTAGTACATTACCCCTTTCCTGACTTTTCCAATCACATGAATATTCGATTGGAAGCTGTTTTGGACAACTTTTCTTTTCTTCTTGTCGAACACTTGGCAGACCTCCGTGCAACGTCCAGAACACGATGGGAGATGTTTTCTGTGCTCGCGCAGGTTTTCCTTGCCAGACAGAGTGGAAAAGCTATCTGCTAGCATGTAGACCACAAAAGACGCTAAAGGCGAAGGTACGATGCTCCCCGGAGCTAAGCGCCGCTCCCGGGCGTCTTTCGGCAGAAGCCGCGCTAAGAGAGCACTGTGAGCGGTACAATCGTCTTTGCGCGAAGAAGCCGCTTCTTCGGCTCCGGGAGCCGGAGAGAGCGGCATGATCGGAAAGGTGAAGAAGGAAGCTGTACAACACTGGGATTGTGTGCGCAGCTTGCCAACTGATAGAAAACAGTACATTACCACTTTCCTGACTTTTCCAATCACATGAATCTTCGATTGGAAGCTGTTTTGGACAGATTTTCTTTTCTTTATGGCAAACACTTGGCAGACCTCCGTGCAACGTCCAGAACGCGTTGGAGATGTTTTCTGTGCTCGCGCAGGTTTTCCTTGCCAGACAGAGTGGAAAAGCTTTCTGCTAGCATGTAGACCACAAAAGACGCTAAAGGCGAAGGTACGATGCTCCCCGGAGCTAAGCGCCGCTCCCGGGCGTCTTTCGGCAGAAGCCGCGCTAAGAGAGCACTGTGAGCGGTACAATCGTCTTAGCGCGAAGAAGCCGCTTCTTCGGCTCCGGGAGCCGGAGAGAGCGGCATGATCGGAAAGGTGAAGAAGGAAGCTGTACAACACTGGGATTGTATGCGCAGATTGCCAACTGATAGACAGCAGTACATTACCACTTTCCTGACTTTTCCAATCACATGAATATTCGATAAGAAGCTGTTTTGGACAGATTTTCTTTTCTTTATGGCAAACACTTGGCAGACCTCCGTGCAACGTCCAGAACACGATGGGAGATGTTTTCTGTGCTCGCGCAGGTTTTCCTTGCCAGACAGAGTGGAAAAGCTTTCTGCTAGCATGTAGACCACAAAAGACGCTAAAGACGAAGGTACGATGCTCTCCGCAGCTAAGCGCCGCTCCCGGGCTTCTTTCGGCAGAAGCGGCGCTAAGAGAGCACAGTGAGCGGTACAATCGTCTTTGCGCGAAGAAGCCGCTTCTTCGGCTCCGGGAGCCGGAGAGAGCGGCATGATCGGAAAGGTGAAGAAGGAAGCTGTACAACACTGGGATTGTGTGCGCAGCTTGCCAACTGATAGAAAACAGTACATTACCACTTTCCTGACTTGTCCAATCACATGAATATTCGATAAGAAGAGGTTTTGGACAGATTTTCTTTTCTTTATGCCAAACACATGGCAGACCTCCGTGCAACGTCCAGAACACGATGGGAGATGTTTTCTGTGCTCGCGCAGGTTTTCCTTGCCAGACAGAGTGGAAAAGCTTTCTGCTAGCATGTAGACCACAAAAGACGCTAAAGACGAAGGTACGATGCTCCCCGGAGCTAAGCGCCGCTCCCGGGCTTCTTTCGGCAGAAGCCGCGCTAAGAGAGCACTGTGAGCGGTACAATCGTCTTTGCGCGAAGAAGCCGCTTCTTCGGCTCCGGGAGCCGGAGAGAGCGGCAGCATCGGAAAGGTGAAGAAGGAAGCTGTACAACAGTGGGATTGTGTGCGCAGCTTGCCAACTGATAGAAAACAGTACATTACCACTTTCCTGACTTTTCCAATCACATGAATATTCGATTGGAAGCTGTTTTGGACAACTTTTCTTTTCTTCTTGTCGAACACTTGGCAGACCTCCGTGCAACGTCCAGAACACGATGGGAGATGTTTTCTGTGCTCGCGCAGGTTTTCCTTGCCAGACAGAGTGGAAAAGCTTTCTGCTAGCATGTAGACCACAAAAGACGCTAAAGACGAAGGTACGATGCTCCCCGGAGCTAAGCGCCGCTCCCGGGCGTCTTTCGGCAGAAGCCGCGCTAAGAGAGCGCTGCGAGCGGTACAATCGTCTTTGCGCGAAGAAGCCGCTTCTTCGGCTCCGGGAGCCGGAGAGAGCGGCAGCATCGGAAAGGTGAAGAAGGAAGCCGTACAACACTGGGATTGTGTGCGCAGCTTGCCAACTGATAGAAAACAGTACATTACCACTTTCCTGACTTTTCCAATCACATGAATATTCGATTGGAATTTGTTTTGGACAACTTTTCTTTTCTTCTTGTCGAACACTTGGCAGACCTCCGTGCAACGTCCAGAACACGATGGGAGATGTTTTCTGTGCTCGCGCAGGTTTTCCTTGCCAGACAGAGTGGAAAAGCTATCTGCTAGCATGTAGACCACAAAAGACGCTAAAGGCGAAGGTACGATGCTCCTCGGAGCTAAGCGCCGCTCCCGGGCTTCTTTCGGCAGAAGCCGCGCTAAGAGAGCACTGTGAGCGGTACAATCGTCTTTGCGCGAAGAAGCCGCTTCTTCGGCTCCGGGAGCCGGAGAGAGCAGCAGCATCGGAAAGGTGAAGAAGGAAGCCGTACAACACTGGGATTGGGTGCACAGCTTGCCAACTGATAGAAAACAGTACATTACCACTTTCCTGACTTTTCCAATCACATGAATATTCGATAAGAAGCTGTTTAGGACAGATTTTCTTTTCTTCTTGTCGAACACTTGGCAGACCTCCGTGCAACGTCCAGAACACGATGGGAGATGTTTTCTGTGCTCGCGCAGGTTTTCCTTGCCAGACAGAGTGGAAAAGCTTTCTGCTAGCATGTAGACCACAAAAGACGCTAAAGACGAAGGTACGATGCTCTCCGGAGCTAATCGCCGCTCCCGGGCTTCTTTCGTCAGAAGCCGCGCTAAGAGAGCACTGTGAGCGGTACAATCGTCTTAGCGCGAAGAAGCCGCTTCTTCGGCTCCGGGAGCCGGAGAGAGCGGCAGCATCGGAAAGGTGAAGAAGGAAGCTGTACAACACTGGGATTGTGTGCGCAGCTTGCCAACTGATAGAAAACAGTACATTACCACTTTCCTGACTTTTCCAATCACATGAATATTCGATTGGAAGCTGTTTTGGACAACTTTTCTTTTCTTCTTGTCGAACACTTGGCAGACCTCCGTGCAACGTCCAGAACACGATGGGAGATGTTTTCTGTGCTCGCGCAGGTTTTCCTTGCCAGACAGAGTGGAAAAGCTTTCTGCTAGCATGTAGACCACAAAAGACGCTAAAGACGAAGGTACGATGCTCCCCGGAGCTAAGCGCCGCTCCCGGGCTTCTTTCGGCAGAAGCCGCGCTAAGAGAGCGCTGCGAGCGGTAAAATCGTCTTTGCGCGAAGAAGCCGCTTCTTCGGCTCCGGGAGCCGGAGAGAGCGGCAGCATCGGAAAGGTGAAGAAGGAAGCCGTACAACACTGGGATTGTGTGCACAGCTTGCCAACTGATAGAAAACAGTACATTACCACTTTCCTGACTTTTCCAATCACATGAATATTCGATAAGAAGCTGTTTTGGACAGATTTTCTTTTCTTTATGGCAAACACTTGGCAGACCTCCGTGCAACGTCCAGAACACGATGGGAGATGTTTTCTGTGCTCGCGCAGGTTTTCCTTGCCAGACAGAGTGGAAAAGCTTTCTGCTAGCATGTAGACCACAAAAGACGCTAAAGGCGAAGGTACGATGCTCCCCGGAGCTAATCGCCGCTCCCGGGCTTCTTTCGGCAGAAGCCGCGCTAAGAGAGCACTGTGAGCGGTACAATCGTCTTTGCGCGAAGAAGCCGCTTCTTCGGCTCCGGGAGCCGGAGAGAGCGGCATGATCGGAAAGGTGAAGAAGGAAGCTGTACAACACTGGGATTGTGTGCGCAGCTTGCCAACTGATAGACAGCAGTACATTACCCCTTTCCTGACTTTTCCAATCACATGAATATTCGACTGGAAGCTGTTTTGGACAACTTTTCTTTTCTTCTTGTCGAACACTTGGCAGACCTCCGTGCAACGTCCAGAACACGATGGGAGATGTTTTCTGTGCTCGCGCAGGTTTTCCTTGCCAGACAGAGTGGAAAAGCTTTCTGCTAGCATGTAGACCTCAAAAGACGCTAAAGACGAAGGTACGATGCTCCCCGGAGCTAATCGCCGCTCCCGGCTTCTTTCGGCAGAAGCCGCGCTAAGAGAGCACTGTGAGCGGTACAATCGTCTTTGCGCGAAGAAGCCGCTTCTTCGGCTCCGGGAGCCGGAGAGAGCGGCAGCATCGGAAAGGTGAAGAAGGAAGCTGTACAACAGTGGGATTGTGTGCGCAGCTTGCCAACTGATAGAAAACAGTACATTACCACTTTCCTGACTTTTCCAATCACATGAATATTCGATTGGAAGCTGTTTTGGACAACTTTTCTTTTCTTCTTGTCGAACACTTGGCAGACCTCCGTGCAACGTCCAGAACACGATGGGAGATGTTTTCTGTGCTCGCGCAGGTTTTCCTTGCCAGACAGAGTGGAAAAGCTTTCTGCTAGCATGTAGACCACAAAAGACGCTAAAGACGAAGGTACGATGCTCCCCGGAGCTAAGCGCCGCTCCCGGGCTTCTTTCGGCAGAAGCCGCGCTAAGAGAGCGCTGCGAGCGGTACAATCGTCTTTGCGCGAAGAAGCCGCTTCTTCGGCTCCGGGAGCCGGAGAGAGCGGCAGCATCGGAAAGGTGAAGAAGGAAGCCGTACAACACTGGGATTGGGTGCACAGCTTGCCAACTGATAGAAAACAGTACATTACCACTTTCCTGACTTTTCCAATCACATGAATATTCGATAAGAAGCTGTTTTGGACAGATTTTCTTTTCTTTATGGCAAACACTTGGCAGACCTCCGTGCAACGTCCAGAACACGATGGGAGATGTTTTCTGTGCTCGCGCAGGTTTTCCTTGCCAGACAGAGTGGAAAAGCTTTCTGCTAGCATGTAGACCACAAAAGACGCTAAAGGCGAAGGTACGATGCTCCCCGGAGCTAATCGCCGCTCCCGGGCTTCTTTCGGCAGAAGCCGCGCTAAGAGAGCACTGTGAGCGGTACAATCGTCTTTGCGCGAAGAAGCCGCTTCTTCGGCTCCGGGAGCCGGAGAGAGCGGCAGCATCGGAAAGGTGAAGAAGGAAGCTGTACAACACTGGGATTGTGTGCGCAGCTTGCCAACTGATAGACAGTAGTACATTACCCCTTTCCTGACTTTTCCAATCACATGAATATTCGATTGGAAGCTGTTTTGGACAACTTTTCTTTTCTTCTTGTCGAACACTTGGCAGACCTCCGTGCAACGTCCAGAACACGATGGGAGATGTTTTCTGTGCTCGCGCAGGTTTTCCTTGCCAGACAGAGTGGAAAAGCTTTCTGCTAAGATGTAGACCACAAAAGACGCTAAAGGCGAAGGTACGATGCTCCCCGGAGCTAAGCGCCGCTCCCGGGCGTCTTTCGGCAGAAGCCGCGCTAAGAGACCACTGTGAGCGGTACAATCGTCTTTGCGCGAAGAAGCCGCTTCTTCGGCTCCGGGAGCCGGAGAGAGCGGCATGATCGGAAAGGTGAAGAAGGAAGCTGTACAACACTGGGATTGTGTGCGCAGCTTGCCAACTGATAGAAAACAGTACATTACCACTTTCCTGACTTTTCCAATCACATGAATCTTCGATTGGAAGCTGTTTTGGACAGATTTTCTTTTCTTTATGGCAAACACTTGGCAGACCTCCGTGCAACGTCCAGAACGCGTTGGAGATGTTTTCTGTGCTCGCGCAGGTTTTCCTTGCCAGACAGAGTGGAAAAGCTTTCTGCTAGCATGTAGACCACAAAAGACGCTAAAGGCGAAGGTACGATGCTCCCCGGAGCTAAGCGCCGCTCCCGGGCTTCTTTCGGCAGAAGCCGCGCTAAGAGAGCGCTGCGAGCGGTAAAATCGTCTTTGCGCGAAGAAGCCGCTTCTTCGGCTCACGGAGCCGGAGAGAGCGGCACGATCGGAAAGGTGAAGAAGGAAGCTGTACAACACTGGGATTGTATGCGCAGATTGCCAACTGATAGACAGCAGTACATTACCACTTTCCTGACTTTTCCAATCACATGAATATTCGATAAGAAGCTGTTTTGGACAGATTTTCTTTTCTTTATGGCAAACACTTGGCAGACCTCCGTGCAACGTCCAGAACACGATGGGAGATGTTTTCTGTGCTCGCGCAGGTTTTCCTTGCCAGACAGAGTGGAAAAGCTTTCTGCTAGCATGTAGACCACAAAAGACGCTAAAGACGAAGGTACGATGCTCTCCGCAGCTAAGCGCCGCTCCCGGGCTTCTTTCGGCAGAAGCGGCGCTAAGAGAGCACAGTGAGCGGTACAATCGTCTTTGCGCGAAGAAGCCGCTTCTTCGGCTCCGGGAGCCGGAGAGAGCGGCATGATCGGAAAGGTGAAGAAGGAAGCTGTACAACACTGGGATTGTGTGCGCAGCTTGCCAACTGATAGAAAACAGGACATTACCACTTTCCTGACTTGTCCAATCACATGAATATTCGATAAGAAGAGGTTTTGGACAGATTTTCTTTTCTTTATGCCAAACACATGGCAGACCTCCGTGCAACGTCCAGAACACGATGGGAGATGTTTTCTGTGCTCGCGCAGGTTTTCCTTGCCAGACAGAGTGGAAAAGCTTTCTGCTAGCATGTAGACCACAAAAGACGCTAAAGACGAAGGTACGATGCTCCCCGGAGCTAAGCGCCGCTCCCGGGCTTCTTTCGGCAGAAGCCGCGCTAAGAGAGCACTGTGAGCGGTACAATCGTCTTTGCGCGAAGAAGCCGCTTCTTCGGCTCCGGGAGCCGGAGAGAGCGGCAGCATCGGAAAGGTGAAGAAGGAAGCTGTACAAAAGTGGGATTGTGTGCGCAGCTTGCCAACTGATAGAAAACAGTACATTACCACTTTCCTGACTTTTCCAATCACATGAATATTCGATTGGAAGCTGTTTTGGACAACTTTTCTTTTCTTCTTGTCGAACACTTGGCAGACCTCCGTGCAACGTCCAGAACACGATGGGAGATGTTTTCTGTGCTCGCGCAGGTTTTCCTTGCCAGACAGAGTGGAAAAGCTTTCTGCTAGCATGTAGACCACAAAAGACGCTAAAGACGAAGGTACGATGCTCCCCGGAGCTAAGCGCCGTTCCCGGGCTTCTTTCGGCAGAAGCCGCGCTAAGAGAGCGCTGCGAGCGGTACAATCGCCTTTGCGCGAAGAAGCCGCTTCTTCGGCTCCGGGAGCCGGAGAGAGCGGCAGCATCGGAAAGGTGAAGAAGGAAGCCGTACAACACTGGGATTGTGTGCGCAGCTTGCCAACTGATAGAAAACAGTACATTACCACTTTCCTGACTTTTCCAATCACATGAATATTCGATATAAGCTGTTTTGGACCACTTTTCTTTTCTTCTTGTCAAACACTTGGCAGACTTCCGAGCAATGTCCAGAACACGATGGGAGATGTTTTCTGTGCTCCCGCAGGTTTTCCTTGCCAGACAGAGTGGAAAAGCTTTCTGCTAAGATGTAGACCACAAAAGACGCTAAAGGCGAAGGTACGATGCTCCCCGGAACTAATCGCCGCTCCCGGGCTTCTTTCGGCAGAAGCCGCGCTAAGAGAGCACTGTGAGCGGTACAATCGTCTTTGCGCGAAGAAGCCGCTTCTTCGGCTCCGGGAGCCGGAGAGAGCGGCAGCATCGGAAAGGTGAAGAAGGAAGCTGTACAACACTGGGATTGTGTGCGCAGCTTGCCAACTAATAGAAAACAGTACATTACCACTTTCCTGACTTTTCCAATCACATGAATATTCGATTGGAAGCTGTTTTGGACAACTTTTCTTTTCTTCTTGTCGAACACTTGGCAGACCTCCGTGCAACGTCCAGAACACGATGGGAGATGTTACCTGTGCTCGCGCAGGTTTTCCTTGCCAGACAGAGTGGAAAAGCTTTCTGCTAGCATGTAGACCACAAAAGACGCTAAAGACGAAGGTACGATGCTCCCCGGAGCTAAGCGCCGCTCCCGGGCGTCTTTCGGCAGAAGCCGCGCTAAGAGAGCGCTGCGAGCGGTACAATCGTCTTTGCGCGAAGAAGCCGCTTCTTCGGCTCCGGGAGCCGGAGAGAGCGGCAGCATCGGAAAGGTGAAGAAGGAAGCCGTACAACACTGGGATTGGGTGCACAGCTTGCCAACTGATAGAAAACAGTACATTACCACTTTCCTGACTTTTCCAATCACATGAATATTCGATAAGATGCCGTTTAGGACAGATTTTCTTTTCTTTATGGCAAACACTTGGCAGACCTCCGTGCAACGTCCAGAACACGATGGGAGATGTTTTCTGTGCTCGCGCAGGTTTTCCTTGCCAGACAGAGTGGAAAAGCTTTCTGCTAGCATGTAGACCACAAAAGACGCTAAAGGCGAAGGTACGATGCTCCCCGGAGCTAATTGCCGCTCCCGGGCTTCTTTCGGCAGAAGCCGCGCTAAGAGAGCACTGTGAGCGGTACAATCGTCTTTGCGCGAAGAAGCCGCTTCTTCGGCTCCGGGAGCCGGAGAGAGCGGCAGCATCGGAAAGGTGAAGAAGGAAGCTGTACAACACTGGGATTGTGTGCGCAGCTTGCCAACTGATAGACAGCAGTACATTACCGCTTTCCTGACTTTTCCAATCACATGAATATTCGATTGGAAGCTGTTTTGGACAACTTTTCTTTTCTTCTTGTCGAACACTTGGCAGACCTCCGTGCAACGTCCAGAACACGATGGGAGATGTTTTCTGTGCTCGCGCAGGTTTTCCTTGCCACACAGAGTGGAAAAGCTTTCTGCTAAGATGTAGACCACAAAAGACGCTAAAGGCGAAGGTACGATGCTCCCCGGAGCTAAGCGCCGCTCCCGGGCTTCTTTCGGCAGAAGCCGCGCTAAGAGACCACTGTGAGCGGTACAATCGTCTTTGCGCGAAGAAGCCGCTTCTTCGGCTCCGGGAGCCGGCGAGAGCGGCATGATCGGAAAGGTGAAGAAGGAAGCTGTACAACACTGGGATTGTGTGCGCAGCTTGCCAACTGATAGAAAACAGTACATTACCACTTTCCTGACTTTTCCAATCACATGAATATTCGATAAGAAGAGGTTTTGGACAGATTTTCTTTTCTTTATGGCAAACACTTGGCAGACCTCCGTGCAACGTCCAGAACGCGTTGGAGATATTTTCTGTGCTCGCGCAGGTTTTCCTTGCCAGACAGAGTGGAAAAGCTTTCTGCTAGCATGTAGACCACAAAAGACGCTAAAGGCGAAGGTACGATGCTCCCCGGAGCTAAGCGCCGCTCCCGGGCGTCTTTCGGCAGAAGCCGCGCTAAGAGAGCACTGTGAGCGGTACAATCGTCTTTGCGCGAAGAAGCCGCTTCTTCGGCTCACGGAGCCGGAGAGAGCGGCATGATCGGAAAGGTGAAGAAGGAAGCTGTACAACACTGGGATTGTATGCGCAGATTGCCAACTGATAGACAGCAATACATTACCACTTTCCTGACTTTTCCAATCACATGAATATTCGATAAGAAGCTGTTTTGGACAGATTTTCTTTTCTTTATGGCAAACACTTGGCAGACCTCCGTGCAACGTCCAGAACACGATGGGAGATGTTTTCTGTGCTCGCGCAGGTTTTCCTTGCCAGACAGAGTGGAAAAGCTTTCTGCTAGCATGTAGACCACAAAAGACGCTAAAGACGAAGGTACGATGCTCTCCGCAGCTAAGCGCCGCTCCCGGGCTTCTTTCGGCAGAAGCGGCGCTAAGAGAGCACAGTGAGCGGTACAATCGTCTTTGCGCGAAGAAGCCGCTTCTTCGGCTCCGGGAGCCGGAGAGAGCGGCAGCATCGGAAAGGTGAAGAAGGAAGCTGTACAACACTGGGATTGTGTGCGCAGCTTGCCAACTGATAGAAAACAGTACATTACCACTTTCCTGACTTTTCCAATCACATGAATATTCGATAAGAAGAGGTTTTGGACAGATTTTCTTTTCTTTATGCCAAACACATGGCAGACCTCCGTGCAACGTCCAGAACACGATGGGAGATGTTTTCTGTGCTCGCGCAGGTTTTCCTTGCCAGACAGAGTGGAAAAGCTTTCTGCTAGCATGTAGACCACAAAAGACGCTAAAGACGAAGGTACGATGCTCCCCGGAGCTAAGCGCCGCTCCCGGGCGTCTTTCGGCAGAAGCCGCGCTAAGAGAGCACTGTGAGCGGTACAATCGCCTTTGCGCGAAGAAGCCGCTTCTTCGGCTCCGGGAGCCGGAGAGAGCGGCAGCATCGGAAAGGTGAAGAAGGAAGCTGTACAACACTGGGATTGTGTGCGCAGCTTGCAAACTGATAGAAAACAGTACATTACCACTTTCCTGACTTTTCCAATCACATGAATATTCGATTGGAAGCTGTTTTGGACCACTTTTCTTTTCTTCTTGTCGAACACTTGGCAGACCTCCGTGCAACGTCCAGAACACGATGGGAGATGTTTTCTGTGCTCGCGCAGGTTTTCCTTGCCAGACAGAGTGGAAAAGCTTTCTGCTAGCATGTAGACCACAAAAGACGCTAAAGGCGAAGGTACGATGCTCCCCGGAGCTAATCGCCGCTCCCGGGCTTCTTTCGGCAGAAGCCGCGCTAAGAGAGCACTGTGAGCGGTACAATCGTCTTTGCGCGAAGAAGCCGCTTCTTCGGCTCCGGGAGCCGGAGAGAGCGGCATGATCGGAAAGGTGAAGAAGGAAGCTGTACAACACTGGGATTGTGTGCGCAGCTTGCCAACTGATAGACAGCAGTACATTACCACTTTCCTGACTTTTCCAATCACATGAATATTCGATTGGAATTTGTTTTGGACAACTTTTCTTTTCTTCTTGTCGAACACTTGGCAGACCTCCGTGCAACGTCCAGAACACGATGGGAGATGTTTTCTGTGCTCACGCAGGTTTTCCTTGCCAGACAGAGTGGAAAAGCTATCTGCTAGCATGTAGACCACAAAAGACGCTAAAGGCGAAGGTACGATGCTCCCCGGAGCTAAGCGCCGCTCCCGGGCTTCTTTCGGCAGAAGCCGCGCTAAGAGAGCACTGTGAGCGGTACAATCGTCTTTGCGCGAAGAAGCCGCTTCTTCGGCTCCGGGAGCCGGAGAGAGCGGCAGCATCGGAAAGGTGAAGAAGGAAGCTGTACAACACTGGGATTGTGTGCGCAGCTTGCCAACTGATAGAAAACAGTACATTACCACTTTCCTGACTTTTCCAATCACATGAATATTCGATTGGAAGCTGTTTTGGACAACTTTTCTTTTCTTCTTGTCGAACACTTGGCAGACCTCCGTGCAACGTCCAGAACACGATGGGAGATGTTTTCTGTGCTCGCGCAGGTTTTCCTTGCCAGACAGAGTGGAAAAGCTTTCTGCTAGCATGTAGACCACAAAAGACGCTAAAGACGAAGGTACGATGCTCCCCGGAGCTAAGCGCCGCTCCCGGGCTTCTTTCGTCAGAAGCCGCGCTAAGAGAGCACTGTGAGCGGTACAATCGTCTTAGCGCGAAGAAGCCGCTTCTTCGGCTCCGGGAGCCGGAGAGAGCGGCAGCATCGGAAAGGTGAAGAAGGAAGCTGTACAACACTGGGATTGTGTGCGCAGCTTGCCAACTGATAGAAAACAGTACATTACCACTTTCCTGACTTTTCCAATCACATGAATATTCGATTGGAAGCTGTTTTGGACAACTTTTCTTTTCTTCTTGTCGAACACTTGGCAGACCTCCGTGCAACGTCCAGAACACGATGGGAGATGTTTTCTGTGCTCGCGCAGGTTTTCCTTGCCAGACAGAGTGGAAAAGCTTTCTGCTAGCATGTAGACCACAAAAGACGCTAAAGGCGAAGGTACGATGCTCCCCGGAGCTAAGCGCCGCTCCCGGGCTTCTTTCGGCAGAAGCCGCGCTAAGAGAGCGCTGCGAGCGGTACAATCGTCTTTGCGCGAAGAAGCCGCTTCTTCGGCTCCGGGAGCCGGAGAGAGCGGCAGCATCGGAAAGGTGAAGAAGGAAGCCGTACAACACTGGGATTGGGTGCACAGCTTGCCAACTGATAGAAAACAGTACATTACCACTTTCCTGACTTTTCCAATCACATGAATATTCGATAAGAAGCTGTTTTGGACAGATTTTCTTTTCTTTATGGCAAACACTTGGCAGACCTCCGTGCAACGTCCAGAACACGATGGGAGATGTTTTCTGTGCTCGCGCAGGTTTTCCTTGCCAGACAGAGTGGAAAAGCTTTCTGCTAGCATGTAGACCACAAAAGACGCTAAAGACGAAGGTACGATGCTCCCCGGAGCTAATCGCCGCTCCCGGGCTTCTTTCGGCAGAAGCCGCGCTAAGAGAGCACTGTGAGCGGTACAATCGTCTTTGCGCGAAGAAGCCGCTTCTTCGGCTCCGGGAGCCGGAGAGAGCGGCATGATCGGAAAGGTGAAGAAGGAAGCTGTACAACACTGGGATTGTGTGCGCAGCTTGCCAACTGATAGACAGTAGTACATTACCCCTTTCCTGACTTTTCCAATCACATGAATATTCGATTGGAAGCTGTTTTGGACAACTTTTCTTTTCTTCTTGTCGAACACTTGGCAGACCTCCGTGCAACGTCCAGAACACGATGGGAGATGTTTTCTGTGCTCGCGCAGGTTTTCCTTGCCAGACAGAGTGGAAAAGCTTTCTGCTAAGATGTAGACCACAAAAGACGCTAAAGGCGAAGGTACGATGCTCCCCGGAGCTAAGCGCCGCTCCCGGGCGTCTTTCGGCAGAAGCCGCGCTAAGAGAGCACTGTGAGCGGTACAATCGTCTTTGCGCGAAGAAGCCGCTTCTTCGGCTCCGGGAGCCGGAGAGAGCGGCATGATCGGAAAGGTGAAGAAGGAAGCTGTACAACACTGGGATTGTGTGCGCAGCTTGCCAACTGATAGAAAACAGTACATTACCACTTTCCTGACTTTTCCAATCACATGAATCTTCGATTGGAAGCTGTTTTGGACAGATTTTCTTTTCTTTATGGCAAACACTTGGCAGACCTCCGTGCAACGTCCAGAACGCGTTGGAGATGTTTTCTGTGCTCGCGCAGGTTTTCCTTGCCAGACAGAGTGGAAAAGCTTTCTGCTATGATGTAGACCACAAAAGACGCTAAAGGCGAAGGTACGATGCTCCCCGGAGCTAAGCGCCGCTCCCGGGCGTCTTTCGGCAGAAGCCGCGCTAAGAGAGCACTGTGAGCGGTACAATCGTCTTAGCGCGAAGAAGCCGCTTCTTCGGCTCCGGGAGCCGGAGAGAGCGGCATGATCGGAAAGGTGAAGAAGGAAGCTGTACAACACTGGGATTGTATGCGCAGATTGCCAACTGATAGACAGCAGTACATTACCACTTTCCTGACTTTTCCAATCACATGAATATTCGATAAGAAGCTGTTTTGGACAGATTTTCTTTTCTTTATGGCAAACACTTGGCAGACCTCCGTGCAACGTCCAGAACACGATGGGAGATGTTTTCTGTGCTCGCGCAGGTTTTCCTTGCCAGACAGAGTGGAAAAGCTTTCTGCTAGCATGTAGACCACAAAAGACGCTAAAGACGAAGGTACGATGCTCCCCGGAGCTAAGCGCCGCTCCCGGGCTTCTTTCGGCAGAAGCGGCGCTAAGAGAGCACAGTGAGCGGTACAATCGTCTTTGCGCGAAGAAGCCGCTTCTTCGGCTCCGGGAGCCGGAGAGAGCGGCATGATCGGAAAGGTGAAGAAGGAAGCTGTACAACACTGGGATTGTGTGCGCAGCTTGCCAACTGATAGAAAACAGGACATTACCACTTTCCTGACTTGTCCAATCACATGAATATTCGATAAGAAGAGGTTTTGGACAGATTTTCTTTTCTTTATGCCAAACACATGGCAGACCTCCGTGCAACGTCCAGAACACGATGGGAGATGTTTTCTGTGCTCGCGCAGGTTTTCCTTGCCAGACAGAGTGGAAAAGCTTTCTGCTAGCATGTAGACCACAAAAGACGCTAAAGACGAAGGTACGATGCTCCCCGGAGCTAAGCGCCGCTCCCGGGCTTCTTTCGGCAGAAGCCGCGCTAAGAGAGCACTGTGAGCGGTACAATCGTCTTTGCGCGAAGAAGCCGCTTCTTCGGCTCCGGGAGCCGGAGAGAGCGGCAGCATCGGAAAGGTGAAGAAGGAAGCTGTACAACAGTGGGATTGTGTGCGCAGCTTGCCAACTGATAGAAAACAGTACATTACCACTTTCCTGACTTTTCCAATCACATGAATATTCGATTGGAAGCTGTTTTGGACAACTTTTCTTTTCTTCTTGTCGAACACTTGGCAGACCTCCGTGCAACGTCCAGAACACGATGGGAGATGTTTTCTGTGCTCGCGCAGGTTTTCCTTGCCAGACAGAGTGGAAAAGCTTTCTGCTAGCATGTAGACCACAAAAGACGCTAAAGGCGAAGGTACGATGCTCCCCGGAGCTAAGCGCCGCTCCCGGGCGTCTTTCGGCAGAAGCCGCGCTAAGAGAGCGCTGCGAGCGGTACAATCGTCTTTGCGCGAAGAAGCCGCTTCTTCGGCTCCGGGAGCCGGAGAGAGCGGCAGCATCGGAAAGGTGAAGAAGGAAGCCGTACAACACTGGGATTGTGTGCGCAGCTTGCCAACTGATAGAAAACAGTACATTACCACTTTCCTGACTTTTCCAATCACATGAATATTCGATTGGAATTTGTTTTGGACAACTTTTCTTTTCTTCTTGTCGAACACTTGGCAGACCTCCGTGCAACGTCCAGAACACGATGGGAGATGTTTTCTGTGCTCGCGCAGGTTTTCCTTGCCAGACAGAGTGGAAAAGCTATCTGCTAGCATGTAGACCACAAAAGACGCTAAAGGCGAAGGTACGATGCTCCTCGGAGCTAAGCGCCGCTCCCGGGCTTCTTTCGGCAGAAGCCGCGCTAAGAGAGCACTGTGAGCGGTACAATCGTCTTTGCGCGAAGAAGCCGCTTCTTCGGCTCCGGGAGCCGGAGAGAGCAGCAGCATCGGAAAGGTGAAGAAGGAAGCCGTACAACACTGGGATTGGGTGCACAGCTTGCCAACTGATAGAAAACAGTACATTACCACTTTCCTGACTTTTCCAATCACATGAATATTCGATAAGAAGCTGTTTTGGACAGATTTTCTTTTCTTCTTGTCGAACACTTGGCAGACCTCCGTGCAACGTCCAGAACACGATGGGAGATGTTTTCTGTGCTCGCGCAGGTTTTCCTTGCCAGACAGAGTGGAAAAGCTTTCTGCTAGCATGTAGACCACAAAAGACGCTAAAGACGAAGGTACGATGCTCTCCGCAGCTAAGCGCCGCTCCCGGGCTTCTTTCGGCAGAAGCCGCGCTAAGAGAGCACTGTGAGCGGTACAATCGTCTTAGCGCGAAGAAGCCGCTTCTTCGGCTCCGGGAGCCGGAGAGAGCGGCAGCATCGGAAAGGTGAAGAAGGAAGCTGTACAACACTGGGATTGTGTGCGCAGCTTGCCAACTGATAGAAAACAGTACATTACCACTTTCCTGACTTTTCCAATCACATGAATATTCGATTGGAAGCTGTTTTGGACAACTTTTCTTTTCTTCTTGTCGAACACTTGGCAGACCTCCGTGCAACGTCCAGAACACGATGGGAGATGTTTTCTGTGCTCGCGCAGGTTTTCCTTGCCAGACAGAGTGGAAAAGCTTTCTGCTAGCATGTAGACCACAAAAGACGCTAAAGACGAAGGTACGATGCTCCCCGGAGCTAAGCGCCGCTCCCGGGCTTCTTTCGGCAGAAGCCGCGCTAAGAGAGCGCTGCGAGCGGTACAATCGTCTTTGCGCGAAGAAGCCGCTTCTTCGGCTCCGGGAGCCGGAGAGAGCGGCAGCATCGGAAAGGTGAAGAAGGAAGCCGTACAACACTGGGATTGTGTGCACAGCTTGCCAACTGATAGAAAACAGTACATTACCACTTTCCTGACTTTTCCAATCACATGAATATTCGATAAGAAGCTGTTTTGGACAGATTTTCTTTTCTTTATGGCAAACACTTGGCAGACCTCCGTGCAACGTCCAGAACGCGATGGGAGATGTTTTCTGTGCTCGCGCAGGTTTTCCTTGCCAGACAGAGTGGAAAAGCTTTCTGCTAGCATGTAGACCACAAAAGACGCTAAAGGCGAAGGTACGATGCTCCCCGGAGCTAATCGCCGCTCCCGGGCTTCTTTCGGCAGAAGCCGCGCTAAGAGAGCACTGTGAGCGGTACAATCGTCTTTGCGCGAAGAAGCCGCTTCTTCGGCTCCGGGAGCCGGAGAGAGCGGCATGATCGGAAAGGTGAAGAAGGAAGCTGTACAACACTGGGATTGTGTGCGCAGCTTGCCAACTGATAGACAGCAGTACATTACCACTTTCCTGACTTTTCCAATCACATGAATATTCGATTGGAAGCTGTTTTGGACAACTTTTCTTTTCTTCTTGTCGAACACTTGGCAGACCTCCGTGCAACGTCCAGAACACGATGGGAGATGTTTTCTGTGCTCGCGCAGGTTTTCCTTGCCAGACAGAGTGGAAAAGCTTTCTGCTAGCATGTAGACCACAAAAGACGCTAAAGACGAAGGTACGATGCTCCCCGGAGCTAAGCGCCGCTCCCGGGCTTCTTTCGGCAGAAGCCGCGCTAAAGAGCACTGTGAGCGGTACAATCGTCTTTGCGCGAAGAAGCCGCTTCTTCGGCTCCGGGAGCCGGAGAGAGCGGCAGCATCGGAAAGGTGAAGAAGGAAGCTGTACAACAGTGGGATTGTGTGCGCAGCTTGCCAACTGATAGAAAACAGTACATTACCACTTTCCTGACTTTTCCAATCACATGAATATTCGATTGGAAGCTGTTTTGGACAACTTTTCTTTTCTTCTTGTCGAACACTTGGCAGACCTCCGTGCAACGTCCAGAACACGATGGGAGATGTTTTCTGTGCTCGCGCAGGTTTTCCTTGCCAGACAGAGTGGAAAAGCTTTCTGCTAGCATGTAGACCACAAAAGACGCTAAAGACGAAGGTACGATGCTCCCCGGAGCTAAGCGCCGCTCCCGGGCTTCTTTCGGCAGAAGCCGCGCTAAGAGAGCGCTGCGAGCGGTACAATCGTCTTTGCGCGAAGAAGCCGCTTCTTCGGCTCCGGGAGCCGGAGAGAGCGGCAGCATCGGAAAGGTGAAGAAGGAAGCCGTACAACACTGGGATTGGGTGCACAGCTTGCCAACTGATAGAAAACAGTACATTACCACTTTCCTGACTTTTCCAATCACATGAATATTCGATAAGAAGCTGTTTTGGACAGATTTTCTTTTCTTTATGGCAAACACTTGGCAGACCTCCGTGCAACGTCCAGAACACGATGGGAGATGTTTTCTGTGCTCGCGCAGGTTTTCCTTGCCAGACAGAGTGGAAAAGCTTTCTGCTAGCATGTAGACCACAAAAGACGCTAAAGGCGAAGGTACGATGCTCCCCGGAGCTAATCGCCGCTCCCGGGCTTCTTTCGGCAGAAGCCGCGCTAAGAGAGCACTGTGAGCGGTACAATCGTCTTTGCGCGAAGAAGCCGCTTCTTCGGCTCCGGGAGCCGGAGAGAGCGGCAGCATCGGAAAGGTGAAGAAGGAAGCTGTACAACACTGGGATTGTGTGCGCAGCTTGCCAACTGATAGACAGTAGTACATTACCCCTTTCCTGACTTTTCCAATCACATGAATATTCGATTGGAAGCTGTTTTGGACAACTTTTCTTTTCTTCTTGTCGAACACTTGGCAGACCTCCGTGCAACGTCCAGAACACGATGGGAGATGTTTTCTGTGCTCGCGCAGGTTTTCCTTGCCAGACAGAGTGGAAAAGCTTTCTGCTAAGATGTAGACCACAAAAGACGCTAAAGGCGAAGGTACGATGCTCCCCGGAGCTAAGCGCCGCTCCCGGGCGTCTTTCGGCAGAAGCCGCGCTAAGAGACCACTGTAAGCGGTACAATCGTCTTTGCGCGAAGAAGCCGCTTCTTCGGCTCCGGGAGCCGGAGAGAGCGGCATGATCGGAAAGGTGAAGAAGGAAGCTGTACAACACTGGGATTGTGTGCGCAGCTTGCCAACTGATAGAAAACAGTACATTACCACTTTCCTGACTTTTCCAATCACATGAATCTTCGATTGGAAGCTGTTTTGGACAGATTTTCTTTTCTTTATGGCAAACACTTGGCAGACCTCCGTGCAACGTCCAGAACGCGTTGGAGATGTTTTCTGTGCTCGCGCAGGTTTTCCTTGCCAGACAGAGTGGAAAAGCTTTCTGCTAGCATGTAGACCACAAAAGACGCTAAAGGCGAAGGTACGATGCTCCCCGGAGCTAAGCGCCGCTCCCGGGCGTCTTTCGGCAGAAGCCGCGCTAAGAGAGCACTGTGAGCGGTACAATCGTCTTTGCGCGAAGAAGCCGCTTCTTCGGCTCACGGAGCCGGAGAGAGCGGCATGATCGGAAAGGTGAAGAAGGAAGCTGTACAACACTGGGATTGTATGCGCAGATTGCCAACTGATAGACAGCAGTACATTACCACTTTCCTGACTTTTCCAATCACATGAATATTCGATAAGAAGCTGTTTTGGACAGATTTTCTTTTCTTTATGGCAAACACTTGGCAGACCTCCGTGCAACGTCCAGAACACGATGGGAGATGTTTTCTGTGCTCGCGCAGGTTTTCCTTGCCAGACAGAGTGGAAAAGCTTTCTGCTAGCATGTAGACCACAAAAGACGCTAAAGACGAAGGTACGATGCTCTCCGCAGCTAAGCGCCGCTCCCGGGCTTCTTTCGGCAGAAGCGGCGCTAAGAGAGCACAGTGAGCGGTACAATCGTCTTTGCGCGAAGAAGCCGCTTCTTCGGCTCCGGGAGCCGGAGAGAGCGGCATGATCGGAAAGGTGAAGAAGGAAGCTGTACAACACTGGGATTGTGTGCGCAGCTTGCCAACTGATAGAAAACAGTACATTACCACTTTCCTGACTTTTCCAATCACATGAATATTCGATAAGAAGAGGTTTTGGACAGATTTTCTTTTCTTTATGCCAAACACATGGCAGACCTCCGTGCAACGTCCAGAACACGATGGGAGATGTTTTCTGTGCTCGCGCAGGTTTTCCTTGCCAGACAGAGTGGAAAAGCTTTCTGCTAGCATGTAGACCACAAAAGACGCTAAAGGCGAAGGTACGATGCTCCCCGGAGCTAAGCGCCGCTCCCGGGCTTCTTTCGGCAGAAGCCGCGCTAAGAGAGCACTGTGAGCGGTACAATCGTCTTTGCGCGAAGAAGCCGCTTCTTCGGCTCCGGGAGCCGGAGAGAGCGGCAGCATCGGAAAGGTGAAGAAGGAAGCTGTACAACAGTGGGATTGTGTGCGCAGCTTGCCAACTGATAGAAAACAGTACATTACCACTTTCCTGACTTTTCCAATCACATGAATATTCGATTGGAAGCTGTTTTGGACAACTTTTCTTTTCTTCTTGTCGAACACTTGGCAGACCTCCGTGCAACGTCCAGAACACGATGGGAGATGTTTTCTGTGCTCGCGCAGGTTTTCCTTGCCAGACAGCGTGGAAAAGCTTTCTGCTAGCATGTAGACCACAAAAGACGCTAAAGACGAAGGTACGATGCTCCCCGGAGCTAAGCGCCGCTCCCGGGCTTCTTTCGGCAGAAGCCGCGCTAAGAGAGCGCTGCGAGCGGTACAATCGTCTTTGCGCGAAGAAGCCGCTTCTTCGGCTCCGGGAGCCGGAGAGAGCGGCAGCATCGGAAAGGTGAAGAAGGAAGCCGTACAACACTGGGATTGTGTGCGCAGCTTGCCAACTGATAGAAAACAGTACATTACCACTTTCCTGACTTTTCCAATCACATGAATATTCGATATAAGCTGTTTTGGACCACTTTTCTTTTCTTCTTGTCAAACACTTGGCAGACTTCCGAGCAATGTCCAGAACACGATGGGAGATGTTTTCTGTGCTCCCGCAGGTTTTCCTTGCCAGACAGAGTGGAAAAGCTTTCTGCTAAGATGTAGACCACAAAAGACGCTAAAGGCGAAGGTACGATGCTCCCCGGAGCTAAGCGCCGCTCCCGGGCGTCTTTCGGCAGAAGCCGCGCTAAGAGAGCGCTGCGAGCGGTACAATCGTCTTTGCGCGAAGAAGCCGCTTCTTCGGCTCCGGGAGCCGGAGAGAGCGGCAGCATCGGAAAGGTGAAGAAGGAAGCCGTACAACACTGGGATTGGGTGCACAGCTTGCCAACTGATAGAAAACAGTACATTACCACTTTCCTGACTTTTCCAATCACATGAATATTCGATAAGAAGCTGTTTTGGACAGATTTTCTTTTCTTTATGGCAAACACTTGGCAGACCTCCGTGCAACGTCCAGAACACGATGGGAGATGTTTTCTGTGCTCGCGCAGGTTTTCCTTGCCAGACAGAGTGGAAAAGCTTTCTGCTAGCATGTAGACCACAAAAGACGCTAAAGGCGAAGGTACGATGCTCCCCGGAGCTAATCGCCGCTCCCGGGCTTCTTTCGGCAGAAGCCGCGCTAAGAGAGCACTGTGAGCGGTACAATCGTCTTTGCGCGAAGAAGCCGCTTCTTCGGCTCCGGGAGCCGGAGAGAGCGGCATGATCGGAAAGGTGAAGAAGGAAGCTGTACAACACTGGGATTGTGTGCGCAGCTTGCCAACTGATAGACAGTAGTACATTACCCCTTTCCTGACTTTTCCAATCACATGAATATTCGATTGGAAGCTGTTTTGGACAACTTTTCTTTTCTTCTTGTCGAACACTTGGCAGACCTCCGTGCAACGTCCAGAACACGATGGGAGATGTTTTCTGTGCTCGCGCAGGTTTTCCTTGCCAGACAGAGTGGAAAAGCTATCTGCTAGCATGTAGACCACAAAAGACGCTAAAGGCGAAGGTACGATGCTCCCCGGAGCTAATCGCCGCTCCCGGGCGTCTTTCGGCAGAAGCCGCGCTAAGAGAGCACTGTGAGCGGTACAATCGTCTTTGCGCGAAGAAGCCGCTTCTTCGGCTCCGGGAGCCGGAGAGAGCGGCAGCATCGGAAAGGTGAAGAAGGAAGCCGTACAACACTGGGATTGTATGCGCAGCTTGCCAACTGATAGAAAACAGTACATTACCACTTTCCTGACTTTTCCAATCACATGAATATTCGATATAAGCTGTTTTGGACCACTTTTCTTTTCTTCTTCTCAAACACTTGGCAGACTTCCGAGCAATGTCCAGAACACGATGGGAGATGTTTTCTGTGCTCCCGCAGGTTTTCCTTGCCAGACAGAGTGGAAAAGCTTTCTGCTAAGATGTAGACCACAAAAGACGCTAAAGGCGAAGGTACGATGCTCCCCGGAACTAATCGCCGCTCCCGGGCTTCTTTCGGCAGAAGCCGCGCTAAGAGAGCACTGTGAGCGGTACAATCGTCTTTGCGCGAAGAAGCCGCTTCTTCGGCTCCGGGAGCCGGAGAGAGCGGCAGCATCGGAAAGGTGAAGAAGGAAGCTGTACAACACTGGGATTGTGTGCGCAGCTTGCCAACTGATAGAAAACAGTACATTACCACTTTCCTGACTTTTCCAATCACATGAATATTCGATTGGAAGCTGTTTTGGACAACTTTTCTTTTCTTCTTGTCGAACACTTGGCAGACCTCCGTGCAACGTCCAGAACACGATCGGAGATGTTACCTGTGCTCGCGCAGGTTTTCCTTGCCAGACAGAGTGGAAAAGCTTTCTGCTAGCATGTAGACCACAAAAGACGCTAAAGACGAAGGTACGATGCTCCCCGGAGCTAAGCGCCGCTCCCGGGCGTCTTTCGGCAGAAGCCGCGCTAAGAGAGCGCTGCGAGCGGTACAATCGTCTTTGCGCGAAGAAGCCGCTTCTTCGGCTCCGGGAGCCGGAGAGAGCGGCAGCATCGGAAAGGTGAAGAAGGAAGCCGTACAACACTGGGATTGGGTGCACAGCTTGCCAACTGATAGAAAACAGTACATTACCACTTTCCTGACTTTTCCAATCACATGAATATTCGATAAGAAGCTGTTTTGGACAGATTTTCTTTTCTTTATGGCAAACACTTGGCAGACCTCCGTGCAACGTCCAGAACACGATGGGAGATGTTTTCTGTGCTCGCGCAGGTTTTCCTTGCCAGACAGAGTGGAAAAGCTTTCTGCTAGCATGTAGACCACAAAAGACGCTAAAGGCGAAGGTACGATGCTCCCCGGAGCTAAGCGCCGCTCCCGGGCTTCTTTCGGCAGAAGCCGCGCTAAGAGAGCACTGTGAGCGGTACAATCGTCTTTGCGCGAAGAAGCCGCTTCTTCGGCTCCGGGAGCCGGAGAGAGCGGCATGATCGGAAAGGTGAAGAAGGAAGCTGTACAACACTGGGATTGTGTGCGCAGCTTGCCAACTGATAGACAGTAGTACATTACCCCTTTCCTGACTTTTCCAATCACATGAATATTCGATTGGAAGCTGTTTTGGACAACTTTTCTTTTCTTCTTGTCGAACACTTGGCAGACCTCCGTGCAACGTCCAGAACACGATGGGAGATGTTTTCTGTGCTCGCGCAGGTTTTCCTTGCCAGACAGAGTGGAAAAGCTTTCTGCTAGCATGTAGACCACAAAAGACGCTAAAGGCGAAGGTACGATGCTCCCCGGAGCTAAGCGCCGCTCCCGGGCGTCTTTCGGCAGAAGCCGCGCTAAGAGAGCACTGTGAGCGGTACAATCGTCTTTGCGCGAAGAAGCCGCTTCTTCGGCTCCGGGAGCCGGAGAGAGCGGCATGATCGGAAAGGTGAAGAAGGAAGCTGTACAACACTGGGATTGTGTGCGCAGCTTGCCAACTGATAGAAAACAGTACATTACCACTTTCCTGACTTTTCCAATCACATGAATCTTCGACTGGAAGCTGTTTTGGACAGATTTTCTTTTCTTTATGGCAAACACTTGGCAGACCTCCGTGCAACGTCCAGAACGCGTTGGAGATGTTTTCTGTGCTCGCGCAGGTTTTCCTTGCCAGACAGAGTGGAAAAGCTTTCTGCTATGATGTAGACCACAAAAGACGCTAAAGGCGAAGGTACGATGCTCCCCGGAGCTAAGCGCCGCTCCCGGGCGTCTTTCGGCAGAAGCCGCGCTAAGAGAGCACTGTGAGCGGTACAATCGTCTTAGCGCGAAGAAGCCGCTTCTTCGGCTCCGGGAGCCGGAGAGAGCGGCATGATCGGAAAGGTGAAGAAGGAAGCTGTACAACACTGGGATTGTATGCGCAGATTGCCAACTGATAGACAGCAGTACATTACCACTTTCCTGACTTTTCCAATCACATGAATATTCGATAAGAAGCTGTTTTGGACAGATTTTCTTTTCTTTATGGCAAACACTTGGCAGACCTCCGTGCAACGTCCAGAACACGATGGGAGATGTTTTCTGTGCTCGCGCAGGTTTTCCTTGCCAGACAGAGTGGAAAAGCTTTCTGCTAGCATGTAGACCACAAAAGACGCTAAAGACGAAGGTACGATGCTCTCCGCAGCTAAGCGCCGCTCCCGGGCTTCTTTCGGCAGAAGCGGCGCTAAGAGAGCACAGTGAGCGGTACAATCGTCTTTGCGCGAAGAAGCCGCTTCTTTGGCTCCGGGAGCCGGAGAGAGCGGCATGATCGGAAAGGTGAAGAAGGAAGCTGTACAACACTGGGATTGTGTGCGCAGCTTGCCAACTGATAGAAAACAGTACATTACCACTTTCCTGACTTGTCCAATCACATGAATATTCGATAAGAAGAGGTTTTGGACAGATTTTCTTTTCTTTATGCCAAACACATGGCAGACCTCCGTGCAACGTCCAGAACACGATGGGAGATGTTTTCTGTGCTCGCGCAGGTTTTCCTTGCCAGACAGAGTGGAAAAGCTTTCTGCTAGCATGTAGACCACAAAAGACGCTAAAGACGAAGGTACGATGCTCCCCGGAGCTAAGCGCCGCTCCCGGGCTTCTTTCGGCAGAAGCCGCGCTAAGAGAGCACTGTGAGCGGTACAATCGTCTTTGCGCGAAGAAGCCGCTTCTTCGGCTCCGGGAGCCGGAGAGAGCGGCAGCATCGGAAAGGTGAAGAAGGAAGCTGTACAACAGTGGGATTGTGTGCGCAGCTTGCCAACTGATAGAAAACAGTACATTACCACTTTCCTGACTTTTCCAATCACATGAATATTCGATTGGAAGCTGTTTTGGACAACTTTTCTTTTCTTCTTGTCGAACACTTGGCAGACCTCCGTGCAACGTCCAGAACACGATGGGAGATGTTTTCTGTGCTCGCGCAGGTTTTCCTTGCCAGACAGAGTGGAAAAGCTTTCTGCTAGCATGTAGACCACAAAAGACGCTAAAGACGAAGGTACGATGCTCCCCGGAGCTAAGCGCCGCTCCCGGGCGTCTTTCGGCAGAAGCCGCGCTAAGAGAGCGCTGCGAGCGGTACAATCGTCTTTGCGCGAAGAAGCCGCTTCTTCGGCTCCGGGAGCCGGAGAGAGCGGCAGCATCGGAAAGGTGAAGAAGGAAGCCGTACAACACTGGGATTGTGTGCGCAGCTTGCCAACTGATAGAAAACAGTACATTACCACTTTCCTGACTTTTCCAATCACATGAATATTCGATTGGAATTTGTTTTGGACAACTTTTCTTTTCTTCTTGTCGAACACTTGGCAGACCTCCGTGCAACGTCCAGAACACGATGGGAGATGTTTTCTGTGCTCGCGCAGGTTTTCCTTGCCAGACAGAATGGAAAAGCTATCTGCTAGCATGTAGACCACAAAAGACGCTAAAGGCGAAGGTACGATGCTCCTCGGAGCTAAGCGCCGCTCCCGGGCTTCTTTCGGCAGAAGCCGCGCTAAGAGAGAACTGTGAGCGGTACAATCGTCTTTGCGCGAAGAAGCCGCTTCTTCGGCTCCGGGAGCCGGAGAGAGCAGCAGCATCGGAAAGGTGAAGAAGGAAGCCGTACAACACTGGGATTGGGTGCACAGCTTGCCAACTGATAGAAAACAGTACATTACCACTTTCCTGACTTTTCCAATCACATGAATATTCGATTGGAAGCTGTTTTGGACAACTTTTCTTTTCTTCTTGTCGAACACTTGGCAGACCTCCGTGCAACGTCCAGAACACGATGGGAGATGTTTTCTGTGCTCGCGCAGGTTTTCCTTGCCAGACAGAGTGGAAAAGCTTTCTGCTAGCATGTAGACCACAAAAGACGCTAAAGGCGAAGGTACGATGCTCCCCGGAGCTAAGCGCCGCTCCCGGGCTTCTTTCGGCAGAAGCCGCGCTAAGAGAGCGCTGCGAGCGGTACAATCGTCTTTGCGCGAAGAAGCCGCTTCTTCGGCTCCGGGAGCCGGAGAGAGCGGCAGCATCGGAAAGGTGAAGAAGGAAGCCGTACAACACTGGGATTGGGTGCACAGCTTGCCAACTGATAGAAAACAGTACATTACCACTTTCCTGACTTTTCCAATCACATGAATATTCGATAAGAAGCTGTTTTGGACAGATTTTCTTTTCTTTATGGCAAACACTTGGCAGACCTCCGTGCAACGTCCAGAACACGATGGGAGATGTTTTCTGTGCTCGCGCAGGTTTTCCTTGCCAGACAGAGTGGAAAAGCTTTCTGCTAGCATGTAGACCACAAAAGACGCTAAAGACGAAGGTACGATGCTCCCCGGAGCTAATCGCCGCTCCCGGGCTTCTTTCGGCAGAAGCCGCGCTAAGAGAGCACTGTGAGCGGTACAATCGTCTTTGCGCGAAGAAGCCGCTTCTTCGGCTCCGGGAGCCGGAGAGAGCGGCAGCATCGGAAAGGTGAAGAAGGAAGCTGTACAACACTGGGATTGTGTGCGCAGCTTGCCAACTGATAGACAGTAGTACATTACCCCTTTCCTGACTTTTCCAATCACATGAATATTCGATTGGAAGCTGTTTTGGACAACTTTTCTTTTCTTCTTGTCGAACACTTGGCAGACCTCCGTGCAACGTCCAGAACACGATGGGAGATGTTTTCTGTGCTCGCGCAGGTTTTCCTTGCCAGACAGAGTGGAAAAGCTTTCTGCTAAGATGTAGACCACAAAAGACGCTAAAGGCGAAGGTACGATGCTCCCCGGAGCTAAGCGCCGCTCCCGGGCGTCTTTCGGCAGAAGCCGCGCTAAGAGAGCACTGTGAGCGGTACAATCGTCTTTGCGCGAAGAAGCCGCTTCTTCGGCTCCGGGAGCCGGAGAGAGCGGCATGATCGGAAAGGTGAAGAAGGAAGCTGTACAACACTGGGATTGTGTGCGCAGCTTGCCAACTGATAGAAAACAGTACATTACCACTTTCCTGACTTTTCCAATCACATGAATCTTCGATTGGAAGCTGTTTTGGACAGATTTTCTTTTCTTTATGGCAAACACTTGGCAGACCTCCGTGCAACGTCCAGAACGCGTTGGAGATGTTTTCTGTGCTCGCGCAGGTTTTCCTTGCCAGACAGAGTGGAAAAGCTTTCTGCTATGATGTAGACCACAAAAGACGCTAAAGGCGAAGGTACGATGCTCCCCGGAGCTAAGCGCCGCTCCCGGGCGTCTTTCGGCAGAAGCCGCGCTAAGAGAGCACTGTGAGCGGTACAATCGTCTTAGCGCGAAGAAGCCGCTTCTTCGGCTCCGGGAGCCGGAGAGAGCGGCATGATCGGAAAGGTGAAGAAGGAAGCTGTACAACACTGGGATTGTATGCGCAGATTGCCAACTGATAGACAGCAGTACATTACCACTTTCCTGACTTTTCCAATCACATGAATATTCGATAAGAAGCTGTTTTGGACAGATTTTCTTTTCTTTATGGCAAACACTTGGCAGACCTCCGTGCAACGTCCAGAACACGATGGGAGATGTTTTCTGTGCTCGCGCAGGTTTTCCTTGCCAGACAGAGTGGAAAAGCTTTCTGCTAGCATGTAGACCACAAAAGACGCTAAAGACGAAGGTACGATGCTCCCCGGAGCTAAGCGCCGCTCCCGGGCTTCTTTCGGCAGAAGCGGCGCTAAGAGAGCACAGTGAGCGGTACAATCGTCTTTGCGCGAAGAAGCCGCTTCTTCGGCTCCGGGAGCCGGAGAGAGCGGCATGATCGGAAAGGTGAAGAAGGAAGCTGTACAACACTGGGATTGTGTGCGCAGCTTGCCAACTGATAGAAAACAGGACATTACCACTTTCCTGACTTGTCCAATCACATGAATATTCGATAAGAAGAGGTTTTGGACAGATTTTCTTTTCTTTATGCCAAACACATGGCAGACCTCCGTGCAACGTCCAGAACACGATGGGAGATGTTTTCTGTGCTCGCGCAGGTTTTCCTTGCCAGACAGAGTGGAAAAGCTTTCTGCTAGCATGTAGACCACAAAAGACGCTAAAGACGAAGGTACGATGCTCCCCGGAGCTAAGCGCCGCTCCCGGGCTTCTTTCGGCAGAAGCCGCGCTAAGAGAGCACTGTGAGCGGTACAATCGTCTTTGCGCGAAGAAGCCGCTTCTTCGGCTCCGGGAGCCGGAGAGAGCGGCAGCATCGGAAAGGTGAAGAAGGAAGCTGTACAACAGTGGGATTGTGTGCGCAGCTTGCCAACTGATAGAAAACAGTACATTACCACTTTCCTGACTTTTCCAATCACATGAATATTCGATTGGAAGCTGTTTTGGACAACTTTTCTTTTCTTCTTGTCGAACACTTGGCAGACCTCCGTGCAACGTCCAGAACACGATGGGAGATGTTTTCTGTGCTCGCGCAGGTTTTCCTTGCCAGACAGAGTGGAAAAGCTTTCTGCTAGCATGTAGACCACAAAAGACGCTAAAGGCGAAGGTACGATGCTCCCCGGAGCTAAGCGCCGCTCCCGGGCGTCTTTCGGCAGAAGCCGCGCTAAGAGAGCGCTGCGAGCGGTACAATCGTCTTTGCGCGAAGAAGCCGCTTCTTCGGCTCCGGGAGCCGGAGAGAGCGGCAGCATCGGAAAGGTGAAGAAGGAAGCCGTACAACACTGGGATTGTGTGCGCAGCTTGCCAACTGATAGAAAACAGTACATTACCACTTTCCTGACTTTTCCAATCACATGAATATTCGATTGGAATTTGTTTTGGACAACTTTTCTTTTCTTCTTGTCGAACACTTGGCAGACCTCCGTGCAACGTCCAGAACACGATGGGAGATGTTTTCTGTGCTCGCGCAGGTTTTCCTTGCCAGACAGAGTGGAAAAGCTATCTGCTAGCATGTAGACCACAAAAGACGCTAAAGGCGAAGGTACGATGCTCCTCGGAGCTAAGCGCCGCTCCCGGGCTTCTTTCGGCAGAAGCCGCGCTAAGAGAGCACTGTGAGCGGTACAATCGTCTTTGCGCGAAGAAGCCGCTTCTTCGGCTCCGGGAGCCGGAGAGAGCAGCAGCATCGGAAAGGTGAAGAAGGAAGCCGTACAACACTGGGATTGGGTGCACAGCTTGCCAACTGATAGAAAACAGTACATTACCACTTTCCTGACTTTTCCAATCACATGAATATTCGATAAGAAGCTGTTTTGGACAGATTTTCTTTTCTTCTTGTCGAACACTTGGCAGACCTCCGTGCAACGTCCAGAACACGATGGGAGATGTTTTCTGTGCTCGCGCAGGTTTTCCTTGCCAGACAGAGTGGAAAAGCTTTCTGCTAGCATGTAGACCACAAAAGACGCTAAAGACGAAGGTACGATGCTCTCCGGAGCTAAGCGCCGCTCCCGGGCTTCTTTCGTCAGAAGCCGCGCTAAGAGAGCACTGTGAGCGGTACAATCGTCTTAGCGCGAAGAAGCCGCTTCTTCGGCTCCGGGAGCCGGAGAGAGCGGCAGCATCGGAAAGGTGAAGAAGGAAGCTGTACAACACTGGGATTGTGTGCGCAGCTTGCCAACTGATAGAAAACAGTACATTACCACTTTCCTGACTTTTCCAATCACATGAATATTCGATTGGAAGCTGTTTTGGACAACTTTTCTTTTCTTCTTGTCGAACACTTGGCAGACCTCCGTGCAACGTCCAGAACACGATGGGAGATGTTTTCTGTGCTCGCGCAGGTTTTCCTTGCCAGACAGAGTGGAAAAGCTTTCTGCTAGCATGTAGACCACAAAAGACGCTAAAGACGAAGGTACGATGCTCCCCGGAGCTAAGCGCCGCTCCCGGGCTTCTTTCGGCAGAAGCCGCGCTAAGAGAGCGCTGCGAGCGGTACAATCGTCTTTGCGCGAAGAAGCCGCTTCTTCGGCTCCGGGAGCCGGAGAGAGCGGCAGCATCGGAAAGGTGAAGAAGGAAGCCGTACAACACTGGGATTGTGTGCACAGCTTGCCAACTGATAGAAAACAGTACATTACCACTTTCCTGACTTTTCCAATCACATGAATATTCGATAAGAAGCTGTTTTGGACAGATTTTCTTTTCTTTATGGCAAACACTTGGCAGACCTCCGTGCAACGTCCAGAACACGATGGGAGATGTTTTCTGTGCTCGCGCAGGTTTTCCTTGCCAGACAGAGTGGAAAAGCTTTCTGCTAGCATGTAGACCACAAAAGACGCTAAAGGCGAAGGTACGATGCTCCCCGGAGCTAATCGCCGCTCCCGGGCTTCTTTCGGCAGAAGCCGCGCTAAGAGAGCACTGTGAGCGGTACAATCGTCTTTGCGCGAAGAAGCCGCTTCTTCGGCTCCGGGAGCCGGAGAGAGCGGCATGATCGGAAAGGTGAAGAAGGAAGCTGTACAACACTGGGATTGTGTGCGCAGCTTGCCAACTGATAGACAGCAGTACATTACCACTTTCCTGACTTTTCCAATCACATGAATATTCGATTGGAAGCTGTTTTGGACAACTTTTCTTTTCTTCTTGTCGAACACTTGGCAGACCTCCGTGCAACGTCCAGAACACGATGGGAGATGTTTTCTGTGCTCGCGCAGGTTTTCCTTGCCAGACAGAGTGGAAAAGCTTTCTGCTAGCATGTAGACCACAAAAGACGCTAAAGACGAAGGTACGATGCTCTCCGCAGCTAAGCGCCGCTCCCGGGCTTCTTTCGGCAGAAGCCGCGCTAAAGAGCACTGTGAGCGGTACAATCGTCTTTGCGCGAAGAAGCCGCTTCTTCGGCTCCGGGAGCCGGAGAGAGCGGCAGCATCGGAAAGGTGAAGAAGGAAGCTGTACAACAGTGGGATTGTGTGCGCAGCTTGCCAACTGATAGAAAACAGTACATTACCACTTTCCTGACTTTTCCAATCACATGAATATTCGATTGGAAGCTGTTTTGGACAACTTTTCTTTTCTTCTTGTCGAACACTTGGCAGACCTCCGTGCAACGTCCAGAACACGATGGGAGATGTTTTCTGTGCTCGCGCAGGTTTTCCTTGCCAGACAGAGTGGAAAAGCTTTCTGCTAGCATGTAGACCACAAAAGACGCTAAAGACGAAGGTACGATGCTCCCCGGAGCTAAGCGCCGCTCCCGGGCTTCTTTCGGCAGAAGCCGCGCTAAGAGAGCGCTGCGAGCGGTACAATCGTCTTTGCGCGAAGAAGCCGCTTCTTCGGCTCCGGGAGCCGGAGAGAGCGGCAGCATCGGAAAGGTGAAGAAGGAAGCCGTACAACACTGGGATTGGGTGCACAGCTTGCCAACTGATAGAAAACAGTACATTACCACTTTCCTGACTTTTCCAATCACATGAATATTCGATAAGAAGCTGTTTTGGACAGATTTTCTTTTCTTTATGGCAAACACTTGGCAGACCTCCGTGCAACGTCCAGAACACGATGGGAGATGTTTTCTGTGCTCGCGCAGGTTTTCCTTGCCAGACAGAGTGGAAAAGCTTTCTGCTAGCATGTAGACCACAAAAGACGCTAAAGGCGAAGGTACGATGCTCCCCGGAGCTAATCGCCGCTCCCGGGCTTCTTTCGGCAGAAGCCGCGCTAAGAGAGCACTGTGAGCGGTACAATCGTCTTTGCGCGAAGAAGCCGCTTCTTCGGCTCCGGGAGCCGGAGAGAGCGGCAGCATCGGAAAGGTGAAGAAGGAAGCTGTACAACACTGGGATTGTGTGCGCAGCTTGCCAACTGATAGACAGTAGTACATTACCCCTTTCCTGACTTTTCCAATCACATGAATATTCGATTGGAAGCTGTTTTGGACAACTTTTCTTTTCTTCTTGTCGAACACTTGGCAGACCTCCGTGCAACGTCCAGAACACGATGGGAGATGTTTTCTGTGCTCGCGCAGGTTTTCCTTGCCAGACAGAGTGGAAAAGCTTTCTGCTAAGATGTAGACCACAAAAGACGCTAAAGGCGAAGGTACGATGCTCCCCGGAGCTAAGCGCCGCTCCCGGGCGTCTTTCGGCAGAAGCCGCGCTAAGAGACCACTGTGAGCGGTACAATCGTCTTTGCGCGAAGAAGCCGCTTCTTCGGCTCCGGGAGCCGGAGAGAGCGGCATGATCGGAAAGGTGAAGAAGGAAGCTGTACAACACTGGGATTGTGTGCGCAGCTTGCCAACTGATAGAAAACAGTACATTACCACTTTCCTGACTTTTCCAATCACATGAATCTTCGATTGGAAGCTGTTTTGGACAGATTTTCTTTTCTTTATGGCAAACACTTGGCAGACCTCCGTGCAACGTCCAGAACGCGTTGGAGATGTTTTCTGTGCTCGCGCAGGTTTTCCTTGCCAGACAGAGTGGAAAAGCTTTCTGCTAGCATGTAGACCACAAAAGACGCTAAAGGCGAAGGTACGATGCTCCCCGGAGCTAAGCGCCGCTCCCGGGCGTCTTTCGGCAGAAGCCGCGCTAAGAGAGCACTGTGAGCGGTACAATCGTCTTTGCGCGAAGAAGCCGCTTCTTCGGCTCACGGAGCCGGAGAGAGCGGCATGATCGGAAAGGTGAAGAAGGAAGCTGTACAACACTGGGATTGTATGCGCAGATTGCCAACTGATAGACAGCAGTACATTACCACTTTCCTGACTTTTCCAATCACATGAATATTCGATAAGAAGCTGTTTTGGACAGATTTTCTTTTCTTTATGGCAAACACTTGGCAGACCTCCGTGCAACGTCCAGAACACGATGGGAGATGTTTTCTGTGCTCGCGCAGGTTTTCCTTGCCAGACAGAGTGGAAAAGCTTTCTGCTAGCATGTAGACCACAAAAGACGCTAAAGACGAAGGTACGATGCTCTCCGCAGCTAAGCGCCGCTCCCGGGCTTCTTTCGGCAGAAGCGGCGCTAAGAGAGCACAGTGAGCGGTACAATCGTCTTTGCGCGAAGAAGCCGCTTCTTCGGCTCCGGGAGCCGGAGAGAGCGGCATGATCGGAAAGGTGAAGAAGGAAGCTGTACAACACTGGGATTGTGTGCGCAGCTTGCCAACTGATAGAAAACAGTACATTACCACTTTCCTGACTTGTCCAATCACATGAATATTCGATAAGAAGAGGTTTTGGACAGATTTTCTTTTCTTTATGCCAAACACATGGCAGACCTCCGTGCAACGTCCAGAACACGATGGGAGATGTTTTCTGTGCTCGCGCAGGTTTTCCTTGCCAGACAGAGTGGAAAAGCTTTCTGCTAGCATGTAGACCACAAAAGACGCTAAAGGCGAAGGTACGATGCTCCCCGGAGCTAAGCGCCGCTCCCGGGCTTCTTTCGGCAGAAGCCGCGCTAAGAGAGCACTGTGAGCGGTACAATCGTCTTTGCGCGAAGAAGCCGCTTCTTCGGCTCCGGGAGCCGGAGAGAGCGGCAGCATCGGAAAGGTGAAGAAGGAAGCTGTACAACAGTGGGATTGTGTGCGCAGCTTGCCAACTGATAGAAAACAGTACATTACCACTTTCCTGACTTTTCCAATCACATGAATATTCGATTGGAAGCTGTTTTGGACAACTTTTCTTTTCTTCTTGTCGAACACTTGGCAGACCTCCGTGCAACGTCCAGAACACGATGGGAGATGTTTTCTGTGCTCGCGCAGGTTTTCCTTGCCAGACAGCGTGGAAAAGCTTTCTGCTAGCATGTAGACCACAAAAGACGCTAAAGACGAAGGTACGATGCTCCCCGGAGCTAAGCGCCGCTCCCGGGCTTCTTTCGGCAGAAGCCGCGCTAAGAGAGCGCTGCGAGCGGTACAATCGTCTTTGCGCGAAGAAGCCGCTTCTTCGGCTCCGGGAGCCGGAGAGAGCGGCAGCATCGGAAAGGTGAAGAAGGAAGCCGTACAACACTGGGATTGGGTGCACAGCTTGCCAACTGATAGAAAACAGTACATTACCACTTTCCTGACTTTTCCAATCACATGAATATTCGATAAGAAGCTGTTTTGGACAGATTTTCTTTTCTTTATGGCAAACACTTGGCAGACCTCCGTGCAACGTCCAGAACACGATGGGAGATGTTTTCTGTGCTCGCGCAGGTTTTCCTTGCCAGACAGAGTGGAAAAGCTTTCTGCTAGCATGTAGACCACAAAAGACGCTAAAGGCGAAGGTACGATGCTCCCCGGAGCTAATCGCCGCTCCCGGGCTTCTTTCGGCAGAAGCCGCGCTAAGAGAGCACTGTGAGCGGTACAATCGTCTTTGCGCGAAGAAGCCGCTTCTTCGGCTCCGGGAGCCGGAGAGAGCGGCAGCATCGGAAAGGTGAAGAAGGAAGCTGTACAACACTGGGATTGTGTGCGCAGCTTGCCAACTGATAGACAGTAGTACATTACCCCTTTCCTGACTTTTCCAATCACATGAATATTCGATTGGAAGCTGTTTTGGACAACTTTTCTTTTCTTCTTGTCGAACACTTGGCAGACCTCCGTGCAACGTCCAGAACACGATGGGAGATGTTTTCTGTGCTCGCGCAGGTTTTCCTTGCCAGACAGAGTGGAAAAGCTTTCTGCTAGCATGTAGACCACAAAAGACGCTAAAGACGAAGGTACGATGCTCTCCGCAGCTAAGCGCCGCTCCCGGGCTTCTTTCGGCAGAAGCCGCGCTAAAGAGCACTGTGAGCGGTACAATCGTCTTTGCGCGAAGAAGCCGCTTCTTCGGCTCCGGGAGCCGGAGAGAGCGGCAGCATCGGAAAGGTGAAGAAGGAAGCTGTACAACAGTGGGATTGTGTGCGCAGCTTGCCAACTGATAGAAAACAGTACATTACCACTTTCCTGACTTTTCCAATCACATGAATATTCGATTGGAAGCTGTTTTGGACAACTTTTCTTTTCTTCTTGTCGAACACTTGGCAGACCTCCGTGCAACGTCCAGAACACGATGGGAGATGTTTTCTGTGCTCGCGCAGGTTTTCCTTGCCAGACAGAGTGGAAAAGCTTTCTGCTAGCATGTAGACCACAAAAGACGCTAAAGACGAAGGTACGATGCTCCCCGGAGCTAAGCGCCGCTCCCGGGCTTCTTTCGGCAGAAGCCGCGCTAAGAGAGCGCTGCGAGCGGTACAATCGTCTTTGCGCGAAGAAGCCGCTTCTTCGGCTCCGGGAGCCGGAGAGAGCGGCAGCATCGGAAAGGTGAAGAAGGAAGCCGTACAACACTGGGATTGGGTGCACAGCTTGCCAACTGATAGAAAACAGTACATTACCACTTTCCTGACTTTTCCAATCACATGAATATTCGATAAGAAGCTGTTTTGGACAGATTTTCTTTTCTTTATGGCAAACACTTGGCAGACCTCCGTGCAACGTCCAGAACACGATGGGAGATGTTTTCTGTGCTCGCGCAGGTTTTCCTTGCCAGACAGAGTGGAAAAGCTTTCTGCTAGCATGTAGACCACAAAAGACGCTAAAGGCGAAGGTACGATGCTCCCCGGAGCTAATCGCCGCTCCCGGGCTTCTTTCGGCAGAAGCCGCGCTAAGAGAGCACTGTGAGCGGTACAATCGTCTTTGCGCGAAGAAGCCGCTTCTTCGGCTCCGGGAGCCGGAGAGAGCGGCAGCATCGGAAAGGTGAAGAAGGAAGCTGTACAACACTGGGATTGTGTGCGCAGCTTGCCAACTGATAGACAGTAGTACATTACCCCTTTCCTGACTTTTCCAATCACATGAATATTCGATTGGAAGCTGTTTTGGACAACTTTTCTTTTCTTCTTGTCGAACACTTGGCAGACCTCCGTGCAACGTCCAGAACACGATGGGAGATGTTTTCTGTGCTCGCGCAGGTTTTCCTTGCCAGACAGAGTGGAAAAGCTTTCTGCTAGCATGTAGACCACAAAAGACGCTAAAGGCGAAGGTACGATGCTCCCCGGAGCTAATCGCCGCTCCCGGGCTTCTTTCGGCAGAAGCCGCGCTAAGAGAGCACTGTGAGCGGTACAATCGTCTTTGCGCGAAGAAGCCGCTTCTTCGGCTCCGGGAGCCGGAGAGAGCGGCAGCATCGGAAAGGTGAAGAAGGAAGCTGTACAACACTGGGATTGTGTGCGCAGCTTGCCAACTGATAGACAGTAGTACATTACCCCTTTCCTGACTTTTCCAATCACATGAATATTCGATTGGAAGCTGTTTTGGACAACTTTTCTTTTCTTCTTGTCGAACACTTGGCAGACCTCCGTGCAACGTCCAGAACACGATGGGAGATGTTTTCTGTGCTCGCGCAGGTTTTCCTTGCCAGACAGAGTGGAAAAGCTTTCTGCTAAGATGTAGACCACAAAAGACGCTAAAGGCGAAGGTACGATGCTCCCCGGAGCTAAGCGCCGCTCCCGGGCGTCTTTCGGCAGAAGCCGCGCTAAGAGACCACTGTGAGCGGTACAATCGTCTTTGCGCGAAGAAGCCGCTTCTTCGGCTCCGGGAGCCGGAGAGAGCGGCATGATCGGAAAGGTGAAGAAGGAAGCTGTACAACACTGGGATTGTGTGCGCAGCTTGCCAACTGATAGAAAACAGTACATTACCACTTTCCTGACTTTTCCAATCACATGAATCTTCGATTGGAAGCTGTTTTGGACAGATTTTCTTTTCTTTATGGCAAACACTTGGCAGACCTCCGTGCAACGTCCAGAACGCGTTGGAGATGTTTTCTGTGCTCGCGCAGGTTTTCCTTGCCAGACAGAGTGGAAAAGCTTTCTGCTAGCATGTAGACCACAAAAGACGCTAAAGGCGAAGGTACGATGCTCCCCGGAGCTAAGCGCCGCTCCCGGGCGTCTTTCGGCAGAAGCCGCGCTAAGAGAGCACTGTGAGCGGTACAATCGTCTTAGCGCGAAGAAGCCGCTTCTTCGGCTCCGGGAGCCGGAGAGAGCGGCATGATCGGAAAGGTGAAGAAGGAAGCTGTACAACACTGGGATTGTATGCGCAGATTGCCAACTGATAGACAGCAGTACATTACCACTTTCCTGACTTTTCCAATCACATGAATATTCGATAAGAAGCTGTTTTGGACAGATTTTCTTTTCTTTATGGCAAACACTTGGCAGACCTCCGTGCAACGTCCAGAACACGATGGGAGATGTTTTCTGTGCTCGCGCAGGTTTTCCTTGCCAGACAGAGTGGAAAAGCTTTCTGCTAGCATGTAGACCACAAAAGACGCTAAAGACGAAGGTACGATGCTCTCCGCAGCTAAGCGCCGCTCCCGGGCTTCTTTCGGCAGAAGCGGCGCTAAGAGAGCACAGTGAGCGGTACAATCGTCTTTGCGCGAAGAAGCCGCTTCTTCGGCTCCGGGAGCCGGAGAGAGCGGCATGATCGGAAAGGTGAAGAAGGAAGCTGTACAACACTGGGATTGTGTGCGCAGCTTGCCAACTGATAGAAAACAGTACATTACCACTTTCCTGACTTGTCCAATCACATGAATATTCGATAAGAAGAGGTTTTGGACAGATTTTCTTTTCTTTATGCCAAACACATGGCAGACCTCCGTGCAACGTCCAGAACACGATGGGAGATGTTTTCTGTGCTCGCGCAGGTTTTCCTTGCCAGACAGAGTGGAAAAGCTTTCTGCTAGCATGTAGACCACAAAAGACGCTAAAGGCGAAGGTACGATGCTCCCCGGAGCTAAGCGCCGCTCCCGGGCTTCTTTCGGCAGAAGCCGCGCTAAGAGAGCACTGTGAGCGGTACAATCGTCTTTGCGCGAAGAAGCCGCTTCTTCGGCTCCGGGAGCCGGAGAGAGCGGCAGCATCGGAAAGGTGAAGAAGGAAGCTGTACAACAGTGGGATTGTGTGCGCAGCTTGCCAACTGATAGAAAACAGTACATTACCACTTTCCTGACTTTTCCAATCACATGAATATTCGATTGGAAGCTGTTTTGGACAACTTTTCTTTTCTTCTTGTCGAACACTTGGCAGACCTCCGTGCAACGTCCAGAACACGATGGGAGATGTTTTCTGTGCTCGCGCAGGTTTTCCTTGCCAGACAGCGTGGAAAAGCTTTCTGCTAGCATGTAGACCACAAAAGACGCTAAAGACGAAGGTACGATGCTCCCCGGAGCTAAGCGCCGCTCCCGGGCTTCTTTCGGCAGAAGCCGCGCTAAGAGAGCGCTGCGAGCGGTACAATCGTCTTTGCGCGAAGAAGCCGCTTCTTCGGCTCCGGGAGCCGGAGAGAGCGGCAGCATCGGAAAGGTGAAGAAGGAAGCCGTACAACACTGGGATTGTGTGCGCAGCTTGCCAACTGATAGAAAACAGTACATTACCACTTTCCTGACTTTTCCAATCACATGAATATTCCATATAAGCTGTTTTGGACCACTTTTCTTTTCTTCTTGTCAAACACTTGGCAGACTTCCGAGCAATGTCCAGAACACGATGGGAGATGTTTTCTGTGCTCCCGCAGGTTTTCCTTGCCAGACAGAGTGGAAAAGCTTTCTGCTAAGATGTAGACCACAAAAGACGCTAAAGACGAAGGTACGATGCTCCCCGGAGCTAAGCGCCGCTCCCGGGCGTCTTTCGGCAGAAGCCGCGCTAAGAGAGCGCTGCGAGCGGTACAATCGTCTTTGCGCGAAGAAGCCGCTTCTTCGGCTCCGGGAGCCGGAGAGAGCGGCAGCATCGGAAAGGTGAAGAAGGAAGCCGTACAACACTGGGATTGGGTGCACAGCTTGCCAACTGATAGAAAACAGTACATTACCACTTTCCTGACTTTTCCAATCACATGAATATTCGATAAGAAGCTGTTTTGGACAGATTTTCTTTTCTTTATGGCAAACACTTGGCAGACCTCCGTGCAACGTCCAGAACACGATGGGAGATGTTTTCTGTGCTCGCGCAGGTTTTCCTTGCCAGACAGAGTGGAAAAGCTTTCTGCTAGCATGTAGACCACAAAAGACGCTAAAGGCGAAGGTACGAAGGCCCCGGAGCTAAGCGCCGCTCCCGGGCGTCTTTCGGCAGAAGCCGCGCTAAGAGAGCACTGTGAGCGGTACAATCGTCTTTGCGCGAAGAAGCCGCTTCTTCGGCTCCGGGAGCCGGAGAGAGCGGCAGCATCGGAAAGGTGAAGAAGGAAGCCGTACAACACTGGGATTGTATGCGCAGCTTGCCAACTGATAGAAAACAGTACATTACCACTTTCCTGACTTTTCCAATCACATGAATATTCGATATAAGCTGTTTTGGACCACTTTTCTTTTCTTCTTGTCAAACATTTGGCAGACTTCCGTGCAATGTCCAGAACACGATGGGAGATGTTTTCTGTGCTCCCGCAGGTTTTCCTTGCCAGACAGAGTGGAAAAGCTTTCTGCTAAGATGTAGACCACAAAAGACGCTAAAGGCGAAGGTACGATGCTCCCCGGAACTAATCGCCGCTCCCGGGCTTCTTTCGGCAGAAGCCGCGCTAAGAGAGCACTGTGAGCGGTACAATCGTCTTTGCGCGAAGAAGCCGCTTCTTCGGCTCCGGGAGCCGGAGAGAGCGGCAGCATCGGAAAGGTGAAGAAGGAAGCTGTACAACACTGGGATTGTGTGCGCAGCTTGCCAACTGATAGAAAACAGTACATTACCACTTTCCTGACTTTTCCAATCACATGAATATTCGATTGGAAGCTGTTTTGGACAACTTTTCTTTTCTTCTTGTCGAACACTTGGCAGACCTCCGTGCAACGTCCAGAACACGATCGGAGATGTTACCTGTGCTCGCGCAGGTTTTCCTTGCCAGACAGAGTGGAAAAGCTTTCTGCTAGCATGTAGACCACAAAAGACGCTAAAGACGAAGGTACGATGCTCCCCGGAGCTAAGCGCCGCTCCCGGGCGTCTTTCGGCAGAAGCCGCGCTAAGAGAGCGCTGCGAGCGGTACAATCGTCTTTGCGCGAAGAAGCCGCTTCTTCGGCTCCGGGAGCCGGAGAGAGCGGCAGCATCGGAAAGGTGAAGAAGGAAGCCGTACAACACTGGGATTGGGTGCACAGCTTGCCAACTGATAGAAAACAGTACATTACCACTTTCCTGACTTTTCCAATCACATGAATATTCGATAAGAAGCTGTTTTGGACAGATTTTCTTTTCTTTATGGCAAACACTTGGCAGACCTCCGTGCAACGTCCAGAACACGATGGGAGATGTTTTCTGTGCTCGCGCAGGTTTTCCTTGCCAGACAGAGTGGAAAAGCTTTCTGCTAGCATGTAGACCACAAAAGACGCTAAAGGCGAAGGTACGATGCTCCCCGGAGCTAATCGCCGCTCCCGGGCTTCTTTCGGCAGAAGCCGCGCTAAGAGAGCACTGTGAGCGGTACAATCGTCTTTGCGCGAAGAAGCCGCTTCTTCGGCTCCGGGAGCCGGAGAGAGCGGCATGATCGGAAAGGTGAAGAAGGAAGCTGTACAACACTGGGATTGTGTGCGCAGCTTGCCAACTGATAGACAGTAGTACATTACCCCTTTCCTGACTTTTCCAATCACATGAATATTCGATTGGAAGCTGTTTTGGACAACTTTTCTTTTCTTCTTGTCGAACACTTGGCAGACCTCCGTGCAACGTCCAGAACACGATGGGAGATGTTTTCTGTGCTCGCGCAGGTTTTCCTTGCCAGACAGAGTGGAAAAGCTTTCTGCTAGCATGTAGACCACAAAAGACGCTAAAGGCGAAGGTACGATGCTCCCCGGAGCTAAGCGCCGCTCCCGGGCGTCTTTCGGCAGAAGCCGCGCTAAGAGAGCACTGTGAGCGGTACAATCGTCTTTGCGCGAAGAAGCCGCTTCTTCGGCTCCGGGAGCCGGAGAGAGCGGCATGATCGGAAAGGTGAAGAAGGAAGCTGTACAACACTGGGATTGTGTGCGCAGCTTGCCAACTGATAGAAAACAGTACATTACCACTTTCCTGACTTTTCCAATCACATGAATCTTTGATTGGAAGCTGTTTTGGACAGATTTTCTTTTCTTTATGGCAAACACTTGGCAGACCTCCGTGCAACGTCCAGAACGCGTTGGAGATGTTTTCTGTGCTCGCGCAGGTTTTCCTTGCCAGACAGAGTGGAAAAGCTTTCTGCTATGATGTAGACCACAAAAGACGCTAAAGGCGAAGGTACGATGCTCCCCGGAGCTAAGCGCCGCTCCCGGGCGTCTTTCGGCAGAAGCCGCGCTAAGAGAGCACAGTGAGCGGTACAATCGTCTTTGCGCGAAGAAGCCGCTTCTTCGGCTCCGGGAGCCGGAGAGAGCGGCATGATCGGAAAGGTGAAGAAGGAAGCTGTACAACACTGGGATTGTGTGCGCAGCTTGCCAACTGATAGAAAACAGTACATTACCACTTTCCTGACTTGTCCAATCACATGAATATTCGATAAGAAGAGGTTTTGGACAGATTTTCTTTTCTTTATGCCAAACACATGGCAGACCTCCGTGCAACGTCCAGAACACAATGGGAGATGTTTTCTGTGCTCGCGCAGGTTTTCCTTGCCAGACAGAGTGGAAAAGCTTTCTGCTAGCATGTAGACCACAAAAGACGCTAAAGACGAAGGTACGATGCTCCCCGGAGCTAAGCGCCGCTCCCGGGCTTCTTTCGGCAGAAGCCGCGCTAAGAGAGCACTGTGAGCGGTACAATCGTCTTTGCGCGAAGAAGCCGCTTCTTCGGCTCCGGGAGCCGGAGAGAGCGGCAGCATCGGAAAGGTGAAGAAGGAAGCTGTACAACACTGGGATTGTGTGCGCAGCTTGCCAACTGATAGAAAACAGTACATTACCACTTTCCTGACTTTTCCAATCACATGAATATTCGATTGGAAGCTGTTTTGGACAACTTTTCTTTTCTTCTTGTCGAACACTTGGCAGACCTCCGTGCAACGTCCAGAACACGATGGGAGATGTTTTCTGTGCTCGCGCAGGTTTTCCTTGCCAGACAGAGTGGAAAAGCTTTCTGCTAGCATGTAGACCACAAAAGACGCTAAAGACGAAGGTACGATGCTCCCCGGAGCTAAGCGCCGCTCCCGGGCGTCTTTCGGCAGAAGCCGCGCTAAGAGAGCGCTGCGAGCGGTACAATCGTCTTTGCGCGAAGAAGCCGCTTCTTCGGCTCCGGGAGCCGGAGAGAGCGGCAGCATCGGAAAGGTGAAGAAGGAAGCCGTACAACACTGGGATTGTGTGCGCAGCTTGCCAACTGATAGAAAACAGTACATTACCACTTTCCTGACTTTTCCAATCACATGAATATTCGATTGGAATTTGTTTTGGAAAACTTTTCTTTTCTTCTTGTCGAACACTTGGCAGACCTCCGTGCAACGTCCAGAACACGATGGGAGATGTTTTCTGTGCTCGCGCAGGTTTTCCTTGCCAGACAGAGTGGAAAAGCTATCTGCTAGCATGTAGACCACAAAAGACGCTAAAGGCGAAGGTACGATGCTCCTCGGAGCTAAGCGCCGCTCCCGGGCTTCTTTCGGCAGAAGCCGCGCTAAGAGAGAACTGTGAGCGGTACAATCGTCTTTGCGCGAAGAAGCCGCTTCTTCGGCTCCGGGAGCCGGAGAGAGCAGCAGCATCGGAAAGGTGAAGAAGGAAGCCGTACAACACTGGGATTGGGTGCACAGCTTGCCAACTGATAGAAAACAGTACATTACCACTTTCCTGACTTTTCCAATCACATGAATATTCGATAAGAAGCTGTTTTGGACAGATTTTCTTTTCTTCTTGTCGAACACTTGGCAGACCTCCGTGCAACGTCCAGAACACGATGGGAGATGTTTTCTGTGCTCGCGCAGGTTTTCCTTGCCAGACAGAGTGGAAAAGCTTTCTGCTAGCATGTAGACCACAAAAGACGCTAAAGACGAAGGTACGATGCTCTCCGGAGCTAAGCGCCGCTCCCGGGCTTCTTTCGTCAGAAGCCGCGCTAAGAGAGCACTGTGAGCGGTACAATCGTCTTAGCGCGAAGAAGCCGCTTCTTCGGCTCCGGGAGCCGGAGAGAGCGGCAGCATCGGAAAGGTGAAGAAGGAAGCTGTACAACACTGGGATTGTGTGCGCAGCTTGCCAACTGATAGAAAACAGTACATTACCACTTTCCTGACTTTTCCAATCACATGAATATTCGATTGGAAGCTGTTTTGGACAACTTTTCTTTTCTTCTTGTCGAACACTTGGCAGACCTCCGTGCAACGTCCAGAACACGATGGGAGATGTTTTCTGTGCTCGCGCAGGTTTTCCTTGCCAGACAGAGTGGAAAAGCTTTCTGCTAGCATGTAGACCACAAAAGACGCTAAAGACGAAGGTACGATGCTCCCCGGAGCTAAGCGCCGCTCCCGGGCTTCTTTCGGCAGAAGCCGCGCTAAGAGAGCGCTGCGAGCGGTACAATCGTCTTTGCGCGAAGAAGCCGCTTCTTCGGCTCCGGGAGCCGGAGAGAGCGGCAGCATCGGAAAGGTGAAGAAGGAAGCCGTACAACACTGGGATTGTGTGCACAGCTTGCCAACTGATAGAAAACAGTACATTACCACTTTCCTGACTTTTCCAATCACATGAATATTCGATAAGAAGCTGTTTTGGACAGATTTTCTTTTCTTTTTGGCAAACACTTGGCAGACCTCCGTGCAACGTCCAGAACACGATGGGAGATGTTTTCTGTGCTCGCGCAGGTTTTCCTTGCCAGACAGAGTGGAAAAGCTTTCTGCTAGCATGTAGACCACAAAAGACGCTAAAGGCGAAGGTACGATGCTCCCCGGAGCTAATCGCCGCTCCCGGGCTTCTTTCGGCAGAAGCCGCGCTAAGAGAGCACTGTGAGCGGTACAATCGTCTTTGCGCGAAGAAGCCGCTTCTTCGGCTCCGGGAGCCGGAGAGAGCGGCAGCATCGGAAAGGTGAAGAAGGAAGCTGTACAACACTGGGATTGTGTGCGCAGCTTGCCAACTGATAGACAGCAGTACATTACCACTTTCCTGACTTTTCCAATCACATGAATATTCGACTGGAAGCTGTTTTGGACAACTTTTCTTTTCTTCTTGTCGAACACTTGGCAGACCTCCGTGCAACGTCCAGAACACGATGGGAGATGTTTTCTGTGCTCGCGCAGGTTTTCCTTGCCAGACAGAGTGGAAAAGCTTTCTGCTAGCATGTAGACCACAAAAGACGCTAAAGACGAAGGTACGATGCTCCCCGGAGCTAAGCGCCGCTCCCGGGCTTCTTTCGGCAGAAGCCGCGCTAAGAGAGCACTGTGAGCGGTACAATCGTCTTAGCGCGAAGAAGCCGCTTCTTCGGCTCCGGGAGCCGGAGAGAGCGGCAGCATCGGAAAGGTGAAGAAGGAAGCTGTACAACAGTGGGATTGTGTGCGCAGCTTGCCAACTGATAGAAAACAGTACATTACCACTTTCCTGACTTTTCCAATCACATGAATATTCGATTGGAAGCTGTTTTGGACAACTTTTCTTTTCTTCTTGTCGAACACTTGGCAGACCTCCGTGCAACGTCCAGAACACGATGGGAGATGTTTTCTGTGCTCGCGCAGGTTTTCCTTGCCAGACAGAGTGGAAAAGCTTTCTGCTAGCATGTAGACCACAAAAGACGCTAAAGACGAAGGTACGATGCTCCCCGGAGCTAAGCGCCGCTCCCGGGCTTCTTTCGGCAGAAGCCGCGCTAAGAGAGCGCTGCGAGCGGTACAATCGTCTTTGCGCGAAGAAGCCGCTTCTTCGGCTCCGGGAGCCGGAGAGAGCGGCATGATCGGAAAGGTGAAGAAGGAAGCCGTACAACACTGGGATTGGGTGCACAGCTTGCCAACTGATAGAAAACAGTACATTACCACTTTCCTGACTTTTCCAATCACATGAATATTCGATAAGAAGCTGTTTTGGACAGATTTTCTTTTCTTTATGGCAAACACTTGGCAGACCTCCGTGCAACGTCCAGAACACGATGGGAGATGTTTTCTGTGCTCGCGCAGGTTTTCCTTGCCAGACAGAGTGGAAAAGCTTTCTGCTAGCATGTAGACCACAAAAGACGCTAAAGGCGAAGGTACGATGCTCCCCGGAGCTAATCGCCGCTCCCGGGCTTCTTTCGGCAGAAGCCGCGCTAAGAGAGCACTGTGAGCGGTACAATCGTCTTTGCGCGAAGAAGCCGCTTCTTCGGCTCCGGGAGCCGGAGAGAGCGGCAGCATCGGAAAGGTGAAGAAGGAAGCTGTACAACACTGGGATTGTGTGCGCAGCTTGCCAACTGATAGACAGCAGTACATTACCACTTTCCTGACTTTTCCAATCACATGAATATTCGACTGGAAGCTGTTTTGGACAACTTTTCTTTTCTTCTTGTCGAACACTTGGCAGACCTCCGTGCAACGTCCAGAACACGATGGGAGATGTTTTCTGTGCTCGCGCAGGTTTTCCTTGCCAGACAGAGTGGAAAAGCTTTCTGCTAGCATGTAGACCACAAAAGACGCTAAAGACGAAGGTACGATGCTCCCCGGAGCTAAGCGCCGCTCCCGGGCTTCTTTCGGCAGAAGCCGCGCTAAGAGAGCACTGTGAGCGGTACAATCGTCTTAGCGCGAAGAAGCCGCTTCTTCGGCTCCGGGAGCCGGAGAGAGCGGCAGCATCGGAAAGGTGAAGAAGGAAGCTGTACAACAGTGGGATTGTGTGCGCAGCTTGCCAACTGATAGAAAACAGTACATTACCACTTTCCTGACTTTTCCAATCACATGAATATTCGATTGGAAGCTGTTTTGGACAACTTTTCTTTTCTTCTTGTCGAACACTTGGCAGACCTCCGTGCAACGTCCAGAACACGATGGGAGATGTTTTCTGTGCTCGCGCAGGTTTTCCTTGCCAGACAGAGTGGAAAAGCTTTCTGCTAGCATGTAGACCACAAAAGACGCTAAAGACGAAGGTACGATGCTCCCCGGAGCTAAGCGCCGCTCCCGGGCTTCTTTCGGCAGAAGCCGCGCTAAGAGAGCGCTGCGAGCGGTACAATCGTCTTTGCGCGAAGAAGCCGCTTCTTCGGCTCCGGGAGCCGGAGAGAGCGGCAGCATCGGAAAGGTGAAGAAGGAAGCCGTACAACACTGGGATTGGGTGCACAGCTTGCCAACTGATAGAAAACAGTACATTACCACTTTCCTGACTTTTCCAATCACATGAATATTCGATAAGAAGCTGTTTTGGACAGATTTTCTTTTCTTTATGGCAAACACTTGGCAGACCTCCGTGCAACGTCCAGAACACGATGGGAGATGTTTTCTGTGCTCGCGCAGGTTTTCCTTGCCAGACAGAGTGGAAAAGCTTTCTGCTAGCATGTAGACCACAAAAGACGCTAAAGGCGAAGGTACGATGCTCCCCGGAGCTAATCGCCGCTCCCGGGCTTCTTTCGGCAGAAGCCGCGCTAAGAGAGCACTGTGAGCGGTACAATCGTCTTTGCGCGAAGAAGCCGCTTCTTCGGCTCCGGGAGCCGGAGAGAGCGGCAGCATCGGAAAGGTGAAGAAGGAAGCTGTACAACACTGGGATTGTGTGCGCAGCTTGCCAACTGATAGACAGTAGTACATTACCCCTTTCCTGACTTTTCCAATCACATGAATATTCGATTGGAAGCTGTTTTGGACAACTTTTCTTTTCTTCTTGTCGAACACTTGGCAGACCTCCGTGCAACGTCCAGAACACGATGGGAGATGTTTTCTGTGCTCGCGCAGGTTTTCCTTGCCAGACAGAGTGGAAAAGCTTTCTGCTAAGATGTAGACCACAAAAGACGCTAAAGGCGAAGGTACGATGCTCCCCGGAGCTAAGCGCCGCTCCCGGGCGTCTTTCGGCAGAAGCCGCGCTAAGAGAGCACTGTGAGCGGTACAATCGTCTTTGCGCGAAGAAGCCGCTTCTTCGGCTCCGGGAGCCGGAGAGAGCGGCATGATCGGAAAGGTGAAGAAGGAAGCTGTACAACACTGGGATTGTGTGCGCAGCTTGCCAACTGATAGAAAACAGTACATTACCACTTTCCTGACTTTTCCAATCACATGAATCTTCGATTGGAAGCTGTTTTGGACAGATTTTCTTTTCTTTATGGCAAACACTTGGCAGACCTCCGTGCAACGTCCAGAACGCGTTGGAGATGTTTTCTGTGCTCGCGCAGGTTTTCCTTGCCAGACAGAGTGGAAAAGCTTTCTGCTATGATGTAGACCACAAAAGACGCTAAAGGCGAAGGTACGATGCTCCCCGGAGCTAAGCGCCGCTCCCGGGCGTCTTTCGGCAGAAGCCGCGCTAAGAGAGCACTGTGAGCGGTACAATCGTCTTAGCGCGAAGAAGCCGCTTCTTCGGCTCCGGGAGCCGGAGAGAGCGGCATGATCGGAAAGGTGAAGAAGGAAGCTGTACAACACTGGGATTGTATGCGCAGATTGCCAACTGATAGACAGCAGTACATTACCACTTTCCTGACTTTTCCAATCACATGAATATTCGATAAGAAGCTGTTTTGGACAGATTTTCTTTTCTTTATGGCAAACACTTGGCAGACCTCCGTGCAACGTCCAGAACACGATGGGAGATGTTTTCTGTGCTCGCGCAGGTTTTCCTTGCCAGACAGAGTGGAAAAGCTTTCTGCTAGCATGTAGACCACAAAAGACGCTAAAGACGAAGGTACGATGCTCTCCGCAGCTAAGCGCCGCTCCCGGGCTTCTTTCGGCAGAAGCGGCGCTAAGAGAGCACAGTGAGCGGTACAATCGTCTTTGCGCGAAGAAGCCGCTTCTTCGGCTCCGGGAGCCGGAGAGAGCGGCATGATCGGAAAGGTGAAGAAGGAAGCTGTACAACACTGGGATTATGTGCGCAGCTTGCCAACTGATAGAAAACAGTACATTACCACTTTCCTGACTTTTCCAATCACATGAATATTCGATTGGAATTTGTTTTGGACAACTTTTCTTTTCTTCTTGTCGAACACTTGGCAGACCTCCGTGCAACGTCCAGAACACGATGGGAGATGTTTTCTGTGCTCGCGCAGGTTTTCCTTGCCAGACAGAGTGGAAAAGCTATCTGCTAGCATGTAGACCACAAAAGACGCTAAAGGCGAAGGTACGATGCTCCTCGGAGCTAAGCGCCGCTCCCGGGCTTCTTTCGGCAGAAGCCGCGCTAAGAGAGAACTGTGAGCGGTACAGTCGTCTTTGCGCGAAGAAGCCGCTTCTTCGGCTCCGGGAGCCGGAGAGAGCAGCAGCATCGGAAAGGTGAAGAAGGAAGCCGTACAACACTGGGATTGGGTGCACAGCTTGCCAACTGATAGAAAACAGTACATTACCACTTTCCTGACTTTTCCAATCACATGAATATTCGATAAGAAGCTGTTTTGGACAGATTTTCTTTTCTTCTTGTCGAACACTTGGCAGACCTCCGTGCAACGTCCAGAACACGATGGGAGATGTTTTCTGTGCTCGCGCAGGTTTTCCTTGCCAGACAGAGTGGAAAAGCTTTCTGCTAGCATGTAGACCACAAAAGACGCTAAAGACGAAGGTACGATGCTCCCCGGAGCTAAGCGCCGCTCCCGGGCTTCTTTCGTCAGAAGCCGCGCTAAGAGAGCACTGTGAGCGGTACAATCGTCTTAGCGCGAAGAAGCCGCTTCTTCGGCTCCGGGAGCCGGAGAGAGCGGCAGCATCGGAAAGGTGAAGAAGGAAGCTGTACAACACTGGGATTGTGTGCGCAGCTTGCCAACTGATAGAAAACAGTACATTACCACTTTCCTGACTTTTCCAATCACATGAATATTCGATTGGAAGCTGTTTTGGACAACTTTTCTTTTCTTCTTGTCGAACACTTGGCAGACCTCCGTGCAACGTCCAGAACACGATGGGAGATGTTTTCTGTGCTCGCGCAGGTTTTCCTTGCCAGACAGAGTGGAAAAGCTTTCTGCTAGCATGTAGACCACAAAAGACGCTAAAGACGAAGGTACGATGCTCCCCGGAGCTAAGCGCCGCTCCCGGGCTTCTTTCGGCAGAAGCCGCGCTAAGAGAGCGCTGCGAGCGGTACAATCGTCTTTGCGCTAAGAAGCCGCTTCTTCGGCTCCGGGAGCCGGAGAGAGCGGCAGCATCGGAAAGGTGAAGAAGGAAGCCGTACAACACTGGGATTGTGTGCACGGCTTGCCAACTGATAGAAAACAGTACATTACCACTTTCCTGACTTTTCCAATCACATGAATATTCGATAAGAAGCTGTTTTGGACAGATTTTCTTTTCTTTATGGCAAACACTTGGCAGACCTCCGTGCAACGTCCAGAACACGATGGGAGATGTTTTCTGTGCTCGCGCAGGTTTTCCTTGCCAGACAGAGTGGAAAAGCTTTCTGCTAGCATGTAGACCACAAAAGACGCTAAAGGCGAAGGTACGATGCTCCCCGGAGCTAATCGCCGCTCCCGGGCTTCTTTCGGCAGAAGCCGCGCTAAGAGAGCACTGTGAGCGGTACAATCGTCTTTGCGCGAAGAAGCCGCTTCTTCGGCTCCGGGAGCCGGAGAGAGCGGCAGCATTGGAAAGGTGAAGAAGGAAGCTGTACAACACTGGGATTGTGTGCGCAGCTTGCCAACTGATAGACAGCAGTACATTACCACTTTCCTGACTTTTCCAATCACATGAATATTCGACTGGAAGCTGTTTTGGACAACTTTTCTTTTCTTCTTGTCGAACACTTGGCAGACCTCCGTGCAACGTCCAGAACACGATGGGAGATGTTTTCTGTGCTCGCGCAGGTTTTCCTTGCCAGACAGAGTGGAAAAGCTTTCTGCTAGCATGTAGACCACAAAAGACGCTAAAGACGAAGGTACGATGCTCCCCGGAGCTAAGCGCCGCTCCCGGGCTTCTTTCGGCAGAAGCCACGCTAAGAGAGCACTGTGAGCGGTACAATCGTCTTTGCGCGAAGAAGCCGCTTCTTCGGCTCCGGGAGCCGGAGAGAGCGGCATGATCGGAAAGGTGAAGAAGGAAGCTGTACAACACTGGGATTGTGTGCGCAGCTTGCCAACTGATAGAAAACAGTACATTACCACTTTCCTGACTTTTCCAATCACATGAATCTTCGATTGGAAGCTGTTTTGGACAGATTTTCTTTTCTTTATGGCAAACACTTGGCAGACCTCCGTGCAACGTCCAGAACGCGTTGGAGATGTTTTCTGTGCTCGCGCAGGTTTTCCTTGCCAGACAGAGTGGAAAAGCTTTCTGCTATGATGTAGACCACAAAAGACGCTAAAGGCGAAGGTACGATGCTCCCCGGAGCTAAGCGCCGCTCCCGGGCGTCTTTCGGCAGAAGCCGCGCTAAGAGAGCACTGTGAGCGGTACAATCGTCTTAGCGCGAAGAAGCCGCTTCTTCGGCTCCGGGAGCCGGAGAGAGCGGCATGATCGGAAAGGTGAAGAAGGAAGCTGTACAACACTGGGATTGTATGCGCAGATTGCCAACTGATAGACAGCAGTACATTACCACTTTCCTGACTTTTCCAATCACATGAATATTCGATAAGAAGCTGTTTTGGACAGATTTTCTTTTCTTTATGGCAAACACTTGGCAGACCTCCGTGCAACGTCCAGAACACGATGGGAGATGTTTTCTGTGCTCGCGCAGGTTTTCCTTGCCAGACAGAGTGGAAAAGCTTTCTGCTAGCATGTAGACCACAAAAGACGCTAAAGACGAAGGTACGATGCTCTCCGCAGCTAAGCGCCGCTCCCGGGCTTCTTTCGGCAGAAGCGGCGCTAAGAGAGCACAGTGAGCGGTACAATCGTCTTTGCGCGAAGAAGCCGCTTCTTCGGCTCCGGGAGCCGGAGAGAGCGGCATGATCGGAAAGGTGAAGAAGGAAGCTGTACAACACTGGGATTATGTGCGCAGCTTGCCAACTGATAGAAAACAGTACATTACCACTTTCCTGACTTGTCCAATCACATGAATATTCGATAAGAAGAGGTTTTGGACAGATTTTCTTTTCTTTATGCCAAACACATGGCAGACCTCCGTGCAACGTCCAGAACACGATGAGAGATGTTTTCTGTGCTCGCGCAGGTTTTCCTTGCCAGACAGAGTGGAAAAGCTTTCTGCTAGCATGTAGACCACAAAAGACGCTAAAGACGAAGGTACGATGCTCCCCGGAGCTAAGCGCCGCTCCCGGGCTTCTTTCGGCAGAAGCCGCGCTAAGAGAGCACTGTGAGCGGTACAATCGTCTTTGCGCGAAGAAGCCGCTTCTTCGGCTCCGGGAGCCGGAGAGAGCGGCAGCATCGGAAAGGTGAAGAAGGAAGCTGTACAACACTGGGATTGTGTGCGCAGCTTGCCAACTGATAGAAAACAGTACATTACCACTTTCCTGACTTTTCCAATCACATGAATATTCGATTGGAAGCTGTTTTGGACAACTTTTCTTTTCTTCTTGTCGAACACTTGGCAGACCTCCGTGCAACGTCCAGAACACGATGGGAGATGTTTTCTGTGCTCGCGCAGGTTTTCCTTGCCAGACAGCGTGGAAAAGCTTTCTGCTAGCATGTAGACCACAAAAGACGCTAAAGACGAAGGTACGATGCTCCCCGGAGCTAAGCGCCGCTCCCGGGCTTCTTTCGGCAGAAGCCGCGCTAAGAGAGCGCTGCGAGCGGTACAATCGTCTTTGCGCGAAGAAGCCGCTTCTTCGGCTCCGGGAGCCGGAGAGAGCGGCAGCATCGGAAAGGTGAAGAAGGAAGCCGTACAACACTGGGATTGTGTGCGCAGCTTGCCAACTGATAGAAAACAGTACATTACCACTTTCCTGACTTTTCCAATCACATGAATATTCGATATAAGCTGTTTTGGACCACTTTTCTTTTCTTCTTGTCAAACACTTGGCAGACTTCCGAGCAATGTCCAGAACACGATGGGAGATGTTTTCTGTGCTCCCGCAGGTTTTCCTTGCCAGACAGAGTGGAAAAGCTTTCTGCTAAGATGTAGACCACAAAAGACGCTAAAGACGAAGGTACGATGCTCCCCGGAGCTAAGCGCCGCTCCCGGGCGTCTTTCGGCAGAAGCCGCGCTAAGAGAGCACTGTGAGCGGTACAATCGTCTTTGCGCGAAGAAGCCGCTTCTTCGGCTCCGGGAGCCGGAGAGAGCGGCAGCATCGGAAAGGTGAAGAAGGAAGCTGTACAACACTGGGATTGTGTGCGCAGCTTGCCAACTGATAGACAGTAGTACATTACCCCTTTCCTGACTTTTCCAATCACATGAATATTCGATTGGAAGCTGTTTTGGACAACTTTTCTTTTCTTCTTGTCGAACACTTGGCAGACCTCCGTGCAACGTCCAGAACACGATGGGAGATGTTTTCTGTGCTCGCGCAGGTTTTCCTTGCCAGACAGAGTGGAAAAGCTATCTGCTAGCATGTAGACCACAAAAGACGCTAAAGGCGAAGGTACGATGCTCCCCGGAGCTAAGCGCCGCTCCCGGGCGTCTTTCGGCAGAAGCCGCGCTAAGAGAGCACTGTGAGCGGTACAATCGTCTTTGCGCGAAGAAGCCGCTTCTTCGGCTCCGGGAGCCGGAGAGAGCGGCAGCATCGGAAAGGTGAAGAAGGAAGCCGTACAACACTGGGATTGTATGCGCAGCTTGCCAACTGATAGAAAACAGTACATTACCACTTTCCTGACTTTTCCAATCACATGAATATTCGATATAAGCTGTTTTGGACCACTTTTCTTTTCTTCTTGTCAAACACTTGGCAGACTTCCGAGCAATGTCCAGAACACGATGGGAGATGTTTTCTGTGCTCCCGCAGGTTTTCCTTGCCAGACAGAGTGGAAAAGCTTTCTGCTAAGATGTAGACCACAAAAGACGCTAAAGGCGAAGGTACGATGCTCCCCGGAACTAATCGCCGCTCCCGGGCTTCTTTCGGCAGAAGCCGCGCTAAGAGAGCACTGTGAGCGGTACAATCGTCTTTGCGCGAAGAAGCCGCTTCTTCGGCTCCGGGAGCCGGAGAGAGCGGCAGCATCGGAAAGGTGAAGAAGGAAGCTGTACAACACTGGGATTGTGTGCGCAGCTTGCCAACTGATAGAAAACAGTACATTACCACTTTCCTGACTTTTCCAATCACATGAATATTCGATTGGAAGCTGTTTTGGACAACTTTTCTTTTCTTCTTGTCGAACACTTGGCAGACCTCCGTGCAACGTCCAGAACACGATCGGAGATGTTACCTGTGCTCGCGCAGGTTTTCCTTGCCAGACAGAGTGGAAAAGCTTTCTGCTAGCATGTAGACCACAAAAGACGCTAAAGACGAAGGTACGATGCTCCCCGGAGCTAAGCGCCGCTCCCGGGCGTCTTTCGGCAGAAGCCGCGCTAAGAGAGCGCTGCGAGCGGTACAATCGTCTTTGCGCGAAGAAGCCGCTTCTTCGGCTCCGGGAGCCGGAGAGAGCGGCAGCATCGGAAAGGTGAAGAAGGAAGCCGTACAACACTGGGATTGGGTGCACAGCTTGCCAACTGATAGAAAACAGTACATTACCACTTTCCTGACTTTTCAAATCACATGAATATTCGATAAGAAGCTGTTTAGGACAGATTTTCTTTTCTTTATGGCAAACACTTGGCAGACCTCCGTGCAACGTCCAGAACACGATGGGAGATGTTTTCTGTGCTCGCGCAGGTTTTCCTTGCCAGACAGAGTGGAAAAGCTTTCTGCTAGCATGTAGACCACAAAAGACGCTAAAGGCGAAGGTACGATGCTCCCCGGAGCTAATCGCCGCTCCCGGGCTTCTTTCGGCAGAAGCCGCGCTAAGAGAGCACTGTGAGCGGTACAATCGTCTTTGCGCGAAGAAGCCGCTTCTTCGGCTCCGGGAGCCGGAGAGAGCGGCATGATCGGAAAGGTGAAGAAGGAAGCTGTACAACACTGGGATTGTGTGCGCAGCTTGCCAACTGATAGACAGTAGTACATTACCCCTTTCCTGACTTTTCCAATCACATGAATATTCGATTGGAAGCTGTTTTGGACAACTTTTCTTTTCTTCTTGTCGAACACTTGGCAGACCTCCGTGCAACGTCCAGAACACGATGGGAGATGTTTTCTGTGCTCGCGCAGGTTTTCCTTGCCAGACAGAGTGGAAAAGCTTTCTGCTATGATGTAGACCACAAAAGACGCTAAAGGCGAAGGTACGATGCTCCCCGGAGCTAAGCGCCGCTCCCGGGCGTCTTTCGGCAGAAGCCGCGCTAAGAGAGCACTGTGAGCGGTACAATCGTCTTAGCGCGAAGAAGCCGCTTCTTCGGCTCCGGGAGCCGGAGAGAGCGGCATGATCGGAAAGGTGAAGAAGGAAGCTGTACAACACTGGGATTGTATGCGCAGATTGCCAACTGATAGACAGCAGTACATTACCACTTTCCTGACTTGTCCAATCACATGAATATTCGATAAGAAGAGGTTTTGGACAGATTTTCTTTTCTTTATGCCAAACACATGGCAGACCTCCGTGCAACGTCCAGAACACGATGGGAGATGTTTTCTCTGCTCGCGCAGGTTTTCCTTGCCAGACAGAGTGGAAAAGCTTTCTGCTAGCATGTAGACCACAAAAGACGCTAAAGACGAAGGTACGATGCTCCCCGGAGCTAAGCGCCGCTCCCGGGCTTCTTTCGGCAGAAGCCGCGCTAAGAGAGCACTGTGAGCGGTACAATCGTCTTTGCGCGAAGAAGCCGCTTCTTCGGCTCCGGGAGCCGGAGAGAGCGGCAGCATCGGAAAGGTGAAGAAGGAAGCCGTACAACACTGGGATTGTGTGCGCAGCTTGCCAACTGATAGAAAACAGTACATTACCACTTTCCTGACTTTTCCAATCACATGAATATTCGATTGGAATTTGTTTTGGACAACTTTTCTTTTCTTCTTGTCGAACACTTGGCAGACCTCCGTGCAACGTCCAGAACACGATGGGAGATGTTTTCTGTGCTCGCGCAGGTTTTCCTTGCCAGACAGAGTGGAAAAGCTATCTGCTAGCATGTAGACCACAAAAGACGCTAAAGGCGAAGGTACGATGCTCCTCGGAGCTAAGCGCCGCTCCCGGGCTTCTTTCGGCAGAAGCCGCGCTAAGAGAGAACTGTGAGCGGTACAATCGTCTTTGCGCGAAGAAGCCGCTTCTTCGGCTCCGGGAGCCGGAGAGAGCAGCAGCATCGGAAAGGTGAAGAAGGAAGCCGTACAACACTGGGATTGGGTGCACAGCTTGCCAACTGATAGAAAACAGTACATTACCACTTTCCTGACTTTTCCAATCACATGAATATTCGATAAGAAGCTGTTTTGGACAGATTTTCTTTTCTTCTTGTCGAACACTTGGCAGACCTCCGTGCAACGTCCAGAACACGATGGGAGATGTTTTCTGTGCTCGCGCAGGTTTTCCTTGCCAGACAGAGTGGAAAAGCTTTCTGCTAGCATGTAGACCACAAAAGACGCTAAAGACGAAGGTACGATGCTCTCCGGAGCTAAGCGCCGCTCCCGGGCTTCTTTCGTCAGAAGCCGCGCTAAGAGAGCACTGTGAGCGGTACAATCGTCTTAGCGCGAAGAAGCCGCTTCTTCGGCTCCGGGAGCCGGAGAGAGCGGCAGCATCGGAAAGGTGAAGAAGGAAGCTGTACAACACTGGGATTGTGTGCGCAGCTTGCCAACTGATAGAAAACAGTACATCACCACTTTCCTGACTTTTCCAATCACATGAATATTCGATTGGAAGCTGTTTTGGACAACTTTTCTTTTCTTCTTGTCGAACACTTGGCAGACCTCCGTGCAACGTCCAGAACACGATGGGAGATGTTTTCTGTGCTCGCGCAGGTTTTCCTTGCCAGACAGAGTGGAAAAGCTTTCTGCTAGCATGTAGACCACAAAAGACGCTAAAGACGAAGGTACGATGCTCCCCGGAGCTAAGCGCCGCTCCCGGGCTTCTTTCGGCAGAAGCCGCGCTAAGAGAGCGCTGCGAGCGGTACAATCGTCTTTGCGCGAAGAAGCCGCTTCTTCGGCTCCGGGAGCCGGAGAGAGCGGCAGCATCGGAAAGGTGAAGAAGGAAGCCGTACAACACTGGGATTGTGTGCACAGCTTGCCAACTGATAGAAAACAGTACATTACCACTTTCCTGACTTTTCCAATCACATGAATATTCGATAAGAAGCTGTTTTGGACAGATTTTCTTTTCTTTATGGCAAACACTTGGCAGACCTCCGTGCAACGTCCAGAACACGATGGGAGATGTTTTCTGTGCTCGCGCAGGTTTTCCTTGCCAGACAGAGTGGAAAAGCTTTCTGCTAGCATGTAGACCACAAAAGACGCTAAAGGCGAAGGTACGATGCTCCCCGGAGCTAATCGCCGCTCCCGGGCTTCTTTCGGCAGAAGCCGCGCTAAGAGAGCACTGTGAGCGGTACAATCGTCTTTGCGCGAAGAAGCCGCTTCTTCGGCTCCGGGAGCCGGAGAGAGCGGCATGATCGGAAAGGTGAAGAAGGAAGCTGTACAACACTGGGATTGTGTGCGCAGCTTGCCAACTGATAGACAGCAGTACATTACCACTTTCCTGACTTTTCCAATCACATGAATATTCGACTGGAAGCTGTTTTGGACAACTTTTCTTTTCTTCTTGTCGAACACTTGGCAGACCTCCGTGCAACGTCCAGAACACAATGGGAGATGTTTTCTGTGCTCGCGCAGGTTTTCCTTGCCAGACAGAGTGGAAAAGCTTTCTGCTAGCATGTAGACCACAAAAGACGCTAAAGACGAAGGTACGATGCTCCCCGGAGCTAAGCGCCGCTCCCGGGCTTCTTTCGGCAGAAGCCGCGCTAAGAGAGCACTGTGAGCGGTACAATCGTCTTAGCGCGAAGAAGCCGCTTCTTCGGCTCCGGGAGCCGGAGAGAGCGGCAGCATCGGAAAGGTGAAGAAGGAAGCTGTACAACAGTGGGATTGTGTGCGCAGCTTGCCAACTGATAGAAAACAGTACATTACCACTTTCCTGACTTTTCCAATCACATGAATATTCGATTGGAAGCTGTTTTGGACAACTTTTCTTTTCTTCTTGTCGAACACTTGGCAGACCTCCGTGCAACGTCCAGAACACGATGGGAGATGTTTTCTGTGCTCGCGCAGGTTTTCCTTGCCAGACAGAGTGGAAAAGCTTTCTGCTAGCATGTAGACCACAAAAGACGCTAAAGACGAAGGTACGATGCTCCCCGGAGCTAAGCGCCGCTCCCGGGCTTCTTTCGGCAGAAGCCGCGCTAAGAGAGCGCTGCGAGCGGTACAATCGTCTTTGCGCGAAGAAGCCGCTTCTTCGGCTCCGGGAGCCGGAGAGAGCGGCAGCATCGGAAAGGTGAAGAAGGAAGCCGTACAACACTGGGATTGTGTGCACAGCTTGCCAACTGATAGAAAACAGTACATTACCACTTTCCTGACTTTTCCAATCACATGAATATTCGATAAGAAGCTGTTTTGGACAGATTTTCTTTTCTTTATGGCAAACACTTGGCAGACCTCCGTGCAACGTCCAGAACACGATGGGAGATGTTTTCTGTGCTCGCGCAGGTTTTCCTTGCCAGACAGAGTGGAAAAGCTTTCTGCTAGCATGTAGACCACAAAAGACGCTAAAGGCGAAGGTACGATGCTCCCCGGAGCTAATCGCCGCTCCCGGGCTTCTTTCGGCAGAAGCCGCGCTAAGAGAGCACTGTGAGCGGTACAATCGTCTTTGCGCGAAGAAGCCGCTTCTTCGGCTCCGGGAGCCGGAGAGAGCGGCAGCATCGGAAAGGTGAAGAAGGAAGCTGTACAACACTGGGATTGTGTGCGCAGCTTGCCAACTGATAGACAGTAGTACATTACCCCTTTCCTGACTTTTCCAATCACATGAATATTCGATTGGAAGCTGTTTTGGACAACTTTTCTTTTCTTCTTGTCGAACACTTGGCAGACCTCCGTGCAACGTCCAGAACACGATGGGAGATGTTTTCTGTGCTCGCGCAGGTTTTCCTTGCCAGACAGAGTGGAAAAGCTTTCTGCTAAGATGTAGACCACAAAAGACGCTAAAGGCGAAGGTACGATGCTCCCCGGAGCTAAGCGCCGCTCCCGGGCGTCTTTCGGCAGAAGCCGCGCTAAGAGAGCACTGTGAGCGGTACAATCGTCTTTGCGCGAAGAAGCCGCTTCTTCGGCTCCGGGAGCCGGAGAGAGCGGCATGATCGGAAAGGTGAAGAAGGAAGCTGTACAACACTGGGATTGTGTGCGCAGCTTGCCAACTGATAGAAAACAGTACATTACCACTTTCCTGACTTTTCCAATCACATGAATCTTCGATTGGAAGCTGTTTTGGACAGATTTTCTTTTCTTTATGGCAAACACTTGGCAGACCTCCGTGCAACGTCCAGAACGCGTTGGAGATGTTTTCTGTGCTCGCGCAGGTTTTCCTTGCCAGACAGAGTGGAAAAGCTTTCTGCTATGATGTAGACCACAAAAGACGCTAAAGGCGAAGGTACGATGCTCCCCGGAGCTAAGCGCCGCTCCCGGGCGTCTTTCGGCAGAAGCCGCGCTAAGAGAGCACTGTGAGCGGTACAATCGTCTTAGCGCGAAGAAGCCGCTTCTTCGGCTCCGGGAGCCGGAGAGAGCGGCATGATCGGAAAGGTGAAGAAGGAAGCTGTACAACACTGGGATTGTATGCGCAGATTGCCAACTGATAGACAGCAGTACATTACCCCTTTCCTGACTTTTCCAATCACATGAATATTCGATAAGAAGCTGTTTTGGACAGATTTTCTTTTCTTTATGGCAAACACTTGGCAGACCTCCGTGCAACGTCCAGAACACGATGGGAGATGTTTTCTGTGCTCGCGCAGGTTTTCCTTGCCAGACAGAGTGGAAAAGCTTTCTGCTAGCATGTAGACCACAAAAGACGCTAAAGACGAAGGTACGATGCTCTCCGCAGCTAAGCGCCGCTCCCGGGCTTCTTTCGGCAGAAGCGGCGCTAAGAGAGCACAGTGAGCGGTACAATCGTCTTTGCGCGAAGAAGCCGCTTCTTCGGCTCCGGGAGCCGGAGAGAGCGGCATGATCGGAAAGGTGAAGAAGGAAGCTGTACAACACTGGGATTGTGTGCGCAGCTTGCCAACTGATAGAAAACAGTACATTACCACTTTCCTGACTTGTCCAATCACATGAATATTCGATAAGAAGAGGTTTTGGACAGATTTTCTTTTCTTTATGCCAAACACATGGCAGACCTCCGTGCAACGTCCAGAACACGATGGGAGATGTTTTCTGTGCTCGCGCAGGTTTTCCTTGCCAGACAGAGTGGAAAAGCTTTCTGCTAGCATGTAGACCACAAAAGACGCTAAAGACGAAGGTACGATGCTCCCCGGAGCTAAGCGCCGCTCCCGGGCTTCTTTCGGCAGAAGCCGCGCTAAGAGAGCACTGTGAGCGGTACAATCGTCTTTGCGCGAAGAAGCCGCTTCTTCGGCTCCGGGAGCCGGAGAGAGCGGCAGCATCGGAAAGGTGAAGAAGGAAGCTGTACAACACTGGGATTGTGTGCGCAGCTTGCCAACTGATAGAAAACAGTACATTACCACTTTCCTGACTTTTCCAATCACATGAATATTCGATTGGAAGCTGTTTTGGACAACTTTTCTTTTCTTCTTGTCGAACACTTGGCAGACCTCCGTGCAACGTCCAGAACACGATGGGAGATGTTTTCTGTGCTCGCGCAGGTTTTCCTTGCCAGACAGAGTGGAAAAGCTTTCTGCTAGCATGTAGACCACAAAAGACGCTAAAGGCGAAGGTACGATGCTCCCCGGAGCTAAGCGCCGCTCCCGGGCGTCTTTCGGCAGAAGCCGCGCTAAGAGAGCGCTGCGAGCGGTACAATCGTCTTTGCGCGAAGAAGCCGCTTCTTCGGCTCCGGGAGCCGGAGAGAGCGGCAGCATCGGAAAGGTGAAGAAGGAAGCCGTACAACACTGGGATTGTGTGCGCAGCTTGCCAACTGATAGAAAACAGTACATTACCACTTTCCTGACTTTTCCAATCACATGAATATTCGATTGGAATTTGTTTTGGACAACTTTTCTTTTCTTCTTGTCGAACACTTGGCAGACCTCCGTGCAACGTCCAGAACACGATGGGAGATGTTTTCTGTGCTCGCGCAGGTTTTCCTTGCCAGACAGAGTGGAAAAGCTATCTGCTAGCATGTAGACCACAAAAGACGCTAAAGGCGAAGGTACGATGCTCCTCGGAGCTAAGCGCCGCTCCTGGGCGTCTTTCGGCAGAAGCCGCGCTAAGAGAGCACTGTGAGCGGTACAATCGTCTTTGCGCGAAGAAGCCGCTTCTTCGGCTCCGGGAGCCGGAGAGAGCAGCAGCATCGGAAAGGTGAAGAAGGAAGCCGTACAACACTGGGATTGGGTGCACAGCTTGCCAACTGATAGAAAACAGTACATTACCACTTTCCTGACTTTTCCAATCACATGAATATTCGATAAGAAGCTGTTTTGGACAGATTTTCTTTTCTTCTTGTCGAACACTTGGCAGACCTCCGTGCAACGTCCAGAACACGATGGGAGATGTTTTCTGTGCTCGCGCAGGTTTTCCTTGCCAGACAGAGTGGAAAAGCTTTCTGCTAGCATGTAGACCACAAAAGACGCTAAAGACGAAGGTACGATGCTCTCCGGAGCTAAGCGCCGCTCCCGGGCTTCTTTCGTCAGAAGCCGCGCTAAGAGAGCACTGTGAGCGGTACAATCGTCTTAGCGCGAAGAAGCCGCTTCTTCGGCTCCGGGAGCCGGAGAGAGCGGCAGCATCGGAAAGGTGAAGAAGGAAGCTGTACAACACTGGGATTGTGTGCGCAGCTTGCCAACTGATAGAAAACAGTACATTACCACTTTCCTGACTTTTCCAATCACATGAATATTCGATTGGAAGCTGTTTTGGACAACTTTTCTTTTCTTCTTGTCGAACACTTGGCAGACCTCCGTGCAACGTCCAGAACACGATGGGAGATGTTTTCTGTGCTCGCGCAGGTTTTCCTTGCCAGACAGAGTGGAAAAGCTTTCTGCTAGCATGTAGACCACAAAAGACGCTAAAGACGAAGGTACGATGCTCCCCGGAGCTAAGCGCCGCTCCCGGGCTTCTTTCGGCAGAAGCCGCGCTAAGAGAGCGCTGCGAGCGGTACAATCGTCTTTGCGCGAAGAAGCCGCTTCTTCGGCTCCGGGAGCCGGAGAGAGCGGCAGCATCGGAAAGGTGAAGAAGGAAGCCGTACAACACTGGGATTGTGTGCACAGCTTGCCAACTGATAGAAAACAGTACATTACCACTTTCCTGACTTTTCCAATCACATGAATATTCGATAAGAAGCTGTTTTGGACAGATTTTCTTTTCTTTATGGCAAACACTTGGCAGACCTCCGTGCAACGTCCAGAACACGATGGGAGATGTTTTCTGTGCTCGCGCAGGTTTTCCTTGCCAGACAGAGTGGAAAAGCTTTCTGCTAGCATGTAGACCACAAAAGACGCTAAAGGCGAAGGTACGATGCTCTCCGGAGCTAATCGCCGCTCCCGGGCTTCTTTCGGCAGAAGCCGCGCTAAGAGAGCACTGTGAGCGGTACAATCGTCTTTGCGCGAAGAAGCCGCTTCTTCGGCTCCGGGAGCCGGAGAGAGCGGCATGATCGGAAAGGTGAAGAAGGAAGCTGTACAACACTGGGATTGTGTGCGCAGCTTGCCAACTGATAGACAGCAGTACATTACCACTTTCCTGACTTTTCCAATCACATGAATATTCGACTGGAAGCTGTTTTGGACAACTTTTCTTTTCTTCTTGTCGAACACTTGGCAGACCTCCGTGCAACGTCCAGAACACGATGGGAGATGTTTTCTGTGCTCGCGCAGGTTTTCCTTGCCAGACAGAGTGGAAAAGCTTTCTGCTAGCATGTAGACCACAAAAGACGCTAAAGACGAAGGTACGATGCTCCCCGGAGCTAAGCGCCGCTCCCGGGCTTCTTTCGGCAGAAGCCGCGCTAAGAGAGCACTGTGAGCGGTACAATCGTCTTAGCGCGAAGAAGCCGCTTCTTCGGCTCCGGGAGCCGGAGAGAGCGGCAGCATCGGAAAGGTGAAGAAGGAAGCTGTACAACACTGGGATTGTGTGCGCAGCTTGCCAACTGATAGAAAACAGTACATTACCACTTTCCTGACTTTTCCAATCACATGAATATTCGATTGGAAGCTGTTTTGGACAACTTTTCTTTTCTTCTTGTCGAACACTTGGCAGACCTCCGTGCAACGTCCAGAACACGATGGGAGATGTTTTCTGTGCTCGCGCAGGTTTTCCTTGCCAGACAGAGTGGAAAAGCTTTCTGCTAGCATGTAGACCACAAAAGACGCTAAAGACGAAGGTACGATGCTCCCCGGAGCTAAGCGCCGCTCCCGGGCTTCTTTCGGCAGAAGCGGCGCTAAGAGAGCGCTGCGAGCGGTACAATCGTCTTTGCGCGAAGAAGCCGCTTCTTCGGCTCCGGGAGCCGGAGAGAGCGGCAGCATCGGAAAGGTGAAGAAGGAAGCCGTACAACACTGGGATTGTGTGCACAGCTTGCCAACTGATAGAAAACAGTACATTACCACTTTCCTGACTTTTCCAATCACATGAATATTCGATAAGAAGCTGTTTTGGACAGATTTTCTTTTCTTTATGGCAAACACTTGGCAGACCTCCGTGCAACGTCCAGAACACGATGGGAGATGTTTTCTGTGCTCGCGCAGGTTTTCCTTGCCAGACAGAGTGGAAAAGCTTTCTGCTAGCATGTAGACCACAAAAGACGCTAAAGGCGAAGGTACGATGCTCCCCGGAGCTAATCGCCGCTCCCGGGCTTCTTTCGGCAGAAGCCGCGCTAAGAGAGCACTGTGAGCGGTACAATCGTCTTTGCGCGAAGAAGCCGCTTCTTCGGCTCCGGGAGCCGGAGAGAGCGGCAGCATCGGAAAGGTGAAGAAGGAAGCTGTACAACACTGGGATTGTGTGCGCAGCTTGCCAACTGATAGACAGTAGTACATTACCCCTTTCCTGACTTTTCCAATCACATGAATATTCGATTGGAAGCTGTTTTGGACAGATTTTCTTTTCTTCTTGTCGAACACTTGGCAGACCTCCGTGCAACGTCCAGAACACGATGGGAGATGTTTTCTGTGCTCGCGCAGGTTTTCCTTGCCAGACAGAGTGGAAAAGCTTTCTGCTAAGATGTAGACCACAAAAGACGCTAAAGGCGAAGGTACGATGCTCCCCGGAGCTAAGCGCCACTCCCGGGCGTCTTTCGGCAGAAGCCGCGCTAAGAGAGCACTGTGAGCGGTACAATCGTCTTTGCGCGAAGAAGCCGCTTCTTCGGCTCCGGGAGCCGGAGAGAGCGGCATGATCGGAAAGGTGAAGAAGGAAGCTGTACAACACTGGGATTGTGTGCGCAGCTTGCCAACTGATAGAAAACAGTACATTACCACTTTCCTGACTTTTCCAATCACATGAATCTTCGATTGGAAGCTGTTTTGGACAGATTTTCTTTTCTTTATGGCAAACACTTGGCAGACCTCCGTGCAACGTCCAGAACGCGTTGGAGATGTTTTCTGTGCTCGCGCAGGTTTTCCTTGCCAGACAGAGTGGAAAAGCTTTCTGCTATGATGTAGACCACAAAAGACGCTAAAGGCGAAGGTACGATGCTCCCCGGAGCTAAGCGCCGCTCCCGGGCGTCTTTCGGCAGAAGCGGCGCTAAGAGAGCACTGTGAGCGGTACAATCGTCTTAGCGCGAAGAAGCCGCTTCTTCGGCTCCGGGAGCCGGAGAGAGCGGCATGATCGGAAAGGTGAAGAAGGAAGCTGTACAACACTGGGATTGTATGCGCAGATTGCCAACTGATAGACAGCAGTACATTACCACTTTCCTGACTTTTCCAATCACATGAATATTCGATAAGAAGCTGTTTTGGACAGATTTTCTTTTCTTTATGGCAAACACTTGGCAGACCTCCGTGCAACGTCCAGAACACGATGGGAGATGTTTTCTGTGCTCGCGCAGGTTTTCCTTGCCAGACAGAGTGGAAAAGCTTTCTGCTAGCATGTAGACCACAAAAGACGCTAAAGACGAAGGTACGATGCTCTCCGCAGCTAAGCGCCGCTCCCGGGCTTCTTTCGGCAGAAGCGGCGCTAAGAGAGCACAGTGAGCGGTACAATCGTCTTTGCGCGAAGAAGCCGCTTCTTCGGCTCCGGGAGCCGGAGAGAGCGGCAGCATCGGAAAGGTGAAGAAGGAAGCTGTACAACACTGGGATTGTGTGCGCAGCTTGCCAACTGATAGACAGCAGTACATTACCACTTTCCTGACTTGTCCAATCACATGAATATTCGATAAGAAGAGGTTTTGGACAGATTTTCTTTTCTTTATGCCAAACACATGGCAGACCTCCGTGCAACGTCCAGAACACGATGGGAGATGTTTTCTGTGCTCGCGCAGGTTTTCCTTGCCAGACAGAGTGGAAAAGCTTTCTGCTAGCATGTAGACCACAAAAGACGCTAAAGACGAAGGTACGATGCTCCCCGGAGCTAAGCGCCGCTCCCGGGCTTCTTTCGGCAGAAGCGGCGCTAAGAGAGCGCTGCGAGCGGTACAATCGTCTTTGCGCGAAGAAGCCGCTTCTTCGGCTCCGGGAGCCGGAGAGAGCGGCAGCATCGGAAAGGTGAAGAAGGAAGCCGTACAACACTGGGATTGTGTGCGCAGCTTGCCAACTGATAGAAAACAGTACATTACCACTTTCCTGACTTTTCCAATCACATGAATATTCGATTGGAATTTGTTTTGGACAACTTTTCTTTTCTTCTTGTCGAACACTTGGCAGACCTCCGTGCAACGTCCAGAACACGATGGGAGATGTTTTCTGTGCTCGCGCAGGTTTTCCTTGCCAGACAGAGTGGAAAAGCTATCTGCTAGCATGTAGACCACAAAAGACGCTAAAGGCGAAGGTACGATGCTCCTCGGAGCTAAGCGCCGCTCCCGGGCTTCTTTCGGCAGAAGCCGCGCTAAGAGAGCACTGTGAGCGGTACAATCGTCTTTGCGCGAAGAAGCCGCTTCTTCGGCTCCGGGAGCCGGAGAGAGCAGCAGCATCGGAAAGGTGAAGAAGGAAGCCGTACAACACTGGGATTGGGTGCACAGCTTGCCAACTGATAGAAAACAGTACATTACCACTTTCCTGACTTTTCCAATCACATGAATATTCGATTGGAAGCTGTTTTGGACAACTTTTCTTTTCTTCTTGTCGAACACTTGGCAGACCTCCGTGCAACGTCCAGAACACGATGGGAGATGTTTTCTGTGCTCGCGCAGGTTTTCCTTGCCAGACAGAGTGGAAAAGCTTTCTGCTAGCATGTAGACCACAAAAGACGCTAAAGACGAAGGTACGATGCTCCCCGGAGCTAAGCGCCGCTCCCGGGCTTCTTTCGGCAGAAGCGGCGCTAAGAGAGCGCTGCGAGCGGTACAATCGTCTTTGCGCGAAGAAGCCGCTTCTTCGGCTCCGGGAGCCGGAGAGAGCGGCAGCATCGGAAAGGTGAAGAAGGAAGCCGTACAACACTGGGATTGTGTGCACAGCTTGCCAACTGATAGAAAACAGTACATTACCACTTTCCTGACTTTTCCAATCACATGAATATTCGATAAGAAGCTGTTTTGGACAGATTTTCTTTTCTTTATGGCAAACACTTGGCAGACCTCCGTGCAACGTCCAGAACACGATGGGAGATGTTTTCTGTGCTCGCGCAGGTTTTCCTTGCCAGACAGAGTGGAAAAGCTTTCTGCTAGCATGTAGACCACAAAAGACGCTAAAGGCGAAGGTACGATGCTCCCCGGAGCTAATCGCCGCTCCCGGGCTTCTTTCGGCAGAAGCCGCGCTAAGAGAGCACTGTGAGCGGTACAATCGTCTTTGCGCGAAGAAGCCGCTTCTTCGGCTCCGGGAGCCGGAGAGAGCGGCAGCATCGGAAAGGTGAAGAAGGAAGCTGTACAACACTGGGATTGTGTGCGCAGCTTGCCAACTGATAGACAGTAGTACATTACCCCTTTCCTGACTTTTCCAATCACATGAATATTCGATTGGAAGCTGTTTTGGACAGATTTTCTTTTCTTCTTGTCGAACACTTGGCAGACCTCCGTGCAACGTCCAGAACACGATGGGAGATGTTTTCTGTGCTCGCGCAGGTTTTCCTTGCCAGACAGAGTGGAAAAGCTTTCTGCTAAGATGTAGACCACAAAAGACGCTAAAGGCGAAGGTACGATGCTCCCCGGAGCTAAGCGCCACTCCCGGGCGTCTTTCGGCAGAAGCCGCGCTAAGAGAGCACTGTGAGCGGTACAATCGTCTTTGCGCGAAGAAGCCGCTTCTTCGGCTCCGGGAGCCGGAGAGAGCGGCATGATCGGAAAGGTGAAGAAGGAAGCTGTACAACACTGGGATTGTGTGCGCAGCTTGCCAACTGATAGAAAACAGTACATTACCACTTTCCTGACTTTTCCAATCACATGAATCTTCGATTGGAAGCTGTTTTGGACAGATTTTCTTTTCTTTATGGCAAACACTTGGCAGACCTCCGTGCAACGTCCAGAACGCGTTGGAGATGTTTTCTGTGCTCGCGCAGGTTTTCCTTGCCAGACAGAGTGGAAAAGCTTTCTGCTATGATGTAGACCACAAAAGACGCTAAAGGCGAAGGTACGATGCTCCCCGGAGCTAAGCGCCGCTCCCGGGCGTCTTTCGGCAGAAGCGGCGCTAAGAGAGCACTGTGAGCGGTACAATCGTCTTAGCGCGAAGAAGCCGCTTCTTCGGCTCCGGGAGCCGGAGAGAGCGGCATGATCGGAAAGGTGAAGAAGGAAGCTGTACAACACTGGGATTGTATGCGCAGATTGCCAACTGATAGACAGCAGTACATTACCACTTTCCTGACTTTTCCAATCACATGAATATTCGATAAGAAGCTGTTTTGGACAGATTTTCTTTTCTTTATGGCAAACACTTGGCAGACCTCCGTGCAACGTCCAGAACACGATGGGAGATGTTTTCTGTGCTCGCGCAGGTTTTCCTTGCCAGACAGAGTGGAAAAGCTTTCTGCTAGCATGTAGACCACAAAAGACGCTAAAGACGAAGGTACGATGCTCTCCGCAGCTAAGCGCCGCTCCCGGGCTTCTTTCGGCAGAAGCGGCGCTAAGAGAGCACAGTGAGCGGTACAATCGTCTTTGCGCGAAGAAGCCGCTTCTTCGGCTCCGGGAGCCGGAGAGAGCGGCAGCATCGGAAAGGTGAAGAAGGAAGCTGTACAACACTGGGATTGTGTGCGCAGCTTGCCAACTGATAGACAGCAGTACATTACCACTTTCCTGACTTGTCCAATCACATGAATATTCGATAAGAAGAGGTTTTGGACAGATTTTCTTTTCTTTATGCCAAACACATGGCAGACCTCCGTGCAACGTCCAGAACACGATGGGAGATGTTTTCTGTGCTCGCGCAGGTTTTCCTTGCCAGACAGAGTGGAAAAGCTTTCTGCTAGCATGTAGACCACAAAAGACGCTAAAGACGAAGGTACGATGCTCCCCGGAGCTAAGCGCCGCTCCCGGGCTTCTTTCGGCAGAAGCGGCGCTAAGAGAGCGCTGCGAGCGGTACAATCGTCTTTGCGCGAAGAAGCCGCTTCTTCGGCTCCGGGAGCCGGAGAGAGCGGCAGCATCGGAAAGGTGAAGAAGGAAGCCGTACAACACTGGGATTGTGTGCGCAGCTTGCCAACTGATAGAAAACAGTACATTACCACTTTCCTGACTTTTCCAATCACATGAATATTCGATTGGAATTTGTTTTGGACAACTTTTCTTTTCTTCTTGTCGAACACTTGGCAGACCTCCGTGCAACGTCCAGAACACGATGGGAGATGTTTTCTGTGCTCGCGCAGGTTTTCCTTGCCAGACAGAGTGGAAAAGCTATCTGCTAGCATGTAGACCACAAAAGACGCTAAAGGCGAAGGTACGATGCTCCTCGGAGCTAAGCGCCGCTCCCGGGCTTCTTTCGGCAGAAGCCGCGCTAAGAGAGCACTGTGAGCGGTACAATCGTCTTTGCGCGAAGAAGCCGCTTCTTCGGCTCCGGGAGCCGGAGAGAGCAGCAGCATCGGAAAGGTGAAGAAGGAAGCCGTACAACACTGGGATTGGGTGCACAGCTTGCCAACTGATAGAAAACAGTACATTACCACTTTCCTGACTTTTCCAATCACATGAATATTCGATAAGAAGCTGTTTTGGACAGATTTTCTTTTCTTCTTGTCGAACACTTGGCAGACCTCCGTGCAACGTCCAGAACACGATGGGAGATGTTTTCTGTGCTCGCGCAGGTTTTCCTTGCCAGACAGAGTGGAAAAGCTTTCTGCTAGCATGTAGACCACAAAAGACGCTAAAGACGAAGGTACGATGCTCTCCGGAGCTAAGCGCCGCTCCCGGGCTTCTTTCGTCAGAAGCCGCGCTAAGAGAGCACTGTGAGCGGTACAATCGTCTTAGCGCGAAGAAGCCGCTTCTTCGGCTCCGGGAGCCGGAGAGAGCGGCAGCATCGGAAAGGTGAAGAAGGAAGCTGTACAACACTGGGATTGTGTGCGCAGCTTGCCAACTGATAGAAAACAGTACATTACCACTTTCCTGACTTTTCCAATCACATGAATATTCGATATAAGCTGTTTTGGACAACTTTTCTTTTCTTCTTGTCGAACACTTGGCAGACCTCCGTGCAACGTCCAGAACACGATGGGAGATGTTTTCTGTGCTCGCGCAGGTTTTCCTTGCCAGACAGAGTGGAAAAGCTTTCTGCTAGCATGTAGACCACAAAAGACGCTAAAGACGAAGGTACGATGCTCCCCGGAGCTAAGCGCCGCTCCCGGGCTTCTTTCGGCAGAAGCGGCGCTAAGAGAGCGCTGCGAGCGGTACAATCGTCTTTGCGCGAAGAAGCCGCTTCTTCGGCTCCGGGAGCCGGAGAGAGCGGCAGCATCGGAAAGGTGAAGAAGGAAGCCGTACAACACTGGGATTGTGTGCACAGCTTGCCAACTGATAGAAAACAGTACATTACCACTTTCCTGACTTTTCCAATCACATGAATATTCGATAAGAAGCTGTTTTGGACAGATTTTCTTTTCTTTATGGCAAACACTTGGCAGACCTCCGTGCAACGTCCAGAACACGATGGGAGATGTTTTCTGTGCTCGCGCAGGTTTTCCTTGCCAGACAGAGTGGAAAAGCTTTCTGCTAGCATGTAGACCACAAAAGACGCTAAAGGCGAAGGTACGATGCTCCCCGGAGCTAATCGCCGCTCCCGGGCTTCTTTCGGCAGAAGCCGCGCTAAGAGAGCACTGTGAGCGGTACAATCGTCTTTGCGCGAACAAGCCGCTTCTTCGGCTCCGGGAGCCGGAGAGAGCGGCAGCATCGGAAAGGTGAAGAAGGAAGCTGTACAACACTGGGATTGTGTGCGCAGCTTGCCAACTGATAGACAGCAGTACATTACCACTTTCCTGACTTTTCCAATCACATGAATATTCGACTGGAAGCTGTTTTGGACAACTTTTCTTTTCTTCTTGTCGAACACTTGGCAGACCTCCGTGCAACGTCCAGAACACGATGGGAGATGTTTTCTGTGCTCGCGCAGGTTTTCCTTGCCAGACAGAGTGGAAAAGCTTTCTGCTAGCATGTAGACCACAAAAGACGCTAAAGACGAAGGTACGATGCTCCCCGGAGCTAAGCGCCGCTCCCGGGCTTCTTTCGGCAGAAGCCGCGCTAAGAGAGCACTGTGAGCGGTACAATCGTCTTAGCGCGAAGAAGCCGCTTCTTCGGCTCCGGGAGCCGGAGAGAGCGGCAGCATCGGAAAGGTGAAGAAGGAAGCTGTACAACAGTGGGATTGTGTGCGCAGCTTGCCAACTGATAGAAAACAGTACATTACCACTTTCCTGACTTTTCCAATCACATGAATATTCGATTGGAAGCTGTTTTGGACAACTTTTCTTTTCTTCTTGTCGAACACTTGGCAGACCTCCGTGCAACGTCCAGAACACGATGGGAGATGTTTTCTGTGCTCGCGCAGGTTTTCCTTGCCAGACAGAGTGGAAAAGCTTTCTGCTAGCATGTAGACCACAAAAGACGCTAAAGACGAAGGTACGATGCTCCCCGGAGCTAAGCGCCGCTCCCGGGCTTCTTTCGGCAGAAGCCGCGCTAAGAGAGCGCTGCGAGCGGTACAATCGTCTTTGCGCGAAGAAGCCGCTTCTTCGGCTCCGGGAGCCGGAGAGAGCGGCATGATCGGAAAGGTGAAGAAGGAAGCCGTACAACACTGGGATTGGGTGCACAGCTTGCCAACTGATAGAAAACAGTACATTACCACTTTCCTGACTTTTCCAATCACATGAATATTCGATAAGAAGCTGTTTTGGACAGATTTTCTTTTCTTTATGGCAAACACTTGGCAGACCTCCGTGCAACGTCCAGAACACGATGGGAGATGTTTTCTGTGCTCGCGCAGGTTTTCCTTGCCAGACAGAGTGGAAAAGCTTTCTGCTAAGATGTAGACCACAAAAGACGCTAAAGGCGAAGGTACGATGCTCCCCGGAGCTAAGCGCCGCTCCCGGGCGTCTTTCGGCAGAAGCCGCGCTAAGAGACCACTGTGAGCGGTACAATCGTCTTTGCGCGAAGAAGCCGCTTCTTCGGCTCCGGGAGCCGGAGAGAGCGGCATGATCGGAAAGGTGAAGAAGGAAGCTGTACAACACTGGGATTGTGTGCGCAGCTTGCCAACTGATAGAAAACAGTACATTACCACTTTCCTGACTTTTCCAATCACATGAATCTTCGATTGGAAGCTGTTTTGGACAGATTTTCTTTTCTTTATGGCAAACACTTGGCAGACCTCCGTGCAACGTCCAGAACGCGTTGGAGATGTTTTCTGTGCTCGCGCAGGTTTTCCTTGCCAGACAGAGTGGAAAAGCTTTCTGCTAGCATGTAGACCACAAAAGACGCTAAAGGCGAAGGTACGATGCTCCCCGGAGCTAAGCGCCGCTCCCGGGCGTCTTTCGGCAGAAGCCGCGCTAAGAGAGCACTGTGAGCGGTACAATCGTCTTTGCGCGAAGAAGCCGCTTCTTCGGCTCACGGAGCCGGAGAGAGCGGCAGCATCGGAAAGGTGAAGAAGGAAGCTGTACAACACTGGGATTGTATGCGCAGATTGCCAACTGATAGACAGCAGTACATTACCACTTTCCTGACTTTTCCAATCACATGAATATTCGACTGGAAGCTGTTTTGGACAGATTTTCTTTTCTTTATGGCAAACACTTGGCAGACCTCCGTGCAACGTCCAGAACACGATGGGAGATGTTTTCTGTGCTCGCGCAGGTTTTCCTTGCCAGACAGAGTGGAAAAGCTTTCTGCTAGCATGTAGACCACAAAAGACGCTAAAGACGAAGGTACGATGCTCTCCGGAGCTAAGCGCCGCTCCCGGGCTTCTTTCGTCAGAAGCCGCGCTAAGAGAGCACTGTGAGCGGTACAATCGTCTTAGCGCGAAGAAGCCGCTTCTTCGGCTCCGGGAGCCGGAGAGAGCGGCAGCATCGGAAAGGTGAAGAAGGAAGCTGTACAACACTGGGATTGTGTGCGCAGCTTGCCAACTGATAGAAAACAGTACATTACCACTTTCCTGACTTTTCCAATCACATGAATATTCGATATAAGCTGTTTTGGACAACTTTTCTTTTCTTCTTGTCGAACACTTGGCAGACCTCCGTGCAACGTCCAGAACACGATGGGAGATGTTTTCTGTGCTCGCGCAGGTTTTCCTTGCCAGACAGAGTGGAAAAGCTTTCTGCTAGCATGTAGACCACAAAAGACGCTAAAGACGAAGGTACGATGCTCCCCGGAGCTAAGCGCCGCTCCCGGGCTTCTTTCGGCAGAAGCCGCGCTAAGAGAGCGCTGCGAGCGGTACAATCGTCTTTGCGCGAAGAAGCCGCTTCTTCGGCTCCGGGAGCCGGAGAGAGCGGCAGCATCGGAAAGGTGAAGAAGGAAGCCGTACAACACTGGGATTGTGTGCACAGCTTGCCAACTGATAGAAAACAGTACATTACCACTTTCCTGACTTTTCCAATCACATGAATATTCGATAAGAAACTGTTTTGGACAGATTTTCTTTTCTTTATGGCAAACACTTGGCAGACCTCCGTGCAACGTCCAGAACACGATGGGAGATGTTTTCTGTGCTCGCGCAGGTTTTCCTTGCCAGACAGAGTGGAAAAGCTTTCTGCTAGCATGTAGACCACAAAAGACGCTAAAGGCGAAGGTACGATGCTCCCCGGAGCTAATCGCCGCTCCCGGGCTTCTTTCGGCAGAAGCCGCGCTAAGAGAGCGCTGTGAGCGGTACAATCGTCTTTGCGCGAAGAAGCCGCTTCTTCGGCTCCGGGAGCCGGAGAGAGCGGCAGCATCGGAAAGGTGAAGAAGGAAGCCGTACAACACTGGGATTGTGTGCACAGCTTGCCAACTGATAGAAAACAGTACATTACCACTTTCCTGACTTTTCCAATCACATGAATATTCGATAAGAAGCTGTTTTGGACAGATTTTCTTTTCTTTATGGCAAACACTTGGCAGACCTCCGTGCAACGTCCAGAACACGATGGGAGATGTTTTCTGTGCTCGCGCAGGTTTTCCTTGCCAGACAGAGTGGAAAAGCTTTCTGCTAGCATGTAGACCACAAAAGACGCTAAAGGCGAAGGTACGATGCTCCCCGGAGCTAATCGCCGCTCCCGGGCTTCTTTCGGCAGAAGCCGCGCTAAGAGAGCACTGTGAGCGGTACAATCGTCTTTGCGCGAACAAGCCGCTTCTTCGGCTCCGGGAGCCGGAGAGAGCGGCAGCATCGGAAAGGTGAAGAAGGAAGCTGTACAACACTGGGATTGTGTGCGCAGCTTGCCAACTGATAGACAGCAGTACATTACCACTTTCCTGACTTTTCCAATCACATGAATATTCGACTGGAAGCTGTTTTGGACAACTTTTCTTTTCTTCTTGTCGAACACTTGGCAGACCTCCGTGCAACGTCCAGAACACGATGGGAGATGTTTTCTGTGCTCGCACAGGTTTTCCTTGCCAGACAGAGTGGAAAAGCTTTCTGCTAGCATGTAGACCACAAAAGACGCTAAAGACGAAGGTACGATGCTCCCCGGAGCTAAGCGCCGCTCCCGGGCTTCTTTCGGCAGAAGCCGCGCTAAGAGAGCACTGTGAGCGGTACAATCGTCTTAGCGCGAAGAAGCCGCTTCTTCGGCTCCGGGAGCCGGAGAGAGCGGCAGCATCGGAAAGGTGAAGAAGGAAGCTGTACAACAGTGGGATTGTGTGCGCAGCTTGCCAACTGATAGAAAACAGTACATTACCACTTTCCTGACTTTTCCAATCACATGAATATTCGATTGGAAGCTGTTTTGGACAACTTTTCTTTTCTTCTTGTCGAACACTTGGCAGACCTCCGTGCAACGTCCAGAACACGATGGGAGATGTTTTCTGTGCTCGCGCAGGTTTTCCTTGCCAGACAGAGTGGAAAAGCTTTCTGCTAGCATGTAGACCACAAAAGACGCTAAAGACGAAGGTACGATGCTCCCCGGAGCTAAGCGCCGCTCCCGGGCTTCTTTCGGCAGAAGCCGCGCTAAGAGAGCGCTGCGAGCGGTACAATCGTCTTTGCGCGAAGAAGCCGCTTCTTCGGCTCCGGGAGCCGGAGAGAGCGGCAGCATCGGAAAGGTGAAGAAGGAAGCCGTACAACACTGGGATTGGGTGCACAGCTTGCCAACTGATAGAAAACAGTACATTACCACTTTCCTGACTTTTCCAATCACATGAATATTCGATTGGAAGCTGTTTTGGACAACTTTTCTTTTCTTCTTGTCGAACACTTGGCAGACCTCCGTGCAACGTCCAGAACACGATGGGAGATGTTTTCTGTGCTCGCGCAGGTTTTCCTTGCCAGACAGAGTGGAAAAGCTTTCTGCTAGCATGTAGACCACAAAAGACGCTAAAGGCGAAGGTACGATGCTCCCCGGAGCTAATCGCCGCTCCCGGGCTTCTTTCGGCAGAAGCCGCGCTAAGAGAGCACTGTGAGCGGTACAATCGTCTTTGCGCGAAGAAGCCGCTTCTTCGGCTCCGGGAGCCGGAGAGAGCGGCAGCATCGGAAAGGTGAAGAAGGAAGCTGTACAACACTGGGATTGTGTGCGCAGCTTGCCAACTGATAGACAGTAGTACATTACCCCTTTCCTGACTTTTCCAATCACATGAATATTCGATTGGAAGCTGTTTTGGACAACTTTTCTTTTCTTCTTGTCGAACACTTGGCAGACCTCCGTGCAACGTCCAGAACACGATGGGAGATGTTTTCTGTGCTCGCGCAGGTTTTCCTTGCCAGACAGAGTGGAAAAGCTTTCTGCTAAGATGTAGACCACAAAAGACGCTAAAGGCGAAGGTACGATGCTCCCCGGAGCTAAGCGCCGCTCCCGGGCGTCTTTCGGCAGAAGCCGCGCTAAGAGAGCACTGTGAGCGGTACAATCGTCTTTGCGCGAAGAAGCCGCTTCTTCGGCTCCGGGAGCCGGAGAGAGCGGCATGATCGGAAAGGTGAAGAAGGAAGCTGTACAACACTGGGATTGTGTGCGCAGCTTGCCAACTGATAGAAAACAGTACATTACCACTTTCCTGACTTTTCCAATCACATGAATCTTGGATTGGAAGCTGTTTTGGACAAATTTTCTTTTCTTTATGGCAAACACTTGGCAGACCTCCGTGCAACGTCCAGAACGCGTTGGAGATGTTTTCTGTGCTCGCGCAGGTTTTCCTTGCCAGACAGAGTGGAAAAGCTTTCTGCTAGCATGTAGACCACAAAAGACGCTAAAGGCGAAGGTACGATGCTCCCCGGAGCTAAGCGCCGCTCCCGGGCGTCTTTCGGCAGAAGCCGCGCTAAGAGAGCACTGTGAGCGGTACAATCGTCTTAGCGCGAAGAAGCCGCTTCTTCGGCTCCGGGAGCCGGAGAGAGCGGCATGATCGGAAAGGTGAAGAAGGAAGCTGTACAACACTGGGATTGTATGCGCAGATTGCCAACTGATAGACAGCAGTACATTACCACTTTCCTGACTTTTCCAATCACATGAATATTCGATAAGAAGCTGTTTTGGACAGATTTTCTTTTCTTTATGGCAAACACTTGGCAGACCTCCGTGCAACGTCCAGAACACGATGGGAGATGTTTTCTGTGCTCGCGCAGGTTTTCCTTGCCAGACAGAGTGGAAAAGCTTTCTGCTAGCATGTAGACCACAAAAGACGCTAAAGACGAAGGTACGATGCTCTCCGCAGCTAAGCGCCGCTCCCGGGCTTCTTTCGGCAGAAGCGGCGCTAAGAGAGCACAGTGAGCGGTACAATCGTCTTTGCGCGAAGAAGCCGCTTCTTCGGCTCCGGGAGCCGGAGAGAGCGGCAGCATCGGAAAGGTGAAGAAGGAAGGTGTACAACAGTGGGATTGTGTGCGCAGCTTGCCAACTGATAGAAAACAGTACATTACCACTTTCCTGACTTTTCCAATCACATGAATATTCGATTGGAAGCTGTTTTGGACAACTTTTCTTTTCTTCTTGTCGAACACTTGGCAGACCTCCGTGCAACGTCCAGAACACGATGGGAGATGTTTTCTGTGCTCGCGCAGGTTTTCCTTGCCAGACAGAGTGGAAAAGCTTTCTGCTAGCATGTAGACCACAAAAGACGCTAAAGACGAAGGTACGATGCTCCCCGGAGCTAAGCGCCGCTCCCGGGCTTCTTTCGGCAGAAGCCGCGCTAAGAGAGCGCTGCGAGCGGTACAATCGTCTTTGCGCGAAGAAGCCGCTTCTTCGGCTCCGGGAGCCGGAGAGAGCGGCAGCATCGGAAAGGTGAAGAAGGAAGCTGTACAACACTGGGATTGTGTGCGCAGCTTGCCAACTGATAGAAAACAGTACATTACCACTTTCCTGACTTTTCCAATCACATGAATATTCGATATAAGCTGTTTTGGACCACTTTTCTTTTCTTCTTGTCAAACACTTGGCAGACTTCCGAGCAATGTCCAGAACACGATGGGAGATGTTTTCTGTGCTCCCGCAGGTTTTCCTTGCCAGACAGAGTGGAAAAGCTTTCTGCTAAGATGTAGACCACAAAAGACGCTAAAGACGAAGGTACGATGCTCCCCGGAGCTAAGCGCCGCTCCCGGGCTTCTTTCGGCAGAAGCCGCGCTAAGAGAGCACTGTGAGCGGTACAATCGTCTTTGCGCGAAGAAGCCGCTTCTTCGGCTCCGGGAGCCGGAGAGAGCGGCAGCATCGGAAAGGTGAAGAAGGAAGCTGTACAACACTGGGATTGTGTGCGCAGCTTGCCAACTGATAGACAGTAGTACATTACCCCTTTCCTGACTTTTCCAATCACATGAATATTCGATTGGAAGCTGTTTTGGACAACTTTTCTTTTCTTCTTGTCGAACACTTGGCAGACCTCCGTGCAACGTCCAGAACACGATGGGAGATGTTTTCTGTGCTCGCGCAGGTTTTCCTTGCCAGACAGAGTGGAAAAGCTATCTGCTAGCATGTAGACCACAAAAGACGCTAAAGGCGAAGGTACGATGCTCCCCGGAGCTAAGCGCCGCTCCCGGGCGTCTTTCGGCAGAAGCCGCGCTAAGAGAGCACTGTGAGCGGTACAATCGTCTTTGCGCGAAGAAGCCGCTTCTTCGGCTCCGGGAGCCGGAGAGAGCGGCAGCATCGGAAAGGTGAAGAAGGAAGCCGTACAACACTGGGATTGTATGCGCAGCTTGCCAACTGATAGAAAACAGTACATTACCACTTTCCTGACTTTTCCAATCACATGAATATTCGATATAAGCTGTTTTGGACCACTTTTCTTTTCTTCTTGTCAAACAGTTGGCAGACTTCCGAGCAATGTCCAGAACACGATGGGAGATGTTTTCTGTGCTCCCGCAGGTTTTCCTTGCCAGACAGAGTGGAAAAGCTTTCTGCTAAGATGTAGACCACAAAAGACGCTAAAGGCGAAGGTACGATGCTCCCCGGAACTAATCGCCGCTCCCGGGCTTCTTTCGGCAGAAGCCGCGCTAAGAGAGCACTGTGAGCGGTACAATCGTCTTTGCGCGAAGAAGCCGCTTCTTCGGCTCCGGGAGCCGGAGAGAGCGGCAGCATCGGAAAGGTGAAGAAGGAAGCTGTACAACACTGGGATTGTGTGCGCAGCTTGCCAACTGATAGAAAACAGTACATTACCACTTTCCTGACTTTTCCAATCACATGAATATTCGATTGGAAGCTGTTTTGGACAACTTTTCTTTTCTTCTTGTCGAACACTTGGCAGACCTCCGTGCAACGTCCAGAACACGATCGGAGATGTTACCTGTGCTCGCGCAGGTTTTCCTTGCCAGACAGAGTGGAAAAGCTTTCTGCTAGCATGTAGACCACAAAAGACGCTAAAGACGAAGGTACGATGCTCCCCGGAGCTAAGCGCCGCTCCCGGGCGTCTTTCGGCAGAAGCCGCGCTAAGAGAGCGCTGCGAGCGGTACAATCGTCTTTGCGCGAAGAAGCCGCTTCTTCGGCTCCGGGAGCCGGAGAGAGCGGCAGCATCGGAAAGGTGAAGAAGGAAGCCGTACAACACTGGGATTGGGTGCACAGCTTGCCAACTGATAGAAAACAGTACATTACCACTTTCCTGACTTTTCAAATCACATGAATATTCGATAAGAAGCTGTTTAGGACAGATTTTCTTTTCTTTATGGCAAACACTTGGCAGACCTCCGTGCAACGTCCAGAACACGATGGGAGATGTTTTCTGTGCTCGCGCAGGTTTTCCTTGCCAGACAGAGTGGAAAAGCTTTCTGCTAGCATGTAGACCACAAAAGACGCTAAAGGCGAAGGTACGATGCTCCCCGGAGCTAATCGCCGCTCCCGGGCTTCTTTCGGCAGAAGCCGCGCTAAGAGAGCACTGTGAGCGGTACAATCGTCTTTGCGCGAAGAAGCCGCTTCTTCGGCTCCGGGAGCCGGAGAGAGCGGCATGATCGGAAAGGTGAAGAAGGAAGCTGTACAACACTGGGATTGTGTGCGCAGCTTGCCAACTGATAGACAGTAGTACATTACCCCTTTCCTGACTTTTCCAATCACATGAATATTCGATTGGAAGCTGTTTTGGACAACTTTTCTTTTCTTCTTGTCGAACACTTGGCAGACCTCCGTGCAACGTCCAGAACACGATGGGAGATGTTTTCTGTGCTCGCGCAGGTTTTCCTTGCCAGACAGAGTGGAAAAGCTTTCTGCTATGATGTAGACCACAAAAGACGCTAAAGGCGAAGGTACGATGCTCCCCGGAGCTAAGCGCCGCTCCCGGGCGTCTTTCGGCAGAAGCCGCGCTAAGAGAGCACTGTGAGCGGTACAATCGTCTTAGCGCGAAGAAGCCGCTTCTTCGGCTCCGGGAGCCGGAGAGAGCGGCATGATCGGAAAGGTGAAGAAGGAAGCTGTACAACACTGGGATTGTATGCGCAGATTGCCAACTGATAGACAGCAGTACATTACCACTTTCCTGACTTTTCCAATCACATGAATATTCGATAAGAAGCTGTTTTGGACAGATTTTCTTTTCTTTATGGCAAACACTTGGCAGACCTCCGTGCAACGTCCAGAACACGATGGGAGATGTTTTCTGTGCTCGCGCAGGTTTTCCTTGCCAGACAGAGTGGAAAAGCTTTCTGCTAGCATGTAGACCACAAAAGACGCTAAAGACGAAGGTACGATGCTCTCCGCAGCTAAGCGCCGCTCCCGGGCTTCTTTCGGCAGAAGCGGCGCTAAGAGAGCACAGTGAGCGGTACAATCGTCTTTGCGCGAAGAAGCCGCTTCTTCGGCTCCGGGAGCCGGAGAGAGCGGCATGATCGGAAAGGTGAAGAAGGAAGCTGTACAACACTGGGATTGTGTGCGCAGCTTGCCAACTGATAGAAAACAGTACATTACCACTTTCCTGACTTGTCCAATCACATGAATATTCGATAAGAAGAGGTTTTGGACAGATTTTCTTTTCTTTATGCCAAACACATGGCAGACCTCCGTGCAACGTCCAGAACACGATGGGAGATGTTTTCTGTGCTCGCGCAGGTTTTCCTTGCCAGACAGAGTGGAAAAGCTTTCTGCTAGCATGTAGACCACAAAAGACGCTAAAGACGAAGGTACGATGCTCCCCGGAGCTAAGCGCCGCTCCCGGGCTTCTTTCGGCAGAAGCGGCGCTAAGAGAGCACTGTGAGCGGTACAATCGTCTTTGCGCGAAGAAGCCGCTTCTTCGGCTCCGGGAGCCGGAGAGAGCGGCAGCATCGGAAAGGTGAAGAAGGAAGGTGTACAACAGTGGGGATTGTGTGCGCAGCTTGCCAACTGATAGAAAACAGTACATTACCACTTTCCTGACTTTTCCAATCACATGAATCTTCGATTGGAAGCTGTTTTGGACAACTTTTCTTTTCTTCTTGTCGAACACTTGGCAGACCTCCGTGCAACGTCCAGAACACGATGGGAGATGTTTTCTGTGCTCGCGCAGGTTTTCCTTGCCAGACAGAGTGGAAAAGCTTTCTGCTAGCATGTAGACCACAAAAGACGCTAAAGACGAAGGTACGATGCTCCCCGGAGCTAAGCGCCGCTCCCGGGCGTCTTTCGGCAGAAGCCGCGCTAAGAGAGCGCTGCGAGCGGTACAATCGTCTTTGCGCGAAGAAGCCGCTTCTTCGGCTCCGGGAGCCGGAGAGAGCGGCAGCATCGGAAAGGTGAAGAAGGAAGCCGTACAACACTGGGATTGTGTGCGCAGCTTGCCAACTGATAGAAAACAGTACATTACCACTTTCCTGACTTTTCCAATCACATGAATATTCGATTGGAATTTGTTTTGGACAACTTTTCTTTTCTTCTTGTCGAACACTTGGCAGACCTCCGTGCAACGTCCAGAACACGATGGGAGATGTTTTCTGTGCTCGCGCAGGTTTTCCTTGCCAGACAGAGTGGAAAAGCTATCTGCTAGCATGTAGACCACAAAAGACGCTAAAGGCGAAGGTACGATGCTCCTCGGAGCTAAGCGCCGCTCCCGGGCTTCTTTCGGCAGAAGCCGCGCTAAGAGAGAACTGTGAGCGGTACAATCGTCTTTGCGCGAAGAAGCCGCTTCTTCGGCTCCGGGAGCCGGAGAGAGCGGCAGCATCGGAAAGGTGAAGAAGGAAGCCGTACAACACTGGGATTGTGTGCACAGCTTGCCAACTGATAGAAAACAGTACATTACCACTTTCCTGACTTTTCCAATCACATGAATATTCGATTGGAAGCTGTTTTGGACAACTTTTCTTTTCTTCTTGTCGAACACTTGGCAGACCTCCGTGCAACGTCCAGAACACGATGGGAGATGTTTTCTGTGCTCGCGCAGGTTTTCCTTGCCAGACAGAGTGGAAAAGCTTTCTGCTAGCATGTAGACCACAAAAGACGCTAAAGACGAAGGTACGATGCTCTCCGGAGCTAAGCGCCGCTCCCGGGCTTCTTTCGTCAGAAGCCGCGCTAAGAGAGCACTGTGAGCGGTACAATCGTCTTTGCGCGAAGAAGCCGCTTCTTCGGCTCCGGGAGCCGGAGAGAGCGGCAGCATCGGAAAGGTGAAGAAGGAAGCTGTACAACACTGGGATTGTGTGCGCAGCTTGCCAACTGATAGAAAACAGTACATTACCACTTTCCTGACTTTTCCAATCACATGAATATTCGATTGGAAGCTGTTTTGGACAACTTTTCTTTTCTTCTTGTCGAACACTTGGCAGACCTCCGTGCAACGTCCAGAACACGATGGGAGATGTTTTCTGTGCTCGCGCAGGTTTTCCTTGCCAGACAGAGTGGAAAAGCTTTCTGCTAGCATGTAGACCACAAAAGACGCTAAAGACGAAGGTACGATGCTCCCCGGAGCTAAGCGCCGCTCCCGGGCTTCTTTCGGCAGAAGCCGCGCTAAGAGAGCGCTGCGAGCGGTACAATCGTCTTTGCGCGAAGAAGCCGCTTCTTCGGCTCCGGGAGCCGGAGAGAGCGGCAGCATCGGAAAGGTGAAGAAGGAAGCCGTACAACACTGGGATTGTGTGCACAGCTTGCCAACTGATAGAAAACAGTACATTACCACTTTCCTGACTTTTCCAATCACATGAATATTCGATAAGAAGCTGTTTTGGACAGATTTTCTTTTCTTTATGGCAAACACTTGGCAGACCTCCGTGCAACGTCCAGAACACGATGGGAGATGTTTTCTGTGCTCGCGCAGGTTTTCCTTGCCAGACAGAGTGGAAAAGCTTTCTGCTAGCATGTAGACCACAAAAGACGCTAAAGGCGAAGGTACGATGCTCCCCGGAGCTAATCGCCGCTCCCGGGCTTCTTTCGGCAGAAGCCGCGCTAAGAGAGCACTGTGAGCGGTACAATCGTCTTTGCGCGAAGAAGCCGCTTCTTCGGCTCCGGGAGCCGGAGAGAGCGGCATGATCGGAAAGGTGAAGAAGGAAGCTGTACAACACTGGGATTGTGTGCGCAGCTTGCCAACTGATAGACAGCAGTACATTACCACTTTCCTGACTTTTCCAATCACATGAATATTCGACTGGAAGCTGTTTTGGACAACTTTTCTTTTCTTCTTGTCGAACACTTGGCAGACCTCCGTGCAACGTCCAGAACACGATGGGAGATGTTTTCTGTGCTCGCGCAGGTTTTCCTTGCCAGACAGAGTGGAAAAGCTTTCTGCTAGCATGTAGACCACAAAAGACGCTAAAGACGAAGGTACGATGCTCCCCGGAGCTAAGCGCCGCTCCCGGGCTTCTTTCGGCAGAAGCCGCGCTAAGAGAGCACTGTGAGCGGTACAATCGTCTTAGCGCGAAGAAGCCGCTTCTTCGGCTCCGGGAGCCGGAGAGAGCGGCAGCATCGCAAAGGTGAAGAAGGAAGCTGTACAACACTGGGATTGTGTGCGCAGCTTGCCAACTGATAGAAAACAGTACATTACCACTTTCCTGACTTTTCCAATCACATGAATATTCGATTGGAAGCTGTTTTGGACAACTTTTCTTTTCTTCTTGTCGAACACTTGGCAGACCTCCGTGCAACGTCCAGAACACGATGGGAGATGTTTTCTGTGCTCGCGCAGGTTTTCCTTGCCAGACAGAGTGGAAAAGCTTTCTGCTAGCATGTAGACCACAAAAGACGCTAAAGACGAAGGTACGATGCTCCCCGGAGCTAAGCGCCGCTCCCGGGCTTCTTTCGGCAGAAGCCGCGCTAAGAGAGCGCTGCGAGCGGTACAATCGTCTTTGCGCGAAGAAGCCGCTTCTTCGGCTCCGGGAGCCGGAGAGAGCGGCAGCATCGGAAAGGTGAAGAAGGAAGCCGTACAACACTGGGATTGGGTGCACAGCTTGCCAACTGATAGAAAACAGTACATTACCACTTTCCTGACTTTTCCAATCACATGAATATTCGATAAGAAGCTGTTTTGGACAGATTTTCTTTTCTTTATGGCAAACACTTGGCAGACCTCCGTGCAACGTCCAGAACACGATGGGAGATGTTTTCTGTGCTCGCGCAGGTTTTCCTTGCCAGACAGAGTGGAAAAGCTTTCTGCTAGCATGTAGACCACAAAAGACGCTAAAGGCGAAGGTACGATGCTCCCCGGAGCTAATCGCCGCTCCCGGGCTTCTTTCGGCAGAAGCCGCGCTAAGAGAGCACTGTGAGCGGTACAATCGTCTTTGCGCGAAGAAGCCGCTTCTTCGGCTCCGGGAGCCGGAGAGAGCGGCAGCATCGGAAAGGTGAAGAAGGAAGCTGTACAACACTGGGATTGTGTGCGCAGCTTGCCAACTGATAGACAGTAGTACATTACCCCTTTCCTGACTTTTCCAATCACATGAATATTCGATTGGAAGCTGTTTTGGACAACTTTTCTTTTCTTCTTGTCGAACACTTGGCAGACCTCCGTGCAACGTCCAGAACACGATGGGAGATGTTTTCTGTGCTCGCGCAGGTTTTCCTTGCCAGACAGCGTGGAAAAGCTTTCTGCTAGCATGTAGACCACAAAAGACGCTAAAGGCGAAGGTACGATGCTCCCCGGAGCTAAGCGCCGCTCCCGGGCGTCTTTCGGCAGAAGCCGCGCTAAGAGAGCACTGTGAGCGGTACAATCGTCTTTGCGCGAAGAAGCCGCTTCTTCGGCTCCGGGAGCCGGAGAGAGCGGCATGATCGGAAAGGTGAAGAAGGAAGCTGTACAACACTGGGATTGTGTGCGCAGCTTGCCAACTGATAGAAAACAGTACATTACCACTTTCCTGACTTTTCCAATCACATGAATCTTGGATTGGAAGCTGTTTTGGACAAATTTTCTTTTCTTTATGGCAAACACTTGGCAGACCTCCGTGCAACGTCCAGAACGCGTTGGAGATGTTTTCTGTGCTCGCGCAGGTTTTCCTTGCCAGACAGAGTGGAAAAGCTTTCTGCTAGCATGTAGACCACAAAAGACGCTAAAGGCGAAGGTACGATGCTCCCCGGAGCTAAGCGCCGCTCCCGGGCGTCTTTCGGCAGAAGCCGCGCTAAGAGAGCACTGTGAGCGGTACAATCGTCTTAGCGCGAAGAAGCCGCTTCTTCGGCTCCGGGAGCCGGAGAGAGCGGCATGATCGGAAAGGTGAAGAAGGAAGCTGTACAACACTGGGATTGTATGCGCAGATTGCCAACTGATAGACAGCAGTACATTACCACTTTCCTGACTTTTCCAATCACATGAATATTCGATAAGAAGCTGTTTTGGACAGATTTTCTTTTCTTTATGGCAAACACTTGGCAGACCTCCGTGCAACGTCCAGAACACGATGGGAGATGTTTTCTGTGCTCGCGCAGGTTTTCCTTGCCAGACAGAGTGGAAAAGCTTTCTGCTAGCATGTAGACCACAAAAGACGCTAAAGACGAAGGTACGATGCTCTCCGCAGCTAAGCGCCGCTCCCGGGCTTCTTTCGGCAGAAGCGGCGCTAAGAGAGCACAGTGAGCGGTACAATCGTCTTTGCGCGAAGAAGCCGCTTCTTCGGCTCCGGGAGCCGGAGAGAGCGGCATGATCGGAAAGGTGAAGAAGGAAGCTGTACAACACTGGGATTATGTGCGCAGCTTGCCAACTGATAGAAAACAGTACATTACCACTTTCCTGACTTGTCCAATCACATGAATATTCGATAAGAAGAGGTTTTGGACAGATTTTCTTTTCTTTATGCCAAACACATGGCAGACCTCCGTGCAACGTCCAGAACACGATGGGAGATGTTTTCTGTGCTCGCGCAGGTTTTCCTTGCCAGACAGAGTGGAAAAGCTTTCTGCTAGCATGTAGACCACAAAAGACGCTAAAGACGAAGGTACGATGCTCCCCGGAGCTAAGCGCCGCTCCCGGGCTTCTTTCGGCAGAAGCCGCGCTAAGAGAGCACTGTGAGCGGTACAATCGTCTTTGCGCGAAGAAGCCGCTTCTTCGGCTCCGGGAGCCGGAGAGAGCGGCAGCATCGGAAAGGTGAAGAAGGAAGGTGTACAACAGTGGGATTGTGTGCGCAGCTTGCCAACTGATAGAAAACAGTACATTACCACTTTCCTGACTTTTCCAATCACATGAATATTCGATTGGAAGCTGTTTTGGACAACTTTTCTTTTCTTCTTGTCGAACACTTGGCAGACCTCCGTGCAACGTCCAGAACACGATGGGAGATGTTTTCTGTGCTCGCGCAGGTTTTCCTTGCCAGACAGCGTGGAAAAGCTTTCTGCTAGCATGTAGACCACAAAAGACGCTAAAGACGAAGGTACGATGCTCCCCGGAGCTATGCGCCGCTCCCGGGCTTCTTTCGGCAGAAGCCGCGCTAAGAGAGCGCTGCGAGCGGTACAATCGTCTTTGCGCGAAGAAGCCGCTTCTTCGGCTCCGGGAGCCGGAGAGAGCGGCAGCATCGGAAAGGTGAAGAAGGAAGCCGTACAACACTGGGATTGTGTGCGCAGCTTGCCAACTGATAGAAAACAGTACATTACCACTTTCCTGACTTTTCCAATCACATGAATATTCGATATAAGCTGTTTTGGACCACTTTTCTTTTCTTCTTGTCAAACACTTGGCAGACTTCCGAGCAATGTCCAGAACACGATGGGAGATGTTTTCTGTGCTCCCGCAGGTTTTCCTTGCCAGACAGAGTGGAAAAGCTTTCTGCTAAGATGTAGACCACAAAAGACGCTAAAGACGAAGGTACGATGCTCCCCGGAGCTAAGCGCCGCTCCCGGGCGTCTTTCGGCAGAAGCCGCGCTAAGAGAGCACTGTGAGCGGTACAATCGTCTTTGCGCGAAGAAGCCGCTTCTTCGGCTCCGGGAGCCGGAGAGAGCGGCAGCATCGGAAAGGTGAAGAAGGAAGCTGTACAACACTGGGATTGTGTGCGCAGCTTGCCAACTGATAGACAGTAGTACATTACCCCTTTCCTGACTTTTCCAATCACATGAATATTCGATTGGAAGCTGTTTTGGACAACTTTTCTTTTCTTCTTGTCGAACACTTGGCAGACCTCCGTGCAACGTCCAGAACACGATGGGAGATGTTTTCTGTGCTCGCGCAGGTTTTCCTTGCCAGACAGAGTGGAAAAGCTATCTGCTAGCATGTAGACCACAAAAGACGCTAAAGGCGAAGGTACGATGCTCCCCGGAGCTAAGCGCCGCTCCCGGGCGTCTTTCGGCAGAAGCCGCGCTAAGAGAGCACTGTGAGCGGTACAATCGTCTTTGCGCGAAGAAGCCGCTTCTTCGGCTCCGGGAGCCGGAGAGAGCGGCAGCATCGGAAAGGTGAAGAAGGAAGCCGTACAACACTGGGATTGTATGCGCAGCTTGCCAACTGATAGAAAACAGTACATTACCACTTTCCTGACTTTTCCAATCACATGAATATTCGATATAAGCTGTTTTGGACCACTTTTCTTTTCTTCTTGTCAAACACTTGGCAGACTTCCGAGCAATGTCCAGAACACGATGGGAGATGTTTTCTGTGCTCCCGCAGGTTTTCCTTGCCAGACAGAGTGGAAAAGCTTTCTGCTAAGATGTAGACCACAAAAGACGCTAAAGGCGAAGGTACGATGCTCCCCGGAACTAATCGCCGCTCCCGGGCTTCTTTCGGCAGAAGCCGCGCTAAGAGAGCACTGTGAGCGGTACAATCGTCTTTGCGCGAAGAAGCCGCTTCTTCGGCTCCGGGAGCCGGAGAGAGCGGCAGCATCGGAAAGGTGAAGAAGGAAGCTGTACAACACTGGGATTGTGTGCGCAGCTTGCCAACTGATAGAAAACAGTACATTACCACTTTCCTGACTTTTCCAATCACATGAATATTCGATTGGAAGCTGTTTTGGACAACTTTTCTTTTCTTCTTGTCGAACACTTGGCAGACCTCCGTGCAACGTCCAGAACACGATCGGAGATGTTACCTGTGCTCGCGCAGGTTTTCCTTGCCAGACAGAGTGGAAAAGCTTTCTGCTAGCATGTAGACCACAAAAGACGCTAAAGACGAAGGTACGATGCTCCCCGGAGCTAAGCGCCGCTCCCGGGCGTCTTTCGGCAGAAGCCGCGCTAAGAGAGCGCTGCGAGCGGTACAATCGTCTTTGCGCGAAGAAGCCGCTTCTTCGGCTCCGGGAGCCGGAGAGAGCGGCAGCATCGGAAAGGTGAAGAAGGAAGCCGTACAACACTGGGATTGGGTGCACAGCTTGCCAACTGATAGAAAACAGTACATTACCACTTTCCTGACTTTTCCAATCACATGAATATTCGATAAGAAGCTGTTTAGGACAGATTTTCTTTTCTTTATGGCAAACACTTGGCAGACCTCCGTGCAACGTCCAGAACACGATGGGAGATGTTTTCTGTGCTCGCGCAGGTTTTCCTTGCCAGACAGAGTGGAAAAGCTTTCTGCTAGCATGTAGACCACAAAAGACGCTAAAGGCGAAGGTACGATGCTCCCCGGAGCTAATCGCCGCTCCCGGGCTTCTTTCGGCAGAAGCCGCGCTAAGAGAGCACTGTGAGCGGTACAATCGTCTTTGCGCGAAGAAGCCGCTTCTTCGGCTCCGGGAGCCGGAGAGAGCGGCATGATCGGAAAGGTGAAGAAGGAAGCTGTACAACACTGGGATTGTGTGCGCAGCTTGCCAACTGATAGACAGTAGTACATTACCCCTTTCCTGACTTTTCCAATCACATGAATATTCGATTGGAAGCTGTTTTGGACAACTTTTCTTTTCTTCTTGTCGAACACTTGGCAGACCTCCGTGCAACGTCCAGAACACGATGGGAGATGTTTTCTGTGCTCGCGCAGGTTTTCCTTGCCAGACAGAGTGGAAAAGCTTTCTGCTATGATGTAGACCACAAAAGACGCTAAAGGCGAAGGTACGATGCTCCCCGGAGCTAAGCGCCGCTCCCGGGCGTCTTTCGGCAGAAGCCGCGCTAAGAGAGAACTGTGAGCGGTACAATCGTCTTAGCGCGAAGAAGCCGCTTCTTCGGCTCCGGGAGCCGGAGAGAGCGGCATGATCGGAAAGGTGAAGAAGGAAGCTGTACAACACTGGGATTGTATGCGCAGATTGCCAACTGATAGACAGCAGTACATTACCACTTTCCTGACTTTTCCAATCACATGAATATTCGATAAGAAGCTGTTTTGGACAGATTTTCTTTTCTTTATGGCAAACACTTGGCAGACCTCCGTGCAACGTCCAGAACACGATGGGAGATGTTTTCTGTGCTCGCGCAGGTTTTCCTTGCCAGACAGAGTGGAAAAGCTTTCTGCTAGCATGTAGACCACAAAAGACGCTAAAGACGAAGGTACGATGCTCTCCGCAGCTAAGCGCCGCTCCCGGGCTTCTTTCGGCAGAAGCGGCGCTAAGAGAGCACAGTGAGCGGTACAATCGTCTTTGCGCGAAGAAGCCGCTTCTTCGGCTCCGGGAGCCGGAGAGAGCGGCATGATCGGAAAGGTGAAGAAGGAAGCTGTACAACACTGGGATTGTGTGCGCAGCTTGCCAACTGATAGAAAACAGTACATTACCACTTTCCTGACTTGTCCAATCACATGAATATTCGATAAGAAGAGGTTTTGGACAGATTTTCTTTTCTTTATGCCAAACACATGGCAGACCTCCGTGCAACGTCCAGAACACGATGGGAGATGTTTTCTGTGCTCGCGCAGGTTTTCCTTGCCAGACAGAGTGGAAAAGCTTTCTGCTAGCATGTAGACCACAAAAGACGCTAAAGACGAAGGTACGATGCTCCCCGGAACTAATCGCCGCTCCCGGGCTTCTTTCGGCAGAAGCCGCGCTAAGAGAGCACTGTGAGCGGTACAATCGTCTTTGCGCGAAGAAGCCGCTTCTTCGGCTCCGGGAGCCGGAGAGAGCGGCAGCATCGGAAAGGTGAAGAAGGAAGCTGTACAACAGTGGGATTGTGTGCGCAGCTTGCCAACTGATAGAAAACAGTACATTACCACTTTCCTGACTTTTCCAATCACATGAATATTCGATTGGAAGCTGTTTTGGACAACTTTTCTTTTCTTCTTGTCGAACACTTGGCAGACCTCCGTGCAACGTCCAGAACACGATGGGAGATGTTTTCTGTGCTCGCGCAGGTTTTCCTTGCCAGACAGAGTGGAAAAGCTTTCTGCTAGCATGTAGACCACAAAAGACGCTAAAGACGAAGGTACGATGCTCTCCGGAGCTAAGCGCCGCTCCCGGGCTTCTTTCGGCAGAAGCCGCGCTAAGAGAGCACTGTGAGCGGTACAATCGTCTTTGCGCGAAGAAGCCGCTTCTTCGGCTCCGGGAGCCGGAGAGAGCGGCAGCATCGGAAAGGTGAAGAAGGAAGCTGTACAACACTGGGATTGTGTGCGCAGCTTGCCAACTGATAGAAAACAGTACATTACCACTTTCCTGACTTTTCCAATCACATGAATATTCGATTGGAAGCTGTTTTGGACAACTTTTCTTTTCTTCTTGTCGAACACTTGGCAGACCTCCGTGCAACGTCCAGAACACGATGGGAGATGTTTTCTGTGCTCGCGCAGGTTTTCCTTGCCAGACAGAGTGGAAAAGCTTTCTGCTAGCATGTAGACCACAAAAGACGCTAAAGACGAAGGTACGATGCTCCCCGGAGCTAAGCGCCGCTCCCGGGCTTCTTTCGGCAGAAGCCGCGCTAAGAGAGCGCTGCGAGCGGTACAATCGTCTTTGCGCGAAGAAGCCGCTTCTTCGGCTCCGGGAGCCGGAGAGAGCGGCAGCATCGGAAAGGTGAAGAAGGAAGCCGTACAACACTGGGATTGGGTGCACAGCTTGCCAACTGATAGAAAACAGTACATTACCACTTTCCTGACTTTTCCAATCACATGAATATTCGATAAGAAGCTGTTTTGGACAGATTTTCTTTTCTTTATGGCAAACACTTGGCAGACCTCCGTGCAACGTCCAGAACACGATGGGAGATGTTTTCTGTGCTCGCGCAGGTTTTCCTTGCCAGACAGAGTGGAAAAGCTTTCTGCTAGCATGTAGACCACAAAAGACGCTAAAGGCGAAGGTACGATGCTCCCCGGAGCTAATCGCCGCTCCCGGGCTTCTTTCGGCAGAAGCCGCGCTAAGAGAGCGCTGTGAGCGGTACAATCGTCTTTGCGCGAAGAAGCCGCTTCTTCGGCTCCGGGAGCCGGAGAGAGCGGCAGCATCGGAAAGGTGAAGAAGGAAGCCGTACAACACTGGGATTGTGTGCACAGCTTGCCAACTGATAGAAAACAGTACATTACCACTTTCCTGACTTTTCCAATCACATGAATATTCGATAAGAAGCTGTTTTGGACAGATTTTCTTTTCTTTATGGCAAACACTTGGCAGACCTCCGTGCAACGTCCAGAACACGATGGGAGATGTTTTCTGTGCTCGCGCAGGTTTTCCTTGCCAGACAGAGTGGAAAAGCTTTCTGCTAGCATGTAGACCACAAAAGACGCTAAAGGCGAAGGTACGATGCTCCCCGGAGCTAATCGCCGCTCCCGGGCTTCTTTCGGCAGAAGCCGCGCTAAGAGAGCACTGTGAGCGGTACAATCGTCTTTGCGCGAAGAAGCCGCTTCTTCGGCTCCGGGAGCCGGAGAGAGCGGCATGATCGGAAAGGTGAAGAAGGAAGCTGTACAACACTGGGATTGTGTGCGCAGCTTGCCAACTGATAGACAGCAGTACATTACCACTTTCCTGACTTTTCCAATCACATGAATATTCGACTGGAAGCTGTTTTGGACGGATTTTCTTTTCTTCTTGTCGAACACTTGGCAGACCTCCGTGCAACGTCCAGAACACGATGGGAGATGTTTTCTGTGCTCGCGCAGGTTTTCCTTGCCAGACAGAGTGGAAAAGCTTTCTGCTAGCATGTAGACCACAAAAGACGCTAAAGACGAAGGTACGATGCTCCCCGGAGCTAAGCGCCGCTCCCGGGCGTCTTTCGGCAGAAGCCGCGCTAAGAGAGCGCTGCGAGCGGTACAATCGTCTTTGCGCGAAGAAGCCGCTTCTTCGGCTCCGGGAGCCGGAGAGAGCGGCAGCATCGGAAAGGTGAAGAAGGAAGCCGTACAACACTGGGATTGTGTGCGCAGCTTGCCAACTGATAGACAGTAGTACATTACCCCTTTCCTGACTTTTCCAATCACATGAATATTCGATTGGAAGCTGTTTTGGACAACTTTTCTTTTCTTCTTGTCGAACACTTGGCAGACCTCCGTGCAACGTCCAGAACACGATGGGAGATGTTTTCTGTGCTCGCGCAGGTTTTCCTTGCCAGACAGAGTGGAAAAGCTTTCTGCTAGCATGTAGACCACAAAAGACGCTAAAGACGAAGGTACGATGCTCTCCGGAGCTAAGCGCCGCTCCCGGGCTTCTTTCGTCAGAAGCCGCGCTAAGAGAGCACTGTGAGCGGTACAATCGTCTTTGCGCGAAGAAGCCGCTTCTTCGGCTCCGGGAGCCGGAGAGAGCGGCAGCATCGGAAAGGTGAAGAAGGAAGCTGTACAACACTGGGATTGTGTGCGCAGCTTGCCAACTGATAGAAAACAGTACATTACCACTTTCCTGACTTTTCCAATCACATGAATATTCGATTGGAAGCTGTTTTGGACAACTTTTCTTTTCTTCTTGTCGAACACTTGGCAGACCTCCGTGCAACGTCCAGAACACGATGGGAGATGTTTTCTGTGCTCGCGCAGGTTTTCCTTGCCAGACAGAGTGGAAAAGCTTTCTGCTAGCATGTAGACCACAAAAGACGCTAAAGACGAAGGTACGATGCTCCCCGGAGCTAAGCGCCGCTCCCGGGCTTCTTTCGGCAGAAGCCGCGCTAAGAGAGCGCTGCGAGCGGTACAATCGTCTTTGCGCGAAGAAGCCGCTTCTTCGGCTCCGGGAGCCGGAGAGAGCGGCAGCATCGGAAAGGTGAAGAAGGAAGCCGTACAACACTGGGATTGTGTGCACAGCTTGCCAACTGATAGAAAACAGTACATTACCACTTTCCTGACTTTTCCAATCACATGAATATTCGATAAGAAGCTGTTTTGGACAGATTTTCTTTTCTTTATGGCAAACACTTGGCAGACCTCCGTGCAACGTCCAGAACACGATGGGAGATGTTTTCTGTGCTCGCGCAGGTTTTCCTTGCCAGACAGAGTGGAAAAGCTTTCTGCTAGCATGTAGACCACAAAAGACGCTAAAGGCGAAGGTACGATGCTCCCCGGAGCTAATCGCCGCTCCCGGGCTTCTTTCGGCAGAAGCCGCGCTAAGAGAGCGCTGTGAGCGGTACAATCGTCTTTGCGCGAAGAAGCCGCTTCTTCGGCTCCGGGAGCCGGAGAGAGCGGCAGCATCGGAAAGGTGAAGAAGGAAGCCGTACAACACTGGGATTGTGTGCACAGCTTGCCAACTGATAGAAAACAGTACATTACCACTTTCCTGACTTTTCCAATCACATGAATATTCGATAAGAAGCTGTTTTGGACAGATTTTCTTTTCTTTATGGCAAACACTTGGCAGACCTCCGTGCAACGTCCAGAACACGATGGGAGATGTTTTCTGTGCTCGCGCAGGTTTTCCTTGCCAGACAGAGTGGAAAAGCTTTCTGCTAGCATGTAGACCACAAAAGACGCTAAAGGCGAAGGTACGATGCTCCCCGGAGCTAATCGCCGCTCCCGGGCTTCTTTCGGCAGAAGCCGCGCTAAGAGAGCACTGTGAGCGGTACAATCGTCTTTGCGCGAAGAAGCCGCTTCTTCGGCTCCGGGAGCCGGAGAGAGCGGCATGATCGGAAAGGTGAAGAAGGAAGCTGTACAACACTGGGATTGTGTGCGCAGCTTGCCAACTGATAGACAGCAGTACATTACCACTTTCCTGACTTTTCCAATCACATGAATATTCGACTGGAAGCTGTTTTGGACGGATTTTCTTTTCTTCTTGTCGAACACTTGGCAGACCTCCGTGCAACGTCCAGAACACGATGGGAGATGTTTTCTGTGCTCGCGCAGGTTTTCCTTGCCAGACAGAGTGGAAAAGCTTTCTGCTAGCATGTAGACCACAAAAGACGCTAAAGACGAAGGTACGATGCTCCCCGGAGCTAAGCGCCGCTCCCGGGCTTCTTTCGGCAGAAGCCGCGCTAACAGAGCACTGTGAGCGGTACAATCGTCTTAGCGCGAAGAAGCCGCTTCTTCGGCTCCGGGAGCCGGAGAGAGCGGCAGCATCGGAAAGGTGAAGAAGGAAGCTGTACAACAGTGGGATTGTGTGCGCAGCTTGCTAACTGATAGAAAACAGTACATTACCACTTTCCTGACTTTTCCAATCACATGAATATTCGATTGGAAGCTGTTTTGGACAACTTTTCTTTTCTTCTTGTCGAACACTTGGCAGACCTCCGTGCAACGTCCAGAACACGATGGGAGATGTTTTCTGTGCTCGCGCAGGTTTTCCTTGCCAGACAGAGTGGAAAAGCTTTCTGCTAGCATGTAGACCACAAAAGACGCTAAAGACGAAGGTACGATGCTCCCCGGAGCTAAGCGCCGCTCCCGGGCTTCTTTCGGCAGAAGCCGCGCTAAGAGAGCGCTGCGAGCGGTACAATCGTCTTTGCGCGAAGAAGCCGCTTCTTCGGCTCCGGGAGCCGGAGAGAGCGGCAGCATCGGAAAGGTGAAGAAGGAAGCCGTACAACACTGGGATTGGGTGCACAGCTTGCCAACTGATAGAAAACAGTACATTACCACTTTCCTGACTTTTCCAATCACATGAATATTCGATAAGAAGCTGTTTTGGACAGATTTTCTTTTCTTTATGGCAAACACTTGGCAGACCTCCGTGCAACGTCCAGAACACGATGGGAGATGTTTTCTGTGCTCGCGCAGGTTTTCCTTGCCAGACAGAGTGGAAAAGCTTTCTGCTAGCATGTAGACCACAAAAGACGCTAAAGGCGAAGGTACGATGCTCCCCGGAGCTAATCGCCGCTCCCGGGCTTCTTTCGGCAGAAGCCGCGCTAAGAGAGCACTGTGAGCGGTACAATCGTCTTAGCGCGAAGAATCCGCTTCTTCGGCTCCGGGAGCCGGAGAGAGCGGCAGCATCGGAAAGGTGAAGAAGGAAGCTGTACAACACTGGGATTGTGTGCGCAGCTTGCCAACTGATAGACAGTAGTACATTACCCCTTTCCTGACTTTTCCAATCGCATGAATATTCGATTGGAAGCTGTTTTGGACAACTTTTCTTTTCTTCTTGTCGAACACTTGGCAGACCTCCGTGCAACGTCCAGAACACGATGGGAGATGTTTTCTGTGCTCGCGCAGGTTTTCCTTGCCAGACAGAGTGGAAAAGCTTTCTGCTAAGATGTAGACCACAAAAGACGCTAAAGGCGAAGGTACGATGCTCCCCGGAGCTAAGCGCCGCTCCCGGGCGTCTTTCGGCAGAAGCCGCGCTAAGAGAGCACTGTGAGCGGTACAATCGTCTTTGCGCGAAGAAGCCGCTTCTTCGGCTCCGGGAGCCGGAGAGAGCGGCAGCATCGGAAAGGTGAAGAAGGAAGCTGTACAACACTGGGATTGTGTGCGCAGCTTGCCAACTGATAGAAAACAGTACATTACCACTTTCCTGACTTTTCCAATCACATGAATCTTCGATTGGAAGCTGTTTTGGACAGATTTTCTTTTCTTTATGGCAAACACTTGGCAGACCTCCGTGCAACGTCCAGAACGCGTTGGAGATGTTTTCTGTGCTCGCGCAGGTTTTCCTTGCCAGACAGAGTGGAAAAGCTTTCTGCTATGATGTAGACCACAAAAGACGCTAAAGGCGAAGGTACGATGCTCCCCGGAGCTAAGCGCCGCTCCCGGGCTTCTTTCGGCAGAAGCCGCGCTAAGAGAGCGCTGTGAGCGGTACAATCGTCTTAGCGCGAAGAAGCCGCTTCTTCGGCTCCGGGAGCCGGAGAGAGCGGCATGATCGGAAAGGTGAAGAAGGAAGCTGTACAACACTGGGATTGTATGCGCAGATTGCCAACTGATAGACAGCAGTACATTACCACTTTCCTGACTTTTCCAATCACATGAATATTCGATAAGAAGCTGTTTTGGACAGATTTTCTTTTCTTTATGGCAAACACTTGGCAGACCTCCGTGCAACGTCCAGAACACGATGGGAGATGTTTTCTGTGCTCGCGCAGGTTTTCCTTGCCAGACAGAGTGGAAAAGCTTTCTGCTAGCATGTAGACCACAAAAGACGCTAAAGACGAAGGTACGATGCTCTCCGCAGCTAAGCGCCGCTCCCGGGCTTCTTTCGGCAGAAGCGGCGCTAAGAGAGCACAGTGAGCGGTACAATCGTCTTTGCGCGAAGAAGCCGCTTCTTCGGCTCCGGGAGCCGGAGAGAGCGGCATGATCGGAAAGGTGAAGAAGGAAGCTGTACAACACTGGGATTGTGTGCGCAGCTTGCCAACTGATAGAAAACAGTACATTACCACTTTCCTGACTTTTCCAATCACATGAATATTCGATAAGAAGAGGTTTTGGACAGATTTTCTTTTCTTTATGCCAAACACATGGCAGACCTCCGTGCAACGTCCAGAACACGATGGGAGATGTTTTCTGTGCTCGCGCAGGTTTTCCTTGCCAGACAGAGTGGAAAAGCTTTCTGCTAGCATGTAGACCACAAAAGACGCTAAAGACGAAGGTACGATGCTCCCCGGAGCTAAGCGCCGCTCCCGGGCTTCTTTCGGCAGAAGCCGCGCTAAGAGAGCACTGTGAGCGGTACAATCGTCTTTGCGCGAAGAAGCCGCTTCTTCGGCTCCGGGAGCCGGAGAGAGCGGCAGCATCGGAAAGGTGAAGAAGGAAGCTGTACAACAGTGGGATTGTGTGCGCAGCTTGCCAACTGATAGAAAACAGTACATTACCACTTTCCTGACTTTTCCAATCACATGAATATTCGATTGGAAGCTGTTTTGGACAACTTTTCTTTTCTTCTTGTCGAACACTTGGCAGACCTCCGTGCAACGTCCAGAACACGATGGGAGATGTTTTCTGTGCTCGCGCAGGTTTTCCTTGCCAGACAGAGTGGAAAAGCTTTCTGCTAGCATGTAGACCACAAAAGACGCTAAAGGCGAAGGTACGATGCTCCCCGGAGCTAAGCGCCGCTCCCGGGCGTCTTTCGGCAGAAGCCGCGCTAAGAGAGCGCTGCGAGCGTTACAATCGTCTTTGCGCGAAGAAGCCGCTTCTTCGGCTCCGGGAGCCGGAGAGAGCGGCAGCATCGGAAAGGTGAAGAAGGAAGCCGTACAACACTGGGATTGTGTGCGCAGCTTGCCAACTGATAGAAAACAGTACATTACCACTTTCCTGACTTTTCCAATCACATGAATATTCGATTGGAATTTGTTTTGGACAACTTTTCTTTTCTTCTTGTCGAACACTTGGCAGACCTCCGTGCAACGTCCAGAACACGATGGGAGATGTTTTCTGTGCTCGCGCAGGTTTTCCTTGCCAGACAGAGTGGAAAAGCTATCTGCTAGCATGTAGACCACAAAAGACGCTAAAGGCGAAGGTACGATGCTCCTCGGAGCTAAGCGCCGCTCCCGGGCTTCTTTCGGCAGAAGCCGCGCTAAGAGAGCACTGTGAGCGGTACAATCGTCTTTGCGCGAAGAAGCCGCTTCTTCGGCTCCGGGAGCCGGAGAGAGCAGCAGCATCGGAAAGGTGAAGAAGGAAGCCGTACAACACTGGGATTGGGTGCACAGCTTGCCAACTGATAGAAAACAGTACATTACCACTTTCCTGACTTTTCCAATCACATGAATATTCGATAAGAAGCTGTTTTGGACAGATTTTCTTTTCTTCTTGTCGAACACTTGGCAGACCTCCGTGCAACGTCCAGAACACGATGGGAGATGTTTTCTGTGCTCGCGCAGGTTTTCCTTGCCAGACAGAGTGGAAAAGCTTTCTGCTAGCATGTAGACCACAAAAGACGCTAAAGACGAAGGTACGATGCTCTCCGGAGCTAAGCGCCGCTCCCGGGCTTCTTTCGTCAGAAGCCGCGCTAAGAGAGCACTGTGAGCGGTACAATCGTCTTAGCGCGAAGAAGCCGCTTCTTCGGCTCCGGGAGCCGGAGAGAGCGGCAGCATCGGAAAGGTGAAGAAGGAAGCTGTACAACACTGGGATTGTGTGCGCAGCTTGCCAACTGATAGAAAACAGTACATTACCACTTTCCTGACTTTTCCAATCACATGAATATTCGACTGGAAGCTGTTTTGGACAACTTTTCTTTTCTTCTTGTCGAACACTTGGCAGACCTCCGTGCAACGTCCAGAACACGATCGGAGATGTTACCTGTGCTCGCGCAGGTTTTCCTTGCCAGACAGAGTGGAAAAGCTTTCTGCTAGCATGTAGACCACAAAAGACGCTAAAGACGAAGGTACGATGCTCCCCGGAGCTAAGCGCCGCTCCCGGGCGTCTTTCGGCAGAAGCCGCGCTAAGAGAGCGCTGCGAGCGGTACAATCGTCTTTGCGCGAAGAAGCCGCTTCTTCGGCTCCGGGAGCCGGAGAGAGCGGCAGCATCGGAAAGGTGAAGAAGGAAGCCGTACAACACTGGGATTGGGTGCACAGCTTGCCAACTGATAGAAAACAGTACATTACCACTTTCCTGACTTTTCCAATCACATGAATATTCGATAAGAAGCTGTTTAGGACAGATTTTCTTTTCTTTATGGCAAACACTTGGCAGACCTCCGTGCAACGTCCAGAACACGATGGGAGATGTTTTCTGTGCTCGCGCAGGTTTTCCTTGCCAGACAGAGTGGAAAAGCTTTCTGCTAGCATGTAGACCACAAAAGACGCTAAAGGCGAAGGTACGATGCTCCCCGGAGCTAATCGCCGCTCCCGGGCTTCTTTCGGCAGAAGCCGCGCTAAGAGAGCACTGTGAGCGGTACAATCGTCTTTGCGCGAAGAAGCCGCTTCTTCGGCTCCGGGAGCCGGAGAGAGCGGCATGATCGGAAAGGTGAAGAAGGAAGCTGTACAACACTGGGATTGTGTGCGCAGCTTGCCAACTGATAGACAGTAGTACATTACCCCTTTCCTGACTTTTCCAATCACATGAATATTCGATTGGAAGCTGTTTTGGACAACTTTTCTTTTCTTCTTGTCGAACACTTGGCAGACCTCCGTGCAACGTCCAGAACACGATGGGAGATGTTTTCTGTGCTCGCGCAGGTTTTCCTTGCCAGACAGAGTGGAAAAGCTTTCTGCTATGATGTAGACCACAAAAGACGCTAAAGGCGAAGGTACGATGCTCCCCGGAGCTAAGCGCCGCTCCCGGGCGTCTTTCGGCAGAAGCCGCGCTAAGAGAGAACTGTGAGCGGTACAATCGTCTTAGCGCGAAGAAGCCGCTTCTTCGGCTCCGGGAGCCGGAGAGAGCGGCATGATCGGAAAGGTGAAGAAGGAAGCTGTACAACACTGGGATTGTATGCGCAGATTGCCAACTGATAGACAGCAGTACATTACCACTTTCCTGACTTTTCCAATCACATGAATATTCGATAAGAAGCTGTTTTGGACAGATTTTCTTTTCTTTATGGCAAACACTTGGCAGACCTCCGTGCAACGTCCAGAACACGATGGGAGATGTTTTCTGTGCTCGCGCAGGTTTTCCTTGCCAGACAGAGTGGAAAAGCTTTCTGCTAGCATGTAGACCACAAAAGACGCTAAAGACGAAGGTACGATGCTCTCCGCAGCTAAGCGCCGCTCCCGGGCTTCTTTCGGCAGAAGCGGCGCTAAGAGAGCACAGTGAGCGGTACAATCGTCTTTGCGCGAAGAAGCCGCTTCTTCGGCTCCGGGAGCCGGAGAGAGCGGCATGATCGGAAAGGTGAAGAAGGAAGCTGTACAACACTGGGATTGTGTGCGCAGCTTGCCAACTGATAGAAAACAGTACATTACCACTTTCCTGACTTGTCCAATCACATGAATATTCGATAAGAAGAGGTTTTGGACAGATTTTCTTTTCTTTATGCCAAACACATGGCAGACCTCCGTGCAACGTCCAGAACACGATGGGAGATGTTTTCTGTGCTCGCGCAGGTTTTCCTTGCCAGACAGAGTGGAAAAGCTTTCTGCTAGCATGTAGACCACAAAAGACGCTAAAGACGAAGGTACGATGCTCCCCGGAACTAATCGCCGCTCCCGGGCTTCTTTCGGCAGAAGCCGCGCTAAGAGAGCACTGTGAGCGGTACAATCGTCTTTGCGCGAAGAAGCCGCTTCTTCGGCTCCGGGAGCCGGAGAGAGCGGCAGCATCGGAAAGGTGAAGAAGGAAGCTGTACAACAGTGGGATTGTGTGCGCAGCTTGCCAACTGATAGAAAACAGTACATTACCACTTTCCTGACTTTTCCAATCACATGAATATTCGATTGGAAGCTGTTTTGGACAACTTTTCTTTTCTTCTTGTCGAACACTTGGCAGACCTCCGTGCAACGTCCAGAACACGATGGGAGATGTTTTCTGTGCTCGCGCAGGTTTTCCTTGCCAGACAGAGTGGAAAAGCTTTCTGCTAGCATGTAGACCACAAAAGACGCTAAAGACGAAGGTACGATGCTCTCCGGAGCTAAGCGCCGCTCCCGGGCTTCTTTCGGCAGAAGCCGCGCTAAGAGAGCACTGTGAGCGGTACAATCGTCTTTGCGCGAAGAAGCCGCTTCTTCGGCTCCGGGAGCCGGAGAGAGCGGCAGCATCGGAAAGGTGAAGAAGGAAGCTGTACAACACTGGGATTGTGTGCGCAGCTTGCCAACTGATAGAAAACAGTACATTACCACTTTCCTGACTTTTCCAATCACATGAATATTCGATTGGAAGCTGTTTTGGACAACTTTTCTTTTCTTCTTGTCGAACACTTGGCAGACCTCCGTGCAACGTCCAGAACACGATGGGAGATGTTTTCTGTGCTCGCGCAGGTTTTCCTTGCCAGACAGAGTGGAAAAGCTTTCTGCTAGCATGTAGACCACAAAAGACGCTAAAGACGAAGGTACGATGCTCCCCGGAGCTAAGCGCCGCTCCCGGGCTTCTTTCGGCAGAAGCCGCGCTAAGAGAGCGCTGCGAGCGGTACAATCGTCTTTGCGCGAAGAAGCCGCTTCTTCGGCTCCGGGAGCCGGAGAGAGCGGCAGCATCGGAAAGGTGAAGAAGGAAGCCGTACAACACTGGGATTGGGTGCACAGCTTGCCAACTGATAGAAAACAGTACATTACCACTTTCCTGACTTTTCCAATCACATGAATATTCGATAAGAAGCTGTTTTGGACAGATTTTCTTTTCTTTATGGCAAACACTTGGCAGACCTCCGTGCAACGTCCAGAACACGATGGGAGATGTTTTCTGTGCTCGCGCAGGTTTTCCTTGCCAGACAGAGTGGAAAAGCTTTCTGCTAGCATGTAGACCACAAAAGACGCTAAAGGCGAAGGTACGATGCTCCCCGGAGCTAATCGCCGCTCCCGGGCTTCTTTCGGCAGAAGCCGCGCTAAGAGAGCGCTGTGAGCGGTACAATCGTCTTTGCGCGAAGAAGCCGCTTCTTCGGCTCCGGGAGCCGGAGAGAGCGGCAGCATCGGAAAGGTGAAGAAGGAAGCCGTACAACACTGGGATTGTGTGCACAGCTTGCCAACTGATAGAAAACAGTACATTACCACTTTCCTGACTTTTCCAATCACATGAATATTCGATAAGAAGCTGTTTTGGACAGATTTTCTTTTCTTTATGGCAAACACTTGGCAGACCTCCGTGCAACGTCCAGAACACGATGGGAGATGTTTTCTGTGCTCGCGCAGGTTTTCCTTGCCAGACAGAGTGGAAAAGCTTTCTGCTAGCATGTAGACCACAAAAGACGCTAAAGGCGAAGGTACGATGCTCCCCGGAGCTAATCGCCGCTCCCGGGCTTCTTTCGGCAGAAGCCGCGCTAAGAGAGCACTGTGAGCGGTACAATCGTCTTTGCGCGAAGAAGCCGCTTCTTCGGCTCCGGGAGCCGGAGAGAGCGGCATGATCGGAAAGGTGAAGAAGGAAGCTGTACAACACTGGGATTGTGTGCGCAGCTTGCCAACTGATAGACAGCAGTACATTACCACTTTCCTGACTTTTCCAATCACATGAATATTCGACTGGAAGCTGTTTTGGACGGATTTTCTTTTCTTCTTGTCGAACACTTGGCAGACCTCCGTGCAACGTCCAGAACACGATGGGAGATGTTTTCTGTGCTCGCGCAGGTTTTCCTTGCCAGACAGAGTGGAAAAGCTTTCTGCTAGCATGTAGACCACAAAAGACGCTAAAGACGAAGGTACGATGCTCCCCGGAGCTAAGCGCCGCTCCCGGGCGTCTTTCGGCAGAAGCCGCGCTAAGAGAGCGCTGCGAGCGGTACAATCGTCTTTGCGCGAAGAAGCCGCTTCTTCGGCTCCGGGAGCCGGAGAGAGCGGCAGCATCGGAAAGGTGAAGAAGGAAGCCGTACAACACTGGGATTGTGTGCGCAGCTTGCCAACTGATAGACAGTAGTACATTACCCCTTTCCTGACTTTTCCAATCACATGAATATTCGATTGGAAGCTGTTTTGGACAACTTTTCTTTTCTTCTTGTCGAACACTTGGCAGACCTCCGTGCAACGTCCAGAACACGATGGGAGATGTTTTCTGTGCTCGCGCAGGTTTTCCTTGCCAGACAGAGTGGAAAAGCTTTCTGCTAGCATGTAGACCACAAAAGACGCTAAAGACGAAGGTACGATGCTCTCCGGAGCTAAGCGCCGCTCCCGGGCTTCTTTCGTCAGAAGCCGCGCTAAGAGAGCACTGTGAGCGGTACAATCGTCTTTGCGCGAAGAAGCCGCTTCTTCGGCTCCGGGAGCCGGAGAGAGCGGCAGCATCGGAAAGGTGAAGAAGGAAGCTGTACAACACTGGGATTGTGTGCGCAGCTTGCCAACTGATAGAAAACAGTACATTACCACTTTCCTGACTTTTCCAATCACATGAATATTCGATTGGAAGCTGTTTTGGACAACTTTTCTTTTCTTCTTGTCGAACACTTGGCAGACCTCCGTGCAACGTCCAGAACACGATGGGAGATGTTTTCTGTGCTCGCGCAGGTTTTCCTTGCCAGACAGAGTGGAAAAGCTTTCTGCTAGCATGTAGACCACAAAAGACGCTAAAGACGAAGGTACGATGCTCCCCGGAGCTAAGCGCCGCTCCCGGGCTTCTTTCGGCAGAAGCCGCGCTAAGAGAGCGCTGCGAGCGGTACAATCGTCTTTGCGCGAAGAAGCCGCTTCTTCGGCTCCGGGAGCCGGAGAGAGCGGCAGCATCGGAAAGGTGAAGAAGGAAGCCGTACAACACTGGGATTGTGTGCACAGCTTGCCAACTGATAGAAAACAGTACATTACCACTTTCCTGACTTTTCCAATCACATGAATATTCGATAAGAAGCTGTTTTGGACAGATTTTCTTTTCTTTATGGCAAACACTTGGCAGACCTCCGTGCAACGTCCAGAACACGATGGGAGATGTTTTCTGTGCTCGCGCAGGTTTTCCTTGCCAGACAGAGTGGAAAAGCTTTCTGCTAGCATGTAGACCACAAAAGACGCTAAAGGCGAAGGTACGATGCTCCCCGGAGCTAATCGCCGCTCCCGGGCTTCTTTCGGCAGAAGCCGCGCTAAGAGAGCGCTGTGAGCGGTACAATCGTCTTTGCGCGAAGAAGCCGCTTCTTCGGCTCCGGGAGCCGGAGAGAGCGGCAGCATCGGAAAGGTGAAGAAGGAAGCCGTACAACACTGGGATTGTGTGCACAGCTTGCCAACTGATAGAAAACAGTACATTACCACTTTCCTGACTTTTCCAATCACATGAATATTCGATAAGAAGCTGTTTTGGACAGATTTTCTTTTCTTTATGGCAAACACTTGGCAGACCTCCGTGCAACGTCCAGAACACGATGGGAGATGTTTTCTGTGCTCGCGCAGGTTTTCCTTGCCAGACAGAGTGGAAAAGCTTTCTGCTAGCATGTAGACCACAAAAGACGCTAAAGGCGAAGGTACGATGCTCCCCGGAGCTAATCGCCGCTCCCGGGCTTCTTTCGGCAGAAGCCGCGCTAAGAGAGCACTGTGAGCGGTACAATCGTCTTTGCGCGAAGAAGCCGCTTCTTCGGCTCCGGGAGCCGGAGAGAGCGGCATGATCGGAAAGGTGAAGAAGGAAGCTGTACAACACTGGGATTGTGTGCGCAGCTTGCCAACTGATAGACAGCAGTACATTACCACTTTCCTGACTTTTCCAATCACATGAATATTCGACTGGAAGCTGTTTTGGACGGATTTTCTTTTCTTCTTGTCGAACACTTGGCAGACCTCCGTGCAACGTCCAGAACACGATGGGAGATGTTTTCTGTGCTCGCGCAGGTTTTCCTTGCCAGACAGAGTGGAAAAGCTTTCTGCTAGCATGTAGACCACAAAAGACGCTAAAGACGAAGGTACGATGCTCCCCGGAGCTAAGCGCCGCTCCCGGGCTTCTTTCGGCAGAAGCCGCGCTAACAGAGCACTGTGAGCGGTACAATCGTCTTAGCGCGAAGAAGCCGCTTCTTCGGCTCCGGGAGCCGGAGAGAGCGGCAGCATCGGAAAGGTGAAGAAGGAAGCTGTACAACAGTGGGATTGTGTGCGCAGCTTGCTAACTGATAGAAAACAGTACATTACCACTTTCCTGACTTTTCCAATCACATGAATATTCGATTGGAAGCTGTTTTGGACAACTTTTCTTTTCTTCTTGTCGAACACTTGGCAGACCTCCGTGCAACGTCCAGAACACGATGGGAGATGTTTTCTGTGCTCGCGCAGGTTTTCCTTGCCAGACAGAGTGGAAAAGCTTTCTGCTAGCATGTAGACCACAAAAGACGCTAAAGACGAAGGTACGATGCTCCCCGGAGCTAAGCGCCGCTCCCGGGCTTCTTTCGGCAGAAGCCGCGCTAAGAGAGCGCTGCGAGCGGTACAATCGTCTTTGCGCGAAGAAGCCGCTTCTTCGGCTCCGGGAGCCGGAGAGAGCGGCAGCATCGGAAAGGTGAAGAAGGAAGCCGTACAACACTGGGATTGGGTGCACAGCTTGCCAACTGATAGAAAACAGTACATTACCACTTTCCTGACTTTTCCAATCACATGAATATTCGATAAGAAGCTGTTTTGGACAGATTTTCTTTTCTTTATGGCAAACACTTGGCAGACCTCCGTGCAACGTCCAGAACACGATGGGAGATGTTTTCTGTGCTCGCGCAGGTTTTCCTTGCCAGACAGAGTGGAAAAGCTTTCTGCTAGCATGTAGACCACAAAAGACGCTAAAGGCGAAGGTACGATGCTCCCCGGAGCTAATCGCCGCTCCCGGGCTTCTTTCGGCAGAAGCCGCGCTAAGAGAGCACTGTGAGCGGTACAATCGTCTTAGCGCGAAGAATCCGCTTCTTCGGCTCCGGGAGCCGGAGAGAGCGGCAGCATCGGAAAGGTGAAGAAGGAAGCTGTACAACACTGGGATTGTGTGCGCAGCTTGCCAACTGATAGACAGTAGTACATTACCCCTTTCCTGACTTTTCCAATCGCATGAATATTCGATTGGAAGCTGTTTTGGACAACTTTTCTTTTCTTCTTGTCGAACACTTGGCAGACCTCCGTGCAACGTCCAGAACACGATGGGAGATGTTTTCTGTGCTCGCGCAGGTTTTCCTTGCCAGACAGAGTGGAAAAGCTTTCTGCTAAGATGTAGACCACAAAAGACGCTAAAGGCGAAGGTACGATGCTCCCCGGAGCTAAGCGCCGCTCCCGGGCGTCTTTCGGCAGAAGCCGCGCTAAGAGAGCACTGTGAGCGGTACAATCGTCTTTGCGCGAAGAAGCCGCTTCTTCGGCTCCGGGAGCCGGAGAGAGCGGCAGCATCGGAAAGGTGAAGAAGGAAGCTGTACAACACTGGGATTGTGTGCGCAGCTTGCCAACTGATAGAAAACAGTACATTACCACTTTCCTGACTTTTCCAATCACATGAATCTTCGATTGGAAGCTGTTTTGGACAGATTTTCTTTTCTTTATGGCAAACACTTGGCAGACCTCCGTGCAACGTCCAGAACGCGTTGGAGATGTTTTCTGTGCTCGCGCAGGTTTTCCTTGCCAGACAGAGTGGAAAAGCTTTCTGCTATGATGTAGACCACAAAAGACGCTAAAGGCGAAGGTACGATGCTCCCCGGAGCTAAGCGCCGCTCCCGGGCTTCTTTCGGCAGAAGCCGCGCTAAGAGAGCGCTGTGAGCGGTACAATCGTCTTAGCGCGAAGAAGCCGCTTCTTCGGCTCCGGGAGCCGGAGAGAGCGGCATGATCGGAAAGGTGAAGAAGGAAGCTGTACAACACTGGGATTGTATGCGCAGATTGCCAACTGATAGACAGCAGTACATTACCACTTTCCTGACTTTTCCAATCACATGAATATTCGATAAGAAGCTGTTTTGGACAGATTTTCTTTTCTTTATGGCAAACACTTGGCAGACCTCCGTGCAACGTCCAGAACACGATGGGAGATGTTTTCTGTGCTCGCGCAGGTTTTCCTTGCCAGACAGAGTGGAAAAGCTTTCTGCTAGCATGTAGACCACAAAAGACGCTAAAGACGAAGGTACGATGCTCTCCGCAGCTAAGCGCCGCTCCCGGGCTTCTTTCGGCAGAAGCGGCGCTAAGAGAGCACAGTGAGCGGTACAATCGTCTTTGCGCGAAGAAGCCGCTTCTTCGGCTCCGGGAGCCGGAGAGAGCGGCATGATCGGAAAGGTGAAGAAGGAAGCTGTACAACACTGGGATTGTGTGCGCAGCTTGCCAACTGATAGAAAACAGTACATTACCACTTTCCTGACTTTTCCAATCACATGAATATTCGATAAGAAGAGGTTTTGGACAGATTTTCTTTTCTTTATGCCAAACACATGGCAGACCTCCGTGCAACGTCCAGAACACGATGGGAGATGTTTTCTGTGCTCGCGCAGGTTTTCCTTGCCAGACAGAGTGGAAAAGCTTTCTGCTAGCATGTAGACCACAAAAGACGCTAAAGACGAAGGTACGATGCTCCCCGGAGCTAAGCGCCGCTCCCGGGCTTCTTTCGGCAGAAGCCGCGCTAAGAGAGCACTGTGAGCGGTACAATCGTCTTTGCGCGAAGAAGCCGCTTCTTCGGCTCCGGGAGCCGGAGAGAGCGGCAGCATCGGAAAGGTGAAGAAGGAAGCTGTACAACAGTGGGATTGTGTGCGCAGCTTGCCAACTGATAGAAAACAGTACATTACCACTTTCCTGACTTTTCCAATCACATGAATATTCGATTGGAAGCTGTTTTGGACAACTTTTCTTTTCTTCTTGTCGAACACTTGGCAGACCTCCGTGCAACGTCCAGAACACGATGGGAGATGTTTTCTGTGCTCGCGCAGGTTTTCCTTGCCAGACAGAGTGGAAAAGCTTTCTGCTAGCATGTAGACCACAAAAGACGCTAAAGGCGAAGGTACGATGCTCCCCGGAGCTAAGCGCCGCTCCCGGGCGTCTTTCGGCAGAAGCCGCGCTAAGAGAGCGCTGCGAGCGTTACAATCGTCTTTGCGCGAAGAAGCCGCTTCTTCGGCTCCGGGAGCCGGAGAGAGCGGCAGCATCGGAAAGGTGAAGAAGGAAGCCGTACAACACTGGGATTGTGTGCGCAGCTTGCCAACTGATAGAAAACAGTACATTACCACTTTCCTGACTTTTCCAATCACATGAATATTCGATTGGAATTTGTTTTGGACAACTTTTCTTTTCTTCTTGTCGAACACTTGGCAGACCTCCGTGCAACGTCCAGAACACGATGGGAGATGTTTTCTGTGCTCGCGCAGGTTTTCCTTGCCAGACAGAGTGGAAAAGCTATCTGCTAGCATGTAGACCACAAAAGACGCTAAAGGCGAAGGTACGATGCTCCTCGGAGCTAAGCGCCGCTCCCGGGCTTCTTTCGGCAGAAGCCGCGCTAAGAGAGCACTGTGAGCGGTACAATCGTCTTTGCGCGAAGAAGCCGCTTCTTCGGCTCCGGGAGCCGGAGAGAGCAGCAGCATCGGAAAGGTGAAGAAGGAAGCCGTACAACACTGGGATTGGGTGCACAGCTTGCCAACTGATAGAAAACAGTACATTACCACTTTCCTGACTTTTCCAATCACATGAATATTCGATAAGAAGCTGTTTTGGACAGATTTTCTTTTCTTCTTGTCGAACACTTGGCAGACCTCCGTGCAACGTCCAGAACACGATGGGAGATGTTTTCTGTGCTCGCGCAGGTTTTCCTTGCCAGACAGAGTGGAAAAGCTTTCTGCTAGCATGTAGACCACAAAAGACGCTAAAGACGAAGGTACGATGCTCTCCGGAGCTAAGCGCCGCTCCCGGGCTTCTTTCGTCAGAAGCCGCGCTAAGAGAGCACTGTGAGCGGTACAATCGTCTTAGCGCGAAGAAGCCGCTTCTTCGGCTCCGGGAGCCGGAGAGAGCGGCAGCATCGGAAAGGTGAAGAAGGAAGCTGTACAACACTGGGATTGTGTGCGCAGCTTGCCAACTGATAGAAAACAGTACATTACCACTTTCCTGACTTTTCCAATCACATGAATATTCGATATAAGCTGTTTTGGACAACTTTTCTTTTCTTCTTGTCGAACACTTGGCAGACCTCCGTGCAACGTCCAGAACACGATGGGAGATGTTTTCTGTGCTCGCGCAGGTTTTCCTTGCCAGACAGAGTGGAAAAGCTTTCTGCTAGCATGTAGACCACAAAAGACGCTAAAGACGAAGGTACGATGCTCCCCGGAGCTAAGCGCCGCTCCCGGGCTTCTTTCGGCAGAAGCCGCGCTAAGAGAGCGCTGCGAGCGGTACAATCGTCTTTGCGCGAAGAAGCCGCTTCTTCGGCTCCGGGAGCCGGAGAGAGCGGCAGCATCGGAAAGGTGAAGAAGGAAGCCGTACAACACTGGGATTGTGTGCACAGCTTGCCAACTGATAGAAAACAGTACATTACCACTTTCCTGACTTTTCCAATCACATGAATATTCGATAAGAAGCTGTTTTGGACAGATTTTCTTTTCTTTATGGCAAACACTTGGCAGACCTCCGTGCAACGTCCAGAACACGATGGGAGATGTTTTCTGTGCTCGCGCAGGTTTTCCTTGCCAGACAGAGTGGAAAAGCTTTCTGCTAGCATGTAGACCACAAAAGACGCTAAAGGCGAAGGTACGATGCTCCCCGGAGCTAATCGCCGCTCCCGGGCTTCTTTCGGCAGAAGCCGCGCTAAGAGAGCACTGTGAGCGGTACAATCGTCTTTGCGCGAAGAAGCCGCTTCTTCGGCTCCGGGAGCCGGAGAGAGCGGCATGATCGGAAAGGTGAAGAAGGAAGCTGTACAACACTGGGATTGTGTGCGCAGCTTGCCAACTGATAGACAGCAGTACATTACCACTTTCCTGACTTTTCCAATCACATGAATATTCGACTGGAAGCTGTTTTGGACAACTTTTCTTTTCTTCTTGTCGAACACTTGGCAGACCTCCGTGCAACGTCCAGAACACGATGGGAGATGTTTTCTGTGCTCGCGCAGGTTTTCCTTGCCAGACAGAGTGGAAAAGCTTTCTGCTAGCATGTAGACCACAAAAGACGCTAAAGACGAAGGTACGATGCTCCCCGGAGCTAAGCGCCGCTCCCGGGCTTCTTTCGGCAGAAGCCGCGCTAAGAGAGCACTGTGAGCGGTACAATCGTCTTAGCGCGAAGAAGCCGCTTCTTCGGCTCCGGGAGCCGGAGAGAGCGGCATGATCGGAAAGGTGAAGAAGGAAGCTGTACAACAGTGGGATTGTGTGCGCAGCTTGCCAACTGATAGACAGCAGTACATTACCACTTTCCTGACTTTTCCAATCACATGAATATTCGACTGGAAGCTGTTTTGGACAACTTTTCTTTTCTTCTTGTCGAACACTTGGCAGACCTCCGTGCAACGTCCAGAACACGATGGGAGATGTTTTCTGTGCTCGCGCAGGTTTTCCTTGCCAGACAGAGTGGAAAAGCTTTCTGCTAGCATGTAGACCACAAAAGACGCTAAAGACGAAGGTACGATGCTCCCCGGAGCTAAGCGCCGCTCCCGGGCTTCTTTCGGCAGAAGCCGCGCTAAGAGAGCGCTGCGAGCGGTACAATCGTCTTTGCGCGAAGAAGCCGCTTCTTCGGCTCCGGGAGCCGGAGAGAGCGGCATGATCGGAAAGGTGAAGAAGGAAGCCGTACAACACTGGGATTGGGTGCACAGCTTGCCAACTGATAGAAAACAGTACATTACCACTTTCCTGACTTTTCCAATCACATGAATATTCGATAAGAAGCTGTTTTGGACAGATTTTCTTTTCTTTATGGCAAACACTTGGCAGACCTCCGTGCAACGTCCAGAACACGATGGGAGATGTTTTCTGTGCTCGCGCAGGTTTTCCTTGCCAGACAGAGTGGAAAAGCTTTCTGCTAGCATGTAGACCACAAAAGACGCTAAAGGCGAAGGTACGATGCTCCCCGGAGCTAATCGCCGCTCCCGGGCTTCTTTCGGCAGAAGCCGCGCTAAGAGAGCACTGTGAGCGGTACAATCGTCTTTGCGCGAAGAAGCCGCTTCTTCGGCTCCGGGAGCCGGAGAGAGCGGCAGCATCGGAAAGGTGAAGAAGGAAGCTGTACAACACTGGGATTGTGTGCGCAGCTTGCCAACTGATAGACAGTAGTACATTACCCCTTTCCTGACTTTTCCAATCACATGAATATTCGATTGGAAGCTGTTTTGGACAACTTTTCTTTTCTTCTTGTCGAACACTTGGCAGACCTCCGTGCAACGTCCAGAACACGATGGGAGATGTTTTCTGTGCTCGCGCAGGTTTTCCTTGCCAGACAGAGTGGAAAAGCTTTCTGCTAAGATGTAGACCACAAAAGACGCTAAAGGCGAAGGTACGATGCTCCCCGGAGCTAAGCGCCGCTCCCGGGCGTCTTTCGGCAGAAGCCGCGCTAAGAGAGCACTGTGAGCGGTACAATCGTCTTTGCGCGAAGAAGCCGCTTCTTCGGCTCCGGGAGCCGGAGAGAGCGGCAGCATCGGAAAGGTGAAGAAGGAAGCTGTACAACACTGGGATTGTGTGCGCAGCTTGCCAACTGATAGACAGTAGTACATTACCCCTTTCCTGACTTTTCCAATCACATGAATATTCGACTGGAAGCTGTTTTGGACAACTTTTCTTTTCTTCTTGTCGAACACTTGGCAGACCTCCGTGCAACGTCCAGAACACGATGGGAGATGTTTTCTGTGCTCGCGCAGGTTTTCCTTGCCAGACAGAGTGGAAAAGCTTTCTGCTAGCATGTAGACCACAAAAGACGCTAAAGACGAAGGTACGATGCTCCCCGGAGCTAAGCGCCGCTCCCGGGCTTCTTTCGGCAGAAGCCGCGCTAAGAGAGCACTGTGAGCGGTACAATCGTCTTAGCGCGAAGAAGCCGCTTCTTCGGCTCCGGGAGCCGGAGAGAGCGGCATGATCGGAAAGGTGAAGAAGGAAGCTGTACAACAGTGGGATTGTGTGCGCAGCTTGCCAACTGATAGACAGCAGTACATTACCACTTTCCTGACTTTTCCAATCACATGAATATTCGACTGGAAGCTGTTTTGGACAACTTTTCTTTTCTTCTTGTCGAACACTTGGCAGACCTCCGTGCAACGTCCAGAACACGATGGGAGATGTTTTCTGTGCTCGCGCAGGTTTTCCTTGCCAGACAGAGTGGAAAAGCTTTCTGCTAGCATGTAGACCACAAAAGACGCTAAAGACGAAGGTACGATGCTCCCCGGAGCTAAGCGCCGCTCCCGGGCTTCTTTCGGCAGAAGCCGCGCTAAGAGAGCGCTGCGAGCGGTACAATCGTCTTTGCGCGAAGAAGCCGCTTCTTCGGCTCCGGGAGCCGGAGAGAGCGGCATGATCGGAAAGGTGAAGAAGGAAGCCGTACAACACTGGGATTGGGTGCACAGCTTGCCAACTGATAGAAAACAGTACATTACCACTTTCCTGACTTTTCCAATCACATGAATATTCGATAAGAAGCTGTTTTGGACAGATTTTCTTTTCTTTATGGCAAACACTTGGCAGACCTCCGTGCAACGTCCAGAACACGATGGGAGATGTTTTCTGTGCTCGCGCAGGTTTTCCTTGCCAGACAGAGTGGAAAAGCTTTCTGCTAGCATGTAGACCACAAAAGACGCTAAAGGCGAAGGTACGATGCTCCCCGGAGCTAATCGCCGCTCCCGGGCTTCTTTCGGCAGAAGCCGCGCTAAGAGAGCACTGTGAGCGGTACAATCGTCTTTGCGCGAAGAAGCCGCTTCTTCGGCTCCGGGAGCCGGAGAGAGCGGCAGCATCGGAAAGGTGAAGAAGGAAGCTGTACAACACTGGGATTGTGTGCGCAGCTTGCCAACTGATAGACAGTAGTACATTACCCCTTTCCTGACTTTTCCAATCACATGAATATTCGATTGGAAGCTGTTTTGGACAACTTTTCTTTTCTTCTTGTCGAACACTTGGCAGACCTCCGTGCAACGTCCAGAACACGATGGGAGATGTTTTCTGTGCTCGCGCAGGTTTTCCTTGCCAGACAGAGTGGAAAAGCTTTCTGCTAAGATGTAGACCACAAAAGACGCTAAAGGCGAAGGTACGATGCTCCCCGGAGCTAAGCGCCGCTCCCGGGCGTCTTTCGGCAGAAGCCGCGCTAAGAGAGCACTGTGAGCGGTACAATCGTCTTTGCGCGAAGAAGCCGCTTCTTCGGCTCCGGGAGCCGGAGAGAGCGGCATGATCGGAAAGGTGAAGAAGGAAGCTGTACAACACTGGGATTGTGTGCGCAGCTTGCCAACTGATAGAAAACAGTACATTACCACTTTCCTGACTTTTCCAATCACATGAATCTTCGATTGGAAGCTGTTTTGGACAGATTTTCTTTTCTTTATGGCAAACACTTGGCAGACCTCCGTGCAACGTCCAGAACGCGTTGGAGATGTTTTCTGTGCTCGCGCAGGTTTTCCTTGCCAGACAGAGTGGAAAAGCTTTCTGCTAGCATGTAGACCACAAAAGACGCTAAAGGCGAAGGTACGATGCTCCCCGGAGCTAATCGCCGCTCCCGGGCTTCTTTCGGCAGAAGCCGCGCTAAGAGAGCACTGTGAGCGGTACAATCGTCTTTGCGCGAAGAAGCCGCTTCTTCGGCTCCGGGAGCCGGAGAGAGCGGCAGCATCGGAAAGGTGAAGAAGGAAGCTGTACAACACTGGGATTGTGTGCGCAGCTTGCCAACTGATAGACAGTAGTACATTACCCCTTTCCTGACTTTTCCAATCACATGAATATTCGATTGGAAGCTGTTTTGGACAACTTTTCTTTTCTTCTTGTCGAACACTTGGCAGACCTCCGTGCAACGTCCAGAACACGATGGGAGATGTTTTCTGTGCTCGCGCAGGTTTTCCTTGCCAGACAGAGTGGAAAAGCTTTCTGCTAAGATGTAGACCACAAAAGACGCTAAAGGCGAAGGTACGATGCTCCCCGGAGCTAAGCGCCGCTCCCGGGCGTCTTTCGGCAGAAGCCGCGCTAAGAGACCACTGTGAGCGGTACAATCGTCTTTGCGCGAAGAAGCCGCTTCTTCGGCTCCGGGAGCCGGAGAGAGCGGCATGATCGGAAAGGTGAAGAAGGAAGCTGTACAACACTGGGATTGTGTGCGCAGCTTGCCAACTGATAGAAAACAGTACATTACCACTTTCCTGACTTTTCCAATCACATGAATCTTCGATTGGAAGCTGTTTTGGACAGATTTTCTTTTCTTTATGGCAAACACTTGGCAGACCTCCGTGCAACGTCCAGAACGCGTTGGAGATGTTTTCTGTGCTCGCGCAGGTTTTCCTTGCCAGACAGAGTGGAAAAGCTTTCTGCTAGCATGTAGACCACAAAAGACGCTAAAGGCGAAGGTACGATGCTCCCCGGAGCTAAGCGCCGCTCCCGGGCGTCTTTCGGCAGAAGCCGCGCTAAGAGAGCACTGTGAGCGGTACAATCGTCTTTGCGCGAAGAAGCCGCTTCTTCGGCTCACGGAGCCGGAGAGAGCGGCATGATCGGAAAGGTGAAGAAGGAAGCTGTACAACACTGGGATTGTATGCGCAGATTGCCAACTGATAGACAGCAGTACATTACCACTTTCCTGACTTTTCCAATCACATGAATATTCGACTGGAAGCTGTTTTGGACAGATTTTCTTTTCTTTATGGCAAACACTTGGCAGACCTCCGTGCAACGTCCAGAACACGATGGGAGATGTTTTCTGTGCTCGCGCAGGTTTTCCTTGCCAGACAGAGTGGAAAAGCTTTCTGCTAGCATGTAGACCACAAAAGACGCTAAAGACGAAGGTACGATGCTCTCCGCAGCTAAGCGCCGCTCCCGGGCTTCTTTCGGCAGAAGCGGGGCTAAGAGAGCACAGTGAGCGGTACAATCGTCTTTGCGCGAAGAAGCCGCTTCTTCGGCTCCGGGAGCCGGAGAGAGCGGCATGATCGGAAAGGTGAAGAAGGAAGCTGTACAACACTGGGATTGTGTGCGCAGCTTGCCAACTGATAGAAAACAGTACATTACCACTTTCCTGACTTTTCCAATCACATGAATATTCGATAAGAAGCTGTTTTGGACAGATTTTCTTTTCTTCTTGTCGAACACTTGGCAGACCTCCGTGCAACGTCCAGAACACGATGGGAGATGTTTTCTGTGCTCGCGCAGGTTTTCCTTGCCAGACAGAGTGGAAAAGCTTTCTGCTAGCATGTAGACCACAAAAGACGCTAAAGACGAAGGTACGATGCTCTCCGGAGCTAAGCGCCGCTCCCGGGCTTCTTTCGTCAGAAGCCGCGCTAAGAGAGCACTGTGAGCGGTACAATCGTCTTAGCGCGAAGAAGCCGCTTCTTCGGCTCCGGGAGCCGGAGAGAGCGGCAGCATCGGAAAGGTGAAGAAGGAAGCTGTACAACACTGGGATTGTGTGCGCAGCTTGCCAACTGATAGAAAACAGTACATTACCACTTTCCTGACTTTTCCAATCACATGAATATTCGATATAAGCTGTTTTGGACAACTTTTCTTTTCTTCTTGTCGAACACTTGGCAGACCTCCGTGCAACGTCCAGAACACGATGGGAGATGTTTTCTGTGCTCGCGCAGGTTTTCCTTGCCAGACAGAGTGGAAAAGCTTTCTGCTAGCATGTAGACCACAAAAGACGCTAAAGACGAAGGTACGATGCTCCCCGGAGCTAAGCGCCGCTCCCGGGCTTCTTTCGGCAGAAGCCGCGCTAAGAGAGCGCTGCGAGCGGTACAATCGTCTTTGCGCGAAGAAGCCGCTTCTTCGGCTCCGGGAGCCGGAGAGAGCGGCATGATCGGAAAGGTGAAGAAGGAAGCCGTACAACACTGGGATTGTGTGCACAGCTTGCCAACTGATAGAAAACAGTACATTACCACTTTCCTGACTTTTCCAATCACATGAATATTCGATTGGAAGCTGTTTTGGACAACTTTTCTTTTCTTCTTGTCGAACACTTGGCAGACCTCCGTGCAACGTCCAGAACACGATGGGAGATGTTTTCTGTGCTCGCGCAGGTTTTCCTTGCCAGACAGAGTGGAAAAGCTTTCTGCTAGCATGTAGACCACAAAAGACGCTAAAGACGAAGGTACGATGCTCCCCGGAGCTAAGCGCCGCTCCCGGGCTTCTTTCGGCAGAAGCCGCGCTAAGAGAGCGCTGTGAGCGGTACAATCGTCTTTGCGCGAAGAAGCCGCTTCTTCGGCTCCGGGAGCCGGAGAGAGCGGCATGATCGGAAAGGTGAAGAAGGAAGCCGTACAACACTGGGATTGGGTGCACAGCTTGCCAACTGATAGAAAACAGTACATTACCACTTTCCTGACTTTTCCAATCACATGAATATTCGATAAGAAGCTGTTTTGGACAGATTTTCTTTTCTTTATGGCAAACACTTGGCAGACCTCCGTGCAACGTCCAGAACACGATGGGAGATGTTTTCTGTGCTCGCGCAGGTTTTCCTTGCCAGACAGAGTGGAAAAGCTTTCTGCTAAGATGTAGACCACAAAAGACGCTAAAGGCGAAGGTACGATGCTCCCCGGAGCTAAGAGCCGCTCCCGGGCGTCTTTCGGCAGAAGCCGCGCTAAGAGAGCACTGTGAGCGGTACAATCGTCTTTGCGCGAAGAAGCCGCTTCTTCGGCTCCGGGAGCCGGAGAGAGCGGCATGATCGGAAAGGTGAAGAAGGAAGCTGTACAACACTGGGATTGTGTGCGCAGCTTGCCAACTGATAGAAAACAGTACATTACCACTTTCCTGACTTTTCCAATCACATGAATCTTCGATTGGAAGCTGTTTTGGACAGATTTTCTTTTCTTTATGGCAAACACTTGGCAGACCTCCGTGCAACGCCCAGAACGCGTTGGAGATGTTTTCTGTGCTCGCGCAGGTTTTCCTTGCCAGACAGAGTGGAAAAGCTTTCTGCTATGATGTAGACCACAAAAGACGCTAAAGGCGAAGGTACGATGCTCCCCGGAGCTAAGCGCCGCTCCCGGGCGTCTTTCGGCAGAAGCCGCGCTAAGAGAGCACTGTGAGCGGTACAATCGTCTTAGCGCGAAGAAGCCGCTTCTTCGGCTCCGGGAGCCGGAGAGAGCGGCATGATCGGAAAGGTGAAGAAGGAAGCTGTACAACACTGGGATTGTATGCGCAGATTGCCAACTGATAGACAGCAGTACATTACCACTTTCCTGACTTTTCCAATCACATGAATATTCGATAAGAAGCTGTTTTGGACAGATTTTCTTTTCTTTATGGCAAACACTTGGCAGACCTCCGTGCAACGTCCAGAACACGATGGGAGATGTTTTCTGTGCTCGCGCAGGTTTTCCTTGCCAGACAGAGTGGAAAAGCTTTCTGCTAGCATGTAGACCACAAAAGACGCTAAAGACGAAGGTACGATGCTCCCCGGAGCTAAGCGCCGCTCCCGGGCTTCTTTCGGCAGAAGCCGCGCTAAGAGAGCGCTGCGAGCGGTACAATCGTCTTTGCGCGAAGAAGCCGCTTCTTCGGCTCCGGGAGCCGGAGAGAGCGGCAGCATCGGAAAGGTGAAGAAGGAAGCCGTACAACACTGGGATTGGGTGCACAGCTTGCCAACTGATAGAAAACAGTACATTACCACTTTCCTGACTTTTCCAATCACATGAATATTCGATAAGAAGCTGTTTTGGACAGATTTTCTTTTCTTTATGGCAAACACTTGGCAGACCTCCGTGCAACGTCCAGAACACGATGGGAGATGTTTTCTGTGCTCGCGCAGGTTTTCCTTGCCAGACAGAGTGGAAAAGCTTTCTGCTAGCATGTAGACCACAAAAGACGCTAAAGGCGAAGGTACGATGCTCCCCGGAGCTAATCGCCGCTCCCGGGCTTCTTTCGGCAGAAGCCGCGCTAAGAGAGCACTGTGAGCGGTACAATCGTCTTTGCGCGAAGAAGCCGCTTCTTCGGCTCCGGGAGCCGGAGAGAGCGGCAGCATCGGAAAGGTGAAGAAGGAAGCTGTACAACACTGGGATTGTGTGCGCAGCTTGCCAACTGATAGACAGTAGTACATTACCCCTTTCCTGACTTTTCCAATCGCATGAATATTCGATTGGAAGCTGTTTTGGACAACTTTTCTTTTCTTCTTGTCGAACACTTGGCAGACCTCCGTGCAACGTCCAGAACACGATGGGAGATGTTTTCTGTGCTCGCGCAGGTTTTCCTTGCCAGACAGAGTGGAAAAGCTTTCTGCTAAGATGTAGACCACAAAAGACGCTAAAGGCGAAGGTACGATGCTCCCCGGGGCTAAGCGCCGCTCCCGGGCGTCTTTCGGCAGAAGCCGCGCTAAGAGAGCACTGTGAGCGGTACAATCGTCTTTGCGCGAAGAAGCCGCTTCTTCGGCTCCGGGAGCCGGAGAGAGCGGCAGCATCGGAAAGGTGAAGAAGGAAGCTGTACAACACTGGGATTGTGTGCGCAGCTTGCCAACTGATAGAAAACAGTACATTACCACTTTCCTGACTTTTCCAATCACATGAATCTTCGATTGGAAGCTGTTTTGGACAGATTTTCTTTTCTTTATGGCAAACACTTGGCAGACCTCCGTGCAACGTCCAGAACGCGTTGGAGATGTTTTCTGTGCTCGCGCAGGTTTTCCTTGCCAGACAGAGTGGAAAAGCTTTCTGCTATGATGTAGACCACAAAAGACGCTAAAGGCGAAGGTACGATGCTCCCCGGAGCTAAGCGCCGCTCCCGGGCTTCTTTCGGCAGAAGCCGCGCTAAGAGAGCGCTGTGAGCGGTACAATCGTCTTAGCGCGAAGAAGCCGCTTCTTCGGCTCCGGGAGCCGGAGAGAGCGGCATGATCGGAAAGGTGAAGAAGGAAGCTGTACAACACTGGGATTGTATGCGCAGATTGCCAACTGATAGACAGCAGTACATTACCACTTTCCTGACTTTTCCAATCACATGAATATTCGATAAGAAGCTGTTTTGGACAGATTTTCTTTTCTTTATGGCAAACACTTGGCAGACCTCCGTGCAACGTCCAGAACACGATGGGAGATGTTTTCTGTGCTCGCGCAGGTTTTCCTTGCCAGACAGAGTGGAAAAGCTTTCTGCTAGCATGTAGACCACAAAAGACGCTAAAGACGAAGGTACGATGCTCTCCGCAGCTAAGCGCCGCTCCCGGGCTTCTTTCGGCAGAAGCGGCGCTAAGAGAGCACAGTGAGCGGTACAATCGTCTTTGCGCGAAGAAGCCGCTTCTTCGGCTCCGGGAGCCGGAGAGAGCGGCATGATCGGAAAGGTGAAGAAGGAAGCTGTACAACACTGGGATTGTGTGCGCAGCTTGCCAACTGATAGAAAACAGTACATTACCACTTTCCTGACTTTTCCAATCACATGAATATTCGATAAGAAGAGGTTTTGGACAGATTTTCTTTTCTTTATGCCAAACACATGGCAGACCTCCGTGCAACGTCCAGAACACGATGGGAGATGTTTTCTGTGCTCGCGCAGGTTTTCCTTGCCAGACAGAGTGGAAAAGCTTTCTGCTAGCATGTAGACCACAAAAGACGCTAAAGACGAAGGTACGATGCTCCCCGGAGCTAAGCGCCGCTCCCGGGCTTCTTTCGGCAGAAGCCGCGCTAAGAGAGCACTGTGAGCGGTACAATCGTCTTTGCGCGAAGAAGCCGCTTCTTCGGCTCCGGGAGCCGGAGAGAGCGGCAGCATCGGAAAGGTGAAGAAGGAAGCTGTACAACAGTGGGATTGTGTGCGCAGCTTGCCAACTGATAGAAAACAGTACATTACCACTTTCCTGACTTTTCCAATCACATGAATATTCGATTGGAAGCTGTTTTGGACAACTTTTCTTTTCTTCTTGTCGAACACTTGGCAGACCTCCGTGCAACGTCCAGAACACGATGGGAGATGTTTTCTGTGCTCGCGCAGGTTTTCCTTGCCAGACAGAGTGGAAAAGCTTTCTGCTAGCATGTAGACCACAAAAGACGCTAAAGGCGAAGGTACGATGCTCCCCGGAGCTAAGCGCCGCTCCCGGGCGTCTTTCGGCAGAAGCCGCGCTAAGAGAGCGCTGCGAGCGTTACAATCGTCTTTGCGCGAAGAAGCCGCTTCTTCGGCTCCGGGAGCCGGAGAGAGCGGCAGCATCGGAAAGGTGAAGAAGGAAGCCGTACAACACTGGGATTGTGTGCGCAGCTTGCCAACTGATAGAAAACAGTACATTACCACTTTCCTGACTTTTCCAATCACATGAATATTCGATTGGAATTTGTTTTGGACAACTTTTCTTTTCTTCTTGTCGAACACTTGGCAGACCTCCGTGCAACGTCCAGAACACGATGGGAGATGTTTTCTGTGCTCGCGCAGGTTTTCCTTGCCAGACAGAGTGGAAAAGCTATCTGCTAGCATGTAGACCACAAAAGACGCTAAAGGCGAAGGTACGATGCTCCTCGGAGCTAAGCGCCGCTCCCGGGCTTCTTTCGGCAGAAGCCGCGCTAAGAGAGCACTGTGAGCGGTACAATCGTCTTTGCGCGAAGAAGCCGCTTCTTCGGCTCCGGGAGCCGGAGAGAGCAGCAGCATCGGAAAGGTGAAGAAGGAAGCCGTACAACACTGGGATTGGGTGCACAGCTTGCCAACTGATAGAAAACAGTACATTACCACTTTCCTGACTTTTCCAATCACATGAATATTCGATAAGAAGCTGTTTTGGACAGATTTTCTTTTCTTCTTGTCGAACACTTGGCAGACCTCCGTGCAACGTCCAGAACACGATGGGAGATGTTTTCTGTGCTCGCGCAGGTTTTCCTTGCCAGACAGAGTGGAAAAGCTTTCTGCTAGCATGTAGACCACAAAAGACGCTAAAGACGAAGGTACGATGCTCTCCGGAGCTAAGCGCCGCTCCCGGGCTTCTTTCGTCAGAAGCCGCGCTAAGAGAGCACTGTGAGCGGTACAATCGTCTTAGCGCGAAGAAGCCGCTTCTTCGGCTCCGGGAGCCGGAGAGAGCGGCAGCATCGGAAAGGTGAAGAAGGAAGCTGTACAACACTGGGATTGTGTGCGCAGCTTGCCAACTGATAGAAAACAGTACATTACCACTTTCCTGACTTTTCCAATCACATGAATATTCGATATAAGCTGTTTTGGACAACTTTTCTTTTCTTCTTGTCGAACACTTGGCAGACCTCCGTGCAACGTCCAGAACACGATGGGAGATGTTTTCTGTGCTCCCGCAGGTTTTCCTTGCCAGACAGAGTGGAAAAGCTTTCTGCTAGCATGTAGACCACAAAAGACGCTAAAGACGAAGGTACGATGCTCCCCGGAGCTAAGCGCCGCTCCCGGGCTTCTTTCGGCAGAAGCCGCGCTAAGAGAGCGCTGCGAGCGGTACAATCGTCTTTGCGCGAAGAAGCCGCTTCTTCGGCTCCGGGAGCCGGAGAGAGCGGCAGCATCGGAAAGGTGAAGAAGGAAGCCGTACAACACTGGGATTGTGTGCACAGCTTGCCAACTGATAGAAAACAGTACATTACCACTTTCCTGACTTTTCCAATCACATGAATATTCGATAAGAAGCTGTTTTGGACAGATTTTCTTTTCTTTATGGCAAACACTTGGCAGACCTCCGTGCAACGTCCAGAACACGATGGGAGATGTTTTCTGTGCTCGCGCAGGTTTTCCTTGCCAGACAGAGTGGAAAAGCTTTCTGCTAGCATGTAGACCACAAAAGACGCTAAAGGCGAAGGTACGATGCTCCCCGGAGCTAATCGCCGCTCCCGGGCTTCTTTCGGCAGAAGCCGCGCTAAGAGAGCACTGTGAGCGGTACAATCGTCTTTGCGCGAAGAAGCCGCTTCTTCGGCTCCGGGAGCCGGAGAGAGCGGCATGATCGGAAAGGTGAAGAAGGAAGCTGTACAACACTGGGATTGTGTGCGCAGCTTGCCAACTGATAGACAGCAGTACATTACCACTTTCCTGACTTTTCCAATCACATGAATATTCGACTGGAAGCTGTTTTGGACAACTTTTCTTTTCTTCTTGTCGAACACTTGGCAGACCTCCGTGCAACGTCCAGAACACGATGGGAGATGTTTTCTGTGCTCGCGCAGGTTTTCCTTGCCAGACAGAGTGGAAAAGCTTTCTGCTAGCATGTAGACCACAAAAGACGCTAAAGACGAAGGTACGATGCTCCCCGGAGCTAAGCGCCGCTCCCGGGCTTCTTTCGGCAGAAGCCGCGCTAAGAGAGCACTGTGAGCGGTACAATCGTCTTAGCGCGAAGAAGCCGCTTCTTCGGCTCCGGGAGCCGGAGAGAGCGGCATGATCGGAAAGGTGAAGAAGGAAGCTGTACAACACTGGGATTGTGTGCGCAGCTTGCCAACTGATAGACAGCAGTACATTACCACTTTCCTGACTTTTCCAATCACATGAATATTCGACTGGAAGCTGTTTTGGACAACTTTTCTTTTCTTCTTGTCGAACACTTGGCAGACCTCCGTGCAACGTCCAGAACACGATGGGAGATGTTTTCTGTGCTCGCGCAGGTTTTCCTTGCCAGACAGAGTGGAAAAGCTTTCTGCTAGCATGTAGACCACAAAAGACGCTAAAGACGAAGGTACGATGCTCCCCGGAGCTAAGCGCCGCTCCCGGGCTTCTTTCGGCAGAAGCCGCGCTAAGAGAGCGCTGCGAGCGGTACAATCGTCTTTGCGCGAAGAAGCCGCTTCTTCGGCTCCGGGAGCCGGAGAGAGCGGCATGATCGGAAAGGTGAAGAAGGAAGCCGTACAACACTGGGATTGGGTGCACAGCTTGCCAACTGATAGAAAACAGTACATTACCACTTTCCTGACTTTTCCAATCACATGAATATTCGATAAGAAGCTGTTTTGGACAGATTTTCTTTTCTTTATGGCAAACACTTGGCAGACCTCCGTGCAACGTCCAGAACACGATGGGAGATGTTTTCTGTGCTCGCGCAGGTTTTCCTTGCCAGACAGAGTGGAAAAGCTTTCTGCTAGCATGTAGACCACAAAAGACGCTAAAGACGAAGGTACGATGCTCTCCGGAGCTAAGCGCCGCTCCCGGGCTTCTTTCGTCAGAAGCCGCGCTAAGAGAGCACTGTGAGCGGTACAATCGTCTTAGCGCGAAGAAGCCGCTTCTTCGGCTCCGGGAGCCGGAGAGAGCGGCAGCATCGGAAAGGTGAAGAAGGAAGCTGTACAACACTGGGATTGTGTGCGCAGCTTGCCAACTGATAGAAAACAGTACATTACCACTTTCCTGACTTTTCCAATCACATGAATATTCGATATAAGCTGTTTTGGACAACTTTTCTTTTCTTCTTGTCGAACACTTGGCAGACCTCCGTGCAACGTCCAGAACACGATGGGAGATGTTTTCTGTGCTCGCGCAGGTTTTCCTTGCCAGACAGAGTGGAAAAGCTTTCTGCTAGCATGTAGACCACAAAAGACGCTAAAGACGAAGGTACGATGCTCCCCGGAGCTAAGCGCCGCTCCCGGGCTTCTTTCGGCAGAAGCCGCGCTAAGAGAGCGCTGCGAGCGGTACAATCGTCTTTGCGCGAAGAAGCCGCTTCTTCGGCTCCGGGAGCCGGAGAGAGCGGCATGATCGGAAAGGTGAAGAAGGAAGCCGTACAACACTGGGATTGTGTGCACAGCTTGCCAACTGATAGAAAACAGTACATTACCACTTTCCTGACTTTTCCAATCACATGAATATTCGATTGGAAGCTGTTTTGGACAACTTTTCTTTTCTTCTTGTCGAACACTTGGCAGACCTCCGTGCAACGTCCAGAACACGATGGGAGATGTTTTCTGTGCTCGCGCAGGTTTTCCTTGCCAGACAGAGTGGAAAAGCTTTCTGCTAGCATGTAGACCACAAAAGACGCTAAAGACGAAGGTACGATGCTCCCCGGAGCTAAGCGCCGCTCCCGGGCTTCTTTCGGCAGAAGCCGCGCTAAGAGAGCGCTGTGAGCGGTACAATCGTCTTTGCGCGAAGAAGCCGCTTCTTCGGCTCCGGGAGCCGGAGAGAGCGGCATGATCGGAAAGGTGAAGAAGGAAGCCGTACAACACTGGGATTGGGTGCACAGCTTGCCAACTGATAGAAAACAGTACATTACCACTTTCCTGACTTTTCCAATCACATGAATATTCGATAAGAAGCTGTTTTGGACAGATTTTCTTTTCTTTATGGCAAACACTTGGCAGACCTCCGTGCAACGTCCAGAACACGATGGGAGATGTTTTCTGTGCTCGCGCAGGTTTTCCTTGCCAGACAGAGTGGAAAAGCTTTCTGCTAAGATGTAGACCACAAAAGACGCTAAAGGCGAAGGTACGATGCTCCCCGGAGCTAAGAGCCGCTCCCGGGCGTCTTTCGGCAGAAGCCGCGCTAAGAGAGCACTGTGAGCGGTACAATCGTCTTTGCGCGAAGAAGCCGCTTCTTCGGCTCCGGGAGCCGGAGAGAGCGGCATGATCGGAAAGGTGAAGAAGGAAGCTGTACAACACTGGGATTGTGTGCGCAGCTTGCCAACTGATAGAAAACAGTACATTACCACTTTCCTGACTTTTCCAATCACATGAATCTTCGATTGGAAGCTGTTTTGGACAGATTTTCTTTTCTTTATGGCAAACACTTGGCAGACCTCCGTGCAACGCCCAGAACGCGTTGGAGATGTTTTCTGTGCTCGCGCAGGTTTTCCTTGCCAGACAGAGTGGAAAAGCTTTCTGCTATGATGTAGACCACAAAAGACGCTAAAGGCGAAGGTACGATGCTCCCCGGAGCTAAGCGCCGCTCCCGGGCGTCTTTCGGCAGAAGCCGCGCTAAGAGAGCACTGTGAGCGGTACAATCGTCTTAGCGCGAAGAAGCCGCTTCTTCGGCTCCGGGAGCCGGAGAGAGCGGCATGATCGGAAAGGTGAAGAAGGAAGCTGTACAACACTGGGATTGTATGCGCAGATTGCCAACTGATAGACAGCAGTACATTACCACTTTCCTGACTTTTCCAATCACATGAATATTCGATAAGAAGCTGTTTTGGACAGATTTTCTTTTCTTTATGGCAAACACTTGGCAGACCTCCGTGCAACGTCCAGAACACGATGGGAGATGTTTTCTGTGCTCGCGCAGGTTTTCCTTGCCAGACAGAGTGGAAAAGCTTTCTGCTAGCATGTAGACCACAAAAGACGCTAAAGACGAAGGTACGATGCTCCCCGGAGCTAAGCGCCGCTCCCGGGCTTCTTTCGGCAGAAGCCGCGCTAAGAGAGCGCTGCGAGCGGTACAATCGTCTTTGCGCGAAGAAGCCGCTTCTTCGGCTCCGGGAGCCGGAGAGAGCGGCAGCATCGGAAAGGTGAAGAAGGAAGCCGTACAACACTGGGATTGGGTGCACAGCTTGCCAACTGATAGAAAACAGTACATTACCACTTTCCTGACTTTTCCAATCACATGAATATTCGATAAGAAGCTGTTTTGGACAGATTTTCTTTTCTTTATGGCAAACACTTGGCAGACCTCCGTGCAACGTCCAGAACACGATGGGAGATGTTTTCTGTGCTCGCGCAGGTTTTCCTTGCCAGACAGAGTGGAAAAGCTTTCTGCTAGCATGTAGACCACAAAAGACGCTAAAGGCGAAGGTACGATGCTCCCCGGAGCTAATCGCCGCTCCCGGGCTTCTTTCGGCAGAAGCCGCGCTAAGAGAGCACTGTGAGCGGTACAATCGTCTTTGCGCGAAGAAGCCGCTTCTTCGGCTCCGGGAGCCGGAGAGAGCGGCAGCATCGGAAAGGTGAAGAAGGAAGCTGTACAACACTGGGATTGTGTGCGCAGCTTGCCAACTGATAGACAGTAGTACATTACCCCTTTCCTGACTTTTCCAATCGCATGAATATTCGATTGGAAGCTGTTTTGGACAACTTTTCTTTTCTTCTTGTCGAACACTTGGCAGACCTCCGTGCAACGTCCAGAACACGATGGGAGATGTTTTCTGTGCTCGCGCAGGTTTTCCTTGCCAGACAGAGTGGAAAAGCTTTCTGCTAAGATGTAGACCACAAAAGACGCTAAAGGCGAAGGTACGATGCTCCCCGGGGCTAAGCGCCGCTCCCGGGCGTCTTTCGGCAGAAGCCGCGCTAAGAGAGCACTGTGAGCGGTACAATCGTCTTTGCGCGAAGAAGCCGCTTCTTCGGCTCCGGGAGCCGGAGAGAGCGGCAGCATCGGAAAGGTGAAGAAGGAAGCTGTACAACACTGGGATTGTGTGCGCAGCTTGCCAACTGATAGAAAACAGTACATTACCACTTTCCTGACTTTTCCAATCACATGAATCTTCGATTGGAAGCTGTTTTGGACAGATTTTCTTTTCTTTATGGCAAACACTTGGCAGACCTCCGTGCAACGTCCAGAACGCGTTGGAGATGTTTTCTGTGCTCGCGCAGGTTTTCCTTGCCAGACAGAGTGGAAAAGCTTTCTGCTATGATGTAGACCACAAAAGACGCTAAAGGCGAAGGTACGATGCTCCCCGGAGCTAAGCGCCGCTCCCGGGCTTCTTTCGGCAGAAGCCGCGCTAAGAGAGCGCTGTGAGCGGTACAATCGTCTTAGCGCGAAGAAGCCGCTTCTTCGGCTCCGGGAGCCGGAGAGAGCGGCATGATCGGAAAGGTGAAGAAGGAAGCTGTACAACACTGGGATTGTATGCGCAGATTGCCAACTGATAGACAGCAGTACATTACCACTTTCCTGACTTTTCCAATCACATGAATATTCGATAAGAAGCTGTTTTGGACAGATTTTCTTTTCTTTATGGCAAACACTTGGCAGACCTCCGTGCAACGTCCAGAACACGATGGGAGATGTTTTCTGTGCTCGCGCAGGTTTTCCTTGCCAGACAGAGTGGAAAAGCTTTCTGCTAGCATGTAGACCACAAAAGACGCTAAAGACGAAGGTACGATGCTCTCCGCAGCTAAGCGCCGCTCCCGGGCTTCTTTCGGCAGAAGCGGCGCTAAGAGAGCACAGTGAGCGGTACAATCGTCTTTGCGCGAAGAAGCCGCTTCTTCGGCTCCGGGAGCCGGAGAGAGCGGCATGATCGGAAAGGTGAAGAAGGAAGCTGTACAACACTGGGATTGTGTGCGCAGCTTGCCAACTGATAGAAAACAGTACATTACCACTTTCCTGACTTTTCCAATCACATGAATATTCGATAAGAAGAGGTTTTGGACAGATTTTCTTTTCTTTATGCCAAACACATGGCAGACCTCCGTGCAACGTCCAGAACACGATGGGAGATGTTTTCTGTGCTCGCGCAGGTTTTCCTTGCCAGACAGAGTGGAAAAGCTTTCTGCTAGCATGTAGACCACAAAAGACGCTAAAGACGAAGGTACGATGCTCCCCGGAGCTAAGCGCCGCTCCCGGGCTTCTTTCGGCAGAAGCCGCGCTAAGAGAGCACTGTGAGCGGTACAATCGTCTTTGCGCGAAGAAGCCGCTTCTTCGGCTCCGGGAGCCGGAGAGAGCGGCAGCATCGGAAAGGTGAAGAAGGAAGCTGTACAACAGTGGGATTGTGTGCGCAGCTTGCCAACTGATAGAAAACAGTACATTACCACTTTCCTGACTTTTCCAATCACATGAATATTCGATTGGAAGCTGTTTTGGACAACTTTTCTTTTCTTCTTGTCGAACACTTGGCAGACCTCCGTGCAACGTCCAGAACACGATGGGAGATGTTTTCTGTGCTCGCGCAGGTTTTCCTTGCCAGACAGAGTGGAAAAGCTTTCTGCTAGCATGTAGACCACAAAAGACGCTAAAGGCGAAGGTACGATGCTCCCCGGAGCTAAGCGCCGCTCCCGGGCGTCTTTCGGCAGAAGCCGCGCTAAGAGAGCGCTGCGAGCGTTACAATCGTCTTTGCGCGAAGAAGCCGCTTCTTCGGCTCCGGGAGCCGGAGAGAGCGGCAGCATCGGAAAGGTGAAGAAGGAAGCCGTACAACACTGGGATTGTGTGCGCAGCTTGCCAACTGATAGAAAACAGTACATTACCACTTTCCTGACTTTTCCAATCACATGAATATTCGATTGGAATTTGTTTTGGACAACTTTTCTTTTCTTCTTGTCGAACACTTGGCAGACCTCCGTGCAACGTCCAGAACACGATGGGAGATGTTTTCTGTGCTCGCGCAGGTTTTCCTTGCCAGACAGAGTGGAAAAGCTATCTGCTAGCATGTAGACCACAAAAGACGCTAAAGGCGAAGGTACGATGCTCCTCGGAGCTAAGCGCCGCTCCCGGGCTTCTTTCGGCAGAAGCCGCGCTAAGAGAGCACTGTGAGCGGTACAATCGTCTTTGCGCGAAGAAGCCGCTTCTTCGGCTCCGGGAGCCGGAGAGAGCAGCAGCATCGGAAAGGTGAAGAAGGAAGCCGTACAACACTGGGATTGGGTGCACAGCTTGCCAACTGATAGAAAACAGTACATTACCACTTTCCTGACTTTTCCAATCACATGAATATTCGATAAGAAGCTGTTTTGGACAGATTTTCTTTTCTTCTTGTCGAACACTTGGCAGACCTCCGTGCAACGTCCAGAACACGATGGGAGATGTTTTCTGTGCTCGCGCAGGTTTTCCTTGCCAGACAGAGTGGAAAAGCTTTCTGCTAGCATGTAGACCACAAAAGACGCTAAAGACGAAGGTACGATGCTCTCCGGAGCTAAGCGCCGCTCCCGGGCTTCTTTCGTCAGAAGCCGCGCTAAGAGAGCACTGTGAGCGGTACAATCGTCTTAGCGCGAAGAAGCCGCTTCTTCGGCTCCGGGAGCCGGAGAGAGCGGCAGCATCGGAAAGGTGAAGAAGGAAGCTGTACAACACTGGGATTGTGTGCGCAGCTTGCCAACTGATAGAAAACAGTACATTACCACTTTCCTGACTTTTCCAATCACATGAATATTCGATATAAGCTGTTTTGGACAACTTTTCTTTTCTTCTTGTCGAACACTTGGCAGACCTCCGTGCAACGTCCAGAACACGATGGGAGATGTTTTCTGTGCTCCCGCAGGTTTTCCTTGCCAGACAGAGTGGAAAAGCTTTCTGCTAGCATGTAGACCACAAAAGACGCTAAAGACGAAGGTACGATGCTCCCCGGAGCTAAGCGCCGCTCCCGGGCTTCTTTCGGCAGAAGCCGCGCTAAGAGAGCGCTGCGAGCGGTACAATCGTCTTTGCGCGAAGAAGCCGCTTCTTCGGCTCCGGGAGCCGGAGAGAGCGGCAGCATCGGAAAGGTGAAGAAGGAAGCCGTACAACACTGGGATTGTGTGCACAGCTTGCCAACTGATAGAAAACAGTACATTACCACTTTCCTGACTTTTCCAATCACATGAATATTCGATAAGAAGCTGTTTTGGACAGATTTTCTTTTCTTTATGGCAAACACTTGGCAGACCTCCGTGCAACGTCCAGAACACGATGGGAGATGTTTTCTGTGCTCGCGCAGGTTTTCCTTGCCAGACAGAGTGGAAAAGCTTTCTGCTAGCATGTAGACCACAAAAGACGCTAAAGGCGAAGGTACGATGCTCCCCGGAGCTAATCGCCGCTCCCGGGCTTCTTTCGGCAGAAGCCGCGCTAAGAGAGCACTGTGAGCGGTACAATCGTCTTTGCGCGAAGAAGCCGCTTCTTCGGCTCCGGGAGCCGGAGAGAGCGGCATGATCGGAAAGGTGAAGAAGGAAGCTGTACAACACTGGGATTGTGTGCGCAGCTTGCCAACTGATAGACAGCAGTACATTACCACTTTCCTGACTTTTCCAATCACATGAATATTCGACTGGAAGCTGTTTTGGACAACTTTTCTTTTCTTCTTGTCGAACACTTGGCAGACCTCCGTGCAACGTCCAGAACACGATGGGAGATGTTTTCTGTGCTCGCGCAGGTTTTCCTTGCCAGACAGAGTGGAAAAGCTTTCTGCTAGCATGTAGACCACAAAAGACGCTAAAGACGAAGGTACGATGCTCCCCGGAGCTAAGCGCCGCTCCCGGGCTTCTTTCGGCAGAAGCCGCGCTAAGAGAGCACTGTGAGCGGTACAATCGTCTTAGCGCGAAGAAGCCGCTTCTTCGGCTCCGGGAGCCGGAGAGAGCGGCATGATCGGAAAGGTGAAGAAGGAAGCTGTACAACACTGGGATTGTGTGCGCAGCTTGCCAACTGATAGACAGCAGTACATTACCACTTTCCTGACTTTTCCAATCACATGAATATTCGACTGGAAGCTGTTTTGGACAACTTTTCTTTTCTTCTTGTCGAACACTTGGCAGACCTCCGTGCAACGTCCAGAACACGATGGGAGATGTTTTCTGTGCTCGCGCAGGTTTTCCTTGCCAGACAGAGTGGAAAAGCTTTCTGCTAGCATGTAGACCACAAAAGACGCTAAAGACGAAGGTACGATGCTCCCCGGAGCTAAGCGCCGCTCCCGGGCTTCTTTCGGCAGAAGCCGCGCTAAGAGAGCGCTGCGAGCGGTACAATCGTCTTTGCGCGAAGAAGCCGCTTCTTCGGCTCCGGGAGCCGGAGAGAGCGGCATGATCGGAAAGGTGAAGAAGGAAGCCGTACAACACTGGGATTGGGTGCACAGCTTGCCAACTGATAGAAAACAGTACATTACCACTTTCCTGACTTTTCCAATCACATGAATATTCGATAAGAAGCTGTTTTGGACAGATTTTCTTTTCTTTATGGCAAACACTTGGCAGACCTCCGTGCAACGTCCAGAACACGATGGGAGATGTTTTCTGTGCTCGCGCAGGTTTTCCTTGCCAGACAGAGTGGAAAAGCTTTCTGCTAGCATGTAGACCACAAAAGACGCTAAAGGCGAAGGTACGATGCTCCCCGGAGCTAATCGCCGCTCCCGGGCTTCTTTCGGCAGAAGCCGCGCTAAGAGAGCACTGTGAGCGGTACAATCGTCTTTGCGCGAAGAAGCCGCTTCTTCGGCTCCGGGAGCCGGAGAGAGCGGCAGCATCGGAAAGGTGAAGAAGGAAGCTGTACAACACTGGGATTGTGTGCGCAGCTTGCCAACTGATAGACAGTAGTACATTACCCCTTTCCTGACTTTTCCAATCACATGAATATTCGATTGGAAGCTGTTTTGGACAACTTTTCTTTTCTTCTTGTCGAACACTTGGCAGACCTCCGTGCAACGTCCAGAACACGATGGGAGATGTTTTCTGTGCTCGCGCAGGTTTTCCTTGCCAGACAGAGTGGAAAAGCTTTCTGCTAAGATGTAGACCACAAAAGACGCTAAAGGCGAAGGTACGATGCTCCCCGGAGCTAAGCGCCGCTCCCGGGCGTCTTTCGGCAGAAGCCGCGCTAAGAGAGCACTGTGAGCGGTACAATCGTCTTTGCGCGAAGAAGCCGCTTCTTCGGCTCCGGGAGCCGGAGAGAGCGGCATGATCGGAAAGGTGAAGAAGGAAGCTGTACAACACTGGGATTGTGTGCGCAGCTTGCCAACTGATAGACAGCAGTACATTACCACTTTCCTGACTTTTCCAATCACATGAATATTCGACTGGAAGCTGTTTTGGACAACTTTTCTTTTCTTCTTGTCGAACACTTGGCAGACCTCCGTGCAACGTCCAGAACACGATGGGAGATGTTTTCTGTGCTCGCGCAGGTTTTCCTTGCCAGACAGAGTGGAAAAGCTTTCTGCTAGCATGTAGACCACAAAAGACGCTAAAGACGAAGGTACGATGCTCCCCGGAGCTAAGCGCCGCTCCCGGGCTTCTTTCGGCAGAAGCCGCGCTAAGAGAGCACTGTGAGCGGTACAATCGTCTTAGCGCGAAGAAGCCGCTTCTTCGGCTCCGGGAGCCGGAGAGAGCGGCATGATCGGAAAGGTGAAGAAGGAAGCTGTACAACAGTGGGATTGTGTGCGCAGCTTGCCAACTGATAGACAGCAGTACATTACCACTTTCCTGACTTTTCCAATCACATGAATATTCGACTGGAAGCTGTTTTGGACAACTTTTCTTTTCTTCTTGTCGAACACTTGGCAGACCTCCGTGCAACGTCCAGAACACGATGGGAGATGTTTTCTGTGCTCGCGCAGGTTTTCCTTGCCAGACAGAGTGGAAAAGCTTTCTGCTAGCATGTAGACCACAAAAGACGCTAAAGACGAAGGTACGATGCTCCCCGGAGCTAAGCGCCGCTCCCGGGCTTCTTTCGGCAGAAGCCGCGCTAAGAGAGCGCTGCGAGCGGTACAATCGTCTTTGCGCGAAGAAGCCGCTTCTTCGGCTCCGGGAGCCGGAGAGAGCGGCATGATCGGAAAGGTGAAGAAGGAAGCCGTACAACACTGGGATTGGGTGCACAGCTTGCCAACTGATAGAAAACAGTACATTACCACTTTCCTGACTTTTCCAATCACATGAATATTCGATAAGAAGCTGTTTTGGACAGATTTTCTTTTCTTTATGGCAAACACTTGGCAGACCTCCGTGCAACGTCCAGAACACGATGGGAGATGTTTTCTGTGCTCGCGCAGGTTTTCCTTGCCAGACAGAGTGGAAAAGCTTTCTGCTAGCATGTAGACCACAAAAGACGCTAAAGGCGAAGGTACGATGCTCCCCGGAGCTAATCGCCGCTCCCGGGCTTCTTTCGGCAGAAGCCGCGCTAAGAGAGCACTGTGAGCGGTACAATCGTCTTTGCGCGAAGAAGCCGCTTCTTCGGCTCCGGGAGCCGGAGAGAGCGGCAGCATCGGAAAGGTGAAGAAGGAAGCTGTACAACACTGGGATTGTGTGCGCAGCTTGCCAACTGATAGACAGTAGTACATTACCCCTTTCCTGACTTTTCCAATCACATGAATATTCGATTGGAAGCTGTTTTGGACAACTTTTCTTTTCTTCTTGTCGAACACTTGGCAGACCTCCGTGCAACGTCCAGAACACGATGGGAGATGTTTTCTGTGCTCGCGCAGGTTTTCCTTGCCAGACAGAGTGGAAAAGCTTTCTGCTAAGATGTAGACCACAAAAGACGCTAAAGGCGAAGGTACGATGCTCCCCGGAGCTAAGCGCCGCTCCCGGGCGTCTTTCGGCAGAAGCCGCGCTAAGAGAGCACTGTGAGCGGTACAATCGTCTTTGCGCGAAGAAGCCGCTTCTTCGGCTCCGGGAGCCGGAGAGAGCGGCATGATCGGAAAGGTGAAGAAGGAAGCTGTACAACACTGGGATTGTGTGCGCAGCTTGCCAACTGATAGAAAACAGTACATTACCACTTTCCTGACTTTTCCAATCACATGAATCTTCGATTGGAAGCTGTTTTGGACAGATTTTCTTTTCTTTATGGCAAACACTTGGCAGACCTCCGTGCAACGTCCAGAACACGATGGGAGATGTTTTCTGTGCTCGCGCAGGTTTTCCTTGCCAGACAGAGTGGAAAAGCTTTCTGCTAGCATGTAGACCACAAAAGACGCTAAAGGCGAAGGTACGATGCTCCCCGGAGCTAATCGCCGCTCCCGGGCTTCTTTCGGCAGAAGCCGCGCTAAGAGAGCACTGTGAGCGGTACAATCGTCTTTGCGCGAAGAAGCCGCTTCTTCGGCTCCGGGAGCCGGAGAGAGCGGCAGCATCGGAAAGGTGAAGAAGGAAGCTGTACAACACTGGGATTGTGTGCGCAGCTTGCCAACTGATAGACAGTAGTACATTACCCCTTTCCTGACTTTTCCAATCACATGAATATTCGATTGGAAGCTGTTTTGGACAACTTTTCTTTTCTTCTTGTCGAACACTTGGCAGACCTCCGTGCAACGTCCAGAACACGATGGGAGATGTTTTCTGTGCTCGCGCAGGTTTTCCTTGCCAGACAGAGTGGAAAAGCTTTCTGCTAAGATGTAGACCACAAAAGACGCTAAAGGCGAAGGTACGATGCTCCCCGGAGCTAAGCGCCGCTCCCGGGCGTCTTTCGGCAGAAGCCGCGCTAAGAGACCACTGTGAGCGGTACAATCGTCTTTGCGCGAAGAAGCCGCTTCTTCGGCTCCGGGAGCCGGAGAGAGCGGCATGATCGGAAAGGTGAAGAAGGAAGCTGTACAACACTGGGATTGTGTGCGCAGCTTGCCAACTGATAGAAAACAGTACATTACCACTTTCCTGACTTTTCCAATCACATGAATCTTCGATTGGAAGCTGTTTTGGACAGATTTTCTTTTCTTTATGGCAAACACTTGGCAGACCTCCGTGCAACGTCCAGAACGCGTTGGAGATGTTTTCTGTGCTCGCGCAGGTTTTCCTTGCCAGACAGAGTGGAAAAGCTTTCTGCTAGCATGTAGACCACAAAAGACGCTAAAGGCGAAGGTACGATGCTCCCCGGAGCTAAGCGCCGCTCCCGGGCGTCTTTCGGCAGAAGCCGCGCTAAGAGAGCACTGTGAGCGGTACAATCGTCTTTGCGCGAAGAAGCCGCTTCTTCGGCTCACGGAGCCGGAGAGAGCGGCATGATCGGAAAGGTGAAGAAGGAAGCTGTACAACACTGGGATTGTATGCGCAGATTGCCAACTGATAGACAGCAGTACATTACCACTTTCCTGACTTTTCCAATCACATGAATATTCGACTGGAAGCTGTTTTGGACAGATTTTCTTTTCTTTATGGCAAACACTTGGCAGACCTCCGTGCAACGTCCAGAACACGATGGGAGATGTTTTCTGTGCTCGCGCAGGTTTTCCTTGCCAGACAGAGTGGAAAAGCTTTCTGCTAGCATGTAGACCACAAAAGACGCTAAAGACGAAGGTACGATGCTCTCCGCAGCTAAGCGCCGCTCCCGGGCTTCTTTCGGCAGAAGCGGGGCTAAGAGAGCACAGTGAGCGGTACAATCGTCTTTGCGCGAAGAAGCCGCTTCTTCGGCTCCGGGAGCCGGAGAGAGCGGCATGATCGGAAAGGTGAAGAAGGAAGCTGTACAACACTGGGATTGTGTGCGCAGCTTGCCAACTGATAGAAAACAGTACATTACCACTTTCCTGACTTGTCCAATCACATGAATATTCGATAAGAAGAGGTTTTGGACAGATTTTCTTTTCTTTATGCCAAACACATGGCAGACCTCCGTGCAACGTCCAGAACACGATGGGAGATGTTTTCTGTGCTCCCGCAGGTTTTCCTTGCCAGACAGAGTGGAAAAGCTTTCTGCTAGCATGTAGACCACAAAAGACGCTAAAGACGAAGGTACGATGCTCCCCGGAGCTAAGCGCCGCTCCCGGGCTTCTTTCGGCAGAAGCCGCGCTAAGAGAGCACTGTGAGCGGTACAATCGTCTTTGCGCGAAGAAGCCGCTTCTTCGGCTCCGGGAGCCGGAGAGAGCGGCAGCATCGGAAAGGTGAAGAAGGAAGCTGTACAACACTGGGATTGTGTGCGCAGCTTGCCAACTGATAGAAAACAGTACATTACCACTTTCCTGACTTTTCCAATCACATGAATATTCGATTGGAAGCTGTTTTGGACAACTTTTCTTTTCTTCTTCTCGAACACTTGGCAGACCTCCGTGCAACGTCCAGAACACGATGGGAGATGTTTTCTGTGCTCGCGCAGGTTTTCCTTGCCAGACAGAGTGGAAAAGCTTTCTGCTAGCATGTAGACCACAAAAGACGCTAAAGGCGAAGGTACGATGCTCCCCGGAGCTAAGCGCCGCTCCCGGGCGTCTTTCGGCAGAAGCCGCGCTAAGAGAGCGCTGCGAGCGGTACAATCGTCTTTGCGCGAAGAAGCCGCTTCTTCGGCTCCGGGAGCCGGAGAGAGCGGCAGCATCGGAAAGGTGAAGAAGGAAGCCGTACAACACTGGGATTGTGTGCGCAGCTTGCCAACTGATAGAAAACAGTACATTACCACTTTCCTGACTTTTCCAATCACATGAATATTCGATTGGAATTTGTTTTGGACAACTTTTCTTTTCTTCTTGTCGAACACTTGGCAGACCTCCGTGCAACGTCCAGAACACGATGGGAGATGTTTTCTGTGCTCGCGCAGGTTTTCCTTGCCAGACAGAGTGGAAAAGCTATCTGCTAGCATGTAGACCACAAAAGACGCTAAAGGCGAAGGTACGATGCTCCTCGGAGCTAAGCGCCGCTCCCGGGCTTCTTTCGGCAGAAGCCGCGCTAAGAGAGCACTGTGAGCGGTACAATCGTCTTTGCGCGAAGAAGCCGCTTCTTCGGCTCCGGGAGCCGGAGAGAGCAGCAGCATCGGAAAGGTGAAGAAGGAAGCCGTACAACACTGGGATTGGGTGCACAGCTTGCCAACTGATAGAAAACAGTACATTACCACTTTCCTGACTTTTCCAATCACATGAATATTCGATAAGAAGCTGTTTTGGACAGATTTTCTTTTCTTTATGGCAAACACTTGGCAGACCTCCGTGCAACGTCCAGAACACGATGGGAGATGTTTTCTGTGCTCGCGCAGGTTTTCCTTGCCAGACAGAGTGGAAAAGCTTTCTGCTAAGATGTAGACCACAAAAGACGCTAAAGGCGAAGGTACGATGCTCCCCGGAGCTAAGAGCCGCTCCCGGGCGTCTTTCGGCAGAAGCCGCGCTAAGAGAGCACTGTGAGCGGTACAATCGTCTTTGCGCGAAGAAGCCGCTTCTTCGGCTCCGGGAGCCGGAGAGAGCGGCATGATCGGAAAGGTGAAGAAGGAAGCTGTACAACACTGGGATTGTGTGCGCAGCTTGCCAACTGATAGAAAACAGTACATTACCACTTTCCTGACTTTTCCAATCACATGAATCTTCGATTGGAAGCTGTTTTGGACAGATTTTCTTTTCTTTATGGCAAACACTTGGCAGACCTCCGTGCAACGCCCAGAACGCGTTGGAGATGTTTTCTGTGCTCGCGCAGGTTTTCCTTGCCAGACAGAGTGGAAAAGCTTTCTGCTATGATGTAGACCACAAAAGACGCTAAAGGCGAAGGTACGATGCTCCCCGGAGCTAAGCGCCGCTCCCGGGCGTCTTTCGGCAGAAGCCGCGCTAAGAGAGCACTGTGAGCGGTACAATCGTCTTAGCGCGAAGAAGCCGCTTCTTCGGCTCCGGGAGCCGGAGAGAGCGGCATGATCGGAAAGGTGAAGAAGGAAGCTGTACAACACTGGGATTGTATGCGCAGATTGCCAACTGATAGACAGCAGTACATTACCACTTTCCTGACTTTTCCAATCACATGAATATTCGATAAGAAGCTGTTTTGGACAGATTTTCTTTTCTTTATGGCAAACACTTGGCAGACCTCCGTGCAACGTCCAGAACACGATGGGAGATGTTTTCTGTGCTCGCGCAGGTTTTCCTTGCCAGACAGAGTGGAAAAGCTTTCTGCTAGCATGTAGACCACAAAAGACGCTAAAGGCGAAGGTACGATGCTCCCCGGAGCTAATCGCCGCTCCCGGGCTTCTTTCGGCAGAAGCCGCGCTAAGAGAGCACTGTGAGCGGTACAATCGTCTTTGCGCGAAGAAGCCGCTTCTTCGGCTCCGGGAGCCGGAGAGAGCGGCAGCATCGGAAAGGTGAAGAAGGAAGCTGTACAACACTGGGATTGTGTGCGCAGCTTGCCAACTGATAGACAGTAGTACATTACCCCTTTCCTGACTTTTCCAATCGCATGAATATTCGATTGGAAGCTGTTTTGGACAACTTTTCTTTTCTTCTTGTCGAACACTTGGCAGACCTCCGTGCAACGTCCAGAACACGATGGGAGATGTTTTCTGTGCTCGCGCAGGTTTTCCTTGCCAGACAGAGTGGAAAAGCTTTCTGCTAAGATGTAGACCACAAAAGACGCTAAAGGCGAAGGTACGATGCTCCCCGGGGCTAAGCGCCGCTCCCGGGCGTCTTTCGGCAGAAGCCGCGCTAAGAGAGCACTGTGAGCGGTACAATCGTCTTTGCGCGAAGAAGCCGCTTCTTCGGCTCCGGGAGCCGGAGAGAGCGGCAGCATCGGAAAGGTGAAGAAGGAAGCTGTACAACACTGGGATTGTGTGCGCAGCTTGCCAACTGATAGAAAACAGTACATTACCACTTTCCTGACTTTTCCAATCACATGAATCTTCGATTGGAAGCTGTTTTGGACAGATTTTCTTTTCTTTATGGCAAACACTTGGCAGACCTCCGTGCAACGTCCAGAACGCGTTGGAGATGTTTTCTGTGCTCGCGCAGGTTTTCCTTGCCAGACAGAGTGGAAAAGCTTTCTGCTATGATGTAGACCACAAAAGACGCTAAAGGCGAAGGTACGATGCTCCCCGGAGCTAAGCGCCGCTCCCGGGCTTCTTTCGGCAGAAGCCGCGCTAAGAGAGCGCTGTGAGCGGTACAATCGTCTTAGCGCGAAGAAGCCGCTTCTTCGGCTCCGGGAGCCGGAGAGAGCGGCATGATCGGAAAGGTGAAGAAGGAAGCTGTACAACACTGGGATTGTATGCGCAGATTGCCAACTGATAGACAGCAGTACATTACCACTTTCCTGACTTTTCCAATCACATGAATATTCGATAAGAAGCTGTTTTGGACAGATTTTCTTTTCTTTATGGCAAACACTTGGCAGACCTCCGTGCAACGTCCAGAACACGATGGGAGATGTTTTCTGTGCTCGCGCAGGTTTTCCTTGCCAGACAGAGTGGAAAAGCTTTCTGCTAGCATGTAGACCACAAAAGACGCTAAAGACGAAGGTACGATGCTCTCCGCAGCTAAGCGCCGCTCCCGGGCTTCTTTCGGCAGAAGCGGCGCTAAGAGAGCACAGTGAGCGGTACAATCGTCTTTGCGCGAAGAAGCCGCTTCTTCGGCTCCGGGAGCCGGAGAGAGCGGCATGATCGGAAAGGTGAAGAAGGAAGCTGTACAACACTGGGATTGTGTGCGCAGCTTGCCAACTGATAGAAAACAGTACATTACCACTTTCCTGACTTTTCCAATCACATGAATATTCGATAAGAAGAGGTTTTGGACAGATTTTCTTTTCTTTATGCCAAACACATGGCAGACCTCCGTGCAACGTCCAGAACACGATGGGAGATGTTTTCTGTGCTCGCGCAGGTTTTCCTTGCCAGACAGAGTGGAAAAGCTTTCTGCTAGCATGTAGACCACAAAAGACGCTAAAGACGAAGGTACGATGCTCCCCGGAGCTAAGCGCCGCTCCCGGGCTTCTTTCGGCAGAAGCCGCGCTAAGAGAGCACTGTGAGCGGTACAATCGTCTTTGCGCGAAGAAGCCGCTTCTTCGGCTCCGGGAGCCGGAGAGAGCGGCAGCATCGGAAAGGTGAAGAAGGAAGCTGTACAACAGTGGGATTGTGTGCGCAGCTTGCCAACTGATAGAAAACAGTACATTACCACTTTCCTGACTTTTCCAATCACATGAATATTCGATTGGAAGCTGTTTTGGACAACTTTTCTTTTCTTCTTGTCGAACACTTGGCAGACCTCCGTGCAACGTCCAGAACACGATGGGAGATGTTTTCTGTGCTCGCGCAGGTTTTCCTTGCCAGACAGAGTGGAAAAGCTTTCTGCTAGCATGTAGACCACAAAAGACGCTAAAGGCGAAGGTACGATGCTCCCCGGAGCTAAGCGCCGCTCCCGGGCGTCTTTCGGCAGAAGCCGCGCTAAGAGAGCGCTGCGAGCGTTACAATCGTCTTTGCGCGAAGAAGCCGCTTCTTCGGCTCCGGGAGCCGGAGAGAGCGGCAGCATCGGAAAGGTGAAGAAGGAAGCCGTACAACACTGGGATTGTGTGCGCAGCTTGCCAACTGATAGAAAACAGTACATTACCACTTTCCTGACTTTTCCAATCACATGAATATTCGATTGGAATTTGTTTTGGACAACTTTTCTTTTCTTCTTGTCGAACACTTGGCAGACCTCCGTGCAACGTCCAGAACACGATGGGAGATGTTTTCTGTGCTCGCGCAGGTTTTCCTTGCCAGACAGAGTGGAAAAGCTATCTGCTAGCATGTAGACCACAAAAGACGCTAAAGGCGAAGGTACGATGCTCCTCGGAGCTAAGCGCCGCTCCCGGGCTTCTTTCGGCAGAAGCCGCGCTAAGAGAGCACTGTGAGCGGTACAATCGTCTTTGCGCGAAGAAGCCGCTTCTTCGGCTCCGGGAGCCGGAGAGAGCAGCAGCATCGGAAAGGTGAAGAAGGAAGCCGTACAACACTGGGATTGGGTGCACAGCTTGCCAACTGATAGAAAACAGTACATTACCACTTTCCTGACTTTTCCAATCACATGAATATTCGATAAGAAGCTGTTTTGGACAGATTTTCTTTTCTTCTTGTCGAACACTTGGCAGACCTCCGTGCAACGTCCAGAACACGATGGGAGATGTTTTCTGTGCTCGCGCAGGTTTTCCTTGCCAGACAGAGTGGAAAAGCTTTCTGCTAGCATGTAGACCACAAAAGACGCTAAAGACGAAGGTACGATGCTCTCCGGAGCTAAGCGCCGCTCCCGGGCTTCTTTCGTCAGAAGCCGCGCTAAGAGAGCACTGTGAGCGGTACAATCGTCTTAGCGCGAAGAAGCCGCTTCTTCGGCTCCGGGAGCCGGAGAGAGCGGCAGCATCGGAAAGGTGAAGAAGGAAGCTGTACAACACTGGGATTGTGTGCGCAGCTTGCCAACTGATAGAAAACAGTACATTACCACTTTCCTGACTTTTCCAATCACATGAATATTCGATATAAGCTGTTTTGGACAACTTTTCTTTTCTTCTTGTCGAACACTTGGCAGACCTCCGTGCAACGTCCAGAACACGATGGGAGATGTTTTCTGTGCTCCCGCAGGTTTTCCTTGCCAGACAGAGTGGAAAAGCTTTCTGCTAGCATGTAGACCACAAAAGACGCTAAAGACGAAGGTACGATGCTCCCCGGAGCTAAGCGCCGCTCCCGGGCTTCTTTCGGCAGAAGCCGCGCTAAGAGAGCGCTGCGAGCGGTACAATCGTCTTTGCGCGAAGAAGCCGCTTCTTCGGCTCCGGGAGCCGGAGAGAGCGGCAGCATCGGAAAGGTGAAGAAGGAAGCCGTACAACACTGGGATTGTGTGCACAGCTTGCCAACTGATAGAAAACAGTACATTACCACTTTCCTGACTTTTCCAATCACATGAATATTCGATAAGAAGCTGTTTTGGACAGATTTTCTTTTCTTTATGGCAAACACTTGGCAGACCTCCGTGCAACGTCCAGAACACGATGGGAGATGTTTTCTGTGCTCGCGCAGGTTTTCCTTGCCAGACAGAGTGGAAAAGCTTTCTGCTAGCATGTAGACCACAAAAGACGCTAAAGGCGAAGGTACGATGCTCCCCGGAGCTAATCGCCGCTCCCGGGCTTCTTTCGGCAGAAGCCGCGCTAAGAGAGCACTGTGAGCGGTACAATCGTCTTTGCGCGAAGAAGCCGCTTCTTCGGCTCCGGGAGCCGGAGAGAGCGGCATGATCGGAAAGGTGAAGAAGGAAGCTGTACAACACTGGGATTGTGTGCGCAGCTTGCCAACTGATAGACAGCAGTACATTACCACTTTCCTGACTTTTCCAATCACATGAATATTCGACTGGAAGCTGTTTTGGACAACTTTTCTTTTCTTCTTGTCGAACACTTGGCAGACCTCCGTGCAACGTCCAGAACACGATGGGAGATGTTTTCTGTGCTCGCGCAGGTTTTCCTTGCCAGACAGAGTGGAAAAGCTTTCTGCTAGCATGTAGACCACAAAAGACGCTAAAGACGAAGGTACGATGCTCCCCGGAGCTAAGCGCCGCTCCCGGGCTTCTTTCGGCAGAAGCCGCGCTAAGAGAGCACTGTGAGCGGTACAATCGTCTTAGCGCGAAGAAGCCGCTTCTTCGGCTCCGGGAGCCGGAGAGAGCGGCATGATCGGAAAGGTGAAGAAGGAAGCTGTACAACACTGGGATTGTGTGCACAGCTTGCCAACTGATAGACAGCAGTACATTACCACTTTCCTGACTTTTCCAATCACATGAATATTCGACTGGAAGCTGTTTTGGACAACTTTTCTTTTCTTCTTGTCGAACACTTGGCAGACCTCCGTGCAACGTCCAGAACACGATGGGAGATGTTTTCTGTGCTCGCGCAGGTTTTCCTTGCCAGACAGAGTGGAAAAGCTTTCTGCTAGCATGTAGACCACAAAAGACGCTAAAGACGAAGGTACGATGCTCCCCGGAGCTAAGCGCCGCTCCCGGGCTTCTTTCGGCAGAAGCCGCGCTAAGAGAGCGCTGCGAGCGGTACAATCGTCTTTGCGCGAAGAAGCCGCTTCTTCGGCTCCGGGAGCCGGAGAGAGCGGCATGATCGGAAAGGTGAAGAAGGAAGCCGTACAACACTGGGATTGGGTGCACAGCTTGCCAACTGATAGAAAACAGTACATTACCACTTTCCTGACTTTTCCAATCACATGAATATTCGATAAGAAGCTGTTTAGGACAGATTTTCTTTTCTTTATGGCAAACACTTGGCAGACCTCCGTGCAACGTCCAGAACACGATGGGAGATGTTTTCTGTGCTCGCGCAGGTTTTCCTTGCCAGACAGAGTGGAAAAGCTTTCTGCTAGCATGTAGACCACAAAAGACGCTAAAGGCGAAGGTACGATGCTCCCCGGAGCTAATCGCCGCTCCCGGGCTTCTTTCGGCAGAAGCCGCGCTAAGAGAGCACTGTGAGCGGTACAATCGTCTTTGCGCGAAGAAGCCGCTTCTTCGGCTCCGGGAGCCGGAGAGAGCAGCAGCATCGGAAAGGTGAAGAAGGAAGCCGTACAACACTGGGATTGGGTGCACAGCTTGCCAACTGATAGAAAACAGTACATTACCACTTTCCTGACTTTTCCAATCACATGAATATTCGATAAGAAGCTGTTTTGGACAGATTTTCTTTTCTTCTTGTCGAACACTTGGCAGACCTCCGTGCAACGTCCAGAACACGATGGGAGATGTTTTCTGTGCTCGCGCAGGTTTTCCTTGCCAGACAGAGTGGAAAAGCTTTCTGCTAGCATGTAGACCACAAAAGACGCTAAAGACGAAGGTACGATGCTCTCCGGAGCTAAGCGCCGCTCCCGGGCTTCTTTCGTCAGAAGCCGCGCTAAGAGAGCACTGTGAGCGGTACAATCGTCTTAGCGCGAAGAAGCCGCTTCTTCGGCTCCGGGAGCCGGAGAGAGCGGCAGCATCGGAAAGGTGAAGAAGGAAGCTGTACAACACTGGGATTGTGTGCGCAGCTTGCCAACTGATAGAAAACAGTACATTACCACTTTCCTGACTTTTCCAATCACATGAATATTCGATATAAGCTGTTTTGGACAACTTTTCTTTTCTTCTTGTCGAACACTTGGCAGACCTCCGTGCAACGTCCAGAACACGATGGGAGATGTTTTCTGTGCTCGCGCAGGTTTTCCTTGCCAGACAGAGTGGAAAAGCTTTCTGCTAGCATGTAGACCACAAAAGACGCTAAAGACGAAGGTACGATGCTCCCCGGAGCTAAGCGCCGCTCCCGGGCTTCTTTCGGCAGAAGCCGCGCTAAGAGAGCGCTGCGAGCGGTACAATCGTCTTTGCGCGAAGAAGCCGCTTCTTCGGCTCCGGGAGCCGGAGAGAGCGGCATGATCGGAAAGGTGAAGAAGGAAGCCGTACAACACTGGGATTGTGTGCACAGCTTGCCAACTGATAGAAAACAGTACATTACCACTTTCCTGACTTTTCCAATCACATGAATATTCGATTGGAAGCTGTTTTGGACAACTTTTCTTTTCTTCTTGTCGAACACTTGGCAGACCTCCGTGCAACGTCCAGAACACGATGGGAGATGTTTTCTGTGCTCGCGCAGGTTTTCCTTGCCAGACAGAGTGGAAAAGCTTTCTGCTAGCATGTAGACCACAAAAGACGCTAAAGACGAAGGTACGATGCTCCCCGGAGCTAAGCGCCGCTCCCGGGCTTCTTTCGGCAGAAGCCGCGCTAAGAGAGCGCTGTGAGCGGTACAATCGTCTTTGCGCGAAGAAGCCGCTTCTTCGGCTCCGGGAGCCGGAGAGAGCGGCATGATCGGAAAGGTGAAGAAGGAAGCCGTACAACACTGGGATTGGGTGCACAGCTTGCCAACTGATAGAAAACAGTACATTACCACTTTCCTGACTTTTCCAATCACATGAATATTCGATAAGAAGCTGTTTTGGACAGATTTTCTTTTCTTTATGGCAAACACTTGGCAGACCTCCGTGCAACGTCCAGAACACGATGGGAGATGTTTTCTGTGCTCGCGCAGGTTTTCCTTGCCAGACAGAGTGGAAAAGCTTTCTGCTAAGATGTAGACCACAAAAGACGCTAAAGGCGAAGGTACGATGCTCCCCGGAGCTAAGAGCCGCTCCCGGGCGTCTTTCGGCAGAAGCCGCGCTAAGAGAGCACTGTGAGCGGTACAATCGTCTTTGCGCGAAGAAGCCGCTTCTTCGGCTCCGGGAGCCGGAGAGAGCGGCATGATCGGAAAGGTGAAGAAGGAAGCTGTACAACACTGGGATTGTGTGCGCAGCTTGCCAACTGATAGAAAACAGTACATTACCACTTTCCTGACTTTTCCAATCACATGAATCTTCGATTGGAAGCTGTTTTGGACAGATTTTCTTTTCTTTATGGCAAACACTTGGCAGACCTCCGTGCAACGCCCAGAACGCGTTGGAGATGTTTTCTGTGCTCGCGCAGGTTTTCCTTGCCAGACAGAGTGGAAAAGCTTTCTGCTATGATGTAGACCACAAAAGACGCTAAAGGCGAAGGTACGATGCTCCCCGGAGCTAAGCGCCGCTCCCGGGCGTCTTTCGGCAGAAGCCGCGCTAAGAGAGCACTGTGAGCGGTACAATCGTCTTAGCGCGAAGAAGCCGCTTCTTCGGCTCCGGGAGCCGGAGAGAGCGGCATGATCGGAAAGGTGAAGAAGGAAGCTGTACAACACTGGGATTGTATGCGCAGATTGCCAACTGATAGACAGCAGTACATTACCACTTTCCTGACTTTTCCAATCACATGAATATTCGATAAGAAGCTGTTTTGGACAGATTTTCTTTTCTTTATGGCAAACACTTGGCAGACCTCCGTGCAACGTCCAGAACACGATGGGAGATGTTTTCTGTGCTCGCGCAGGTTTTCCTTGCCAGACAGAGTGGAAAAGCTTTCTGCTAGCATGTAGACCACAAAAGACGCTAAAGACGAAGGTACGATGCTCTCCGCAGCTAAGCGCCGCTCCCGGGCTTCTTTCGGCAGAAGCGGCGCTAAGAGAGCACAGTGAGCGGTACAATCGTCTTTGCGCGAAGAAGCCGCTTCTTCGGCTCCGGGAGCCGGAGAGAGCGGCATGATCGGAAAGGTGAAGAAGGAAGCTGTACAACACTGGGATTGTGTGCGCAGCTTGCCAACTGATAGAAAACAGTACATTACCACTTTCCTGACTTTTCCAATCACATGAATATTCGACTGGAAGCTGTTTTGGACAACTTTTCTTTTCTTCTTGTCGAACACTTGGCAGACCTCCGTGCAACGTCCAGAACACGATGGGAGATGTTTTCTGTGCTCGCGCAGGTTTTCCTTGCCAGACAGAGTGGAAAAGCTTTCTGCTAGCATGTAGACCACAAAAGACGCTAAAGACGAAGGTACGATGCTCCCCGGAGCTAAGCGCCGCTCCCGGGCTTCTTTCGGCAGAAGCCGCGCTAAGAGAGCACTGTGAGCGGTACAATCGTCTTTGCGCGAAGAAGCCGCTTCTTCGGCTCCGGGAGCCGGAGAGAGCGGCATGATCGGAAAGGTGAAGAAGGAAGCTGTACAACAGTGGGATTGTGTGCGCAGCTTGCCAACTGATAGAAAACAGTACATTACCACTTTCCTGACTTTTCCAATCACATGAATATTCGATTGGAAGCTGTTTTGGACAACTTTTCTTTTCTTCTTGTCGAACACTTGGCAGACCTCCGTGCAACGTCCAGAACACGATGGGAGATGTTTTCTGTGCTCGCGCAGGTTTTCCTTGCCAGACAGAGTGGAAAAGCTTTCTGCTAGCATGTAGACCACAAAAGACGCTAAAGGCGAAGGTACGATGCTCCCCGGAGCTAAGCGCCGCTCCCGGGCGTCTTTCGGCAGAAGCCGCGCTAAGAGAGCGCTGCGAGCGGTACAATCGTCTTTGCGCGAAGAAGCCGCTTCTTCGGCTCCGGGAGCCGGAGAGAGCGGCAGCATCGGAAAGGTGAAGAAGGAAGCCGTACAACACTGGGATTGTGTGCGCAGCTTGCCAACTGATAGAAAACAGTACATTACCACTTTCCTGACTTTTCCAATCACATGAATATTCGATTGGAATTTGTTTTGGACAACTTTTCTTTTCTTCTTGTCGAACACTTGGCAGACCTCCGTGCAACGTCCAGAACACGATGGGAGATGTTTTCTGTGCTCGCGCAGGTTTTCCTTGCCAGACAGAGTGGAAAAGCTATCTGCTAGCATGTAGACCACAAAAGACGCTAAAGGCGAAGGTACGATGCTCCTCGGAGCTAAGCGCCGCTCCCGGGCTTCTTTCGGCAGAAGCCGCGCTAAGAGAGCACTGCGAGCGGTACAATCGTCTTTGCGCGAAGAAGCCGCTTCTTCGGCTCCGGGAGCCGGAGAGAGCGGCATGATCGGAAAGGTGAAGAAGGAAGCCGTACAACACTGGGATTGGGTGCACAGCTTGCCAACTGATAGAAAACAGTACATTACCACTTTCCTGACTTTTCCAATCACATGAATATTCGATAAGAAGCTGTTTTGGACAGATTTTCTTTTCTTCTTGTCGAACACTTGGCAGACCTCCGTGCAACGTCCAGAACACGATGGGAGATGTTTTCTGTGCTCGCGCAGGTTTTCCTTGCCAGACAGAGTGGAAAAGCTTTCTGCTAGCATGTAGACCACAAAAGACGCTAAAGACGAAGGTACGATGCTCTCCGGAGCTAAGCGCCGCTCCCGGGCTTCTTTCGTCAGAAGCCGCGCTAAGAGAGCACTGTGAGCGGTACAATCGTCTTAGCGCGAAGAAGCCGCTTCTTCGGCTCCGGGAGCCGGAGAGAGCGGCAGCATCGGAAAGGTGAAGAAGGAAGCTGTACAACACTGGGATTGTGTGCGCAGCTTGCCAACTGATAGAAAACAGTACATTACCACTTTCCTGACTTTTCCAATCACATGAATATTCGATATAAGCTGTTTTGGACAACTTTTCTTTTCTTCTTGTCGAACACTTGGCAGACCTCCGTGCAACGTCCAGAACACGATGGGAGATGTTTTCTGTGCTCGCGCAGGTTTTCCTTGCCAGACAGAGTGGAAAAGCTTTCTGCTAGCATGTAGACCACAAAAGACGCTAAAGACGAAGGTACGATGCTCCCCGGAGCTAAGCGCCGCTCCCGGGCTTCTTTCGGCAGAAGCCGCGCTAAGAGAGCGCTGCGAGCGGTACAATCGTCTTTGCGCGAAGAAGCCGCTTCTTCGGCTCCGGGAGCCGGAGAGAGCGGCAGCATCGGAAAGGTGAAGAAGGAAGCCGTACAACACTGGGATTGTGTGCACAGCTTGCCAACTGATAGAAAACAGTACATTACCACTTTCCTGACTTTTCCAATCACATGAATATTCGATAAGAAGCTGTTTTGGACAACTTTTCTTTTCTTCTTGTCGAACACTTGGCAGACCTCCGTGCAACGTCCAGAACACGATGGGAGATGTTTTCTGTGCTCGCGCAGGTTTTCCTTGCCAGACAGAGTGGAAAAGCTTTCTGCTAGCATGTAGACCACAAAAGACGCTAAAGACGAAGGTACGATGCTCCCCGGAGCTAAGCGCCGCTCCCGGGCTTCTTTCGGCAGAAGCCGCGCTAAGAGAGCGCTGCGAGCGGTACAATCGTCTTTGCGCGAAGAAGCCGCTTCTTCGGCTCCGGGAGCCGGAGAGAGCGGCATGATCGGAAAGGTGAAGAAGGAAGCCGTACAACACTGGGATTGGGTGCACAGCTTGCCAACTGATAGAAAACAGTACATTACCACTTTCCTGACTTTTCCAATCACATGAATATTCGATAAGAAGCTGTTTTGGACAGATTTTCTTTTCTTTATGGCAAACACTTGGCAGACCTCCGTGCAACGTCCAGAAGACGATGGGAGATGTTTTCTGTGCTCGCGCAGTTTTTCCTTGCCAGACAGAGTGGAAAAGCTTTCTGCTAGCGTGTAGACCACAAAAGACGCTAAAGGCGAAGGTACGATGCTCCCCGGAGCTAATCGCCGCTCCCGGGCTTCTTTCGGCAGAAGCCGCGCTAAGAGAGCACTGTGAGCGGTACAATCGTCTTTGCGCGAAGAAGCCGCTTCTTCGGCTCCGGGAGCCGGAGAGAGCGGCAGCATCGGAAAGGTGAAGAAGGAAGCTGTACAACACTGGGATTGTGTGCGCAGCTTGCCAACTGATAGAAAACAGTACATTACCACTTTCCTGACTTTTCCAATCACATGAATATTCGATTGGAAGCTGTTTTGGACAACTTTTCTTTTCTTCTTGTCGAACACTTGGCAGACCTCCGTGCAACGTCCAGAACACGATGGGAGATGTTTTCTGTGCTCGCGCAGGTTTTCCTTGCCAGACAGAGTGGAAAAGCTTTCTGCTAGCATGTAGACCACAAAAGACGCTAAAGGCGAAGGTACGATGCTCCCCGGAGCTAAGCGCCGCTCCCGGGCGTCTTTCGTCAGAAGCCGCGCTAAGAGAGCGCTGCGAGCGGTACAATCGTCTTTGCGCGAAGAAGCCGCTTCTTCGGCTCCGGGAGCCGGAGAGAGCGGCAGCATCGGAAAGGTGAAGAAGGAAGCCGTACAACACTGGGATTGTGTGCGCAGCTTGCCAACTGATAGAAAACAGTACATTACCACTTTCCTGACTTTTCCAATCACATGAATATTCGATTGGAATTTGTTTTGGACAACTTTTCTTTTCTTCTTGTCGAACACTTGGCAGACCTCCGTGCAACGTCCAGAACACGATGGGAGATGTTTTCTGTGCTCGCGCAGGTTTTCCTTGCCAGACAGAGTGGAAAAGCTATCTGCTAGCATGTAGACCACAAAAGACGCTAAAGGCGAAGGTACGATGCTCCTCGGAGCTAAGCGCCGCTCCCGGGCTTCTTTCGGCAGAAGCCGCGCTAAGAGAGCACTGTGAGCGGTACAATCGTCTTTGCGCGAAGAAGCCGCTTCTTCGGCTCCGGGAGCCGGAGAGAGCAGCAGCATCGGAAAGGTGAAGAAGGAAGCCGTACAACACTGGGATTGGGTGCACAGCTTGCCAACTGATAGAAAACAGTACATTACCACTTTCCTGACTTTTCCAATCACATGAATATTCGATAAGAAGCTGTTTTGGACAGATTTTCTTTTCTTCTTGTCGAACACTTGGCAGACCTCCGTGCAACGTCCAGAACACGATGGGAGATGTTTTCTGTGCTCGCGCAGGTTTTCCTTGCCAGACAGAGTGGAAAAGCTTTCTGCTAGCATGTAGACCACAAAAGACGCTAAAGACGAAGGTACGATGCTCTCCGGAGCTAAGCGCCGCTCCCGGGCTTCTTTCGTCAGAAGCCGCGCTAAGAGAGCACTGTGAGCGGTACAATCGTCTTAGCGCGAAGAAGCCGCTTCTTCGGCTCCGGGAGCCGGAGAGAGCGGCAGCATCGGAAAGGTGAAGAAGGAAGCTGTACAACACTGGGATTGTGTGCGCAGCTTGCCAACTGATAGAAAACAGTACATTACCACTTTCCTGACTTTTCCAATCACATGAATATTCGATATAAGCTGTTTTGGACAACTTTTCTTTTCTTCTTGTCGAACACTTGGCAGACCTCCGTGCAACGTCCAGAACACGATGGGAGATGTTTTCTGTGCTCGCGCAGGTTTTCCTTGCCAGACAGAGTGGAAAAGCTTTCTGCTAGCATGTAGACCACAAAAGACGCTAAAGACGAAGGTACGATGCTCCCCGGAGCTAAGCGCCGCTCCCGGGCTTCTTTCGGCAGAAGCCGCGCTAAGAGAGCGCTGCGAGCGGTACAATCGTCTTTGCGCGAAGAAGCCGCTTCTTCGGCTCCGGGAGCCGGAGAGAGCGGCAGCATCGGAAAGGTGAAGAAGGAAGCCGTACAACACTGGGATTGTGTGCACAGCTTGCCAACTGATAGAAAACAGTACATTACCACTTTCCTGACTTTTCCAATCACATGAATATTCGATAAGAAGCTGTTTTGGACAGATTTTCTTTTCTTTATGGCAAACACTTGGCAGACCTCCGTGCAACGTCCAGAACACGATGGGAGATGTTTTCTGTGCTCGCGCAGGTTTTCCTTGCCAGACAGAGTGGAAAAGCTTTCTGCTAAGATGTAGACCACAAAAGACGCTAAAGGCGAAGGTACGATGCTCCCCGGAGCTAAGAGCCGCTCCCGGGCGTCTTTCGGCAGAAGCCGCGCTAAGAGAGCACTGTGAGCGGTACAATCGTCTTTGCGCGAAGAAGCCGCTTCTTCGGCTCCGGGAGCCGGAGAGAGCGGCATGATCGGAAAGGTGAAGAAGGAAGCTGTACAACACTGGGATTGTGTGCGCAGCTTGCCAACTGATAGAAAACAGTACATTACCACTTTCCTGACTTTTCCAATCACATGAATCTTCGATTGGAAGCTGTTTTGGACAGATTTTCTTTTCTTTATGGCAAACACTTGGCAGACCTCCGTGCAACGCCCAGAACGCGTTGGAGATGTTTTCTGTGCTCGCGCAGGTTTTCCTTGCCAGACAGAGTGGAAAAGCTTTCTGCTATGATGTAGACCACAAAAGACGCTAAAGGCGAAGGTACGATGCTCCCCGGAGCTAAGCGCCGCTCCCGGGCGTCTTTCGGCAGAAGCCGCGCTAAGAGAGCACTGTGAGCGGTACAATCGTCTTAGCGCGAAGAAGCCGCTTCTTCGGCTCCGGGAGCCGGAGAGAGCGGCATGATCGGAAAGGTGAAGAAGGAAGCTGTACAACACTGGGATTGTATGCGCAGATTGCCAACTGATAGACAGCAGTACATTACCACTTTCCTGACTTTTCCAATCACATGAATATTCGATAAGAAGCTGTTTTGGACAGATTTTCTTTTCTTTATGGCAAACACTTGGCAGACCTCCGTGCAACGTCCAGAACACGATGGGAGATGTTTTCTGTGCTCGCGCAGGTTTTCCTTGCCAGACAGAGTGGAAAAGCTTTCTGCTAGCATGTAGACCACAAAAGACGCTAAAGACGAAGGTACGATGCTCTCCGCAGCTAAGCGCCGCTCCCGGGCTTCTTTCGGCAGAAGCGGCGCTAAGAGAGCACAGTGAGCGGTACAATCGTCTTTGCGCGAAGAAGCCGCTTCTTCGGCTCCGGGAGCCGGAGAGAGCGGCATGATCGGAAAGGTGAAGAAGGAAGCTGTACAACACTGGGATTGTGTGCGCAGCTTGCCAACTGATAGAAAACAGTACATTACCACTTTCCTGACTTTTCCAATCACATGAATATTCGACTGGAAGCTGTTTTGGACAACTTTTCTTTTCTTCTTGTCGAACACTTGGCAGACCTCCGTGCAACGTCCAGAACACGATGGGAGATGTTTTCTGTGCTCGCGCAGGTTTTCCTTGCCAGACAGAGTGGAAAAGCTTTCTGCTAGCATGTAGACCACAAAAGACGCTAAAGACGAAGGTACGATGCTCCCCGGAGCTAATCGCCGCTCCCGGGCTTCTTTCGGCAGAAGCCGCGCTAAGAGAGCACTGTGAGCGGTACAATCGTCTTTGCGCGAAGAAGCCGCTTCTTCGGCTCCGGGAGCCGGAGAGAGCGGCATGATCGGAAAGGTGAAGAAGGAAGCTGTACAACAGTGGGATTGTGTGCGCAGCTTGCCAACTGATAGAAAACAGTACATTACCACTTTCCTGACTTTTCCAATCACATGAATATTCGATTGGAAGCTGTTTTGGACAACTTTTCTTTTCTTCTTGTCGAACACTTGGCAGACCTCCGTGCAACGTCCAGAACACGATGGGAGATGTTTTCTGTGCTCGCGCAGGTTTTCCTTGCCAGACAGAGTGGAAAAGCTTTCTGCTAGCATGTAGACCACAAAAGACGCTAAAGGCGAAGGTACGATGCTCCCCGGAGCTAAGCGCCGCTCCCGGGCGTCTTTCGGCAGAAGCCGCGCTAAGAGAGCGCTGCGAGCGGTACAATCGTCTTTGCGCGAAGAAGCCGCTTCTTCGGCTCCGGGAGCCGGAGAGAGCGGCAGCATCGGAAAGGTGAAGAAGGAAGCCGTACAACACTGGGATTGTGTGCGCAGCTTGCCAACTGATAGAAAACAGTACATTACCACTTTCCTGACTTTTCCAATCACATGAATATTCGATTGGAATTTGTTTTGGACAACTTTTCTTTTCTTCTTGTCGAACACTTGGCAGACCTCCGTGCAACGTCCAGAACACGATGGGAGATGTTTTCTGTGCTCGCGCAGGTTTTCCTTGCCAGACAGAGTGGAAAAGCTATCTGCTAGCATGTAGACCACAAAAGACGCTAAAGGCGAAGGTACGATGCTCCTCGGAGCTAAGCGCCGCTCCCGGGCTTCTTTCGGCAGAAGCCGCGCTAAGAGAGCACTGCGAGCGGTACAATCGTCTTTGCGCGAAGAAGCCGCTTCTTCGGCTCCGGGAGCCGGAGAGAGCGGCATGATCGGAAAGGTGAAGAAGGAAGCCGTACAACACTGGGATTGGGTGCACAGCTTGCCAACTGATAGAAAACAGTACATTACCACTTTCCTGACTTTTCCAATCACATGAATATTCGATAAGAAGCTGTTTTGGACAGATTTTCTTTTCTTCTTGTCGAACACTTGGCAGACCTCCGTGCAACGTCCAGAACACGATGGGAGATGTTTTCTGTGCTCGCGCAGGTTTTCCTTGCCAGACAGAGTGGAAAAGCTTTCTGCTAGCATGTAGACCACAAAAGACGCTAAAGACGAAGGTACGATGCTCTCCGGAGCTAAGCGCCGCTCCCGGGCTTCTTTCGTCAGAAGCCGCGCTAAGAGAGCACTGTGAGCGGTACAATCGTCTTAGCGCGAAGAAGCCGCTTCTTCGGCTCCGGGAGCCGGAGAGAGCGGCAGCATCGGAAAGGTGAAGAAGGAAGCTGTACAACACTGGGATTGTGTGCGCAGCTTGCCAACTGATAGAAAACAGTACATTACCACTTTCCTGACTTTTCCAATCACATGAATATTCGATATAAGCTGTTTTGGACAACTTTTCTTTTCTTCTTGTCGAACACTTGGCAGACCTCCGTGCAACGTCCAGAACACGATGGGAGATGTTTTCTGTGCTCGCGCAGGTTTTCCTTGCCAGACAGAGTGGAAAAGCTTTCTGCTAGCATGTAGACCACAAAAGACGCTAAAGACGAAGGTACGATGCTCCCCGGAGCTAAGCGCCGCTCCCGGGCTTCTTTCGGCAGAAGCCGCGCTAAGAGAGCGCTGCGAGCGGTACAATCGTCTTTGCGCGAAGAAGCCGCTTCTTCGGCTCCGGGAGCCGGAGAGAGCGGCAGCATCGGAAAGGTGAAGAAGGAAGCCGTACAACACTGGGATTGTGTGCACAGCTTGCCAACTGATAGAAAACAGTACATTACCACTTTCCTGACTTTTCCAATCACATGAATATTCGATAAGAAGCTGTTTTGGACAACTTTTCTTTTCTTCTTGTCGAACACTTGGCAGACCTCCGTGCAACGTCCAGAACACGATGGGAGATGTTTTCTGTGCTCGCGCAGGTTTTCCTTGCCAGACAGAGTGGAAAAGCTTTCTGCTAGCATGTAGACCACAAAAGACGCTAAAGACGAAGGTACGATGCTCCCCGGAGCTAAGCGCCGCTCCCGGGCTTCTTTCGGCAGAAGCCGCGCTAAGAGAGCGCTGCGAGCGGTACAATCGTCTTTGCGCGAAGAAGCCGCTTCTTCGGCTCCGGGAGCCGGAGAGAGCGGCATGATCGGAAAGGTGAAGAAGGAAGCCGTACAACACTGGGATTGGGTGCACAGCTTGCCAACTGATAGAAAACAGTACATTACCACTTTCCTGACTTTTCCAATCACATGAATATTCGATAAGAAGCTGTTTTGGACAGATTTTCTTTTCTTTATGGCAAACACTTGGCAGACCTCCGTGCAACGTCCAGAAGACGATGGGAGATGTTTTCTGTGCTCGCGCAGTTTTTCCTTGCCAGACAGAGTGGAAAAGCTTTCTGCTAGCGTGTAGACCACAAAAGACGCTAAAGGCGAAGGTACGATGCTCCCCGGAGCTAATCGCCGCTCCCGGGCTTCTTTCGGCAGAAGCCGCGCTAAGAGAGCACTGTGAGCGGTACAATCGTCTTTGCGCGAAGAAGCCGCTTCTTCGGCTCCGGGAGCCGGAGAGAGCGGCAGCATCGGAAAGGTGAAGAAGGAAGCTGTACAACACTGGGATTGTGTGCGCAGCTTGCCAACTGATAGAAAACAGTACATTACCACTTTCCTGACTTTTCCAATCACATGAATATTCGATTGGAAGCTGTTTTGGACAACTTTTCTTTTCTTCTTGTCGAACACTTGGCAGACCTCCGTGCAACGTCCAGAACACGATGGGAGATGTTTTCTGTGCTCGCGCAGGTTTTCCTTGCCAGACAGAGTGGAAAAGCTTTCTGCTAGCATGTAGACCACAAAAGACGCTAAAGGCGAAGGTACGATGCTCCCCGGAGCTAAGCGCCGCTCCCGGGCGTCTTTCGTCAGAAGCCGCGCTAAGAGAGCGCTGCGAGCGGTACAATCGTCTTTGCGCGAAGAAGCCGCTTCTTCGGCTCCGGGAGCCGGAGAGAGCGGCAGCATCGGAAAGGTGAAGAAGGAAGCCGTACAACACTGGGATTGTGTGCGCAGCTTGCCAACTGATAGAAAACAGTACATTACCACTTTCCTGACTTTTCCAATCACATGAATATTCGATTGGAATTTGTTTTGGACAACTTTTCTTTTCTTCTTGTCGAACACTTGGCAGACCTCCGTGCAACGTCCAGAACACGATGGGAGATGTTTTCTGTGCTCGCGCAGGTTTTCCTTGCCAGACAGAGTGGAAAAGCTATCTGCTAGCATGTAGACCACAAAAGACGCTAAAGGCGAAGGTACGATGCTCCTCGGAGCTAAGCGCCGCTCCCGGGCTTCTTTCGGCAGAAGCCGCGCTAAGAGAGCACTGTGAGCGGTACAATCGTCTTTGCGCGAAGAAGCCGCTTCTTCGGCTCCGGGAGCCGGAGAGAGCAGCAGCATCGGAAAGGTGAAGAAGGAAGCCGTACAACACTGGGATTGGGTGCACAGCTTGCCAACTGATAGAAAACAGTACATTACCACTTTCCTGACTTTTCCAATCACATGAATATTCGATAAGAAGCTGTTTTGGACAGATTTTCTTTTCTTCTTGTCGAACACTTGGCAGACCTCCGTGCAACGTCCAGAACACGATGGGAGATGTTTTCTGTGCTCGCGCAGGTTTTCCTTGCCAGACAGAGTGGAAAAGCTTTCTGCTAGCATGTAGACCACAAAAGACGCTAAAGACGAAGGTACGATGCTCTCCGGAGCTAAGCGCCGCTCCCGGGCTTCTTTCGTCAGAAGCCGCGCTAAGAGAGCACTGTGAGCGGTACAATCGTCTTAGCGCGAAGAAGCCGCTTCTTCGGCTCCGGGAGCCGGAGAGAGCGGCAGCATCGGAAAGGTGAAGAAGGAAGCTGTACAACACTGGGATTGTGTGCGCAGCTTGCCAACTGATAGAAAACAGTACATTACCACTTTCCTGACTTTTCCAATCACATGAATATTCGATATAAGCTGTTTTGGACAACTTTTCTTTTCTTCTTGTCGAACACTTGGCAGACCTCCGTGCAACGTCCAGAACACGATGGGAGATGTTTTCTGTGCTCGCGCAGGTTTTCCTTGCCAGACAGAGTGGAAAAGCTTTCTGCTAGCATGTAGACCACAAAAGACGCTAAAGACGAAGGTACGATGCTCCCCGGAGCTAAGCGCCGCTCCCGGGCTTCTTTCGGCAGAAGCCGCGCTAAGAGAGCGCTGCGAGCGGTACAATCGTCTTTGCGCGAAGAAGCCGCTTCTTCGGCTCCGGGAGCCGGAGAGAGCGGCAGCATCGGAAAGGTGAAGAAGGAAGCCGTACAACACTGGGATTGTGTGCACAGCTTGCCAACTGATAGAAAACAGTACATTACCACTTTCCTGACTTTTCCAATCACATGAATATTCGATAAGAAGCTGTTTTGGACAGATTTTCTTTTCTTTATGGCAAACACTTGGCAGACCTCCGTGCAACGTCCAGAACACGATGGGAGATGTTTTCTGTGCTCGCGCAGGTTTTCCTTGCCAGACAGAGTGGAAAAGCTTTCTGCTAGCATGTAGACCACAAAAGACGCTAAAGGCGAAGGTACGATGCTCCCCGGAGCTAAGCGCCGCTCCCGGGCTTCTTTCGGCAGAAGCCGCGCTAAGAGAGCACTGTGAGCGGTACAATCGTCTTTGCGCGAAGAAGCCGCTTCTTCGGCTCCGGGAGCCGGAGAGAGCGGCATGATCGGAAAGGTGAAGAAGGAAGCTGTACAACACTGGGATTGTGTGCGCAGCTTGCCAACTGATAGAAAACAGTACATTACCACTTTCCTGACTTTTCCAATCACATGAATATTCGACTGGAAGCTGTTTTGGACAACTTTTCTTTTCTTCTTGTCGAACACTTGGCAGACCTCCGTGCAACGTCCAGAACACGATGGGAGATGTTTTCTGTGCTCGCGCAGGTTTTCCTTGCCAGACAGAGTGGAAAAGCTTTCTGCTAGCATGTAGACCACAAAAGACGCTAAAGACGAAGGTACGATGCTCCCCGGAGCTAAGCGCCGCTCCCGGGCTTCTTTCGGCAGAAGCCGCGCTAAGAGAGCACTGTGAGCGGTACAATCGTCTTTGCGCGAAGAAGCCGCTTCTTCGGCTCCGGGAGCCGGAGAGAGCGGCATGATCGGAAAGGTGAAGAAGGAAGCTGTACAACAGTGGGATTGTGTGCGCAGCTTGCCAACTGATAGAAAACAGTACATTACCACTTTCCTGACTTTTCCAATCACATGAATATTCGATAAGAAGCTGTTTTGGACAGATTTTCTTTTCTTTATGGCAAACACTTGGCAGACCTCCGTGCAACGTCCAGAACACGATGGGAGATGTTTTCTGTGCTCGCGCAGGTTTTCCTTGCCAGACAGAGTGGAAAAGCTTTCTGCTAGCATGTAGACCACAAAAGACGCTAAAGGCGAAGGTACGATGCTCCCCGGAGCTAAGCGCCGCTCCCGGGCGTCTTTCGGCAGAAGCCGCGCTAAGAGAGCACTGTGAGCGGTACAATGGTCTTTGCGCGAAGAAGCCGCTTCTTCGGCTCCGGGAGCCGGAGAGAGCGGCAGCATCGGAAAGGTGAAGAAGGAAGCTGTACAACACTGGGATTGTGTGCGCAGCTTGCCAACTGATAGACAGTAGTACATTACCCCTTTCCTGACTTTTCCAATCACATGAATATTCGATTGGAAGCTGTTTTGGACAACTTTTCTTTTCTTCTTGTCGAACACTTGGCAGACCTCCGTGCAACGTCCAGAACACGATGGGAGATGTTTTCTGTGCTCGCGCAGGTTTTCCTTGCCAGACAGAGTGTAAAAGCTTTCTGCTAAGATGTAGACCACAAAAGACGCTAAAGGCGAAGGTACGATGCTCCCCGGAGCTAAGCGCCGCTCCCGGGCGTCTTTCGGCAGAAGCCGCGCTAAGAGACCACTGTGAGCGGTACAATCGTCTTTGCGCGAAGAAGCCGCTTCTTCGGCTCCGGGAGCCGGAGAGAGCGGCATGATCGGAAAGGTGAAGAAGGAAGCTGTACAACACTGGGATTGTGTGCGCAGCTTGCCAACTGATAGAAAACAGTACATTACCACTTTCCTGACTTTTCCAATCACATGAATCTTCGATTGGAAGCTGTTTTGGACAGATTTTCTTTTCTTTATGGCAAACACTTGGCAGACCTCCGTGCAACGTCCAGAACGCGTTGGAGATGTTTTCTGTGCTCGCGCAGGTTTTCCTTGCCAGACAGAGTGGAAAAGCTTTCTGCTAGCATGTAGACCACAAAAGACGCTAAAGGCGAAGGTACGATGCTCCCCGGAGCTAAGCGCCGCTCCCGGGCGTCTTTCGGCAGAAGCCGCGCTAAGAGAGCACTGTGAGCGGTACAATCGTCTTTGCGCGAAGAAGCCGCTTCTTCGGCTCACGGAGCCGGAGAGAGCGGCATGATCGGAAAGGTGAAGAAGGAAGCTGTACAACACTGGGATTGTATGCGCAGATTGCCAACTGATAGACAGCAGTACATTACCACTTTCCTGACTTTTCCAATCACATGAATATTCGACTGGAAGCTGTTTTGGACAGATTTTCTTTTCTTTATGGCAAACACTTGGCAGACCTCCGTGCAACGTCCAGAACACGATGGGAGATGTTTTCTGTGCTCGCGCAGGTTTTCCTTGCCAGACAGAGTGGAAAAGCTTTCTGCTAGCATGTAGACCACAAAAGACGCTAAAGACGAAGGTACGATGGCTCTCCGCAGCTAAGCGCCGCTCCCGGGCTTCTTTCGGCAGAAGCGGCGCTAAGAGAGCACAGTGAGCGGTACAATCGTCTTTGCGCGAAGAAGCCGCTTCTTCGGCTCCGGGAGCCGGAGAGAGCGGCATGATCGGAAAGGTGAAGAAGGAAGCTGTACAACACTGGGATTGTGTGCGCAGCTTGCCAACTGATAGACAGTAGTACATTACCCCTTTCCTGACTTTTCCAATCACATGAATATTCGATTGGAAGCTGTTTTGGACAACTTTTCTTTTCTTCTTGTCGAACACTTGGCAGACCTCCGTGCAACGTCCAGAACACGATGGGAGATGTTTTCTGTGCTCGCGCAGGTTTTCCTTGCCAGACAGAGTGGAAAAGCTATCTGCTAGCATGTAGACCACAAAAGACGCTAAAGGCGAAGGTACGATGCTCCCCGGAGCTAAGCGCCGCTCCCGGGCGTCTTTCGGCAGAAGCCGCGCTAAGAGAGCACTGTGAGCGGTACAATCGTCTTTGCGCGAAGAAGCCGCTTCTTCGGCTCCGGGAGCCGGAGAGAGCAGCAGCATCGGAAAGGTGAAGAAGGAAGCCGTACAACACTGGGATTGGGTGCGCAGCTTGCCAACTGATAGAAAACAGTACATTACCACTTTCCTGACTTTTCCAATCACATGAATATTCGATAAGAAGCTGTTTTGGACAGATTTTCTTTTCTTCTTGTCGAACACTTGGCAGACCTCCGTGCAACGTCCAGAACACGATGGGAGATGTTTTCTGTGCTCGCGCAGGTTTTCCTTGCCAGACAGAGTGGAAAAGCTTTCTGCTAGCATGTAGACCACAAAAGACGCTAAAGACGAAGGTACGATGCTCTCCGGAGCTAATCGCCGCTCCCGGGCTTCTTTCGTCAGAAGCCGCGCTAAGAGAGCACTGTGAGCGGTACAATCGTCTTAGCGCGAAGAAGCCGCTTCTTCGGCTCCGGGAGCCGGAGAGAGCGGCAGCATCGGAAAGGTGAAGAAGGAAGCTGTACAACACTGGGATTGTGTGCGCAGCTTGCCAACTGATAGAAAACAGTACATTACCACTTTCCTGACTTTTCCAATCACATGAATATTCGATATAAGCTGTTTTGGACAACTTTTCTTTTCTTCTTGTCGAACACTTGGCAGACCTCCGTGCAACGTCCAGAACACGATGGGAGATGTTTTCTGTGCTCGCGCAGGTTTTCCTTGCCAGACAGAGTGGAAAAGCTTTCTGCTAGCATGTAGACCACAAAAGACGCTAAAGACGAAGGTACGATGCTCCCCGGAGCTAAGCGCCGCTCCCGGGCTTCTTTCGGCAGAAGCCGCGCTAAGAGAGCGCTGCGAGCGGTACAATCGTCTTTGCGCGAAGAAGCCGCTTCTTCGGCTCCGGGAGCCGGAGAGAGCGGCAGCATCGGAAAGGTGAAGAAGGAAGCCGTACAACACTGGGATTGTGTGCACAGCTTGCCAACTGATAGAAAACAGTACATTACCACTTTCCTGACTTTTCCAATCACATGAATATTCGATAAGAAGCTGTTTTGGACAGATTTTCTTTTCTTTATGGCAAACACTTGGCAGACCTCCGTGCAACGTCCAGAACACGATGGGAGATGTTTTCTGTGCTCGCGCAGGTTTTCCTTGCCAGACAGAGTGGAAAAGCTTTCTGCTAGCATGTAGACCACAAAAGACGCTAAAGGCGAAGGTACGATGCTCCCCGGAGCTAATCGCCGCTCCCGGGCTTCTTTCGGCAGAAGCCGCGCTAAGAGAGCACTGTGAGCGGTACAATCGTCTTTGCGCGAAGAAGCCGCTTCTTCGGCTCCGGGAGCCGGAGAGAGCGGCATGATCGGAAAGGTGAAGAAGGAAGCTGTACAACACTGGGATTGTGTGCGCAGCTTGCCAACTGATAGAAAACAGTACATTACCACTTTCCTGACTTTTCCAATCACATGAATATTCGACTGGAAGCTGTTTTGGACAACTTTTCTTTTCTTCTTGTCGAACACTTGGCAGACCTCCGTGCAACGTCCAGAAGACGATGGGAGATGTTTTCTGTGCTCGCGCAGGTTTTCCTTGCCAGACAGAGTGGAAAAGCTTTCTGCTAGCATGTAGACCACAAAAGACGCTAAAGACGAAGGTACGATGCTCCCCGGAGCTAAGCGCCGCTCCCGGGCTTCTTTCGGCAGAAGCCGCGCTAAGAGAGCACTGTGAGCGGTACAATCGTCTTTGCGCGAAGAAGCCGCTTCTTCGGCTCCGGGAGCCGGAGAGAGCGGCAGCATCGGAAAGGTGAAGAAGGAAGCTGTACAACAGTGGGATTGTGTGCGCAGCTTGCCAACTGATAGAAAACAGTACATTACCACTTTCCTGACTTTTCCAATCACATGAATATTCGATTGGAAGCTGTTTTGGACAACTTTTCTTTTCTTCTTGTCGAACACTTGGCAGACCTCCGTGCAACGTCCAGAACACGATGGGAGATGTTTTCTGTGCTCGCGCAGGTTTTCCTTGCCAGACAGAGTGGAAAAGCTTTCTGCTAGCATGTAGACCACAAAAGACGCTAAAGACGAAGGTACGATGCTCCCCGGAGCTAAGCGCCGCTCCCGGGCTTCTTTCGGCAGAAGCCGCGCTAAGAGAGCGCTGCGAGCGGTACAATCGTCTTTGCGCGAAGAAGCCGCTTCTTCGGCTCCGGGAGCCGGAGAGAGCGGCATGATCGGAAAGGTGAAGAAGGAAGCCGTACAACACTGGGATTGGGTGCACAGCTTGCCAACTGATAGAAAACAGTACATTACCACTTTCCTGACTTTTCCAATCACATGAATATTCGATAAGAAGCTGTTTTGGACAGATTTTCTTTTCTTTATGGCAAACACTTGGCAGACCTCCGTGCAACGTCCAGAACACGATGGGAGATGTTTTCTGTGCTCGCGCAGGTTTTCCTTGCCAGACAGAGTGGAAAAGCTTTCTGCTAGCATGTAGACCACAAAAGACGCTAAAGGCGAAGGTACGATGCTCCCCGGAGCTAATCGCCGCTCCCGGGCTTCTTTCGGCAGAAGCCGCGCTAAGAGAGCACTGTGAGCGGTACAATCGTCTTTGCGCGAAGAAGCCGCTTCTTCGGCTCCGGGAGCCGGAGAGAGCGGCAGCATCGGAAAGGTGAAGAAGGAAGCTGTACAACACTGGGATTGTGGGCGCAGCTTGCCAACTGATAGACAGTAGTACATTACCCCTTTCCTGACTTTTCCAATCACATGAATATTCGATTGGAAGCTGTTTTGGACAACTTTTCTTTTCTTCTTGTCGAACACTTGGCAGACCTCCGTGCAACGTCCAGAACACGATGGGAGATGTTTTCTGTGCTCGCGCAGGTTTTCCTTGCCAGACAGAGTGGAAAAGCTTTCTGCTAAGATGTAGACCACAAAAGACGCTAAAGGCGAAGGTACGATGCTCCCCGGAGCTAAGCGCCGCTCCCGGGCGTCTTTCGGCAGAAGCCGCGCTAAGAGAGCACTGTGAGCGGTACAATCGTCTTTGCGCGAAGAAGCCGCTTCTTCGGCTCCGGGAGCCGGAGAGAGCGGCATGATCGGAAAGGTGAAGAAGGAAGCTGTACAACACTGGGATTGTGTGCGCAGCTTGCCAACTGATAGAAAACAGTACATTACCACTTTCCTGACTTTTCCAATCACATGAATCTTCGATTGGAAGCTGTTTTGGACAGATTTTCTTTTCTTTATGGCAAACACTTGGCAGACCTCCGTGCAACGTCCAGAACGCGTTGGAGATGTTTTCTGTGCTCGCGCAGGTTTTCCTTGCCAGACAGAGTGGAAAAGCTTTCTGCTAGCATGTAGACCACAAAAGACGCTAAAGGCGAAGGTACGATGCTCCCCGGAGCTAAGCGCCGCTCCCGGGCGTCTTTCGGCAGAAGCCGCGCTAAGAGAGCACTGTGAGCGGTACAATCGTCTTTGCGCGAAGAAGCCGCTTCTTCGGCTCACGGAGCCGGAGAGAGCGGCATGATCGGAAAGGTGAAGAAGGAAGCTGTACAACACTGGGATTGTATGCGCAGATTGCCAACTGATAGACAGCAGTACATTACCACTTTCCTGACTTTTCCAATCACATGAATATTCGACTGGAAGCTGTTTTGGACAGATTTTCTTTTCTTTATGGCAAACACTTGGCAGACCTCCGTGCAACGTCCAGAACACGATGGGAGATGTTTTCTGTGCTCGCGCAGGTTTTCCTTGCCAGACAGAGTGGAAAAGCTTTCTGCTAGCATGTAGACCACAAAAGACGCTAAAGACGAAGGTACGATGCTCTCCGCAGCTAAGCGCCGCTCCCGGGCTTCTTTCGGCAGAAGCGGCGCTAAGAGAGCACAGTGAGCGGTACAATCGTCTTTGCGCGAAGAAGCCGCTTCTTCGGCTCCGGGAGCCGGAGAGAGCGGCATGATCGGAAAGGTGAAGAAGGAAGCTGTACAACACTGGGATTGTGTGCGCAGCTTGCCAACTGATAGAAAACAGTACATTACCACTTTCCTGACTTGTCCAATCACATGAATATTCGATAAGAAGAGGTTTTGGACAGATTTTCTTTTCTTTATGCCAAACACATGGCAGACCTCCGTGCAACGTCCAGAACACGATGGGAGATGTTTTCTGTGCTCGCGCAGGTTTTCCTTGCCAGACAGAGTGGAAAAGCTTTCTGCTAGCATGTAGACCACAAAAGACGCTAAAGACGAAGGTACGATGCTCCCCGGAGCTAAGCGCCGCTCCCGGGCTTCTTTCGGCAGAAGCCGCGCTAAGAGAGCACTGTGAGCGGTACAATCGTCTTTGCGCGAAGAAGCCGCTTCTTCGGCTCCGGGAGCCGGAGAGAGCGGCAGCATCGGAAAGGTGAAGAAGGAAGCTGTACAACAGTGGGATTGTGTGCGCAGCTTGCCAACTGATAGAAAACAGTACATTACCACTTTCCTGACTTTTCCAATCACATGAATATTCGATTGGAAGCTGTTTTGGACAACTTTTCTTTTCTTCTTGTCGAACACTTGGCAGACCTCCGTGCAACGTCCAGAAGACGATGGGAGATGTTTTCTGTGCTCGCGCAGGTTTTCCTTGCCAGACAGAGTGGAAAAGCTTTCTGCTAGCATGTAGACCACAAAAGACGCTAAAGACGAAGGTACGATGCTCTCCGGAGCTAAGCGCCGCTCCCGGGCTTCTTTCGGCAGAAGCCGCGCTAAGAGAGCGCTGCGAGCGGTACAATCGTCTTTGCGCGAAGAAGCCGCTTCTTCGGCTCCGGGAGCCGGAGAGAGCGGCAGCATCGGAAAGGTGAAGAAGGAAGCCGTACAACACTGGGATTGTGTGCGCAGCTTGCCAACTGATAGAAAACAGTACATTACCACTTTCCTGACTTTTCCAATCACATGAATATTCGATAAGAAGAGGTTTTGGACAGATTTTCTTTTCTTCTTGTCAAACACTTGGCAGACTTCCGAGCAATGTCCAGAACACGATGGGAGATGTTTTCTGTGCTCCCGCAGGTTTTCCTTGCCAGACAGAGTGGAAAAGCTTTCTGCTAAGATGTAGACCACAAAAGACGCTAAAGGCGAAGGTACGATGCTCCCCGGAGCTAAGCGCCGCTCCCGGGCTTCTTTCGTCAGAAGCCGCGCTAAGAGAGCACTGTGAGCGGTACAATCGTCTTAGCGCGAAGAAGCCGCTTCTTCGGCTCCGGGAGCCGGAGAGAGCGGCAGCATCGGAAAGGTGAAGAAGGAAGCTGTACAACACTGGGATTGTGTGCGCAGCTTGCCAACTGATAGAAAACAGTACATTACCACTTTCCTGACTTTTCCAATCACATGAATATTCGATTGGAAGCTGTTTTGGACAACTTTTCTTTTCTTCTTGTCGAACACTTGGCAGACCTCCGTGCAACGTCCAGAACACGATGGGAGATGTTTTCTGTGCTCGCGCAGGTTTTCCTTGCCAGACAGAGTGGAAAAGCTTTCTGCTAGCATGTAGACCACAAAAGACGCTAAAGACGAAGGTACGATGCTCCCCGGAGCTAAGCGCCGCTCCCGGGCTTCTTTCGGCAGAAGCCGCGCTAAGAGAGCGCTGCGAGCGGTACAATCGTCTTTGCGCGAAGAAGCCGCTTCTTCGGCTCCGGGAGCCGGAGAGAGCGGCAGCATCGGAAAGGTGAAGAAGGAAGCCGTACAACACTGGGATTGTGTGCACAGCTTGCCAACTGATAGAAAACAGTACATTACCACTTTCCTGACTTTTCCAATCACATGAATATTCGATAAGAAGCTGTTTTGGACAGATTTTCTTTTCTTTATGGCTAACACTTGGCAGACCTCCGTGCAACGTCCAGAACACGATGGGAGATGTTTTCTGTGCTCGCGCAGGTTTTCCTTGCCAGACAGAGTGGAAAAGCTTTCTGCTAGCATGTAGACCACAAAAGACGCTAAAGGCGAAGGTACGATGCTCCCCGGAGCTAATCGCCGCTCCCGGGCTTCTTTCGGCAGAAGCCGCGCTAAGAGAGCACTGTGAGCGGTACAATCGTCTTTGCGCGAAGAAGCCGCTTCTTCGGCTCCGGGAGCCGGAGAGAGCGGCAGCATCGGAAAGGTGAAGAAGGAAGCTGTACAACACTGGGATTGTGTGCGCAGCTTGCCAACTGATAGACAGCAGTACATTACCACTTTCCTGACTTTTCCAATCACATGAATATTCGACTGGAAGCTGTTTTGGACAACTTTTCTTTTCTTCTTGTCGAACACTTGGCAGACCTCCGTGCAACGTCCAGAACACGATGGGAGATGTTTTCTGTGCTCGCGCAGGTTTTCCTTGCCAGACAGAGTGGAAAAGCTTTCTGCTAGCATGTAGACCACAAAAGACGCTAAAGACGAAGGTACGATGCTCCCCGGAGCTAAGCGCCGCTCCCGGGCTTCTTTCGGCAGAAGCCGCGCTAAGAGAGCACTGTGAGCGGTACAATCGTCTTAGCGCGAAGAAGCCGCTTCTTCGGCTCCGGGAGCCGGAGAGAGCGGCAGCATCGGAAAGGTGAAGAAGGAAGCTGTACAACAGTGGGATTGTGTGCGCAGCTTGCCAACTGATAGAAAACAGTACATTACCACTTTCCTGACTTTTCCAATCACATGAATATTCGATTGGAAGCTGTTTTGGACAACTTTTCTTTTCTTCTTGTCGAACACTTGGCAGACCTCCGTGCAACGTCCAGAACACGATGGGAGATGTTTTCTGTGCTCGCGCAGGTTTTCCTTGCCAGACAGAGTGGAAAAGCTTTCTGCTAGCATGTAGACCACAAAAGACGCTAAAGACGAAGGTACGATGCTCCCCGGAGCTAAGCGCCGCTCCCGGGCTTCTTTCGGCAGAAGCCGCGCTAAGAGAGCGCTGCGAGCGGTACAATCGTCTTTGCGCGAAGAAGCCGCTTCTTCGGCTCCGGGAGCCGGAGAGAGCGGCATGATCGGAAAGGTGAAGAAGGAAGCCGTACAACACTGGGATTGGGTGCACAGCTTGCCAACTGATAGAAAACAGTACATTACCACTTTCCTGACTTTTCCAATCACATGAATATTCGACTGGAAGCTGTTTTGGACAGATTTTCTTTTCTTTATGCCAAACACTTGGCAGACCTCCGTGCAACGTCCAGAACACGATGGGAGATGTTTTCTGTGCTCGCGCAGGTTTTCCTTGCCAGACAGAGTGGAAAAGCTTTCTGCTAGCATGTAGACCACAAAAGACGCTAAAGACGAAGGTACGATGCTCTCCGCAGCTAAGCGCCGCTCCCGGGCTTCTTTCGGCAGAAGCGGCGCTAAGAGAGCACAGTGCGCGGTACAATCGTCTTTGCGCGAAGAAGCCGCTTCTTCGGCTCCGGGAGCCGGAGAGAGCGGCATGATCGGAAAGGTGAAGAAGGAAGCTGTACAACACTGGGATTGTGTGCGCAGCTTGCCAACTGATAGAAAACAGTACATTACCACTTTCCTGACTTGTCCAATCACATGAATATTCGATAAGAAGAGGTTTTGGACAGATTTTCTTTTCTTTATGCCAAACACATGGCAGACCTCCGTGCAACGTCCAGAACACGATGGGAGATGTTTTCTGTGCTCGCGCAGGTTTTCCTTGCCAGACAGAGTGGAAAAGCTTTCTGCTAGCATGTAGACCACAAAAGACGCTAAAGGCGAAGGTACGATGCTCCCCGGAGCTAAGCGCCGCTCCCGGGCTTCTTTCGGCAGAAGCCGCGCTAAGAGAGCGCTGCGAGCGGTACAATCGTCTTTGCGCGAAGAAGCCGCTTCTTCGGCTCCGGGAGCCGGAGAGAGCGGCAGCATCGGAAAGGTGAAGAAGGAAGCCGTACAACACTGGGATTGTGTGCGCAGCTTGCCAACTGATAGAAAACAGTACATTACCACTTTCCTGACTTTTCCAATCACATGAATATTCGATAAGAAGCTGTTTTGGACAGATTTTCTTTTCTTTATGGCAAACACTTGGCAGACGTCCGTGCAACGTCCAGAACACGATGGGAGATGTTTTCTGTGCTCGCGCAGGTTTTCCTTGCCAGACAGAGTGGAAAAGCTTTCTGCTAGCATGTAGACCACAAAAGACGCTAAAGGCGAAGGTACGATGCTCCCCGGAGCTAAGCGCCGCTCCCGGGCTTCTTTCGGCAGAAGCCGCGCTAAGAGAGCGCTGCGAGCGGTACAATCGTCTTTGCGCGAAGAAGCCGCTTCTTCGGCTCCGGGAGCCGGAGAGAGCGGCAGCATCGGAAAGGTGAAGAAGGAAGCCGTACAACACTGGGATTGTGTGCGCAGCTTGCCAACTGATAGAAAACAGTACATTACCACTTTCCTGACTTTTCCAATCACATGAATATTCGATAAGAAGCTGTTTTGGACAGATTTTCTTTTCTTTATGGCAAACACTTGGCAGACGTCCGTGCAACGTCCAGAACACGATGGGAGATGTTTTCTGTGCTCGCGCAGGTTTTCCTTGCCAGACAGAGTGGAAAAGCTTTCTGCTAGCATGTAGACCACAAAAGACGCTAAAGGCGAAGGTACGATGCTCCCCGGAGCTAATCGCCGCTCCCGGGCTTCTTTCGGCAGAAGCCGCGCTAAGAGAGCACTGTGAGCGGTACAATCGTCTTTGCGCGAAGAAGCCGCTTCTTCGGCTCCGGGAGCCGGAGAGAGCGGCATGATCGGAAAGGTGAAGAAGGAAGCTGTACAACACTGGGATTGTGTGCGCAGCTTGCCAACTGATAGACAGCAGTACATTACCACTTTCCTGACTTTTCCAATCACATGAATATTCGACTGGAAGCTGTTTTGGACAACTTTTCTTTTCTTCTTGTCGAACACTTGGCAGACCTCCGTGCAACGTCCAGAACACGATGGGAGATGTTTTCTGTGCTCGCGCAGGTTTTCCTTGCCAGACAGAGTGGAAAAGCTTTCTGCTAGCATGTAGACCACAAAAGACGCTAAAGACGAAGGTACGATGCTCCCCGGAGCTAAGCGCCGCTCCCGGGCTTCTTTCGGCAGAAGCCGCGCTAAGAGAGCACTGTGAGCGGTACAATCGTCTTAGCGCGAAGAAGCCGCTTCTTCGGCTCCGGGAGCCGGAGAGAGCGGCAGCATCGGAAAGGTGAAGAAGGAAGCTGTACAACAGTGGGATTGTGTGCGCAGCTTGCCAACTGATAGAAAACAGTACATTACCACTTTCCTGACTTTTCCAATCACATGAATATTCGATTGGAAGCTGTTTTGGACAACTTTTCTTTTCTTCTTGTCGAACACTTGGCAGACCTCCGTGCAACGTCCAGAACACGATGGGAGATGTTTTCTGTGCTCGCGCAGGTTTTCCTTGCCAGACAGAGTGGAAAAGCTTTCTGCTAGCATGTAGACCACAAAAGACGCTAAAGACGAAGGTACGATGCTCCCCGGAGCTAAGCGCCGCTCCCGGGCTTCTTTCGGCAGAAGCCGCGCTAAGAGAGCGCTGCGAGCGGTACAATCGTCTTTGCGCGAAGAAGCCGCTTCTTCGGCTCCGGGAGCCGGAGAGAGCGGCATGATCGGAAAGGTGAAGAAGGAAGCCGTACAACACTGGGATTGGGTGCACAGCTTGCCAACTGATAGAAAACAGTACATTACCACTTTCCTGACTTTTCCAATCACATGAATATTCGATAAGAAGCTGTTTTGGACAGATTTTCTTTTCTTTATGGCAAACACTTGGCAGACCTCCGTGCAACGTCCAGAAGACGATGGGAGATGTTTTCTGTGCTCGCGCAGGTTTTCCTTGCCAGACAGAGTGGAAAAGCTTTCTGCTAAGATGTAGACCACAAAAGACGCTAAAGGCGAAGGTACGATGCTCCCCGGAGCTAAGCGCCGCTCCCGGGCGTCTTTCGGCAGAAGCCGCGCTAAGAGAGCACTGTGAGCGGTACAATCGTCTTTGCGCGAAGAAGCCGCTTCTTCGGCTCCGGGAGCCGGAGAGAGCGGCAGCATCGGAAAGGTGAAGAAGGAAGCTGTACAACACTGGGATTGTGTGCGCAGCTTGCCAACTGATAGAAAACAGTACATTACCACTTTCCTGACTTTTCCAATCACATGAATCTTCGATTGGAAGCTGTTTTGGACAGATTTTCTTTTCTTTATGGCAAACACTTGGCAGACCTCCGTGCAACGTCCAGAACGCGTTGGAGATGTTTTCTGTGCTCGCGCAGGTTTTCCTTGCCAGACAGAGTGGAAAAGCTTTCTGCTAGCATGTAGACCACAAAAGACGCTAAAGGCGAAGGTACGATGCTCCCCGGAGCTAAGCGCCGCTCCCGGGCGTCTTTCGGCAGAAGCCGCGCTAAGAGAGCACTGTGAGCGGTACAATCGTCTTTGCGCGAAGAAGCCGCTTCTTCGGCTCACGGAGCCGGAGAGAGCGGCAGCATCGGAAAGGTGAAGAAGGAAGCTGTACAACACTGGGATTGTATGCGCAGATTGCCAACTGATAGACAGCAGTACATTACCACTTTCCTGACTTTTCCAATCACATGAATATTCGACTGGAAGCTGTTTTGGACAGATTTTCTTTTCTTTATGGCAAACACTTGGCAGACCTCCGTGCAACGTCCAGAACACGATGGGAGATGTTTTCTGTGCTCGCGCAGGTTTTCCTTGCCAGACAGAGTGGAAAAGCTTTCTGCTAGCATGTAGACCACAAAAGACGCTAAAGACGAAGGTACGATGCTCTCCGGAGCTAAGCGCCGCTCCCGGGCTTCTTTCGGCAGAAGCGGCGCTAAGAGAGCACAGTGCGCGGTACAATCGTCTTTGCGCGAAGAAGCCGCTTCTTCGGCTCCGGGAGCCGGAGAGAGCGGCATGATCGGAAAGGTGAAGAAGGAAGCTGTACAACACTGGGATTGTGTGCGCAGCTTGCCAACTGATAGAAAACAGTACATTACCACTTTCCTGACTTGTCCAATCACATGAATATTCGATAAGAAGAGGTTTTGGACAGATTTTCTTTTCTTTATGCCAAACACATGGCAGACCTCCGTGCAACGTCCAGAACACGATGGGAGATGTTTTCTGTGCTCGCGCAGGTTTTCCTTGCCAGACAGAGTGGAAAAGCTTTCTGCTAGCATGTAGACCACAAAAGACGCTAAAGACGAAGGTACGATGCTCCCCGGAGCTAAGCGCCGCTCCCGGGCTTCTTTCGGCAGAAGCCGCGCTAAGAGAGCACTGTGAGCGGTACAATCGTCTTTGCGCGAAGAAGCCGCTTCTTCGGCTCCGGGAGCCGGAGAGAGCGGCAGCATCGGAAAGGTGAAGAAGGAAGCTGTACAACAGTGGGATTGTGTGCGCAGCTTGCCAACTGATAGAAAACAGTACATTACCACTTTCCTGACTTTTCCAATCACATGAATATTCGATTGGAAGCTGTTTTGGACAACTTTTCTTTTCTTCTTGTCGAACACTTGGCAGACCTCCGTGCAACGTCCAGAACACGATGGGAGATGTTTTCTGTGCTCGCGCAGGTTTTCCTTGCCAGACAGAGTGGAAAAGCTTTCTGCTAGCATGTAGACCACAAAAGACGCTAAAGGCGAAGGTACGATGCTCCCCGGAGCTAAGCGCCGCTCCCGGGCTTCTTTCGGCAGAAGCCGCGCTAAGAGAGCGCTGCGAGCGGTACAATCGTCTTTGCGCGAAGAAGCCGCTTCTTCGGCTCCGGGAGCCGGAGAGAGCGGCAGCATCGGAAAGGTGAAGAAGGAAGCCGTACAACACTGGGATTGTGTGCGCAGCTTGCCAACTGATAGAAAACAGTACATTACCACTTTCCTGACTTTTCCAATCACATGAATATTCGATTGGAATTTGTTTTGGACAACTTTTCTTTTCTTCTTGTCGAACACTTGGCAGACCTCCGTGCAACGTCCAGAACACGATGGGAGATGTTTTCTGTGCTCGCGCAGGCTTTCCTTGCCAGACAGAGTGGAAAAGCTATCTGCTAGCATGTAGACCACAAAAGACGCTAAAGGCGAAGGTACGATGCTCCTCGGAGCTAAGCGCCGCTCCCGGGCTTCTTTCGGCAGAAGCCGCGCTAAGAGAGCACTGTGAGCGGTACAATCGTCTTTGCGCGAAGAAGCCGCTTCTTCGGCTCCGGGAGCCGGAGAGAGCAGCAGCATCGGAAAGGTGAAGAAGGAAGCCGTACAACACTGGGATTGGGTGCACAGCTTGCCAACTGATAGAAAACAGTACATTACCACTTTCCTGACTTTTCCAATCACATGAATATTCGATAAGAAGCTGTTTTGGACAGATTTTCTTTTCTTCTTGTCGAACACTTGGCAGACCTCCGTGCAACGTCCAGAACACGATGGGAGATGTTTTCTGTGCTCGCGCAGGTTTTCCTTGCCAGACAGAGTGGAAAAGCTTTCTGCTAGCATGTAGACCACAAAAGACGCTAAAGACGAAGGTACGATGCTCTCCGGAGCTAAGCGCCGCTCCCGGGCTTCTTTCGTCAGAAGCCGCGCTAAGAGAGCACTGTGAGCGGTACAATCGTCTTAGCGCGAAGAAGCCGCTTCTTCGGCTCCGGGAGCCGGAGAGAGCGGCATGATCGGAAAGGTGAAGAAGGAAGCTGTACAACACTGGGATTGTGTGCGCAGCTTGCCAACTGATAGAAAACAGTACATTACCACTTTCCTGACTTTTCCAATCACATGAATATTCGATATAAGCTGTTTTGGACAACTTTTCTTTTCTTCTTGTCGAACACTTGGCAGACCTCCGTGCAACGTCCAGAACACGATGGGAGATGTTTTCTGTGCTCGCGCAGGTTTTCCTTGCCAGACAGAGTGGAAAAGCTTTCTGCTAGCATGTAGACCACAAAAGACGCTAAAGACGAAGGTACGATGCTCTCCGGAGCTAAGCGCCGCTCCCGGGCTTCTTTCGGCAGAAGCCGCGCTAAGAGAGCGCTGCGAGCGGTACAATCGTCTTTGCGCGAAGAAGCCGCTTCTTCGGCTCCGGGAGCCGGAGAGAGCGGCAGCATCGGAAAGGTGAAGAAGGAAGCCGTACAACACTGGGATTGGGTGCACAGCTTGCCAACTGATAGAAAACAGTACATTACCACTTTCCTGACTTTTCCAATCACATGAATATTCGATAAGAAGCTGTTTTGGACAGATTTTCTTTTCTTTATGGCAAACACTTGGCAGACCTCCGTGCAACGTCCAGAACACGATGGGAGATGTTTTCTGTGCTCGCGCAGGTTTTCCTTGCCAGACAGAGTGGAAAAGCTTTCTGCTAGCATGTAGACCACAAAAGACGCTAAAGGCGAAGGTACGATGCTCCCCGGAGCTAATCGCCGCTCCCGGGCTTCTTTCGGCAGAAGCCGCGCTAAGAGAGCACTGTGAGCGGTACAATCGTCTTTGCGCGAAGAAGCCGCTTCTTCGGCTCCGGGAGCCGGAGAGAGCGGCATGATCGGAAAGGTGAAGAAGGAAGCTGTACAACACTGGGATTGTGTGCGCAGCTTGCCAACTGATAGAAAACAGTACATTACCACTTTCCTGACTTTTCCAATCACATGAATATTCGACTGGAAGCTGTTTTGGACAACTTTTCTTTTCTTCTTGTCGAACACTTGGCAGACCTCCGTGCAACGTCCAGAACACGATGGGAGATGTTTTCTGTGCTCGCGCAGGTTTTCCTTGCCAGACAGAGTGGAAAAGCTATCTGCTAGCATGTAGACCACAAAAGACGCTAAAGGCGAAGGTACGATGCTCCTCGGAGCTAAGCGCCGCTCCCGGGCTTCTTTCGGCAGAAGCCGCGCTAAGAGAGCACTGTGAGCGGTACAATCGTCTTTGCGCGAAGAAGCCGCTTCTTCGGCTCCGGGAGCCGGAGAGAGCAGCAGCATCGGAAAGGTGAAGAAGGAAGCCGTACAACACTGGGATTGGGTGCACAGCTTGCCAACTGATAGAAAACAGTACATTACCACTTTCCTGACTTTTCCAATCACATGAATATTCGATAAGAAGCTGTTTTGGACAGATTTTCTTTTCTTCTTGTCGAACACTTGGCAGACCTCCGTGCAACGTCCAGAACACGATGGGAGATGTTTTCTGTGCTCGCGCAGGTTTTCCTTGCCAGACAGAGTGGAAAAGCTTTCTGCTAGCATGTAGACCACAAAAGACGCTAAAGGCGAAGGTACGATGCTCCCCGGAGCTAATCGCCGCTCCCGGGCGTCTTTCGGCAGAAGCCGCGCTAAGAGAGCACTGTGAGCGGTACAATCGTCTTTGCGCGAAGAAGCCGCTTCTTCGGCTCCGGGAGCCGGAGAGAGCGGCATGATCGGAAAGGTGAAGAAGGAAGCTGTACAACACTGGGATTGTATGCGCAGATTGCCAACTGATAGACAGCAGTACATTACCACTTTCCTGACTTTTCCAATCACATGAATATTCGATAAGAAGCTGTTTTGGACAGATTTTCTTTTCTTTATGGCAAACACTTGGCAGACCTCCGTGCAACGTCCAGAACACGATGGGAGATGTTTTCTGTGCTCGCGCAGGATTTCCTTGCCAGACAGAGTGGAAAAGCTTTCTGCTAGCATGTAGACCACAAAAGACGCTAAAGACGAAGGTACGATGCTCTCCGCAGCTAAGCGCCGCTCCCGGGCTTCTTTCGGCAGAAGCGGCGCTAAGAGAGCACAGTGAGCGGTACAATCGTCTTTGCGCGAAGAAGCCGCTTCTTCGGCTCCGGGAGCCGGAGAGAGCGGCAGCATCGGAAAGGTGAAGAAGGAAGCCGTACAACACTGGGATTGTGTGCACAGCTTGCCAACTGATAGAAAACAGTACATTACCACTTTCCTGACTTTTCCAATCACATGAATATTCGATAAGAAGCTGTTTTGGACAGATTTTCTTTTCTTTATGGCAAACACTTGGCAGACCTCCGTGCAACGTCCAGAACACGATGGGAGATGTTTTCTGTGCTCGCGCAGGTTTTCCTTGCCAGACAGAGTGGAAAAGCTTTCTGCTAGCATGTAGACCACAAAAGACGCTAAAGGCGAAGGTACGATGCTCCCCGGAGCTAATCGCCGCTCCCGGGCGTCTTTCGGCAGAAGCCGCGCTAAGAGAGCACTGTGAGCGGTACAATCGTCTTTGCGCGAAGAAGCCGCTTCTTCGGCTCCGGGAGCCGGAGAGAGCGGCAGCATCGGAAAGGTGAAGAAGGAAGCTGTACAACACTGGGATTGTGTGCGCAGCTTGCCAACTGATAGACAGTAGTACATTACCCCTTTCCTGACTTTTCCAATCACATGAATATTCGATTGGAAGCTGTTTTGGACAACTTTTCTTTTCTTCTTGTCGAACACTTGGCAGACCTCCGTGCAACGTCCAGAACACGATGGGAGATGTTTTCTGTGCTCGCGCAGGTTTTCCTTGCCAGACAGAGTGGAAAAGCTTTCTGCTAAGATGTAGACCACAAAAGACGCTAAAGGCGAAGGTACGATGCTCCCCGGAGCTAAGCGCCGCTCCCGGGCGTCTTTCGGCAGAAGCCGCGCTAAGAGAGCACTGTGAGCGGTACAATCGTCTTTGCGCGAAGAAGCCGCTTCTTCGGCTCCGGGAGCCGGAGAGAGCGGCATGATCGGAAAGGTGAAGAAGGAAGCTGTACAACACTGGGATTGTGTGCGCAGCTTGCCAACTGATAGAAAACAGTACATTACCACTTTCCTGACTTTTCCAATCACATGAATCTTCGATTGGAAGCTGTTTTGGACAGATTTTCTTTTCTTTATGGCAAACACTTGGCAGACCTCCGTGCAACGTCCAGAACGCGTTGGAGATGTTTTCTGTGCTCGCGCAGGTTTTCCTTGCCAGACAGAGTGGAAAAGCTTTCTGCTAGCATGTAGACCACAAAAGACGCTAAAGGCGAAGGTACGATGCTCCCCGGAGCTAAGCGCCGCTCCCGGGCGTCTTTCGGCAGAAGCCGCGCTAAGAGAGCACTGTGAGCGGTACAATCGTCTTTGCGCGAAGAAGCCGCTTCTTCGGCTCACGGAGCCGGAGAGAGCGGCATGATCGGAAAGGTGAAGAAGGAAGCTGTACAACACTGGGATTGTATGCGCAGATTGCCAACTGATAGACAGCAGTACATTACCACTTTCCTGACTTTTCCAATCACATGAATATTCGATTGGAAGCTGTTTTGGACAACTTTTCTTTTCTTCTTGTCGAACACTTGGCAGACCTCCGTGCAACGTCCAGAACACGATGGGAGATGTTTTCTGTGCTCGCGCAGGTTTTCCTTGCCAGACAGAGTGGAAAAGCTTTCTGCTAGCATGTAGACCACAAAAGACGCTAAAGACGAAGGTACGATGCTCTCCGGAGCTAAGCGCCGCTCCCGGGCTTCTTTCGGCAGAAGCCGCGCTAAGAGAGCGCTGCGAGCGGTACAATCGTCTTTGCGCGAAGAAGCCGCTTCTTCGGCTCCGGGAGCCGGAGAGAGCGGCAGCATCGGAAAGGTGAAGAAGGAAGCCGTACAACACTGGGATTGTGTGCGCAGCTTGCCAACTGATAGAAAACAGTACATTACCACTTTCCTGACTTTTCCAATCACATGAATATTCGATATAAGCTGTTTTGGACCACTTTTCTTTTCTTCTTGTCAAACACTTGGCAGACTTCCGAGCAATGTCCAGAACACGATGGGAGATGTTTTCTGTGCTCCCGCAGGTTTTCCTTGCCAGACAGAGTGGAAAAGCTTTCTGCTAAGATGTAGACCACAAAAGACGCTAAAGGCGAAGGTACGATGCTCCCCGGAGCTAAGCGCCGCTCCCGGGCTTCTTTCGGCAGAAGCCGCGCTAAGAAAGCACTGTGAGCGGTACAATCGTCTTTGCGCGAAGAAGCCGCTTCTTCGGCTCCGGGAGCCGGAGAGAGCGGCAGCATCGGAAAGGTGAAGAAGGAAGCTGTACAACACTGGGATTGTGTGCGCAGCTTGCCAACTGATAGAAAACAGTACATTACCACTTTCCTGACTTTTCCAATCACATGAATATTCGATTGGAAGCTGTTTTGGACAACTTTTCTTTTCTTCTTGTCGAACACTTGGCAGACCTCCGTGCAACGTCCAGAACACGATGGGAGATGTTTTCTGTGCTCGCGCAGGTTTTCCTTGCCAGACAGAGTGGAAAAGCTTTCTGCTAGCATGTAGACCACAAAAGACGCTAAAGACGAAGGTACGATGCTCCCCGGAGCTAAGCGCCGCTCCCGGGCGTCTTTCGGCAGAAGCCGCGCTAAGAGAGCGCTGCGAGCGGTACAATCGTCTTTGCGCGAAGAAGCCGCTTCTTCGGCTCCGGGAGCCGGAGAGAGCGGCAGCATCGGAAAGGTGAAGAAGGAAGCCGTACAACACTGGGATTGTGTGCACAGCTTGCCAACTGATAGAAAACAGTACATTACCACTTTCCTGACTTTTCCAATCACATGAATATTCGATAAGAAGCTGTTTAGGACAGATTTTCTTTTCTTTATGGCAAACACTTGGCAGACCTCCGTGCAACGTCCAGAACACGATGGGAGATGTTTTCTGTGCTCGCGCAGGTTTTCCTTGCCAGACAGAGTGGAAAAGCTTTCTGCTAGCATGTAGACCACAAAAGACGCTAAAGGCGAAGGTACGATGCTCCCCGGAGCTAATCGCCGCTCCCGGGCTTCTTTCGGCAGAAGCCGCGCTAAGAGAGCACTGTGAGCGGTACAATCGTCTTTGCGCGAAGAAGCCGCTTCTTCGGCTCCGGGAGCCGGAGAGAGCGGCAGCATCGGAAAGGTGAAGAAGGAAGCTGTACAACACTGGGATTGTGTGCGCAGCTTGCCAACTGATAGACAGTAGTACATTACCCCTTTCCTGACTTTTCCAATCACATGAATATTCGATTGGAAGCTGTTTTGGACAACTTTTCTTTTCTTCTTGTCGAACACTTGGCAGACCTCCGTGCAACGTCCAGAACACGATGGGAGATGTTTTCTGTGCTCGCGCAGGTTTTCCTTGCCAGACAGAGTGGAAAAGCTATCTGCTAGCATGTAGACCACAAAAGACGCTAAAGGCGAAGGTACGATGCTCCCCGGAGCTAAGCGCCGCTCCCGGGCGTCTTTCGGCAGAAGCCGCGCTAAGAGAGCACTGTGAGCGGTACAATCGTCTTTGCGCGAAGAAGCCGCTTCTTCGGCTCCGGGAGCCGGAGAGAGCGGCATGATCGGAAAGGTGAAGAAGGAAGCTGTACAACACTGGGATTGTGTGCGCAGCTTGCCAACTGATAGAAAACAGTACATTACCACTTTCCTGACTTTTCCAATCACATGAATCTTCGATTGGAAGCTGTTTTGGACAGATTTTCTTTTCTTTATGGCAAACACTTGGCAGACCTCCGTGCAACGTCCAGAACGCGTTGGAGATGTTTTCTGTGCTCGCGCAGGTTTTCCTTGCCAGACAGAGTGGAAAAGCTTTCTGCTAGCATGTAGACCACAAAAGACGCTAAAGGCGAAGGTACGATGCTCCCCGGAGCTAAGCGCCGCTCCCGGGCGTCTTTCGGCAGAAGCCGCGCTAAGAGAGCACTGTGAGCGGTACAATCGTCTTAGCGCGAAGAAGCCGCTTCTTCGGCTCCGGGAGCCGGAGAGAGCGGCATGATCGGAAAGGTGAAGAAGGAAGCTGTACAACACTGGGATTGTATGCGCAGATTGCCAACTGATAGACAGCAGTACATTACCACTTTCCTGACTTTTCCAATCACATGAATATTCGATAAGAAGCTGTTTTGGACAGATTTTCTTTTCTTTATGGCAAACACTTGGCAGACCTCCGTGCAACGTCCAGAACACGATGGGAGATGTTTTCTGTGCTCGCGCAGGTTTTCCTTGCCAGACAGAGTGGAAAAGCTTTCTGCTAGCATGTAGACCACAAAAGACGCTAAAGACGAAGGTACGATGCTCTCCGCAGCTAAGCGCCGCTCCCGGGCGTCTTTCGTCAGAAGCGGCGCTAAGAGAGCACAGTGAGCGGTACAATCGTCTTTGCGCGAAGAAGCCGCTTCTTCGGCTCCGGGAGCCGGAGAGAGCGGCATGATCGGAAAGGTGAAGAAGGAAGCTGTACAACACTGGGATTGTGTGCGCAGCTTGCCAACTGATAGAAAACAGTACATTACCACTTTCCTGACTTTTCCAATCACATGAATATTCGATATAAGCTGTTTTGGACCACTTTTCTTTTCTTCTTGTCAAACACTTGGCAGACTTCCGAGCAATGTCCAGAACACGATGGGAGATGTTTTCTGTGCTCCCGCAGGTTTTCCTTGCCAGACAGAGTGGAAAAGCTTTCTGCTAAGATGTAGACCACAAAAGACGCTAAAGGCGAAGGTACGATGCTCCCCGGAGCTAAGCGCCGCTCCCGGGCTTCTTTCGGCAGAAGCAGCGCTAAGAGAGCACTGTGAGCGGTACAATCGTCTTTGCGCGAAGAAGCCGCTTCTTCGGCTCCGGGAGCCGGAGAGAGCGGCAGCATCGGAAAGGTGAAGAAGGAAGCTGTACAACACTGGGATTGTGTGCGCAGCTTGCCAACTGATAGAAAACAGTACATTACCACTTTCCTGACTTTTCCAATCACATGAATATTCGATTGGAAGCTGTTTTGGACAACTTTTCTTTTCTTCTTGTCGAACACTTGGCAGACCTCCGTGCAACGTCCAGAACACGATGGGAGATGTTTTCTGTGCTCGCGCAGGTTTTCCTTGCCAGACAGAGTGGAAAAGCTTTCTGCTAGCATGTAGACCACAAAAGACGCTAAAGACGAAGGTACGATGCTCCCCGGAGCTAAGCGCCGCTCCCGGGCTTCTTTCGGCAGAAGCCGCGCTAAGAGAGCGCTGCGAGCGGTACAATCGTCTTTGCGCGAAGAAGCCGCTTCTTCGGCTCCGGGAGCCGGAGAGAGCGGCAGCATCGGAAAGGTGAAGAAGGAAGCCGTACAACACTGGGATTGGGTGCACAGCTTGCCAACTGATAGAAAACAGTACATTACCACTTTCCTGACTTTTCCAATCACATGAATATTCGATAAGAAGCTGTTTTGGACAGATTTTCTTTTCTTTATGGCAAACACTTGGCAGACCTCCGTGCAACGTCCAGAACACGATGGGAGATGTTTTCTGTGCTCGCGCAGGTTTTCCTTGCCAGACAGAGTGGAAAAGCTTTCTGCTAGCATGTAGACCACAAAAGACGCTAAAGGCGAAGGTACGATGCTCCCCGGAGCTAATCGCCGCTCCCGGGCTTCTTTCGGCAGAAGCCGCGCTAAGAGAGCACTGTGAGCGGTACAATCGTCTTTGCGCGAAGAAGCCGCTTCTTCGGCTCCGGGAGCCGGAGAGAGCGGCATGATCGGAAAGGTGAAGAAGGAAGCTGTACAACACTGGGATTGTGTGCGCACCTTGCCAACTGATAGACAGTAGTACATTACCCCTTTCCTGACTTTTCCAATCACATGAATATTCGATTGGAAGCTGTTTTGGACAACTTTTCTTTTCTTCTTGTCGAACACTTGGCAGACCTCCGTGCAACGTCCAGAACACGATGGGAGATGTTTTCTGTGCTCGCGCAGGTTTTCCTTGCCAGACAGAGTGGAAATGCTTTCTGCTAAGATGTAGACCACAAAAGACGCTAAAGGCGAAGGTACGATGCTCCCCGGAGCTAAGCGCCGCTCCCGGGCGTCTTTCGGCAGAAGCCGCGCTAAGAGAGCACTGTGAGCGGTACAATCGTCTTTGCGCGAAGAAGCCGCTTCTTCGGCTCCGGGAGCCGGAGAGAGCGGCAGCATCGGAAAGGTGAAGAAGGAAGCTGTACAACACTGGGATTGTGTGCGCAGCTTGCCAACTGATAGAAAACAGTACATTACCACTTTCCTGACTTTTCCAATCACATGAATCTTCGATTGGAAGCTGTTTTGGACAGATATTCTTTTCTTTATGGCAAACACTTGGCAGACCTCCGTGCAACGTCCAGAACGCGTTGGAGATGTTTTCTGTGCTCGCGCAGGTTTTCCTTGCCAGACAGAGTGGAAAAGCTTTCTGCTAGCATGTAGACCACAAAAGACGCTAAAGGCGAAGGTACGATGCTCCCCGGAGCTAAGCGCCGCTCCCGGGCGTCTTTCGGCAGAAGCCGCGCTAAGAGAGCACTGTGAGCGGTACAATCGTCTTTGCGCGAAGAAGCCGCTTCTTCGGCTCCGGGAGCCGGAGAGAGCGGCAGCATCGGAAAGGTGAAGAAGGAAGCCGTACAACACTGGGATTGTGTGCACAGCTTGCCAACTGATAGAAAACAGTACATTACCACTTTCCTGACTTTTCCAATCACATGAATATTCGATAAGAAGCTGTTTTGGACAGATTTTCTTTTCTTTATGGCAAACACTTGGCAGACCTCCGTGCAACGTCCAGAACACGATGGGAGATGTTTTCTGTGCTCGCGCAGGTTTTCCTTGCCAGACAGAGTGGAAAAGCTATCTGCTAGCATGTAGACCACAAAAGACGCTAAAGGCGAAGGTACGATGCTCCCCGGAGCTAATCGCCGCTCCCGGGCTTCTTTCGGCAGAAGCCGCGCTAAGAGAGCACTGTGAGCGGTACAATCGTCTTTGCGCGAAGAAGCCGCTTCTTCGGCTCCGGGAGCCGGAGAGAGCGGCATGATCGGAAAGGTGAAGAAGGAAGCCGTACAACACTGGGATTGTGTGCGCAGCTTGCCAACTGATAGACAGCAGTACATTACCACTTTCCTGACTTTTCCAATCACATGAATATTCGACTGGAAGCTGTTTTGGACAACTTTTCTTTTCTTCTTGTCGAACACTTGGCAGACCTCCGTGCAACGTCCAGAACACGATGGGAGATGTTTTCTGTGCTCGCGCAGGTTTTCCTTGCCAGACAGAGTGGAAAAGCTTTCTGCTAGCATGTAGACCACAAAAGACGCTAAAGACGAAGGTACGATGCTCCCCGGAGCTAAGCGCCGCTCCCGGGCTTCTTTCGTCAGAAGCCGCGCTAAGAGAGCACTGTGAGCGGTACAATCGTCTTAGCGCGAAGAAGCCGCTTCTTCGGCTCCGGGAGCCGGAGAGAGCGGCAGCATCGGAAAGGTGAAGAAGGAAGCTGTACAACACTGGGATTGTGTGCGCAGCTTGCCAACTGATAGAAAACAGTACATTACCACTTTCCTGACTTTTCCAATCACATGAATATTCGATTGGAAGCTGTTTTGGACAACTTTTCTTTTCTTCTTGTCGAACACTTGGCAGACCTCCGTGCAACGTCCAGAACACGATGGGAGATGTTTTCTGTGCTCGCGCAGGTTTTCCTTGCCAGACAGAGTGGAAAAGCTTTCTGCTAGCATGTAGACCACAAAAGACGCTAAAGACGAAGGTACGATGCTCCCCGGAGCTAAGCGCCGCTCCCGGGCTTCTTTCGGCAGAAGCCGCGCTAAGAGAGCGCTGCGAGCGGTACAATCGTCTTTGCGCGAAGAAGCCGCTTCTTCGGCTCCGGGAGCCGGAGAGAGCGGCAGCATCGGAAAGGTGAAGAAGGAAGCCGTACAACACTGGGATTGGGTGCACAGCTTGCCAACTGATAGAAAACAGTACATTACCACTTTCCTGACTTTTCCAATCACATGAATATTCGATAAGAAGCTGTTTTGGACAGATTTTCTTTTCTTTATGGCAAACACTTGGCAGACCTCCGTGCAACGTCCAGAACACGATGGGAGATGTTTTCTGTGCTCGCGCAGGTTTTCCTTGCCAGACAGAGTGGAAAAGCTTTCTGCTAGCATGTAGACCACAAAAGACGCTAAAGGCGAAGGTACGATGCTCCCCGGAGCTAATCGCCGCTCCCGGGCTTCTTTCGGCAGAAGCGGCGCTAAGAGAGCACAGTGAGCGGTACAATCGTCTTTGCGCGAAGAAGCCGCTTCTTCGGCTCCGGGAGCCGGAGAGAGCGGCAGCATCGGAAAGGTGAAGAAGGAAGCTGTACAACACTGGGATTGTGTGCGCAGCTTGCCAACTGATAGACAGTAGTACATTACCCCTTTCCTGACTTTTCCAATCACATGAATATTCGATTGGAAGCTGTTTTGGACAACTTTTCTTTTCTTCTTGTCGAACACTTGGCAGACCTCCGTGCAACGTCCAGAACACGATGGGAGATGTTTTCTGTGCTCGCGCAGGTTTTCCTTGCCAGACAGAGTGGAAAAGCTTTCTGCTAAGATGTAGACCACAAAAGACGCTAAAGGCGAAGGTACGATGCTCCCCGGAGCTAAGCGCCGCTCCCGGGCGTCTTTCGGCAGAAGCCGCGCTAAGAGACCACTGTGAGCGGTACAATCGTCTTTGCGCGAAGAAGCCGCTTCTTCGGCTCCGGGAGCCGGAGAGAGCGGCATGATCGGAAAGGTGAAGAAGGAAGCTGTACAACACTGGCATTGTGTGCGCAGCTTGCCAACTGATAGAAAACAGTACATTACCACTTTCCTGACTTTTCCAATCACATGAATCTTCGATAAGAAGCTGTTTTGGACAGATTTTCTTTTCTTTATGGCAAACACTTGGCAGACCTCCGTGCAACGTCCAGAACGCGTTGGAGATGTTTTCTGTGCTCGCGCAGGTTTTCCTTGCCAGACAGAGTGGAAAAGCTTTCTGCTAGCATGTAGACCACAAAAGACGCTAAAGGCGAAGGTACGATGCTCCCCGGAGCTAAGCGCCGCTCCCGGGCGTCTTTCGGCAGAAGCCGCGCTAAGAGAGCACTGTGAGCGGTACAATCGTCTTTGCGCGAAGAAGCCGCTTCTTCGGCTCACGGAGCCGGAGAGAGCGGCATGATCGGAAAGGTGAAGAAGGAAGCTGTACAACACTGGGATTGTATGCGCAGATTGCCAACTGATAGACAGCAGTACATTACCACTTTCCTGACTTTTCCAATCACATGAATATTCGATAAGAAGCTGTTTTGGACAGATTTTCTTTTCTTTATGGCAAACACTTGGCAGACCTCCGTGCAACGTCCAGAACACGATGGGAGATGTTTTCTGTGCTCGCGCAGGTTTTCCTTGCCAGACAGAGTGGAAAAGCTTTCTGCTAGCATGTAGACCACAAAAGACGCTAAAGACGAAGGTACGATGCTCTCCGCAGCTAAGCGCCGCTCCCGGGCTTCTTTCGGCAGAAGCGGCGCTAAGAGAGCACAGTGAGCGGTACAATCGTCTTTGCGCGAAGAAGCCGCTTCTTCGGCTCCGGGAGCCGGAGAGAGCGGCAGCATCGCAAAGGTGAAGAAGGAAGCTGTACAACACTGGGATTGTGTGCGCAGCTTGCCAACTGATAGAAAACAGTACATTACCACTTTCCTGACTTTTCCAATCACATGAATCTTCGATTGGAAGCTGTTTTGGACAGATTTTCTTTTCTTTATGGCAAACACTTGGCAGACCTCCGTGCAACGTCCAGAACGCGTTGGAGATGTTTTCTGTGCTCGCGCAGGTTTTCCTTGCCAGACAGAGTGGAAAAGCTTTCTGCTAGCATGTAGACCACAAAAGACGCTAAAGGCGAAGGTACGATGCTCCCCGGAGCTAAGCGCCGCTCCCGGGCGTCTTTCGGCAGAAGCCGCGCTAAGAGAGCACTGTGAGCGGTACAATCGTCTTTGCGCGAAGAAGCCGCTTCTTCGGCTCCGGGAGCCGGAGAGAGCGGCAGCATCGGAAAGGTGAAGAAGGAAGCCGTACAACACTGGGATTGTGTGCACAGCTTGCCAACTGATAGAAAACAGTACATTACCACTTTCCTGACTTTTCCAATCACATGAATATTCGATTGGAAGCTGTTTTGGACAGATTTTCTTTTCTTTATGGCAAACACTTGGCAGACCTCCGTGCAACGTCCAGAACACGATGGGAGATGTTTTCTGTGCTCGCGCAGGTTTTCCTTGCCAGACAGAGTGGAAAAGCTTTCTGCTAGCATGTAGACCACAAAAGACGCTAAAGGCGAAGGTACGATGCTCCCCGGAGCTAATCGCCGCTCCCGGGCTTCTTTCGGCAGAAGCCGCGCTAAGAGAGCACTGTGAGCGGTACAATCGTCTTTGCGCGAAGAAGCCGCTTCTTCGGCTCCGGGAGCCGGAGAGAGAGGCATGATCGGAAAGGTGAAGAAGGAAGCTGTACAACACTGGGATTGTGTGCGCAGCTTGCCAACTGATAGAAAACAGTACATTTCCACTTTCCTGACTTTTCCAATCACATGAATATTCGACTGGAAGCTGTTTTGGACAACTTTTCTTTTCTTCTTGTCGAACACTTGGCAGACCTCCGTGCAACGTCCAGAACACGATGGGAGATGTTTTCTGTGCTCGCGCAGGTTTTCCTTGCCAGACAGAGTGGAAAAGCTTTCTGCTAGCATGTAGACCACAAAAGACGCTAAAGACGAAGGTACGATGCTCCCCGGAGCTAAGCGCCGCTCCCGGGCTTCTTTCGGCAGAAGCCGCGCTAAGAGAGCACTGTGAGCGGTACAATCGTCTTTGCGCGAAGAAGCCGCTTCTTCGGCTCCGGGAGCCGGAGAGAGCGGCAGCATCGGAAAGGTGAAGAAGGAAGCTGTACAACACTGGGATTGTGTGCGCAGCTTGCCAACTGATAGAAAACAGTACATTACCACTTTCCTGACTTTTCCAATCACATGAATATTCGATTGGAAGCTGTTTTGGACAACTTTTCTTTTCTTCTTGTCGAACACTTGGCAGACCTCCGTGCAACGTCCAGAACACGATGGGAGATGTTTTCTGTGCTCGCGCAGGTTTTCCTTGCCAGACAGAGTGGAAAAGCTTTCTGCTAGCATGTAGACCACAAAAGACGCTAAAGACGAAGGTACGATGCTCCCCGGAGCTAAGCGCCGCTCCCGGGCTTCTTTCGGCAGAAGCCGCGCTAAGAGAGCGCTGCGAGCGGTACAATCGTCTTTGCGCGAAGAAGCCGCTTCTTCGGCTCCGGGAGCCGGAGAGAGCGGCAGCATCGGAAAGGTGAAGAAGGAAGCCGTACAACACTGGGATTGGGTGCACAGCTTGCCAACTGATAGAAAACAGTACATTACCACTTTCCTGACTTTTCCAATCACATGAATATTCGATAAGAAGCTGTTTTGGACAGATTTTCTTTTCTTTATGGCAAACACTTGGCAGACCTCCGTGCAACGTCCAGAACACGATGGGAGATGTTTTCTGTGCTCGCGCAGGTTTTCCTTGCCAGACAGAGTGGAAAAGCTTTCTGCTAGCATGTAGACCACAAAAGACGCTAAAGGCGAAGGTACGATGCTCCCCGGAGCTAATCGCCGCTCCCGGGCTTCTTTCGGCAGAAGCCGCGCTAAGAGAGCACTGTGAGCGGTACAATCGTCTTTGCGCGAAGAAGCCGCTTCTTCGGCTCCGGGAGCCGGAGAGAGCGGCATGATCGGAAAGGTGAAGAAGGAAGCTGTACAACACTGGGATTGTGTGCGCAGCTTGCCAACTGATAGAAAACAGTACATTTCCACTTTCCTGACTTTTCCAATCACATGAATATTCGACTGGAAGCTGTTTTGGACAACTTTTCTTTTCTTCTTGTCGAACACTTGGCAGACCTCCGTGCAACGTCCAGAACACGATGGGAGATGTTTTCTGTGCTCGCGCAGGTTTTCCTTGCCAGACAGAGTGGAAAAGCTTTCTGCTAGCATGTAGACCACAAAAGACGCTAAAGACGAAGGTACGATGCTCCCCGGAGCTAAGCGCCGCTCCCGGGCTTCTTTCGGCAGAAGCCGCGCTAAGAGAGCACTGTGAGCGGTACAATCGTCTTTGCGCGAAGAAGCCGCTTCTTCGGCTCCGGGAGCCGGAGAGAGCGGCAGCATCGGAAAGGTGAAGAAGGAAGCTGTACAACACTGGGATTGTGTGCGCAGCTTGCCAACTGATAGAAAACAGTACATTACCACTTTCCTGACTTTTCCAATCACATGAATATTCGATTGGAAGCTGTTTTGGACAACTTTTCTTTTCTTCTTGTCGAACACTTGGCAGACCTCCGTGCAACGTCCAGAACACGATGGGAGATGTTTTCTGTGCTCGCGCAGGTTTTCCTTGCCAGACAGAGTGGAAAAGCTTTCTGCTAGCATGTAGACCACAAAAGACGCTAAAGACGAAGGTACGATGCTCCCCGGAGCTAAGCGCCGCTCCCGGGCTTCTTTCGGCAGAAGCCGCGCTAAGAGAGCGCTGCGAGCGGTACAATCGTCTTTGCGCGAAGAAGCCGCTTCTTCGGCTCCGGGAGCCGGAGAGAGCGGCAGCATCGGAAAGGTGAAGAAGGAAGCCGTACAACACTGGGATTGGGTGCACAGCTTGCCAACTGATAGAAAACAGTACATTACCACTTTCCTGACTTTTCCAATCACATGAATATTCGATAAGAAGCTGTTTTGGACAGATTTTCTTTTCTTTATGGCAAACACTTGGCAGACCTCCGTGCAACGTCCAGAACACGATGGGAGATGTTTTCTGTGCTCGCGCAGGTTTTCCTTGCCAGACAGAGTGGAAAAGCTTTCTGCTAAGATGTAGACCACAAAAGACGCTAAAGGCGAAGGTACGATGCTCCCCGGAGCTAAGCGCCGCTCCCGGGCGTCTTTCGGCAGAAGCCGCGCTAAGAGACCACTGTGAGCGGTACAATCGTCTTTGCGCGAAGAAGCCGCTTCTTCGGCTCCGGGAGCCGGAGAGAGCGGCATGATCGGAAAGGTGAAGAAGGAAGCTGTACAACACTGGGATTGTGTGCGCAGCTTGCCAACTGATAGAAAACAGTACATTACCACTTTCCTGACTTTTCCAATCACATGAATCTTCGATTGGAAGCTGTTTTGGACAGATTTTCTTTTCTTTATGGCAAACACTTGGCAGACCTCCGTGCAACGTCCAGAACGCGTTGGAGATGTTTTCTGTGCTCGCGCAGGTTTTCCTTGCCAGACAGAGTGGAAAAGCTTTCTGCTAGCATGTAGACCACAAAAGACGCTAAAGGCGAAGGTACGATGCTCCCCGGAGCTAAGCGCCGCTCCCGGGCGTCTTTCGGCAGAAGCCGCGCTAAGAGAGCACTGTGAGCGGTACAATCGTCTTTGCGCGAAGAAGCCGCTTCTTCGGCTCACGGAGCCGGAGAGAGCGGCATGATCGGAAAGGTGAAGAAGGAAGCTGTACAACACTGGGATTGTATGCGCAGATTGCCAACTGATAGACAGCAGTACATTACCACTTTCCTGACTTTTCCAATCACATGAATATTCGATAAGAAGCTGTTTTGGACAGATTTTCTTTTCTTTATGGCAAACACTTGGCAGACCTCCGTGCAACGTCCAGAACACGATGGGAGATGTTTTCTGTGCTCGCGCAGGTTTTCCTTGCCAGACAGAGTGGAAAAGCTTTCTGCTAGCATGTAGACCACAAAAGACGCTAAAGACGAAGGTACGATGCTCTCCGCAGCTAAGCGCCGCTCCCGGGCTTCTTTCGGCAGAAGCGGCGCTAAGAGAGCACAGTGAGCGGTACAATCGTCTTTGCGCGAAGAAGCCGCTTCTTCGGCTCCGGGAGCCGGAGAGAGCGGCATGATCGGAAAGGTGAAGAAGGAAGCTGTACAACACTGGGATTGTGTGCGCAGCTTGCCAACTGATAGAAAACAGTACATTACCACTTTCCTGACTTGTCCAATCACATGAATATTCGATAAGAAGAGGTTTTGGACAGATTTTCTTTTCTTTATGGCAAACACATGGCAGACCTCCGTGCAACGTCCAGAACACGATGGGAGATGTTTTCTGTGCTCGCGCAGGTTTTCCTTGCCAGACAGAGTGGAAAAGCTTTCTGCTAGCATGTAGACCACAAAAGACGCTAAAGGCGAAGGTACGATGCTCCCCGGAGCTAAGCGCCGCTCCCGGGCTTCTTTCGGCAGAAGCCGCGCTAAGAGAGCACTGTGAGCGGTACAATCGTCTTTGCGCGAAGAAGCCGCTTCTTCGGCTCCGGGAGCCGGAGAGAGCGGCAGCATCGGAAAGGTGAAGAAGGAAGCTGTACAACAGTGGGATTGTGTGCGCAGCTTGCCAACTGATAGAAAACAGTACATTTCCACTTTCCTGACTTTTCCAATCACATGAATATTCGATTGGAAGCTGTTTTGGACAACTTTTCTTTTCTTCTTGTCGAACACTTGGCAGACCTCCGTGCAACGTCCAGAACACGATGGGAGATGTTTTCTGTGCTCGCGCAGGTTTTCCTTGCCAGACAGAGTGGAAAAGCTTTCTGCTAGCATGTAGACCACAAAAGACGCTAAAGACGAAGGTACGATGCTCCCCGGAGCTAAGCGCCGCTCCCGGGCTTCTTTCGGCAGAAGCCGCGCTAAGAGAGCACTGTGAGCGGTACAATCGTCTTAGCGCGAAGAAGCCGCTTCTTCGGCTCCGGGAGCCAGAGAGAGCGGCAGCATCGGAAAGGTGAAGAAGGAAGCTGTACAACAGTGGGATTGTGTGCGCAGCTTGCCAACTGATAGAAAACAGTACATTACCACTTTCCTGACTTTTCCAATCACATGAATATTCGATTGGAAGCTGTTTTGGACCACTTTTCTTTTCTTCTTGTCAAACACTTGGCAGACTTCCGAGCAATGTCCAGAACACGATGGGAGATGTTTTCTGTGCTCGCGCAGGTTTTCCTTGCCAGACAGAGTGGAAAAGCTTTCTGCTAAGATGTAGACCACAAAAGACGCTAAAGACGAAGGTACGATGCTCCCCGGAGCTAAGCGCCGCTCCCGGGCTTCTTTCGGCAGAAGCCGCGCTAAGAGAGCGCTGCGAGCGGTACAATCGTCTTTGCGCGAAGAAGCCGCTTCTTCGGCTCCGGGAGCCGGAGAGAGCGGCAGCATCGGAAAGGTGAAGAAGGAAGCTGTACAACACTGGGATTGTGTGCGCAGCTTGCCAACTGATAGAAAACAGTACATTACCACTTTCCTGACTTTTCCAATCACATGAATATTCGATTGGAAGCTGTTTTGGACAACTTTTCTTTTCTTCTTGTCGAACACTTGGCAGACCTCCGTGCAACGTCCAGAACACGATGGGAGATGTTTTCTGTGCTCGCGCAGGTTTTCCTTGCCAGACAGAGTGGAAAAGCTTTCTGCTAGCATGTAGACCACAAAAGACGCTAAAGACGAAGGTACGATGCTCCCCGGAGCTAAGCGCCGCTCCCGGGCTTCTTTCGGCAGAAGCCGCGCTAAGAGAGCGCTGCGAGCGGTACAATCGTCTTTGCGCGAAGAAGCCGCTTCTTCGGCTCCGGGAGCCGGAGAGAGCGGCAGCATCGGAAAGGTGAAGAAGGAAGCCGTACAACACTGGGATTGGGTGCACAGCTTGCCAACTGATAGAAAACAGTACATTACCACTTTCCTGACTTTTCCAATCACATGAATATTCGATAAGAAGCTGTTTTGGACAGATTTTCTTTTCTTTATGGCAAACACTTGGCAGACCTCCGTGCAACGTCCAGAACACGATGGGAGATGTTTTCTGTGCTCGCGCAGGTTTTCCTTGCCAGACAGAGTGGAAAAGCTTTCTGCTAGCATGTAGACCACAAAAGACGCTAAAGGCGAAGGTACGATGCTCCCCGGAGCTAATCGCCGCTCCCGGGCTTCTTTCGGCAGAAGCGGCGCTAAGAGAGCACAGTGAGCGGTACAATCGTCTTTGCGCGAAGAAGCCGCTTCTTCGGCTCCGGGAGCCGGAGAGAGCGGCAGCATCGGAAAGGTGAAGAAGGAAGCTGTACAACACTGGGATTGTGTGCGCAGCTTGCCAACTGATAGACAGTAGTACATTACCCCTTTCCTGACTTTTCCAATCACATGAATATTCGATTGGAAGCTGTTTTGGACAACTTTTCTTTTCTTCTTGTCGAACACTTGGCAGACCTCCGTGCAACGTCCAGAACACGATGGGAGATGTTTTCTGTGCTCGCGCAGGTTTTCCTTGCCAGACAGAGTGGAAAAGCTTTCTGCTAAGATGTAGACCACAAAAGACGCTAAAGGCGAAGGTACGATGCTCCCCGGAGCTAAGCGCCGCTCCCGGGCGTCTTTCGGCAGAAGCCGCGCTAAGAGACCACTGTGAGCGGTACAATCGTCTTTGCGCGAAGAAGCCGCTTCTTCGGCTCCGGGAGCCGGAGAGAGCGGCATGATCGGAAAGGTGAAGAAGGAAGCTGTACAACACTGGCATTGTGTGCGCAGCTTGCCAACTGATAGAAAACAGTACATTACCACTTTCCTGACTTTTCCAATCACATGAATCTTCGATAAGAAGCTGTTTTGGACAGATTTTCTTTTCTTTATGGCAAACACTTGGCAGACCTCCGTGCAACGTCCAGAACGCGTTGGAGATGTTTTCTGTGCTCGCGCAGGTTTTCCTTGCCAGACAGAGTGGAAAAGCTTTCTGCTAGCATGTAGACCACAAAAGACGCTAAAGGCGAAGGTACGATGCTCCCCGGAGCTAAGCGCCGCTCCCGGGCGTCTTTCGGCAGAAGCCGCGCTAAGAGAGCACTGTGAGCGGTACAATCGTCTTTGCGCGAAGAAGCCGCTTCTTCGGCTCACGGAGCCGGAGAGAGCGGCATGATCGGAAAGGTGAAGAAGGAAGCTGTACAACACTGGGATTGTATGCGCAGATTGCCAACTGATAGACAGCAGTACATTACCACTTTCCTGACTTTTCCAATCACATGAATATTCGATAAGAAGCTGTTTTGGACAGATTTTCTTTTCTTTATGGCAAACACTTGGCAGACCTCCGTGCAACGTCCAGAACACGATGGGAGATGTTTTCTGTGCTCGCGCAGGTTTTCCTTGCCAGACAGAGTGGAAAAGCTTTCTGCTAGCATGTAGACCACAAAAGACGCTAAAGACGAAGGTACGATGCTCTCCGCAGCTAAGCGCCGCTCCCGGGCTTCTTTCGGCAGAAGCGGCGCTAAGAGAGCACAGTGAGCGGTACAATCGTCTTTGCGCGAAGAAGCCGCTTCTTCGGCTCCGGGAGCCGGAGAGAGCGGCAGCATCGCAAAGGTGAAGAAGGAAGCTGTACAACACTGGGATTGTGTGCGCAGCTTGCCAACTGATAGAAAACAGTACATTACCACTTTCCTGACTTTTCCAATCACATGAATCTTCGATTGGAAGCTGTTTTGGACAGATTTTCTTTTCTTTATGGCAAACACTTGGCAGACCTCCGTGCAACGTCCAGAACGCGTTGGAGATGTTTTCTGTGCTCGCGCAGGTTTTCCTTGCCAGACAGAGTGGAAAAGCTTTCTGCTAGCATGTAGACCACAAAAGACGCTAAAGGCGAAGGTACGATGCTCCCCGGAGCTAAGCGCCGCTCCCGGGCGTCTTTCGGCAGAAGCCGCGCTAAGAGAGCACTGTGAGCGGTACAATCGTCTTTGCGCGAAGAAGCCGCTTCTTCGGCTCCGGGAGCCGGAGAGAGCGGCAGCATCGGAAAGGTGAAGAAGGAAGCCGTACAACACTGGGATTGTGTGCACAGCTTGCCAACTGATAGAAAACAGTACATTACCACTTTCCTGACTTTTCCAATCACATGAATATTCGATTGGAAGCTGTTTTGGACAGATTTTCTTTTCTTTATGGCAAACACTTGGCAGACCTCCGTGCAACGTCCAGAACACGATGGGAGATGTTTTCTGTGCTCGCGCAGGTTTTCCTTGCCAGACAGAGTGGAAAAGCTTTCTGCTAGCATGTAGACCACAAAAGACGCTAAAGGCGAAGGTACGATGCTCCCCGGAGCTAATCGCCGCTCCCGGGCTTCTTTCGGCAGAAGCCGCGCTAAGAGAGCACTGTGAGCGGTACAATCGTCTTTGCGCGAAGAAGCCGCTTCTTCGGCTCCGGGAGCCGGAGAGAGAGGCATGATCGGAAAGGTGAAGAAGGAAGCTGTACAACACTGGGATTGTGTGCGCAGCTTGCCAACTGATAGAAAACAGTACATTTCCACTTTCCTGACTTTTCCAATCACATGAATATTCGACTGGAAGCTGTTTTGGACAACTTTTCTTTTCTTCTTGTCGAACACTTGGCAGACCTCCGTGCAACGTCCAGAACACGATGGGAGATGTTTTCTGTGCTCGCGCAGGTTTTCCTTGCCAGACAGAGTGGAAAAGCTTTCTGCTAGCATGTAGACCACAAAAGACGCTAAAGACGAAGGTACGATGCTCCCCGGAGCTAAGCGCCGCTCCCGGGCTTCTTTCGGCAGAAGCCGCGCTAAGAGAGCACTGTGAGCGGTACAATCGTCTTTGCGCGAAGAAGCCGCTTCTTCGGCTCCGGGAGCCGGAGAGAGCGGCAGCATCGGAAAGGTGAAGAAGGAAGCTGTACAACACTGGGATTGTGTGCGCAGCTTGCCAACTGATAGAAAACAGTACATTACCACTTTCCTGACTTTTCCAATCACATGAATATTCGATTGGAAGCTGTTTTGGACAACTTTTCTTTTCTTCTTGTCGAACACTTGGCAGACCTCCGTGCAACGTCCAGAACACGATGGGAGATGTTTTCTGTGCTCGCGCAGGTTTTCCTTGCCAGACAGAGTGGAAAAGCTTTCTGCTAGCATGTAGACCACAAAAGACGCTAAAGACGAAGGTACGATGCTCCCCGGAGCTAAGCGCCGCTCCCGGGCTTCTTTCGGCAGAAGCCGCGCTAAGAGAGCGCTGCGAGCGGTACAATCGTCTTTGCGCGAAGAAGCCGCTTCTTCGGCTCCGGGAGCCGGAGAGAGCGGCAGCATCGGAAAGGTGAAGAAGGAAGCCGTACAACACTGGGATTGGGTGCACAGCTTGCCAACTGATAGAAAACAGTACATTACCACTTTCCTGACTTTTCCAATCACATGAATATTCGATAAGAAGCTGTTTTGGACAGATTTTCTTTTCTTTATGGCAAACACTTGGCAGACCTCCGTGCAACGTCCAGAACACGATGGGAGATGTTTTCTGTGCTCGCGCAGGTTTTCCTTGCCAGACAGAGTGGAAAAGCTTTCTGCTAGCATGTAGACCACAAAAGACGCTAAAGGCGAAGGTACGATGCTCCCCGGAGCTAATCGCCGCTCCCGGGCTTCTTTCGGCAGAAGCCGCGCTAAGAGAGCACTGTGAGCGGTACAATCGTCTTTGCGCGAAGAAGCCGCTTCTTCGGCTCCGGGAGCCGGAGAGAGCGGCATGATCGGAAAGGTGAAGAAGGAAGCTGTACAACACTGGGATTGTGTGCGCAGCTTGCCAACTGATAGAAAACAGTACATTTCCACTTTCCTGACTTTTCCAATCACATGAATATTCGACTGGAAGCTGTTTTGGACAACTTTTCTTTTCTTCTTGTCGAACACTTGGCAGACCTCCGTGCAACGTCCAGAACACGATGGGAGATGTTTTCTGTGCTCGCGCAGGTTTTCCTTGCCAGACAGAGTGGAAAAGCTTTCTGCTAGCATGTAGACCACAAAAGACGCTAAAGACGAAGGTACGATGCTCCCCGGAGCTAAGCGCCGCTCCCGGGCTTCTTTCGGCAGAAGCCGCGCTAAGAGAGCACTGTGAGCGGTACAATCGTCTTTGCGCGAAGAAGCCGCTTCTTCGGCTCCGGGAGCCGGAGAGAGCGGCAGCATCGGAAAGGTGAAGAAGGAAGCTGTACAACACTGGGATTGTGTGCGCAGCTTGCCAACTGATAGAAAACAGTACATTACCACTTTCCTGACTTTTCCAATCACATGAATATTCGATTGGAAGCTGTTTTGGACAACTTTTCTTTTCTTCTTGTCGAACACTTGGCAGACCTCCGTGCAACGTCCAGAACACGATGGGAGATGTTTTCTGTGCTCGCGCAGGTTTTCCTTGCCAGACAGAGTGGAAAAGCTTTCTGCTAGCATGTAGACCACAAAAGACGCTAAAGACGAAGGTACGATGCTCCCCGGAGCTAAGCGCCGCTCCCGGGCTTCTTTCGGCAGAAGCCGCGCTAAGAGAGCGCTGCGAGCGGTACAATCGTCTTTGCGCGAAGAAGCCGCTTCTTCGGCTCCGGGAGCCGGAGAGAGCGGCAGCATCGGAAAGGTGAAGAAGGAAGCCGTACAACACTGGGATTGGGTGCACAGCTTGCCAACTGATAGAAAACAGTACATTACCACTTTCCTGACTTTTCCAATCACATGAATATTCGATAAGAAGCTGTTTTGGACAGATTTTCTTTTCTTTATGGCAAACACTTGGCAGACCTCCGTGCAACGTCCAGAACACGATGGGAGATGTTTTCTGTGCTCGCGCAGGTTTTCCTTGCCAGACAGAGTGGAAAAGCTTTCTGCTAAGATGTAGACCACAAAAGACGCTAAAGGCGAAGGTACGATGCTCCCCGGAGCTAAGCGCCGCTCCCGGGCGTCTTTCGGCAGAAGCCGCGCTAAGAGACCACTGTGAGCGGTACAATCGTCTTTGCGCGAAGAAGCCGCTTCTTCGGCTCCGGGAGCCGGAGAGAGCGGCATGATCGGAAAGGTGAAGAAGGAAGCTGTACAACACTGGGATTGTGTGCGCAGCTTGCCAACTGATAGAAAACAGTACATTACCACTTTCCTGACTTTTCCAATCACATGAATCTTCGATTGGAAGCTGTTTTGGACAGATTTTCTTTTCTTTATGGCAAACACTTGGCAGACCTCCGTGCAACGTCCAGAACGCGTTGGAGATGTTTTCTGTGCTCGCGCAGGTTTTCCTTGCCAGACAGAGTGGAAAAGCTTTCTGCTAGCATGTAGACCACAAAAGACGCTAAAGGCGAAGGTACGATGCTCCCCGGAGCTAAGCGCCGCTCCCGGGCGTCTTTCGGCAGAAGCCGCGCTAAGAGAGCACTGTGAGCGGTACAATCGTCTTTGCGCGAAGAAGCCGCTTCTTCGGCTCACGGAGCCGGAGAGAGCGGCATGATCGGAAAGGTGAAGAAGGAAGCTGTACAACACTGGGATTGTATGCGCAGATTGCCAACTGATAGACAGCAGTACATTACCACTTTCCTGACTTTTCCAATCACATGAATATTCGATAAGAAGCTGTTTTGGACAGATTTTCTTTTCTTTATGGCAAACACTTGGCAGACCTCCGTGCAACGTCCAGAACACGATGGGAGATGTTTTCTGTGCTCGCGCAGGTTTTCCTTGCCAGACAGAGTGGAAAAGCTTTCTGCTAGCATGTAGACCACAAAAGACGCTAAAGACGAAGGTACGATGCTCTCCGCAGCTAAGCGCCGCTCCCGGGCTTCTTTCGGCAGAAGCGGCGCTAAGAGAGCACAGTGAGCGGTACAATCGTCTTTGCGCGAAGAAGCCGCTTCTTCGGCTCCGGGAGCCGGAGAGAGCGGCATGATCGGAAAGGTGAAGAAGGAAGCTGTACAACACTGGGATTGTGTGCGCAGCTTGCCAACTGATAGAAAACAGTACATTACCACTTTCCTGACTTGTCCAATCACATGAATATTCGATAAGAAGAGGTTTTGGACAGATTTTCTTTTCTTTATGGCAAACACATGGCAGACCTCCGTGCAACGTCCAGAACACGATGGGAGATGTTTTCTGTGCTCGCGCAGGTTTTCCTTGCCAGACAGAGTGGAAAAGCTTTCTGCTAGCATGTAGACCACAAAAGACGCTAAAGGCGAAGGTACGATGCTCCCCGGAGCTAAGCGCCGCTCCCGGGCTTCTTTCGGCAGAAGCCGCGCTAAGAGAGCACTGTGAGCGGTACAATCGTCTTTGCGCGAAGAAGCCGCTTCTTCGGCTCCGGGAGCCGGAGAGAGCGGCAGCATCGGAAAGGTGAAGAAGGAAGCTGTACAACAGTGGGATTGTGTGCGCAGCTTGCCAACTGATAGAAAACAGTACATTTCCACTTTCCTGACTTTTCCAATCACATGAATATTCGATTGGAAGCTGTTTTGGACAACTTTTCTTTTCTTCTTGTCGAACACTTGGCAGACCTCCGTGCAACGTCCAGAACACGATGGGAGATGTTTTCTGTGCTCGCGCAGGTTTTCCTTGCCAGACAGAGTGGAAAAGCTTTCTGCTAGCATGTAGACCACAAAAGACGCTAAAGACGAAGGTACGATGCTCCCCGGAGCTAAGCGCCGCTCCCGGGCTTCTTTCGGCAGAAGCCGCGCTAAGAGAGCACTGTGAGCGGTACAATCGTCTTAGCGCGAAGAAGCCGCTTCTTCGGCTCCGGGAGCCAGAGAGAGCGGCAGCATCGGAAAGGTGAAGAAGGAAGCTGTACAACAGTGGGATTGTGTGCGCAGCTTGCCAACTGATAGAAAACAGTACATTACCACTTTCCTGACTTTTCCAATCACATGAATATTCGATTGGAAGCTGTTTTGGACCACTTTTCTTTTCTTCTTGTCAAACACTTGGCAGACTTCCGAGCAATGTCCAGAACACGATGGGAGATGTTTTCTGTGCTCGCGCAGGTTTTCCTTGCCAGACAGAGTGGAAAAGCTTTCTGCTAAGATGTAGACCACAAAAGACGCTAAAGACGAAGGTACGATGCTCCCCGGAGCTAAGCGCCGCTCCCGGGCTTCTTTCGGCAGAAGCCGCGCTAAGAGAGCGCTGCGAGCGGTACAATCGTCTTTGCGCGAAGAAGCCGCTTCTTCGGCTCCGGGAGCCGGAGAGAGCGGCAGCATCGGAAAGGTGAAGAAGGAAGCCGTACAACACTGGGATTGGGTGCACAGCTTGCCAACTGATAGAAAACAGTACATTACCACTTTCCTGACTTTTCCAATCACATGAATATTCGATAAGAAGCTGTTTTGGACAGATTTTCTTTTCTTTATGGCAAACACTTGGCAGACCTCCGTGCAACGTCCAGAACACGATGGGAGATGTTTTCTGTGCTCGCGCAGGTTTTCCTTGCCAGACAGAGTGGAAAAGCTTTCTGCTAGCATGTAGACCACAAAAGACGCTAAAGGCGAAGGTACGATGCTCCCCGGAGCTAATCGCCGCTCCCGGGCTTCTTTCGGCAGAAGCCGCGCTAAGAGAGCACTGTGAGCGGTACAATCGTTTTGCGCGAAGAAGCCGCTTCTTCGGCTCCGGGAGCCGGAGAGAGCGGCAGCATCGGAAAGGTGAAGAAGGAAGCTGTACAACACTGGGATTGTGTGCGCAGCTTGCCAACTGATAGACAGTAGTACATTACCCCTTTCCTGACTTTTCCAATCACATGAATATTCGATTGGAAGCTGTTTTGGACAACTTTTCTTTTCTTCTTGTCGAACACTTGGCAGACCTCCGTGCAACGTCCAGAACACGATGGGAGATGTTTTCTGTGCTCGCGCAGGTTTTCCTTGCCAGACAGAGTGGAAAAGCTTTCTGCTAGCATGTAGACCACAAAAGACGCTAAAGACGAAGGTACGATGCTCTCCGCAGCTAAGCGCCGCTCCCGGGCTTCTTTCGGCAGAAGCCGCGCTAAGAGAGCACAGTGAGCGGTACAATCGTCTTTGCGCGAAGAAGCCGCTTCTTCGGCTCCGGGAGCCGGAGAGAGCGGCATGATCGGAAAGGTGAAGAAGGAAGCTGTACAACACTGGGATTGTGTGCGCAGCTTGCCAACTGATAGAAAACAGTACATTACCACTTTCCTGACTTGTCCAATCACATGAATATTCGATAAGAAGAGGTTTTGGACAGATTTTCTTTTCTTTATGCCAAACACATGGCAGACCTCCGTGCAACGTCCAGAACACGATGGGAGATGTTTTCTGTGCTCGCGCAGGTTTTCCTTGCCAGACAGAGTGGAAAAGCTTTCTGCTAGCATGTAGACCACAAAAGACGCTAAAGACGAAGGTACGATGCTCCCCGGAGCTAAGCGCCGCTCCCGGGCTTCTTTCGGCAGAAGCCGCGCTAAGAGAGCACTGTGAGCGGTACAATCGTCTTTGCGCGAAGAAGCCGCTTCTTCGGCTCCGGGAGCCGGAGAGAGCGGCAGCATCGGAAAGGTGAAGAAGGAAGCTGTACAACAGTGGGATTGTGTGCGCAGCTTGCCAACTGATAGAAAACAGTACATTACCACTTTCCTGACTTTTCCAATCACATGAATATTCGATTGGAAGCTGTTTTGGACAACTTTTCTTTTCTTCTTGTCGAACACTTGGCAGACCTCCGTGCAACGTCCAGAACACGATGGGAGATGTTTTCTGTGCTCGCGCAGGTTTTCCTTGCCAGACAGAGTGGAAAAGCTTTCTGCTAGCATGTAGACCACAAAAGACGCTAAAGACGAAGGTACGATGCTCTCCGGAGCTAAGCGCCGCTCCCGGGCTTCTTTCGGCAGAAGCCGCGCTAAGAGAGCGCTGCGAGCGGTACAATCGTCTTTGCGCGAAGAAGCCGCTTCTTCGGCTCCGGGAGCCGGAGAGAGCGGCAGCATCGGAAAGGTGAAGAAGGAAGCCGTACAACACTGGGATTGTGTGCGCAGCTTGCCAACTGATAGAAAACAGTACATTACCACTTTCCTGACTTTTCCAATCACATGAATATTCGATATAAGCTGTTTTGGACCACTTTTCTTTTCTTCTTGTCAAACACTTGGCAGACTTCCGAGCAATGTCCAGAACACGATGGGAGATGTTTTCTGTGCTCGCGCAGGTTTTCCTTGCCAGACAGAGTGGAAAAGCTTTCTGCTAAGATGTAGACCATAAAAGACGCTAAAGGCGAAGGTACGATGCTCCCCGGAGCTAAGCGCCGCTCCCGGGCTTCTTTCGGCAGAAGCCGCGCTAAGAGAGCACTGTGAGCGGTACAATCGTCTTTGCGCGAAGAAGCCGCTTCTTCGGCTCCGGGAGCCGGAGAGAGCGGCAGCATCGGAAAGGTGAAGAAGGAAGCTGTACAACACTGGGATTGTGTGCGCAGCTTGCCAACTGATAGAAAACAGTACATTACCACTTTCCTGACTTTTCCAATCACATGAATATTCGATTGGAAGCTGTTTTGGACAACTTTTCTTTTCTTCTTGTCGAACACTTGGCAGACCTCCGTGCAACGTCCAGAACAAGATCGGAGATGTTACCTGTGCTCGCGCAGGTTTTCCTTGCCAGACAGAGTGGAAAAGCTTTCTGCTAGCATGTAGACCACAAAAGACGCTAAAGACGAAGGTACGATGCTCCCCGGAGCTAAGCGCCGCTCCCGGGCGTCTTTCGGCAGAAGCCGCGCTAAGAGAGCGCTGCGAGCGGTACAATCGTCTTTGCGCGAAGAAGCCGCTTCTTCGGCTCCGGGAGCCGGAGAGAGCGGCAGCATCGGAAAGGTGAAGAAGGAAGCCGTACAACACTGGGATTGTGTGCACAGCTTGCCAACTGATAGAAAACAGTACATTACCACTTTCCTGACTTTTCCAATCACATGAATATTCGATAAGAAGCTGTTTAGGACAGATTTTCTTTTCTTTATGGCAAACACTTGGCAGACCTCCGTGCAACGTCCAGAACACGATGGGAGATGTTTTCTGTGCTCGCGCAGGTTTTCCTTGCCAGACAGAGTGGAAAAGCTTTCTGCTAGCATGTAGACCACAAAAGACGCTAAAGGCGAAGGTACGATGCTCCCCGGAGCTAATCGCCGCTCCCGGGCTTCTTTCGGCAGAAGCCGCGCTAAGAGAGCACTGTGAGCGGTACAATCGTCTTTGCGCGAAGAAGCCGCTTCTTCGGCTCCGGGAGCCGGAGAGAGCGGCATGATCGGAAAGGTGAAGAAGGAAGCTGTACAACAGTGGGATTGTGTGCGCAGCTTGCCAACTGATAGAAAACAGTACATTTCCACTTTCCTGACTTTTCCAATCACATGAATATTCGATTGGAAGCTGTTTTGGACAACTTTTCTTTTCTTCTTGTCGAACACTTGGCAGACCTCCGTGCAACGTCCAGAACACGATGGGAGATGTTTTCTGTGCTCGCGCAGGTTTTCCTTGCCAGACAGAGTGGAAAAGCTTTCTGCTAGCATGTAGACCACAAAAGACGCTAAAGACGAAGGTACGATGCTCCCCGGAGCTAAGCGCCGCTCCCGGGCTTCTTTCGGCAGAAGCCGCGCTAAGAGAGCACTGTGAGCGGTACAATCGTCTTAGCGCGAAGAAGCCGCTTCTTCGGCTCCGGGAGCCAGAGAGAGCGGCAGCATCGGAAAGGTGAAGAAGGAAGCTGTACAACAGTGGGATTGTGTGCGCAGCTTGCCAACTGATAGAAAACAGTACATTACCACTTTCCTGACTTTTCCAATCACATGAATATTCGATTGGAAGCTGTTTTGGACCACTTTTCTTTTCTTCTTGTCAAACACTTGGCAGACTTCCGAGCAATGTCCAGAACACGATGGGAGATGTTTTCTGTGCTCGCGCAGGTTTTCCTTGCCAGACAGAGTGGAAAAGCTTTCTGCTAAGATGTAGACCACAAAAGACGCTAAAGACGAAGGTACGATGCTCCCCGGAGCTAAGCGCCGCTCCCGGGCTTCTTTCGGCAGAAGCCGCGCTAAGAGAGCGCTGCGAGCGGTACAATCGTCTTTGCGCGAAGAAGCCGCTTCTTCGGCTCCGGGAGCCGGAGAGAGCGGCAGCATCGGAAAGGTGAAGAAGGAAGCCGTACAACACTGGGATTGGGTGCACAGCTTGCCAACTGATAGAAAACAGTACATTACCACTTTCCTGACTTTTCCAATCACATGAATATTCGATAAGAAGCTGTTTAGGACAGATTTTCTTTTCTTTATGGCAAACACTTGGCAGACCTCCGTGCAACGTCCAGAACACGATGGGAGATGTTTTCTGTGCTCGCGCAGGTTTTCCTTGCCAGACAGAGTGGAAAAGCTTTCTGCTAGCATGTAGACCACAAAAGACGCTAAAGGCGAAGGTACGATGCTCCCCGGAGCTAATCGCCGCTCCCGGGCTTCTTTCGGCAGAAGCCGCGCTAAGAGAGCACTGTGAGCGGTACAATCGTTTTGCGCGAAGAAGCCGCTTCTTCGGCTCCGGGAGCCGGAGAGAGCGGCAGCATCGGAAAGGTGAAGAAGGAAGCTGTACAACACTGGGATTGTGTGCGCAGCTTGCCAACTGATAGACAGTAGTACATTACCCCTTTCCTGACTTTTCCAATCACATGAATATTCGATTGGAAGCTGTTTTGGACAACTTTTCTTTTCTTCTTGTCGAACACTTGGCAGACCTCCGTGCAACGTCCAGAACACGATGGGAGATGTTTTCTGTGCTCGCGCAGGTTTTCCTTGCCAGACAGAGTGGAAAAGCTTTCTGCTAGCATGTAGACCACAAAAGACGCTAAAGACGAAGGTACGATGCTCTCCGGAGCTAAGAGCCGCTGCCGGGCTTCTTTCGGCAGAAGCGGCGCTAAGAGAGCACAGTGAGCGGTACAATCGTCTTTGCGCGAAGAAGCCGCTTCTTCGGCTCCGGGAGCCGGAGAGAGCGGCATGATCGGAAAGGTGAAGAAGGAAGCTGTACAACACTGGGATTGTGTGCGCAGCTTGCCAACTGATAGAAAACAGTACATTACCACTTTCCTGACTTGTCCAATCACATGAATATTCGATAAGAAGAGGTTTTGGACAGATTTTCTTTTCTTTATGGCAAACACATGGCAGACCTCCGTGCAACGTCCAGAACACGATGGGAGATGTTTTCTGTGCTCGCGCAGGTTTTCCTTGCCAGACAGAGTGGAAAAGCTTTCTGCTAGCATGTAGACCACAAAAGACGCTAAAGACGAAGGTACGATGCTCCCCGGAGCTAAGCGCCGCTCCCGGGCTTCTTTCGGCAGAAGCCGCGCTAAGAGAGCACTGTGAGCGGTACAATCGTCTTTGCGCGAAGAAGCCGCTTCTTCGGCTCCGGGAGCCGGAGAGAGCGGCAGCATCGGAAAGGTGAAGAAGGAAGCTGTACAACAGTGGGATTGTGTGCGCAGCTTGCCAACTGATAGAAAACAGTACATTACCACTTTCCTGACTTTTCCAATCACATGAATATTCGATTGGAAGCTGTTTTGGACAACTTTTCTTTTCTTCTTGTCGAACACTTGGCAGACCTCCGTGCAACGTCCAGAACACGATGGGAGATGTTTTCTGTGCTCGCGCAGGTTTTCCTTGCCAGACAGAGTGGAAAAGCTTTCTGCTAGCATGTAGACCACAAAAGACGCTAAAGACGAAGGTACGATGCTCTCCGGAGCTAAGCGCCGCTCCCGGGCTTCTTTCGGCAGAAGCCGCGCTAAGAGAGCGCTGCGAGCGGTACAATCGTCTTTGCGCGAAGAAGCCGCTTCTTCGGCTCCGGGAGCCGGAGAGAGCGGCAGCATCGGAAAGGTGAAGAAGGAAGCCGTACAACACTGGGATTGTGTGCGCAGCTTGCCAACTGATAGAAAACAGTACATTACCACTTTCCTGACTTTTCCAATCACATGAATATTCGATATAAGCTGTTTTGGACCACTTTTCTTTTCTTCTTGTCAAACACTTGGCAGACTTCCGAGCAATGTCCAGAACACGATGGGAGATGTTTTCTGTGCTCGCGCAGGTTTTCCTTGCCAGACAGAGTGGAAAAGCTTTCTGCTAAGATGTAGACCATAAAAGACGCTAAAGGCGAAGGTACGATGCTCCCCGGAGCTAAGCGCCGCTCCCGGGCTTCTTTCGGCAGAAGCCGCGCTAAGAGAGCACTGTGAGCGGTACAATCGTCTTAGCGCGAAGAAGCCGCTTCTTCGGCTCCGGGAGCCGGAGAGAGCGGCAGCATCGGAAAGGTGAAGAAGGAAGCTGTACAACACTGGGATTGTGTGCGCAGCTTGCCAACTGATAGAAAACAGTACATTACCACTTTCCTGACTTTTCCAATCACATGAATATTCGATTGGAAGCTGTTTTGGACAACTTTTCTTTTCTTCTTGTCGAACACTTGGCAGACCTCCGTGCAACGTCCAGAACAAGATCGGAGATGTTACCTGTGCTCGCGCAGGTTTTCCTTGCCAGACAGAGTGGAAAAGCTTTCTGCTAGCATGTAGACCACAAAAGACGCTAAAGACGAAGGTACGATGCTCCCCGGAGCTAAGCGCCGCTCCCGGGCGTCTTTCGGCAGAAGCCGCGCTAAGAGAGCGCTGCGAGCGGTACAATCGTCTTTGCGCGAAGAAGCCGCTTCTTCGGCTCCGGGAGCCGGAGAGAGCGGCAGCATCGGAAAGGTGAAGAAGGAAGCCGTACAACACTGGGATTGTGTGCACAGCTTGCCAACTGATAGAAAACAGTACATTACCACTTTCCTGACTTTTCCAATCACATGAATATTCGATAAGAAGCTGTTTAGGACAGATTTTCTTTTCTTTATGGCAAACACTTGGCAGACCTCCGTGCAACGTCCAGAACACGATGGGAGATGTTTTCTGTGCTCGCGCAGGTTTTCCTTGCCAGACAGAGTGGAAAAGCTTTCTGCTAGCATGTAGACCACAAAAGACGCTAAAGGCGAAGGTACGATGCTCCCCGGAGCTAATCGCCGCTCCCGGGCTTCTTTCGGCAGAAGCCGCGCTAAGAGAGCACTGTGAGCGGTACAATCGTCTTTGCGCGAAGAAGCCGCTTCTTCGGCTCCGGGAGCCGGAGAGAGCGGCATGATCGGAAAGGTGAAGAAGGAAGCTGTACAACACTGGGATTGTGTGCGCGGCTTGCCAACTGATAGACAGTAGTACATTACCCCTTTCCTGACTTTTCCAATCACATGAATATTCGATTGGAAGCTGTTTTGGACAACTTTTCTTTTCTTCTTGTCGAACACTTGGCAGACCTCCGTGCAACGTCCAGAACACGATGGGAGATGTTTTCTGTGCTCGCGCAGGTTTTCCTTGCCAGACAGAGTGGAAAAGCTATCTGCTAGCATGTAGACCACAAAAGACGCTAAAGGCGAAGGTACGATGCTCCCCGGAGCTAAGCGCCGCTCCCGGGCGTCTTTCGGCAGAAGCCGCGCTAAGAGAGCACTGTGAGCGGTACAATCGTCTTTGCGCGAAGAAGCCGCTTCTTCGGCTCCGGGAGCCGGAGAGAGCGGCATGATCGGAAAGGTGAAGAAGGAAGCTGTACAACACTGGGATTGTGTGCGCAGCTTGCCAACTGATAGAAAACAGTACATTACCACTTTCCTGACTTTTCCAATCACATGAATCTTCGATTGGAAGCTGTTTTGGACAGATTTTCTTTTCTTTATGGCAAACACTTGGCAGACCTCCGTGCAACGTCCAGGACGCGTTGGAGATGTTTTCTGTGCTCGCGCAGGTTTTCCTTGCCAGACAGAGTGGAAAAGCTTTCTGCTAGCATGTAGACCACAAAAGACGCTAAAGGCGAAGGTACGATGCTCCCCGGAGCTAAGCGCCGCTCCCGGGCGTCTTTCGGCAGAAGCCGCGCTAAGAGACCACTGTGAGCGGTACAATCGTCTTTGCGCGAAGAAGCCGCTTCTTCGGCTCCGGGAGCCGGAGAGAGCGGCATGATCGGAAAGGTGAAGAAGGAAGCTGTACAACACTGGGATTGTATGCGCAGATTGCCAACTGATAGACAGCAGTACATTACCACTTTCCTGACTTTTCCAATCACATGAATATTCGATAAGAAGCTGGTTTGGACAGATTTTCTTTTCTTTATGGCAAACACTTGGCAGACCTCCGTGCAACGTCCAGAACACGATGGGAGATGTTTTCTGTGCTCGCGCAGGTTTTCCTTGCCAGACAGAGTGGAAAAGCTTTCTGCTAGCATGTAGACCACAAAAGACGCTAAAGACGAAGGTACGATGCTCTCCGCAGCTAAGCGCCGCTCCCGGGCTTCTTTCGGCAGAAGCGGCGCTAAGAGAGCACAGTGAGCGGTACAATCGTCTTTGCGCGAAGAAGCCGCTTCTTCGGCTCCGGGAGCCGGAGAGAGCGGCATGATCGGAAAGGTGAAGAAGGAAGCTGTACAACACTGGGATTGTGTGCGCAGCTTGCCAACTGATAGAAAACAGTACATTACCACTTTCCTGACTTTTCCAATCACATGAATATTCGATATAAGCTGTTTTGGACCACTTTTCTTTTCTTCTTGTCAAACACTTGGCAGACTTCCGAGCAATGTCCAGAACACGATGGGAGATGTTTTCTGTGCTCGCGCAGGTTTTCCTTGCCAGACAGAGTGGAAAAGCTTTCTGCTAAGATGTAGACCATAAAAGACGCTAAAGGCGAAGGTACGATGCTCCCCGGAGCTAAGCGCCGCTCCCGGGCTTCTTTCGGCAGAAGCCGCGCTAAGAGAGCACTGTGAGCGGTACAATCGTCTTTGCGCGAAGAAGCCGCTTCTTCGGCTCCGGGAGCCGGAGAGAGCGGCAGCATCGGAAAGGTGAAGAAGGAAGCTGTACAACACTGGGATTGTGTGCGCAGCTTGCCAACTGATAGAAAACAGTACATTACCACTTTCCTGACTTTTCCAATCACATGAATATTCGATTGGAAGCTGTTTTGGACAACTTTTCTTTTCTTCTTGTCGAACACTTGGCAGACCTCCGTGCAACGTCCAGAACAAGATCGGAGATGTTACCTGTGCTCGCGCAGGTTTTCCTTGCCAGACAGAGTGGAAAAGCTTTCTGCTAGCATGTAGACCACAAAAGACGCTAAAGACGAAGGTACGATGCTCCCCGGAGCTAAGCGCCGCTCCCGGGCGTCTTTCGGCAGAAGCCGCGCTAAGAGAGCGCTGCGAGCGGTACAATCGTCTTTGCGCGAAGAAGCCGCTTCTTCGGCTCCGGGAGCCGGAGAGAGCGGCAGCATCGGAAAGGTGAAGAAGGAAGCCGTACAACACTGGGATTGTGTGCACAGCTTGCCAACTGATAGAAAACAGTACATTACCACTTTCCTGACTTTTCCAATCACATGAATATTCGATAAGAAGCTGTTTAGGACAGATTTTCTTTTCTTTATGGCAAACACTTGGCAGACCTCCGTGCAACGTCCAGAACACGATGGGAGATGTTTTCTGTGCTCGCGCAGGTTTTCCTTGCCAGACAGAGTGGAAAAGCTTTCTGCTAGCATGTAGACCACAAAAGACGCTAAAGGCGAAGGTACGATGCTCCCCGGAGCTAATCGCCGCTCCCGGGCTTCTTTCGGCAGAAGCGGCGCTAAGAGAGCACTGTGAGCGGTACAATCGTCTTTGCGCGAAGAAGCCGCTTCTTCGGCTCCGGGAGCCGGAGAGAGCGGCATGATCGGAAAGGTGAAGAAGGAAGCTGTACAACACTGGGATTGTGTGCGCAGCTTGCCAACTGATAGACAGTAGTACATTACCCCTTTCCTGACTTTTCCAATCACATGAATATTCGATTGGAAGCTGTTTTGGACAACTTTCCTTTTCTTCTAGTCGAACACTTGGCAGACCTCCGTGCAACGTCCAGAACACGATGGGAGATGTTTTCTGTGCTCGCGCAGGTTTTCCTTGCCAGACAGAGTGGAAAAGCTATCTGCTAGCATGTAGACCACAAAAGACGCTAAAGGCGAAGGTACGATGCTCCCCGGAGCTAAGCGCCGCTCCCGGGCGTCTTTCGGCAGAAGCCGCGCTAAGAGAGCACTGTGAGCGGTACAATCGTCTTTGCGCGAAGAAGCCGCTTCTTCGGCTCCGGGAGCCGGAGAGAGCGGCATGATCGGAAAGGTGAAGAAGGAAGCTGTACAACACTGGGATTGTGTGCGCAGCTTGCCAACTGATAGAAAACAGTACATTACCACTTTCCTGACTTTTCCAATCACATGAATCTTCGATTGGAAGCTGTTTTGGACAGATTTTCTTTTCTTTATGGCAAACACTTGGCAGACCTCCGTGCAACGTCCAGAACGCGTTGGAGATGTTTTCTGTGCTCGCGCAGGTTTTCCTTGCCAGACAGAGTGGAAAAGCTTTCTGCTAGCATGTAGACCACAAAAGACGCTAAAGGCGAAGGTACGATGCTCCCCGGAGCTAAGCGCCGCTCCCGGGCGTCTTTCGGCAGAAGCCGCGCTAAGAGAGCACTGTGAGCGGTACAATCGTCTTAGCGCGAAGAAGCCGCTTCTTCGGCTCCGGGAGCCGGAGAGAGCGGCATGATCGGAAAGGTGAAGAAGGAAGCTGTACAACACTGGGATTGTATGCGCAGATTGCCAACTGATAGACAGCAGTACATTACCACTTTCCTGACTTTTCCAATCACATGAATATTCGATAAGAAGCTGTTTTGGACAACTTTTCTTTTCTTCTTGTCGAACACTTGGCAGACCTCCGTGCAACGTCCAGAACACGATGGGAGATGTTTTCTGTGCTCGCGCAGGTTTTCCTTGCCAGACAGAGTGGAAAAGCTATCTGCTAGCATGTAGACCACAAAAGACGCTAAAGGCGAAGGTACGATGCTCCTCGGAGCTAAGCGCCGCTGCCGGGCTTCTTTCGGCAGAAGCCGCGCTAAGAGAGCACTGTGAGCGGTACAATCGTCTTTGCGCGAAGAAGCCGCTTCTTCGGCTCCGGGAGCCGGAGAGAGCAGCAGCATCGGAAAGGTGAAGAAGGAAGCCGTACAACACTGGGATTGGGTGCACAGCTTGCCAACTGATAGAAAACAGTACATTACCACTTTCCTGACTTTTCCAATCACATGAATATTCGATAAGAAGCTGTTTTGGACAGATTTTCTTTTCTTCTTGTCGAACACTTGGCAGACCTCCGTGCAACGTCCAGAACACGATGGGAGATGTTTTCTGTGCTCGCGCAGGTTTTCCTTGCCAGACAGAGTGGAAAAGCTTTCTGCTAGCATGTAGACCACAAAAGACGCTAAAGACGAAGGTACGATGCTCTCCGGAGCTAAGCGCCGCTCCCGGGCTTCTTTCGTCAGAAGCCGCGCTAAGAGAGCACTGTGAGCGGTACAATCGTCTTAGCGCGAAGAAGCCGCTTCTTCGGCTCCGGGAGCCGGAGAGAGCGGCAGCATCGGAAAGGTGAAGAAGGAAGCTGTACAACACTGGGATTGTGTGCGCAGCTTGCCAACTGATAGAAAACAGTACATTACCACTTTCCTGACTTTTCCAATCACATGAATATTCGATATAAGCTGTTTTGGACAACTTTTCTTTTCTTCTTGTCGAACACTTGGCAGACCTCCGTGCAACGTCCAGAACACGATGGGAGATGTTTTCTGTGCTCGCGCAGGTTTTCCTTGCCAGACAGAGTGGAAAAGCTTTCTGCTAGCATGTAGACCACAAAAGACGCTAAAGACGAAGGTACGATGCTCCCCGGAGCTAAGCGCCGCTCCCGGGCTTCTTTCGGCAGAAGCCGCGCTAAGAGAGCGCTGCGAGCGGTACAATCGTCTTTGCGCGAAGAAGCCGCTTCTTCGGCTCCGGGAGCCGGAGAGAGCGGCAGCATCGGAAAGGTGAAGAAGGAAGCCGTACAACACTGGGATTGTGTGCGCAGCTTGCCAACTGATAGAAAACAGTACATTACCACTTTCCTGACTTTTCCAATCACATGAATATTCGATTGGAAGCTGTTTTGGACAACTTTTCTTTTCTTCTTGTCGAACACTTGGCAGACCTCCGTGCAACGTCCAGAACACGATGGGAGATGTTTTCTGTGCTCGCGCAGGTTTTCCTTGCCAGACAGAGTGGAAAAGCTTTCTGCTAGCATGTAGACCACAAAAGACGCTAAAGACGAAGGTACGATGCTCCCCGGAGCTAAGCGCCGCTCCCGGGCTTCTTTCGGCAGAAGCCGCGCTAAGAGAGCGCTGTGAGCGGTACAATCGTCTTTGCGCGAAGAAGCCGCTTCTTCGGCTCCGGGAGCCGGAGAGAGCGGCAGCATCGGAAAGGTGAAGAAGGAAGCCGTACAACACTGGGATTGGGTGCACAGCTTGCCAACTGATAGAAAACAGTACATTACCACTTTCCTGACTTTTCCAATCACATGAATATTCGATAAGAAGCTGTTTTGGACAGATTTTCTTTTCTTTATGGCAAACACTTGGCAGACCTCCGTGCAACGTCCAGAACACGATGGGAGATGTTTTCTGTGCTCGCGCAGGTTTTCCTTGCCAGACAGAGTGGAAAAGCTTTCTGCTAAGATGTAGACCACAAAAGACGCTAAAGGCGAAGGTACGATGCTCCCCGGAGCTAAGAGCCGCTCCCGGGCGTCTTTCGGCAGAAGCCGCGCTAAGAGAGCACTGTGAGCGGTACAATCGTCTTTGCGCGAAGAAGCCGCTTCTTCGGCTCCGGGAGCCGGAGAGAGCGGCATGATCGGAAAGGTGAAGAAGGAAGCTGTACAACACTGGGATTGTGTGCGCAGCTTGCCAACTGATAGAAAACAGTACATTACCACTTTCCTGACTTTTCCAATCACATGAATCTTCGATTGGAAGCTGTTTTGGACAGATTTTCTTTTCTTTATGGCAAACACTTGGCAGACCTCCGTGCAACGTCCAGAACGCGTTGGAGATGTTTTCTGTGCTCGCGCAGGTTTTCCTTGCCAGACAGAGTGGAAAAGCTTTCTGCTATGATGTAGACCACAAAAGACGCTAAAGGCGAAGGTACGATGCTCCCCGGAGCTAAGCGCCGCTCCCGGGCGTCTTTCGGCAGAAGCCGCGCTAAGAGAGCACTGTGAGCGGTACAATCGTCTTAGCGCGAAGAAGCCGCTTCTTCGGCTCCGGGAGCCGGAGAGAGCGGCATGATCGGAAAGGTGAAGAAGGAAGCTGTACAACACTGGGATTGTATGCGCAGATTGCCAACTGATAGACAGCAGTACATTACCACTTTCCTGACTTTTCCAATCACATGAATATTCGATAAGAAGCTGTTTTGGACAGATTTTCTTTTCTTTATGGCAAACACTTGGCAGACCTCCGTGCAACGTCCAGAACACGATGGGAGATGTTTTCTGTGCTCGCGCAGGTTTTCCTTGCCAGACAGAGTGGAAAAGCTTTCTGCTAGCATGTAGACCACAAAAGACGCTAAAGACGAAGGTACGATGCTCCCCGGAGCTAAGCGCCGCTCCCGGGCTTCTTTCGGCAGAAGCCGCGCTAAGAGAGCACTGTGAGCGGTACAATCGTCTTTGCGCGAAGAAGCCGCTTCTTCGGCTCCGGGAGCCGGAGAGAGCGGCAGCATCGGAAAGGTGAAGAAGGAAGCTGTACAACAGTGGGATTGTGTGCGCAGCTTGCCAACTGATAGAAAACAGTACATTACCACTTTCCTGACTTTTCCAATCACATGAATATTCGATTGGAAGCTGTTTTGGACAACTTTTCTTTTCTTCTTGTCGAACACTTGGCAGACCTCCGTGCAACGTCCAGAACACGATGGGAGATGTTTTCTGTGCTCGCGCAGGTTTTCCTTGCCAGACAGAGTGGAAAAGCTTTCTGCTAGCATGTAGACCACAAAAGACGCTAAAGGCGAAGGTACGATGCTCCCCGGAGCTAAGCGCCGCTCCCGGGCGTCTTTCGGCAGAAGCCGCGCTAAGAGAGCGCTGCGAGCGGTACAATCGTCTTTGCGCGAAGAAGCCGCTTCTTCGGCTCCGGGAGCCGGAGAGAGCGGCATGATCGGAAAGGTGAAGAAGGAAGCCGTACAACACTGGGATTGGGTGCACAGCTTGCCAACTGATAGAAAACAGTACATTACCACTTTCCTGACTTTTCCAATCACATGAATATTCGATAAGAAGCTGTTTTGGACAGATTTTCTTTTCTTCTTGTCGAACACTTGGCAGACCTCCGTGCAACGTCCAGAACACGATGGGAGATGTTTTCTGTGCTCGCGCAGGTTTTCCTTGCCAGACAGAGTGGAAAAGCTTTCTGCTAGCATGTAGACCACAAAAGACGCTAAAGACGAAGGTACGATGCTCTCCGGAGCTAAGCGCCGCTCCCGGGCTTCTTTCGTCAGAAGCCGCGCTAAGAGAGCACTGTGAGCGGTACAATCGTCTTAGCGCGAAGAAGCCGCTTCTTCGGCTCCGGGAGCCGGAGAGAGCGGCAGCATCGGAAAGGTGAAGAAGGAAGCTGTACAACACTGGGATTGTGTGCGCAGCTTGCCAACTGATAGAAAACAGTACATTACCACTTTCCTGACTTTTCCAATCACATGAATATTCGATATAAGCTGTTTTGGACAACTTTTCTTTTCTTCTTGTCGAACACTTGGCAGACCTCCGTGCAACGTCCAGAACACGATGGGAGATGTTTTCTGTGCTCGCGCAGGTTTTCCTTGCCAGACAGAGTGGAAAAGCTTTCTGCTAGCATGTAGACCACAAAAGACGCTAAAGACGAAGGTACGATGCTCCCCGGAGCTAAGCGCCGCTCCCGGGCTTCTTTCGGCAGAAGCCGCGCTAAGAGAGCGCTGCGAGCGGTACAATCGTCTTTGCGCGAAGAAGCCGCTTCTTCGGCTCCGGGAGCCGGAGAGAGCGGCAGCATCGGAAAGGTGAAGAAGGAAGCCGTACAACACTGGGATTGTGTGCACAGCTTGCCAACTGATAGAAAACAGTACATTACCACTTTCCTGACTTTTCCAATCACATGAATATTCGATAAGAAGCTGTTTTGGACAGATTTTCTTTTCTTTATGGCAAACACTTGGCAGACCTCCGTGCAACGTCCAGAACACGATGGGAGATGTTTTCTGTGCTCGCGCAGGTTTTCCTTGCCAGACAGAGTGGAAAAGCTTTCTGCTAGCATGTAGACCACAAAAGACGCTAAAGGCGAAGGTACGATGCTCCCCGGAGCTAATCGCCGCTCCCGGGCTTCTTTCGGCAGAAGCCGCGCTAAGAGAGCACTGTGAGCGGTACAATCGTCTTTGCGCGAAGAAGCCGCTTCTTCGGCTCCGGGAGCCGGAGAGAGCGGCATGATCGGAAAGGTGAAGAAGGAAGCTGTACAACACTGGGATTGTGTGCGCAGCTTGCCAACTGATAGACAGCAGTACATTACCACTTTCCTGACTTTTCCAATCACATGAATCTTCGACTGGAAGCTGTTTTGGAAGCTTTTCTTTTCTTCTTGTCGAACACTTGGCAGACCTCCGTGCAACGTCCAGAACACGATGGGAGATGTTTTCTGTGCTCGCGCAGGTTTTCCTTGCCAGACAGAGTGGAAAAGCTTTCTGCTAGGATGTAGACCACAAAAGACGCTAAAGACGAAGGTACGATGCTCCCCGGAGCTAAGCGCCGCTCCCGGGCTTCTTTCGGCAGAAGCCGCGCTAAGAGAGCACTGTGAGCGGTACAATCGTCTTAGCGCGAAGAAGCCGCTTCTTCGGCTCCGGGAGCCGGAGAGAGCGGCAGCATCGGAAAGGTGAAGAAGGAAGCTGTACAACAGTGGGATTGTGTGCGCAGCTTGCCAACTGATAGAAAACAGTACATTACCACTTTCCTGACTTTTCCAATCACATGAATATTCGATTGGAAGCTGTTTTGGACAACTTTTCTTTTCTTCTTGTCGAACACTTGGCAGACCTCCGTGCAACGTCCAGAACACGATGGGAGATGTTTTCTGTGCTCGCGCAGGTTTTCCTTGCCAGACAGAGTGGAAAAGCTTTCTGCTAGCATGTAGACCACAAAAGACGCTAAAGACGAAGGTACGATGCTCCCCGGAGCTAAGCGCCGCTCCCGGGCTTCTTTCGGCAGAAGCCGCGCTAAGAGAGCGCTGCGAGCGGTACAATCGTCTTTGCGCGAAGAAGCCGCTTCTTCGGCTCCGGGAGCCGGAGAGAGCGGCATGATCGGAAAGGTGAAGAAGGAAGCCGTACAACACTGGGATTGGGTGCACAGCTTGCCAACTGATAGAAAACAGTACATTACCACTTTCCTGACTTTTCCAATCACATGAATATTCGATAAGAAGCTGTTTTGGACAGATTTTCTTTTCTTTATGGCAAACACTTGGCAGACCTCCGTGCAACGTCCAGAAGACGATGGGAGATGTTTTCTGTGCTCGCGCAGTTTTTCCTTGCCAGACAGAGTGGAAAAGCTTTCTGCTAGCATGTAGACCACAAAAGACGCTAAAGGCGAAGGTACGATGCTCTCCGCAGCTAAGCGCCGCTCCCGGGCTTCTTTCGGCAGAAGCCGCGCTAAGAGAGCACTGTGAGCGGTACAATCGTCTTTGCGCGAAGAAGCCGCTTCTTCGGCTCCGGGAGCCGGAGAGAGCGGCAGCATCGGAAAGGTGAAGAAGGAAGCTGTACAACAGTGGGATTGTGTGCGCAGCTTGCCAACTGATAGAAAACAGTACATTACCACTTTCCTGACTTTTCCAATCACATGAATATTCGATTGGAAGCTGTTTTGGACAACTTTTCTTTTCTTCTTGTCGAACACTTGGCAGACCTCCGTGCAACGTCCAGAACACGATGGGAGATGTTTTCTGTGCTCGCGCAGGTTTTCCTTGCCAGACAGAGTGGAAAAGCTTTCTGCTAGCATGTAGACCACAAAAGACGCTAAAGGCGAAGGTACGATGCTCCCCGGAGCTAAGCCCCGCTCCCGGGCGTCTTTCGGCAGAAGCCGCGCTAAGAGAGCGCTGCGAGCGGTACAATCGTCTTTGCGCGAAGAAGCCGCTTCTTCGGCTCCGGGAGCCGGAGAGAGCGGCAGCATCGGAAAGGTGAAGAAGGAAGCCGTACAACACTGGGATTGTGTGCGCAGCTTGCCAACTGATAGAAAACAGTACATTACCACTTTCCTGACTTTTCCAATCACATGAATATTCGATTGGAATTTGTTTTGGACAACTTTTCTTTTCTTCTTGTCGAACACTTGGCAGACCTCCGTGCAACGTCCAGAACACGATGGGAGATGTTTTCTGTGCTCGCGCAGGTTTTCCTTGCCAGACAGAGTGGAAAAGCTATCTGCTAAGATGTAGACCACAAAAGACGCTAAAGACGAAGGTACGATGCTCCTCGGAGCTAAGCGCCGCTCCCGGGCTTCTTTCGGCAGAAGCCGCGCTAAGAGAGCACTGTGAGCGGTACAATCGTCTTTGCGCGAAGAAGCCGCTTCTTCGGCTCCGGGAGCCGGAGAGAGCAGCAGCATCGGAAAGGTGAAGAAGGAAGCCGTACAACACTGGGATTGGGTGCACAGCTTGCCAACTGATAGAAAACAGTACATTACCACTTTCCTGACTTTTCCAATCACATGAATATTCGATAAGAAGCTGTTTTGGACAGATTTTCTTTTCTTCTTGTCGAACACTTGGCAGACCTCCGTGCAACGTCCAGAACACGATGGGAGATGTTTTCTGTGCTCGCGCAGGTTTTCCTTGCCAGACAGAGTGGAAAAGCTTTCTGCTAGCATGTAGACCACAAAAGACGCTAAAGACGAAGGTACGATGCTCCCCGGAGCTAAGCGCCGCTCCCGGGCTTCTTTCGTCAGAAGCCGCGCTAAGAGAGCACTGTGAGCGGTACAATCGTCTTTGCGCGAAGAAGCCGCTTCTTCGGCTCCGGGAGCCGGAGAGAGCGGCAGCATCGGAAAGGTGAAGAAGGAAGCTGTACAACACTGGGATTGTGTGCGCAGCTTGCCAACTGATAGAAAACAGTACATTACCACTTTCCTGACTTTTCCAATCACATGAATATTCGATATAAGCTGTTTTGGACAACTTTTCTTTTCTTCTTGTCGAACACTTGGCAGACCTCCGTGCAACGTCCAGAACACGATGGGAGATGTTTTCTGTGCTCGCGCAGGTTTTCCTTGCCAGACAGAGTGGAAAAGCTTTCTGCTAGCATGTAGACCACAAAAGACGCTAAAGACGAAGGTACGATGCTCCCCGGAGCTAAGCGCCGCTCCCGGGCTTCTTTCGGCAGAAGCCGCGCTAAGAGAGCGCTGCGAGCGGTACAATCGTCTTTGCGCGAAGAAGCCGCTTCTTCGGCTCCGGGAGCCGGAGAGAGCGGCAGCATCGGAAAGGTGAAGAAGGAAGCCGTACAACACTGGGATTGTGTGCACAGCTTGCCAACTGATAGAAAACAGTACATTACCACTTTCCTGACTTTTCCAATCACATGAATATTCGATAAGAAGCTGTTTTGGACAGATTTTCTTTTCTTTATGGCAAACACTTGGCAGACCTCCGTGCAACGTCCAGAACACGATGGGAGATGTTTTCTGTGCTCGCGCAGGTTTTCCTTGCCAGACAGAGTGGAAAAGCTTTCTGCTAGCATGTAGACCACAAAAGACGCTAAAGGCGAAGGTACGATGCTCCCCGGAGCTAATCGCCGCTCCCGGGCTTCTTTCGGCAGAAGCCGCGCTAAGAGAGCACTGTGAGCGGTACAATCGTCTTTGCGCGAAGAAGCCGCTTCTTCGGCTCCGGGAGCCGGAGAGAGCGGCAGCATCGGAAAGGTGAAGAAGGAAGCTGTACAACACTGGGATTGTGTGCGCAGCTTGCCAACTGATAGAAAACAGTACATTACCACTTTCCTGACTTTTCCAATCACATGAATATTCGACTGGAAGCTGTTTTGGACAACTTTTCTTTTCTTCTTGTCGAACACTTGGCAGACCTCCGTGCAACGTCCAGAACACGATGGGAGATGTTTTCTGTGCTCGCGCAGGTTTTCCTTGCCAGACAGAGTGGAAAAGCTTTCTGCTAGCATGTAGACCACAAAAGACGCTAAAGACGAAGGTACGATGCTCCCCGGAGCTAAGCGCCGCTCCCGGGCTTCTTTCGGCAGAAGCCGCGCTAAGAGAGCACTGTGAGCGGTACAATCGTCTTTGCGCGAAGAAGCCGCTTCTTCGGCTCCGGGAGCCGGAGAGAGCGGCAGCATCGGAAAGGTGAAGAAGGAAGCTGTACAACAGTGGGATTGTGTGCGCAGCTTGCCAACAGATAGAAAACAGTACATTACCACTTTCCTGACTTTTCCAATCACATGAATATTCGATTGGAAGCTGTTTTGGACAACTTTTCTTTTCTTCTTGTCGAACACTTGGCAGACCTCCGTGCAACGTCCAGAACACGATGGGAGATGTTTTCTGTGCTCGCGCAGGTTTTCCTTGCCAGACAGAGTGGAAAAGCTTTCTGCTAGCATGTAGACCACAAAAGACGCTAAAGACGAAGGTACGATGCTCCCCGGAGCTAAGCGCCGCTCCCGGGCTTCTTTCGGCAGAAGCCGCGCTAAGAGAGCACTGCGAGCGGTACAATCGTCTTTGCGCGAAGAAGCCGCTTCTTCGGCTCCGGGAGCCGGAGAGAGCGGCATGATCGGAAAGGTGAAGAAGGAAGCCGTACAACACTGGGATTGGGTGCACAGCTTGCCAACTGATAGAAAACAGTACATTACCACTTTCCTGACTTTTCCAATCACATGAATATTCGATAAGAAGCTGTTTTGGACAGATTTTCTTTTCTTTATGGCAAACACTTGGCAGACCTCCGTGCAACGTCCAGAACACGATGGGAGATGTTTTCTGTGCTCGCGCAGGTTTTCCTTGCCAGACAGAGTGGAAAAGCTTTCTGCTAGCATGTAGACCACAAAAGACGCTAAAGGCGAAGGTACGATGCTCCCCGGAGCTAAGCGCCGCTCCCGGGCGTCTTTCGGCAGAAGCCGCGCTAAGAGAGCACTGTGAGCGGTACAATGGTCTTTGCGCGAAGAAGCCGCTTCTTCGGCTCCGGGAGCCGGAGAGAGCGGCAGCATCGGAAAGGTGAAGAAGGAAGCTGTACAACACTGGGATTGTGTGCGCAGCTTGCCAACTGATAGACAGTAGTACATTACCCCTTTCCTGACTTTTCCAATCACATGAATATTCGATTGGAAGCTGTTTTGGACAACTTTTCTTTTCTTCTTGTCGAACACTTGGCAGACCTCCGTGCAACGTCCAGAACACGATGGGAGATGTTTTCTGTGCTCGCGCAGGTTTTCCTTGCCAGACAGAGTGTAAAAGCTTTCTGCTAAGATGTAGACCACAAAAGACGCTAAAGGCGAAGGTACGATGCTCCCCGGAGCTAAGCGCCGCTCCCGGGCGTCTTTCGGCAGAAGCCGCGCTAAGAGACCACTGTGAGCGGTACAATCGTCTTTGCGCGAAGAAGCCGCTTCTTCGGCTCCGGGAGCCGGAGAGAGCGGCATGATCGGAAAGGTGAAGAAGGAAGCTGTACAACACTGGGATTGTGTGCGCAGCTTGCCAACTGATAGAAAACAGTACATTACCACTTTCCTGACTTTTCCAATCACATGAATCTTCGATTGGAAGCTGTTTTGGACAGATTTTCTTTTCTTTATGGCAAACACTTGGCAGACCTCCGTGCAACGTCCAGAACGCGTTGGAGATGTTTTCTGTGCTCCCGCAGGTTTTCCTTGCCAGACAGAGTGGAAAAGCTTTCTGCTAGCATGTAGACCACAAAAGACGCTAAAGGCGAAGGTACGATGCTCCCCGGAGCTAAGCGCCGCTCCCGGGCGTCTTTCGGCAGAAGCCGCGCTAAGAGAGCACTGTGAGCGGTACAATCGTCTTTGCGCGAAGAAGCCGCTTCTTCGGCTCACGGAGCCGGAGAGAGCGGCATGATCGGAAAGGTGAAGAAGGAAGCTGTACAACACTGGGATTGTGTGCGCAGATTGCCAACTGATAGACAGCAGTACATTACCACTTTCCTGACTTTTCCAATCACATGAATATTCGACTGGAAGCTGTTTTGGACAGATTTTCTTTTCTTTATGGCAAACACTTGGCAGACCTCCGTGCAACGTCCAGAACACGATGGGAGATGTTTTCTGTGCTCGCGCAGGTTTTCCTTGCCAGACAGAGTGGAAAAGCTTTCTGCTAGCATGTAGACCACAAAAGACGCTAAAGACGAAGGTACGATGGCTCTCCGCAGCTAAGCGCCGCTCCCGGGCTTCTTTCGGCAGAAGCGGCGCTAAGAGAGCACAGTGAGCGGTACAATCGTCTTTGCGCGAAGAAGCCGCTTCTTCGGCTCCGGGAGCCGGAGAGAGCGGCATGATCGGAAAGGTGAAGAAGGAAGCTGTACAACACTGGGATTGTGTGCGCAGCTTGCCAACTGATAGACAGTAGTACATTACCCCTTTCCTGACTTTTCCAATCACATGAATATTCGATTGGAAGCTGTTTTGGACAACTTTTCTTTTCTTCTTGTCGAACACTTGGCAGACCTCCGTGCAACGTCCAGAACACGATGGGAGATGTTTTCTGTGCTCGCGCAGGTTTTCCTTGCCAGACAGAGTGGAAAAGCTATCTGCTAGCATGTAGACCACAAAAGACGCTAAAGGCGAAGGTACGATGCTCCCCGGAGCTAAGCGCCGCTCCCGGGCGTCTTTCGGCAGAAGCCGCGCTAAGAGAGCACTGTGAGCGGTACAATCGTCTTTGCGCGAAGAAGCCGCTTCTTCGGCTCCGGGAGCCGGAGAGAGCAGCAGCATCGGAAAGGTGAAGAAGGAAGGTGTACAACACTGGGATTGGGTGCGCAGCTTGCCAACTGATAGAAAACAGTACATTACCACTTTCCTGACTTTTCCAATCACATGAATATTCGATAAGAAGCTGTTTTGGACAGATTTTCTTTTCTTCTTGTCGAACACTTGGCAGACCTCCGTGCAACGTCCAGAACACGATGGGAGATGTTTTCTGTGCTCGCGCAGGTTTTCCTTGCCAGACAGAGTGGAAAAGCTTTCTGCTAGCATGTAGACCACAAAAGACGCTAAAGACGAAGGTACGATGCTCTCCGGAGCTAATCGCCGCTCCCGGGCTTCTTTCGTCAGAAGCCGCGCTAAGAGAGCACTGTGAGCGGTACAATCGTCTTAGCGCGAAGAAGCCGCTTCTTCGGCTCCGGGAGCCGGAGAGAGCGGCAGCATCGGAAAGGTGAAGAAGGAAGCTGTACAACACTGGGATTGTGTGCGCAGCTTGCCAACTGATAGAAAACAGTACATTACCACTTTCCTGACTTTTCCAATCACATGAATATTCGATATAAGCTGTTTTGGACAACTTTTCTTTTCTTCTTGTCGAACACTTGGCAGACCTCCGTGCAACGTCCAGAACACGATGGGAGATGTTTTCTGTGCTCGCGCAGGTTTTCCTTGCCAGACAGAGTGGAAAAGCTTTCTGCTAGCATGTAGACCACAAAAGACGCTAAAGACGAAGGTACGATGCTCCCCGGAGCTAAGCGCCGCTCCCGGGCTTCTTTCGGCAGAAGCCGCGCTAAGAGAGCGCTGCGAGCGGTACAATCGTCTTTGCGCGAAGAAGCCGCTTCTTCGGCTCCGGGAGCCGGAGAGAGCGGCATGATCGGAAAGGTGAAGAAGGAAGCCGTACAACACTGGGATTGGGTGCACAGCTTGCCAACTGATAGAAAACAGTACATTACCACTTTCCTGACTTTTCCAATCACATGAATATTCGATAAGAAGCTGTTTTGGACAGATTTTCTTTTCTTTATGGCAAACACTTGGCAGACCTCCGTGCAACGTCCAGAACACGATGGGAGATGTTTTCTGTGCTCGCGCAGGTTTTCCTTGCCAGACAGAGTGGAAAAGCTTTCTGCTAGCATGTAGACCACAAAAGACGCTAAAGGCGAAGGTACGATGCTCCCCGGAGCTAATCGCCGCTCCCGGGCTTCTTTCGGCAGAAGCCGCGCTAAGAGAGCACTGTGAGCGGTACAATCGTCTTTGCGCGAAGAAGCCGCTTCTTCGGCTCCGGGAGCCGGAGAGAGCGGCAGCATCGGAAAGGTGAAGAAGGAAGCTGTACAACACTGGGATTGTGTGCGCAGCTTGCCAACTGATAGACAGTAGTACATTACCCCTTTCCTGACTTTTCCAATCACATGAATATTCGATTGGAAGCTGTTTTGGACAACTTTTCTTTTCTTCTTGTCGAACACTTGGCAGACCTCCGTGCAACGTCCAGAACACGATGGGAGATGTTTTCTGTGCTCGCGCAGGTTTTCCTTGCCAGACAGAGTGGAAAAGCTTTCTGCTAAGATGTAGACCACAAAAGACGCTAAAGGCGAAGGTACGATGCTCCCCGGAGCTAAGCGCCGCTCCCGGGCGTCTTTCGGCAGAAGCCGCGCTAAGAGAGCACTGTGAGCGGTACAATCGTCTTTGCGCGAAGAAGCCGCTTCTTCGGCTCCGGGAGCCGGAGAGAGCGGCATGATCGGAAAGGTGAAGAAGGAAGCTGTACAACACTGGGATTGTGTGCGCAGCTTGCCAACTGATAGAAAACAGTACATTACCACTTTCCTGACTTTTCCAATCACATGAATCTTCGATTGGAAGCTGTTTTGGACAGATTTTCTTTTCTTTATGGCAAACACTTGGCAGACCTCCGTGCAACGTCCAGAACGCGTTGGAGATGTTTTCTGTGCTCGCGCAGGTTTTCCTTGCCAGACAGAGTGGAAAAGCTTTCTGCTAGCATGTAGACCACAAAAGACGCTAAAGGCGAAGGTACGATGCTCCCCGGAGCTAAGCGCCGCTCCCGGGCGTCTTTCGGCAGAAGCCGCGCTAAGAGAGCACTGTGAGCGGTACAATCGTCTTAGCGCGAAGAAGCCGCTTCTTCGGCTCCGGGAGCCGGAGAGAGCGGCAGCATCGGAAAGGTGAAGAAGGAAGCTGTACAACAGTGGGATTGTGTGCGCAGCTTGCCAACTGATAGAAAACAGTACATTACCACTTTCCTGACTTTTCCAATCACATGAATATTCGATTGGAAGCTGTTTTGGACAACTTTTCTTTTCTTCTTGTCGAACACTTGGCAGACCTCCGTGCAACGTCCAGAACACGATGGGAGATGTTTTCTGTGCTCGCGCAGGTTTTCCTTGCCAGACAGAGTGGAAAAGCTTTCTGCTAGCATGTAGACCACAAAAGACGCTAAAGACGAAGGTACGATGCTCCCCGGAGCTAAGCGCCGCTCCCGGGCTTCTTTCGGCAGAAGCCGCGCTAAGAGAGCGCTGCGAGCGGTACAATCGTCTTTGCGCGAAGAAGCCGCTTCTTCGGCTCCGGGAGCCGGAGAGAGCGGCATGATCGGAAAGGTGAAGAAGGAAGCCGTACAACACTGGGATTGGGTGCACAGCTTGCCAACTGATAGAAAACAGTACATTACCACTTTCCTGACTTTTCCAATCACATGAATATTCGATAAGAAGCTGTTTTGGACAGATTTTCTTTTCTTTATGGCAAACACTTGGCAGACCTCCGTGCAACGTCCAGAAGACGATGGGAGATGTTTTCTGTGCTCGCGCAGTTTTTCCTTGCCAGACAGAGTGGAAAAGCTTTCTGCTAGCATGTAGACCACAAAAGACGCTAAAGGCGAAGGTACGATGCTCTCCGCAGCTAAGCGCCGCTCCCGGGCTTCTTTCGGCAGAAGCCGCGCTAAGAGAGCACTGTGAGCGGTACAATCGTCTTTGCGCGAAGAAGCCGCTTCTTCGGCTCCGGGAGCCGGAGAGAGCGGCAGCATCGGAAAGGTGAAGAAGGAAGCTGTACAACAGTGGGATTGTGTGCGCAGCTTGCCAACTGATAGAAAACAGTACATTACCACTTTCCTGACTTTTCCAATCACATGAATATTCGATTGGAAGCTGTTTTGGACAACTTTTCTTTTCTTCTTGTCGAACACTTGGCAGACCTCCGTGCAACGTCCAGAACACGATGGGAGATGTTTTCTGTGCTCGCGCAGGTTTTCCTTGCCAGACAGAGTGGAAAAGCTTTCTGCTAGCATGTAGACCACAAAAGACGCTAAAGGCGAAGGTACGATGCTCCCCGGAGCTAAGCCCCGCTCCCGGGCGTCTTTCGGCAGAAGCCGCGCTAAGAGAGCGCTGCGAGCGGTACAATCGTCTTTGCGCGAAGAAGCCGCTTCTTCGGCTCCGGGAGCCGGAGAGAGCGGCAGCATCGGAAAGGTGAAGAAGGAAGCCGTACAACACTGGGATTGTGTGCGCAGCTTGCCAACTGATAGAAAACAGTACATTACCACTTTCCTGACTTTTCCAATCACATGAATATTCGATTGGAATTTGTTTTGGACAACTTTTCTTTTCTTCTTGTCGAACACTTGGCAGACCTCCGTGCAACGTCCAGAACACGATGGGAGATGTTTTCTGTGCTCGCGCAGGTTTTCCTTGCCAGACAGAGTGGAAAAGCTATCTGCTAAGATGTAGACCACAAAAGACGCTAAAGACGAAGGTACGATGCTCCTCGGAGCTAAGCGCCGCTCCCGGGCTTCTTTCGGCAGAAGCCGCGCTAAGAGAGCACTGTGAGCGGTACAATCGTCTTTGCGCGAAGAAGCCGCTTCTTCGGCTCCGGGAGCCGGAGAGAGCAGCAGCATCGGAAAGGTGAAGAAGGAAGCCGTACAACACTGGGATTGGGTGCACAGCTTGCCAACTGATAGAAAACAGTACATTACCACTTTCCTGACTTTTCCAATCACATGAATATTCGATAAGAAGCTGTTTTGGACAGATTTTCTTTTCTTCTTGTCGAACACTTGGCAGACCTCCGTGCAACGTCCAGAACACGATGGGAGATGTTTTCTGTGCTCGCGCAGGTTTTCCTTGCCAGACAGAGTGGAAAAGCTTTCTGCTAGCATGTAGACCACAAAAGACGCTAAAGACGAAGGTACGATGCTCCCCGGAGCTAAGCGCCGCTCCCGGGCTTCTTTCGTCAGAAGCCGCGCTAAGAGAGCACTGTGAGCGGTACAATCGTCTTTGCGCGAAGAAGCCGCTTCTTCGGCTCCGGGAGCCGGAGAGAGCGGCAGCATCGGAAAGGTGAAGAAGGAAGCTGTACAACACTGGGATTGTGTGCGCAGCTTGCCAACTGATAGAAAACAGTACATTACCACTTTCCTGACTTTTCCAATCACATGAATATTCGATATAAGCTGTTTTGGACAACTTTTCTTTTCTTCTTGTCGAACACTTGGCAGACCTCCGTGCAACGTCCAGAACACGATGGGAGATGTTTTCTGTGCTCGCGCAGGTTTTCCTTGCCAGACAGAGTGGAAAAGCTTTCTGCTAGCATGTAGACCACAAAAGACGCTAAAGACGAAGGTACGATGCTCCCCGGAGCTAAGCGCCGCTCCCGGGCTTCTTTCGGCAGAAGCCGCGCTAAGAGAGCGCTGCGAGCGGTACAATCGTCTTTGCGCGAAGAAGCCGCTTCTTCGGCTCCGGGAGCCGGAGAGAGCGGCAGCATCGGAAAGGTGAAGAAGGAAGCCGTACAACACTGGGATTGTGTGCACAGCTTGCCAACTGATAGAAAACAGTACATTACCACTTTCCTGACTTTTCCAATCACATGAATATTCGATAAGAAGCTGTTTTGGACAGATTTTCTTTTCTTTATGGCAAACACTTGGCAGACCTCCGTGCAACGTCCAGAACACGATGGGAGATGTTTTCTGTGCTCGCGCAGGTTTTCCTTGCCAGACAGAGTGGAAAAGCTTTCTGCTAGCATGTAGACCACAAAAGACGCTAAAGGCGAAGGTACGATGCTCCCCGGAGCTAATCGCCGCTCCCGGGCTTCTTTCGGCAGAAGCCGCGCTAAGAGAGCACTGTGAGCGGTACAATCGTCTTTGCGCGAAGAAGCCGCTTCTTCGGCTCCGGGAGCCGGAGAGAGCGGCAGCATCGGAAAGGTGAAGAAGGAAGCTGTACAACACTGGGATTGTGTGCGCAGCTTGCCAACTGATAGAAAACAGTACATTACCACTTTCCTGACTTTTCCAATCACATGAATATTCGACTGGAAGCTGTTTTGGACAACTTTTCTTTTCTTCTTGTCGAACACTTGGCAGACCTCCGTGCAACGTCCAGAACACGATGGGAGATGTTTTCTGTGCTCGCGCAGGTTTTCCTTGCCAGACAGAGTGGAAAAGCTTTCTGCTAGCATGTAGACCACAAAAGACGCTAAAGACGAAGGTACGATGCTCCCCGGAGCTAAGCGCCGCTCCCGGGCTTCTTTCGGCAGAAGCCGCGCTAAGAGAGCACTGTGAGCGGTACAATCGTCTTTGCGCGAAGAAGCCGCTTCTTCGGCTCCGGGAGCCGGAGAGAGCGGCAGCATCGGAAAGGTGAAGAAGGAAGCTGTACAACAGTGGGATTGTGTGCGCAGCTTGCCAACAGATAGAAAACAGTACATTACCACTTTCCTGACTTTTCCAATCACATGAATATTCGATTGGAAGCTGTTTTGGACAACTTTTCTTTTCTTCTTGTCGAACACTTGGCAGACCTCCGTGCAACGTCCAGAACACGATGGGAGATGTTTTCTGTGCTCGCGCAGGTTTTCCTTGCCAGACAGAGTGGAAAAGCTTTCTGCTAGCATGTAGACCACAAAAGACGCTAAAGACGAAGGTACGATGCTCCCCGGAGCTAAGCGCCGCTCCCGGGCTTCTTTCGGCAGAAGCCGCGCTAAGAGAGCACTGCGAGCGGTACAATCGTCTTTGCGCGAAGAAGCCGCTTCTTCGGCTCCGGGAGCCGGAGAGAGCGGCATGATCGGAAAGGTGAAGAAGGAAGCCGTACAACACTGGGATTGGGTGCACAGCTTGCCAACTGATAGAAAACAGTACATTACCACTTTCCTGACTTTTCCAATCACATGAATATTCGATAAGAAGCTGTTTTGGACAGATTTTCTTTTCTTTATGGCAAACACTTGGCAGACCTCCGTGCAACGTCCAGAACACGATGGGAGATGTTTTCTGTGCTCGCGCAGGTTTTCCTTGCCAGACAGAGTGGAAAAGCTTTCTGCTAGCATGTAGACCACAAAAGACGCTAAAGGCGAAGGTACGATGCTCCCCGGAGCTAAGCGCCGCTCCCGGGCGTCTTTCGGCAGAAGCCGCGCTAAGAGAGCACTGTGAGCGGTACAATGGTCTTTGCGCGAAGAAGCCGCTTCTTCGGCTCCGGGAGCCGGAGAGAGCGGCAGCATCGGAAAGGTGAAGAAGGAAGCTGTACAACACTGGGATTGTGTGCGCAGCTTGCCAACTGATAGACAGTAGTACATTACCCCTTTCCTGACTTTTCCAATCACATGAATATTCGATTGGAAGCTGTTTTGGACAACTTTTCTTTTCTTCTTGTCGAACACTTGGCAGACCTCCGTGCAACGTCCAGAACACGATGGGAGATGTTTTCTGTGCTCGCGCAGGTTTTCCTTGCCAGACAGAGTGTAAAAGCTTTCTGCTAAGATGTAGACCACAAAAGACGCTAAAGGCGAAGGTACGATGCTCCCCGGAGCTAAGCGCCGCTCCCGGGCGTCTTTCGGCAGAAGCCGCGCTAAGAGACCACTGTGAGCGGTACAATCGTCTTTGCGCGAAGAAGCCGCTTCTTCGGCTCCGGGAGCCGGAGAGAGCGGCATGATCGGAAAGGTGAAGAAGGAAGCTGTACAACACTGGGATTGTGTGCGCAGCTTGCCAACTGATAGAAAACAGTACATTACCACTTTCCTGACTTTTCCAATCACATGAATCTTCGATTGGAAGCTGTTTTGGACAGATTTTCTTTTCTTTATGGCAAACACTTGGCAGACCTCCGTGCAACGTCCAGAACGCGTTGGAGATGTTTTCTGTGCTCCCGCAGGTTTTCCTTGCCAGACAGAGTGGAAAAGCTTTCTGCTAGCATGTAGACCACAAAAGACGCTAAAGGCGAAGGTACGATGCTCCCCGGAGCTAAGCGCCGCTCCCGGGCGTCTTTCGGCAGAAGCCGCGCTAAGAGAGCACTGTGAGCGGTACAATCGTCTTTGCGCGAAGAAGCCGCTTCTTCGGCTCACGGAGCCGGAGAGAGCGGCATGATCGGAAAGGTGAAGAAGGAAGCTGTACAACACTGGGATTGTGTGCGCAGATTGCCAACTGATAGACAGCAGTACATTACCACTTTCCTGACTTTTCCAATCACATGAATATTCGACTGGAAGCTGTTTTGGACAGATTTTCTTTTCTTTATGGCAAACACTTGGCAGACCTCCGTGCAACGTCCAGAACACGATGGGAGATGTTTTCTGTGCTCGCGCAGGTTTTCCTTGCCAGACAGAGTGGAAAAGCTTTCTGCTAGCATGTAGACCACAAAAGACGCTAAAGACGAAGGTACGATGGCTCTCCGCAGCTAAGCGCCGCTCCCGGGCTTCTTTCGGCAGAAGCGGCGCTAAGAGAGCACAGTGAGCGGTACAATCGTCTTTGCGCGAAGAAGCCGCTTCTTCGGCTCCGGGAGCCGGAGAGAGCGGCATGATCGGAAAGGTGAAGAAGGAAGCTGTACAACACTGGGATTGTGTGCGCAGCTTGCCAACTGATAGACAGTAGTACATTACCCCTTTCCTGACTTTTCCAATCACATGAATATTCGATTGGAAGCTGTTTTGGACAACTTTTCTTTTCTTCTTGTCGAACACTTGGCAGACCTCCGTGCAACGTCCAGAACACGATGGGAGATGTTTTCTGTGCTCGCGCAGGTTTTCCTTGCCAGACAGAGTGGAAAAGCTATCTGCTAGCATGTAGACCACAAAAGACGCTAAAGGCGAAGGTACGATGCTCCCCGGAGCTAAGCGCCGCTCCCGGGCGTCTTTCGGCAGAAGCCGCGCTAAGAGAGCACTGTGAGCGGTACAATCGTCTTTGCGCGAAGAAGCCGCTTCTTCGGCTCCGGGAGCCGGAGAGAGCAGCAGCATCGGAAAGGTGAAGAAGGAAGGTGTACAACACTGGGATTGGGTGCGCAGCTTGCCAACTGATAGAAAACAGTACATTACCACTTTCCTGACTTTTCCAATCACATGAATATTCGATAAGAAGCTGTTTTGGACAGATTTTCTTTTCTTCTTGTCGAACACTTGGCAGACCTCCGTGCAACGTCCAGAACACGATGGGAGATGTTTTCTGTGCTCGCGCAGGTTTTCCTTGCCAGACAGAGTGGAAAAGCTTTCTGCTAGCATGTAGACCACAAAAGACGCTAAAGACGAAGGTACGATGCTCTCCGGAGCTAATCGCCGCTCCCGGGCTTCTTTCGTCAGAAGCCGCGCTAAGAGAGCACTGTGAGCGGTACAATCGTCTTAGCGCGAAGAAGCCGCTTCTTCGGCTCCGGGAGCCGGAGAGAGCGGCAGCATCGGAAAGGTGAAGAAGGAAGCTGTACAACACTGGGATTGTGTGCGCAGCTTGCCAACTGATAGAAAACAGTACATTACCACTTTCCTGACTTTTCCAATCACATGAATATTCGATATAAGCTGTTTTGGACAACTTTTCTTTTCTTCTTGTCGAACACTTGGCAGACCTCCGTGCAACGTCCAGAACACGATGGGAGATGTTTTCTGTGCTCGCGCAGGTTTTCCTTGCCAGACAGAGTGGAAAAGCTTTCTGCTAGCATGTAGACCACAAAAGACGCTAAAGACGAAGGTACGATGCTCCCCGGAGCTAAGCGCCGCTCCCGGGCTTCTTTCGGCAGAAGCCGCGCTAAGAGAGCGCTGCGAGCGGTACAATCGTCTTTGCGCGAAGAAGCCGCTTCTTCGGCTCCGGGAGCCGGAGAGAGCGGCATGATCGGAAAGGTGAAGAAGGAAGCCGTACAACACTGGGATTGGGTGCACAGCTTGCCAACTGATAGAAAACAGTACATTACCACTTTCCTGACTTTTCCAATCACATGAATATTCGATAAGAAGCTGTTTTGGACAGATTTTCTTTTCTTTATGGCAAACACTTGGCAGACCTCCGTGCAACGTCCAGAACACGATGGGAGATGTTTTCTGTGCTCGCGCAGGTTTTCCTTGCCAGACAGAGTGGAAAAGCTTTCTGCTAGCATGTAGACCACAAAAGACGCTAAAGGCGAAGGTACGATGCTCCCCGGAGCTAATCGCCGCTCCCGGGCTTCTTTCGGCAGAAGCCGCGCTAAGAGAGCACTGTGAGCGGTACAATCGTCTTTGCGCGAAGAAGCCGCTTCTTCGGCTCCGGGAGCCGGAGAGAGCGGCAGCATCGGAAAGGTGAAGAAGGAAGCTGTACAACACTGGGATTGTGTGCGCAGCTTGCCAACTGATAGACAGTAGTACATTACCCCTTTCCTGACTTTTCCAATCACATGAATATTCGATTGGAAGCTGTTTTGGACAACTTTTCTTTTCTTCTTGTCGAACACTTGGCAGACCTCCGTGCAACGTCCAGAACACGATGGGAGATGTTTTCTGTGCTCGCGCAGGTTTTCCTTGCCAGACAGAGTGGAAAAGCTTTCTGCTAAGATGTAGACCACAAAAGACGCTAAAGGCGAAGGTACGATGCTCCCCGGAGCTAAGCGCCGCTCCCGGGCGTCTTTCGGCAGAAGCCGCGCTAAGAGAGCACTGTGAGCGGTACAATCGTCTTTGCGCGAAGAAGCCGCTTCTTCGGCTCCGGGAGCCGGAGAGAGCGGCATGATCGGAAAGGTGAAGAAGGAAGCTGTACAACACTGGGATTGTGTGCGCAGCTTGCCAACTGATAGAAAACAGTACATTACCACTTTCCTGACTTTTCCAATCACATGAATCTTCGATTGGAAGCTGTTTTGGACAGATTTTCTTTTCTTTATGGCAAACACTTGGCAGACCTCCGTGCAACGTCCAGAACGCGTTGGAGATGTTTTCTGTGCTCGCGCAGGTTTTCCTTGCCAGACAGAGTGGAAAAGCTTTCTGCTAGCATGTAGACCACAAAAGACGCTAAAGGCGAAGGTACGATGCTCCCCGGAGCTAAGCGCCGCTCCCGGGCGTCTTTCGGCAGAAGCCGCGCTAAGAGAGCACTGTGAGCGGTACAATCGTCTTTGCGCGAAGAAGCCGCTTCTTCGGCTCACGGAGCCGGAGAGAGCGGCATGATCGGAAAGGTGAAGAAGGAAGCTGTACAACACTGGGATTGTATGCGCAGATTGCCAACTGATAGACAGCAGTACATTACCACTTTCCTGACTTTTCCAATCACATGAATATTCGATAAGAAGCTGTTTTGGACAGATTTTCTTTTCTTTATGGCAAACACTTGGCAGACCTCCGTGCAACGTCCAGAACACGATGGGAGATGTTTTCTGTGCTCGCGCAGGTTTTCCTTGCCAGACAGAGTGGAAAAGCTTTCTGCTAGCATGTAGACCACAAAAGACGCTAAAGACGAAGGTACGATGCTCTCCGCAGCTAAGCGCCGCTCCCGGGCTTCTTTCGGCAGAAGCGGCGCTAAGAGAGCACAGTGAGCGGTACAATCGTCTTTGCGCGAAGAAGCCGCTTCTTCGGCTCCGGGAGCCGGAGAGAGCGGCATGATCGGAAAGGTGAAGAAGGAAGCTGTACAACACTGGGATTGTGTGCGCAGCTTGCCAACTGATAGAAAACAGTACATTACCACTTTCCTGACTTGTCCAATCACATGAATATTCGATAAGAAGAGGTTTTGGACAGATTTTCTTTTCTTTATGCCAAACACATGGCAGACCTCCGTGCAACGTCCAGAACACGATGGGAGATGTTTTCTGTGCTCGCGCAGGTTTTCCTTGCCAGACAGAGTGGAAAAGCTTTCTGCTAGCATGTAGACCACAAAAGACGCTAAAGACGAAGGTACGATGCTCCCCGGAGCTAAGCGCCGCTCCCGGGCTTCTTTCGGCAGAAGCCGCGCTAAGAGAGCACTGTGAGCGGTACAATCGTCTTTGCGCGAAGAAGCCGCTTCTTCGGCTCCGGGAGCCGGAGAGAGCGGCAGCATCGGAAAGGTGAAGAAGGAAGCTGTACAACAGTGGGATTGTGTGCGCAGCTTGCCAACTGATAGAAAACAGTACATTACCACTTTCCTGACTTTTCCAATCACATGAATATTCGATTGGAAGCTGTTTTGGACAACTTTTCTTTTCTTCTTGTCGAACACTTGGCAGACCTCCGTGCAACGTCCAGAACACGATGGGAGATGTTTTCTGTGCTCGCGCAGGTTTTCCTTGCCAGACAGAGTGGAAAAGCTTTCTGCTAGCATGTAGACCACAAAAGACGCTAAAGACGAAGGTACGATGCTCTCCGGAGCTAAGCGCCGCTCCCGGGCTTCTTTCGGCAGAAGCCGCGCTAAGAGAGCGCTGCGAGCGGTACAATCGTCTTTGCGCGAAGAAGCCGCTTCTTCGGCTCCGGGAGCCGGAGAGAGCGGCAGCATCGGAAAGGTGAAGAAGGAAGCCGTACAACACTGGGATTGTGTGCGCAGCTTGCCAACTGATAGAAAACAGTACATTACCACTTTCCTGACTTTTCCAATCACATGAATATTCGATAAGAAGAGGTTTTGGACAGATTTTCTTTTCTTCTTGTCAAACACTTGGCAGACTTCCGAGCAATGTCCAGAACACGATGGGAGATGTTTTCTGTGCTCCCGCAGGTTTTCCTTGCCAGACAGAGTGGAAAAGCTTTCTGCTAAGATGTAGACCACAAAAGACGCTAAAGGCGAAGGTACGATGCTCCCCGGAGCTAAGCGCCGCTCCCGGGCTTCTTTCGTCAGAAGCCGCGCTAAGAGAGCACTGTGAGCGGTACAATCGTCTTAGCGCGAAGAAGCCGCTTCTTCGGCTCCGGGAGCCGGAGAGAGCGGCAGCATCGGAAAGGTGAAGAAGGAAGCTGTACAACACTGGGATTGTGTGCGCAGCTTGCCAACTGATAGAAAACAGTACATTACCACTTTCCTGACTTTTCCAATCACATGAATATTCGATATAAGCTGTTTTGGACAACTTTTCTTTTCTTCTTGTCGAACACTTGGCAGACCTCCGTGCAACGTCCAGAACACGATGGGAGATGTTTTCTGTGCTCGCGCAGGTTTTCCTTGCCAGACAGAGTGGAAAAGCTTTCTGCTAGCATGTAGACCACAAAAGACGCTAAAGACGAAGGTACGATGCTCCCCGGAGCTAAGCGCCGCTCCCGGGCTTCTTTCGGCAGAAGCCGCGCTAAGAGAGCGCTGCGAGCGGTACAATCGTCTTTGCGCGAAGAAGCCGCTTCTTCGGCTCCGGGAGCCGGAGAGAGCGGCAGCATCGGAAAGGTGAAGAAGGAAGCCGTACAACACTGGGATTGTGTGCACAGCTTGCCAACTGATAGAAAACAGTACATTACCACTTTCCTGACTTTTCCAATCACATGAATATTCGATAAGAAGCTGTTTTGGACAGATTTTCTTTTCTTTATGGCTAACACTTGGCAGACCTCCGTGCAACGTCCAGAACACGATGGGAGATGTTTTCTGTGCTCGCGCAGGTTTTCCTTGCCAGACAGAGTGGAAAAGCTTTCTGCTAGCATGTAGACCACAAAAGACGCTAAAGGCGAAGGTACGATGCTCCCCGGAGCTAATCGCCGCTCCCGGGCTTCTTTCGGCAGAAGCCGCGCTAAGAGAGCACTGTGAGCGGTACAATCGTCTTTGCGCGAAGAAGCCGCTTCTTCGGCTCCGGGAGCCGGAGAGAGCGGCATGATCGGAAAGGTGAAGAAGGAAGCTGTACAACACTGGGATTGTGTGCGCAGCTTGCCAACTGATAGACAGCAGTACATTACCACTTTCCTGACTTTTCCAATCACATGAATATTCGACTGGAAGCTGTTTTGGACAACTTTTCTTTTCTTCTTGTCGAACACTTGGCAGACCTCCGTGCAACGTCCAGAACACGATGGGAGATGTTTTCTGTGCTCGCGCAGGTTTTCCTTGCCAGACAGAGTGGAAAAGCTTTCTGCTAGCATGTAGACCACAAAAGACGCTAAAGACGAAGGTACGATGCTCCCCGGAGCTAAGCGCCGCTCCCGGGCTTCTTTCGGCAGAAGCCGCGCTAAGAGAGCACTGTGAGCGGTACAATCGTCTTAGCGCGAAGAAGCCGCTTCTTCGGCTCCGGGAGCCGGAGAGAGCGGCAGCATCGGAAAGGTGAAGAAGGAAGCTGTACAACAGTGGGATTGTGTGCGCAGCTTGCCAACTGATAGAAAACAGTACATTACCACTTTCCTGACTTTTCCAATCACATGAATATTCGATTGGAAGCTGTTTTGGACAACTTTTCTTTTCTTCTTGTCGAACACTTGGCAGACCTCCGTGCAACGTCCAGAACACGATGGGAGATGTTTTCTGTGCTCGCGCAGGTTTTCCTTGCCAGACAGAGTGGAAAAGCTTTCTGCTAGCATGTAGACCACAAAAGACGCTAAAGGCGAAGGTACGATGCTCCCCGGAGCTAAGCGCCGCTCCCGGGCTTCTTTCGGCAGAAGCCGCGCTAAGAGAGCGCTGCGAGCGGTACAATCGTCTTTGCGCGAAGAAGCCGCTTCTTCGGCTCCGGGAGCCGGAGAGAGCGGCAGCATCGGAAAGGTGAAGAAGGAAGCCGTACAACACTGGGATTGTGTGCGCAGCTTGCCAACTGATAGAAAACAGTACATTACCACTTTCCTGACTTTTCCAATCACATGAATATTCGATTGGAATTTGTTTTGGACAACTTTTCTTTTCTTCTTGTCGAACACTTGGCAGACCTCCGTGCAACGTCCAGAACACGATGGGAGATGTTTTCTGTGCTCGCGCAGGTTTTCCTTGCCAGACAGAGTGGAAAAGCTATCTGCTAGCATGTAGACCACAAAAGACGCTAAAGGCGAAGGTACGATGCTCCTCGGAGCTAAGCGCCGCTCCCGGGCTTCTTTCGGCAGAAGCCGCGCTAAGAGAGCACTGTGAGCGGTACAATCGTCTTTGCGCGAAGAAGCCGCTTCTTCGGCTCCGGGAGCCGGAGAGAGCAGCAGCATCGGAAAGGTGAAGAAGGAAGCCGTACAACACTGGGATTGGGTGCACAGCTTGCCAACTGATAGAAAACAGTACATTACCACTTTCCTGACTTTTCCAATCACATGAATATTCGATAAGAAGCTGTTTTGGACAGATTTTCTTTTCTTTATGGCAAACACTTGGCAGACGTCCGTGCAACGTCCAGAACACGATGGGAGATGTTTTCTGTGCTCGCGCAGGTTTTCCTTGCCAGACAGAGTGGAAAAGCTTTCTGCTAGCATGTAGACCACAAAAGACGCTAAAGGCGAAGGTACGATGCTCCCCGGAGCTAATCGCCGCTCCCGGGCTTCTTTCGGCAGAAGCCGCGCTAAGAGAGCACTGTGAGCGGTACAATCGTCTTTGCGCGAAGAAGCCGCTTCTTCGGCTCCGGGAGCCGGAGAGAGCGGCATGATCGGAAAGGTGAAGAAGGAAGCTGTACAACACTGGGATTGTGTGCGCAGCTTGCCAACTGATAGACAGCAGTACATTACCACTTTCCTGACTTTTCCAATCACATGAATATTCGACTGGAAGCTGTTTTGGACAACTTTTCTTTTCTTCTTGTCGAACACTTGGCAGACCTCCGTGCAACGTCCAGAACACGATGGGAGATGTTTTCTGTGCTCGCGCAGGTTTTCCTTGCCAGACAGAGTGGAAAAGCTTTCTGCTAGCATGTAGACCACAAAAGACGCTAAAGACGAAGGTACGATGCTCCCCGGAGCTAAGCGCCGCTCCCGGGCTTCTTTCGGCAGAAGCCGCGCTAAGAGAGCACTGTGAGCGGTACAATCGTCTTAGCGCGAAGAAGCCGCTTCTTCGGCTCCGGGAGCCGGAGAGAGCGGCATGATCGGAAAGGTGAAGAAGGAAGCCGTACAACACTGGGATTGGGTGCACAGCTTGCCAACTGATAGAAAACAGTACATTACCACTTTCCTGACTTTTCCAATCACATGAATATTCGACTGGAAGCTGTTTTGGACAGATTTTCTTTTCTTTATGCCAAACACTTGGCAGACCTCCGTGCAACGTCCAGAACACGATGGGAGATGTTTTCTGTGCTCGCGCAGGTTTTCCTTGCCAGACAGAGTGGAAAAGCTTTCTGCTAGCATGTAGACCACAAAAGACGCTAAAGACGAAGGTACGATGCTCTCCGCAGCTAAGCGCCGCTCCCGGGCTTCTTTCGGCAGAAGCGGCGCTAAGAGAGCACAGTGCGCGGTACAATCGTCTTTGCGCGAAGAAGCCGCTTCTTCGGCTCCGGGAGCCGGAGAGAGCGGCATGATCGGAAAGGTGAAGAAGGAAGCTGTACAACACTGGGATTGTGTGCGCAGCTTGCCAACTGATAGAAAACAGTACATTACCACTTTCCTGACTTGTCCAAACACATGAATATTCGATAAGAAGAGGTTTTGGACAGATTTTCTTTTCTTTATGCCAAACACATGGCAGACCTCCGTGCAACGTCCAGAACACGATGGGAGATGTTTTCTGTGCTCGCGCAGGTTTTCCTTGCCAGACAGAGTGGAAAAGCTTTCTGCTAGCATGTAGACCACAAAAGACGCTAAAGACGAAGGTACGATGCTCCCCGGAGCTAAGCGCCGCTCCCGGGCTTCTTTCGGCAGAAGCCGCGCTAAGAGAGCACTGTGAGCGGTACAATCGTCTTAGCGCGAAGAAGCCGCTTCTTCGGCTCCGGGAGCCGGAGAGAGCGGCAGCATCGGAAAGGTGAAGAAGGAAGCTGTACAACAGTGGGATTGTGTGCGCAGCTTGCCAACTGATAGAAAACAGTACATTACCACTTTCCTGACTTTTCCAATCACATGAATATTCGATTGGAAGCTGTTTTGGACAACTTTTCTTTTCTTCTTGTCGAACACTTGGCAGACCTCCGTGCAACGTCCAGAACACGATGGGAGATGTTTTCTGTGCTCGCGCAGGTTTTCCTTGCCAGACAGAGTGGAAAAGCTTTCTGCTAGCATGTAGACCACAAAAGACGCTAAAGGCGAAGGTACGATGCTCCCCGGAGCTAAGCGCCGCTCCCGGGCTTCTTTCGGCAGAAGCCGCGCTAAGAGAGCGCTGCGAGCGGTACAATCGTCTTTGCGCGAAGAAGCCGCTTCTTCGGCTCCGGGAGCCGGAGAGAGCGGCAGCATCGGAAAGGTGAAGAAGGAAGCCGTACAACACTGGGATTGTGTGCGCAGCTTGCCAACTGATAGAAAACAGTACATTACCACTTTCCTGACTTTTCCAATCACATGAATATTCGATTGGAATTTGTTTTGGACAACTTTTCTTTTCTTCTTGTCGAACACTTGGCAGACCTCCGTGCAACGTCCAGAACACGATGGGAGATGTTTTCTGTGCTCGCGCAGGTTTTCCTTGCCAGACAGAGTGGAAAAGCTATCTGCTAGCATGTAGACCACAAAAGACGCTAAAGGCGAAGGTACGATGCTCCTCGGAGCTAAGCGCCGCTCCCGGGCTTCTTTCGGCAGAAGCCGCGCTAAGAGAGCACTGTGAGCGGTACAATCGTCTTTGCGCGAAGAAGCCGCTTCTTCGGCTCCGGGAGCCGGAGAGAGCAGCAGCATCGGAAAGGTGAAGAAGGAAGCCGTACAACACTGGGATTGGGTGCACAGCTTGCCAACTGATAGAAAACAGTACATTACCACTTTCCTGACTTTTCCAATCACATGAATATTCGATAAGAAGCTGTTTTGGACAGATTTTCTTTTCTTTATGGCAAACACTTGGCAGACGTCCGTGCAACGTCCAGAACACGATGGGAGATGTTTTCTGTGCTCGCGCAGGTTTTCCTTGCCAGACAGAGTGGAAAAGCTTTCTGCTAGCATGTAGACCACAAAAGACGCTAAAGGCGAAGGTACGATGCTCCCCGGAGCTAATCGCCGCTCCCGGGCTTCTTTCGGCAGAAGCCGCGCTAAGAGAGCACTGTGAGCGGTACAATCGTCTTTGCGCGAAGAAGCCGCTTCTTCGGCTCCGGGAGCCGGAGAGAGCGGCATGATCGGAAAGGTGAAGAAGGAAGCTGTACAACACTGGGATTGTGTGCGCAGCTTGCCAACTGATAGACAGCAGTACATTACCACTTTCCTGACTTTTCCAATCACATGAATATTCGACTGGAAGCTGTTTTGGACAACTTTTCTTTTCTTCTTGTCGAACACTTGGCAGACCTCCGTGCAACGTCCAGAACACGATGGGAGATGTTTTCTGTGCTCGCGCAGGTTTTCCTTGCCAGACAGAGTGGAAAAGCTTTCTGCTAGCATGTAGACCACAAAAGACGCTAAAGACGAAGGTACGATGCTCCCCGGAGCTAAGCGCCGCTCCCGGGCTTCTTTCGGCAGAAGCCGCGCTAAGAGAGCACTGTGAGCGGTACAATCGTCTTAGCGCGAAGAAGCCGCTTCTTCGGCTCCGGGAGCCGGAGAGAGCGGCAGCATCGGAAAGGTGAAGAAGGAAGCTGTACAACAGTGGGATTGTGTGCGCAGCTTGCCAACTGATAGAAAACAGTACATTACCACTTTCCTGACTTTTCCAATCACATGAATATTCGATTGGAAGCTGTTTTGGACAACTTTTCTTTTCTTCTTGTCGAACACTTGGCAGACCTCCGTGCAACGTCCAGAACACGATGGGAGATGTTTTCTGTGCTCGCGCAGGTTTTCCTTGCCAGACAGAGTGGAAAAGCTTTCTGCTAGCATGTAGACCACAAAAGACGCTAAAGACGAAGGTACGATGCTCCCCGGAGCTAAGCGCCGCTCCCGGGCTTCTTTCGGCAGAAGCCGCGCTAAGAGAGCGCTGCGAGCGGTACAATCGTCTTTGCGCGAAGAAGCCGCTTCTTCGGCTCCGGGAGCCGGAGAGAGCGGCATGATCGGAAAGGTGAAGAAGGAAGCCGTACAACACTGGGATTGGGTGCACAGCTTGCCAACTGATAGAAAACAGTACATTACCACTTTCCTGACTTTTCCAATCACATGAATATTCGATAAGAAGCTGTTTTGGACAGATTTTCTTTTCTTTATGGCAAACACTTGGCAGACCTCCGTGCAACGTCCAGAACACGAAGGGAGATGTTTTCTGTGCTCGCGCAGGTTTTCCTTGCCAGACAGAGTGGAAAAGCTTTCTGCTAGCATGTAGACCACAAAAGACGCTAAAGGCGAAGGTACGATGCTCCCCGGAGCTAAGCGCCGCTCCCGGGCGTCTTTCGGCAGAAGCCGCGCTAAGAGAGCACTGTGAGCGGTACAATCGTCTTTGCGCGAAGAAGCCGCTTCTTCGGCTCACGGAGCCGGAGAGAGCGGCAGCATCGGAAAGGTGAAGAAGGAAGCTGTACAACACTGGGATTGTATGCGCAGATTGCCAACTGATAGACAGCAGTACATTACCACTTTCCTGACTTTTCCAATCACATGAATATTCGACTGGAAGCTGTTTTGGACAGATTTTCTTTTCTTTATGCCAAACACTTGGCAGACCTCCGTGCAACGTCCAGAACACGATGGGAGATGTTTTCTGTGCTCGCGCAGGTTTTCCTTGCCAGACAGAGTGGAAAAGCTTTCTGCTAGCATGTAGACCACAAAAGACGCTAAAGACGAAGGTACGATGCTCTCCGCAGCTAAGCGCCGCTCCCGGGCTTCTTTCGGCAGAAGCGGCGCTAAGAGAGCACAGTGCGCGGTACAATCGTCTTTGCGCGAAGAAGCCGCTTCTTCGGCTCCGGGAGCCGGAGAGAGCGGCATGATCGGAAAGGTGAAGAAGGAAGATGTACAACACTGGGATTGTGTGCGCAGCTTGCCAACTGATAGAAAACAGTACATTACCACTTTCCTGACTTTTCCAATCACATGAATATTCGATATAAGCTGTTTTGGACAACTTTTCTTTTCTTCTTGTCGAACACTTGGCAGATTTCCGTGCAACGTCCAGAACACGATGGGAGATGTTTTCTGTGCTCGCGCAGGTTTTCCTTGCCAGACAGAGTGGAAAAGCTTTCTGCTAGCATGTAGACCACAAAAGACGCTAAAGACGAAGGTACGATGCTCTCCGGAGCTAAGCGCCGCTCCCGGGCTTCTTTCGGCAGAAGCCGCGCTAAGAGAGCGCTGCGAGCGGTACAATCGTCTTTGCGCGAAGAAGCCGCTTCTTCGGCTCCGGGAGCCGGAGAGAGCGGCAGCATCGGAAAGGTGAAGAAGGAAGCCGTACAACACTGGGATTGGGTGCACAGCTTGCCAACTGATAGAAAACAGTACATTACCACTTTCCTGACTTTTCCAATCACATGAATATTCGATAAGAAGCTGTTTTGGACAGATTTTCTTTTCTTTATGGCAAACACTTGGCAGACCTCCGTGCAACGTCCAGAACACGATGGGAGATGTTTTCTGTGCTCGCGCAGGTTTTCCTTGCCAGACAGAGTGGAAAAGCTTTCTGTTAGCATGTAGACCACAAAAGACGCTAAAGGCGAAGGTACGATGCTCCCCGGAGCTAATCGCCGCTCCCGGGCTTCTTTCGGCAGAAGCCGCGCTAAGAGAGCACTGTGAGCGGTACAATCGTCTTTGCGCGAAGAAGCCGCTTCTTCGGCTCCGGGAGCCGGAGAGAGCGGCAGCATCGGAAAGGTGAAGAAGGAAGCTGTACAACACTGGGATTGTGTGCGCAGCTTGCCAACTGATAGAAAACAGTACATTACCACTTTCCTGACTTTTCCAATCACATGAATATTCGACTGGAAGCTGTTTTGGACAACTTTTCTTTTCTTCTTGTCGAACACTTGGCAGACCTCCGTGCAACGTCCAGAACACGATGGGAGATGTTTTCTGTGCTCGCGCAGGTTTTCCTTGCCAGACAGAGTGGAAAAGCTATCTGCTAGCATGTAGACCACAAAAGACGCTAAAGACGAAGGTACGATGCTCTCCGGAGCTAAGCGCCGCTGCCGGGCTTCTTTCGTCAGAAGCCGCGCTAAGAGAGCACTGTGAGCGGTACAATCGTCTTTGCGCGAAGAAGCCGCTTCTTCGGCTCCGGGAGCCGGAGAGAGCGGCAGCATCGGAAAGGTGAAGAAGGAAGCTGTACAACACTGGGATTGTGTGCGCAGCTTGCCAACTGATAGAAAACAGTACATTACCCCTTTCCTGACTTTTCCAATCACATGAATCTTCGATTGGAAGCTGTTTTGGACAGATATTCTTTTCTTTATGGCAAACACTTGGCAGACCTCCGTGCAACGTCCAGAACGCGTTGGAGATGTTTTCTGTGCTCGCGCAGGTTTTCCTTGCCAGACAGAGTGGAAAAGCTTTCTGCTAGCATGTAGACCACAAAAGACGCTAAAGGCGAAGGTACGATGCTCCCCGGAGCTAATCGCCGCTCCCGGGCGTCTTTCGGCAGAAGCCGCGCTAAGAGAGCACAGTGAGCGGTACAATCGTCTTTGCGCGAAGAAGCCGCTTCTTCGGCTCCGGGAGCCGGAGAGAGCGGCATGATCGGAAAGGTGAAGAAGGAAGCTGTACAACACTGGGATTGTATGCGCAGATTGCCAACTGATAGACAGCAGTACATTACCACTTTCCTGACTTTTCCAATCACATGAATATTCGATAAGAAGCTGTTTTGGACAGATTTTCTTTTCTTTATGGCAAACACTTGGCAGACCTCCGTGCAACGTCCAGAACACGATGGGAGATGTTTTCTGTGCTCGCGCAGGATTTCCTTGCCAGACAGAGTGGAAAAGCTTTCTGCTAGCATGTAGACCACAAAAGACGCTAAAGACGAAGGTACGATGCTCTCCGCAGCTAAGCGCCGCTCCCGGGCTTCTTTCGGCAGAAGCGGCGCTAAGAGAGCACAGTGAGCGGTACAATCGTCTTTGCGCGAAGAAGCCGCTTCTTCGGCTCCGGGAGCCGGAGAGAGCGGCAGCATCGGAAAGGTGAAGAAGGAAGCCGTACAACACTGGGATTGTGTGCACAGCTTGCCAACTGATAGAAAACAGTACATTACCACTTTCCTGACTTTTCCAATCACATGAATATTCGATAAGAAGCTGTTTTGGACAGATTTTCTTTTCTTTATGGCAAACACTTGGCAGACCTCCGTGCAACGTCCAGAACACGATGGGAGATGTTTTCTGTGCTCGCGCAGGTTTTCCTTGCCAGACAGAGTGGAAAAGCTTTCTGCTAGCATGTAGACCACAAAAGACGCTAAAGGCGAAGGTACGATGCTCCCCGGAGCTAATCGCCGCTCCCGGGCGTCTTTCGGCAGAAGCCGCGCTAAGAGAGCACTGTGAGCGGTACAATCGTCTTTGCGCGAAGAAGCCGCTTCTTCGGCTCCGGGAGCCGGAGAGAGCGGCAGCATCGGAAAGGTGAAGAAGGAAGCTGTACAACACTGGGATTGTGTGCGCAGCTTGCCAACTGATAGACAGTAGTACATTACCCCTTTCCTGACTTTTCCAATCACATGAATATTCGATTGGAAGCTGTTTTGGACAACTTTTCTTTTCTTCTTGTCGAACACTTGGCAGACCTCCGTGCAACGTCCAGAACACGATGGGAGATGTTTTCTGTGCTCGCGCAGGTTTTCCTTGCCAGACAGAGTGGAAAAGCTTTCTGCTAAGATGTAGACCACAAAAGACGCTAAAGGCGAAGGTACGATGCTCCCCGGAGCTAAGCGCCGCTCCCGGGCGTCTTTCGGCAGAAGCCGCGCTAAGAGACCACTGTGAGCGGTACAATCGTCTTTGCGCGAAGAAGCCGCTTCTTCGGCTCCGGGAGCCGGAGAGAGCGGCATGATCGGAAAGGTGAAGAAGGAAGCTGTACAACACTGGGATTGTGTGCGCAGCTTGCCAACTGATAGAAAACAGTACATTACCACTTTCCTGACTTTTCCAATCACATGAATCTTCGATTGGAAGCTGTTTTGGACAGATTTTCTTTTCTTTATGGCAAACACTTGGCAGACCTCCGTGCAACGTCCAGAACGCGTTGGAGATGTTTTCTGTGCTCGCGCAGGTTTTCCTTGCCAGACAGAGTGGAAAAGCTTTCTGCTAGCATGTAGACCACAAAAGACGCTAAAGGCGAAGGTACGATGCTCCCCGGAGCTAAGCGCCGCTCCCGGGCGTCTTTCGGCAGAAGCCGCGCTAAGAGAGCACTGTGAGCGGTACAATCGTCTTTGCGCGAAGAAGCCGCTTCTTCGGCTCACGGAGCCGGAGAGAGCGGCATGATCGGAAAGGTGAAGAAGGAAGCTGTACAACACTGGGATTGTATGCGCAGATTGCCAACTGATAGACAGCAGTACATTACCACTTTCCTGACTTTTCCAATCACATGAATATTCGATAAGAAGCTGTTTTGGACAGATTTTCTTTTCTTTATGGCAAACACTTGGCAGACCTCCGTGCAACGTCCAGAACACGATGGGAGATGTTTTCTGTGCTCGCGCAGGTTTTCCTTGCCAGACAGAGTGGAAAAGCTTTCTGCTAGCATGTAGACCACAAAAGACGCTAAAGACGAAGGTACGATGCTCTCCGGAGCTAAGCGCCGCTCCCGGGCTTCTTTCGGCAGAAGCCGCGCTAAGAGAGCACAGTGAGCGGTACAATCGTCTTTGCGCGAAGAAGCCGCTTCTTCGGCTCCGGGAGCCGGAGAGAGCGGCATGATCGGAAAGGTGAAGAAGGAAGCTGTACAACACTGGGATTGTGTGCGCAGCTTGCCAACTGATAGAAAACAGTACATTACCACTTTCCTGACTTGTCCAATCACATGAATATTCGATAAGAAGCTGTTTTGGACAGATTTTCTTTTCTTTATGCCAAACACATGGCAGACCTCCGTGCAACGTCCAGAACACGATGGGAGATGTTTTCTGTGCTCGCGCAGGTTTTCCTTGCCAGACAGAGTGGAAAAGCTTTCTGCTAGCATGTAGACCACAAAAGACGCTAAAGACGAAGGTACGATGCTCCCCGGAGCTAAGCGCCGCTCCCGGGCTTCTTTCGGCAGAAGCCGCGCTAAGAGAGCACTGTGAGCGGTACAATCGTCTTTGCGCGAAGAAGCCGCTTCTTCGGCTCCGGGAGCCGGAGAGAGCGGCAGCATCGGAAAGGTGAAGAAGGAAGCTGTACAACAGTGGGATTGTGTGCGCAGCTTGCCAACTGATAGAAAACAGTACATTACCACTTTCCTGACTTTTCCAATCACATGAATATTCGATTGGAAGCTGTTTTGGACAACTTTTCTTTTCTTCTTGTCGAACACTTGGCAGACCTCCGTGCAACGTCCAGAACACGATGGGAGATGTTTTCTGTGCTCGCGCAGGTTTTCCTTGCCAGACAGAGTGGAAAAGCTTTCTGCTAGCATGTAGACCACAAAAGACGCTAAAGACGAAGGTACGATGCTCTCCGGAGCTAAGCGCCGCTCCCGGGCTTCTTTCGGCAGAAGCCGCGCTAAGAGAGCGCTGCGAGCGGTACAATCGTCTTTGCGCGAAGAAGCCGCTTCTTCGGCTCCGGGAGCCGGAGAGAGCGGCAGCATCGGAAAGGTGAAGAAGGAAGCCGTACAACACTGGGATTGTGTGCGCAGCTTGCCAACTGATAGAAAACAGTACATTACCACTTTCCTGACTTTTCCAATCACATGAATATTCGATATAAGCTGTTTTGGACCACTTTTCTTTTCTTCTTGTCAAACACTTGGCAGACTTCCGAGCAATGTCCAGAACACGATGGGAGATGTTTTCTGTGCTCCCGCAGGTTTTCCTTGCCAGACAGAGTGGAAAAGCTTTCTGCTAAGATGTAGACCACAAAAGACGCCTAAGGCGAAGGTACGATGCTCCCCGGAGCTAAGCGCCGCTCCCGGGCTTCTTTCGGCAGAAGCCGCGCTAAGAGAGCACTGTGAGCGGTACAATCGTCTTTGCGCGAAGAAGCCGCTTCTTCGGCTCCGGGAGCCGGAGAGAGCGGCAGCATCGGAAAGGTGAAGAAGGAAGCTGTACAACAGTGGGATTGTGTGCGCAGCTTGCCAACTGATAGAAAACAGTACATTACCACTTTCCTGACTTTTCCAATCACATGAATATTCGATTGGAAGCTGTTTTGGACAACTTTTCTTTTCTTCTTGTCGAACACTTGGCAGACCTCCGTGCAACGTCCAGAACACGATGGGAGATGTTTTCTGTGCTCGCGCAGGTTTTCCTTGCCAGACAGAGTGGAAAAGCTTTCTGCTAGCATGTAGACCACAAAAGACGCTAAAGACGAAGGTACGATGCTCCCCGGAGCTAAGCGCCGCTCCCGGGCGTCTTTCGGCAGAAGCCGCGCTAAGAGAGCGCTGCGAGCGGTACAATCGTCTTTGCGCGAAGAAGCCGCTTCTTCGGCTCCGGGAGCCGGAGAGAGCGGCAGCATCGGAAAGGTGAAGAAGGAAGCCGTACAACACTGGGATTGTGTGCACAGCTTGCCAACTGATAGAAAACAGTACATTACCACTTTCCTGACTTTTCCAATCACATGAATATTCGATAAGAAGCTGTTTAGGACAGATTTTCTTTTCTTTATGGCAAACACTTGGCAGACCTCCGTGCAACGTCCAGAACACGATGGGAGATGTTTTCTGTGCTCGCGCAGGTTTTCCTTGCCAGACAGAGTGGAAAAGCTTTCTGCTAGCATGTAGACCACAAAAGACGCTAAAGGCGAAGGTACGATGCTCCCCGGAGCTAAGCGCCGCTCCCGGGCGTCTTTCGGCAGAAGCCGCGCTAAGAGAGCACTGTGAGCGGTACAATCGTCTTTGCGCGAAGAAGCCGCTTCTTCGGCTCCGGGAGCCGGAGAGAGCGGCAGCATCGGAAAGGTGAAGAAGGAAGCTGTACAACAGTGGGATTGTGTGCGCAGCTTGCCAACTGATAGAAAACAGTACATTACCACTTTCCTGACTTTTCCAATCACATGAATCTTCGATTGGAAGCTGTTTTGGACAGATTTTCTTTTCTTTATGGCAAACACTTGGCAGACCTCCGTGCAACGTCCAGAACGCGTTGGAGATGTTTTCTGTGCTCGCGCAGGTTTTCCTTGCCAGACAGAGTGGAAAAGCTTTCTGCTAGCATGTAGACCACAAAAGACGCTAAAGGCGAAGGTACGATGCTCCCCGGAGCTAAGCGCCGCTCCCGGGCGTCTTTCGGCAGAAGCGGCGCTAAGAGAGCACTGTGAGCGGTACAATCGTCTTAGCGCGAAGAAGCCGCTTCTTCGGCTCCGGGAGCCGGAGAGAGCGGCATGATCGGAAAGGTGAAGAAGGAAGCTGTACAACACTGGGATTGTATGCGCAGATTGCCAACTGATAGACAGCAGTACATTACCACTTTCCTGACTTTTCCAATCACATGAATATTCGATAAGAAGCTGTTTTGGACAGATTTTCTTTTCTTTATGGCAAACACTTGGCAGACCTCCGTGCAACGTCCAGAACACGATGGGAGATGTTTTCTGTGCTCGCGCAGGTTTTCCTTGCCAGACAGAGTGGAAAAGCTTTCTGCTAAGATGTAGACCACAAAAGACGCTAAAGGCGAAGGTACGATGCTCCCCGGAGCTAAGCGCCGCTCCCGGGCGTCTTTCGGCAGAAGCCGCGCTAAGAGACCACTGTGAGCGGTACAATCGTCTTTGCGCGAAGAAGCCGCTTCTTCGGCTCCGGGAGCCGGAGAGAGCGGCATGATCGGAAAGGTGAAGAAGGAAGCTGTACAACACTGGGATTGTGTGCGCAGCTTGCCAACTGATAGAAAACAGTACATTACCACTTTCCTGACTTTTCCAATCACATGAATATTCGATATAAGCTGTTTTGGACAACTTTTCTTTTCTTCTTGTCGAACACTTGGCAGATTTCCGTGCAACGTCCAGAACACGATGGGAGATGTTTTCTGTGCTCGCGCAGGTTTTCCTTGCCAGACAGAGTGGAAAAGCTTTCTGCTAGCATGTAGACCACAAAAGACGCTAAAGACGAAGGTACGATGCTCTCCGGAGCTAAGCGCCGCTCCCGGGCTTCTTTCGGCAGAAGCCGCGCTAAGAGAGCGCTGCGAGCGGTACAATCGTCTTTGCGCGAAGAAGCCGCTTCTTCGGCTCCGGGAGCCGGAGAGAGCGGCAGCATCGGAAAGGTGAAGAAGGAAGCCGTACAACACTGGGATTGGGTGCACAGCTTGCCAACTGATAGAAAACAGTACATTACCACTTTCCTGACTTTTCCAATCACATGAATATTCGATAAGAAGCTGTTTTGGACAGATTTTCTTTTCTTTATGGCAAACACTTGGCAGACCTCCGTGCAACGTCCAGAACACGATGGGAGATGTTTTCTGTGCTCGCGCAGGTTTTCCTTGCCAGACAGAGTGGAAAAGCTTTCTGTTAGCATGTAGACCACAAAAGACGCTAAAGGCGAAGGTACGATGCTCCCCGGAGCTAATCGCCGCTCCCGGGCTTCTTTCGGCAGAAGCCGCGCTAAGAGAGCACTGTGAGCGGTACAATCGTCTTTGCGCGAAGAAGCCGCTTCTTCGGCTCCGGGAGCCGGAGAGAGCGGCATGATCGGAAAGGTGAAGAAGGAAGCTGTACAACACTGGGATTGTGTGCGCAGCTTGCCAACTGATAGAAAACAGTACATTACCACTTTCCTGACTTTTCCAATCACATGAATATTCGACTGGAAGCTGTTTTGGACAACTTTTCTTTTCTTCTTGTCGAACACTTGGCAGACCTCCGTGCAACGTCCAGAACACGATGGGAGATGTTTTCTGTGCTCGCGCAGGTTTTCCTTGCCAGACAGAGTGGAAAAGCTATCTGCTAGCATGTAGACCACAAAAGACGCTAAAGACGAAGGTACGATGCTCTCCGGAGCTAAGCGCCGCTGCCGGGCTTCTTTCGTCAGAAGCCGCGCTAAGAGAGCACTGTGAGCGGTACAATCGTCTTTGCGCGAAGAAGCCGCTTCTTCGGCTCCGGGAGCCGGAGAGAGCGGCAGCATCGGAAAGGTGAAGAAGGAAGCTGTACAACACTGGGATTGTGTGCGCAGCTTGCCAACTGATAGAAAACAGTACATTACCCCTTTCCTGACTTTTCCAATCACATGAATCTTCGATTGGAAGCTGTTTTGGACAGATATTCTTTTCTTTATGGCAAACACTTGGCAGACCTCCGTGCAACGTCCAGAACGCGTTGGAGATGTTTTCTGTGCTCGCGCAGGTTTTCCTTGCCAGACAGAGTGGAAAAGCTTTCTGCTAGCATGTAGACCACAAAAGACGCTAAAGGCGAAGGTACGATGCTCCCCGGAGCTAATCGCCGCTCCCGGGCGTCTTTCGGCAGAAGCCGCGCTAAGAGAGCACAGTGAGCGGTACAATCGTCTTTGCGCGAAGAAGCCGCTTCTTCGGCTCCGGGAGCCGGAGAGAGCGGCATGATCGGAAAGGTGAAGAAGGAAGCTGTACAACACTGGGATTGTATGCGCAGATTGCCAACTGATAGACAGCAGTACATTACCACTTTCCTGACTTTTCCAATCACATGAATATTCGATAAGAAGCTGTTTTGGACAGATTTTCTTTTCTTTATGGCAAACACTTGGCAGACCTCCGTGCAACGTCCAGAACGCGTTGGAGATGTTTTCTGTGCTCGCGCAGGTTTTCCTTGCCAGACAGAGTGGAAAAGCTTTCTGCTAGCATGTAGACCACAAAAGACGCTAAAGGCGAAGGTACGATGCTCCCCGGAGCTAATCGCCGCTCCCGGGCGTCTTTCGGCAGAAGCCGCGCTAAGAGAGCACAGTGAGCGGTACAATCGTCTTTGCGCGAAGAAGCCGCTTCTTCGGCTCCGGGAGCCGGAGAGAGCGGCATGATCGGAAAGGTGAAGAAGGAAGCTGTACAACACTGGGATTGTATGCGCAGATTGCCAACTGATAGACAGCAGTACATTACCACTTTCCTGACTTTTCCAATCACATGAATATTCGATAAGAAGCTGTTTTGGACAGATTTTCTTTTCTTTATGGCAAACACTTGGCAGACCTCCGTGCAACGTCCAGAACACGATGGGAGATGTTTTCTGTGCTCGCGCAGGATTTCCTTGCCAGACAGAGTGGAAAAGCTTTCTGCTAGCATGTAGACCACAAAAGACGCTAAAGACGAAGGTACGATGCTCTCCGCAGCTAAGCGCCGCTCCCGGGCTTCTTTCGGCAGAAGCGGCGCTAAGAGAGCACAGTGAGCGGTACAATCGTCTTTGCGCGAAGAAGCCGCTTCTTCGGCTCCGGGAGCCGGAGAGAGCGGCAGCATCGGAAAGGTGAAGAAGGAAGCCGTACAACACTGGGATTGTGTGCACAGCTTGCCAACTGATAGAAAACAGTACATTACCACTTTCCTGACTTTTCCAATCACATGAATATTCGATAAGAAGCTGTTTTGGACAGATTTTCTTTTCTTTATGGCAAACACTTGGCAGACCTCCGTGCAACGTCCAGAACACGATGGGAGATGTTTTCTGTGCTCGCGCAGGTTTTCCTTGCCAGACAGAGTGGAAAAGCTTTCTGCTAGCATGTAGACCACAAAAGACGCTAAAGGCGAAGGTACGATGCTCCCCGGAGCTAATCGCCGCTCCCGGGCGTCTTTCGGCAGAAGCCGCGCTAAGAGAGCACTGTGAGCGGTACAATCGTCTTTGCGCGAAGAAGCCGCTTCTTCGGCTCCGGGAGCCGGAGAGAGCGGCAGCATCGGAAAGGTGAAGAAGGAAGCTGTACAACACTGGGATTGTGTGCGCAGCTTGCCAACTGATAGACAGTAGTACATTACCCCTTTCCTGACTTTTCCAATCACATGAATATTCGATTGGAAGCTGTTTTGGACAACTTTTCTTTTCTTCTTGTCGAACACTTGGCAGACCTCCGTGCAACGTCCAGAACACGATGGGAGATGTTTTCTGTGCTCGCGCAGGTTTTCCTTGCCAGACAGAGTGGAAAAGCTTTCTGCTAAGATGTAGACCACAAAAGACGCTAAAGGCGAAGGTACGATGCTCCCCGGAGCTAAGCGCCGCTCCCGGGCGTCTTTCGGCAGAAGCCGCGCTAAGAGACCACTGTGAGCGGTACAATCGTCTTTGCGCGAAGAAGCCGCTTCTTCGGCTCCGGGAGCCGGAGAGAGCGGCATGATCGGAAAGGTGAAGAAGGAAGCTGTACAACACTGGGATTGTGTGCGCAGCTTGCCAACTGATAGAAAACAGTACATTACCACTTTCCTGACTTTTCCAATCACATGAATCTTCGATTGGAAGCTGTTTTGGACAGATTTTCTTTTCTTTATGGCAAACACTTGGCAGACCTCCGTGCAACGTCCAGAACGCGTTGGAGATGTTTTCTGTGCTCGCGCAGGTTTTCCTTGCCAGACAGAGTGGAAAAGCTTTCTGCTAGCATGTAGACCACAAAAGACGCTAAAGGCGAAGGTACGATGCTCCCCGGAGCTAAGCGCCGCTCCCGGGCGTCTTTCGGCAGAAGCCGCGCTAAGAGAGCACTGTGAGCGGTACAATCGTCTTTGCGCGAAGAAGCCGCTTCTTCGGCTCACGGAGCCGGAGAGAGCGGCATGATCGGAAAGGTGAAGAAGGAAGCTGTACAACACTGGGATTGTATGCGCAGATTGCCAACTGATAGACAGCAGTACATTACCACTTTCCTGACTTTTCCAATCACATGAATATTCGATAAGAAGCTGTTTTGGACAGATTTTCTTTTCTTTATGGCAAACACTTGGCAGACCTCCGTGCAACGTCCAGAACACGATGGGAGATGTTTTCTGTGCTCGCGCAGGTTTTCCTTGCCAGACAGAGTGGAAAAGCTTTCTGCTAGCATGTAGACCACAAAAGACGCTAAAGACGAAGGTACGATGCTCTCCGGAGCTAAGCGCCGCTCCCGGGCTTCTTTCGGCAGAAGCCGCGCTAAGAGAGCACAGTGAGCGGTACAATCGTCTTTGCGCGAAGAAGCCGCTTCTTCGGCTCCGGGAGCCGGAGAGAGCGGCATGATCGGAAAGGTGAAGAAGGAAGCTGTACAACACTGGGATTGTGTGCGCAGCTTGCCAACTGATAGAAAACAGTACATTACCACTTTCCTGACTTGTCCAATCACATGAATATTCGATAAGAAGCTGTTTTGGACAGATTTTCTTTTCTTTATGCCAAACACATGGCAGACCTCCGTGCAACGTCCAGAACACGATGGGAGATGTTTTCTGTGCTCGCGCAGGTTTTCCTTGCCAGACAGAGTGGAAAAGCTTTCTGCTAGCATGTAGACCACAAAAGACGCTAAAGACGAAGGTACGATGCTCCCCGGAGCTAAGCGCCGCTCCCGGGCTTCTTTCGGCAGAAGCCGCGCTAAGAGAGCACTGTGAGCGGTACAATCGTCTTTGCGCGAAGAAGCCGCTTCTTCGGCTCCGGGAGCCGGAGAGAGCGGCAGCATCGGAAAGGTGAAGAAGGAAGCTGTACAACAGTGGGATTGTGTGCGCAGCTTGCCAACTGATAGAAAACAGTACATTACCACTTTCCTGACTTTTCCAATCACATGAATATTCGATTGGAAGCTGTTTTGGACAACTTTTCTTTTCTTCTTGTCGAACACTTGGCAGACCTCCGTGCAACGTCCAGAACACGATGGGAGATGTTTTCTGTGCTCGCGCAGGTTTTCCTTGCCAGACAGAGTGGAAAAGCTTTCTGCTAGCATGTAGACCACAAAAGACGCTAAAGACGAAGGTACGATGCTCTCCGGAGCTAAGCGCCGCTCCCGGGCTTCTTTCGGCAGAAGCCGCGCTAAGAGAGCGCTGCGAGCGGTACAATCGTCTTTGCGCGAAGAAGCCGCTTCTTCGGCTCCGGGAGCCGGAGAGAGCGGCAGCATCGGAAAGGTGAAGAAGGAAGCCGTACAACACTGGGATTGTGTGCGCAGCTTGCCAACTGATAGAAAACAGTACATTACCACTTTCCTGACTTTTCCAATCACATGAATATTCGATATAAGCTGTTTTGGACCACTTTTCTTTTCTTCTTGTCAAACACTTGGCAGACTTCCGAGCAATGTCCAGAACACGATGGGAGATGTTTTCTGTGCTCCCGCAGGTTTTCCTTGCCAGACAGAGTGGAAAAGCTTTCTGCTAAGATGTAGACCACAAAAGACGCCTAAGGCGAAGGTACGATGCTCCCCGGAGCTAAGCGCCGCTCCCGGGCTTCTTTCGGCAGAAGCCGCGCTAAGAGAGCACTGTGAGCGGTACAATCGTCTTTGCGCGAAGAAGCCGCTTCTTCGGCTCCGGGAGCCGGAGAGAGCGGCAGCATCGGAAAGGTGAAGAAGGAAGCTGTACAACAGTGGGATTGTGTGCGCAGCCTGCCAACTGATAGAAAACAGTACATTACCACTTTCCTGACTTTTCCAATCACATGAATATTCGATTGGAAGCTGTTTTGGACAACTTTTCTTTTCTTCTTGTCGAACACTTGGCAGACCTCCGTGCAACGTCCAGAACACGATGGGAGATGTTTTCTGTGCTCGCGCAGGTTTTCCTTGCCAGACAGAGTGGAAAAGCTTTCTGCTAGCATGTAGACCACAAAAGACGCTAAAGACGAAGGTACGATGCTCCCCGGAGCTAAGCGCCGCTCCCGGGCGTCTTTCGGCAGAAGCCGCGCTAAGAGAGCGCTGCGAGCGGTACAATCGTCTTTGCGCGAAGAAGCCGCTTCTTCGGCTCCGGGAGCCGGAGAGAGCGGCAGCATCGGAAAGGTGAAGAAGGAAGCCGTACAACACTGGGATTGTGTGCACAGCTTGCCAACTGATAGAAAACAGTACATTACCACTTTCCTGACTTTTCCAATCACATGAATATTCGATAAGAAGCTGTTTAGGACAGATTTTCTTTTCTTTATGGCAAACACTTGGCAGACCTCCGTGCAACGTCCAGAACACGATGGGAGATGTTTTCTGTGCTCGCGCAGGTTTTCCTTGCCAGACAGAGTGGAAAAGCTTTCTGCTAGCATGTAGACCACAAAAGACGCTAAAGGCGAAGGTACGATGCTCCCCGGAGCTAAGCGCCGCTCCCGGGCGTCTTTCGGCAGAAGCCGCGCTAAGAGAGCACTGTGAGCGGTACAATCGTCTTTGCGCGAAGAAGCCGCTTCTTCGGCTCCGGGAGCCGGAGAGAGCGGCAGCATCGGAAAGGTGAAGAAGGAAGCTGTACAACAGTGGGATTGTGTGCGCAGCTTGCCAACTGATAGAAAACAGTACATTACCACTTTCCTGACTTTTCCAATCACATGAATCTTCGATTGGAAGCTGTTTTGGACAGATTTTCTTTTCTTTATGGCAAACACTTGGCAGACCTCCGTGCAACGTCCAGAACGCGTTGGAGATGTTTTCTGTGCTCGCGCAGGTTTTCCTTGCCAGACAGAGTGGAAAAGCTTTCTGCTAGCATGTAGACCACAAAAGACGCTAAAGGCGAAGGTACGATGCTCCCCGGAGCTAAGCGCCGCTCCCGGGCGTCTTTCGGCAGAAGCGGCGCTAAGAGAGCACTGTGAGCGGTACAATCGTCTTAGCGCGAAGAAGCCGCTTCTTCGGCTCCGGGAGCCGGAGAGAGCGGCATGATCGGAAAGGTGAAGAAGGAAGCTGTACAACACTGGGATTGTATGCGCAGATTGCCAACTGATAGACAGCAGTACATTACCACTTTCCTGACTTTTCCAATCACATGAATATTCGATAAGAAGCTGTTTTGGACAGATTTTCTTTTCTTTATGGCAAACACTTGGCAGACCTCCGTGCAACGTCCAGAACACGATGGGAGATGTTTTCTGTGCTCGCGCAGGTTTTCCTTGCCAGACAGAGTGGAAAAGCTTTCTGCTAAGATGTAGACCACAAAAGACGCTAAAGGCGAAGGTACGATGCTCCCCGGAGCTAAGCGCCGCTCCCGGGCGTCTTTCGGCAGAAGCCGCGCTAAGAGACCACTGTGAGCGGTACAATCGTCTTTGCGCGAAGAAGCCGCTTCTTCGGCTCCGGGAGCCGGAGAGAGCGGCATGATCGGAAAGGTGAAGAAGGAAGCTGTACAACACTGGGATTGTGTGCGCAGCTTGCCAACTGATAGAAAACAGTACATTACCACTTTCCTGACTTTTCCAATCACATGAATATTCGATATAAGCTGTTTTGGACAACTTTTCTTTTCTTCTTGTCGAACACTTGGCAGATTTCCGTGCAACGTCCAGAACACGATGGGAGATGTTTTCTGTGCTCGCGCAGGTTTTCCTTGCCAGACAGAGTGGAAAAGCTTTCTGCTAGCATGTAGACCACAAAAGACGCTAAAGACGAAGGTACGATGCTCTCCGGAGCTAAGCGCCGCTCCCGGGCTTCTTTCGGCAGAAGCCGCGCTAAGAGAGCGCTGCGAGCGGTACAATCGTCTTTGCGCGAAGAAGCCGCTTCTTCGGCTCCGGGAGCCGGAGAGAGCGGCAGCATCGGAAAGGTGAAGAAGGAAGCCGTACAACACTGGGATTGGGTGCACAGCTTGCCAACTGATAGAAAACAGTACATTACCACTTTCCTGACTTTTCCAATCACATGAATATTCGATAAGAAGCTGTTTTGGACAGATTTTCTTTTCTTTATGGCAAACACTTGGCAGACCTCCGTGCAACGTCCAGAACACGATGGGAGATGTTTTCTGTGCTCGCGCAGGTTTTCCTTGCCAGACAGAGTGGAAAAGCTTTCTGTTAGCATGTAGACCACAAAAGACGCTAAAGGCGAAGGTACGATGCTCCCCGGAGCTAATCGCCGCTCCCGGGCTTCTTTCGGCAGAAGCCGCGCTAAGAGAGCACTGTGAGCGGTACAATCGTCTTTGCGCGAAGAAGCCGCTTCTTCGGCTCCGGGAGCCGGAGAGAGCGGCATGATCGGAAAGGTGAAGAAGGAAGCTGTACAACACTGGGATTGTGTGCGCAGCTTGCCAACTGATAGAAAACAGTACATTACCACTTTCCTGACTTTTCCAATCACATGAATATTCGACTGGAAGCTGTTTTGGACAACTTTTCTTTTCTTCTTGTCGAACACTTGGCAGACCTCCGTGCAACGTCCAGAACACGATGGGAGATGTTTTCTGTGCTCGCGCAGGTTTTCCTTGCCAGACAGAGTGGAAAAGCTATCTGCTAGCATGTAGACCACAAAAGACGCTAAAGACGAAGGTACGATGCTCTCCGGAGCTAAGCGCCGCTGCCGGGCTTCTTTCGTCAGAAGCCGCGCTAAGAGAGCACTGTGAGCGGTACAATCGTCTTTGCGCGAAGAAGCCGCTTCTTCGGCTCCGGGAGCCGGAGAGAGCGGCAGCATCGGAAAGGTGAAGAAGGAAGCTGTACAACACTGGGATTGTGTGCGCAGCTTGCCAACTGATAGAAAACAGTACATTACCCCTTTCCTGACTTTTCCAATCACATGAATCTTCGATTGGAAGCTGTTTTGGACAGATATTCTTTTCTTTATGGCAAACACTTGGCAGACCTCCGTGCAACGTCCAGAACGCGTTGGAGATGTTTTCTGTGCTCGCGCAGGTTTTCCTTGCCAGACAGAGTGGAAAAGCTTTCTGCTAGCATGTAGACCACAAAAGACGCTAAAGGCGAAGGTACGATGCTCCCCGGAGCTAATCGCCGCTCCCGGGCGTCTTTCGGCAGAAGCCGCGCTAAGAGAGCACAGTGAGCGGTACAATCGTCTTTGCGCGAAGAAGCCGCTTCTTCGGCTCCGGGAGCCGGAGAGAGCGGCATGATCGGAAAGGTGAAGAAGGAAGCTGTACAACACTGGGATTGTATGCGCAGATTGCCAACTGATAGACAGCAGTACATTACCACTTTCCTGACTTTTCCAATCACATGAATATTCGATAAGAAGCTGTTTTGGACAGATTTTCTTTTCTTTATGGCAAACACTTGGCAGACCTCCGTGCAACGTCCAGAACACGATGGGAGATGTTTTCTGTGCTCGCGCAGGATTTCCTTGCCAGACAGAGTGGAAAAGCTTTCTGCTAGCATGTAGACCACAAAAGACGCTAAAGACGAAGGTACGATGCTCTCCGCAGCTAAGCGCCGCTCCCGGGCTTCTTTCGGCAGAAGCGGCGCTAAGAGAGCACAGTGAGCGGTACAATCGTCTTTGCGCGAAGAAGCCGCTTCTTCGGCTCCGGGAGCCGGAGAGAGCGGCAGCATCGGAAAGGTGAAGAAGGAAGCCGTACAACACTGGGATTGTGTGCACAGCTTGCCAACTGATAGAAAACAGTACATTACCACTTTCCTGACTTTTCCAATCACATGAATATTCGATAAGAAGCTGTTTTGGACAGATTTTCTTTTCTTTATGGCAAACACTTGGCAGACCTCCGTGCAACGTCCAGAACACGATGGGAGATGTTTTCTGTGCTCGCGCAGGTTTTCCTTGCCAGACAGAGTGGAAAAGCTTTCTGCTAGCATGTAGACCACAAAAGACGCTAAAGGCGAAGGTACGATGCTCCCCGGAGCTAATCGCCGCTCCCGGGCGTCTTTCGGCAGAAGCCGCGCTAAGAGAGCACTGTGAGCGGTACAATCGTCTTTGCGCGAAGAAGCCGCTTCTTCGGCTCCGGGAGCCGGAGAGAGCGGCAGCATCGGAAAGGTGAAGAAGGAAGCTGTACAACACTGGGATTGTGTGCGCAGCTTGCCAACTGATAGACAGTAGTACATTACCCCTTTCCTGACTTTTCCAATCACATGAATATTCGATTGGAAGCTGTTTTGGACAACTTTTCTTTTCTTCTTGTCGAACACTTGGCAGACCTCCGTGCAACGTCCAGAACACGATGGGAGATGTTTTCTGTGCTCGCGCAGGTTTTCCTTGCCAGACAGAGTGGAAAAGCTTTCTGCTAAGATGTAGACCACAAAAGACGCTAAAGGCGAAGGTACGATGCTCCCCGGAGCTAAGCGCCGCTCCCGGGCGTCTTTCGGCAGAAGCCGCGCTAAGAGACCACTGTGAGCGGTACAATCGTCTTTGCGCGAAGAAGCCGCTTCTTCGGCTCCGGGAGCCGGAGAGAGCGGCATGATCGGAAAGGTGAAGAAGGAAGCTGTACAACACTGGGATTGTGTGCGCAGCTTGCCAACTGATAGAAAACAGTACATTACCACTTTCCTGACTTTTCCAATCACATGAATCTTCGATTGGAAGCTGTTTTGGACAGATTTTCTTTTCTTTATGGCAAACACTTGGCAGACCTCCGTGCAACGTCCAGAACGCGTTGGAGATGTTTTCTGTGCTCGCGCAGGTTTTCCTTGCCAGACAGAGTGGAAAAGCTTTCTGCTAGCATGTAGACCACAAAAGACGCTAAAGGCGAAGGTACGATGCTCCCCGGAGCTAAGCGCCGCTCCCGGGCGTCTTTCGGCAGAAGCCGCGCTAAGAGAGCACTGTGAGCGGTACAATCGTCTTTGCGCGAAGAAGCCGCTTCTTCGGCTCACGGAGCCGGAGAGAGCGGCATGATCGGAAAGGTGAAGAAGGAAGCTGTACAACACTGGGATTGTATGCGCAGATTGCCAACTGATAGACAGCAGTACATTACCACTTTCCTGACTTTTCCAATCACATGAATATTCGATAAGAAGCTGTTTTGGACAGATTTTCTTTTCTTTATGGCAAACACTTGGCAGACCTCCGTGCAACGTCCAGAACACGATGGGAGATGTTTTCTGTGCTCGCGCAGGTTTTCCTTGCCAGACAGAGTGGAAAAGCTTTCTGCTAGCATGTAGACCACAAAAGACGCTAAAGACGAAGGTACGATGCTCTCCGCAGCTAAGCGCCGCTCCCGGGCTTCTTTCGGCAGAAGCCGCGCTAAGAGAGCACAGTGAGCGGTACAATCGTCTTTGCGCGAAGAAGCCGCTTCTTCGGCTCCGGGAGCCGGAGAGAGCGGCATGATCGGAAAGGTGAAGAAGGAAGCTGTACAACACTGGGATTGTGTGCGCAGCTTGCCAACTGATAGAAAACAGTACATTACCACTTTCCTGACTTGTCCAATCACATGAATATTCGATAAGAAGCTGTTTTGGACAGATTTTCTTTTCTTTATGCCAAACACATGGCAGACCTCCGTGCAACGTCCAGAACACGATGGGAGATGTTTTCTGTGCTCGCGCAGGTTTTCCTTGCCAGACAGAGTGGAAAAGCTTTCTGCTAGCATGTAGACCACAAAAGACGCTAAAGACGAAGGTACGATGCTCCCCGGAGCTAAGCGCCGCTCCCGGGCTTCTTTCGGCAGAAGCCGCGCTAAGAGAGCACTGTGAGCGGTACAATCGTCTTTGCGCGAAGAAGCCGCTTCTTCGGCTCCGGGAGCCGGAGAGAGCGGCAGCATCGGAAAGGTGAAGAAGGAAGCTGTACAACAGTGGGATTGTGTGCGCAGCTTGCCAACTGATAGAAAACAGTACATTACCACTTTCCTGACTTTTCCAATCACATGAATATTCGATTGGAAGCTGTTTTGGACAACTTTTCTTTTCTTCTTGTCGAACACTTGGCAGACCTCCGTGCAACGTCCAGAACACGATGGGAGATGTTTTCTGTGCTCGCGCAGGTTTTCCTTGCCAGACAGAGTGGAAAAGCTTTCTGCTAGCATGTAGACCACAAAAGACGCTAAAGACGAAGGTACGATGCTCTCCGGAGCTAAGCGCCGCTCCCGGGCTTCTTTCGGCAGAAGCCGCGCTAAGAGAGCGCTGCGAGCGGTACAATCGTCTTTGCGCGAAGAAGCCGCTTCTTCGGCTCCGGGAGCCGGAGAGAGCGGCAGCATCGGAAAGGTGAAGAAGGAAGCCGTACAACACTGGGATTGTGTGCGCAGCTTGCCAACTGATAGAAAACAGTACATTACCACTTTCCTGACTTTTCCAATCACATGAATATTCGATATAAGCTGTTTTGGACCACTTTTCTTTTCTTCTTGTCAAACACTTGGCAGACTTCCGAGCAATGTCCAGAACACGATGGGAGATGTTTTCTGTGCTCCCGCAGGTTTTCCTTGCCAGACAGAGTGGAAAAGCTTTCTGCTAAGATGTAGACCACAAAAGACGCCTAAGGCGAAGGTACGATGCTCCCCGGAGCTAAGCGCCGCTCCCGGGCTTCTTTCGGCAGAAGCCGCGCTAAGAGAGCACTGTGAGCGGTACAATCGTCTTTGCGCGAAGAAGCCGCTTCTTCGGCTCCGGGAGCCGGAGAGAGCGGCAGCATCGGAAAGGTGAAGAAGGAAGCTGTACAACAGTGGGATTGTGTGCGCAGCTTGCCAACTGATAGAAAACAGTACATTACCACTTTCCTGACTTTTCCAATCACATGAATATTCGATTGGAAGCTGTTTTGGACAACTTTTCTTTTCTTCTTGTCGAACACTTGGCAGACCTCCGTGCAACGTCCAGAACACGATGGGAGATGTTTTCTGTGCTCGCGCAGGTTTTCCTTGCCAGACAGAGTGGAAAAGCTTTCTGCTAGCATGTAGACCACAAAAGACGCTAAAGACGAAGGTACGATGCTCCCCGGAGCTAAGCGCCGCTCCCGGGCGTCTTTCGGCAGAAGCCGCGCTAAGAGAGCGCTGCGAGCGGTACAATCGTCTTTGCGCGAAGAAGCCGCTTCTTCGGCTCCGGGAGCCGGAGAGAGCGGCAGCATCGGAAAGGTGAAGAAGGAAGCCGTACAACACTGGGATTGTGTGCACAGCTTGCCAACTGATAGAAAACAGTACATTACCACTTTCCTGACTTTTCCAATCACATGAATATTCGATAAGAAGCTGTTTAGGACAGATTTTCTTTTCTTTATGGCAAACACTTGGCAGACCTCCGTGCAACGTCCAGAACACGATGGGAGATGTTTTCTGTGCTCGCGCAGGTTTTCCTTGCCAGACAGAGTGGAAAAGCTTTCTGCTAGCATGTAGACCACAAAAGACGCTAAAGGCGAAGGTACGATGCTCCCCGGAGCTAAGCGCCGCTCCCGGGCGTCTTTCGGCAGAAGCCGCGCTAAGAGAGCACTGTGAGCGGTACAATCGTCTTTGCGCGAAGAAGCCGCTTCTTCGGCTCCGGGAGCCGGAGAGAGCGGCAGCATCGGAAAGGTGAAGAAGGAAGCTGTACAACAGTGGGATTGTGTGCGCAGCTTGCCAACTGATAGAAAACAGTACATTACCACTTTCCTGACTTTTCCAATCACATGAATCTTCGATTGGAAGCTGTTTTGGACAGATTTTCTTTTCTTTATGGCAAACACTTGGCAGACCTCCGTGCAACGTCCAGAACGCGTTGGAGATGTTTTCTGTGCTCGCGCAGGTTTTCCTTGCCAGACAGAGTGGAAAAGCTTTCTGCTAGCATGTAGACCACAAAAGACGCTAAAGGCGAAGGTACGATGCTCCCCGGAGCTAAGCGCCGCTCCCGGGCGTCTTTCGGCAGAAGCGGCGCTAAGAGAGCACTGTGAGCGGTACAATCGTCTTAGCGCGAAGAAGCCGCTTCTTCGGCTCCGGGAGCCGGAGAGAGCGGCATGATCGGAAAGGTGAAGAAGGAAGCTGTACAACACTGGGATTGTATGCGCAGATTGCCAACTGATAGACAGCAGTACATTACCACTTTCCTGACTTTTCCAATCACATGAATATTCGATAAGAAGCTGTTTTGGACAGATTTTCTTTTCTTTATGGCAAACACTTGGCAGACCTCCGTGCAACGTCCAGAACACGATGGGAGATGTTTTCTGTGCTCGCGCAGGTTTTCCTTGCCAGACAGAGTGGAAAAGCTTTCTGCTAAGATGTAGACCACAAAAGACGCTAAAGGCGAAGGTACGATGCTCCCCGGAGCTAAGCGCCGCTCCCGGGCGTCTTTCGGCAGAAGCCGCGCTAAGAGACCACTGTGAGCGGTACAATCGTCTTTGCGCGAAGAAGCCGCTTCTTCGGCTCCGGGAGCCGGAGAGAGCGGCATGATCGGAAAGGTGAAGAAGGAAGCTGTACAACACTGGGATTGTGTGCGCAGCTTGCCAACTGATAGAAAACAGTACATTACCACTTTCCTGACTTTTCCAATCACATGAATCTTCGATTGGAAGCTGTTTTGGACAGATTTTCTTTTCTTTATGGCAAACACTTGGCAGACCTCCGTGCAACGTCCAGAACGCGTTGGAGATGTTTTCTGTGCTCGCGCAGGTTTTCCTTGCCAGACAGAGTGGAAAAGCTTTCTGCTAGCATGTAGACCACAAAAGACGCTAAAGGCGAAGGTACGATGCTCCCCGGAGCTAAGCGCCGCTCCCGGGCGTCTTTCGGCAGAAGCCGCGCTAAGAGAGCACTGTGAGCGGTACAATCGTCTTTGCGCGAAGAAGCCGCTTCTTCGGCTCACGGAGCCGGAGAGAGCGGCATGATCGGAAAGGTGAAGAAGGAAGCTGTACAACACTGGGATTGTATGCGCAGATTGCCAACTGATAGACAGCAGTACATTACCACTTTCCTGACTTTTCCAATCACATGAATATTCGATAAGAAGCTGTTTTGGACAGATTTTCTTTTCTTTATGGCAAACACTTGGCAGACCTCCGTGCAACGTGCAGAACACGATGGGAGATGTTTTCTGTGCTCGCGCAGGTTTTCCTTGCCAGACAGAGTGGAAAAGCTTTCTGCTAGCATGTAGACCACAAAAGACGCTAAAGACGAAGGTACGATGCTCTCCGCAGCTAAGCGCCGCTCCCGGGCTTCTTTCGGCAGAAGCCGCGCTAAGAGAGCACAGTGAGCGGTACAATCGTCTTTGCGCGAAGAAGCCGCTTCTTCGGCTCCGGGAGCCGGAGAGAGCGGCATGATCGGAAAGGTGAAGAAGGAAGCTGTACAACACTGGGATTGTGTGCGCAGCTTGCCAACTGATAGAAAACAGTACATTACCACTTTCCTGACTTGTCCAATCACATGAATATTCGATAAGAAGCTGTTTTGGACAGATTTTCTTTTCTTTATGCCAAACACATGGCAGACCTCCGTGCAACGTCCAGAACACGATGGGAGATGTTTTCTGTGCTCGCGCAGGTTTTCCTTGCCAGACAGAGTGGAAAAGCTTTCTGCTAGCATGTAGACCACAAAAGACGCTAAAGACGAAGGTACGATGCTCCCCGGAGCTAAGCGCCGCTCCCGGGCTTCTTTCGGCAGAAGCCGCGCTAAGAGAGCACTGTGAGCGGTACAATCGTCTTTGCGCGAAGAAGCCGCTTCTTCGGCTCCGGGAGCCGGAGAGAGCGGCAGCATCGGAAAGGTGAAGAAGGAAGCTGTACAACAGTGGGATTGTGTGCGCAGCTTGCCAACTGATAGAAAACAGTACATTACCACTTTCCTGACTTTTCCAATCACATGAATATTCGATTGGAAGCTGTTTTGGACAACTTTTCTTTTCTTCTTGTCGAACACTTGGCAGACCTCCGTGCAACGTCCAGAACACGATGGGAGATGTTTTCTGTGCTCGCGCAGGTTTTCCTTGCCAGACAGAGTGGAAAAGCTTTCTGCTAGCATGTAGACCACAAAAGACGCTAAAGACGAAGGTACGATGCTCCCCGGAGCTAAGCGCCGCTCCCGGGCGTCTTTCGGCAGAAGCCGCGCTAAGAGAGCGCTGCGAGCGGTACAATCGTCTTTGCGCGAAGAAGCCGCTTCTTCGGCTCCGGGAGCCGGAGAGAGCGGCAGCATCGGAAAGGTGAAGAAGGAAGCCGTACAACACTGGGATTGTGTGCACAGCTTGCCAACTGATAGAAAACAGTACATTACCACTTTCCTGACTTTTCCAATCACATGAATATTCGATAAGAAGCTGTTTAGGACAGATTTTCTTTTCTTTATGGCAAACACTTGGCAGACCTCCGTGCAACGTCCAGAACACGATGGGAGATGTTTTCTGTGCTCGCGCAGGTTTTCCTTGCCAGACAGAGTGGAAAAGCTTTCTGCTAGCATGTAGACCACAAAAGACGCTAAAGGCGAAGGTACGATGCTCCCCGGAGCTAAGCGCCGCTCCCGGGCGTCTTTCGGCAGAAGCCGCGCTAAGAGAGCACTGTGAGCGGTACAATCGTCTTTGCGCGAAGAAGCCGCTTCTTCGGCTCCGGGAGCCGGAGAGAGCGGCAGCATCGGAAAGGTGAAGAAGGAAGCTGTACAACAGTGGGATTGTGTGCGCAGCTTGCCAACTGATAGAAAACAGTACATTACCACTTTCCTGACTTTTCCAATCACATGAATCTTCGATTGGAAGCTGTTTTGGACAACTTTTCTTTTCTTCTTGTCGAACACTTGGCAGACCTCCGTGCAACGTCCAGAACACGATGGGAGATGTTTTCTGTGCTCGCGCAGGTTTTCCTTGCCAGACAGAGTGGAAATGCTTTCTGCTAAGATGTAGACCACAAAAGACGCTAAAGGCGAAGGTACGATGCTCCCCGGAGCTAAGCGCCGCTCCCGGGCGTCTTTCGGCAGAAGCCGCGCTAAGAGACCACTGTGAGCGGTACAATCGTCTTTGCGCGAAGAAGCCGCTTCTTCGGCTCCGGGAGCCGGAGAGAGCGGCAGCATCGGAAAGGTGAAGAAGGAAGCTGTACAACACTGGGATTGTGTGCGCAGCTTGCCAACTGATAGAAAACAGTACATTACCACTTTCCTGACTTTTCCAATCACATGAATCTTCGATTGGAAGCTGTTTTGGACAGATATTCTTTTCTTTATGGCAAACACTTGGCAGACCTCCGTGCAACGTCCAGAACGCGTTGGAGATGTTTTCTGTGCTCGCGCAGGTTTTCCTTGCCAGACAGAGTGGAAAAGCTTTCTGCTAGCATGTAGACCACAAAAGACGCTAAAGGCGAAGGTACGATGCTCCCCGGAGCTAAGCGCCGCTCCCGGGCGTCTTTCGGCAGAAGCCGCGCTAAGAGAGCACTGTGAGCGGTACAATCGTCTTTGCGCGAAGAAGCCGCTTCTTCGGCTCCGGGAGCCGGAGAGAGCGGCAGCATCGGAAAGGTGAAGAAGGAAGCCGTACAACACTGGGATTGTGTGCACAGCTTGCCAACTGATAGAAAACAGTACATTACCACTTTCCTGACTTTTCCAATCACATGAATATTCGATAAGAAGCTGTTTTGGACAGATTTTCTTTTCTTTATGGCAAACACTTGGCAGACCTCCGTGCAACGTCCAGAACACGATGGGAGATGTTTTCTGTGCTCGCGCAGGTTTTCCTTGCCAGACAGAGTGGAAAAGCTATCTGCTAGCATGTAGACCACAAAAGACGCTAAAGGCGAAGGTACGATGCTCCCCGGAGCTAATCGCCGCTCCCGGGCTTCTTTCGGCAGAAGCCGCGCTAAGAGAGCACTGTGAGCGGTACAATCGTCTTTGCGCGAAGAAGCCGCTTCTTCGGCTCCGGGAGCCGGAGAGAGCGGCATGATCGGAAAGGTGAAGAAGGAAGCTGTACAACACTGGGATTGTGTGCGCAGCTTGCCAACTGATAGACAGCAGTACATTACCACTTTCCTGACTTTTCCAATCACATGAATATTCGACTGGAAGCTGTTTTGGACAACTTTTCTTTTCTTCTTGTCGAACACTTGGCAGACCTCCGTGCAACGTCCAGAACACGATGGGAGATGTTTTCTGTGCTCGCGCAGGTTTTCCTTGCCAGACAGAGTGGAAAAGCTTTCTGCTAGCATGTAGACCACAAAAGACGCTAAAGACGAAGGTACGATGCTCCCCGGAGCTAAGCGCCGCTCCCGGGCTTCTTTCGGCAGAAGCCGCGCTAAGAGAGCACTGTGAGCGGTACAATCGTCTTAGCGCGAAGAAGCCGCTTCTTCGGCTCCGGGAGCCGGAGAGAGCGGCAGCATCGGAAAGGTGAAGAAGGAAGCTGTACAACACTGGGATTGTGTGCGCAGCTTGCCAACTGATAGAAAACAGTACATTACCACTTTCCTGACTTTTCCAATCACATGAATATTCGATTGGAAGCTGTTTTGGACAACTTTTCTTTTCTTCTTGTCGAACACTTGGCAGACCTCCGTGCAACGTCCAGAACACGATGGGAGATGTTTTCTGTGCTCGCGCAGGTTTTCCTTGCCAGACAGAGTGGAAAAGCTTTCTGCTAGCATGTAGACCACAAAAGACGCTAAAGACGAAGGTACGATGCTCCCCGGAGCTAAGCGCCGCTCCCGGGCTTCTTTCGGCAGAAGCCGCGCTAAGAGAGCGCTGCGAGCGGTACAATCGTCTTTGCGCGAAGAAGCCGCTTCTTCGGCTCCGGGAGCCGGAGAGAGCGGCAGCATCGGAAAGGTGAAGAAGGAAGCCGTACAACACTGGGATTGGGTGCACAGCTTGCCAACTGATAGAAAACAGTACATTACCACTTTCCTGACTTTTCCAATCACATGAATATTCGATAAGAAGCTGTTTTGGACAGATTTTCTTTTCTTTATGGCAAACACTTGGCAGACCTCCGTGCAACGTCCAGAACACGATGGGAGATGTTTTCTGTGCTCGCGCAGGTTTTCCTTGCCAGACAGAGTGGAAAAGCTTTCTGCTAGCATGTAGACCACAAAAGACGCTAAAGGCGAAGGTACGATGCTCCCCGGAGCTAATCGCCGCTCCCGGGCTTCTTTCGGCAGAAGCCGCGCTAAGAGAGCACTGTGAGCGGTACAATCGTCTTTGCGCGAAGAAGCCGCTTCTTCGGCTCCGGGAGCCGGAGAGAGCGGCATGATCGGAAAGGTGAAGAAGGAAGCTGTACAACACTGGGATTGTGTGCGCAGCTTGCCAACTGATAGACAGCAGTACATTACCACTTTCCTGACTTTTCCAATCACATGAATATTCGACTGGAAGCTGTTTTGGACAACTTTTCTTTTCTTCTTGTCGAACACTTGGCAGACCTCCGTGCAACGTCCAGAACACGATGGGAGATGTTTTCTGTGCTCGCGCAGGTTTTCCTTGCCAGACAGAGTGGAAAAGCTTTCTGCTAGCATGTAGACCACAAAAGACGCTAAAGACGAAGGTACGATGCTCCCCGGAGCTAAGCGCCGCTCCCGGGCTTCTTTCGGCAGAAGCCGCGCTAAGAGAGCACTGTGAGCGGTACAATCGTCTTTGCGCGAAGAAGCCGCTTCTTCGGCTCCGGGAGCCGGAGAGAGCGGCAGCATCGGAAAGGTGAAGAAGGAAGCTGTACAACACTGGGATTGTGTGCGCAGCTTGCCAACTGATAGAAAACAGTACATTACCACTTTCCTGACTTTTCCAATCACATGAATATTCGATTGGAAGCTGTTTTGGACAACTTTTCTTTTCTTCTTGTCGAACACTTGGCAGACCTCCGTGCAACGTCCAGAACGCGTTGGAGATGTTTTCTGTGCTCGCGCAGGTTTTCCTTGCCAGACAGAGTGGAAAAGCTTTCTGCTAGCATGTAGACCACAAAAGACGCTAAAGGCGAAGGTACGATGCTCCCCGGAGCTAAGCGCCGCTCCCGGGCGTCTTTCGGCAGAAGCCGCGCTAAGAGAGCACTGTGAGCGGTACAATCGTCTTTGCGCGAAGAAGCCGCTTCTTCGGCTCACGGAGCCGGAGAGAGCGGCATGATCGGAAAGGTGAAGAAGGAAGCTGTACAACACTGGGATTGTATGCGCAGATTGCCAACTGATAGACAGCAGTACATTACCACTTTCCTGACTTTTCCAATCACATGAATATTCGATAAGAAGCTGTTTTGGACAGATTTTCTTTTCTTTATGGCAAACACTTGGCAGACCTCCGTGCAACGTCCAGAACACGATGGGAGATGTTTTCTGTGCTCGCGCAGGTTTTCCTTGCCAGACAGAGTGGAAAAGCTTTCTGCTAGCATGTAGACCACAAAAGACGCTAAAGACGAAGGTACGATGCTCTCCGCAGCTAAGCGCCGCTCCCGGGCTTCTTTCGGCAGAAGCGGCGCTAAGAGAGCACAGTGAGCGGTACAATCGTCTTTGCGCGAAGAAGCCGCTTCTTCGGCTCCGGGAGCCGGAGAGAGCGGCAGCATCGCAAAGGTGAAGAAGGAAGCTGTACAACACTGGGATTGTGTGCGCAGCTTGCCAACTGATAGAAAACAGTACATTACCACTTTCCTGACTTTTCCAATCACATGAATCTTCGATTGGAAGCTGTTTTGGACAGATTTTCTTTTCTTTATGGCAAACACTTGGCAGACCTCCGTGCAACGTCCAGAACGCGTTGGAGATGTTTTCTGTGCTCGCGCAGGTTTTCCTTGCCAGACAGAGTGGAAAAGCTTTCTGCTAGCATGTAGACCACAAAAGACGCTAAAGGCGAAGGTACGATGCTCCCCGGAGCTAAGCGCCGCTCCCGGGCGTCTTTCGGCAGAAGCCGCGCTAAGAGAGCACTGTGAGCGGTACAATCGTCTTTGCGCGAAGAAGCCGCTTCTTCGGCTCCGGGAGCCGGAGAGAGCGGCAGCATCGGAAAGGTGAAGAAGGAAGCCGTACAACACTGGGATTGTGTGCACAGCTTGCCAACTGATAGAAAACAGTACATTACCACTTTCCTGACTTTTCCAATCACATGAATATTCGATAAGAAGCTGTTTTGGACAGATTTTCTTTTCTTTATGGCAAACACTTGGCAGACCTCCGTGCAACGTCCAGAACACGATGGGAGATGTTTTCTGTGCTCGCGCAGGTTTTCCTTGCCAGACAGAGTGGAAAAGCTTTCTGCTAGCATGTAGACCACAAAAGACGCTAAAGGCGAAGGTACGATGCTCCCCGGAGCTAATCGCCGCTCCCGGGCTTCTTTCGGCAGAAGCCGCGCTAAGAGAGCACTGTGAGCGGTACAATCGTCTTTGCGCGAAGAAGCCGCTTCTTCGGCTCCGGGAGCCGGAGAGAGCGGCATGATCGGAAAGGTGAAGAAGGAAGCTGTACAACACTGGGATTGTGTGCGCAGCTTGCCAACTGATAGAAAACAGTACATTACCACTTTCCTGACTTTTCCAATCACATGAATATTCGACTGGAAGCTGTTTTGGACAACTTTTCTTTTCTTCTTGTCGAACACTTGGCAGACCTCCGTGCAACGTCCAGAACACGATGGGAGATGTTTTCTGTGCTCGCGCAGGTTTTCCTTGCCAGACAGAGTGGAAAAGCTTTCTGCTAGCATGTAGACCACAAAAGACGCTAAAGACGAAGGTACGATGCTCCCCGGAGCTAAGCGCCGCTCCCGGGCTTCTTTCGGCAGAAGCCGCGCTAAGAGAGCACTGTGAGCGGTACAATCGTCTTTGCGCGAAGAAGCCGCTTCTTCGGCTCCGGGAGCCGGAGAGAGCGGCAGCATCGGAAAGGTGAAGAAGGAAGCTGTACAACACTGGGATTGTGTGCGCAGCTTGCCAACTGATAGAAAACAGTACATTACCACTTTCCTGACTTTTCCAATCACATGAATATTCGATTGGAAGCTGTTTTGGACAACTTTTCTTTTCTTCTTGTCGAACACTTGGCAGACCTCCGTGCAACGTCCAGAACACGATGGGAGATGTTTTCTGTGCTCGCGCAGGTTTTCCTTGCCAGACAGAGTGGAAAAGCTTTCTGCTAGCATGTAGACCACAAAAGACGCTAAAGACGAAGGTACGATGCTCCCCGGAGCTAAGCGCCGCTCCCGGGCTTCTTTCGGCAGAAGCCGCGCTAAGAGAGCGCTGCGAGCGGTACAATCGTCTTTGCGCGAAGAAGCCGCTTCTTCGGCTCCGGGAGCCGGAGAGAGCGGCAGCATCGGAAAGGTGAAGAAGGAAGCCGTACAACACTGGGATTGGGTGCACAGCTTGCCAACTGATAGAAAACAGTACATTACCACTTTCCTGACTTTTCCAATCACATGAATATTCGATAAGAAGCTGTTTTGGACAGATTTTCTTTTCTTTATGGCAAACACTTGGCAGACCTCCGTGCAACGTCCAGAACACGATGGGAGATGTTTTCTGTGCTCGCGCAGGTTTTCCTTGCCAGACAGAGTGGAAAAGCTTTCTGCTAAGATGTAGACCACAAAAGACGCTAAAGGCGAAGGTACGATGCTCCCCGGAGCTAAGCGCCGCTCCCGGGCGTCTTTCGGCAGAAGCCGCGCTAAGAGACCACTGTGAGCGGTACAATCGTCTTTGCGCGAAGAAGCCGCTTCTTCGGCTCCGGGAGCCGGAGAGAGCGGCATGATCGGAAAGGTGAAGAAGGAAGCTGTACAACACTGGGATTGTGTGCGCAGCTTGCCAACTGATAGAAAACAGTACATTACCACTTTCCTGACTTTTCCAATCACATGAATCTTCGATTGGAAGCTGTTTTGGACAGATTTTCTTTTCTTTATGGCAAACACTTGGCATACCTCCGTGCAACGTCCAGAACGCGTTGGAGATGTTTTCTGTGCTCGCGCAGGTTTTCCTTGCCAGACAGAGTGGAAAAGCTTTCTGCTAGCATGTAGACCACAAAAGACGCTAAAGGCGAAGGTACGATGCTCCCCGGAGCTAAGCGCCGCTCCCGGGCGTCTTTCGGCAGAAGCCGCGCTAAGAGAGCACTGTGAGCGGTACAATCGTCTTTGCGCGAAGAAGCCGCTTCTTCGGCTCACGGAGCCGGAGAGAGCGGCATGATCGGAAAGGTGAAGAAGGAAGCTGTACAACACTGGGATTGTATGCGCAGATTGCCAACTGATAGACAGCAGTACATTACCACTTTCCTGACTTTTCCAATCACATGAATATTCGATAAGAAGCTGTTTTGGACAGATTTTCTTTTCTTTATGGCAAACACTTGGCAGACCTCCGTGCAACGTCCAGAACACGATGGGAGATGTTTTCTGTGCTCGCGCAGGTTTTCCTTGCCAGACAGAGTGGAAAAGCTTTCTGCTAGCATGTAGACCACAAAAGACGCTAAAGACGAAGGTACGATGCTCTCCGCAGCTAAGCGCCGCTCCCGGGCTTCTTTCGTCAGAAGCGGCGCTAAGAGAGCACAGTGAGCGGTACAATCGTCTTTGCGCGAAGAAGCCGCTTCTTCGGCTCCGGGAGCCGGAGAGAGCGGCATGATCGGAAAGGTGAAGAAGGAAGCTGTACAACACTGGGATTGTGTGCGCAGCTTGCCAACTGATAGAAAACAGTACATTACCACTTTCCTGACTTGTCCAATCACATGAATATTCGATAAGAAGAGGTTTTGGACAGATTTTCTTTTCTTTATGCCAAACACATGGCAGACCTCCGTGCAACGTCCAGAACACGATGGGAGATGTTTTCTGTGCTCGCGCAGGTTTTCCTTGCCAGACAGAGTGGAAAAGCTTTCTGCTAGCATGTAGACCACAAAAGACGCTAAAGACGAAGGTACGATGCTCCCCGGAGCTAAGCGCCGCTCCCGGGCTTCTTTCGGCAGAAGCCGCGCTAAGAGAGCACTGTGAGCGGTACAATCGTCTTTGCGCGAAGAAGCCGCTTCTTCGGCTCCGGGAGCCGGAGAGAGCGGCAGCATCGGAAAGGTGAAGAAGGAAGCTGTACAACAGTGGGATTGTGTGCGCAGCTTGCCAACTGATAGAAAACAGTACATTTCCACTTTCCTGACTTTTCCAATCACATGAATATTCGATTGGAAGCTGTTTTGGACAACTTTTCTTTTCTTCTTGTCGAACACTTGGCAGACCTCCGTGCAACGTCCAGAACACGATGGGAGATGTTTTCTGTGCTCGCGCAGGTTTTCCTTGCCAGACAGAGTGGAAAAGCTTTCTGCTAGCATGTAGACCACAAAAGACGCTAAAGGCGAAGGTACGATGCTCCCCGGAGCTAAGCGCCGCTCCCGGGCTTCTTTCGGCAGAAGCCGCGCTAAGAGAGCACTGTGAGCGGTACAATCGTCTTAGCGCGAAGAAGCCGCTTCTTCGGCTCCGGGAGCCAGAGAGAGCGGCAGCATCGGAAAGGTGAAGAAGGAAGCTGTACAACAGTGGGATTGTGTGCGCAGCTTGCCAACTGATAGAAAACAGTACATTACCACTTTCCTGACTTTTCCAATCACATGAATATTCGATTGGAAGCTGTTTTGGACCACTTTTCTTTTCTTCTTGTCAAACACTTGGCAGACTTCCGAGCAATGTCCAGAACACGATGGGAGATGTTTTCTGTGCTCGCGCAGGTTTTCCTTGCCAGACAGAGTGGAAAAGCTTTCTGCTAAGATGTAGACCACAAAAGACGCTAAAGACGAAGGTACGATGCTCCCCGGAGCTAAGCGCCGCTCCCGGGCTTCTTTCGGCAGAAGCCGCGCTAAGAGAGCGCTGCGAGCGGTACAATCGTCTTTGCGCGAAGAAGCCGCTTCTTCGGCTCCGGGAGCCGGAGAGAGCGGCAGCATCGGAAAGGTGAAGAAGGAAGCCGTACAACACTGGGATTGGGTGCACAGCTTGCCAACTGATAGAAAACAGTACATTACCACTTTCCTGACTTTTCCAATCACATGAATATTCGATAAGAAGCTGTTTTGGACAGATTTTCTTTTCTTTATGGCAAACACTTGGCAGACCTCCGTGCAACGTCCAGAACACGATGGGAGATGTTTTCTGTGCTCGCGCAGGTTTTCCTTGCCAGACAGAGTGGAAAAGCTTTCTGCTAGCATGTAGACCACAAAAGACGCTAAAGGCGAAGGTACGATGCTCCCCGGAGCTAATCGCCGCTCCCGGGCTTCTTTCGGCAGAAGCCGCGCTAAGAGAGCACTGTGAGCGGTACAATCGTTTTGCGCGAAGAAGCCGCTTCTTCGGCTCCGGGAGCCGGAGAGAGCGGCAGCATCGGAAAGGTGAAGAAGGAAGCTGTACAACACTGGGATTGTGTGCGCAGCTTGCCAACTGATAGACAGTAGTACATTACCCCTTTCCTGACTTTTCCAATCACATGAATATTCGATTGGAAGCTGTTTTGGACAACTTTTCTTTTCTTCTTGTCGAACACTTGGCAGACCTCCGTGCAACGTCCAGAACACGATGGGAGATGTTTTCTGTGCTCGCGCAGGTTTTCCTTGCCAGACAGAGTGGAAAAGCTTTCTGCTAGCATGTAGACCACAAAAGACGCTAAAGACGAAGGTACGATGCTCTCCGCAGCTAAGCGCCGCTCCCGGGCTTCTTTCGGCAGAAGCCGCGCTAAGAGAGCACAGTGAGCGGTACAATCGTCTTTGCGCGAAGAAGCCGCTTCTTCGGCTCCGGGAGCCGGAGAGAGCGGCATGATCGGAAAGGTGAAGAAGGAAGCTGTACAACACTGGGATTGTGTGCGCAGCTTGCCAACTGATAGAAAACAGTACATTACCACTTTCCTGACTTGTCCAATCACATGAATATTCGATAAGAAGAGGTTTTGGACAGATTTTCTTTTCTTTATGCCAAACACATGGCAGACCTCCGTGCAACGTCCAGAACACGATGGGAGATGTTTTCTGTGCTCGCGCAGGTTTTCCTTGCCAGACAGAGTGGAAAAGCTTTCTGCTAGCATGTAGACCACAAAAGACGCTAAAGACGAAGGTACGATGCTCCCCGGAGCTAAGCGCCGCTCCCGGGCTTCTTTCGGCAGAAGCCGCGCTAAGAGAGCACTGTGAGCGGTACAATCGTCTTTGCGCGAAGAAGCCGCTTCTTCGGCTCCGGGAGCCGGAGAGAGCGGCAGCATCGGAAAGGTGAAGAAGGAAGCTGTACAACAGTGGGATTGTGTGCGCAGCTTGCCAACTGATAGAAAACAGTACATTACCACTTTCCTGACTTTTCCAATCACATGAATATTCGATTGGAAGCTGTTTTGGACAACTTTTCTTTTCTTCTTGTCGAACACTTGGCAGACCTCCGTGCAACGTCCAGAACACGATGGGAGATGTTTTCTGTGCTCGCGCAGGTTTTCCTTGCCAGACAGAGTGGAAAAGCTTTCTGCTAGCATGTAGACCACAAAAGACGCTAAAGACGAAGGTACGATGCTCTCCGGAGCTAAGCGCCGCTCCCGGGCTTCTTTCGGCAGAAGCCGCGCTAAGAGAGCGCTGCGAGCGGTACAATCGTCTTTGCGCGAAGAAGCCGCTTCTTCGGCTCCGGGAGCCGGAGAGAGCGGCAGCATCGGAAAGGTGAAGAAGGAAGCCGTACAACACTGGGATTGTGTGCGCAGCTTGCCAACTGATAGAAAACAGTACATTACCACTTTCCTGACTTTTCCAATCACATGAATATTCGATATAAGCTGTTTTGGACCACTTTTCTTTTCTTCTTGTCAAACACTTGGCAGACTTCCGAGCAATGTCCAGAACACGATGGGAGATGTTTTCTGTGCTCGCGCAGGTTTTCCTTGCCAGACAGAGTGGAAAAGCTTTCTGCTAAGATGTAGACCATAAAAGACGCTAAAGGCGAAGGTACGATGCTCCCCGGAGCTAAGCGCCGCTCCCGGGCTTCTTTCGGCAGAAGCCGCGCTAAGAGAGCACTGTGAGCGGTACAATCGTCTTTGCGCGAAGAAGCCGCTTCTTCGGCTCCGGGAGCCGGAGAGAGCGGCAGCATCGGAAAGGTGAAGAAGGAAGCTGTACAACACTGGGATTGTGTGCGCAGCTTGCCAACTGATAGAAAACAGTACATTACCACTTTCCTGACTTTTCCAATCACATGAATATTCGATTGGAAGCTGTTTTGGACAACTTTTCTTTTCTTCTTGTCGAACACTTGGCAGACCTCCGTGCAACGTCCAGAACAAGATCGGAGATGTTACCTGTGCTCGCGCAGGTTTTCCTTGCCAGACAGAGTGGAAAAGCTTTCTGCTAGCATGTAGACCACAAAAGACGCTAAAGACGAAGGTACGATGCTCCCCGGAGCTAAGCGCCGCTCCCGGGCGTCTTTCGGCAGAAGCCGCGCTAAGAGAGCGCTGCGAGCGGTACAATCGTCTTTGCGCGAAGAAGCCGCTTCTTCGGCTCCGGGAGCCGGAGAGAGCGGCAGCATCGGAAAGGTGAAGAAGGAAGCCGTACAACACTGGGATTGTGTGCACAGCTTGCCAACTGATAGAAAACAGTACATTACCACTTTCCTGACTTTTCCAATCACATGAATATTCGATAAGAAGCTGTTTAGGACAGATTTTCTTTTCTTTATGGCAAACACTTGGCAGACCTCCGTGCAACGTCCAGAACACGATGGGAGATGTTTTCTGTGCTCGCGCAGGTTTTCCTTGCCAGACAGAGTGGAAAAGCTTTCTGCTAGCATGTAGACCACAAAAGACGCTAAAGGCGAAGGTACGATGCTCCCCGGAGCTAATCGCCGCTCCCGGGCTTCTTTCGGCAGAAGCCGCGCTAAGAGAGCACTGTGAGCGGTACAATCGTCTTTGCGCGAAGAAGCCGCTTCTTCGGCTCCGGGAGCCGGAGAGAGCGGCATGATCGGAAAGGTGAAGAAGGAAGCTGTACAACAGTGGGATTGTGTGCGCAGCTTGCCAACTGATAGAAAACAGTACATTTCCACTTTCCTGACTTTTCCAATCACATGAATATTCGATTGGAAGCTGTTTTGGACAACTTTTCTTTTCTTCTTGTCGAACACTTGGCAGACCTCCGTGCAACGTCCAGAACACGATGGGAGATGTTTTCTGTGCTCGCGCAGGTTTTCCTTGCCAGACAGAGTGGAAAAGCTTTCTGCTAGCATGTAGACCACAAAAGACGCTAAAGACGAAGGTACGATGCTCCCCGGAGCTAAGCGCCGCTCCCGGGCTTCTTTCGGCAGAAGCCGCGCTAAGAGAGCACTGTGAGCGGTACAATCGTCTTAGCGCGAAGAAGCCGCTTCTTCGGCTCCGGGAGCCAGAGAGAGCGGCAGCATCGGAAAGGTGAAGAAGGAAGCTGTACAACAGTGGGATTGTGTGCGCAGCTTGCCAACTGATAGAAAACAGTACATTACCACTTTCCTGACTTTTCCAATCACATGAATATTCGATTGGAAGCTGTTTTGGACCACTTTTCTTTTCTTCTTGTCAAACACTTGGCAGACTTCCGAGCAATGTCCAGAACACGATGGGAGATGTTTTCTGTGCTCGCGCAGGTTTTCCTTGCCAGACAGAGTGGAAAAGCTTTCTGCTAGGATGTAGACCACAAAAGACGCTAAAGACGAAGGTACGATGCTCCCCGGAGCTAAGCGCCGCTCCCGGGCTTCTTTCGGCAGAAGCCGCGCTAAGAGAGCGCTGCGAGCGGTACAATCGTCTTTGCGCGAAGAAGCCGCTTCTTCGGCTCCGGGAGCCGGAGAGAGCGGCAGCATCGGAAAGGTGAAGAAGGAAGCCGTACAACACTGGGATTGGGTGCACAGCTTGCCAACTGATAGAAAACAGTACATTACCACTTTCCTGACTTTTCCAATCACATGAATATTCGATAAGAAGCTGTTTTGGACAGATTTTCTTTTCTTTATGGCAAACACTTGGCAGACCTCCGTGCAACGTCCAGAACACGATGGGAGATGTTTTCTGTGCTCGCGCAGGTTTTCCTTGCCAGACAGAGTGGAAAAGCTTTCTGCTAGCATGTAGACCACAAAAGACGCTAAAGGCGAAGGTACGATGCTCCCCGGAGCTAATCGCCGCTCCCGGGCTTCTTTCGGCAGAAGCCGCGCTAAGAGAGCACTGTGAGCGGTACAATCGTTTTGCGCGAAGAAGCCGCTTCTTCGGCTCCGGGAGCCGGAGAGAGCGGCAGCATCGGAAAGGTGAAGAAGGAAGCTGTACAACACTGGGATTGTGTGCGCAGCTTGCCAACTGATAGACAGTAGTACATTACCCCTTTCCTGACTTTTCCAATCACATGAATATTCGATTGGAAGCTGTTTTGGACAACTTTTCTTTTCTTCTTGTCGAACACTTGGCAGACCTCCGTGCAACGTCCAGAACACGATGGGAGATGTTTTCTGTGCTCGCGCAGGTTTTCCTTGCCAGACAGAGTGGAAAAGCTTTCTGCTAGCATGTAGACCACAAAAGACGCTAAAGACGAAGGTACGATGCTCTCCGCAGCTAAGCGCCGCTCCCGGGCTTCTTTCGGCAGAAGCCGCGCTAAGAGAGCACAGTGAGCGGTACAATCGTCTTTGCGCGAAGAAGCCGCTTCTTCGGCTCCGGGAGCCGGAGAGAGCGGCATGATCGGAAAGGTGAAGAAGGAAGCTGTACAACACTGGGATTGTGTGCGCAGCTTGCCAACTGATAGAAAACAGTACATTACCACTTTCCTGACTTGTCCAATCACATGAATATTCGATAAGAAGAGGTTTTGGACAGATTTTCTTTTCTTTATGGCAAACACATGGCAGACCTCCGTGCAACGTCCAGAACACGATGGGAGATGTTTTCTGTGCTCGCGCAGGTTTTCCTTGCCAGACAGAGTGGAAAAGCTTTCTGCTAGCATGTAGACCACAAAAGACGCTAAAGACGAAGGTACGATGCTCCCCGGAGCTAAGCGCCGCTCCCGGGCTTCTTTCGGCAGAAGCCGCGCTAAGAGAGCACTGTGAGCGGTACAATCGTCTTTGCGCGAAGAAGCCGCTTCTTCGGCTCCGGGAGCCGGAGAGAGCGGCAGCATCGGAAAGGTGAAGAAGGAAGCTGTACAACAGTGGGATTGTGTGCGCAGCTTGCCAACTGATAGAAAACAGTACATTACCACTTTCCTGACTTTTCCAATCACATGAATATTCGATTGGAAGCTGTTTTGGACAACTTTTCTTTTCTTCTTGTCGAACACTTGGCAGACCTCCGTGCAACGTCCAGAACACGATGGGAGATGTTTTCTGTGCTCGCGCAGGTTTTCCTTGCCAGACAGAGTGGAAAAGCTTTCTGCTAGCATGTAGACCACAAAAGACGCTAAAGACGAAGGTACGATGCTCCCCGGAGCTAAGCGCCGCTCCCGGGCTTCTTTCGGCAGAAGCCGCGCTAAGAGAGCGCTGCGAGCGGTACAATCGTCTTTGCGCGAAGAAGCCGCTTCTTCGGCTCCGGGAGCCGGAGAGAGCGGCAGCATCGGAAAGGTGAAGAAGGAAGCCGTACAACACTGGGATTGTGTGCGCAGCTTGCCAACTGATAGAAAACAGTACATTACCACTTTCCTGACTTTTCCAATCACATGAATATTCGATATAAGCTGTTTTGGACCACTTTTCTTTTCTTCTTGTCAAACACTTGGCAGACTTCCGAGCAATGTCCAGAACACGATGGGAGATGTTTTCTGTGCTCGCGCAGGTTTTCCTTGCCAGACAGAGTGGAAAAGCTTTCTGCTAAGATGTAGACCATAAAAGACGCTAAAGGCGAAGGTACGATGCTCCCCGGAGCTAAGCGCCGCTCCCGGGCTTCTTTCGGCAGAAGCCGCGCTAAGAGAGCACTGTGAGCGGTACAATCGTCTTTGCGCGAAGAAGCCGCTTCTTCGGCTCCGGGAGCCGGAGAGAGCGGCAGCATCGGAAAGGTGAAGAAGGAAGCTGTACAACACTGGGATTGTGTGCGCAGCTTGCCAACTGATAGAAAACAGTACATTACCACTTTCCTGACTTTTCCAATCACATGAATATTCGATTGGAAGCTGTTTTGGACAACTTTTCTTTTCTTCTTGTCGAACACTTGGCAGACCTCCGTGCAACGTCCAGAACAAGATCGGAGATGTTACCTGTGCTCGCGCAGGTTTTCCTTGCCAGACAGAGTGGAAAAGCTTTCTGCTAGCATGTAGACCACAAAAGACGCTAAAGACGAAGGTACGATGCTCCCCGGAGCTAAGCGCCGCTCCCGGGCGTCTTTCGGCAGAAGCCGCGCTAAGAGAGCGCTGCGAGCGGTACAATCGTCTTTGCGCGAAGAAGCCGCTTCTTCGGCTCCGGGAGCCGGAGAGAGCGGCAGCATCGGAAAGGTGAAGAAGGAAGCCGTACAACACTGGGATTGTGTGCACAGCTTGCCAACTGATAGAAAACAGTACATTACCACTTTCCTGACTTTTCCAATCACATGAATATTCGATAAGAAGCTGTTTAGGACAGATTTTCTTTTCTTTATGGCAAACACTTGGCAGACCTCCGTGCAACGTCCAGAACACGATGGGAGATGTTTTCTGTGCTCGCGCAGGTTTTCCTTGCCAGACAGAGTGGAAAAGCTTTCTGCTAGCATGTAGACCACAAAAGACGCTAAAGGCGAAGGTACGATGCTCCCCGGAGCTAATCGCCGCTCCCGGGCTTCTTTCGGCAGAAGCCGCGCTAAGAGAGCACTGTGAGCGGTACAATCGTCTTTGCGCGAAGAAGCCGCTTCTTCGGCTCCGGGAGCCGGAGAGAGCGGCATGATCGGAAAGGTGAAGAAGGAAGCTGTACAACACTGGGATTGTGTGCGCAGCTTGCCAACTGATAGACAGTAGTACATTACCCCTTTCCTGACTTTTCCAATCACATGAATATTCGATTGGAAGCTGTTTTGGACAACTTTTCTTTTCTTCTTGTCGAACACTTGGCAGACCTCCGTGCAACGTCCAGAACACGATGGGAGATGTTTTCTGTGCTCGCGCAGGTTTTCCTTGCCAGACAGAGTGGAAAAGCTATCTGCTAGCATGTAGACCACAAAAGACGCTAAAGGCGAAGGTACGATGCTCCCCGGAGCTAAGCGCCGCTCCCGGGCGTCTTTCGGCAGAAGCCGCGCTAAGAGAGCACTGTGAGCGGTACAATCGTCTTTGCGCGAAGAAGCCGCTTCTTCGGCTCCGGGAGCCGGAGAGAGCGGCATGATCGGAAAGGTGAAGAAGGAAGCTGTACAACACTGGGATTGTGTGCGCAGCTTGCCAACTGATAGAAAACAGTACATTACCACTTTCCTGACTTTTCCAATCACATGAATCTTCGATTGGAAGCTGTTTTGGACAGATTTTCTTTTCTTTATGGCAAACACTTGGCAGACCTCCGTGCAACGTCCAGAACGCGTTGGAGATGTTTTCTGTGCTCGCGCAGGTTTTCCTTGCCAGACAGAGTGGAAAAGCTTTCTGCTAGCATGTAGACCACAAAAGACGCTAAAGGCGAAGGTACGATGCTCCCCGGAGCTAAGCGCCGCTCCCGGGCGTCTTTCGGCAGAAGCCGCGCTAAGAGAGCACTGTGAGCGGTACAATCGTCTTAGCGCGAAGAAGCCGCTTCTTCGGCTCCGGGAGCCGGAGAGAGCGGCATGATCGGAAAGGTGAAGAAGGAAGCTGTACAACACTGGGATTGTATGCGCAGATTGCCAACTGATAGACAGCAGTACATTACCACTTTCCTGACTTTTCCAATCACATGAATATTCGATAAGAAGCTGTTTTGGACAGATTTTCTTTTCTTTATGGCAAACACTTGGCAGACCTCCGTGCAACGTCCAGAACACGATGGGAGATGTTTTCTGTGCTCGCGCAGGTTTTCCTTGCCAGACAGAGTGGAAAAGCTTTCTGCTAGCATGTAGACCACAAAAGACGCTAAAGACGAAGGTACGATGCTCTCCGCAGCTAAGCGCCGCTCCCGGGCTTCTTTCGGCAGAAGCGGCGCTAAGAGAGCACAGTGAGCGGTACAATCGTCTTTGCGCGAAGAAGCCGCTTCTTCGGCTCCGGGAGCCGGAGAGAGCGGCATGATCGGAAAGGTGAAGAAGGAAGCTGTACAACACTGGGATTGTGTGCGCAGCTTGCCAACTGATAGAAAACAGTACATTACCACTTTCCTGACTTGTCCAATCACATGAATATTCGATAAGAAGAGGTTTTGGACAGATTTTCTTTTCTTTATGCCAAACACATGGCAGACCTCCGTGCAACGTCCAGAACACGATGGGAGATGTTTTCTGTGCTCGCGCAGGTTTTCCTTGCCAGACAGAGTGGAAAAGCTTTCTGCTAGCATGTAGACCACAAAAGACGCTAAAGACGAAGGTACGATGCTCCCCGGAGCTAAGCGCCGCTCCCGGGCTTCTTTCGGCAGAAGCCGCGCTAAGAGAGCGCTGCGAGCGGTACAATCGTCTTTGCGCGAAGAAGCCGCTTCTTCGGCTCCGGGAGCCGGAGAGAGCGGCAGCATCGGAAAGGTGAAGAAGGAAGCCGTACAACACTGGGATTGGGTGCACAGCTTGCCAACTGATAGAAAACAGTACATTACCACTTTCCTGACTTTTCCAATCACATGAATATTCGATAAGAAGCTGTTTTGGACAGATTTTCTTTTCTTTATGGCAAACACTTGGCAGACCTCCGTGCAACGTCCAGAACACGATGGGAGATGTTTTCTGTGCTCGCGCAGGTTTTCCTTGCCAGACAGAGTGGAAAAGCTTTCTGCTAGCATGTAGACCACAAAAGACGCTAAAGGCGAAGGTACGATGCTCCCCGGAGCTAATCGCCGCTCCCGGGCTTCTTTCGGCAGAAGCCGCGCTAAGAGAGCACTGTGAGCGGTACAATCGTCTTTGCGCGAAGAAGCCGCTTCTTCGGCTCCGGGAGCCGGAGAGAGCGGCAGCATCGGAAAGGTGAAGAAGGAAGCTGTACAACACTGGGATTGTGTGCGCAGCTTGCCAACTGATAGACAGTAGTACATTACCCCTTTCCTGACTTTTCCAATCACATGAATATTCGATTGGAAGCTGTTTTGGACAACTTTTCTTTTCTTCTTGTCGAACACTTGGCAGACCTCCGTGCAACGTCCAGAACACGATGGGAGATGTTTTCTGTGCTCGCGCAGGTTTTCCTTGCCAGACAGAGTGGAAAAGCTTTCTGCTAGCATGTAGACCACAAAAGACGCTAAAGACGAAGGTACGATGCTCCCCGGAGCTAATCGCCGCTCCCGGGCTTCTTTCGGCAGAAGCCGCGCTAAGAGAGCACTGTGAGCGGTACAATCGTCTTTGCGCGAAGAAGCCGCTTCTTCGGCTCCGGGAGCCGGAGAGAGCGGCATGATCGGAAAGGTGAAGAAGGAAGCTGTACAACACTGGGATTGTGTGCGCAGCTTGCCAACTGATAGAAAACAGTACATTACCACTTTCCTGACTTTTCCAATCACATGAATATTCGATATAAGCTGTTTTGGACAACTTTTCTTTTCTTCTTGTCGAACACTTGGCAGACCTCCGTGCAACGTCCAGAACACGATGGGAGATGTTTTCTGTGCTCGCGCAGGTTTTCCTTGCCAGACAGAGTGGAAAAGCTTTCTGCTAGCATGTAGACCACAAAAGACGCTAAAGGCGAAGGTACGATGCTCCCCGGAGCTAAGCGCCGCTCCCGGGCGTCTTTCGGCAGAAGCCGCGCTAAGAGAGCACTGTGAGCGGTACAATCGTCTTTGCGCGAAGAAGCCGCTTCTTCGGCTCACGGAGCCGGAGAGAGCGGCATGATCGGAAAGGTGAAGAAGGAAGCTGTACAACACTGGGATTGTATGCGCAGATTGCCAACTGATAGACAGCAGTACATTACCACTTTCCTGACTTTTCCAATCACATGAATATTCGATAAGAAGCTGTTTTGGACAGATTTTCTTTTCTTTATGGCAAACACTTGGCAGACCTCCGTGCAACGTCCAGAACACGATGGGAGATGTTTTCTGTGCTCGCGCAGGTTTTCCTTGCCAGACAGAGTGGAAAAGCTTTCTGCTAGCATGTAGACCACAAAAGACGCTAAAGACGAAGGTACGATGCTCTCCGCAGCTAAGCGCCGCTCCCGGGCTTCTTTCGGCAGAAGCGGCGCTAAGAGAGCACAGTGAGCGGTACAATCGTCTTTGCGCGAAGAAGCCGCTTCTTCGGCTCCGGGAGCCGGAGAGAGCGGCAGCATCGCAAAGGTGAAGAAGGAAGCTGTACAACACTGGGATTGTGTGCGCAGCTTGCCAACTGATAGAAAACAGTACATTACCACTTTCCTGACTTTTCCAATCACATGAATATTCGATTGGAAGCTGTTTTGGACCACTTTTCTTTTCTTCTTGTCAAACACTTGGCAGACTTCCGAGCAATGTCCAGAACACGATGGGAGATGTTTTCTGTGCTCGCGCAGGTTTTCCTTGCCAGACAGAGTGGAAAAGCTTTCTGCTAAGATGTAGACCACAAAAGACGCTAAAGACGAAGGTACGATGCTCCCCGGAGCTAAGCGCCGCTCCCGGGCTTCTTTCGGCAGAAGCCGCGCTAAGAGAGCGCTGCGAGCGGTACAATCGTCTTTGCGCGAAGAAGCCGCTTCTTCGGCTCCGGGAGCCGGAGAGAGCGGCAGCATCGGAAAGGTGAAGAAGGAAGCCGTACAACACTGGGATTGGGTGCACAGCTTGCCAACTGATAGAAAACAGTACATTACCACTTTCCTGACTTTTCCAATCACATGAATATTCGATAAGAAGCTGTTTTGGACAGATTTTCTTTTCTTTATGGCAAACACTTGGCAGACCTCCGTGCAACGTCCAGAACACGATGGGAGATGTTTTCTGTGCTCGCGCAGGTTTTCCTTGCCAGACAGAGTGGAAAAGCTTTCTGCTAGCATGTAGACCACAAAAGACGCTAAAGGCGAAGGTACGATGCTCCCCGGAGCTAATCGCCGCTCCCGGGCTTCTTTCGGCAGAAGCCGCGCTAAGAGAGCACTGTGAGCGGTACAATCGTTTTGCGCGAAGAAGCCGCTTCTTCGGCTCCGGGAGCCGGAGAGAGCGGCAGCATCGGAAAGGTGAAGAAGGAAGCTGTACAACACTGGGATTGTGTGCGCAGCTTGCCAACTGATAGACAGTAGTACATTACCCCTTTCCTGACTTTTCCAATCACATGAATATTCGATTGGAAGCTGTTTTGGACAACTTTTCTTTTCTTCTTGTCGAACACTTGGCAGACCTCCGTGCAACGTCCAGAACACGATGGGAGATGTTTTCTGTGCTCGCGCAGGTTTTCCTTGCCAGACAGAGTGGAAAAGCTTTCTGCTAGCATGTAGACCACAAAAGACGCTAAAGACGAAGGTACGATGCTCTCCGCAGCTAAGCGCCGCTCCCGGGCTTCTTTCGGCAGAAGCCGCGCTAAGAGAGCACAGTGAGCGGTACAATCGTCTTTGCGCGAAGAAGCCGCTTCTTCGGCTCCGGGAGCCGGAGAGAGCGGCATGATCGGAAAGGTGAAGAAGGAAGCTGTACAACACTGGGATTGTGTGCGCAGCTTGCCAACTGATAGAAAACAGTACATTACCACTTTCCTGACTTGTCCAATCACATGAATATTCTATAAGAAGAGGTTTTGGACAGATTTTCTTTTCTTTATGGCAAACACATGGCAGACCTCCGTGCAACGTCCAGAACACGATGGGAGATGTTTTCTGTGCTCGCGCAGGTTTTCCTTGCCAGACAGAGTGGAAAAGCTTTCTGCTAGCATGTAGACCACAAAAGACGCTAAAGACGAAGGTACGATGCTCCCCGGAGCTAAGCGCCGCTCCCGGGCTTCTTTCGGCAGAAGCCGCGCTAAGAGAGCACTGTGAGCGGTACAATCGTCTTTGCGCGAAGAAGCCGCTTCTTCGGCTCCGGGAGCCGGAGAGAGCGGCAGCATCGGAAAGGTGAAGAAGGAAGCTGTACAACAGTGGGATTGTGTGCGCAGCTTGCCAACTGATAGAAAACAGTACATTACCACTTTCCTGACTTTTCCAATCACATGAATATTCGATTGGAAGCTGTTTTGGACAACTTTTCTTTTCTTCTTGTCGAACACTTGGCAGACCTCCGTGCAACGTCCAGAACACGATGGGAGATGTTTTCTGTGCTCGCGCAGGTTTTCCTTGCCAGACAGAGTGGAAAAGCTTTCTGCTAGCATGTAGACCACAAAAGACGCTAAAGACGAAGGTACGATGCTCCCCGGAGCTAAGCGCCGCTCCCGGGCTTCTTTCGGCAGAAGCCGCGCTAAGAGAGCGCTGCGAGCGGTACAATCGTCTTTGCGCGAAGAAGCCGCTTCTTCGGCTCCGGGAGCCGGAGAGAGCGGCAGCATCGGAAAGGTGAAGAAGGAAGCCGTACAACACTGGGATTGTGTGCGCAGCTTGCCAACTGATAGAAAACAGTACATTACCACTTTCCTGACTTTTCCAATCACATGAATATTCGATATAAGCTGTTTTGGACCACTTTTCTTTTCTTCTTGTCAAACACTTGGCAGACTTCCGAGCAATGTCCAGAACACGATGGGAGATGTTTTCTGTGCTCGCGCAGGTTTTCCTTGCCAGACAGAGTGGAAAAGCTTTCTGCTAGCATGTAGACCACAAAAGACGCTAAAGGCGAAGGTACGATGCTCCCCGGAGCTAAGCGCCGCTCCCGGGCGTCTTTCGGCAGAAGCCGCGCTAAGAGAGCACTGTGAGCGGTACAATCGTCTTTGCGCGAAGAAGCCGCTTCTTCGGCTCACGGAGCCGGAGAGAGCGGCATGATCGGAAAGGTGAAGAAGGAAGCTGTACAACACTGGGATTGTATGCGCAGATTGCCAACTGATAGACAGCAGTACATTACCACTTTCCTGACTTTTCCAATCACATGAATATTCGATAAGAAGCTGTTTTGGACAGATTTTCTTTTCTTTATGGCAAACACTTGGCAGACCTCCGTGCAACGTCCAGAACACGATGGGAGATGTTTTCTGTGCTCGCGCAGGTTTTCCTTGCCAGACAGAGTGGAAAAGCTTTCTGCTAGCATGTAGACCACAAAAGACGCTAAAGACGAAGGTACGATGCTCTCCGCAGCTAAGCGCCGCTCCCGGGCTTCTTTCGGCAGAAGCGGCGCTAAGAGAGCACAGTGAGCGGTACAATCGTCTTTGCGCGAAGAAGCCGCTTCTTCGGCTCCGGGAGCCGGAGAGAGCGGCAGCATCGCAAAGGTGAAGAAGGAAGCTGTACAACACTGGGATTGTGTGCGCAGCTTGCCAACTGATAGAAAACAGTACATTACCACTTTCCTGACTTTTCCAATCACATGAATATTCGATTGGAAGCTGTTTTGGACCACTTTTCTTTTCTTCTTGTCAAACACTTGGCAGACTTCCGAGCAATGTCCAGAACACGATGGGAGATGTTTTCTGTGCTCGCGCAGGTTTTCCTTGCCAGACAGAGTGGAAAAGCTTTCTGCTAAGATGTAGACCACAAAAGACGCTAAAGACGAAGGTACGATGCTCCCCGGAGCTAAGCGCCGCTCCCGGGCTTCTTTCGGCAGAAGCCGCGCTAAGAGAGCGCTGCGAGCGGTACAATCGTCTTTGCGCGAAGAAGCCGCTTCTTCGGCTCCGGGAGCCGGAGAGAGCGGCAGCATCGGAAAGGTGAAGAAGGAAGCCGTACAACACTGGGATTGGGTGCACAGCTTGCCAACTGATAGAAAACAGTACATTACCACTTTCCTGACTTTTCCAATCACATGAATATTCGATAAGAAGCTGTTTTGGACAGATTTTCTTTTCTTTATGGCAAACACTTGGCAGACCTCCGTGCAACGTCCAGAACACGATGGGAGATGTTTTCTGTGCTCGCGCAGGTTTTCCTTGCCAGACAGAGTGGAAAAGCTTTCTGCTAGCATGTAGACCACAAAAGACGCTAAAGGCGAAGGTACGATGCTCCCCGGAGCTAATCGCCGCTCCCGGGCTTCTTTCGGCAGAAGCCGCGCTAAGAGAGCACTGTGAGCGGTACAATCGTTTTGCGCGAAGAAGCCGCTTCTTCGGCTCCGGGAGCCGGAGAGAGCGGCAGCATCGGAAAGGTGAAGAAGGAAGCTGTACAACACTGGGATTGTGTGCGCAGCTTGCCAACTGATAGACAGTAGTACATTACCCCTTTCCTGACTTTTCCAATCACATGAATATTCGATTGGAAGCTGTTTTGGACAACTTTTCTTTTCTTCTTGTCGAACACTTGGCAGACCTCCGTGCAACGTCCAGAACACGATGGGAGATGTTTTCTGTGCTCGCGCAGGTTTTCCTTGCCAGACAGAGTGGAAAAGCTTTCTGCTAGCATGTAGACCACAAAAGACGCTAAAGACGAAGGTACGATGCTCTCCGCAGCTAAGCGCCGCTCCCGGGCTTCTTTCGGCAGAAGCCGCGCTAAGAGAGCACAGTGAGCGGTACAATCGTCTTTGCGCGAAGAAGCCGCTTCTTCGGCTCCGGGAGCCGGAGAGAGCGGCATGATCGGAAAGGTGAAGAAGGAAGCTGTACAACACTGGGATTGTGTGCGCAGCTTGCCAACTGATAGAAAACAGTACATTACCACTTTCCTGACTTGTCCAATCACATGAATATTCGATAAGAAGAGGTTTTGGACAGATTTTCTTTTCTTTATGGCAAACACATGGCAGACCTCCGTGCAACGTCCAGAACACGATGGGAGATGTTTTCTGTGCTCGCGCAGGTTTTCCTTGCCAGACAGAGTGGAAAAGCTTTCTGCTAGCATGTAGACCACAAAAGACGCTAAAGACGAAGGTACGATGCTCCCCGGAGCTAAGCGCCGCTCCCGGGCTTCTTTCGGCAGAAGCCGCGCTAAGAGAGCACTGTGAGCGGTACAATCGTCTTTGCGCGAAGAAGCCGCTTCTTCGGCTCCGGGAGCCGGAGAGAGCGGCAGCATCGGAAAGGTGAAGAAGGAAGCTGTACAACAGTGGGATTGTGTGCGCAGCTTGCCAACTGATAGAAAACAGTACATTACCACTTTCCTGACTTTTCCAATCACATGAATATTCGATTGGAAGCTGTTTTGGACAACTTTTCTTTTCTTCTTGTCGAACACTTGGCAGACCTCCGTGCAACGTCCAGAACACGATGGGAGATGTTTTCTGTGCTCGCGCAGGTTTTCCTTGCCAGACAGAGTGGAAAAGCTTTCTGCTAGCATGTAGACCACAAAAGACGCTAAAGACGAAGGTACGATGCTCCCCGGAGCTAAGCGCCGCTCCCGGGCTTCTTTCGGCAGAAGCCGCGCTAAGAGAGCGCTGCGAGCGGTACAATCGTCTTTGCGCGAAGAAGCCGCTTCTTCGGCTCCGGGAGCCGGAGAGAGCGGCAGCATCGGAAAGGTGAAGAAGGAAGCCGTACAACACTGGGATTGTGTGCGCAGCTTGCCAACTGATAGAAAACAGTACATTACCACTTTCCTGACTTTTCCAATCACATGAATATTCGATATAAGCTGTTTTGGACCACTTTTCTTTTCTTCTTGTCAAACACTTGGCAGACTTCCGAGCAATGTCCAGAACACGATGGGAGATGTTTTCTGTGCTCGCGCAGGTTTTCCTTGCCAGACAGAGTGGAAAAGCTTTCTGCTAAGATGTAGACCATAAAAGACGCTAAAGACGAAGGTACGATGCTCCCCGGAGCTAAGCGCCGCTCCCGGGCTTCTTTCGGCAGAAGCCGCGCTAAGAGAGCACTGTGAGCGGTACAATCGTCTTTGCGCGAAGAAGCCGCTTCTTCGGCTCCGGGAGCCGGAGAGAGCGGCAGCATCGGAAAGGTGAAGAAGGAAGCTGTACAACACTGGGATTGTGTGCGCAGCTTGCCAACTGATAGAAAACAGTACATTACCACTTTCCTGACTTTTCCAATCACATGAATATTCGATTGGAAGCTGTTTTGGACAACTTTTCTTTTCTTCTTGTCGAACACTTGGCAGACCTCCGTGCAACGTCCAGAACAAGATCGGAGATGTTACCTGTGCTCGCGCAGGTTTTCCTTGCCAGACAGAGTGGAAAAGCTTTCTGCTAGCATGTAGACCACAAAAGACGCTAAAGACGAAGGTACGATGCTCCCCGGAGCTAAGCGCCGCTCCCGGGCGTCTTTCGGCAGAAGCCGCGCTAAGAGAGCGCTGCGAGCGGTACAATCGTCTTTGCGCGAAGAAGCCGCTTCTTCGGCTCCGGGAGCCGGAGAGAGCGGCAGCATCGGAAAGGTGAAGAAGGAAGCCGTACAACACTGGGATTGTGTGCACAGCTTGCCAACTGATAGAAAACAGTACATTACCACTTTCCTGACTTTTCCAATCACATGAATATTCGATAAGAAGCTGTTTAGGACAGATTTTCTTTTCTTTATGGCAAACACTTGGCAGACCTCCGTGCAACGTCCAGAACACGATGGGAGATGTTTTCTGTGCTCGCGCAGGTTTTCCTTGCCAGACAGAGTGGAAAAGCTTTCTGCTAGCATGTAGACCACAAAAGACGCTAAAGGCGAAGGTACGATGCTCCCCGGAGCTAATCGCCGCTCCCGGGCTTCTTTCGGCAGAAGCCGCGCTAAGAGAGCACTGTGAGCGGTACAATCGTCTTTGCGCGAAGAAGCCGCTTCTTCGGCTCCGGGAGCCGGAGAGAGCGGCATGATCGGAAAGGTGAAGAAGGAAGCTGTACAACACTGGGATTGTGTGCGCAGCTTGCCAACTGATAGACAGTAGTACATTACCCCTTTCCTGACTTTTCCAATCACATGAATATTCGATTGGAAGCTGTTTTGGACAACTTTTCTTTTCTTCTTGTCGAACACTTGGCAGACCTCCGTGCAACGTCCAGAACACGATGGGAGATGTTTTCTGTGCTCGCGCAGGTTTTCCTTGCCAGACAGAGTGGAAAAGCTATCTGCTAGCATGTAGACCACAAAAGACGCTAAAGGCGAAGGTACGATGCTCCCCGGAGCTAAGCGCCGCTCCCGGGCGTCTTTCGGCAGAAGCCGCGCTAAGAGAGCACTGTGAGCGGTACAATCGTCTTTGCGCGAAGAAGCCGCTTCTTCGGCTCCGGGAGCCGGAGAGAGCGGCATGATCGGAAAGGTGAAGAAGGAAGCTGTACAACACTGGGATTGTGTGCGCAGCTTGCCAACTGATAGAAAACAGTACATTACCACTTTCCTGACTTTTCCAATCACATGAATCTTCGATTGGAAGCTGTTTTGGACAGATTTTCTTTTCTTTATGGCAAACACTTGGCAGACCTCCGTGCAACGTCCAGAACGCGTTGGAGATGTTTTCTGTGCTCGCGCAGGTTTTCCTTGCCAGACAGAGTGGAAAAGCTTTCTGCTAGCATGTAGACCACAAAAGACGCTAAAGGCGAAGGTACGATGCTCCCCGGAGCTAAGCGCCGCTCCCGGGCGTCTTTCGGCAGAAGCCGCGCTAAGAGAGCACTGTGAGCGGTACAATCGTCTTAGCGCGAAGAAGCCGCTTCTTCGGCTCCGGGAGCCGGAGAGAGCGGCATGATCGGAAAGGTGAAGAAGGAAGCTGTACAACACTGGGATTGTATGCGCAGATTGCCAACTGATAGACAGCAGTACATTACCACTTTCCTGACTTTTCCAATCACATGAATATTCGATAAGAAGCTGTTTTGGACAGATTTTCTTTTCTTTATGGCAAACACTTGGCAGACCTCCGTGCAACGTCCAGAACACGATGGGAGATGTTTTCTGTGCTCGCGCAGGTTTTCCTTGCCAGACAGAGTGGAAAAGCTTTCTGCTAGCATGTAGACCACAAAAGACGCTAAAGACGAAGGTACGATGCTCTCCGCAGCTAAGCGCCGCTGCCGGGCTTCTTTCGGCAGAAGCGGCGCTAAGAGAGCACAGTGAGCGGTACAATCGTCTTTGCGCGAAGAAGCCGCTTCTTCGGCTCCGGGAGCCGGAGAGAGCGGCATGATCGGAAAGGTGAAGAAGGAAGCTGTACAACACTGGGATTGTGTGCGCAGCTTGCCAACTGATAGAAAACAGTACATTACCACTTTCCTGACTTGTCCAATCACATGAATATTCGATAAGAAGAGGTTTTGGACAGATTTTCTTTTCTTTATGCCAAACACATGGCAGACCTCCGTGCAACGTCCAGAACACGATGGGAGATGTTTTCTGTGCTCGCGCAGGTTTTCCTTGCCAGACAGAGTGGAAAAGCTTTCTGCTAGCATGTAGACCACAAAAGACGCTAAAGACGAAGGTACGATGCTCCCCGGAGCTAAGCGCCGCTCCCGGGCTTCTTTCGGCAGAAGCCGCGCTAAGAGAGCGCTGCGAGCGGTACAATCGTCTTTGCGCGAAGAAGCCGCTTCTTCGGCTCCGGGAGCCGGAGAGAGCGGCAGCATCGGAAAGGTGAAGAAGGAAGCCGTACAACACTGGGATTGGGTGCACAGCTTGCCAACTGATAGAAAACAGTACATTACCACTTTCCTGACTTTTCCAATCACATGAATATTCGATAAGAAGCTGTTTTGGACAGATTTTCTTTTCTTTATGGCAAACACTTGGCAGACCTCCGTGCAACGTCCAGAACACGATGGGAGATGTTTTCTGTGCTCGCGCAGGTTTTCCTTGCCAGACAGAGTGGAAAAGCTTTCTGCTAGCATGTAGACCACAAAAGACGCTAAAGGCGAAGGTACGATGCTCCCCGGAGCTAATCGCCGCTCCCGGGCTTCTTTCGGCAGAAGCCGCGCTAAGAGAGCACTGTGAGCGGTACAATCGTCTTTGCGCGAAGAAGCCGCTTCTTCGGCTCCGGGAGCCGGAGAGAGCGGCAGCATCGGAAAGGTGAAGAAGGAAGCTGTACAACACTGGGATTGTGTGCGCAGCTTGCCAACTGATAGACAGTAGTACATTACCCCTTTCCTGACTTTTCCAATCACATGAATATTCGATTGGAAGCTGTTTTGGACAACTTTTCTTTTCTTCTTGTCGAACACTTGGCAGACCTCCGTGCAACGTCCAGAACACGATGGGAGATGTTTTCTGTGCTCGCGCAGGTTTTCCTTGCCAGACAGAGTGGAAAAGCTTTCTGCTAGCATGTAGACCACAAAAGACGCTAAAGACGAAGGTACGATGCTCCCCGGAGCTAAGCGCCGCTCCCGGGCTTCTTTCGGCAGAAGCCGCGCTAAGAGAGCACTGTGAGCGGTACAATCGTCTTAGCGCGAAGAAGCCGCTTCTTCGGCTCCGGGAGCCGGAGAGAGCGGCAGCATCGGAAAGGTGAAGAAGGAAGCTGTACAACACTGGGATTGTGTGCGCAGCTTGCCAACTGATAGAAAACAGTACATTACCACTTTCCTGACTTTTCCAATCACATGAATATTCGATATAAGCTGTTTTGGACAACTTTTCTTTTCTTCTTGTCGAACACTTGGCAGACCTCCGTGCAACGTCCAGAACACGATGGGAGATGTTTTCTGTGCTCGCGCAGGTTTTCCTTGCCAGACAGAGTGGAAAAGCTTTCTGCTAGCATGTAGACCACAAAAGACGCTAAAGGCGAAGGTACGATGCTCCCCGGAGCTAAGCGCCGCTCCCGGGCGTCTTTCGGCAGAAGCCGCGCTAAGAGAGCACTGTGAGCGGTACAATCGTCTTTGCGCGAAGAAGCCGCTTCTTCGGCTCACGGAGCCGGAGAGAGCGGCATGATCGGAAAGGTGAAGAAGGAAGCTGTACAACACTGGGATTGTATGCGCAGATTGCCAACTGATAGACAGCAGTACATTACCACTTTCCTGACTTTTCCAATCACATGAATATTCGATAAGAAGCTGTTTTGGACAGATTTTCTTTTCTTTATGGCAAACACTTGGCAGACCTCCGTGCAACGTCCAGAACACGATGGGAGATGTTTTCTGTGCTCGCGCAGGTTTTCCTTGCCAGACAGAGTGGAAAAGCTTTCTGCTAGCATGTAGACCACAAAAGACGCTAAAGACGAAGGTACGATGCTCTCCGCAGCTAAGCGCCGCTCCCGGGCTTCTTTCGGCAGAAGCGGCGCTAAGAGAGCACAGTGAGCGGTACAATCGTCTTTGCGCGAAGAAGCCGCTTCTTCGGCTCCGGGAGCCGGAGAGAGCGGCAGCATCGCAAAGGTGAAGAAGGAAGCTGTACAACACTGGGATTGTGTGCGCAGCTTGCCAACTGATAGAAAACAGTACATTACCACTTTCCTGACTTTTCCAATCACATGAATCTTCGATTGGAAGCTGTTTTGGACAGATTTTCTTTTCTTTATGGCAAACACTTGGCAGACCTCCGTGCAACGTCCAGAACGCGTTGGAGATGTTTTCTGTGCTCGCGCAGGTTTTCCTTGCCAGACAGAGTGGAAAAGCTTTCTGCTAGCATGTAGACCACAAAAGACGCTAAAGGCGAAGGTACGATGCTCCCCGGAGCTAAGCGCCGCTCCCGGGCGTCTTTCGGCAGAAGCCGCGCTAAGAGAGCACTGTGAGCGGTACAATCGTCTTTGCGCGAAGAAGCCGCTTCTTCGGCTCCGGGAGCCGGAGAGAGCGGCAGCATCGGAAAGGTGAAGAAGGAAGCCGTACAACACTGGGATTGTGTGCACAGCTTGCCAACTGATAGAAAACAGTACATTACCACTTTCCTGACTTTTCCAATCACATGAATATTCGATAAGAAGCTGTTTTGGACAGATTTTCTTTTCTTTATGGCAAACACTTGGCAGACCTCCGTGCAACGTCCAGAACACGATGGGAGATGTTTTCTGTGCTCGCGCAGGTTTTCCTTGCCAGACAGAGTGGAAAAGCTTTCTGCTAGCATGTAGACCACAAAAGACGCTAAAGGCGAAGGTACGATGCTCCCCGGAGCTAATCGCCGCTCCCGGGCTTCTTTCGGCAGAAGCCGCGCTAAGAGAGCACTGTGAGCGGTACAATCGTCTTTGCGCGAAGAAGCCGCTTCTTCGGCTCCGGGAGCCGGAGAGAGCGGCATGATCGGAAAGGTGAAGAAGGAAGCTGTACAACACTGGGATTGTGTGCGCAGCTTGCCAACTGATAGACAGCAGTACATTACCACTTTCCTGACTTTTCCAATCACATGAATATTCGACTGGAAGCTGTTTTGGACAACTTTTCTTTTCTTCTTGTCGAACACTTGGCAGACCTCCGTGCAACGTCCAGAACACGATGGGAGATGTTTTCTGTGCTCGCGCAGGTTTTCCTTGCCAGACAGAGTGGAAAAGCTTTCTGCTAGCATGTAGACCACAAAAGACGCTAAAGACGAAGGTACGATGCTCCCCGGAGCTAAGCGCCGCTCCCGGGCTTCTTTCGGCAGAAGCCGCGCTAAGAGAGCACTGTGAGCGGTACAATCGTCTTTGCGCGAAGAAGCCGCTTCTTCGGCTCCGGGAGCCGGAGAGAGCGGCATGATCGGAAAGGTGAAGAAGGAAGCTGTACAACACTGGGATTGTGTGCGCAGCTTGCCAACTGATAGAAAACAGTACATTACCACTTTCCTGACTTGTCCAATCACATGAATATTCGATTGGAAGCTGTTTTGGACAACTTTTCTTTTCTTCTTGTCGAACACTTGGCAGACCTCCGTGCAACGTCCAGAACACGATGGGAGATGTTTTCTGTGCTCGCGCAGGTTTTCCTTGCCAGACAGAGTGGAAAAGCTTTCTGCTAGCATGTAGACCACAAAAGACGCTAAAGACGAAGGTACGATGCTCCCCGGAGCTAAGCGCCGCTCCCGGGCTTCTTTCGGCAGAAGCCGCGCTAAGAGAGCGCTGCGAGCGGTACAATCGTCTTTGCGCGAAGAAGCCGCTTCTTCGGCTCCGGGAGCCGGAGAGAGCGGCAGCATCGGAAAGGTGAAGAAGGAAGCCGTACAACACTGGGATTGGGTGCACAGCTTGCCAACTGATAGAAAACAGTACATTACCACTTTCCTGACTTTTCCAATCACATGAATATTCGATAAGAAGCTGTTTTGGACAGATTTTCTTTTCTTTATGGCAAACACTTGGCAGACCTCCGTGCAACGTCCAGAACACGATGGGAGATGTTTTCTGTGCTCGCGCAGGTTTTCCTTGCCAGACAGAGTGGAAAAGCTTTCTGCTAAGATGTAGACCACAAAAGACGCTAAAGGCGAAGGTACGATGCTCCCCGGAGCTAAGCGCCGCTCCCGGGCGTCTTTCGGCAGAAGCCGCGCTAAGAGACCACTGTGAGCGGTACAATCGTCTTTGCGCGAAGAAGCCGCTTCTTCGGCTCCGGGAGCCGGAGAGAGCGGCATGATCGGAAAGGTGAAGAAGGAAGCTGTACAACACTGGGATTGTGTGCGCAGCTTGCCAACTGATAGAAAACAGTACATTACCACTTTCCTGACTTTTCCAATCACATGAATCTTCGATTGGAAGCTGTTTTGGACAGATTTTCTTTTCTTTATGGCAAACACTTGGCATACCTCCGTGCAACGTCCAGAACGCGTTGGAGATGTTTTCTGTGCTCGCGCAGGTTTTCCTTGCCAGACAGAGTGGAAAAGCTTTCTGCTAGCATGTAGACCACAAAAGACGCTAAAGGCGAAGGTACGATGCTCCCCGGAGCTAAGCGCCGCTCCCGGGCGTCTTTCGGCAGAAGCCGCGCTAAGAGAGCACTGTGAGCGGTACAATCGTCTTTGCGCGAAGAAGCCGCTTCTTCGGCTCACGGAGCCGGAGAGAGCGGCATGATCGGAAAGGTGAAGAAGGAAGCTGTACAACACTGGGATTGTATGCGCAGATTGCCAACTGATAGACAGCAGTACATTACCACTTTCCTGACTTTTCCAATCACATGAATATTCGATAAGAAGCTGTTTTGGACAGATTTTCTTTTCTTTATGGCAAACACTTGGCAGACCTCCGTGCAACGTCCAGAACACGATGGGAGATGTTTTCTGTGCTCGCGCAGGTTTTCCTTGCCAGACAGAGTGGAAAAGCTTTCTGCTAGCATGTAGACCACAAAAGACGCTAAAGACGAAGGTACGATGCTCTCCGCAGCTAAGCGCCGCTCCCGGGCTTCTTTCGTCAGAAGCGGCGCTAAGAGAGCACTGTGAGCGGTACAATCGTCTTTGCGCGAAGAAGCCGCTTCTTCGGCTCCGGGAGCCGGAGAGAGCGGCATGATCGGAAAGGTGAAGAAGGAAGCTGTACAACACTGGGATTGTGTGCGCAGCTTGCCAACTGATAGAAAACAGTACATTACCACTTTCCTGACTTGTCCAATCACATGAATATTCGATAAGAAGAGGTTTTGGACAGATTTTCTTTTCTTTATGCCAAACACATGGCAGACCTCCGTGCAACGTCCAGAACACGATGGGAGATGTTTTCTGTGCTCGCGCAGGTTTTCCTTGCCAGACAGAGTGGAAAAGCTTTCTGCTAGCATGTAGACCACAAAAGACGCTAAAGACGAAGGTACGATGCTCCCCGGAGCTAAGCGCCGCTCCCGGGCTTCTTTCGGCAGAAGCCGCGCTAAGAGAGCACTGTGAGCGGTACAATCGTCTTTGCGCGAAGAAGCCGCTTCTTCGGCTCCGGGAGCCGGAGAGAGCGGCAGCATCGGAAAGGTGAAGAAGGAAGCTGTACAACACTGGGATTGTGTGCGCAGCTTGCCAACTGATAGAAAACAGTACATTACCACTTTCCCGACTTTTCCAATCACATGAATATTCGATTGGAAGCTGTTTTGGACAACTTTTCTTTTCTTCTTGTCGAACACTTGGCAGACCTCCGTGCAACGTCCAGAACACGATGGGAGATGTTTTCTGTGCTCGCGCAGGTTTTCCTTGCCAGACAGAGTGGAAAAGCTTTCTGCTAGCATGTAGACCACAAAAGACGCTAAAGACGAAGGTACGATGCTCCCCGGAGCTAAGCGCCGCTCCCGGGCTTCTTTCGGCAGAAGCCGCGCTAAGAGAGCACTGTGAGCGGTACAATCGTCTTAGCGCGAAGAAGCCGCTTCTTCGGCTCCGGGAGCCAGAGAGAGCGGCATGATCGGAAAGGTGAAGAAGGAAGCTGTACAACACTGGGATTGTGTGCGCAGCTTGCCAACTGATAGAAAACAGTACATTACCACTTTCCTGACTTTTCCAATCACATGAATATTCGATTGGAAGCTGTTTTGGACCACTTTTCTTTTCTTCTTGTCAAACACTTGGCAGACTTCCGAGCAATGTCCAGAACACGATGGGAGATGTTTTCTGTGCTCGCGCAGGTTTTCCTTGCCAGACAGAGTGGAAAAGCTTTCTGCTAAGATGTAGACCACAAAAGACGCTAAAGACGAAGGTACGATGCTCCCCGGAGCTAAGCGCCGCTCCCGGGCTTCTTTCGGCAGAAGCCGCGCTAAGAGAGCGCTGCGAGCGGTACAATCGTCTTTGCGCGAAGAAGCCGCTTCTTCGGCTCCGGGAGCCGGAGAGAGCGGCAGCATCGGAAAGGTGAAGAAGGAAGCCGTACAACACTGGGATTGGGTGCACAGCTTGCCAACTGATAGAAAACAGTACATTACCACTTTCCTGACTTTTCCAATCACATGAATATTCGATAAGAAGCTGTTTTGGACAGATTTTCTTTTCTTTATGACAAACACTTGGCAGACCTCCGTGCAACGTCCAGAACACGATGGGAGATGTTTTCTGTGCTCGCGCAGGTTTTCCTTGCCAGACAGAGTGGAAAAGCTTTCTGCTAGCATGTAGACCACAAAAGACGCTAAAGGCGAAGGTACGATGCTCCCCGGAGCTAATCGCCGCTCCCGGGCTTCTTTCGGCAGAAGCCGCGCTAAGAGAGCACTGTGAGCGGTACAATCGTCTTTGCGCGAAGAAGCCGCTTCTTCGGCTCCGGGAGCCGGAGAGAGCGGCAGCATCGGAAAGGTGAAGAAGGAAGCTGTACAACACTGGGATTGTGTGCGCAGCTTGCCAACTGATAGACAGTAGTACATTACCCCTTTCCTGACTTTTCCAATCACATGAATATTCGATTGGAAGCTGTTTTGGACAACTTTTCTTTTCTTCTTGTCGAACACTTGGCAGACCTCCGTGCAACGTCCAGAACACGATGGGAGATGTTTTCTGTGCTCGCGCAGGTTTTCCTTGCCAGACAGAGTGGAAAAGCTTTCTGCTAGCATGTAGACCACAAAAGACGCTAAAGACGAAGGTACGATGCTCTCCGCAGCTAAGCGCCGCTCCCGGGCTTCTTTCGGCAGAAGCCGCGCTAAGAGAGCACAGTGAGCGGTACAATCGTCTTTGCGCGAAGAAGCCGCTTCTTCGGCTCCGGGAGCCGGAGAGAGCGGCATGATCGGAAAGGTGAAGAAGGAAGCTGTACAACACTGGGATTGTGTGCGCAGCTTGCCAACTGATAGAAAACAGTACATTACCACTTTCCTGACTTGTCCAATCACATGAATATTCGATAAGAAGAGGTTTTGGACAGATTTTCTTTTCTTTATGGCAAACACATGGCAGACCTCCGTGCAACGTCCAGAACACGATGGGAGATGTTTTCTGTGCTCGCGCAGGTTTTCCTTGCCAGACAGAGTGGAAAAGCTTTCTGCTAGCATGTAGACCACAAAAGACGCTAAAGACGAAGGTACGATGCTCCCCGGAGCTAAGCGCCGCTCCCGGGCTTCTTTCGGCAGAAGCCGCGCTAAGAGAGCACTGTGAGCGGTACAATCGTCTTTGCGCGAAGAAGCCGCTTCTTCGGCTCCGGGAGCCGGAGAGAGCGGCAGCATCGGAAAGGTGAAGAAGGAAGCTGTACAACAGTGGGATTGTGTGCGCAGCTTGCCAACTGATAGAAAACAGTACATTACCACTTTCCTGACTTTTCCAATCACATGAATATTCGATTGGAAGCTGTTTTGGACAACTTTTCTTTTCTTCTTGTCGAACACTTGGCAGACCTCCGTGCAACGTCCAGAACACGATGGGAGATGTTTTCTGTGCTCGCGCAGGTTTTCCTTGCCAGACAGAGTGGAAAAGCTTTCTGCTAGCATGTAGACCACAAAAGACGCTAAAGACGAAGGTACGATGCTCTCCGGAGCTAAGCGCCGCTCCCGGGCTTCTTTCGGCAGAAGCCGCGCTAAGAGAGCGCTGCGAGCGGTACAATCGTCTTTGCGCGAAGAAGCCGCTTCTTCGGCTCCGGGAGCCGGAGAGAGCGGCAGCATCGGAAAGGTGAAGAAGGAAGCCGTACAACACTGGGATTGTGTGCGCAGCTTGCCAACTGATAGAAAACAGTACATTACCACTTTCCTGACTTTTCCAATCACATGAATATTCGATATAAGCTGTTTTGGACCACTTTTCTTTTCTTCTTGTCAAACACTTGGCAGACTTCCGAGCAATGTCCAGAACACGATGGGAGATGTTTTCTGTGCTCGCGCAGGTTTTCCTTGCCAGACAGAGTGGAAAAGCTTTCTGCTAAGATGTAGACCATAAAAGACGCTAAAGGCGAAGGTACGATGCTCCCCGGAGCTAAGCGCCGCTCCCGGGCTTCTTTCGGCAGAAGCCGCGCTAAGAGAGCACTGTGAGCGGTACAATCGTCTTTGCGCGAAGAAGCCGCTTCTTCGGCTCCGGGAGCCGGAGAGAGCGGCAGCATCGGAAAGGTGAAGAAGGAAGCTGTACAACACTGGGATTGTGTGCGCAGCTTGCCAACTGATAGAAAACAGTACATTACCACTTTCCTGACTTTTCCAATCACATGAATATTCGATTGGAAGCTGTTTTGGACAACTTTTCTTTTCTTCTTGTCGAACACTTGGCAGACCTCCGTGCAACGTCCAGAACAAGATCGGAGATGTTACCTGTGCTCGCGCAGGTTTTCCTTGCCAGACAGAGTGGAAAAGCTTTCTGCTAGCATGTAGACCACAAAAGACGCTAAAGACGAAGGTACGATGCTCCCCGGAGCTAAGCGCCGCTCCCGGGCGTCTTTCGGCAGAAGCCGCGCTAAGAGAGCGCTGCGAGCGGTACAATCGTCTTTGCGCGAAGAAGCCGCTTCTTCGGCTCCGGGAGCCGGAGAGAGCGGCAGCATCGGAAAGGTGAAGAAGGAAGCCGTACAACACTGGGATTGTGTGCACAGCTTGCCAACTGATAGAAAACAGTACATTACCACTTTCCTGACTTTTCCAATCACATGAATATTCGATAAGAAGCTGTTTAGGACAGATTTTCTTTTCTTTATGGCAAACACTTGGCAGACCTCCGTGCAACGTCCAGAACACGATGGGAGATGTTTTCTGTGCTCGCGCAGGTTTTCCTTGCCAGACAGAGTGGAAAAGCTTTCTGCTAGCATGTAGACCACAAAAGACGCTAAAGGCGAAGGTACGATGCTCCCCGGAGCTAATCGCCGCTCCCGGGCTTCTTTCGGCAGAAGCCGCGCTAAGAGAGCACTGTGAGCGGTACAATCGTCTTTGCGCGAAGAAGCCGCTTCTTCGGCTCCGGGAGCCGGAGAGAGCGGCATGATCGGAAAGGTGAAGAAGGAAGCTGTACAACACTGGGATTGTGTGCGCAGCTTGCCAACTGATAGACAGTAGTACATTACCCCTTTCCTGACTTTTCCAATCACATGAATATTCGATTGGAAGCTGTTTTGGACAACTTTTCTTTTCTTCTTGTCGAACACTTGGCAGACCTCCGTGCAACGTCCAGAACACGATGGGAGATGTTTTCTGTGCTCGCGCAGGTTTTCCTTGCCAGACAGAGTGGAAAAGCTATCTGCTAGCATGTAGACCACAAAAGACGCTAAAGGCGAAGGTACGATGCTCCCCGGAGCTAAGCGCCGCTCCCGGGCGTCTTTCGGCAGAAGCCGCGCTAAGAGAGCACTGTGAGCGGTACAATCGTCTTTGCGCGAAGAAGCCGCTTCTTCGGCTCCGGGAGCCGGAGAGAGCGGCATGATCGGAAAGGTGAAGAAGGAAGCTGTACAACACTGGGATTGTGTGCGCAGCTTGCCAACTGATAGAAAACAGTACATTACCACTTTCCTGACTTTTCCAATCACATGAATCTTCGATTGGAAGCTGTTTTGGACAGATTTTCTTTTCTTTATGGCAAACACTTGGCAGACCTCCGTGCAACGTCCAGAACGCGTTGGAGATGTTTTCTGTGCTCGCGCAGGTTTTCCTTGCCAGACAGAGTGGAAAAGCTTTCTGCTAGCATGTAGACCACAAAAGACGCTAAAGGCGAAGGTACGATGCTCCCCGGAGCTAAGCGCCGCTCCCGGGCGTCTTTCGGCAGAAGCCGCGCTAAGAGAGCACTGTGAGCGGTACAATCGTCTTAGCGCGAAGAAGCCGCTTCTTCGGCTCCGGGAGCCGGAGAGAGCGGCAGCATCGGAAAGGTGAAGAAGGAAGCTGTACAACACTGGGATTGTATGCGCAGATTGCCAACTGATAGACAGCAGTACATTACCACTTTCCTGACTTTTCCAATCACATGAATATTCGATAAGAAGCTGTTTTGGACAGATTTTCTTTTCTTTATGGCAAACACTTGGCAGACCTCCGTGCAACGTCCAGAACACGATGGGAGATGTTTTCTGTGCTCGCGCAGGTTTTCCTTGCCAGACAGAGTGGAAAAGCTTTCTGCTAGCATGTAGACCACAAAAGACGCTAAAGACGAAGGTACGATGCTCTCCGCAGCTAAGCGCCGCTCCCGGGCTTCTTTCGGCAGAAGCGGCGCTAAGAGAGCACAGTGAGCGGTACAATCGTCTTTGCGCGAAGAAGCCGCTTCTTCGGCTCCGGGAGCCGGAGAGAGCGGCAGCATCGGAAAGGTGAAGAAGGAAGCTGTACAACACTGGGATTGTGTGCGCAGCTTGCCAACTGATAGACAGTAGTACATTACCCCTTTCCTGACTTTTCCAATCACATGAATATTCGATTGGAAGCTGTTTTGGACAACTTTTCTTTTCTTCTTGTCGAACACTTGGCAGACCTCCGTGCAACGTCCAGAACACGATGGGAGATGTTTTCTGTGCTCGCGCAGGTTTTCCTTGCCAGACAGAGTGGAAAAGCTTTCTGCTAAGATGTAGACCACAAAAGACGCTAAAGACGAAGGTACGATGCTCCCCGGAGCTAAGCGCCGCTCCCGGGCTTCTTTCGGCAGAAGCCGCGCTAAGAGAGCACTGTGAGCGGTACAATCGTCTTAGCGCGAAGAAGCCGCTTCTTCGGCTCCGGGAGCCGGAGAGAGCGGCAGCATCGGAAAGGTGAAGAAGGAAGCTGTACAACACTGGGATTGTGTGCGCAGCTTGCCAACTGATAGAAAACAGTACATTACCACTTTCCTGACTTTTCCAATCACATGAATATTCGATTGGAAGCTGTTTTGGACAACTTTTCTTTTCTTCTTGTCGAACACTTGGCAGACCTCCGTGCAACGTCCAGAACACGATGGGAGATGTTTTCTGTGCTCGCGCAGGTTTTCCTTGCCAGACAGAGTGGAAAAGCTTTCTGCTAAGATGTAGACCACAAAAGACGCTAAAGACGAAGGTACGATGCTCCCCGGAGCTAAGCGCCGCTCCCGGGCTTCTTTCGGCAGAAGCCGCGCTAAGAGAGCGCTGCGAGCGGTACAATCGTCTTTGCGCGAAGAAGCCGCTTCTTCGGCTCCGGGAGCCGGAGAGAGCGGCAGCATCGGAAAGGTGAAGAAGGAAGCCGTACAACACTGGGATTGGGTGCACAGCTTGCCAACTGATAGAAAACAGTACATTACCACTTTCCTGACTTTTCCAATCACATGAATATTCGATAAGAAGCTGTTTTGGACAGATTTTCTTTTCTTTATGGCAAACACTTGGCAGACCTCCGTGCAACGTCCAGAACACGATGGGAGATGTTTTCTGTGCTCGCGCAGGTTTTCCTTGCCAGACAGAGTGGAAAAGCTTTCTGCTAGCATGTAGACCACAAAAGACGCTAAAGGCGAAGGTACGATGCTCCCCGGAGCTAATCGCCGCTCCCGGGCTTCTTTCGGCAGAAGCCGCGCTAAGAGAGCACTGTGAGCGGTACAATCGTCTTTGCGCGAAGAAGCCGCTTCTTCGGCTCCGGGAGCCGGAGAGAGCGGCAGCATCGGAAAGGTGAAGAAGGAAGCTGTACAACACTGGGATTGTGTGCGCAGCTTGCCAACTGATAGACAGTAGTACATTACCACTTTCCTGACTTTTCCAATCACATGAATATTCGATTGGAAGCTGTTTTGGACAACTTTTCTTTTCTTCTTGTCGAACACTTGGCAGACCTCCGTGCAACGTCCAGAACACGATGGGAGATGTTTTCTGTGCTCGCGCAGGTTTTCCTTGCCAGACAGAGTGGAAAAGCTTTCTGCTAAGATGTAGACCACAAAAGACGCTAAAGGCGAAGGTACGATGCTCCCCGGAGCTAAGCGCCGCTCCCGGGCGTCTTTCGGCAGAAGCCGCGCTAAAAGACCACTGTGAGCGGTACAATCGTCTTTGCGCGAAGAAGCCGCTTCTTCGGCTCCGGGAGCCGGAGAGAGCGGCATGATCGGAAAGGTGAAGAAGGAAGCTGTACAACACTGGGATTGTGTGCGCAGCTTGCCAACTGATAGAAAACAGTACATTACCACTTTCCTGACTTTTCCAATCACATGAATCTTCGATTGGAAGCTGTTTTGGACAGATTTTCTTTTCTTTATGGCAAACACTTGGCAGACCTCCGTGCAACGTCCAGAACGCGTTGGAGATGTTTTCTGTGCTCGCGCAGGTTTTCCTTGCCAGACAGAGTGGAAAAGCTTTCTGCTAGCATGTAGACCACAAAAGACGCTAAAGGCGAAGGTACGATGCTCCCCGGAGCTAAGCGCCGCTCCCGGGCGTCTTTCGGCAGAAGCCGCGCTAAGAGAGCACTGTGAGCGGTACAATCGTCTTTGCGCGAAGAAGCCGCTTCTTCGGCTCACGGAGCCGGAGAGAGCGGCATGATCGGAAAGGTGAAGAAGGAAGCTGTACAACACTGGGATTGTATGCGCAGATTGCCAACTGATAGACAGCAGTACATTACCACTTTCCTGACTTTTCCAATCACATGAATATTCGATAAGAAGCTGTTTTGGACAGCTTTTCCTTTCTTTATGGCAAACACTTGGCAGACCTCCGTGCAACGTCCAGAACACGATGGGAGATGTTTTCTGTGCTCGCGCAGGTTTTCCTTGCCAGACAGAGTGGAAAAGCTTTCTGCTAGCATGTAGACCACAAAAGACGCTAAAGACGAAGGTACGATGCTCTCCGCAGCTAAGCGCCGCTCCCGGGCTTCTTTCGGCAGAAGCGGCGCTAAGAGAGCACAGTGAGCGGTACAATCGTCTTTGCGCGAAGAAGCCGCTTCTTCGGCTCCGGGAGCCGGAGAGAGCGGCAGCATCGGAAAGGTGAAGAAGGAAGCTGTACAACACTGGGATTGTGTGCGCAGCTTGCCAACTGATAGACAGTAGTACATTACCCCTTTCCTGACTTTTCCAATCACATGAATATTCGATTGGAAGCTGTTTTGGACAACTTTTCTTTTCTTCTTGTCGAACACTTGGCAGACCTCCGTGCAACGTCCAGAACACGATGGGAGATGTTTTCTGTGCTCGCGCAGGTTTTCCTTGCCAGACAGAGTGGAAAAGCTTTCTGCTAAGATGTAGACCACAAAAGACGCTAAAGACGAAGGTACGATGCTCCCCGGAGCTAAGCGCCGCTCCCGGGCTTCTTTCGGCAGAAGCCGCGCTAAGAGAGCACTGTGAGCGGTACAATCGTCTTAGCGCGAAGAAGCCGCTTCTTCGGCTCCGGGAGCCGGAGAGAGCGGCAGCATCGGAAAGGTGAAGAAGGAAGCTGTACAACACTGGGATTGTGTGCGCAGCTTGCCAACTGATAGAAAACAGTACATTACCACTTTCCTGACTTTTCCAATCACATGAATATTCGATTGGAAGCTGTTTTGGACAACTTTTCTTTTCTTCTTGTCGAACACTTGGCAGACCTCCGTGCAACGTCCAGAACACGATGGGAGATGTTTTCTGTGCTCGCGCAGGTTTTCCTTGCCAGACAGAGTGGAAAAGCTTTCTGCTAAGATGTAGACCACAAAAGACGCTAAAGACGAAGGTACGATGCTCCCCGGAGCTAAGCGCCGCTCCCGGGCTTCTTTCGGCAGAAGCCGCGCTAAGAGAGCGCTGCGAGCGGTACAATCGTCTTTGCGCGAAGAAGCCGCTTCTTCGGCTCCGGGAGCCGGAGAGAGCGGCAGCATCGGAAAGGTGAAGAAGGAAGCCGTACAACACTGGGATTGTGTGCACAGCTTGCCAACTGATAGAAAACAGTACATTACCACTTTCCTGACTTTTCCAATCACATGAATATTCGATAAGAAGCTGTTTTGGACAGATTTTCTTTTCTTTATGGCAAACACTTGGCAGACCTCCGTGCAACGTCCAGAACACGATGGGAGATGTTTTCTGTGCTCGCGCAGGTTTTCCTTGCCAGACAGAGTGGAAAAGCTTTCTGCTAGCATGTAGACCACAAAAGACGCTAAAGGCGAAGGTACGATGCTCCCCGGAGCTAATCGCCGCTCCCGGGCTTCTTTCGGCAGAAGCCGCGCTAAGAGAGCACTGTGAGCGGTACAATCGTCTTTGCGCGAAGAAGCCGCTTCTTCGGCTCCGGGAGCCGGAGAGAGCGGCAGCATCGGAAAGGTGAAGAAGGAAGCTGTACAACACTGGGATTGTGTGCGCAGCTTGCCAACTGATAGACAGTAGTACATTACCACTTTCCTGACTTTTCCAATCACATGAATATTCGATTGGAAGCTGTTTTGGACAACTTTTCTTTTCTTCTTGTCGAACACTTGGCAGACCTCCGTGCAACGTCCAGAACACGATGGGAGATGTTTTCTGTGCTCGCGCAGGTTTTCCTTGCCAGACAGAGTGGAAAAGCTTTCTGCTAAGATGTAGACCACAAAAGACGCTAAAGGCGAAGGTACGATGCTCCCCGGAGCTAAGCGCCGCTCCCGGGCTTCTTTCGGCAGAAGCCGCGCTAAAAGACCACTGTGAGCGGTACAATCGTCTTTGCGCGAAGAAGCCGCTTCTTCGGCTCCGGGAGCCGGAGAGAGCGGCATGATCGGAAAGGTGAAGAAGGAAGCTGTACAACACTGGGATTGTGTGCGCAGCTTGCCAACTGATAGAAAACAGTACATTACCACTTTCCTGACTTTTCCAATCACATGAATCTTCGATTGGAAGCTGTTTTGGACAGATTTTCTTTTCTTTATGGCAAACACTTGGCAGACCTCCGTGCAACGTCCAGAACGCGTTGGAGATGTTTTCTGTGCTCGCGCAGGTTTTCCTTGCCAGACAGAGTGGAAAAGCTTTCTGCTAGCATGTAGACCACAAAAGACGCTAAAGGCGAAGGTACGATGCTCCCCGGAGCTAAGCGCCGCTCCCGGGCGTCTTTCGGCAGAAGCCGCGCTAAGAGAGCACTGTGAGCGGTACAATCGTCTTTGCGCGAAGAAGCCGCTTCTTCGGCTCACGGAGCCGGAGAGAGCGGCATGATCGGAAAGGTGAAGAAGGAAGCTGTACAACACTGGGATTGTATGCGCAGATTGCCAACTGATAGACAGCAGTACATTACCACTTTCCTGACTTTTCCAATCACATGAATATTCGATAAGAAGCTGTTTTGGACAGCTTTTCCTTTCTTTATGGCAAACACTTGGCAGACCTCCGTGCAACGTCCAGAACACGATGGGAGATGTTTTCTGTGCTCGCGCAGGTTTTCCTTGCCAGACAGAGTGGAAAAGCTTTCTGCTAGCATGTAGACCACAAAAGACGCTAAAGACGAAGGTACGATGCTCTCCGCAGCTAAGCGCCGCTCCCGGGCTTCTTTCGGCAGAAGCGGCGCTAAGAGAGCACAGTGAGCGGTACAATCGTCTTTGCGCGAAGAAGCCGCTTCTTCGGCTCCGGGAGCCGGAGAGAGCGGCAGCATCGCAAAGGTGAAGAAGGAAGCTGTACAACACTGGGATTGTGTGCGCAGCTTGCCAACTGATAGAAAACAGTACATTACCACTTTCCTGACTTTTCCAATCACATGAATCTTCGATTGGAAGCTGTTTTGGACAGATATTCTTTTCTTTATGGCAAACACTTGGCAGACCTCCGTGCAACGTCCAGAACGCGTTGGAGATGTTTTCTGTGCTCGCGCAGGTTTTCCTTGCCAGACAGAGTGGAAAAGCTTTCTGCTAGCATGTAGACCACAAAAGACGCTAAAGGCGAAGGTACGATGCTCCCCGGAGCTAAGCGCCGCTCCCGGGCGTCTTTCGGCAGAAGCCGCGCTAAGAGAGCACTGTGAGCGGTACAATCGTCTTTGCGCGAAGAAGCCGCTTCTTCGGCTCCGGGAGCCGGAGAGAGCGGCAGCATCGGAAAGGTGAAGAAGGAAGCTGTACAACACTGGGATTGTGTGCGCAGCTTGCCAACTGATAGACAGCAGTACATTACCACTTTCCTGACTTTTCCAATCACATGAATATTCGACTGGAAGCTGTTTTGGACAACTTTTCTTTTCTTCTTGTCGAACACTTGGCAGACCTCCGTGCAACGTCCAGAACACGATGGGAGATGTTTTCTGTGCTCGCGCAGGTTTTCCTTGCCAGACAGAGTGGAAAAGCTTTCTGCTAGCATGTAGACCACAAAAGACGCTAAAGACGAAGGTACGATGCTCCCCGGAGCTAAGCGCCGCTCCCGGGCTTCTTTCGGCAGAAGCCGCGCTAAGAGAGCACTGTGAGCGGTACAATCGTCTTTGCGCGAAGAAGCCGCTTCTTCGGCTCCGGGAGCCGGAGAGAGCGGCAGCATCGGAAAGGTGAAGAAGGAAGCTGTACAACAGTGGGATTGTGTGCGCAGCTTGCCAACTGATAGAAAACAGTACATTACCACTTTCCTGACTTTTCCAATCACATGAATATTCGATTGGAAGCTGTTTTGGACAACTTTTCTTTTCTTCTTGTCGAACACTTGGCAGACCTCCGTGCAACGTCCAGAACACGATGGGAGATGTTTTCTGTGCTCGCGCAGGTTTTCCTTGCCAGACAGAGTGGAAAAGCTTTCTGCTAAGATGTAGACCACAAAAGACGCTAAAGGCGAAGGTACGATGCTCCCCGGAGCTAAGCGCCGCTCCCGGGCGTCTTTCGGCAGAAGCCGCGCTAAGAGACCACTGTGAGCGGTACAATCGTCTTTGCGCGAAGAAGCCGCTTCTTCGGCTCCGGGAGCCGGAGAGAGCGGCATGATCGGAAAGGTGAAGAAGGAAGCTGTACAACACTGGGATTGTGTGCGCAGCTTGCCAACTGATAGAAAACAGTACATTACCACTTTCCTGACTTTTCCAATCACATGAATCTTCGATTGGAAGGTGTTTTGGACAGATTTTCTTTTCTTTATGGCAAACACTTGGCAGACCTCCGTGCAACGTCCAGAACGCGTTGGAGATGTTTTCTGTGCTCGCGCAGGTTTTCCTTGCCAGACAGAGTGGAAAAGCTTTCTGCTAGCATGTAGACCACAAAAGACGCTAAAGGCGAAGGTACGATGCTCCCCGGAGCTAATCGCCGCTCCCGGGCTTCTTTCGGCAGAAGCCGCGCTAAGAGAGCACTGTGAGCGGTACAATCGTCTTTGCGCGAAGAAGCCGCTTCTTCGGCTCCGGGAGCCGGAGAGAGCGGCAGCATCGGAAAGGTGAAGAAGGAAGCTGTACAACACTGGGATTGTGTGCGCAGCTTGCCAACTGATAGACAGTAGTACATTACCCCTTTCCTGACTTTTCCAATCACATGAATATTCGATTGGAAGCTGTTTTGGACAACTTTTCTTTTCTTCTTGTCGAACACTTGGCAGACCTCCGTGCAACGTCCAGAACACGATGGGAGATGTTTTCTGTGCTCGCGCAGGTTTTCCTTGCCAGACAGAGTGGAAAAGCTTTCTGCTAGCATGTAGACCACAAAAGACGCTAAAGACGAAGGTACGATGCTCCCCGGAGCTAAGCGCCGCTCCCGGGCTTCTTTCGGCAGAAGCCGCGCTAAGAGAGCACTGTGAGCGGTACAATCGTCTTAGCGCGAAGAAGCCGCTTCTTCGGCTCCGGGAGCCGGAGAGAGCGGCAGCATCGGAAAGGTGAAGAAGGAAGCTGTACAACAGTGGGATTGTGTGCGCAGCTTGCCAACTGATAGAAAACAGTACATTACCACTTTCCTGACTTTTCCAATCACATGAATATTCGATTGGAAGCTGTTTTGGACAACTTTTCTTTTCTTCTTGTCGAACACTTGGCAGACCTCCGTGCAACGTCCAGAACACGATGGGAGATGTTTTCTGTGCTCGCGCAGGTTTTCCTTGCCAGACAGAGTGGAAAAGCTTTCTGCTAGCATGTAGACCACAAAAGACGCTAAAGACGAAGGTACGATGCTCCCCGGAGCTAAGCGCCGCTCCCGGGCTTCTTTCGGCAGAAGCCGCGCTAAGAGAGCGCTGCGAGCGGTACAATCGTCTTTGCGCGAAGAAGCCGCTTCTTCGGCTCCGGGAGCCGGAGAGAGCGGCAGCATCGGAAAGGTGAAGAAGGAAGCCGTACAACACTGGGATTGGGTGCACAGCTTGCCAACTGATAGAAAACAGTACATTACCACTTTCCTGACTTTTCCAATCACATGAATATTCGACTGGAAGCTGTTTTGGACGGATTTTCTTTTCTTTATGGCAAACACTTGGCAGACCTCCGTGCAACGTCCAGAACACGATGGGAGATGTTTTCTGTGCTCGCGCAGGTTTTCCTTGCCAGACAGAGTGGAAAAGCTTTCTGCTAGCATGTAGACCACAAAAGACGCTAAAGGCGAAGGTACGATGCTCCCCGGAGCTAATCGCCGCTCCCGGGCTTCTTTCGGCAGAAGTCGCGCTAAGAGAGCACTGTGAGCGGTACAATCGTCTTTGCGCGAAGAAGCCGCTTCTTCGGCTCCGGGAGCCGGAGAGAGCGGCAGCATCGGAAAGGTGAAGAAGGAAGCTGTACAACACTGGGATTGTGTGCGCAGCTTGCCAACTGATAGACAGTAGTACATTACCACTTTCCTGACTTTTCCAATCACATGAATATTCGATTGGAAGCTGTTTTGGACAACTTTTCTTTTCTTCTTGTCGAACACTTGGCAGACCTCCGTGCAACGTCCAGAACACGATGGGAGATGTTTTCTGTGCTCGCGCAGGTTTTCCTTGCCAGACAGAGTGGAAAAGCTTTCTGCTAAGATGTAGACCACAAAAGACGCTAAAGGCGAAGGTACGATGCTCCCCGGAGCTAAGCGCCGCTCCCGGGCGTCTTTCGGCAGAAGCCGCGCTAAGAGACCACTGTGAGCGGTACAATCGTCTTTGCGCGAAGAAGCCGCTTCTTCGGCTCCGGGAGCCGGAGAGAGCGGCATGATCGGAAAGGTGAAGAAGGAAGCTGTACAACACTGGGATTGTGTGCGCAGCTTGCCAACTGATAGAAAACAGTACATTACCACTTTCCTGACTTTTCCAATCACATGAATCTTCGATTGGAAGCTGTTTTGGACAGATTTTCTTTTCTTTATGGCAAACACTTGGCAGACCTCCGTGCAACGTCCAGAACGCGTTGGAGATGTTTTCTGTGCTCGCGCAGGTTTTCCTTGCCAGACAGAGTGGAAAAGCTTTCTGCTAGCATGTAGACCACAAAAGACGCTAAAGGCGAAGGTACGATGCTCCCCGGAGCTAAGCGCCGCTCCCGGGCGTCTTTCGGCAGAAGCCGCGCTAAGAGAGCACTGTGAGCGGTACAATCGTCTTTGCGCGAAGAAGCCGCTTCTTCGGCTCACGGAGCCGGAGAGAGCGGCATGATCGGAAAGGTGAAGAAGGAAGCTGTACAACACTGGGATTGTATGCGCAGATTGCCAACTGATAGACAGCAGTACATTACCACTTTCCTGACTTTTCCAATCACATGAATATTCGATAAGAAGCTGTTTTGGACAGATTTTCTTTTCTTTATGGCAAACACTTGGCAGACCTCCGTGCAACGTCCAGAACACGATGGGAGATGTTTTCTGTGCTCGCGCAGGTTTTCCTTGCCAGACAGAGTGGAAAAGCTTTCTGCTAGCATGTAGACCACAAAAGACGCTAAAGACGAAGGTACGATGCTCCCCGGAGCTAAGCGCCGCTCCCGGGCTTCTTTCGGCAGAAGCGGCGCTAAGAGAGCACAGTGAGCGGTACAATCGTCTTTGCGCGAAGAAGCCGCTTCTTCGGCTCCGGGAGCCGGAGAGAGCGGCATGATCGGAAAGGTGAAGAAGGAAGCTGTACAACACTGGGATTGTGTGCGCAGCTTGCCAACTGATAGAAAACAGTACATTACCACTTTCCTGACTTTTCCAATCACATGAATCTTCGATTGGAAGCTGTTTTGGACAGATATTCTTTTCTTTATGGCAAACACTTGGCAGACCTCCGTGCAACGTCCAGAACGCCATTGGAGATGTTTTCTGTGCTCGCGCAGGTTTTCCTTGCCAGACAGAGTGGAAAAGCTTTCTGCTAGCATGTAGACCACAAAAGACGCTAAAGGCGAAGGTACGATGCTCCCCGGAGCTAAGCGCCGCTCCCGGGCGTCTTTCGGCAGAAGCCGCGCTAAGAGAGCACTGTGAGCGGTACAATCGTCTTTGCGCGAAGAAGCCGCTTCTTCGGCTCCGGGAGCCGGAGAGAGCGGCAGCATCGGAAAGGTGAAGAAGGAAGCCGTACAACACTGGGATTGTGTGCACAGCTTGCCAACTGATAGAAAACAGTACATTACCACTTTCCTGACTTTTCCAATCACATGAATATTCGATAAGAAGCTGTTTTGGACAGATTTTCTTTTCTTTATGGCAAACACTTGGCAGACCTCCGTGCAACGTCCAGAACACGATGGGAGATGTTTTCTGTGCTCGCGCAGGTTTTCCTTGCCAGACAGAGTGGAAAAGCTTTCTGCTAGCATGTAGACCACAAAAGACGCTAAAGGCGAAGGTACGATGCTCCCCGGAGCTAATCGCCGCTCCCGGGCTTCTTTCGGCAGAAGCCGCGCTAAGAGAGCACTGTGAGCGGTACAATCGTCTTTGCGCGAAGAAGCCGCATCTTCGGCTCCGGGAGCCGGAGAGAGCGGCATGATCGGAAAGGTGAAGAAGGAAGCTGTACAACACTGGGATTGTGTGCGCAGCTTGCCAACTGATAGACAGCAGTACATTACCACTTTCCTGACTTTTCCAATCACATGAATATTCGACTGGAAGCTGTTTTGGACAACTTTTCTTTTCTTCTTGTCGAACACTTGGCAGACCTCCGTGCAACGTCCAGAACACGATGGGAGATGTTTTCTGTGCTCGCGCAGGTTTTCCTTGCCAGACAGAGTGGAAAAGCTTTCTGCTAGCATGTAGACCACAAAAGACGCTAAAGACGAAGGTACGATGCTCCCCGGAGCTAAGCGCCGCTCCCGGGCTTCTTTCGGCAGAAGCCGCGCTAAGAGAGCACTGTGAGCGGTACAATCGTCTTTGCGCGAAGAAGCCGCTTCTTCGGCTCCGGGAGCCGGAGAGAGCGGCAGCATCGGAAAGGTGAAGAAGGAAGCTGTACAACAGTGGGATTGTGTGCGCAGCTTGCCAACTGATAGAAAACAGTACATTACCACTTTCCTGACTTTTCCAATCACATGAATATTCGATTGGAAGCTGTTTTGGACAACTTTTCTTTTCTTCTTGTCGAACACTTGGCAGACCTCCGTGCAACGTCCAGAACACGATGGGAGATGTTTTCTGTGCTCGCGCAGGTTTTCCTTGCCAGACAGAGTGGAAAAGCTTTCTGCTAGCATGTAGACCACAAAAGACGCTAAAGACGAAGGTACGATGCTCCCCGGAGCTAAGCGCCGCTCCCGGGCTTCTTTCGGCAGAAGCCGCGCTAAGAGAGCGCTGCGAGCGGTACAATCGTCTTTGCGCGAAGAAGCCGCTTCTTCGGCTCCGGGAGCCGGAGAGAGCGGCAGCATCGGAAAGGTGAAGAAGGAAGCCGTACAACACTGGGATTGGGTGCACAGCTTGCCAACTGATAGAAAACAGTACATTACCACTTTCCTGACTTTTCCAATCACATGAATATTCGATAAGAAGCTGTTTTGGACAGATTTTCTTTTCTTTATGGCAAACACTTGGCAGACCTCCGTGCAACGTCCAGAACACGATGGGAGATGTTTTCTGTGCTCGCGCAGGTTTTCCTTGCCAGACAGAGTGGAAAAGCTTTCTGCTAAGATGTAGACCACAAAAGACGCTAAAGGCGAAGGTACGATGCTCCCCGGAGCTAAGCGCCGCTCCCGGGCGTCTTTCGGCAGAAGCCGCGCTAAGAGACCACTGTGAGCGGTACAATCGTCTTTGCGCGAAGAAGCCGCTTCTTCGGCTCCGGGAGCCGGAGAGAGCGGCATGATCGGAAAGGTGAAGAAGGAAGGTGTACAACACTGGGATTGTGTGCGCAGCTTGCCAACTGATAGACAGCAGTACATTACCACTTTCCTGACTTTTCCAATCACATGAATCTTCGATTGGAAGCTGTTTTGGACAGATTTTCTTTTCTTTATGGCAAACACTTGGCAGACCTCCGTGCAACGTCCAGAACGCGTTGGAGATGTTTTCTGTGCTCGCGCAGGTTTTCCTTGCCAGACAGAGTGGAAAAGCTTTCTGCTAGCATGTAGACCACAAAAGACGCTAAAGGCGAAGGTACGATGCTCCCCGGAGCTAAGCGCCGCTCCCGGGCGTCTTTCGGCAGAAGCCGCGCTAAGAGAGCACTGTGAGCGGTACAATCGTCTTTGCGCGAAGAAGCCGCTTCTTCGGCTCACGGAGCCGGAGAGAGCGGCATGATCGGAAAGGTGAAGAAGGAAGCTGTACAACACTGGGATTGTATGCGCAGATTGCCAACTGATAGACAGCAGTACATTACCACTTTCCTGACTTTTCCAATCACATGAATATTCGATAAGAAGCTGTTTTGGACAGATTTTCTTTTCTTTATGGCAAACACTTGGCAGACCTCCGTGCAACGTCCAGAACACGATGGGAGATGTTTTCTGTGCTCGCGCAGGTTTTCCTTGCCAGACAGAGTGGAAAAGCTTTCTGCTAGCATGTAGACCACAAAAGACGCTAAAGACGAAGGTACGATGCTCTCCGCAGCTAAGCGCCGCTCCCGGGCTTCTTTCGGCAGAAGCGGCGCTAAGAGAGCACAGTGAGCGGTACAATCGTCTTTGCGCGAAGAAGCCGCTTCTTCGGCTCCGGGAGCCGGAGAGAGCGGCATGATCGGAAAGGTGAAGAAGGAAGCTGTACAACACTGGGATTGTGTGCGCAGCTTGCCAACTGATAGAAAACAGTACATTACCACTTTCCTGACTTGTCCAATCACATGAATATTCGATAAGAAGAGGTTTTGGACAGATTTTCTTTTCTTTATGCCAAACACATGGCAGACCTCCGTGCAACGTCCAGAACACGATGGGAGATGTTTTCTGTGCTCGCGCAGGTTTTCCTTGCCAGACAGAGTGGAAAAGCTTTCTGCTAGCATGTAGACCACAAAAGACGCTAAAGACGAAGGTACGATGCTCCCCGGAGCTAAGCGCCGCTCCCGGGCTTCTTTCGGCAGAAGCCGCGCTAAGAGAGCACTGTGAGCGGTACAATCGTCTTTGCGCGAAGAAGCCGCTTCTTCGGCTCCGGGAGCCGGAGAGAGCGGCAGCATCGGAAAGGTGAAGAAGGAAGCTGTACAACAGTGGGATTGTGTGCGCAGCTTGCCAACTGATAGAAAACAGTACATTACCACTTTCCTGACTTTTCCAATCACATGAATATTCGATTGGAAGCTGTTTTGGACAACTTTTCTTTTCTTCTTGTCGAACACTTGGCAGACCTCCGTGCAACGTCCAGAACACGATGGGAGATGTTTTCTGTGCTCGCGCAGGTTTTCCTTGCCAGACAGAGTGGAAAAGCTTTCTGCTAGCATGTAGACCACAAAAGACGCTAAAGACGAAGGTACGATGCTCTCCGGAGCTAAGCGCCGCTCCCGGGCTTCTTTCGGCAGAAGCCGCGCTAAGAGAGCGCTGCGAGCGGTACAATCGTCTTTGCGCGAAGAAGCCGCTTCTTCGGCTCCGGGAGCCGGAGAGAGCGGCATGATCGGAAAGGTGAAGAAGGAAGCCGTACAACACTGGGATTGTGTGCGCAGCTTGCCAACTGATAGAAAACAGTACATTACCACTTTCCTGACTTTTCCAATCACATGAATATTCGATATAAGCTGTTTTGGACCACTTTTCTTTTCTTCTTGTCGAACACTTGGCAGACCTCCGTGCAACGTCCAGAACACGATGGGAGATGTTTTCTGTGCTCGCGCAGGTTTTCCTTGCCAGACAGAGTGGAAAAGCTATCTGCTAGCATGTAGACCACAAAAGACGCTAAAGGCGAAGGTACGATGCTCCCCGGAGCTAAGCGCCGCTCCCGGGCGTCTTTCGGCAGAAGCCGCGCTAAGAGAGCACTGTGAGCGGTACAATCGTCTTTGCGCGAAGAAGCCGCTTCTTCGGCTCCGGGAGCCGGAGAGAGCGGCAGCATCGGAAAGGTGAAGAAGGAAGCTGTACAACACTGGGATTGTGTGCGCAGCTTGCCAACTGATAGAAAACAGTACATTACCACTTTCCTGACTTGTCCAATCACATGAATATTCGATTGGAAGCTGTTTTGGACAACTTTTCTTTTCTTCTTGTCGAACACTTGGCAGACCTCCGTGCAACGTCCAGAACACGATCGGAGATGTTACCTGTGCTCGCGCAGGTTTTCCTTGCCAGACAGAGTGGAAAAGCTTTCTGCTAGCATGTAGACCACAAAAGACGCTAAAGACGAAGGTACGATGCTCCCCGGAGCTAAGCGCCGCTCCCGGGCGTCTTTCGGCAGAAGCCGCGCTAAGAGAGCACTGTGAGCGGTACAATCGTCTTTGCGCGAAGAAGCCGCTTCTTCGGCTCCGGGAGCCGGAGAGAGCGGCAGCATCGGAAAGGTGAAGAAGGAAGCCGTACAACACTGGGATTGTGTGCACAGCTTGCCAACTGATAGAAAACAGTACATTACCACTTTCCTGACTTTTCCAATCACATGAATATTCGATAAGAAGCTGTTTAGGACAGATTTTCTTTTCTTTATGGCAAACACTTGGCAGACCTCCGTGCAACGTCCAGAACACGATGGGAGATGTTTTCTGTGCTCGCGCAGGTTTTCCTTGCCAGACAGAGTGGAAAAGCTTTCTGCTAGCATGTAGACCACAAAAGACGCTAAAGGCGAAGGTACGATGCTCCCCGGAGCTAATCGCCGCTGCCGGGCGTCTTTCGGCAGAAGCCGCGCTAAGAGAGCACTGTGAGCGGTACAATCGTCTTTGCGCGAAGAAGCCGCTTCTTCGGCTCCGGGAGCCGGAGAGAGCGGCATGATCGGAAAGGTGAAGAAGGAAGCTGTACAACACTGGGATTGTGTGCGCAGCTTGCCAACTGATAGACAGTAGTACATTACCCCTTTCCTGACTTTTCCAATCACATGAATATTCGATTGGAAGCTGTTTTGGAAGCTTTTCTCTTCTTCTTGTCGAACACTTGGCAGACCTCCGTGCAACGTCCAGAACACGATGGGAGATGTTTTCTGTGCTCGCGCAGGTTTTCCTTGCCAGACAGAGTGGAAAAGCTATCTGCTAGCATGTAGACCACAAAAGACGCTAAAGGCGAAGGTACGATGCTCCCCGGAGCTAAGCGCCGCTCCCGGGCTTCTTTCGGCAGAAGCGGCGCTAAGAGAGCACAGTGAGCGGTACAATCGTCTTTGCGCGAAGAAGCCGCTTCTTCGGCTCCGGGAGCCGGAGAGAGCGGCATGATCGGAAAGGTGAAGAAGGAAGCTGTACAACACTGGGATTGTGTGCGCAGCTTGCCAACTGATAGAAAACAGTACATTACCACTTTCCTGACTTGTCCAATCACATGAATATTCGATAAGAAGAGGTTTTGGACAGATTTTCTTTTCTTTATGCCAAACCAATGGCAGACCTCCGTGCAACGTCCAGAACACGATGGGAGATGTTTTCTGTGCTCGCGCAGGTTTTCCTTGCCAGACAGAGTGGAAAAGCTTTCTGCTAGCATGTAGACCACAAAAGACGCTAAAGACGAAGGTACGATGCTCCCCGGAGCTAAGCGCCGCTCCCGGGCTTCTTTCGGCAGAAGCCGCGCTAAGAGAGCACTGTGAGCGGTACAATCGTCTTTGCGCGAAGAAGCCGCTTCTTCGGCTCCGGGAGCCGGAGAGAGCGGCATGATCGGAAAGGTGAAGAAGGAAGCTGTACAACACTGGGATTGTGTGCGCAGCTTGCCAACTGATAGAAAACAGTACATTACCACTTTCCTGACTTTTCCAATCACATGAATATTCGATTGGAAGCTGTTTTGGACAACTTTTCTTTTCTTCTTGTCGAACACTTGGCAGACCTCCGTGCAACGTCCAGAACACGATGGGAGATGTTTTCTGTGCTCGCGCAGGTTTTCCTTGCCAGACAGAGTGGAAAAGCTTTCTGCTAGCATGTAGACCACAAAAGACGCTAAAGACGAAGGTACGATGCTCCCCGGAGCTAAGCGCCGCTCCCGGGCTTCTTTCGGCAGAAGCCGCGCTAAGAGAGCACTGTGAGCGGTACAATCGTCTTTGCGCGAAGAAGCCGCTTCTTCGGCTCCGGGAGCCGGAGAGAGCGGCATGATCGGAAAGGTGAAGAAGGAAGCTGTACAACACTGGGATTGTGTGCGCAGCTTGCCAACTGATAGAAAACAGTACATTACCACTTTCCTGACTTTTCCAATCACATGAATATTCGATTGGAAGCTGTTTTGGACAACTTTTCTTTTCTTCTTGTCGAACACTTGGCAGACCTCCGTGCAACGTCCAGAACACGATGGGAGATGTTTTCTGTGCTCGCGCAGGTTTTCCTTGCCAGACAGAGTGGAAAAGCTATCTGCTAGCATGTAGACCACAAAAGACGCTAAAGGCGAAGGTACGATGCTCCTCGGAGCTAAGCGCCGCTCCCGGGCTTCTTTCGGCAGAAGCCGCGCTAAGAGAGCACTGTGAGCGGTACAATCGTCTTTGCGCGAAGAAGCCGCTTCTTCGGCTCCGGGAGCCGGAGAGAGCAGCAGCATCGGAAAGGTGAAGAAGGAAGCCGTACAACACTGGGATTGGGTGCACAGCTTGCCAACTGATAGAAAACAGTACATTACCACTTTCCTGACTTTTCCAATCACATGAATATTCGATAAGAAGCTGTTTTGGACAACTTTTCTTTTCTTCTTGTCGAACACTTGGCAGACCTCCGTGCAACGTCCAGAACACGAATCGGAGATGTTACCTGTGCTCGCGCAGGTTTTCCTTGCCAGACAGAGTGGAAAAGCTTTCTGCTAGCATGTAGACCACAAAAGACGCTAAAGACGAAGGTACGATGCTCTCCGGAGCTAAGCGCCGCTCCCGGGCTTCTTTCGTCAGAAGCCGCGCTAAGAGAGCACTGTGAGCGGTACAATCGTCTTAGCGCGAAGAAGCCGCTTCTTCGGCTCCGGGAGCCGGAGAGAGCGGCAGCATCGGAAAGGTGAAGAAGGAAGCTGTACAACACTGGGATTGTGTGCGCAGCTTGCCAACTGATAGAAAACAGTACATTACCACTTTCCTGACTTTTCCAATCACATGAATATTCGATTGGAAGCTGTTTTGGACAACTTTTCTTTTCTTCTTGTCGAACACTTGGCAGACCTCCGTGCAACGTCCAGAACACGATGGGAGATGTTTTCTGTGCTCGCGCAGGTTTTCCTTGCCAGACAGAGTGGAAAAGCTTTCTGCTAGCATGTAGACCACAAAAGACGCTAAAGGCGAAGGTACGATGCTCCCCGGAGCTAAGCGCCGCTCCCGGGCTTCTTTCGGCAGAAGCCGCGCTAAGAGAGCGCTGCGAGCGGTAAAATCGTCTTTGCGCGAAGAAGCCGCTTCTTCGGCTCCGGGAGCCGGAGAGAGCGGCAGCATCGGAAAGGTGAAGAAGGAAGCCGTACAACACTGGGATTGTGTGCACAGCTTGCCAACTGATAGAAAACAGTACATTACCACTTTCCTGACTTTTCCAATCACATGAATATTCGATAAGAAGCTGTTTTGGACAGATTTTCTTTTCTTTATGGCAAACACTTGGCAGACCTCCGTGCAACGTCCAGAACACGATGGGAGATGTTTTCTGTGCTCGCGCAGGTTTTCCTTGCCAGACAGAGTGGAAAAGCTTTCTGCTAGCATGTAGACCACAAAAGACGCTAAAGGCGAAGGTACGATGCTCCCCGGAGCTAATCGCCGCTCCCGGGCTTCTTTCGGCAGAAGCCGCGCTAAGAGAGCACTGTGAGCGGTACAATCGTCTTTGCGCGAAGAAGCCGCTTCTTCGGCTCCGGGAGCCGGAGAGAGCGGCATGATCGGAAAGGTGAAGAAGGAAGCTGTACAACACTGGGATTGTGTGCGCAGCTTGCCAACTGATAGACAGCAGTACATTACCACTTTCCTGACTTTTCCAATCACATGAATATTCGACTGGAAGCTGTTTTGGACAACTTTTCTTTTCTTCTTGTCGAACACTTGGCAGACCTCCGTGCAACGTCCAGAACACGATGGGAGATGTTTTCTGTGCTCCCGCAGGTTTTCCTTGCCAGACAGAGTGGAAAAGCTTTCTGCTAAGATGTAGACCACAAAAGACGCTAAAGGCGAAGGTACGATGCTCCCCGGAGCTAAGCGCCGCTCCCGGGCGTCTTTCGGCAGAAGCCGCGCTAAGAGACCACTGTGAGCGGTACAATCGTCTTTGCGCGAAGAAGCCGCTTCTTCGGCTCCGGGAGCCGGAGAGAGCGGCATGATCGGAAAGGTGAAGAAGGAAGCTGTACAACACTGGGATTGTGTGCGCAGCTTGCCAACTGATAGAAAACAGTACATTACCACTTTCCTGACTTTTCCAATCACATGAATCTTAGATTGGAAGCTGTTTTGGACAGATTTTCTTTTCTTTATGGCAAACACTTGGCAGACCTCCGTGCAACGTCCAGAACGCGTTGGAGGTGTTTTCTGTGCTCGCGCAGGTTTTCCTTGCCAGACAGAGTGGAAAAGCTTTCTGCTAGCATGTAGACCACAAAAGACGCTAAAGGCGAAGGTACGATGCTCCCCGGAGCTAAGCGCCGCTCCCGGGCGTCTTTCGGCAGAAGCCGCGCTAAGAGAGCACTGTGAGCGGTACAATCGTCTTTGCGCGAAGAAGCCGCTTCTTCGGCTCACGGAGCCGGAGAGAGCGGCATGATCGGAAAGGTGAAGAAGGAAGCTGTACAACACTGGGATTGTATGCGCAGATTGCCAACTGATAGACAGCAGTACATTACCACTTTCCTGACTTTTCCAATCACATGAATATTCGATAAGAAGCTGTTTTGGACAGATTTTCTTTTCTTTATGGCAAACACTTGGCAGACCTCCGTGCAACGTCCAGAACACGATGGGAGATGTTTTCTGTGCTCGCGCAGGTTTTCCTTGCCAGACAGAGTGGAAAAGCTTTCTGCTAGCATGTAGACCACAAAAGACGCTAAAGACGAAGGTACGATGCTCTCCGCAGCTAAGCGCCGCTCCCGGGCTTCTTTCGGCAGAAGCGGCGCTAAGAGAGCACAGTGAGCGGTACAATCGTCTTTGCGCGAAGAAGCCGCTTCTTCGGCTCCGGGAGCCGGAGAGAGCGGCATGATCGGAAAGGTGAAGAAGGAAGCTGTACAACACTGGGATTGTGTGCGCAGCTTGCCAACTGATAGAAAACAGTACATTACCACTTTCCTGACTTGTCCAATCACATGAATATTCGATAAGAAGAGGTTTTGGACAGATTTTCTTTTCTTTATGCCAAACACATGGCAGACCTCCGTGCAACGTCCAGAACACGATGGGAGATGTTTTCTGTGCTCGCGCAGGTTTTCCTTGCCAGACAGAGTGGAAAAGCTTTCTGCTAGCATGTAGACCACAAAAGACGCTAAAGACGAAGGTACGATGCTCCCCGGAGCTAAGCGCCGCTCCCGGGCTTCTTTCGGCAGAAGCCGCGCTAAGAGAGCACAGTGAGCGGTACAATCGTCTTTGCGCGAAGAAGCCGCTTCTTCGGCTCCGGGAGCCGGAGAGAGCGGCATGATCGGAAAGGTGAAGAAGGAAGCTGTACAACACTGGGATTGTATGCGCAGATTGCCAACTGATAGACAGCAGTACATTACCACTTTCCTGACTTTTCCAATCACATGAATATTCGATAAGAAGCTGTTTTGGACAGAATTTCTTTTCTTTATGGCAAACACTTGGCAGACCTCCGTGCAACGTCCAGAACACGATGGGAGATGTTTTCTGTGCTCGCGCAGGTTTTCCTTGCCAGACAGAGTGGAAAAGCTTTCTGCTAGCATGTAGACCACAAAAGACGCTAAAGACGAAGGTACGATGCTCTCCGCAGCTAAGCGCCGCTCCCGGGCTTCTTTCGGCAGAAGCGGCGCTAAGAGAGCACAGTGAGCGGTACAATCGTCTTTGCGCGAAGAAGCCGCTTCTTCGGCTCCGGGAGCCGGAGAGAGCGGCATGATCGGAAAGGTGAAGAAGGAAGCTGTACAACACTGGGATTGTGTGCGCAGCTTGCCAACTGATAGAAAACAGTACATTACCACTTTCCTGACTTGTCCAATCACATGAATATTCGATAAGAAGAGGTTTTGGACAGATTTTCTTTTCTTTATGCCAAACACATGGCAGACCTCCGTGCAACGTCCAGAACACGATGGGAGATGTTTTCTGTGCTCGCGCAGGTTTTCCTTGCCAGACAGAGTGGAAAAGCTTTCTGCTAGCATGTAGACCACAAAAGACGCTAAAGACGAAGGTACGATGCTCCCCGGAGCTAAGCGCCGCTCCCGGGCTTCTTTCGGCAGAAGCCGCGCTAAGAGAGCACAGTGAGCGGTACAATCGTCTTTGCGCGAAGAAGCCGCTTCTTCGGCTCCGGGAGCCGGAGAGAGCGGCATGATCGGAAAGGTGAAGAAGGAAGCTGTACAACACTGGGATTGTATGCGCAGATTGCCAACTGATAGACAGCAGTACATTACCACTTTCCTGACTTTTCCAATCACATGAATATTCGATAAGAAGCTGTTTTGGACAGAATTTCTTTTCTTTATGGCAAACACTTGGCAGACCTCCGTGCAACGTCCAGAACACGATGGGAGATGTTTTCTGTGCTCGCGCAGGTTTTCCTTGCCAGACAGAGTGGAAAAGCTTTCTGCTAGCATGTAGACCACAAAAGACGCTAAAGACGAAGGTACGATGCTCTCCGCAGCTAAGCGCCGCTCCCGGGCTTCTTTCGGCAGAAGCGGCGCTAAGAGAGCACAGTGAGCGGTACAATCGTCTTTGCGCGAAGAAGCCGCTTCTTCGGCTCCGGGAGCCGGAGAGAGCGGCATGATCGGAAAGGTGAAGAAGGAAGCTGTACAACACTGGGATTGTGTGCGCAGCTTGCCAACTGATAGACAGTAGTACATTACCCCTTTCCTGACTTTTCCAATCACATGAATATTCGATTGGAAGCTGTTTTGGAAGCTTTTCTTTTCTTCTTGTCGAACACTTGGCAGACCTCCGTGCAACGTCCAGAACACGATGGGAGATGTTTTCTGTGCTCGCGCAGGTTTTCCTTGCCAGACAGAGTGGAAAAGCTATCTGCTAGCATGTAGACCACAAAAGACGCTAAAGGCGAAGGTACGATGCTCCCCGGAGCTAAGCGCCGCTCCCGGGCGTCTTTCGGCAGAAGCCGCGCTAAGAGAGCACTGTGAGCGGTACAATCGTCTTTGCGCGAAGAAGCCGCTTCTTCGGCTCCGGGAGCCGGAGAGAGCGGCATGATCGGAAAGGTGAAGAAGGAAGCTGTACAACACTGGGATTGTGTGCGCAGCTTGCCAACTGATAGAAAACAGTACATTACCACTTTCCTGACTTTTCCAATCACATGAATCTTCGATTGGAAGCTGTTTTGGACAGATTTTCTTTTCTTTATGGCAAACACTTGGCAGACCTCCGTGCAACGTCCAGAACGCGTTGGAGATGTTTTCTGTGCTCGCGCAGGTTTTCCTTGCCAGACAGAGTGGAAAAGCTTTCTGCTAGCATGTAGACCACAAAAGACGCTAAAGGCGAAGGTACGATGCTCCCCGGAGCTAAGCGCCGCTCCCGGGCGTCTTTCGGCAGAAGCCGCGCTAAGAGAGCACTGTGAGCGGTACAATCGTCTTTGCGCGAAGAAGCCGCTTCTTCGGCTCACGGAGCCGGAGAGAGCGGCATGATCGGAAAGGTGAAGAAGGAAGCTGTACAACACTGGGATTGTATGCGCAGATTGCCAACTGATAGACAGCAGTACATTACCACTTTCCTGACTTTTCCAATCACATGAATATTCGATAAGAAGCTGTTTTGGACAGATTTTCTTTTCTTTATGGCAAACACTTGGCAGACCTCCGTGCAACGTCCAGAACACGATGGGAGATGTTTTCTGTGCTCGCGCAGGTTTTCCTTGCCAGACAGAGTGGAAAAGCTTTCTGCTAGCATGTAGACCACAAAAGACGCTAAAGACGAAGGTACGATGCTCTCCGCAGCTAAGCGCCGCTCCCGGGCTTCTTTCGGCAGAAGCGGCGCTAAGAGAGCACAGTGAGCGGTACAATCGTCTTTGCGCGAAGAAGCCGCTTCTTCGGCTCCGGGAGCCGGAGAGAGCGGCATGATCGGAAAGGTGAAGAAGGAAGCTGTACAACACTGGGATTGTGTGCGCAGCTTGCCAACTGATAGAAAACAGTACATTACCACTTTCCTGACTTGTCCAATCACATGAATATTCGATAAGAAGAGGTTTTGGACAGATTTTCTTTTCTTTATGCCAAACCAATGGCAGACCTCCGTGCAACGTCCAGAACACGATGGGAGATGTTTTCTGTGCTCGCGCAGGTTTTCCTTGCCAGACAGAGTGGAAAAGCTTTCTGCTAGCATGTAGACCACAAAAGACGCTAAAGACGAAGGTACGATGCTCCCCGGAGCTAAGCGCCGCTCCCGGGCTTCTTTCGGCAGAAGCCGCGCTAAGAGAGCACTGTGAGCGGTACAATCGTCTTTGCGCGAAGAAGCCGCTTCTTCGGCTCCGGGAGCCGGAGAGAGCGGCATGATCGGAAAGGTGAAGAAGGAAGCTGTACAACACTGGGATTGTGTGCGCAGCTTGCCAACTGATAGAAAACAGTACATTACCACTTTCCTGACTTTTCCAATCACATGAATATTCGATTGGAAGCTGTTTTGGACAACTTTTCTTTTCTTCTTGTCGAACACTTGGCAGACCTCCGTGCAACGTCCAGAACACGATGGGAGATGTTTTCTGTGCTCGCGCAGGTTTTCCTTGCCAGACAGAGTGGAAAAGCTTTCTGCTAGCATGTAGACCACAAAAGACGCTAAAGACGAAGGTACGATGCTCTCCGCAGCTAAGCGCCGCTCCCGGGCTTCTTTCGGCAGAAGCGGCGCTAAGAGAGCACAGTGAGCGGTACAATCGTCTTTGCGCGAAGAAGCCGCTTCTTCGGCTCCGGGAGCCGGAGAGAGCGGCATGATCGGAAAGGTGAAGAAGGAAGCTGTACAACACTGGGATTGTGTGCGCAGCTTGCCAACTGATAGAAAACAGTACATTACCACTTTCCTGACTTGTCCAATCACATGAATATTCGATAAGAAGAGGTTTTGGACAGATTTTCTTTTCTTTATGCCAAACACATGGCAGACCTCCGTGCAACGTCCAGAACACGATGGGAGATGTTTTCTGTGCTCGCGCAGGTTTTCCTTGCCAGACAGAGTGGAAAAGCTTTCTGCTAGCATGTAGACCACAAAAGACGCTAAAGACGAAGGTACGATGCTCCCCGGAGCTAAGCGCCGCTCCCGGGCTTCTTTCGGCAGAAGCCGCGCTAAGAGAGCACTGTGAGCGGTACAATCGTCTTTGCGCGAAGAAGCCGCTTCTTCGGCTCCGGGAGCCGGAGAGAGCGGCAGCATCGGAAAGGTGAAGAAGGAAGCTGTACAACAGTGGGATTGTGTGCGCAGATTGCCAACTGATAGAAAACAGTACATTACCACTTTCCTGACTTTTCCAATCACATGAATATTCGATTGGAATTTGTTTTGGACAACTTTTCTTTTCTTCTTGTCGAACACTTGGCAGACCTCCGTGCAACGTCCAGAACACGATGGGAGATGTTTTCTGTGCTCGCGCAGGTTTTCCTTGCCAGACAGAGTGGAAAAGCTTTCTGCTAGCATGTAGACCACAAAAGACGCTAAAGACGAAGGTACGATGCTCTCCGGAGCTAAGCGCCGCTCCCGGGCTTCTTTCGGCAGAAGCCGCGCTAAGAGAGCGCTGCGAGCGGTACAATCGTCTTTGCGCGAAGAAGCCGCTTCTTCGGCTCCGGGAGCCGGAGAGAGCGGCATGATCGGAAAGGTGAAGAAGGAAGCTGTACAACACTGGGATTGTGTGCGCAGCTTGCCAACTGATAGACAGTAGTACATTACCCCTTTCCTGACTTTTCCAATCACATGAATATTCGATTGGAAGCTGTTTTGGAAGCTTTTCTTTTCTTCTTGTCGAACACTTGGCAGACCTCCGTGCAACGTCCAGAACACGATGGGAGATGTTTTCTGTGCTCGCGCAGGTTTTCCTTGCCAGACAGAGTGGAAAAGCTATCTGCTAGCATGTAGACCACAAAAGACGCTAAAGGCGAAGGTACGATGCTCCCCGGAGCTAAGCGCCGCTCCCGGGCGTCTTTCGGCAGAAGCCGCGCTAAGAGAGCACTGTGAGCGGTACAATCGTCTTAGCGCGAAGAAGCCGCTTCTTCGGCTCCGGGAGCCGGAGAGAGCGGCATGATCGGAAAGGTGAAGAAGGAAGCTGTACAACACTGGGATTGTGTGCGCAGCTTGCCAACTGATAGAAAACAGTACATTACCACTTTCCTGACTTTTCCAATCACATGAATCTTCGATTGGAAGCTGTTTTGGACAGATTTTCTTTTCTTTATGGCAAACACTTGGCAGACCTCCGTGCAACGTCCAGAACGCGTTGGAGATGTTTTCTGTGCTCGCGCAGGTTTTCCTTGCCAGACAGAGTGGAAAAGCTTTCTGCTAGCATGTAGACCACAAAAGACGCTAAAGGCGAAGGTACGATGCTCCCCGGAGCTAAGCGCCGCTCCCGGGCGTCTTTCGGCAGAAGCCGCGCTAAGAGAGCACTGTGAGCGGTACAATCGTCTTTGCGCGAAGAAGCCGCTTCTTCGGCTCACGGAGCCGGAGAGAGCGGCATGATCGGAAAGGTGAAGAAGGAAGCTGTACAACACTGGGATTGTATGCGCAGATTGCCAACTGATAGACAGCAGTACATTACCACTTTCCTGACTTTTCCAATCACATGAATATTCGATAAGAAGCTGTTTTGGACAGATTTTCTTTTCTTTATGGCAAACACTTGGCAGACCTCCGTGCAACGTCCAGAACACGATGGGAGATGTTTTCTGTGCTCGCGCAGGTTTTCCTTGCCAGACAGAGTGGAAAAGCTTTCTGCTAGCATGTAGACCACAAAAGACGCTAAAGACGAAGGTACGATGCTCTCCGCAGCTAAGCGCCGCTCCCGGGCTTCTTTCGGCAGAAGCGGCGCTAAGAGAGCACAGTGAGCGGTACAATCGTCTTTGCGCGAAGAAGCCGCTTCTTCGGCTCCGGGAGCCGGAGAGAGCGGCATGATCGGAAAGGTGAAGAAGGAAGCTGTACAACACTGGGATTGTGTGCGCAGCTTGCCAACTGATAGAAAACAGTACATTACCACTTTCCTGACTTGTCCAATCACATGAATATTCGATAAGAAGAGGTTTTGGACAGATTTTCTTTTCTTTATGCCAAACCAATGGCAGACCTCCGTGCAACGTCCAGAACACGATGGGAGATGTTTTCTGTGCTCGCGCAGGTTTTCCTTGCCAGACAGAGTGGAAAAGCTTTCTGCTAGCATGTAGACCACAAAAGACGCTAAAGACGAAGGTACGATGCTCCCCGGAGCTAAGCGCCGCTCCCGGGCTTCTTTCGGCAGAAGCCGCGCTAAGAGAGCGCTGCGAGCGGTACAATCGTCTTTGCGCGAAGAAGCCGCTTCTTCGGCTCCGGGAGCCGGAGAGAGCGGCATGATCGGAAAGGTGAAGAAGGAAGCTGTACAACACTGGGATTGTGTGCGCAGCTTGCCAACTGATAGAAAACAGTACATTACCACTTTCCTGACTTTTCCAATCACATGAATATTCGATTGGAAGCTGTTTTGGACAACTTTTCTTTTCTTCTTGTCGAACACTTGGCAGACCTCCGTGCAACGTCCAGAACACGATGGGAGATGTTTTCTGTGCTCGCGCAGGTTTTCCTTGCCAGACAGAGTGGAAAAGCTTTCTGCTAGCATGTAGACCACAAAAGACGCTAAAGACGAAGGTACGATGCTCCCCGGAGCTAAGCGCCGCTCCCGGGCTTCTTTCGGCAGAAGCCGCGCTAAGAGAGCACTGTGAGCGGTACAATCGTCTTTGCGCGAAGAAGCCGCTTCTTCGGCTCCGGGAGCCGGAGAGAGCGGCAGCATCGGAAAGGTGAAGAAGGAAGCTGTACAACACTGGGATTGTGTGCGCAGCTTGCCAACTGATAGAAAACAGTACATTACCACTTTCCTGACTTTTCCAATCACATGAATATTCGATTGGAAGCTGTTTTGGACAACTTTTCTTTTCTTCTTGTCGAACACTTGGCAGACCTCCGTGCAACGTCCAGAACACGATGGGAGATGTTTTCTGTGCTCGCGCAGGTTTTCCTTGCCAGACAGAGTGGAAAAGCTATCTGCTAGCATGTAGACCACAAAAGACGCTAAAGGCGAAGGTACGATGCTCCTCGGAGCTAAGCGCCGCTCCCGGGCTTCTTTCGGCAGAAGCCGCGCTAAGAGAGCACTGTGAGCGGTACAATCGTCTTTGCGCGAAGAAGCCGCTTCTTCGGCTCCGGGAGCCGGAGAGAGCGGCAGCATCGGAAAGGTGAAGAAGGAAGCCGTACAACACTGGGATTGGGTGCACAGCTTGCCAACTGATAGAAAACAGTACATTACCACTTTCCTGACTTTTCCAATCACATGAATATTCGATAAGAAGCTGTTTTGGACAACTTTTCTTTTCTTCTTGTCGAACACTTGGCAGACCTCCGTGCAACGTCCAGAACACGATGGGAGATGTTTTCTGTGCTCGCGCAGGTTTTCCTTGCCAGACAGAGTGGAAAAGCTTTCTGCTAGCATGTAGACCACAAAAGACGCTAAAGACGAAGGTACGATGCTCTCCGGAGCTAAGCGCCGCTCCCGGGCTTCTTTCGTCAGAAGCCGCGCTAAGAGAGCACTGTGAGCGGTACAATCGTCTTAGCGCGAAGAAGCCGCTTCTTCGGCTCCGGGAGCCGGAGAGAGCGGCAGCATCGGAAAGGTGAAGAAGGAAGCTGTACAACACTGGGATTGTGTGCGCAGCTTGCCAACTGATAGAAAACAGTACATTACCACTTTCCTGACTTTTCCAATCACATGAATATTCGATTGGAAGCTGTTTTGGACAACTTTTCTTTTCTTCTTGTCGAACACTTGGCAGACCTCCGTGCAACGTCCAGAACACGATGGGAGATGTTTTCTGTGCTCGCGCAGGTTTTCCTTGCCAGACAGAGTGGAAAAGCTTTCTGCTAGCATGTAGACCACAAAAGACGCTAAAGACGAAGGTACGATGCTCCCCGGAGCTAAGCGCCGCTCCCGGGCTTCTTTCGGCAGAAGCCGCGCTAAGAGAGCGCTGCGAGCGGTAAAATCGTCTTTGCGCGAAGAAGCCGCTTCTTCGGCTCCGGGAGCCGGAGAGAGCGGCAGCATCGGAAAGGTGAAGAAGGAAGCCGTACAACACTGGGATTGTGTGCACAGCTTGCCAACTGATAGAAAACAGTACATTACCACTTTCCTGACTTTTCCAATCACATGAATATTCGATAAGAAGCTGTTTTGGACAGATTTTCTTTTCTTTATGGCAAACACTTGGCAGACCTCCGTGCAACGTCCAGAACACGATGGGAGATGTTTTCTGTGCTCGCGCAGGTTTTCCTTGCCAGACAGAGTGGAAAAGCTTTCTGCTAGCATGTAGACCACAAAAGACGCTAAAGGCGAAGGTACGATGCTCCCCGGAGCTAATCGCCGCTCCCGGGCTTCTTTCGGCAGAAGCCGCGCTAAGAGAGCACTGTGAGCGGTACAATCGTCTTTGCGCGAAGAAGCCGCTTCTTCGGCTCCGGGAGCCGGAGAGAGCGGCATGATCGGAAAGGTGAAGAAGGAAGCTGTACAACACTGGGATTGTGTGCGCAGCTTGCCAACTGATAGAAAACAGTACATTACCACTTTCCTGACTTTTCCAATCACATGAATCTTCGATTGGAAGCTGTTTTGGACAGATTTTCTTTTCTTTATGGCAAACACTTGGCAGACATCCGTGCAACGTCCAGAACGCGTTGGAGATGTTTTCTGTGCTCGCGCAGGTTTTCCTTGCCAGACAGAGTGGAAAAGCTTTCTGCTAGCATGTAGACCACAAAAGACGCTAAAGGCGAAGGTACGATGCTCCCCGGAGCTAAGCGCCGCTCCCGGGCGTCTTTCGGCAGAAGCCGCGCTAAGAGAGCACTGTGAGCGGTACAATCGTCTTTGCGCGAAGAAGCCGCTTCTTCGGCTCACGGAGCCGGAGAGAGCGGCATGATCGGAAAGGTGAAGAAGGAAGCTGTACAACACTGGGATTGTATGCGCAGATTGCCAACTGATAGACAGCAGTACATTACCACTTTCCTGACTTTTCCAATCACATGAATATTCGATAAGAAGCTGTTTTGGACAGATTTTCTTTTCTTTATGGCAAACACTTGGCAGACCTCCGTGCAACGTCCAGAACACGATGGGAGATGTTTTCTGTGCTCGCGCAGGTTTTCCTTGCCAGACAGAGTGGAAAAGCTTTCTGCTAGCATGTAGACCACAAAAGACGCTAAAGACGAAGGTACGATGCTCTCCGCAGCTAATCGCCGCTCCCGGGCTTCTTTCGGCAGAAGCGGCGCTAAGAGAGCACAGTGAGCGGTACAATCGTCTTTGCGCGAAGAAGCCGCTTCTTCGGCTCCGGGAGCCGGAGAGAGCGGCATGATCGGAAAGGTGAAGAAGGAAGCTGTACAACACTGGGATTGTGTGCGCAGCTTGCCAACTGATAGAAAACAGTACATTACCACTTTCCTGACTTGTCCAATCACATGAATATTCGATAAGAAGAGGTTTTGGACAGATTTTCTTTTCTTTATGCCAAACCAATGGCAGACCTCCGTGCAACGTCCAGAACACGATGGGAGATGTTTTCTGTGCTCGCGCAGGTTTTCCTTGCCAGACAGAGTGGAAAAGCTTTCTGCTAGCATGTAGACCACAAAAGACGCTAAAGACGAAGGTACGATGCTCCCCGGAGCTAAGCGCCGCTCCCGGGCTTCTTTCGGCAGAAGCCGCGCTAAGAGAGCACTGTGAGCGGTACAATCGTCTTTGCGCGAAGAAGCCGCTTCTTCGGCTCCGGGAGCCGGAGAGAGCGGCATGATCGGAAAGGTGAAGAAGGAAGCTGTACAACACTGGGATTGTGTGCGCAGCTTGCCAACTGATAGAAAACAGTACATTACCACTTTCCTGACTTTTCCAATCACATGAATATTCGATTGGAAGCTGTTTTGGACAACTTTTCTTTTCTTCTTGTCGAACACTTGGCAGACCTCCGTGCAACGTCCAGAACACGATGGGAGATGTTTTCTGTGCTCGCGCAGGTTTTCCTTGCCAGACAGAGTGGAAAAGCTTTCTGCTAGCATGTAGACCACAAAAGACGCTAAAGACGAAGGTACGATGCTCCCCGGAGCTAAGCGCCGCTCCCGGGCTTCTTTCGGCAGAAGCCGCGCTAAGAGAGCACTGTGAGCGGTACAATCGTCTTTGCGCGAAGAAGCCGCTTCTTCGGCTCCGGGAGCCGGAGAGAGCGGCAGCATCGGAAAGGTGAAGAAGGAAGCTGTACAACACTGGGATTGTGTGCGCAGCTTGCCAACTGATAGAAAACAGTACATTACCACTTTCCTGACTTTTCCAATCACATGAATATTCGATTGGAAGCTGTTTTGGACAACTTTTCTTTTCTTCTTGTCGAACACTTGGCAGACCTCCGTGCAACGTCCAGAACACGATGGGAGATGTTTTCTGTGCTCGCGCAGGTTTTCCTTGCCAGACAGAGTGGAAAAGCTATCTGCTAGCATGTAGACCACAAAAGACGCTAAAGGCGAAGGTACGATGCTCCTCGGAGCTAAGCGCCGCTCCCGGGCTTCTTTCGGCAGAAGCCGCGCTAAGAGAGCACTGTGAGCGGTACAATCGTCTTTGCGCGAAGAAGCCGCTTCTTCGGCTCCGGGAGCCGGAGAGAGCAGCAGCATCGGAAAGGTGAAGAAGGAAGCCGTACAACACTGGGATTGGGTGCACAGCTTGCCAACTGATAGAAAACAGTACATTACCACTTTCCTGACTTTTCCAATCACATGAATATTCGATAAGAAGCTGTTTTGGACAACTTTTTTTTTTCTTCTTGTCGAACACTTGGCAGACCTCCGTGCAACGTCCAGAACACGATGGGAGATGTTTTCTGTGCTCGCGCAGGTTTTCCTTGCCAGACAGAGTGGAAAAGCTTTCTGCTAGCATGTAGACCACAAAAGACGCTAAAGACGAAGGTACGATGCTCTCCGGAGCTAAGCGCCGCTCCCGGGCTTCTTTCGTCAGAAGCCGCGCTAAGAGAGCACTGTGAGCGGTACAATCGTCTTAGCGCGAAGAAGCCGCTTCTTCGGCTCCGGGAGCCGGAGAGAGCGGCAGCATCGGAAAGGTGAAGAAGGAAGCTGTACAACACTGGGATTGTGTGCGCAGCTTGCCAACTGATAGAAAACAGTACATTACCACTTTCCTGACTTTTCCAATCACATGAATATTCGATTGGAAGCTGTTTTGGACAACTTTTCTTTTCTTCTTGTCGAACACTTGGCAGACCTCCGTGCAACGTCCAGAACACGATGGGAGATGTTTTCTGTGCTCGCGCAGGTTTTCCTTGCCAGACAGAGTGGAAAAGCTTTCTGCTAGCATGTAGACCACAAAAGACGCTAAAGACGAAGGTACGATGCTCCCCGGAGCTAAGCGCCGCTCCCGGGCTTCTTTCGGCAGAAGCCGCGCTAAGAGAGCGCTGCGAGCGGTAAAATCGTCTTTGCGCGAAGAAGCCGCTTCTTCGGCTCCGGGAGCCGGAGAGAGCGGCAGCATCGGAAAGGTGAAGAAGGAAGCCGTACAACACTGGGATTGTGTGCACAGCTTGCCAACTGATAGAAAACAGTACATTACCACTTTCCTGACTTTTCCAATCACATGAATATTCGATAAGAAGCTGTTTTGGACAGATTTTCTTTTCTTTATGGCAAACACTTGGCAGACCTCCGTGCAACGTCCAGAACACGATGGGAGATGTTTTCTGTGCTCGCGCAGGTTTTCCTTGCCAGACAGAGTGGAAAAGCTTTCTGCTAGCATGTAGACCACAAAAGACGCTAAAGGCGAAGGTACGATGCTCCCCGGAGCTAATCGCCGCTCCCGGGCTTCTTTCGGCAGAAGCCGCGCTAAGAGAGCACTGTGAGCGGTACAATCGTCTTTGCGCGAAGAAGCCGCTTCTTCGGCTCCGGGAGCCGGAGAGAGCGGCAGCATCGGAAAGGTGAAGAAGGAAGCTGTACAACACTGGGATTGTGTGCGCAGCTTGCCAACTGATAGACAGCAGTACATTACCACTTTCCTGACTTTTCCAATCACATGAATATTCGACTGGAAGCTGTTTTGGACAACTTTTCTTTTCTTCTTGTCGAACACTTGGCAGACCTCCGTGCAACGTCCAGAACACGATGGGAGATGTTTTCTGTGCTCCCGCAGGTTTTCCTTGCCAGACAGAGTGGAAAAGCTTTCTGCTAGCATGTAGACCACAAAAGACGCTAAAGGCGAAGGTACGATGCTCCCCGGAGCTAATCGCCGCTCCCGGGCTTCTTTCGGCAGAAGCCGCGCTAAGAGAGCACTGTGAGCGGTACAATCGTCTTTGCGCGAAGAAGCCGCTTCTTCGGCTCCGGGAGCCGGAGAGAGCGGCAGCATCGGAAAGGTGAAGAAGGAAGCTGTACAACACTGGGATTGTGTGCGCAGCTTGCCAACTGATAGACAGTAGTACATTACCCCTTTCCTGACTTTTCCAATCACATGAATATTCGATTGGAAGCTGTTTTGGACAACTTTTCTTTTCTTCTTGTCGAACACTTGGCAGACCTCCGTGCAACGTCCAGAACACGATGGGAGATGTTTTCTGTGCTCGCGCAGGTTTTCCTTGCCAGACAGAGTGGAAAAGCTTTCTGCTAGCATGTAGACCACAAAAGACGCTAAAGACGAAGGTACGATGCTCTCCGGAGCTAAGCGCCGCTCCCGGGCTTCTTTCGTCAGAAGCCGCGCTAAGAGAGCACTGTGAGCGGTACAATCGTCTTAGCGCGAAGAAGCCGCTTCTTCGGCTCCGGGAGCCGGAGAGAGCGGCAGCATCGGAAAGGTGAAGAAGGAAGCTGTACAACACTGGGATTGTGTGCGCAGCTTGCCAACTGATAGAAAACAGTACATTACCACTTTCCTGACTTTTCCAATCACATGAATATTCGATTGGAAGCTGTTTTGGACAACTTTTCTTTTCTTCTTGTCGAACACTTGGCAGACCTCCGTGCAACGTCCAGAACACGATGGGAGATGTTTTCTGTGCTCGCGCAGGTTTTCCTTGCCAGACAGAGTGGAAAAGCTTTCTGCTAGCATGTAGACCACAAAAGACGCTAAAGACGAAGGTACGATGCTCCCCGGAGCTAAGCGCCGCTCCCGGGCTTCTTTCGGCAGAAGCCGCGCTAAGAGAGCGCTGCGAGCGGTAAAATCGTCTTTGCGCGAAGAAGCCGCTTCTTCGGCTCCGGGAGCCGGAGAGAGCGGCAGCATCGGAAAGGTGAAGAAGGAAGCCGTACAACACTGGGATTGTGTGCACAGCTTGCCAACTGATAGAAAACAGTACATTACCACTTTCCTGACTTTTCCAATCACATGAATATTCGATAAGAAGCTGTTTTGGACAGATTTTCTTTTCTTTATGGCAAACACTTGGCAGACCTCCGTGCAACGTCCAGAACACGATGGGAGATGTTTTCTGTGCTCGCGCAGGTTTTCCTTGCCAGACAGAGTGGAAAAGCTTTCTGCTAGCATGTAGACCACAAAAGACGCTAAAGGCGAAGGTACGATGCTCCCCGGAGCTAATCGCCGCTCCCGGGCTTCTTTCGGCAGAAGCCGCGCTAAGAGAGCACTGTGAGCGGTACAATCGTCTTTGCGCGAAGAAGCCGCTTCTTCGGCTCCGGGAGCCGGAGAGAGCGGCAGCATCGGAAAGGTGAAGAAGGAAGCCGTACAACACTGGGATTGTGTGCACAGCTTGCCAACTGATAGAAAACAGTACATTACCACTTTCCTGACTTTTCCAATCACATGAATATTCGATAAGAAGCTGTTTAGGACAGATTTTCTTTTCTTTATGGCAAACACTTGGCAGACCTCCGTGCAACGTCCAGAACACGATGGGAGATGTTTTCTGTGCTCGCGCAGGTTTTCCTTGCCAGACAGAGTGGAAAAGCTTTCTGCTAGCATGTAGACCACAAAAGACGCTAAAGGCGAAGGTACGATGCTCCCCGGAGCTAATCGCCGCTGCCGGGCGTCTTTCGGCAGAAGCCGCGCTAAGAGAGCACTGTGAGCGGTACAATCGTCTTTGCGCGAAGAAGCCGCTTCTTCGGCTCCGGGAGCCGGAGAGAGCGGCATGATCGGAAAGGTGAAGAAGGAAGCTGTACAACACTGGGATTGTGTGCGCAGCTTGCCAACTGATAGACAGTAGTACATTACCCCTTTCCTGACTTTTCCAATCACATGAATATTCGATTGGAAGCTGTTTTGGAAGCTTTTCTTTTCTTCTTGTCGAACACTTGGCAGACCTCCGTGCAACGTCCAGAACACGATGGGAGATGTTTTCTGTGCTCGCGCAGGTTTTCCTTGCCAGACAGAGTGGAAAAGCTATCTGCTAGCATGTAGACCACAAAAGACGCTAAAGGCGAAGGTACGATGCTCCCCGGAGCTAAGCGCCGCTCCCGGGCGTCTTTCGGCAGAAGCCGCGCTAAGAGAGCACTGTGAGCGGTACAATCGTCTTAGCGCGAAGAAGCCGCTTCTTCGGCTCCGGGAGCCGGAGAGAGCGGCATGATCGGAAAGGTGAAGAAGGAAGCTGTACAACACTGGGATTGTGTGCGCAGCTTGCCAACTGATAGAAAACAGTACATTACCACTTTCCTGACTTTTCCAATCACATGAATCTTCGATTGGAAGCTGTTTTGGACAGATTTTCTTTTCTTTATGGCAAACACTTGGCAGACCTCCGTGCAACGTCCAGAACGCGTTGGAGATGTTTTCTGTGCTCGCGCAGGTTTTCCTTGCCAGACAGAGTGGAAAAGCTTTCTGCTAGCATGTAGACCACAAAAGACGCTAAAGGCGAAGGTACGATGCTCCCCGGAGCTAAGCGCCGCTCCCGGGCGTCTTTCGGCAGAAGCCGCGCTAAGAGAGCACTGTGAGCGGTACAATCGTCTTTGCGCGAAGAAGCCGCTTCTTCGGCTCACGGAGCCGGAGAGAGCGGCATGATCGGAAAGGTGAAGAAGGAAGCTGTACAACACTGGGATTGTATGCGCAGATTGCCAACTGATAGACAGCAGTACATTACCACTTTCCTGACTTTTCCAATCACATGAATATTCGATAAGAAGCTGTTTTGGACAGATTTTCTTTTCTTTATGGCAAACACTTGGCAGACCTCCGTGCAACGTCCAGAACACGATGGGAGATGTTTTCTGTGCTCGCGCAGGTTTTCCTTGCCAGACAGAGTGGAAAAGCTTTCTGCTAGCATGTAGACCACAAAAGACGCTAAAGACGAAGGTACGATGCTCTCCGCAGCTAAGCGCCGCTCCCGGGCTTCTTTCGGCAGAAGCGGCGCTAAGAGAGCACAGTGAGCGGTACAATCGTCTTTGCGCGAAGAAGCCGCTTCTTCGGCTCCGGGAGCCGGAGAGAGCGGCATGATCGGAAAGGTGAAGAAGGAAGCTGTACAACACTGGGATTGTGTGCGCAGCTTGCCAACTGATAGAAAACAGTACATTACCACTTTCCTGACTTGTCCAATCACATGAATATTCGATAAGAAGAGGTTTTGGACAGATTTTCTTTTCTTTATGCCAAACCAATGGCAGACCTCCGTGCAACGTCCAGAACACGATGGGAGATGTTTTCTGTGCTCGCGCAGGTTTTCCTTGCCAGACAGAGTGGAAAAGCTTTCTGCTAGCATGTAGACCACAAAAGACGCTAAAGACGAAGGTACGATGCTCCCCGGAGCTAAGCGCCGCTCCCGGGCTTCTTTCGGCAGAAGCCGCGCTAAGAGAGCACTGTGAGCGGTACAATCGTCTTTGCGCGAAGAAGCCGCTTCTTCGGCTCCGGGAGCCGGAGAGAGCGGCAGCATCGGAAAGGTGAAGAAGGAAGCTGTACAACACTGGGATTGTGTGCGCAGCTTGCCAACTGATAGAAAACAGTACATTACCACTTTCCTGACTTTTCCAATCACATGAATATTCGATTGGAAGCTGTTTTGGACAACTTTTCTTTTCTTCTTGTCGAACACTTGGCAGACCTCCGTGCAACGTCCAGAACACGATGGGAGATGTTTTCTGTGCTCGCGCAGGTTTTCCTTGCCAGACAGAGTGGAAAAGCTATCTGCTAGCATGTAGACCACAAAAGACGCTAAAGGCGAAGGTACGATGCTCCTCGGAGCTAAGCGCCGCTCCCGGGCTTCTTTCGGCAGAAGCCGCGCTAAGAGAGCACTGTGAGCGGTACAATCGTCTTTGCGCGAAGAAGCCGCTTCTTCGGCTCCGGGAGCCGGAGAGAGCGGCATGATCGGAAAGGTGAAGAAGGAAGCTGTACAACACTGGGATTGTGTGCGCAGCTTGCCAACTGATAGAAAACAGTACATTACCATTTTCCTGACTTTTCCAATCACATGAATATTCGATTGGAAGCTGTTTTGGACAACTTTTCTTTTCTTCTTGTCGAACACTTGGCAGACCTCCGTGCAACGTCCAGAACACGATGGGAGATGTTTTCTGTGCTCGCGCAGGTTTTCCTTGCCAGACAGAGTGGAAAAGCTTTCTGCTAGCATGTAGACCACAAAAGACGCTAAAGACGAAGGTACGATGCTCCCCGGAGCTAAGCGCCGCTCCCGGGCTTCTTTCGGCAGAAGCCGCGCTAAGAGAGCGCTGCGAGCGGTAAAATCGTCTTTGCGCGAAGAAGCCGCTTCTTCGGCTCCGGGAGCCGGAGAGAGCGGCAGCATCGGAAAGGTGAAGAAGGAAGCCGTACAACACTGGGATTGTGTGCACAGCTTGCCAACTGATAGAAAACAGTACATTACCACTTTCCTGACTTTTCCAATCACATGAATATTCGATAAGAAGCTGTTTTGGACAGATTTTCTTTTCTTTATGGCAAACACTTGGCAGACCTCCGTGCAACGTCCAGAACACGATGGGAGATGTTTTCTGTGCTCGCGCAGGTTTTCCTTGCCAGACAGAGTGGAAAAGCTTTCTGCTAGCATGTAGACCACAAAAGACGCTAAAGGCGAAGGTACGATGCTCCCCGGAGCTAATCGCCGCTCCCGGGCTTCTTTCGGCAGAAGCCGCGCTAAGAGAGCACTGTGAGCGGTACAATCGTCTTTGCGCGAAGAAGCCGCTTCTTCGGCTCCGGGAGCCGGAGAGAGCGGCATGATCGGAAAGGTGAAGAAGGAAGCTGTACAACACTGGGATTGTGTGCGCAGCTTGCCAACTGATAGAAAACAGTACATTACCACTTTCCTGACTTTTCCAATCACATGAATCTTCGATTGGAAGCTGTTTTGGACAGATTTTCTTTTCTTTATGGCAAACACTTGGCAGACCTCCGTGCAACGTCCAGAACGCGTTGGAGATGTTTTCTGTGCTCGCGCAGGTTTTCCTTGCCAGACAGAGTGGAAAAGCTTTCTGCTAGCATGTAGACCACAAAAGACGCTAAAGGCGAAGGTACGATGCTCCCCGGAGCTAAGCGCCGCTCCCGGGCGTCTTTCGGCAGAAGCCGCGCTAAGAGAGCACTGTGAGCGGTACAATCGTCTTTGCGCGAAGAAGCCGCTTCTTCGGCTCACGGAGCCGGAGAGAGCGGCATGATCGGAAAGGTGAAGAAGGAAGCTGTACAACACTGGGATTGTATGCGCAGATTGCCAACTGATAGACAGCAGTACATTACCACTTTCCTGACTTTTCCAATCACATGAATATTCGATTGGAAGCTGTTTTGGACAGATTTTCTTTTCTTTATGGCAAACACTTGGCAGACCTCCGTGCAACGTCCAGAACACGATGGGAGATGTTTTCTGTGCTCGCGCAGGTTTTCCTTGCCAGACAGAGTGGAAAAGCTTTCTGCTAGCATGTAGACCACAAAAGACGCTAAAGACGAAGGTACGATGCTCTCCGCAGCTAAGCGCCGCTCCCGGGCTTCTTTCGGCAGAAGCGGCGCTAAGAGAGCACAGTGAGCGGTACAATCGTCTTTGCGCGAAGAAGCCGCTTCTTCGGCTCCGGGAGCCGGAGAGAGCGGCATGATCGGAAAGGTGAAGAAGGAAGCTGTACAACACTGGGATTGTGTGCGCAGCTTGCCAACTGATAGAAAACAGTACATTACCACTTTCCTGACTTGTCCAATCACATGAATATTCGATAAGAAGAGGTTTTGGACAGATTTTCTTTTCTTTATGCCAAACCAATGGCAGACCTCCGTGCAACGTCCAGAACACGATGGGAGATGTTTTCTGTGCTCGCGCAGGTTTTCCTTGCCAGACAGAGTGGAAAAGCTTTCTGCTAGCATGTAGACCACAAAAGACGCTAAAGACGAAGGTACGATGCTCCCCGGAGCTAAGCGCCGCTCCCGGGCTTCTTTCGGCAGAAGCCGCGCTAAGAGAGCACTGTGAGCGGTACAATCGTCTTTGCGCGAAGAAGCCGCTTCTTCGGCTCCGGGAGCCGGAGAGAGCGGCATGATCGGAAAGGTGAAGAAGGAAGCTGTACAACACTGGGATTGTGTGCGCAGCTTGCCAACTGATAGAAAACAGTACATTACCACTTTCCTGACTTTTCCAATCACATGAATATTCGATTGGAAGCTGTTTTGGACAACTTTTCTTTTCTTCTTGTCGAACACTTGGCAGACCTCCGTGCAACGTCCAGAACACGATGGGAGATGTTTTCTGTGCTCGCGCAGGTTTTCCTTGCCAGACAGAGTGGAAAAGCTTTCTGCTAGCATGTAGACCACAAAAGACGCTAAAGACGAAGGTACGATGCTCCCCGGAGCTAAGCGCCGCTCCCGGGCTTCTTTCGGCAGAAGCCGCGCTAAGAGAGCACTGTGAGCGGTACAATCGTCTTTGCGCGAAGAAGCCGCTTCTTCGGCTCCGGGAGCCGGAGAGAGCGGCAGCATCGGAAAGGTGAAGAAGGAAGCTGTACAACACTGGGATTGTGTGCGCAGCTTGCCAACTGATAGAAAACAGTACATTACCACTTTCCTGACTTTTCCAATCACATGAATATTCGATTGGAAGCTGTTTTGGACAACTTTTCTTTTCTTCTTGTCGAACACTTGGCAGACCTCCGTGCAACGTCCAGAACACGATGGGAGATGTTTTCTGTGCTCGCGCAGGTTTTCCTTGCCAGACAGAGTGGAAAAGCTATCTGCTAGCATGTAGACCACAAAAGACGCTAAAGGCGAAGGTACGATGCTCCTCGGAGCTAAGCGCCGCTCCCGGGCTTCTTTCGGCAGAAGCCGCGCTAAGAGAGCACTGTGAGCGGTACAATCGTCTTTGCGCGAAGAAGCCGCTTCTTCGGCTCCGGGAGCCGGAGAGAGCAGCAGCATCGGAAAGGTGAAGAAGGAAGCCGTACAACACTGGGATTGGGTGCACAGCTTGCCAACTGATAGAAAACAGTACATTACCACTTTCCTGACTTTTCCAATCACATGAATATTCGATAAGAAGCTGTTTTGGACAACTTTTCTTTTCTTCTTGTCGAACACTTGGCAGACCTCCGTGCAACGTCCAGAACACGATGGGAGATGTTTTCTGTGCTCGCGCAGGTTTTCCTTGCCAGACAGAGTGGAAAAGCTTTCTGCTAGCATGTAGACCACAAAAGACGCTAAAGACGAAGGTACGATGCTCTCCGGAGCTAAGCGCCGCTCCCGGGCTTCTTTCGTCAGAAGCCGCGCTAAGAGAGCACTGTGAGCGGTACAATCGTCTTAGCGCGAAGAAGCCGCTTCTTCGGCTCCGGGAGCCGGAGAGAGCGGCAGCATCGGAAAGGTGAAGAAGGAAGCTGTACAACACTGGGATTGTGTGCGCAGCTTGCCAACTGATAGAAAACAGTACATTACCACTTTCCTGACTTTTCCAATCACATGAATATTCGATTGGAAGCTGTTTTGGACAACTTTTCTTTTCTTCTTGTCGAACACTTGGCAGACCTCCGTGCAACGTCCAGAACACGATGGGAGATGTTTTCTGTGCTCGCGCAGGTTTTCCTTGCCAGACAGAGTGGAAAAGCTTTCTGCTAGCATGTAGACCACAAAAGACGCTAAAGACGAAGGTACGATGCTCCCCGGAGCTAAGCGCCGCTCCCGGGCTTCTTTCGGCAGAAGCCGCGCTAAGAGAGCGCTGCGAGCGGTAAAATCGTCTTTGCGCGAAGAAGCCGCTTCTTCGGCTCCGGGAGCCGGAGAGAGCGGCAGCATCGGAAAGGTGAAGAAGGAAGCCGTACAACACTGGGATTGTGTGCACAGCTTGCCAACTGATAGAAAACAGTACATTACCACTTTCCTGACTTTTCCAATCACATGAATATTCGATAAGAAGCTGTTTTGGACAGATTTTCTTTTCTTTATGGCAAACACTTGGCAGACCTCCGTGCAACGTCCAGAACACGATGGGAGATGTTTTCTGTGCTCGCGCAGGTTTTCCTTGCCAGACAGAGTGGAAAAGCTTTCTGCTAAGATGTAGACCACAAAAGACGCTAAAGGCGAAGGTACGATGCTCCCCGGAGCTAATCGCCGCTCCCGGGCTTCTTTCGGCAGAAGCCGCGCTAAGAGAGCACTGTGAGCGGTACAATCGTCTTTGCGCGAAGAAGCCGCTTCTTCGGCTCCGGGAGCCGGAGAGAGCGGCATGATCGGAAAGGTGAAGAAGGAAGCTGTACAACACTGGGATTGTGTGCGCAGCTTGCCAACTGATAGACAGCAGTACATTACCACTTTCCTGACTTTTCCAATCACATGAATATTCGACTGGAAGCTGTTTTGGACAACTTTTCTTTTCTTCTTGTCGAACACTTGGCAGACCTCCGTGCAACGTCCAGAACACGATGGGAGATGTTTTCTGTGCTCCCGCAGGTTTTCCTTGCCAGACAGAGTGGAAAAGCTTTCTGCTAGCATGTAGACCACAAAAGACGCTAAAGGCGAAGGTACGATGCTCCCCGGAGCTAATCGCCGCTGCCGGGCTTCTTTCGGCAGAAGCCGCGCTAAGAGAGCACTGTGAGCGGTACAATCGTCTTTGCGCGAAGAAGCCGCTTCTTCGGCTCCGGGAGCCGGAGAGAGCGGCAGCATCGGAAAGGTGAAGAAGGAAGCTGTACAACACTGGGATTGTGTGCGCAGCTTGCCAACTGATAGACAGTAGTACATTACCCCTTTCCTGACTTTTCCAATCACATGAATATTCGATTGGAAGCTGTTTTGGACAACTTTTCTTTTCTTCTTGTCGAACACTTGGCAGACCTCCGTGCAACGTCCAGAACACGATGGGAGATGTTTTCTGTGCTCCCGCAGGTTTTCCTTGCCAGACAGAGTGGAAAAGCTTTCTGCTAGCATGTAGACCACAAAAGACGCTAAAGACGAAGGTACGATGCTCTCCGGAGCTAAGCGCCGCTCCCGGGCTTCTTTCGTCAGAAGCCGCGCTAAGAGAGCACTGTGAGCGGTACAATCGTCTTAGCGCGAAGAAGCCGCTTCTTCGGCTCCGGGAGCCGGAGAGAGCGGCAGCATCGGAAAGGTGAAGAAGGAAGCTGTACAACACTGGGATTGTGTGCGCAGCTTGCCAACTGATAGAAAACAGTACATTACCACTTTCCTGACTTTTCCAATCACATGAATATTCGATTGGAAGCTGTTTTGGACAACTTTTCTTTTCTTCTTGTCGAACACTTGGCAGACCTCCGTGCAACGTCCAGAACACGATGGGAGATGTTTTCTGTGCTCGCGCAGGTTTTCCTTGCCAGACAGAGTGGAAAAGCTTTCTGCTAGCATGTAGACCACAAAAGACGCTAAAGACGAAGGTACGATGCTCCCCGGAGCTAAGCGCCGCTCCCGGGCTTCTTTCGGCAGAAGCCGCGCTAAGAGAGCGCTGCGAGCGGTAAAATCGTCTTTGCGCGAAGAAGCCGCTTCTTCGGCTCCGGGAGCCGGAGAGAGCGGCAGCATCGGAAAGGTGAAGAAGGAAGCCGTACAACACTGGGATTGTGTGCACAGCTTGCCAACTGATAGAAAACAGTACATTACCACTTTCCTGACTTTTCCAATCACATGAATATTCGATAAGAAGCTGTTTTGGACAGATTTTCTTTTCTTTATGGCAAACACTTGGCAGACCTCCGTGCAACGTCCAGAACACGATGGGAGATGTTTTCTGTGCTCGCGCAGGTTTTCCTTGCCAGACAGAGTGGAAAAGCTTTCTGCTAGCATGTAGACCACAAAAGACGCTAAAGGCGAAGGTACGATGCTCCCCGGAGCTAATCGCCGCTCCCGGGCTTCTTTCGGCAGAAGCCGCGCTAAGAGAGCACTGTGAGCGGTACAATCGTCTTTGCGCGAAGAAGCCGCTTCTTCGGCTCCGGGAGCCGGAGAGAGCGGCATGATCGGAAAGGTGAAGAAGGAAGCTGTACAACACTGGGATTGTGTGCGCAGCTTGCCAACTGATAGACAGCAGTACATTACCACTTTCCTGACTTTTCCAATCACATGAATATTCGACTGGAAGCTGTTTTGGACAACTTTTCTTTTCTTCTTGTCGAACACTTGGCAGACCTCCGTGCAACGTCCAGAACACGATGGGAGATGTTTTCTGTGCTCCCGCAGGTTTTCCTTGCCAGACAGAGTGGAAAAGCTTTCTGCTAGCATGTAGACCACAAAAGACGCTAAAGGCGAAGGTACGATGCTCCCCGGAGCTAATCGCCGCTGCCGGGCTTCTTTCGGCAGAAGCCGCGCTAAGAGAGCACTGTGAGCGGTACAATCGTCTTTGCGCGAAGAAGCCGCTTCTTCGGCTCCGGGAGCCGGAGAGAGCGGCAGCATCGGAAAGGTGAAGAAGGAAGCTGTACAACACTGGGATTGTGTGCGCAGCTTGCCAACTGATAGACAGTAGTACATTACCCCTTTCCTGACTTTTCCAATCACATGAATATTCGATTGGAAGCTGTTTTGGACAACTTTTCTTTTCTTCTTGTCGAACACTTGGCAGACCTCCGTGCAACGTCCAGAACACGATGGGAGATGTTTTCTGTGCTCGCGCAGGTTTTCCTTGCCAGACAGAGTGGAAAAGCTTTCTGCTAAGATGTAGACCACAAAAGACGCTAAAGGCGAAGGTACGATGCTCCCCGGAGCTAAGCGCCGCTCCCGGGCGTCTTTCGGCAGAAGCCGCGCTAAGAGACCACTGTGAGCGGTACAATCGTCTTTGCGCGAAGAAGCCGCTTCTTCGGCTCCGGGAGCCGGAGAGAGCGGCATGATCGGAAAGGTGAAGAAGGAAGCTGTACAACACTGGGATTGTGTGCGCAGCTTGCCAACTGATAGAAAACAGTACATTACCACTTTCCTGACTTTTCCAATCACATGAATCTTAGATTGGAAGCTGTTTTGGACAGATTTTCTTTTCTTTATGGCAAACACTTGGCAGACCTCCGTGCAACGTCCAGAACGCGTTGGAGGTGTTTTCTGTGCTCGCGCAGGTTTTCCTTGCCAGACAGAGTGGAAAAGCTTTCTGCTAGCATGTAGACCACAAAAGACGCTAAAGGCGAAGGTACGATGCTCCCCGGAGCTAAGCGCCGCTCCCGGGCGTCTTTCGGCAGAAGCCGCGCTAAGAGAGCACTGTGAGCGGTACAATCGTCTTTGCGCGAAGAAGCCGCTTCTTCGGCTCACGGAGCCGGAGAGAGCGGCATGATCGGAAAGGTGAAGAAGGAAGCTGTACAACACTGGGATTGTATGCGCAGATTGCCAACTGATAGACAGCAGTACATTACCACTTTCCTGACTTTTCCAATCACATGAATATTCGATAAGAAGCTGTTTTGGACAGATTTTCTTTTCTTTATGGCAAACACTTGGCAGACCTCCGTGCAACGTCCAGAACACGATGGGAGATGTTTTCTGTGCTCGCGCAGGTTTTCCTTGCCAGACAGAGTGGAAAAGCTTTCTGCTAGCATGTAGACCACAAAAGACGCTAAAGACGAAGGTACGATGCTCTCCGCAGCTAAGCGCCGCTCCCGGGCTTCTTTCGGCAGAAGCGGCGCTAAGAGAGCACAGTGAGCGGTACAATCGTCTTAGCGCGAAGAAGCCGCTTCTTCGGCTCCGGGAGCCGGAGAGAGCGGCATGATCGGAAAGGTGAAGAAGGAAGCTGTACAACACTGGGATTGTGTGCGCAGCTTGCCAACTGATAGAAAACAGTACATTACCACTTTCCTGACTTGTCCAATCACATGAATATTCGATAAGAAGCTGTTTTGGACAGATTTTCTTTTCTTTATGCCAAACACATGGCAGACCTCCGTGCAACGTCCAGAACACGATGGGAGATGTTTTCTGTGCTCGCGCAGGTTTTCCTTGCCAGACAGAGTGGAAAAGCTTTCTGCTAGCATGTAGACCACAAAAGACGCTAAAGACGAAGGTACGATGCTCCCCGGAGCTAAGCGCCGCTCCCGGGCTTCTTTCGGCAGAAGCCGCGCTAAGAGAGCACTGTGAGCGGTACAATCGTCTTTGCGCGAAGAAGCCGCTTCTTCGGCTCCGGGAGCCGGAGAGAGCGGCATGATCGGAAAGGTGAAGAAGGAAGCTGTACAACACTGGGATTGTATGCGCAGATTGCCAACTGATAGACAGCAGTACATTACCACTTTCCTGACTTTTCCAATCACATGAATATTCGATAAGAAGCTGTTTTGGACAGATTTTCTTTTCTTTATGGCAAACACTTGGCAGACCTCCGTGCAACGTCCAGAACACGATGGGAGATGTTTTCTGTGCTCGCGCAGGTTTTCCTTGCCAGACAGAGTGGAAAAGCTTTCTGCTAGCATGTAGACCACAAAAGACGCTAAAGACGAAGGTACGATGCTCTCCGCAGCTAAGCGCCGCTCCCGGGCTTCTTTCGGCAGAAGCGGCGCTAAGAGAGCACAGTGAGCGGTACAATCGTCTTTGCGCGAAGAAGCCGCTTCTTCGGCTCCGGGAGCCGGAGAGAGCGGCATGATCGGAAAGGTGAAGAAGGAAGCTGTACAACACTGGGATTGTGTGCGCAGCTTGCCAACTGATAGAAAACAGTACATTACCACTTTCCTGACTTGTCCAATCACATGAATATTCGATAAGAAGAGGTTTTGGACAGATTTTCTTTTCTTTATGCCAAACACATGGCAGACCTCCGTGCAACGTCCAGAACACGATGGGAGATGTTTTCTGTGCTCGCGCAGGTTTTCCTTGCCAGACAGAGTGGAAAAGCTTTCTGCTAGCATGTAGACCACAAAAGACGCTAAAGACGAAGGTACGATGCTCCCCGGAGCTAAGCGCCGCTCCCGGGCTTCTTTCGGCAGAAGCCGCGCTAAGAGAGCACTGTGAGCGGTACAATCGTCTTTGCGCGAAGAAGCCGCTTCTTCGGCTCCGGGAGCCGGAGAGAGCGGCAGCATCGGAAAGGTGAAGAAGGAAGCTGTACAACAGTGGGATTGTGTGCGCAGCTTGCCAACTGATAGAAAACAGTACATTACCACTTTCCTGACTTTTCCAATCACATGAATATTCGATTGGAAGCTGTTTTGGACAACTTTTCTTTTCTTCTTGTCGAACACTTGGCAGACCTCCGTGCAACGTCCAGAACACGATGGGAGATGTTTTCTGTGCTCGCGCAGGTTTTCCTTGCCAGACAGAGTGGAAAAGCTTTCTGCTAGCATGTAGACCACAAAAGACGCTAAAGACGAAGGTACGATGCTCTCCGGAGCTAAGCGCCGCTCCCGGGCTTCTTTCGGCAGAAGCCGCGCTAAGAGAGCGCTGCGAGCGGTACAATCGTCTTTGCGCGAAGAAGCCGCTTCTTCGGCTCCGGGAGCCGGAGAGAGCGGCAGCATCGGAAAGGTGAAGAAGGAAGCCGTACAACACTGGGATTGTGTGCGCAGCTTGCCAACTGATAGAAAACAGTACATTACCACTTTCCTGACTTTTCCAATCACATGAATATTCGATATAAGCTGTTTTGGACCACTTTTCTTTTCTTCTTGTCAAACACTTGGCAGACTTCCGAGCAATGTCCAGAACACGATGGGAGATGTTTTCTGTGCTCCCGCAGGTTTTCCTTGCCAGACAGAGTGGAAAAGCTTTCTGCTAAGATGTAGACCACAAAAGACGCTAAAGGCGAAGGTACGATGCTCCCCGGAACTAATCGCCGCTCCCGGGCTTCTTTCGGCAGAAGCCGCGCTAAGAGAGCACTGTGAGCGGTACAATCGTCTTTGCGCGAAGAAGCCGCTTCTTCGGCTCCGGGAGCCGGAGAGAGCGGCAGCATCGGAAAGGTGAAGAAGGAAGCTGTACAACACTGGGATTGTGTGCGCAGCTTGCCAACTGATAGAAAACAGTACATTACCACTTTCCTGACTTTTCCAATCACATGAATATTCGATTGGAATTTGTTTTGGACAACTTTTCTTTTCTTCTTGTCGAACACTTGGCAGACCTCCGTGCAACGTCCAGAACACGATCGGAGATGTTACCTGTGCTCGCGCAGGTTTTCCTTGCCAGACAGAGTGGAAAAGCTTTCTGCTAGCATGTAGACCACAAAAGACGCTAAAGACGAAGGTACGATGCTCCCCGGAGCTAAGCGCCGCTCCCGGGCGTCTTTCGGCAGAAGCCGCGCTAAGAGAGCGCTGCGAGCGGTACAATCGTCTTTGCGCGAAGAAGCCGCTTCTTCGGCTCCGGGAGCCGGAGAGAGCGGCAGCATCGGAAAGGTGAAGAAGGAAGCCGTACAACACTGGGATTGTGTGCACAGCTTGCCAACTGATAGAAAACAGTACATTACCACTTTCCTGACTTTTCCAATCACATGAATATTCGATAAGAAGCTGTTTAGGACAGATTTTCTTTTCTTTATGGCAAACACTTGGCAGACCTCCGTGCAACGTCCAGAACACGATGGGAGATGTTTTCTGTGCTCGCGCAGGTTTTCCTTGCCAGACAGAGTGGAAAAGCTTTCTGCTAGCATGTAGACCACAAAAGACGCTAAAGGCGAAGGTACGATGCTCCCCGGAGCTAATCGCCGCTCCCGGGCTTCTTTCGGCAGAAGCCGCGCTAAGAGAGCACTGTGAGCGGTACAATCGTCTTTGCGCGAAGAAGCCGCTTCTTCGGCTCCGGGAGCCGGAGAGAGCGGCATGATCGGAAAGGTGAAGAAGGAAGCTGTACAACACTGGGATTGTGTGCGCAGCTTGCCAACTGATAGACAGTAGTACATTACCCCTTTCCTGACTTTTCCAATCACATGAATATTCGATTGGAAGCTGTTTTGGACAACTTTTCTTTTCTTCTTGTCGAACACTTGGCAGACCTCCGTGCAACGTCCAGAACACGATGGGAGATGTTTTCTGTGCTCGCGCAGGTTTTCCTTGCCAGACAGAGTGGAAAAGCTATCTGCTAGCATGTAGACCACAAAAGACGCTAAAGGCGAAGGTACGATGCTCCCCGGAGCTAAGCGCCGCTCCCGGGCGTCTTTCGGCAGAAGCCGCGCTAAGAGAGCACTGTGAGCGGTACAATCGTCTTTGCGCGAAGAAGCCGCTTCTTCGGCTCCGGGAGCCGGAGAGAGCGGCAGCATCGGAAAGGTGAAGAAGGAAGCTGTACAACACTGGGATTGTGTGCGCAGCTTGCCAACTGATAGAAAACAGTACATTACCACTTTCCTGACTTTTCCAATCACATGAATCTTCGATTGGAAGCTGTTTTGGACAGATTTTCTTTTCTTTATGGCAAACACTTGGCAGACCTCCGTGCAACGTCCAGAACGCGTTGGAGATGTTTTCTGTGCTCGCGCAGGTTTTCCTTGCCAGACAGAGTGGAAAAGCTTTCTGCTAGCATGTAGACCACAAAAGACGCTAAAGGCGAAGGTACGATGCTCCCCGGAGCTAAGCGCCGCTCCCGGGCGTCTTTCGGCAGAAGCCGCGCTAAGAGAGCACTGTGAGCGGTACAATCGTCTTAGCGCGAAGAAGCCGCTTCTTCGGCTCCGGGAGCCGGAGAGAGCGGCATGATCGGAAAGGTGAAGAAGGAAGCTGTACAACACTGGGATTGTATGCGCAGATTGCCAACTGATAGACAGCAGTACATTACCACTTTCCTGACTTTTCCAATCACATGAATATTCGATAAGAAGCTGTTTTGGACAGATTTTCTTTTCTTTATGGCAAACACTTGGCAGACCTCCGTGCAACGTCCAGAACACGATGGGAGATGTTTTCTGTGCTCGCGCAGGTTTTCCTTGCCAGACAGAGTGGAAAAGCTTTCTGCTAGCATGTAGACCACAAAAGACGCTAAAGACGAAGGTACGATGCTCTCCGCAGCTAAGCGCCGCTCCCGGGCTTCTTTCGGCAGAAGCGGCGCTAAGAGAGCACAGTGAGCGGTACAATCGTCTTTGCGCGAAGAAGCCGCTTCTTCGGCTCCGGGAGCCGGAGAGAGCGGCATGATCGGAAAGGTGAAGAAGGAAGCTGTACAACACTGGGATTGTGTGCGCAGCTTGCCAACTGATAGAAAACAGTACATTACCACTTTCCTGACTTGTCCAATCACATGAATATTCGATAAGAAGAGGTTTTGGACAGATTTTCTTTTCTTTATGCCAAACACATGGCAGACCTCCGTGCAACGTCCAGAACACGATGGGAGATGTTTTCTGTGCTCGCGCAGGTTTTCCTTGCCAGACAGAGTGGAAAAGCTTTCTGCTAGCATGTAGACCACAAAAGACGCTAAAGGCGAAGGTACGATGCTCCCCGGAACTAATCGCCGCTCCCGGGCTTCTTTCGGCAGAAGCCGCGCTAAGAGACCACTGTGAGCGGTACAATCGTCTTTGCGCGAAGAAGCCGCTTCTTCGGCTCCGGGAGCCGGAGAGAGCGGCAGCATCGGAAAGGTGAAGAAGGAAGCTGTACAACACTGGGATTGTGTGCGCAGCTTGCCAACTGATAGAAAACAGTACATTACCACTTTCCTGACTTTTCCAATCACATGAATATTCGATTGGAATTTGTTTTGGACAACTTTTCTTTTCTTCTTGTCGAACACTTGGCAGACCTCCGTGCAACGTCCAGAACACGATCGGAGATGTTACCTGTGCTCGCGCAGGTTTTCCTTGCCAGACAGAGTGGAAAAGCTTTCTGCTAGCATGTAGACCACAAAAGACGCTAAAGACGAAGGTACGATGCTCCCCGGAGCTAAGCGCCGCTCCCGGGCGTCTTTCGGCAGAAGCCGCGCTAAGAGAGCGCTGCGAGCGGTACAATCGTCTTTGCGCGAAGAAGCCGCTTCTTCGGCTCCGGGAGCCGGAGAGAGCGGCAGCATCGGAAAGGTGAAGAAGGAAGCCGTACAACACTGGGATTGTGTGCACAGCTTGCCAACTGATAGAAAACAGTACATTACCACTTTCCTGACTTTTCCAATCACATGAATATTCGATAAGAAGCTGTTTAGGACAGATTTTCTTTTCTTTATGGCAAACACTTGGCAGACCTCCGTGCAACGTCCAGAACACGATGGGAGATGTTTTCTGTGCTCGCGCAGGTTTTCCTTGCCAGACAGAGTGGAAAAGCTTTCTGCTAGCATGTAGACCACAAAAGACGCTAAAGGCGAAGGTACGATGCTCCCCGGAGCTAATCGCCGCTCCCGGGCTTCTTTCGGCAGAAGCCGCGCTAAGAGAGCACTGTGAGCGGTACAATCGTCTTTGCGCGAAGAAGCCGCTTCTTCGGCTCCGGGAGCCGGAGAGAGTGGCATGATCGGAAAGGTGAAGAAGGAAGCTGTACAACACTGGGATTGTGTGCGCAGCTTGCCAACTGATAGACAGTAGTACATTACCCCTTTCCTGACTTTTCCAATCACATGAATATTCGATTGGAAGCTGTTTTGGACAACTTTTCTTTTCTTCTTGTCGAACACTTGGCAGACCTCCGTGCAACGTCCAGAACACGATGGGAGATGTTTTCTGTGCTCGCGCAGGTTTTCCTTGCCAGACAGAGTGGAAAAGCTATCTGCTAGCATGTAGACCACAAAAGACGCTAAAGGCGAAGGTACGATGCTCCCCGGAGCTAAGCGCCGCTCCCGGGCGTCTTTCGGCAGAAGCCGCGCTAAGAGAGCACTGTGAGCGGTACAATCGTCTTTGCGCGAAGAAGCCGCTTCTTCGGCTCCGGGAGCCGGAGAGAGCGGCAGCATCGGAAAGGTGAAGAAGGAAGCTGTACAACACTGGGATTGTGTGCGCAGCTTGCCAACTGATAGAAAACAGTACATTACCACTTTCCTGACTTTTCCAATCACATGAATCTTCGATTGGAAGCTGTTTTGGACAGATTTTCTTTTCTTTATGGCAAACACTTGGCAGACCTCCGTGCAACGTCCAGAACGCGTTGGAGATGTTTTCTGTGCTCGCGCAGGTTTTCCTTGCCAGACAGAGTGGAAAAGCTTTCTGCTAGCATGTAGACCACAAAAGACGCTAAAGGCGAAGGTACGATGCTCCCCGGAGCTAAGCGCCGCTCCCGGGCGTCTTTCGGCAGAAGCCGCGCTAAGAGAGCACTGTGAGCGGTACAATCGTCTTAGCGCGAAGAAGCCGCTTCTTCGGCTCCGGGAGCCGGAGAGAGCGGCATGATCGGAAAGGTGAAGAAGGAAGCTGTACAACACTGGGATTGTATGCGCAGATTGCCAACTGATAGACAGCAGTACATTACCACTTTCCTGACTTTTCCAATCACATGAATATTCGATAAGAAGCTGTTTTGGACAGATTTTCTTTTCTTTATGGCAAACACTTGGCAGACCTCCGTGCAACGTCCAGAACACGATGGGAGATGTTTTCTGTGCTCGCGCAGGTTTTCCTTGCCAGACAGAGTGGAAAAGCTTTCTGCTAGCATGTAGACCACAAAAGACGCTAAAGACGAAGGTACGATGCTCTCCGCAGCTAAGCGCCGCTCCCGGGCTTCTTTCGGCAGAAGCGGCGCTAAGAGAGCACAGTGAGCGGTACAATCGTCTTTGCGCGAAGAAGCCGCTTCTTCGGCTCCGGGAGCCGGAGAGAGCGGCATGATCGGAAAGGTGAAGAAGGAAGCTGTACAACACTGGGATTGTGTGCGCAGCTTGCCAACTGATAGAAAACAGTACATTACCACTTTCCTGACTTGTCCAATCACATGAATATTCGATAAGAAGAGGTTTTGGACAGATTTTCTTTTCTTTATGCCAAACACATGGCAGACCTCCGTGCAACGTCCAGAACACGATGGGAGATGTTTTCTGTGCTCGCGCAGGTTTTCCTTGCCAGACAGAGTGGAAAAGCTTTCTGCTAGCATGTAGACCACAAAAGACGCTAAAGACGAAGGTACGATGCTCCCCGGAGCTAAGCGCCGCTCCCGGGCTTCTTTCGGCAGAAGCCGCGCTAAGAGAGCACTGTGAGCGGTACAATCGTCTTTGCGCGAAGAAGCCGCTTCTTCGGCTCCGGGAGCCGGAGAGAGCGGCAGCATCGGAAAGGTGAAGAAGGAAGCTGTACAACAGTGGGATTGTGTGCGCAGCTTGCCAACTGATAGAAAACAGTACATTACCACTTTCCTGACTTTTCCAATCACATGAATATTCGATTGGAAGCTGTTTTGGACAACTTTTCTTTTCTTCTTGTCGAACACTTGGCAGACCTCCGTGCAACGTCCAGAACACGATGGGAGATGTTTTCTGTGCTCGTGCAGGTTTTCCTTGCCAGACAGAGTGGAAAAGCTTTCTGCTAGCATGTAGACCACAAAAGACGCTAAAGACGAAGGTACGATGCTCCCCGGAGCTAAGCGCCGCTCCCGGGCTTCTTTCGGCAGAAGCCGCGCTAAGAGAGCGCTGCGAGCGGTAAAATCGTCTTTGCGCGAAGAAGCCGCTTCTTCGGCTCCGGGAGCCGGAGAGAGCGGCAGCATCGGAAAGGTGAAGAAGGAAGCCGTACAACACTGGGATTGTGTGCACAGCTTGCCAACTGATAGAAAACAGTACATTACCACTTTCCTGACTTTTCCAATCACATGAATATTCGATAAGAAGCTGTTTTGGACAGATTTTCTTTTCTTTATGGCAAACACTTGGCAGACCTCCGTGCAACGTCCAGAACACGATGGGAGATGTTTTCTGTGCTCGCGCAGGTTTTCCTTGCCAGACAGAGTGGAAAAGCTTTCTGCTAGCATGTAGACCACAAAAGACGCTAAAGGCGAAGGTACGATGCTCCCCGGAGCTAATCGCCGCTCCCGGGCTTCTTTCGGCAGAAGCCGCGCTAAGAGAGCACTGTGAGCGGTACAATCGTCTTTGCGCGAAGAAGCCGCTTCTTCGGCTCCGGGAGCCGGAGAGAGCGGCATGATCGGAAAGGTGAAGAAGGAAGCTGTACAACACTGGGATTGTGTGCGCAGCTTGCCAACTGATAGACAGCAGTACATTACCACTTTCCTGACTTTTCCAATCACATGAATATTCGACTGGAAGCTGTTTTGGACAACTTTTCTTTTCTTCTTGTCGAACACTTGGCAGACCTCCGTGCAACGTCCAGAACACGATGGGAGATGTTTTCTGTGCTCCCGCAGGTTTTCCTTGCCAGACAGAGTGGAAAAGCTTTCTGCTAGCATGTAGACCACAAAAGACGCTAAAGGCGAAGGTACGATGCTCCCCGGAGCTAATCGCCGCTCCCGGGCTTCTTTCGGCAGAAGCCGCGCTAAGAGAGCACTGTGAGCGGTACAATCGTCTTTGCGCGAAGAAGCCGCTTCTTCGGCTCCGGGAGCCGGAGAGAGCGGCAGCATCGGAAAGGTGAAGAAGGAAGCTGTACAACACTGGGATTGTGTGCGCAGCTTGCCAACTGATAGACAGTAGTACATTACCCCTTTCCTGACTTTTCCAATCACATGAATATTCGATTGGAAGCTGTTTTGGACAACTTTTCTTTTCTTCTTGTCGAACACTTGGCAGACCTCCGTGCAACGTCCAGAACACGATGGGAGATGTTTTCTGTGCTCGCGCAGGTTTTCCTTGCCAGACAGAGTGGAAAAGCTTTCTGCTAAGATGTAGACCACAAAAGACGCTAAAGGCGAAGGTACGATGCTCCCCGGAGCTAAGCGCCGCTCCCGGGCGTCTTTCGGCAGAAGCCGCGCTAAGAGACCACTGTGAGCGGTACAATCGTCTTTGCGCGAAGAAGCCGCTTCTTCGGCTCCGGGAGCCGGAGAGAGCGGCATGATCGGAAAGGTGAAGAAGGAAGCTGTACAACACTGGGATTGTGTGCGCAGCTTGCCAACTGATAGAAAACAGTACATTACCACTTTCCTGACTTTTCCAATCACATGAATCTTAGATTGGAAGCTGTTTTGGACAGATTTTCTTTTCTTTATGGCAAACACTTGGCAGACCTCCGTGCAACGTCCAGAACGCGTTGGAGGTGTTTTCTGTGCTCGCGCAGGTTTTCCTTGCCAGACAGAGTGGAAAAGCTTTCTGCTAGCATGTAGACCACAAAAGACGCTAAAGGCGAAGGTACGATGCTCCCCGGAGCTAAGCGCCGCTCCCGGGCTTCTTTCGGCAGAAGCCGCGCTAAGAGAGCACTGTGAGCGGTACAATCGTCTTTGCGCGAAGAAGCCGCTTCTTCGGCTCACGGAGCCGGAGAGAGCGGCATGATCGGAAAGGTGAAGAAGGAAGCTGTACAACACTGGGATTGTATGCGCAGATTGCCAACTGATAGACAGCAGTACATTACCACTTTCCTGACTTTTCCAATCACATGAATATTCGATAAGAAGCTGTTTTGGACAGATTTTCTTTTCTTTATGGCAAACACTTGGCAGACCTCCGTGCAACGTCCAGAACACGATGGGAGATGTTTTCTGTGCTCGCGCAGGTTTTCCTTGCCAGACAGAGTGGAAAAGCTTTCTGCTAGCATGTAGACCACAAAAGACGCTAAAGACGAAGGTACGATGCTCTCCGCAGCTAAGCGCCGCTCCCGGGCTTCTTTCGGCAGAAGCGGCGCTAAGAGAGCACAGTGAGCGGTACAATCGTCTTTGCGCGAAGAAGCCGCTTCTTCGGCTCCGGGAGCCGGAGAGAGCGGCATGATCGGAAAGGTGAAGAAGGAAGCTGTACAACACTGGGATTGTGTGCGCAGCTTGCCAACTGATAGAAAACAGTACATTACCACTTTCCTGACTTGTCCAATCACATGAATATTCGATAAGAAGAGGTTTTGGACAGATTTTCTTTTCTTTATGCCAAACACATGGCAGACCTCCGTGCAACGTCCAGAACACGATGGGAGATGTTTTCTGTGCTCGCGCAGGTTTTCCTTGCCAGACAGAGTGGAAAAGCTTTCTGCTAGCATGTAGACCACAAAAGACGCTAAAGACGAAGGTACGATGCTCCCCGGAGCTAAGCGCCGCTCCCGGGCTTCTTTCGGCAGAAGCCGCGCTAAGAGAGCACTGTGAGCGGTACAATCGTCTTTGCGCGAAGAAGCCGCTTCTTCGGCTCCGGGAGCCGGAGAGAGCGGCATGATCGGAAAGGTGAAGAAGGAAGCTGTACAACACTGGGATTGTATGCGCAGATTGCCAACTGATAGACAGCAGTACATTACCACTTTCCTGACTTTTCCAATCACATGAATATTCGATAAGAAGCTGTTTTGGACAGATTTTCTTTTCTTTATGGCAAACACTTGGCAGACCTCCGTGCAACGTCCAGAACACGATGGGAGATGTTTTCTGTGCTCGCGCAGGTTTTCCTTGCCAGACAGAGTGGAAAAGCTTTCTGCTAGCATGTAGACCACAAAAGACGCTAAAGACGAAGGTACGATGCTCTCCGCAGCTAAGCGCCGCTCCCGGGCTTCTTTCGGCAGAAGCGGCGCTAAGAGAGCACAGTGAGCGGTACAATCGTCTTTGCGCGAAGAAGCCGCTTCTTCGGCTCCGGGAGCCGGAGAGAGCGGCATGATCGGAAAGGTGAAGAAGGAAGCTGTACAACACTGGGATTGTGTGCGCAGCTTGCCAACTGATAGAAAACAGTACATTACCACTTTCCTGACTTGTCCAATCACATGAATATTCGATAAGAAGAGGTTTTGGACAGATTTTCTTTTCTTTATGCCAAACACATGGCAGACCTCCGTGCAACGTCCAGAACACGATGGGAGATGTTTTCTGTGCTCGCGCAGGTTTTCCTTGCCAGACAGAGTGGAAAAGCTTTCTGCTAGCATGTAGACCACAAAAGACGCTAAAGACGAAGGTACGATGCTCCCCGGAGCTAAGCGCCGCTCCCGGGCTTCTTTCGGCAGAAGCCGCGCTAAGAGAGCACTGTGAGCGGTACAATCGTCTTTGCGCGAAGAAGCCGCTTCTTCGGCTCCGGGAGCCGGAGAGAGCGGCAGCATCGGAAAGGTGAAGAAGGAAGCTGTACAACAGTGGGATTGTGTGCGCAGCTTGCCAACTGATAGAAAACAGTACATTACCACTTTCCTGACTTTTCCAATCACATGAATATTCGATTGGAAGCTGTTTTGGACAACTTTTCTTTTCTTCTTGTCGAACACTTGGCAGACCTCCGTGCAACGTCCAGAACACGATGGGAGATGTTTTCTGTGCTCGCGCAGGTTTTCCTTGCCAGACAGAGTGGAAAAGCTTTCTGCTAGCATGTAGACCACAAAAGACGCTAAAGACGAAGGTACGATGCTCTCCGGAGCTAAGCGCCGCTCCCGGGCTTCTTTCGGCAGAAGCCGCGCTAAGAGAGCGCTGCGAGCGGTACAATCGTCTTTGCGCGAAGAAGCCGCTTCTTCGGCTCCGGGAGCCGGAGAGAGCGGCAGCATCGGAAAGGTGAAGAAGGAAGCCGTACAACACTGGGATTGTGTGCGCAGCTTGCCAACTGATAGAAAACAGTACATTACCACTTTCCTGACTTTTCCAATCACATGAATATTCGATATAAGCTGTTTTGGACCACTTTTCTTTTCTTCTTGTCAAACACTTGGCAGACTTCCGAGCAATGTCCAGAACACGATGGGAGATGTTTTCTGTGCTCCCGCAGGTTTTCCTTGCCAGACAGAGTGGAAAAGCTTTCTGCTAGCATGTAGACCACAAAAGACGCTAAAGGCGAAGGTACGATGCTCCCCGGAACTAATCGCCGCTCCCGGGCTTCTTTCGGCAGAAGCCGCGCTAAGAGAGCACTGTGAGCGGTACAATCGTCTTTGCGCGAAGAAGCCGCTTCTTCGGCTCCGGGAGCCGGAGAGAGCGGCAGCATCGGAAAGGTGAAGAAGGAAGCTGTACAACACTGGGATTGTGTGCGCAGCTTGCCAACTGATAGAAAACAGTACATTACCACTTTCCTGACTTTTCCAATCACATGAATATTCGATTGGAATTTGTTTTGGACAACTTTTCTTTTCTTCTTGTCGAACACTTGGCAGACCTCCGTGCAACGTCCAGAACACGATCGGAGATGTTACCTGTGCTCGCGCAGGTTTTCCTTGCCAGACAGAGTGGAAAAGCTTTCTGCTAGCATGTAGACCACAAAAGACGCTAAAGACGAAGGTACGATGCTCCCCGGAGCTAAGCGCCGCTCCCGGGCGTCTTTCGGCAGAAGCCGCGCTAAGAGAGCGCTGCGAGCGGTACAATCGTCTTTGCGCGAAGAAGCCGCTTCTTCGGCTCCGGGAGCCGGAGAGAGCGGCAGCATCGGAAAGGTGAAGAAGGAAGCCGTACAACACTGGGATTGTGTGCACAGCTTGCCAACTGATAGAAAACAGTACATTACCACTTTCCTGACTTTTCCAATCACATGAATATTCGATAAGAAGCTGTTTAGGACAGATTTTCTTTTCTTTATGGCAAACACTTGGCAGACCTCCGTGCAACGTCCAGAACACGATGGGAGATGTTTTCTGTGCTCGCGCAGGTTTTCCTTGCCAGACAGAGTGGAAAAGCTTTCTGCTAGCATGTAGACCACAAAAGACGCTAAAGGCGAAGGTACGATGCTCCCCGGAGCTAATCGCCGCTCCCGGGCTTCTTTCGGCAGAAGCCGCGCTAAGAGAGCACTGTGAGCGGTACAATCGTCTTTGCGCGAAGAAGCCGCTTCTTCGGCTCCGGGAGCCGGAGAGAGCGGCATGATCGGAAAGGTGAAGAAGGAAGCTGTACAACACTGGGATTGTGTGCGCAGCTTGCCAACTGATAGACAGTAGTACATTACCCCTTTCCTGACTTTTCCAATCACATGAATATTCGATTGGAAGCTGTTTTGGACAACTTTTCTTTTCTTCTTGTCGAACACTTGGCAGACCTCCGTGCAACGTCCAGAACACGATGGGAGATGTTTTCTGTGCTCGCGCAGGTTTTCCTTGCCAGACAGAGTGGAAAAGCTATCTGCTAGCATGTAGACCACAAAAGACGCTAAAGGCGAAGGTACGATGCTCCCCGGAGCTAAGCGCCGCTCCCGGGCGTCTTTCGGCAGAAGCCGCGCTAAGAGAGCACTGTGAGCGGTACAATCGTCTTTGCGCGAAGAAGCCGCTTCTTCGGCTCCGGGAGCCGGAGAGAGCGGCAGCATCGGAAAGGTGAAGAAGGAAGCTGTACAACACTGGGATTGTGTGCGCAGCTTGCCAACTGATAGAAAACAGTACATTACCACTTTCCTGACTTTTCCAATCACATGAATCTTCGATTGGAAGCTGTTTTGGACAGATTTTCTTTTCTTTATGGCAAACACTTGGCAGACCTCCGTGCAACGTCCAGAACGCGTTGGAGATGTTTTCTGTGCTCGCGCAGGTTTTCCTTGCCAGACAGAGTGGAAAAGCTTTCTGCTAGCATGTAGACCACAAAAGACGCTAAAGGCGAAGGTACGATGCTCCCCGGAGCTAAGCGCCGCTCCCGGGCGTCTTTCGGCAGAAGCCGCGCTAAGAGAGCACTGTGAGCGGTACAATCGTCTTAGCGCGAAGAAGCCGCTTCTTCGGCTCCGGGAGCCGGAGAGAGCGGCATGATCGGAAAGGTGAAGAAGGAAGCTGTACAACACTGGGATTGTATGCGCAGATTGCCAACTGATAGACAGCAGTACATTACCACTTTCCTGACTTTTCCAATCACATGAATATTCGATAAGAAGCTGTTTTGGACAGATTTTCTTTTCTTTATGGCAAACACTTGGCAGACCTCCGTGCAACGTCCAGAACACGATGGGAGATGTTTTCTGTGCTCGCGCAGGTTTTCCTTGCCAGACAGAGTGGAAAAGCTTTCTGCTAGCATGTAGACCACAAAAGACGCTAAAGACGAAGGTACGATGCTCTCCGCAGCTAAGCGCCGCTCCCGGGCTTCTTTCGGCAGAAGCGGCGCTAAGAGAGCACAGTGAGCGGTACAATCGTCTTTGCGCGAAGAAGCCGCTTCTTCGGCTCCGGGAGCCGGAGAGAGCGGCATGATCGGAAAGGTGAAGAAGGAAGCTGTACAACACTGGGATTGTGTGCGCAGCTTGCCAACTGATAGAAAACAGTACATTACCACTTTCCTGACTTGTCCAATCACATGAATATTCGATAAGAAGAGGTTTTGGACAGATTTTCTTTTCTTTATGCCAAACACATGGCAGACCTCCGTGCAACGTCCAGAACACGATGGGAGATGTTTTCTGTGCTCGCGCAGGTTTTCCTTGCCAGACAGAGTGGAAAAGCTTTCTGCTAGCATGTAGACCACAAAAGACGCTAAAGACGAAGGTACGATGCTCCCCGGAGCTAAGCGCCGCTCCCGGGCTTCTTTCGGCAGAAGCCGCGCTAAGAGAGCACTGTGAGCGGTACAATCGTCTTTGCGCGAAGAAGCCGCTTCTTCGGCTCCGGGAGCCGGAGAGAGCGGCAGCATCGGAAAGGTGAAGAAGGAAGCTGTACAACAGTGGGATTGTGTGCGCAGCTTGCCAACTGATAGAAAACAGTACATTACCACTTTCCTGACTTTTCCAATCACATGAATATTCGATTGGAAGCTGTTTTGGACAACTTTTCTTTTCTTCTTGTCGAACACTTGGCAGACCTCCGTGCAACGTCCAGAACACGATGGGAGATGTTTTCTGTGCTCGCGCAGGTTTTCCTTGCCAGACAGAGTGGAAAAGCTTTCTGCTAGCATGTAGACCACAAAAGACGCTAAAGACGAAGGTACGATGCTCCCCGGAGCTAAGCGCCGCTCCCGGGCTTCTTTCGGCAGAAGCCGCGCTAAGAGAGCACTGTGAGCGGTACAATCGTCTTTGCGCGAAGAAGCCGCTTCTTCGGCTCCGGGAGCCGGAGAGAGCGGCAGCATCGGAAAGGTGAAGAAGGAAGCCGTACAACACTGGGATTGTGTGCGCAGCTTGCCAACTGATAGACAGCAGTACATTACCACTTTCCTGACTTTTCCAATCACATGAATATTCGATTGGAAGCTGTTTTGGACAACTTTTCTTTTCTTCTTGTCGAACACTTGGCAGACCTCCGTGCAACGTCCAGAACACGATGGGAGATGTTTTCTGTGCTCGCGCAGGTTTTCCTTGCCAGACAGAGTGGAAAAGCTATCTGCTAGCATGTAGACTACAAAAGACGCTAAAGGCGAAGGTACGATGCTCCTCGGAGCTAAGCGCCGCTCCCGGGCTTCTTTCGGCAGAAGCCGCGCTAAGAGAGCACTGTGAGCGGTACAATCGTCTTTGCGCGAAGAAGGCGCTTCTTCGGCTCCGGGAGCCGGAGAGAGCAGCAGCATCGGAAAGGTGAAGAAGGAAGCCGTACAACACTGGGATTGGGTGCACAGCTTGCCAACTGATAGAAAACAGTACATTACCACTTTCCTGACTTTTCCAATCACATGAATATTCGATAAGAAGCTGTTTTGGACAGATTTTCTTTTCTTCTTGTCGAACACTTGGCAGACCTCCGTGCAACGTCCAGAACACGATGGGAGATGTTTTCTGTGCTCGCGCAGGTTTTCCTTGCCAGACAGAGTGGAAAAGCTTTCTGCTAGCATGTAGACCACAAAAGACGCTAAAGACGAAGGTACGATGCTCTCCGGAGCTAAGCGCCGCTGCCGGGCTTCTTTCGTCAGAAGCCGCGCTAAGAGAGCACTGTGAGCGGTACAATCGTCTTAGCGCGAAGAAGCCGCTTCTTCGGCTCCGGGAGCCGGAGAGAGCGGCAGCATCGGAAAGGTGAAGAAGGAAGCTGTACAACACTGGGATTGTGTGCGCAGCTTGCCAACTGATAGAAAACAGTACATTACCACTTTCCTGACTTTTCCAATCACATGAATATTCGATTGGAAGCTGTTTTGGACAACTTTTCTTTTCTTCTTGTCGAACACTTGGCAGACCTCCGTGCAACGTCCAGAACACGATGGGAGATGTTTTCTGTGCTCGCGCAGGTTTTCCTTGCCAGACAGAGTGGAAAAGCTTTCTGCTAGCATGTAGACCACAAAAGACGCTAAAGACGAAGGTACGATGCTCCCCGGAGCTAAGCGCCGCTCCCGGGCTTCTTTCGGCAGAAGCCGCGCTAAGAGAGCGCTGCGAGCGGTAAAATCGTCTTTGCGCGAAGAAGCCGCTTCTTCGGCTCCGGGAGCCGGAGAGAGCGGCAGCATCGGAAAGGTGAAGAAGGAAGCCGTACAACACTGGGATTGTGTGCACAGCTTGCCAACTGATAGAAAACAGTACATTACCACTTTCCTGACTTTTCCAATCACATGAATATTCGATAAGAAGCTGTTTTGGACAGATTTTCTTTTCTTTATGGCAAACACTTGGCAGACCTCCGTGCAACGTCCAGAACACGATGGGAGATGTTTTCTGTGCTCGCGCAGGTTTTCCTTGCCAGACAGAGTGGAAAAGCTTTCTGCTAGCATGTAGACCACAAAAGACGCTAAAGGCGAAGGTACGATGCTCCCCGGAGCTAATCGCCGCTCCCGGGCTTCTTTCGGCAGAAGCCGCGCTAAGAGAGCACTGTGAGCGGTACAATCGTCTTTGCGCGAAGAAGCCGCTTCTTCGGCTCCGGGAGCCGGAGAGAGCGGCATGATCGGAAAGGTGAAGAAGGAAGCTGTACAACACTGGGATTGTGTGCGCAGCTTGCCAACTGATAGACAGCAGTACATTACCACTTTCCTGACTTTTCCAATCACATGAATATTCGACTGGAAGCTGTTTTGGACAACTTTTCTTTTCTTCTTGTCGAACACTTGGCAGACCTCCGTGCAACGTCCAGAACACGATGGGAGATGTTTTCTGTGCTCCCGCAGGTTTTCCTTGCCAGACAGAGTGGAAAAGCTTTCTGCTAGCATGTAGACCACAAAAGACGCTAAAGGCGAAGGTACGATGCTCCCCGGAGCTAATCGCCGCTCCCGGGCTTCTTTCGGCAGAAGCCGCGCTAAGAGAGCACTGTCAGCGGTACAATCGTCTTTGCGCGAAGAAGCCGCTTCTTCGGCTCCGGGAGCCGGAGAGAGCGGCAGCATCGGAAAGGTGAAGAAGGAAGCTGTACAACACTGGGATTGTGTGCGCAGCTTGCCAACTGATAGACAGTAGTACATTACCCCTTTCCTGACTTTTCCAATCACATGAATATTCGATTGGAAGCTGTTTTGGACAACTTTTCTTTTCTTCTTGTCGAACACTTGGCAGACCTCCGTGCAACGTCCAGAACACGATGGGAGATGTTTTCTGTGCTCGCGCAGGTTTTCCTTGCCAGACAGAGTGGAAAAGCTTTCTGCTAAGATGTAGACCACAAAAGACGCTAAAGGCGAAGGTACGATGCTCCCCGGAGCTAAGCGCCGCTCCCGGGCGTCTTTCGGCAGAAGCCGCGCTAAGAGACCACTGTGAGCGGTACAATCGTCTTTGCGCGAAGAAGCCGCTTCTTCGGCTCCGGGAGCCGGAGAGAGCGGCATGATCGGAAAGGTGAAGAAGGAAGCTGTACAACACTGGGATTGTGTGCGCAGCTTGCCAACTGATAGAAAACAGTACATTACCACTTTCCTGACTTTTCCAATCACATGAATCTTAGATTGGAAGCTGTTTTGGACAGATTTTCTTTTCTTTATGGCAAACACTTGGCAGACCTCCGTGCAACGTCCAGAACGCGTTGGAGGTGTTTTCTGTGCTCGCGCAGGTTTTCCTTGCCAGACAGAGTGGAAAAGCTTTCTGCTAGCATGTAGACCACAAAAGACGCTAAAGGCGAAGGTACGATGCTCCCCGGAGCTAAGCGCCGCTCCCGGGCGTCTTTCGGCAGAAGCCGCGCTAAGAGAGCACTGTGAGCGGTACAATCGTCTTTGCGCGAAGAAGCCGCTTCTTCGGCTCACGGAGCCGGAGAGAGCGGCATGATCGGAAAGGTGAAGAAGGAAGCTGTACAACACTGGGATTGTATGCGCAGATTGCCAACTGATAGACAGCAGTACATTACCACTTTCCTGACTTTTCCAATCACATGAATATTCGATAAGAAGCTGTTTTGGACAGATTTTCTTTTCTTTATGGCAAACACTTGGCAGACCTCCGTGCAACGTCCAGAACACGATGGGAGATGTTTTCTGTGCTCGCGCAGGTTTTCCTTGCCAGACAGAGTGGAAAAGCTTTCTGCTAGCATGTAGACCACAAAAGACGCTAAAGACGAAGGTACGATGCTCTCCGCAGCTAAGCGCCGCTCCCGGGCTTCTTTCGGCAGAAGCGGCGCTAAGAGAGCACAGTGAGCGGTACAATCGTCTTTGCGCGAAGAAGCCGCTTCTTCGGCTCCGGGAGCCGGAGAGAGCGGCATGATCGGAAAGGTGAAGAAGGAAGCTGTACAACACTGGGATTGTGTGCGCAGCTTGCCAACTGATAGAAAACAGTACATTACCACTTTCCTGACTTGTCCAATCACATGAATATTCGATAAGAAGAGGTTTTGGACAGATTTTCTTTTCTTTATGCCAAACACATGGCAGACCTCCGTGCAACGTCCAGAACACGATGGGAGATGTTTTCTGTGCTCGCGCAGGTTTTCCTTGCCAGACAGAGTGGAAAAGCTTTCTGCTAGCATGTAGACCACAAAAGACGCTAAAGACGAAGGTACGATGCTCCCCGGAGCTAAGCGCCGCTCCCGGGCTTCTTTCGGCAGAAGCCGCGCTAAGAGAGCACTGTGAGCGGTACAATCGTCTTTGCGCGAAGAAGCCGCTTCTTCGGCTCCGGGAGCCGGAGAGAGCGGCAGCATCGGAAAGGTGAAGAAGGAAGCTGTACAACAGTGGGATTGTGTGCGCAGCTTGCCAACTGATAGAAAACAGTACATTACCACTTTCCTGACTTTTCCAATCACATGAATATTCGATTGGAAGCTGTTTTGGACAACTTTTCTTTTCTTCTTGTCGAACACTTGGCAGACCTCCGTGCAACGTCCAGAACACGATGGGAGATGTTTTCTGTGCTCGCGCAGGTTTTCCTTGCCAGACAGAGTGGAAAAGCTTTCTGCTAAGATGTAGACCACAAAAGACGCTAAAGGCGAAGGTACGATGCTCCCCGGAGCTAAGCGCCGCTCCCGGGCGTCTTTCGGCAGAAGCCGCGCTAAGAGAGCACTGTGAGCGGTACAATCGTCTTAGCGCGAAGAAGCCGCTTCTTCGGCTCCGGGAGCCGGAGAGAGCGGCATGATCGGAAAGGTGAAGAAGGAAGCTGTACAACACTGGGATTGTGTGCGCAGCTTGCCAACTGATAGAAAACAGTACATTACCACTTTCCTGACTTTTCCAATCACATGAATCTTCGATTGGAAGCTGTTTTGGACAGATTTTCTTTTCTTTATGGCAAACACTTGGCAGACCTCCGTGCAACGTCCAGAACGCGTTGGAGATGTTTTCTGTGCTCGCGCAGGTTTTCCTTGCCAGACAGAGTGGAAAAGCTTTCTGCTAGCATGTAGACCACAAAAGACGCTAAAGGCGAAGGTACGATGCTCCCCGGAGCTAAGCGCCGCTCCCGGGCGTCTTTCGGCAGAAGCCGCGCTAAGAGACCACTGTGAGCGGTACAATCGTCTTTGCGCGAAGAAGCCGCTTCTTCGGCTCACGGAGCCGGAGAGAGCGGCATGATCGGAAAGGTGAAGAAGGAAGCTGTACAACACTGGGATTGTATGCGCAGATTGCCAACTGATAGACAGCAGTACATTACCACTTTCCTGACTTTTCCAATCACATGAATATTCGATAAGAAGCTGTTTTGGACAGATTTTCTTTTCTTTATGGCAAACACTTGGCAGACCTCCGTGCAACGTCCAGAACACGATGGGAGATGTTTTCTGTGCTCGCGCAGGTTTTCCTTGCCAGACAGAGTGGAAAAGCTTTCTGCTAGCATGTAGACCACAAAAGACGCTAAAGACGAAGGTACGATGCTCTCCGCAGCTAAGCGCCGCTCCCGGGCTTCTTTCGGCAGAAGCGGCGCTAAGAGAGCACAGTGAGCGGTACAATCGTCTTTGCGCGAAGAAGCCGCTTCTTCGGCTCCGGGAGCCGGAGAGAGCGGCATGATCGGAAAGGTGAAGAAGGAAGCTGTACAACACTGGGATTGTGTGCGCAGCTTGCCAACTGATAGAAAACAGTACATTACCACTTTCCTGACTTGTCCAATCACATGAATATTCGATAAGAAGAGGTTTTGGACAGATTTTCTTTTCTTTATGCCAAACACATGGCAGACCTCCGTGCAACGTCCAGAACACGATGGGAGATGTTTTCTGTGCTCGCGCAGGTTTTCCTTGCCAGACAGAGTGGAAAAGCTTTCTGCTAGCATGTAGACCACAAAAGACGCTAAAGACGAAGGTACGATGCTCCCCGGAGCTAAGCGCCGCTGCCGGGCTTCTTTCGGCAGAAGCCGCGCTAAGAGAGCACTGTGAGCGGTACAATCGTCTTTGCGCGAAGAAGCCGCTTCTTCGGCTCCGGGAGCCGGAGAGAGCGGCAGCATCGGAAAGGTGAAGAAGGAAGCTGTACAACAGTGGGATTGTGTGCGCAGCTTGCCAACTGATAGAAAACAGTACATTACCACTTTCCTGACTTTTCCAATCACATGAATATTCGATTGGAAGCTGTTTTGGACAACTTTTCTTTTCTTCTTGTCGAACACTTGGCAGACCTCCGTGCAACGTCCAGAACACGATGGGAGATGTTTTCTGTGCTCGCGCAGGTTTTCCTTGCCAGACAGAGTGGAAAAGCTTTCTGCTAGCATGTAGACCACAAAAGACGCTAAAGACGAAGGTACGATGCTCTCCGGAGCTAAGCGCCGCTCCCGGGCTTCTTTCGGCAGAAGCCGCGCTAAGAGAGCGCTGCGAGCGGTACAATCGTCTTTGCGCGAAGAAGCCGCTTCTTCGGCTCCGGGAGCCGGAGAGAGCGGCAGCATCGGAAAGGTGAAGAAGGAAGCCGTACAACACTGGGATTGTGTGCGCAGCTTGCCAACTGATAGAAAACAGTACATTACCACTTTCCTGACTTTTCCAATCACATGAATATTCGATATAAGCTGTTTTGGACCACTTTTCTTTTCTTCTTGTCAAACACTTGGCAGACTTCCGAGCAATGTCCAGAACACGATGGGAGATGTTTTCTGTGCTCGCGCAGGTTTTCCTTGCCAGACAGAGTGGAAAAGCTTTCTGCTAAGATGTAGACCACAAAAGACGCTAAAGGCGAAGGTACGATGCTCCCCGGAACTAATCGCCGCTCCCGGGCTTCTTTCGGCAGAAGCCGCGCTAAGAGAGCACTGTGAGCGGTACAATCGTCTTTGCGCGAAGAAGCCGCTTCTTCGGCTCCGGGAGCCGGAGAGAGCGGCAGCATCGGAAAGGTGAAGAAGGAAGCTGTACAACACTGGGATTGTGTGCGCAGCTTGCCAACTGATAGAAAACAGTACATTACCACTTTCCTGACTTTTCCAATCACATGAATATTCGATTGGAATTTGTTTTGGACAACTTTTCTTTTCTTCTTGTCGAACACTTGGCAGACCTCCGTGCAACGTCCAGAACACGATCGGAGATGTTACCTGTGCTCGCGCAGGTTTTCCTTGCCAGACAGAGTGGAAAAGCTTTCTGCTAGCATGTAGACCACAAAAGACGCTAAAGACGAAGGTACGATGCTCCCCGGAGCTAAGCGCCGCTCCCGGGCGTCTTTCGGCAGAAGCCGCGCTAAGAGAGCGCTGCGAGCGGTACAATCGTCTTTGCGCGAAGAAGCCGCTTCTTCGGCTCCGGGAGCCGGAGAGAGCGGCAGCATCGGAAAGGTGAAGAAGGAAGCCGTACAACACTGGGATTGTGTGCACAGCTTGCCAACTGATAGAAAACAGTACATTACCACTTTCCTGACTTTTCCAATCACATGAATATTCGATAAGAAGCTGTTTAGGACAGATTTTCTTTTCTTTATGGCAAACACTTGGCAGACCTCCGTGCAACGTCCAGAACACGATGGGAGATGTTTTCTGTGCTCGCGCAGGTTTTCCTTGCCAGACAGAGTGGAAAAGCTTTCTGCTAGCATGTAGACCACAAAAGACGCTAAAGGCGAAGGTACGATGCTCCCCGGAGCTAATCGCCGCTCCCGGGCTTCTTTCGGCAGAAGCCGCGCTAAGAGAGCACTGTGAGCGGTACAATCGTCTTTGCGCGAAGAAGCCGCTTCTTCGGCTCCGGGAGCCGGAGAGAGCGGCAGCATCGGAAAGGTGAAGAAGGAAGCTGTACAACACTGGGATTGTGTGCGCAGCTTGCCAACTGATAGACAGTAGTACATTACCCCTTTCCTGACTTTTCCAATCACATGAATATTCGATTGGAAGCTGTTTTGGACAACTTTTCTTTTCTTCTTGTCGAACACTTGGCAGACCTCCGTGCAACGTCCAGAACACGATGGGAGATGTTTTCTGTGCTCGCGCAGGTTTTCCTTGCCAGACAGAGTGGAAAAGCTATCTGCTAGCATGTAGACCACAAAAGACGCTAAAGGCGAAGGTACGATGCTCCCCGGAGCTAAGCGCCGCTCCCGGGCGTCTTTCGGCAGAAGCCGCGCTAAGAGAGCACTGTGAGCGGTACAATCGTCTTAGCGCGAAGAAGCCGCTTCTTCGGCTCCGGGAGCCGGAGAGAGCGGCATGATCGGAAAGGTGAAGAAGGAAGCTGTACAACACTGGGATTGTGTGCGCAGCTTGCCAACTGATAGAAAACAGTACATTACCACTTTCCTGACTTTTCCAATCACATGAATCTTCGATTGGAAGCTGTTTTGGACAGATTTTCTTTTCTTTATGGCAAACACTTGGCAGACCTCCGTGCAACGTCCAGAACGCGTTGGAGATGTTTTCTGTGCTCGCGCAGGTTTTCCTTGCCAGACAGAGTGGAAAAGCTTTCTGCTAGCATGTAGACCACAAAAGACGCTAAAGGCGAAGGTACGATGCTCCCCGGAGCTAAGCGCCGCTCCCGGGCGTCTTTCGGCAGAAGCCGCGCTAAGAGAGCACTGTGAGCGGTACAATCGTCTTAGCGCGAAGAAGCCGCTTCTTCGGCTCCGGGAGCCGGAGAGAGCGGCATGATCGGAAAGGTGAAGAAGGAAGCTGTACAACACTGGGATTGTATGCGCAGATTGCCAACTGATAGACAGCAGTACATTACCACTTTCCTGACTTTTCCAATCACATGAATATTCGATAAGAAGCTGTTTTGGACAGATTTTCTTTTCTTTATGGCAAACACTTGGCAGACCTCCGTGCAACGTCCAGAACACGATGGGAGATGTTTTCTGTGCTCGCGCAGGTTTTCCTTGCCAGACAGAGTGGAAAAGCTTTCTGCTAGCATGTAGACCACAAAAGACGCTAAAGACGAAGGTACGATGCTCTCCGCAGCTAAGCGCCGCTCCCGGGCTTCTTTCGGCAGAAGCGGCGCTAAGAGAGCACAGTGAGCGGTACAATCGTCTTTGCGCGAAGAAGCCGCTTCTTCGGCTCCGGGAGCCGGAGAGAGCGGCATGATCGGAAAGGTGAAGAAGGAAGCTGTACAACACTGGGATTGTGTGCGCAGCTTGCCAACTGATAGAAAACAGTACATTACCACTTTCCTGACTTGTCCAATCACATGAATATTCGATAAGAAGAGGTTTTGGACAGATTTTCTTTTCTTTATGCCAAACACATGGCAGACCTCCGTGCAACGTCCAGAACACGATGGGAGATGTTTTCTGTGCTCGCGCAGGTTTTCCTTGCCAGACAGAGTGGAAAAGCTTTCTGCTAGCATGTAGACCACAAAAGACGCTAAAGACGAAGGTACGATGCTCCCCGGAGCTAAGCGCCGCTCCCGGGCTTCTTTCGGCAGAAGCGGCGCTAAGAGAGCACTGTGAGCGGTACAATCGTCTTTGCGCGAAGAAGCCGCTTCTTCGGCTCCGGGAGCCGGAGAGAGCGGCAGCATCGGAAAGGTGAAGAAGGAAGCTGTACAACAGTGGGATTGTGTGCGCAGCTTGCCAACTGATAGAAAACAGTACATTACCACTTTCCTGACTTTTCCAATCACATGAATATTCGATTGGAAGCTGTTTTGGACAACTTTTCTTTTCTTCTTGTCGAACACTTGGCAGACCTCCGTGCAACGTCCAGAACACGATGGGAGATGTTTTCTGTGCTCGCGCAGGTTTTCCTTGCCAGACAGAGTGGAAAAGCTTTCTGCTAGCATGTAGACCACAAAAGACGCTAAAGACGAAGGTACGATGCTCCCTGGAGCTAAGCGCCGCTCCCGGGCGTCTTTCGGCAGAAGCCGCGCTAAGAGAGCGCTGCGAGCGGTACAATCGTCTTTGCGCGAAGAAGCCGCTTCTTCGGCTCCGGGAGCCGGAGAGAGCGGCAGCATCGGAAAGGTGAAGAAGGAAGCCGTACAACACTGGGATTGTGTGCGCAGCTTGCCAACTGATAGAAAACAGTACATTACCACTTTCCTGACTTTTCCAATCACATGAATATTCGATTGGAATTTGTTTTGGACAACTTTTCTTTTCTTCTTGTCGAACACTTGGCAGACCTCCGTGCAACGTCCAGAACACGATGGGAGATGTTTTCTGTGCTCGCGCAGGTTTTCCTTGCCAGACAGAGTGGAAAAGCTATCTGCTAGCATGTAGACCACAAAAGACGCTAAAGGCGAAGGTACGATGCTCCTCGGAGCTAAGCGCCGCTCCCGGGCTTCTTTCGGCAGAAGCCGCGCTAAGAGAGCACTGTGAGCGGTACAATCGTCTTTGCGCGAAGAAGCCGCTTCTTCGGCTCCGGGAGCCTGAGAGAGCAGCAGGATCGGAAAGGTGAAGAAGGAAGCCGTACAACACTGGGATTGGGTGCACAGCTTGCCAACTGATAGAAAACAGTACATTACCACTTTCCTGACTTTTCCAATCACATGAATATTCGATAAGAAGCTGTTTTGGACAGATTTTCTTTTCTTCTTGTCGAACACTTGGCAGACCTCCGTGCAACGTCCAGAACACGATGGGAGATGTTTTCTGTGCTCGCGCAGGTTTTCCTTGCCAGACAGAGTGGAAAAGCTTTCTGCTAGCATGTAGACCACAAAAGACGCTAAAGACGAAGGTACGATGCTCCCCGGAGCTAAGCGCCGCTCCCGGGCTTCTTTCGGCAGAAGCCGCGCTAAGAGAGCACTGTGAGCGGTACAATCGTCTTTGCGCGAAGAAGCCGCTTCTTCGGCTCCGGGAGCCGGAGAGAGCGGCAGCATCGGAAAGGTGAAGAAGGAAGCTGTACAACAGTGGGATTGTGTGCGCAGCTTGCCAACTGATAGAAAACAGTACATTACCACTTTCCTGACTTTTCCAATCACATGAATATTCGATTGGAAGCTGTTTTGGACAACTTTTCTTTTCTTCTTGTCGAACACTTGGCAGACCTCCGTGCAACGTCCAGAACACGATGGGAGATGTTTTCTGTGCTCGCGCAGGTTTTCCTTGCCACACAGAGTGGAAAAGCTTTCTGCTAGCATGTAGACCACAAAAGACGCTAAAGACGAAGGTACGATGCTCCCCGGAGCTAAGCGCCGCTCCCGGGCTTCTTTCGGCAGAAGCCGCGCTAAGAGAGCGCTGCGAGCGGTACAATCGTCTTTGCGCGAAGAAGCCGCTTCTTCGGCTCCGGGAGCCGGAGAGAGCGGCAGCATCGGAAAGGTGAAGAAGGAAGCCGTACAACACTGGGATTGGGTGCACAGCTTGCCAACTGATAGAAAACAGTACATTACCACTTTCCTGACTTTTCCAATCACATGAATATTCGATAAGAAGCTGTTTTGGACAGATTTTCTTTTCTTTATGGCAAACACTTGGCAGACCTCCGTGCAACGTCCAGAACACGATGGGAGATGTTTTCTGTGCTCGCGCAGGTTTTCCTTGCCAGACAGAGTGGAAAAGCTTTCTGCTAGCATGTAGACCACAAAAGACGCTAAAGGCGAAGGTACGATGCTCCCCGGAGCTAATCGCCGCTCCCGGGCTTCTTTCGGCAGAAGCCGCGCTAAGAGAGCACTGTGAGCGGTACAATCGTCTTTGCGCGAAGAAGCCGCTTCTTCGGCTCCGGGAGCCGGAGAGAGCGGCAGCATCGGAAAGGTGAAGAAGGAAGCTGTACAACACTGGGATTGTGTGCGCAGCTTGCCAACTGATAGACAGTAGTACATTACCCCTTTCCTGACTTTTCCAATCACATGAATATTCGATTGGAAGCTGTTTTGGACAACTTTTCTTTTCTTCTTGTCGAACACTTGGCAGACCTCCGTGCAACGTCCAGAACACGATGGGAGATGTTTTCTGTGCTCGCGCAGGTTTTCCTTGCCAGACAGAGTGGAAAAGCTTTCTGCTAAGATGTAGACCACAAAAGACGCTAAAGGCGAAGGTACGATGCTCCCCGGAGCTAAGCGCCGCTCCCGGGCGTCTTTCGGCAGAAGCCGCGCTAAGAGACCACTGTGAGCGGTACAATCGTCTTTGCGCGAAGAAGCCGCTTCTTCGGCTCCGGGAGCCGGAGAGAGCGGCATGATCGGAAAGGTGAAGAAGGAAGCTGTACAACACTGGGATTGTGTGCGCAGCTTGCCAACTGATAGAAAACAGTACATTACCACTTTCCTGACTTTTCCAATCACATGAATATTCGATTGGAAGCTGTTTTGGACAACTTTTCTTTTCTTCTTGTCGAACACTTGGCAGACCTCCGTGCAACGTCCAGAACACGATGGGAGATGTTTTCTGTGCTCGCGCAGGTTTTCCTTGCCAGACAGAGTGGAAAAGCTTTCTGCTAAGATGTAGACCACAAAAGACGCTAAAGGCGAAGGTACGATGCTCCCCGGAGCTAAGCGCCGCTCCCGGGCGTCTTTCGGCAGAAGCCGCGCTAAGAGAGCACTGTGAGCGGTACAATCGTCTTTGCGCGAAGAAGCCGCTTCTTCGGCTCCGGGAGCCGGAGAGAGCGGCATGATCGGAAAGGTGAAGAAGGAAGCTGTACAACACTGGGATTGTGTGCGCAGCTTGCCAACTGATAGAAAACAGTACATTACCACTTTCCTGACTTTTCCAATCACATGAATCTTCGATTGGAAGCTGTTTTGGACAGATTTTCTTTTCTTTATGGCAAACACTTGGCAGACCTCCGTGCAACGTCCAGAACGCGTTGGAGATGTTTTCTGTGCTCGCGCAGGTTTTCCTTGCCAGACAGAGTGGAAAAGCTTTCTGCTAGCATGTAGACCACAAAAGACGCTAAAGGCGAAGGTACGATGCTCCCCGGAGCTAAGCGCCGCTCCCGGGCGTCTTTCGGCAGAAGCCGCGCTAAGAGAGCACTGTGAGCGGTACAATCGTCTTTGCGCGAAGAAGCCGCTTCTTCGGCTCACGGAGCCGGAGAGAGCGGCATGATCGGAAAGGTGAAGAAGGAAGCTGTACAACACTGGGATTGTATGCGCAGATTGCCAACTGATAGACAGCAGTACATTACCACTTTCCTGACTTTTCCAATCACATGAATATTCGATAAGAAGCTGTTTTGGACAGATTTTCTTTTCTTTATGGCAAACACTTGGCAGACCTCCGTGCAACGTCCAGAACACGATGGGAGATGTTTTCTGTGCTCGCGCAGGTTTTCCTTGCCAGACAGAGTGGAAAAGCTTTCTGCTAGCATGTAGACCACAAAAGACGCTAAAGACGAAGGTACGATGCTCTCCGCAGCTAAGCGCCGCTCCCGGGCTTCTTTCGGCAGAAGCGGCGCTAAGAGAGCACAGTGAGCGGTACAATCGTCTTTGCGCGAAGAAGCCGCTTCTTCGGCTCCGGGAGCCGGAGAGAGCGGCATGATCGGAAAGGTGAAGAAGGAAGCTGTACAACACTGGGATTGTGTGCGCAGCTTGCCAACTGATAGAAAACAGTACATTACCACTTTCCTGACTTGTCCAATCACATGAATATTCGATAAGAAGAGGTTTTGGACAGATTTTCTTTTCTTTATGCCAAACACATGGCAGACCTCCGTGCAACGTCCAGAACACGATGGGAGATGTTTTCTGTGCTCGCGCAGGTTTTCCTTGCCAGACAGAGTGGAAAAGCTTTCTGCTAGCATGTAGACCACAAAAGACGCTAAAGACGAAGGTACGATGCTCCCCGGAGCTAAGCGCCGCTCCCGGGCTTCTTTCGGCAGAAGCCGCGCTAAGAGAGCACTGTGAGCGGTACAATCGTCTTTGCGCGAAGAAGCCGCTTCTTCGGCTCCGGGAGCCGGAGAGAGCGGCAGCATCGGAAAGGTGAAGAAGGAAGCTGTACAACAGTGGGATTGTGTGCGCAGCTTGCCAACTGATAGAAAACAGTACATTACCACTTTCCTGACTTTTCCAATCACATGAATATTCGATTGGAAGCTGTTTTGGACAACTTTTCTTTTCTTCTTGTCGAACACTTGGCAGACCTCCGTGCAACGTCCAGAACACGATGGGAGATGTTTTCTGTGCTCGCGCAGGTTTTCCTTGCCACACAGAGTGGAAAAGCTTTCTGCTAGCATGTAGACCACAAAAGACGCTAAAGGCGAAGGTACGATGCTCTCCGGAGCTAAGCGCCGCTCCCGGGCTTCTTTCGGCAGAAGCCGCGCTAAGAGAGCACTGCGAGCGGTACAATCGTCTTTGCGCGAAGAAGCCGCTTCTTCGGCTCCGGGAGCCGGAGAGAGCGGCAGCATCGGAAAGGTGAAGAAGGAAGCCGTACAACACTGGGATTGTGTGCGCAGCTTGCCAACTGATAGAAAACAGTACATTACCACTTTCCTGACTTTTCCAATCACATGAATATTCGATATAAGCTGTTTTGGACCACTTTTCTTTTCTTCTTGTCAAACACTTGGCAGACTTCCGAGCAATGTCCAGAACACGATGGGAGATGTTTTCTGTGCTCCCGCAGGTTTTCCTTGCCAGACAGAGTGGAAAAGCTTTCTGCTAAGATGTAGACCACAAAAGACGCTAAAGGCGAAGGTACGATGCTCCCCGGAACTAATCGCCGCTCCCGGGCTTCTTTCGGCAGAAGCCGCGCTAAGAGAGCACTGTGAGCGGTACAATCGTCTTTGCGCGAAGAAGCCGCTTCTTCGGCTCCGGGAGCCGGAGAGAGCGGCATGATCGGAAAGGTGAAGAAGGAAGCTGTACAACACTGGGATTGTGTGCGCAGCTTGCCAACTGATAGAAAACAGTACATTACCACTTTCCTGACTTTTCCAATCACATGAATATTCGATTGGAAGCTGTTTTGGACAACTTTTCTTTTCTTCTTGTCGAACACTTGGCAGACCTCCGTGCAACGTCCAGAACACGATCGGAGATGTTACCTGTGCTCGCGCAGGTTTTCCTTGCCAGACAGAGTGGAAAAGCTTTCTGCTAGCATGTAGACCACAAAAGACGCTAAAGACGAAGGTACGATGCTCCCCGGAGCTAAGCGCCGCTCCCGGGCGTCTTTCGGCAGAAGCCGCGCTAAGAGAGCGCTGCGAGCGGTACAATCGTCTTTGCGCGAAGAAGCCGCTTCTTCGGCTCCGGGAGCCGGAGAGAGCGGCAGCATCGGAAAGGTGAAGAAGGAAGCCGTACAACACTGGGATTGTGTGCACAGCTTGCCAACTGATAGAAAACAGTACATTACCACTTTCCTGACTTTTCCAATCACATGAATATTCGATAAGAAGCTGTTTAGGACAGATTTTCTTTTCTTTATGGCAAACACTTGGCAGACCTCCGTGCAACGTCCAGAACACGATGGGAGATGTTTTCTGTGCTCGCGCAGGTTTTCCTTGCCAGACAGAGTGGAAAAGCTTTCTGCTAGCATGTAGACCACAAAAGACGCTAAAGGCGAAGGTACGATGCTCCCCGGAGCTAATCGCCGCTCCCGGGCTTCTTTCGGCAGAAGCCGCGCTAAGAGAGCACTGTGAGCGGTACAATCGTCTTTGCGCGAAGAAGCCGCTTCTTCGGCTCCGGGAGCCGGAGAGAGCGGCATGATCGGAAAGGTGAAGAAGGAAGCTGTACAACACTGGGATTGTGTGCGCAGCTTGCCAACTGATAGACAGTAGTACATTACCCCTTTCCTGACTTTTCCAATCACATGAATATTCGATTGGAAGCTGTTTTGGACAACTTTTCTTTTCTTCTTGTCGAACACTTGGCAGACCTCCGTGCAACGTCCAGAACACGATGGGAGATGTTTTCTGTGCTCGCGCAGGTTTTCCTTGCCAGACAGAGTGGAAAAGCTATCTGCTAGCATGTAGACCACAAAAGACGCTAAAGGCGAAGGTACGATGCTCCCCGGAGCTAAGCGCCGCTCCCGGGCGTCTTTCGGCAGAAGCCGCGCTAAGAGAGCACTGTGAGCGGTACAATCGTCTTTGCGCGAAGAAGCCGCTTCTTCGGCTCCGGGAGCCGGAGAGAGCGGCATGATCGGAAAGGTGAAGAAGGAAGCTGTACAACACTGGGATTGTGTGCGCAGCTTGCCAACTGATAGAAAACAGTACATTACCACTTTCCTGACTTTTCCAATCACATGAATCTTCGATTGGAAGCTGTTTTGGACAGATTTTCTTTTCTTTATGGCAAACACTTGGCAGACCTCCGTGCAACGTCCAGAACGCGTTGGAGATGTTTTCTGTGCTCGCGCAGGTTTTCCTTGCCAGACAGAGTGGAAAAGCTTTCTGCTAGCATGTAGACCACAAAAGACGCTAAAGGCGAAGGTACGATGCTCCCCGGAGCTAAGCGCCGCTCCCGGGCGTCTTTCGGCAGAAGCCGCGCTAAGAGAGCACTGTGAGCGGTACAATCGTCTTAGCGCGAAGAAGCCGCTTCTTCGGCTCCGGGAGCCGGAGAGAGCGGCATGATCGGAAAGGTGAAGAAGGAAGCTGTACAACACTGGGATTGTATGCGCAGATTGCCAACTGATAGACAGCAGTACATTACCACTTTCCTGACTTTTCCAATCACATGAATATTCGATAAGAAGCTGTTTTGGACAGATTTTCTTTTCTTTATGGCAAACACTTGGCAGACCTCCGTGCAACGTCCAGAACACGATGGGAGATGTTTTCTGTGCTCGCGCAGGTTTTCCTTGCCAGACAGAGTGGAAAAGCTTTCTGCTAGCATGTAGACCACAAAAGACGCTAAAGACGAAGGTACGATGCTCTCCGCAGCTAAGCGCCGCTCCCGGGCTTCTTTCGGCAGAAGCGGCGCTAAGAGAGCACTGTGAGCGGTACAATCGTCTTTGCGCGAAGAAGCCGCTTCTTCGGCTCCGGGAGCCGGAGAGAGCGGCATGATCGGAAAGGTGAAGAAGGAAGCTGTACAACACTGGGATTGTGTGCGCAGCTTGCCAACTGATAGAAAACAGTACATTACCACTTTCCTGACTTGTCCAATCACATGAATATTCGATAAGAAGAGGTTTTGGACAGATTTTCTTTTCTTTATGCCAAACACATGGCAGACCTCCGTGCAACGTCCAGAACACGATGGGAGATGTTTTCTGTGCTCGCGCAGGTTTTCCTTGCCAGACAGAGTGGAAAAGCTTTCTGCTAGCATGTAGACCACAAAAGACGCTAAAGACGAAGGTACGATGCTCCCCGGAGCTAAGCGCCGCTCCCGGGCTTCTTTCGGCAGAAGCGGCGCTAAGAGAGCACTGTGAGCGGTACAATCGTCTTTGCGCGAAGAAGCCGCTTCTTCGGCTCCGGGAGCCGGAGAGAGCGGCAGCATCGGAAAGGTGAAGAAGGAAGCTGTACAACAGTGGGATTGTGTGCGCAGCTTGCCAACTGATAGAAAACAGTACATTACCACTTTCCTGACTTTTCCAATCACATGAATATTCGATTGGAAGCTGTTTTGGACAACTTTTCTTTTCTTCTTGTCGAACACTTGGCAGACCTCCGTGCAACGTCCAGAACACGATGGGAGATGTTTTCTGTGCTCGCGCAGGTTTTCCTTGCCAGACAGAGTGGAAAAGCTTTCTGCTAGCATGTAGACCACAAAAGACGCTAAAGACGAAGGTACGATGCTCCCCGGAGCTAAGCGCCGCTCCCGGGCGTCTTTCGGCAGAAGCCGCGCTAAGAGAGCGCTGCGAGCGGTACAATCGTCTTTGCGCGAAGAAGCCGCTTCTTCGGCTCCGGGAGCCGGAGAGAGCGGCAGCATCGGAAAGGTGAAGAAGGAAGCCGTACAACACTGGGATTGTGTGCGCAGCTTGCCAACTGATAGAAAACAGTACATTACCACTTTCCTGACTTTTCCAATCACATGAATATTCGATTGGAATTTGTTTTGGACAACTTTTCTTTTCTTCTTGTCGAACACTTGGCAGACCTCCGTGCAACGTCCAGAACACGATGGGAGATGTTTTCTGTGCTCGCGCAGGTTTTCCTTGCCAGACAGAGTGGAAAAGCTATCTGCTAGCATGTAGACCACAAAAGACGCTAAAGGCGAAGGTACGATGCTCCTCGGAGCTAAGCGCCGCTCCCGGGCTTCTTTCGGCAGAAGCCGCGCTAAGAGAGCACTGTGAGCGGTACAATCGTCTTTGCGCGAAGAAGCCGCTTCTTCGGCTCCGGGAGCCTGAGAGAGCAGCAGGATCGGAAAGGTGAAGAAGGAAGCCGTACAACACTGGGATTGGGTGCACAGCTTGCCAACTGATAGAAAACAGTACATTACCACTTTCCTGACTTTTCCAATCACATGAATATTCGATAAGAAGCTGTTTTGGACAGATTTTCTTTTCTTCTTGTCGAACACTTGGCAGACCTCCGTGCAACGTCCAGAAGACGATGGGAGATGTTTTCTGTGCTCGCGCAGGTTTTCCTTGCCAGACAGAGTGGAAAAGCTTTCTGCTAGCATGTAGACCACAAAAGACGCTAAAGACGAAGGTACGATGCTCTCCGGAGCTAAGCGCCGCTGCCGGGCTTCTTTCGTCAGAAGCCGCGCTAAGAGAGCACTGTGAGCGGTACAATCGTCTTTGCGCGAAGAAGCCGCTTCTTCGGCTCCGGGAGCCGGAGAGAGCGGCAGCATCGGAAAGGTGAAGAAGGAAGCTGTACAACACTGGGATTGTGTGCGCAGCTTGCCAACTGATAGAAAACAGTACATTACCACTTTCCTGACTTTTCCAATCACATGAATATTCGATTGGAAGCTGTTTTGGACAACTTTTCTTTTCTTCTTGTCGAACACTTGGCAGACCTCCGTGCAACGTCCAGAACACGATGGGAGATGTTTTCTGTGCTCGCGCAGGTTTTCCTTGCCAGACAGAGTGGAAAAGCTTTCTGCTAGCATGTAGACCACAAAAGACGCTAAAGACGAAGGTACGATGCTCTCCGGAGCTAAGCGCCGCTCCCGGGCTTCTTTCGGCAGAAGCCGCGCTAAGAGAGCGCTGCGAGCGGTAAAATCGTCTTTGCGCGAAGAAGCCGCTTCTTCGGCTCCGGGAGCCGGAGAGAGCGGCAGCATCGGAAAGGTGAAGAAGGAAGCCGTACAACACTGGGATTGTGTGCACAGCTTGCCAACTGATAGAAAACAGTACATTACCACTTTCCTGACTTTTCCAATCACATGAATATTCGATAAGAAGCTGTTTTGGACAGATTTTCTTTTCTTTATGGCAAACACTTGGCAGACCTCCGTGCAACGTCCAGAACACGATGGGAGATGTTTTCTGTGCTCGCGCAGGTTTTCCTTGCCAGACAGAGTGGAAAAGCTTTCTGCTAGCATGTAGACCACAAAAGACGCTAAAGGCGAAGGTACGATGCTCCCCGGAGCTAATCGCCGCTCCCGGGCTTCTTTCGGCAGAAGCCGCGCTAAGAGAGCACTGTGAGCGGTACAATCGTCTTTGCGCGAAGAAGCCGCTTCTTCGGCTCCGGGAGCCGGAGAGAGCGGCATGATCGGAAAGGTGAAGAAGGAAGCTGTACAACACTGGGATTGTGTGCGCAGCTTGCCAACTGATAGACAGCAGTACATTACCACTTTCCTGACTTTTCCAATCACATGAATATTCGACTGGAAGCTGTTTTGGACAACTTTTCTTTTCTTCTTGTCGAACACTTGGCAGACCTCCGTGCAACGTCCAGAACACGATGGGAGATGTTTTCTGTGCTCGCGCAGGTTTTCCTTGCCAGACAGAGTGGAAAAGCTTTCTGCTAGCATGTAGACCACAAAAGACGCTAAAGACGAAGGTACGATGCTCCCCGGAGCTAAGCGCCGCTCCCGGGCTTCTTTCGGCAGAAGCCGCGCTAAGAGAGCACTGTGAGCGGTACAATCGTCTTTGCGCGAAGAAGCCGCTTCTTCGGCTCCGGGAGCCGGAGAGAGCGGCAGCATCGGAAAGGTGAAGAAGGAAGCTGTACAACAGTGGGATTGTGTGCGCAGCTTGCCAACTGATAGAAAACAGTACATTACCACTTTCCTGACTTTTCCAATCACATGAATATTCGATTGGAAGCTGTTTTGGACAACTTTTCTTTTCTTCTTGTCGAACACTTGGCAGACCTCCGTGCAACGTCCAGAACACGATGGGAGATGTTTTCTGTGCTCGCGCAGGTTTTCCTTGCCACACAGAGTGGAAAAGCTTTCTGCTAGCATGTAGACCACAAAAGACGCTAAAGACGAAGGTACGATGCTCCCCGGAGCTAAGCGCCGCTCCCGGGCTTCTTTCGGCAGAAGCCGCGCTAAGAGAGCGCTGCGAGCGGTACAATCGTCTTTGCGCGAAGAAGCCGCTTCTTCGGCTCCGGGAGCCGGAGAGAGCGGCAGCATCGGAAAGGTGAAGAAGGAAGCCGTACAACAGTGGGATTGTGTGCGCAGCTTGCCAACTGATAGAAAACAGTACATTACCACTTTCCTGACTTTTCCAATCACATGAATATTCGATAAGAAGCTGTTTTGGACAGATTTTCTTTTCTTTATGGCAAACACTTGGCAGACCTCCGTGCAACGTCCAGAACACGATGGGAGATGTTTTCTGTGCTCGCGCAGGTTTTCCTTGCCAGACAGAGTGGAAAAGCTTTCTGCTAGCATGTAGACCACAAAAGACGCTAAAGGCGAAGGTACGATGCTCCCCGGAGCTAATCGCCGCTCCCGGGCTTCTTTCGGCAGAAGCCGCGCTAAGAGAGCACTGTGAGCGGTACAATCGTCTTTGCGCGAAGAAGCCGCTTCTTCGGCTCCGGGAGCCGGAGAGAGCGGCAGCATCGGAAAGGTGAAGAAGGAAGCTGTACAACACTGGGATTGTGTGCGCAGCTTGCCAACTGATAGACAGTAGTACATTACCCCTTTCCTGACTTTTCCAATCACATGAATATTCGATTGGAAGCTGTTTTGGACAACTTTTCTTTTCTTCTTGTCGAACACTTGGCAGACCTCCGTGCAACGTCCAGAACACGATGGGAGATGTTTTCTGTGCTCGCGCAGGTTTTCCTTGCCAGACAGAGTGGAAAAGCTTTCTGCTAAGATGTAGACCACAAAAGACGCTAAAGGCGAAGGTACGATGCTCCCCGGAGCTAAGCGCCGCTCCCGGGCGTCTTTCGGCAGAAGCCGCGCTAAGAGACCACTGTGAGCGGTACAATCGTCTTTGCGCGAAGAAGCCGCTTCTTCGGCTCCGGGAGCCGGAGAGAGCGGCATGATCGGAAAGGTGAAGAAGGAAGCTGTACAACACTGGGATTGTGTGCGCAGCTTGCCAACTGATAGAAAACAGTACATTACCACTTTCCTGACTTTTCCAATCACATGAATCTTCGATTGGAAGCTGTTTTGGACAGATTTTCTTTTCTTTATGGCAAACACTTGGCAGACCTCCGTGCAACGTCCAGAACGCGTTGGAGATGTTTTCTGTGCTCGCGCAGGTTTTCCTTGCCAGACAGAGTGGAAAAGCTTTCTGCTAGCATGTAGACCACAAAAGACGCTAAAGGCGAAGGTACGATGCTCCCCGGAGCTAAGCGCCGCTCCCGGGCGTCTTTCGGCAGAAGCCGCGCTAAGAGAGCACTGTGAGCGGTACAATCGTCTTTGCGCGAAGAAGCCGCTTCTTCGGCTCACGGAGCCGGAGAGAGCGGCATGATCGGAAAGGTGAAGAAGGAAGCTGTACAACACTGGGATTGTATGCGCAGATTGCCAACTGATAGACAGCAGTACATTACCACTTTCCTGACTTTTCCAATCACATGAATATTCGATAAGAAGCTGTTTTGGACAGATTTTCTTTTCTTTATGGCAAACACTTGGCAGACCTCCGTGCAACGTCCAGAACACGATGGGAGATGTTTTCTGTGCTCGCGCAGGTTTTCCTTGCCAGACAGAGTGGAAAAGCTTTCTGCTAGCATGTAGACCACAAAAGACGCTAAAGACGAAGGTACGATGCTCTCCGCAGCTAAGCGCCGCTCCCGGGCTTCTTTCGGCAGAAGCGGCGCTAAGAGAGCACAGTGAGCGGTACAATCGTCTTTGCGCGAAGAAGCCGCTTCTTCGGCTCCGGGAGCCGGAGAGAGCGGCATGATCGGAAAGGTGAAGAAGGAAGCTGTACAACACTGGGATTGTGTGCAGCTTGCCAACTGATAGAAAACAGTACATTACCACTTTCCTGACTTGTCCAATCACATGAATATTCGATAAGAAGAGGTTTTGGACAGATTTTCTTTTCTTTATGCCAAACACATGGCAGACCTCCGTGCAACGTCCAGAACACGATGGGAGATGTTTTCTGTGCTCGCGCAGGTTTTCCTTGCCAGACAGAGTGGAAAAGCTTTCTGCTAGCATGTAGACCACAAAAGACGCTAAAGACGAAGGTACGATGCTCCCCGGAGCTAAGCGCCGCTCCCGGGCTTCTTTCGGCAGAAGCCGCGCTAAGAGAGCACTGTGAGCGGTACAATCGTCTTTGCGCGAAGAAGCCGCTTCTTCGGCTCCGGGAGCCGGAGAGAGCGGCAGCATCGGAAAGGTGAAGAAGGAAGCTGTACAACAGTGGGATTGTGTGCGCAGCTTGCCAACTGATAGAAAACAGTACATTACCACTTTCCTGACTTTTCCAATCACATGAATATTCGATTGGAAGCTGTTTTGGACAACTTTTCTTTTCTTCTTGTCGAACACTTGGCAGACCTCCGTGCAACGTCCAGAACACGATGGGAGATGTTTTCTGTGCTCGCGCAGGTTTTCCTTGCCAGACAGAGTGGAAAAGCTTTCTGCTAAGATGTAGACCACAAAAGACGCTAAAGGCGAAGGTACGATGCTCCCCGGAGCTAAGCGCCGCTCCCGGGCGTCTTTCGGCAGAAGCCGCGCTAAGAGAGCACTGTGAGCGGTACAATCGTCTTTGCGCGAAGAAGCCGCTTCTTCGGCTCCGGGAGCCGGAGAGAGCGGCATGATCGGAAAGGTGAAGAAGGAAGCTGTACAACACTGGGATTGTGTGCGCAGCTTGCCAACTGATAGAAAACAGTACATTACCACTTTCCTGACTTTTCCAATCACATGAATCTTCGATTGGAAGCTGTTTTGGACAGATTTTCTTTTCTTTATGGCAAACACTTGGCAGACCTCCGTGCAACGTCCAGAACGCGTTGGAGATGTTTTCTGTGCTCGCGCAGGTTTTCCTTGCCAGACAGAGTGGAAAAGCTTTCTGCTAGCATGTAGACCACAAAAGACGCTAAAGGCGAAGGTACGATGCTCCCCGGAGCTAAGCGCCGCTCCCGGGCGTCTTTCGGCAGAAGCCGCGCTAAGAGAGCACTGTGAGCGGTACAATCGTCTTTGCGCGAAGAAGCCGCTTCTTCGGCTCACGGAGCCGGAGAGAGCGGCATGATCGGAAAGGTGAAGAAGGAAGCTGTACAACACTGGGATTGTATGCGCAGATTGCCAACTGATAGACAGCAGTACATTACCACTTTCCTGACTTTTCCAATCACATGAATATTCGATAAGAAGCTGTTTTGGACAGATTTTCTTTTCTTTATGGCAAACACTTGGCAGACCTCCGTGCAACGTCCAGAACACGATGGGAGATGTTTTCTGTGCTCGCGCAGGTTTTCCTTGCCAGACAGAGTGGAAAAGCTTTCTGCTAGCATGTAGACCACAAAAGACGCTAAAGACGAAGGTACGATGCTCTCCGCAGCTAAGCGCCGCTCCCGGGCTTCTTTCGGCAGAAGCGGCGCTAAGAGAGCACAGTGAGCGGTACAATCGTCTTTGCGCGAAGAAGCCGCTTCTTCGGCTCCGGGAGCCGGAGAGAGCGGCATGATCGGAAAGGTGAAGAAGGAAGCTGTACAACACTGGGATTGTGTGCGCAGCTTGCCAACTGATAGAAAACAGTACATTACCACTTTCCTGACTTGTCCAATCACATGAATATTCGATAAGAAGAGGTTTTGGACAGATTTTCTTTTCTTTATGCCAAACACATGGCAGACCTCCGTGCAACGTCCAGAACACGATGGGAGATGTTTTCTGTGCTCGCGCAGGTTTTCCTTGCCAGACAGAGTGGAAAAGCTTTCTGCTAGCATGTAGACCACAAAAGACGCTAAAGACGAAGGTACGATGCTCCCCGGAGCTAAGCGCCGCTCCCGGGCTTCTTTCGGCAGAAGCCGCGCTAAGAGAGCACTGTGAGCGGTACAATCGTCTTTGCGCGAAGAAGCCGCTTCTTCGGCTCCGGGAGCCGGAGAGAGCGGCAGCATCGGAAAGGTGAAGAAGGAAGCTGTACAACAGTGGGATTGTGTGCGCAGCTTGCCAACTGATAGAAAACAGTACATTACCACTTTCCTGACTTTTCCAATCACATGAATATTCGATTGGAAGCTGTTTTGGACAACTTTTCTTTTCTTCTTGTCGAACACTTGGCAGACCTCCGTGCAACGTCCAGAACACGATGGGAGATGTTTTCTGTGCTCGCGCAGGTTTTCCTTGCCACACAGAGTGGAAAAGCTTTCTGCTAGCATGTAGACCACAAAAGACGCTAAAGACGAAGGTACGATGCTCTCCGGAGCTAAGCGCCGCTCCCGGGCTTCTTTCGGCAGAAGCCGCGCTAAGAGAGCGCTGCGAGCGGTACAATCGTCTTTGCGCGAAGAAGCCGCTTCTTCGGCTCCGGGAGCCGGAGAGAGCGGCAGCATCGGAAAGGTGAAGAAGGAAGCCGTACAACACTGGGATTGTGTGCGCAGCTTGCCAACTGATAGAAAACAGTACATTACCACTTTCCTGACTTTTCCAATCACATGAATATTCGATATAAGCTGTTTTGGACCACTTTTCTTTTCTTCTTGTCAAACACTTGGCAGACTTCCGAGCAATGTCCAGAACACGATGGGAGATGTTTTCTGTGCTCCCGCAGGTTTTCCTTGCCAGACAGAGTGGAAAAGCTTTCTGCTAAGATGTAGACCACAAAAGACGCTAAAGGCGAAGGTACGATGCTCCCCGGAACTAATCGCCGCTCCCGGGCTTCTTTCGGCAGAAGCCGCGCTAAGAGAGCACTGTGAGCGGTACAATCGTCTTTGCGCGAAGAAGCCGCTTCTTCGGCTCCGGGAGCCGGAGAGAGCGGCATGATCGGAAAGGTGAAGAAGGAAGCTGTACAACACTGGGATTGTGTGCGCAGCTTGCCAACTGATAGAAAACAGTACATTACCACTTTCCTGACTTTTCCAATCACATGAATATTCGATTGGAAGCTGTTTTGGACAACTTTTCTTTTCTTCTTGTCGAACACTTGGCAGACCTCCGTGCAACGTCCAGAACACGATCGGAGATGTTACCTGTGCTCGCGCAGGTTTTCCTTGCCAGACAGAGTGGAAAAGCTTTCTGCTAGCATGTAGACCACAAAAGACGCTAAAGACGAAGGTACGATGCTCCCCGGAGCTAAGCGCCGCTCCCGGGCGTCTTTCGGCAGAAGCCGCGCTAAGAGAGCGCTGCGAGCGGTACAATCGTCTTTGCGCGAAGAAGCCGCTTCTTCGGCTCCGGGAGCCGGAGAGAGCGGCAGCATCGGAAAGGTGAAGAAGGAAGCCGTACAACACTGGGATTGTGTGCACAGCTTGCCAACTGATAGAAAACAGTACATTACCACTTTCCTGACTTTTCCAATCACATGAATATTCGATAAGAAGCTGTTTAGGACAGATTTTCTTTTCTTTATGGCAAACACTTGGCAGACCTCCGTGCAACGTCCAGAACACGATGGGAGATGTTTTCTGTGCTCGCGCAGGTTTTCCTTGCCAGACAGAGTGGAAAAGCTTTCTGCTAGGATGTAGACCACAAAAGACGCTAAAGGCGAAGGTACGATGCTCCCCGGAGCTAATCGCCGCTCCCGGGCTTCTTTCGGCAGAAGCCGCGCTAAGAGAGCACTGTGAGCGGTACAATCGTCTTTGCGCGAAGAAGCCGCTTCTTCGGCTCCGGGAGCCGGAGAGAGCGGCATGATCGGAAAGGTGAAGAAGGAAGCTGTACAACACTGGGATTGTGTGCGCAGCTTGCCAACTGATAGACAGTAGTACATTACCCCTTTCCTGACTTTTCCAATCACATGAATATTCGATTGGAAGCTGTTTTGGACAACTTTTCTTTTCTTCTTGTCGAACACTTGGCAGACCTCCGTGCAACGTCCAGAACACGATGGGAGATGTTTTCTGTGCTCGCGCAGGTTTTCCTTGCCAGACAGAGTGGAAAAGCTATCTGCTAGCATGTAGACCACAAAAGACGCTAAAGGCGAAGGTACGATGCTCCCCGGAGCTAAGCGCCGCTCCCGGGCGTCTTTCGGCAGAAGCCGCGCTAAGAGAGCACTGTGAGCGGTACAATCGTCTTTGCGCGAAGAAGCCGCTTCTTCGGCTCCGGGAGCCGGAGAGAGCGGCATGATCGGAAAGGTGAAGAAGGAAGCTGTACAACACTGGGATTGTGTGCGCAGCTTGCCAACTGATAGAAAACAGTACATTACCACTTTCCTGACTTTTCCAATCACATGAATCTTCGATTGGAAGCTGTTTTGGACAGATTTTCTTTTCTTTATGGCAAACACTTGGCAGACCTCCGTGCAACCTCCAGAACGCGTTGGAGATGTTTTCTGTGCTCGCGCAGGTTTTCCTTGCCAGACAGAGTGGAAAAGCTTTCTGCTAGCATGTAGACCACAAAAGACGCTAAAGGCGAAGGTACGATGCTCCCCGGAGCTAAGCGCCGCTCCCGGGCGTCTTTCGGCAGAAGCCGCGCTAAGAGAGCACTGTGAGCGGTACAATCGTCTTAGCGCGAAGAAGCCGCTTCTTCGGCTCCGGGAGCCGGAGAGAGCGGCATGATCGGAAAGGTGAAGAAGGAAGCTGTACAACACTGGGATTGTATGCGCAGATTGCCAACTGATAGACAGCAGTACATTACCACTTTCCTGACTTTTCCAATCACATGAATATTCGATAAGAAGCTGTTTTGGACAGATTTTCTTTTCTTTATGGCAAACACTTGGCAGACCTCCGTGCAACGTCCAGAACACGATGGGAGATGTTTTCTGTGCTCGCGCAGGTTTTCCTTGCCAGACAGAGTGGAAAAGCTTTCTGCTAGCATGTAGACCACAAAAGACGCTAAAGACGAAGGTACGATGCTCTCCGCAGCTAAGCGCCGCTCCCGGGCTTCTTTCGGCAGAAGCGGCGCTAAGAGAGCACTGTGAGCGGTACAATCGTCTTTGCGCGAAGAAGCCGCTTCTTCGGCTCCGGGAGCCGGAGAGAGCGGCATGATCGGAAAGGTGAAGAAGGAAGCTGTACAACACTGGGATTGTGTGCGCAGCTTGCCAACTGATAGAAAACAGTACATTACCACTTTCCTGACTTGTCCAATCACATGAATATTCGATAAGAAGAGGTTTTGGACAGATTTTCTTTTCTTTATGCCAAACACATGGCAGACCTCCGTGCAACGTCCAGAACACGATGGGAGATGTTTTCTGTGCTCGCGCAGGTTTTCCTTGCCAGACAGAGTGGAAAAGCTTTCTGCTAGCATGTAGACCACAAAAGACGCTAAAGACGAAGGTACGATGCTCCCCGGAGCTAAGCGCCGCTCCCGGGCTTCTTTCGGCAGAAGCCGCGCTAAGAGAGCACTGTGAGCGGTACAATCGTCTTTGCGCGAAGAAGCCGCTTCTTCGGCTCCGGGAGCCGGAGAGAGCGGCAGCATCGGAAAGGTGAAGAAGGAAGCTGTACAACAGTGGGATTGTGTGCGCAGCTTGCCAACTGATAGAAAACAGTACATTACCACTTTCCTGACTTTTCCAATCACATGAATATTCGATTGGAAGCTGTTTTGGACAACTTTTCTTTTCTTCTTGTCGAACACTTGGCAGACCTCCGTGCAACGTCCAGAACACGATGGGAGATGTTTTCTGTGCTCGCGCAGGTTTTCCTTGCCAGACAGAGTGGAAAAGCTTTCTGCTAGCATGTAGACCACAAAAGACGCTAAAGACGAAGGTACGATGCTCCCCGGAGCTAAGCGCCGCTCCCGGGCGTCTTTCGGCAGAAGCCGCGCTAAGAGAGCGCTGCGAGCGGTACAATCGTCTTTGCGCGAAGAAGCCGCTTCTTCGGCTCCGGGAGCCGGAGAGAGCGGCAGCATCGGAAAGGTGAAGAAGGAAGCCGTACAACACTGGGATTGTGTGCGCAGCTTGCCAACTGATAGAAAACAGTACATTACCACTTTCCTGACTTTTCCAATCACATGAATATTCGATTGGAATTTGTTTTGGACAACTTTTCTTTTCTTCTTGTCGAACACTTGGCAGACCTCCGTGCAACGTCCAGAACACGATGGGAGATGTTTTCTGTGCTCGCGCAGGTTTTCCTTGCCAGACAGAGTGGAAAAGCTATCTGCTAGCATGTAGACCACAAAAGACGCTAAAGGCGAAGGTACGATGCTCCTCGGAGCTAAGCGCCGCTCCCGGGCTTCTTTCGGCAGAAGCCGCGCTAAGAGAGCACTGTGAGCGGTACAATCGTCTTTGCGCGAAGAAGCCGCTTCTTCGGCTCCGGGAGCCGGAGAGAGCAGCAGCATCGGAAAGGTGAAGAAGGAAGCCGTACAACACTGGGATTGGGTGCACAGCTTGCCAACTGATAGAAAACAGTACATTACCACTTTCCTGACTTTTCCAATCACATGAATATTCGATAAGAAGCTGTTTTGGACAGATTTTCTTTTCTTCTTGTCGAACACTTGGCAGACCTCCGTGCAACGTCCAGAACACGATGGGAGATGTTTTCTGTGCTCGCGCAGGTTTTCCTTGCCAGACAGAGTGGAAAAGCTTTCTGCTAGCATGTAGACCACAAAAGACGCTAAAGACGAAGGTACGATGCTCTCCGGAGCTAAGCGCCGCTCCCGGGCTTCTTTCGTCAGAAGCCGCGCTAAGAGAGCACTGTGAGCGGTACAATCGTCTTAGCGCGAAGAAGCCGCTTCTTCGGCTCCGGGAGCCGGAGAGAGCGGCAGCATCGGAAAGGTGAAGAAGGAAGCTGTACAACACTGGGATTGTGTGCGCAGCTTGCCAACTGATAGAAAACAGTACATTACCACTTTCCTGACTTTTCCAATCACATGAATATTCGATTGGAAGCTGTTTTGGACAACTTTTCTTTTCTTCTTGTCGAACACTTGGCAGACCTCCGTGCAACGTCCAGAACACGATGGGAGATGTTTTCTGTGCTCGCGCAGGTTTTCCTTGCCAGACAGAGTGGAAAAGCTTTCTGCTAGCATGTAGACCACAAAAGACGCTAAAGACGAAGGTACGATGCTCCCCGGAGCTAAGCGCCGCTCCCGGGCTTCTTTCGGCAGAAGCCGCGCTAAGAGAGCGCTGCGAGCGGTAAAATCGTCTTTGCGCGAAGAAGCCGCTTCTTCGGCTCCGGGAGCCGGAGAGAGCGGCAGCATCGGAAAGGTGAAGAAGGAAGCCGTACAACACTGGGATTGTGTGCACAGCTTGCCAACTGATAGAAAACAGTACATTACCACTTTCCTGACTTTTCCAATCACATGAATCTTCGATTGGAAGCTGTTTTGGACAGATTTTCTTTTCTTTATGGCAAACACTTGGCAGACCTCCGTGCAACGTCCAGAACACGATGGGAGATGTTTTCTGTGCTCGCGCAGGTTTTCCTTGCCAGACAGAGTGGAAAAGCTTTCTGCTAGCATGTAGACCACAAAAGACGCTAAAGGCGAAGGTACGATGCTCCCCGGAGCTAATCGCCGCTCCCGGGCTTCTTTCGGCAGAAGCCGCGCTAAGAGAGCACTGTGAGCGGTACAATCGTCTTTGCGCGAAGAAGCCGCTTCTTCGGCTCCGGGAGCCGGAGAGAGCGGCATGATCGGAAAGGTGAAGAAGGAAGCTGTACAACACTGGGATTGTGTGCGCAGCTTGCCAACTGATAGACAGCAGTACATTACCACTTTCCTGACTTTTCCAATCACATGAATATTCGACTGGAAGCTGTTTTGGACAACTTTTCTTTTCTTCTTGTCGAACACTTGGCAGACCTCCGTGCAACGTCCAGAACACGATGGGAGATGTTTTCTGTGCTCGCGCAGGTTTTCCTTGCCAGACAGAGTGGAAAAGCTTTCTGCTAGCATGTAGACCACAAAAGACGCTAAAGACGAAGGTACGATGCTCCCCGGAGCTAAGCGCCGCTCCCGGGCTTCTTTCGGCAGAAGCCGCGCTAAGAGAGCACTGTGAGCGGTACAATCGTCTTTGCGCGAAGAAGCCGCTTCTTCGGCTCCGGGAGCCGGAGAGAGCGGCAGCATCGGAAAGGTGAAGAAGGAAGCTGTACAACAGTGGGATTGTGTGCGCAGCTTGCCAACTGATAGAAAACAGTACATTACCACTTTCCTGACTTTTCCAATCACATGAATATTCGATTGGAAGCTGTTTTGGACAACTTTTCTTTTCTTCTTGTCGAACACTTGGCAGACCTCCGTGCAACGTCCAGAACACGATGGGAGATGTTTTCTGTGCTCGCGCAGGTTTTCCTTGCCACACAGAGTGGAAAAGCTTTCTGCTAGCATGTAGACCACAAAAGACGCTAAAGACGAAGGTACGATGCTCTCCGGAGCTAAGCGCCGCTCCCGGGCTTCTTTCGGCAGAAGCCGCGCTAAGAGAGCGCTGCGAGCGGTACAATCGTCTTTGCGCGAAGAAGCCGCTTCTTCGGCTCCGGGAGCCGGAGAGAGCGGCAGCATCGGAAAGGTGAAGAAGGAAGCCGTACAACACTGGGATTGTGTGCGCAGCTTGCCAACTGATAGAAAACAGTACATTACCACTTTCCTGACTTTTCCAATCACATGAATATTCGATATAAGCTGTTTTGGACCACTTTTCTTTTCTTCTTGTCAAACACTTGGCAGACTTCCGAGCAATGTCCAGAACACGATGGGAGATGTTTTCTGTGCTCCCGCAGGTTTTCCTTGCCAGACAGAGTGGAAAAGCTTTCTGCTAAGATGTAGACCACAAAAGACGCTAAAGGCGAAGGTACGATGCTCCCCGGAACTAATCGCCGCTCCCGGGCTTCTTTCGGCAGAAGCCGCGCTAAGAGAGCACTGTGAGCGGTACAATCGTCTTTGCGCGAAGAAGCCGCTTCTTCGGCTCCGGGAGCCGGAGAGAGCGGCATGATCGGAAAGGTGAAGAAGGAAGCTGTACAACACTGGGATTGTGTGCGCAGCTTGCCAACTGATAGAAAACAGTACATTACCACTTTCCTGACTTTTCCAATCACATGAATATTCGATTGGAAGCTGTTTTGGACAACTTTTCTTTTCTTCTTGTCGAACACTTGGCAGACCTCCGTGCAACGTCCAGAACACGATCGGAGATGTTACCTGTGCTCGCGCAGGTTTTCCTTGCCAGACAGAGTGGAAAAGCTTTCTGCTAGCATGTAGACCACAAAAGACGCTAAAGACGAAGGTACGATGCTCCCCGGAGCTAAGCGCCGCTCCCGGGCGTCTTTCGGCAGAAGCCGCGCTAAGAGAGCGCTGCGAGCGGTACAATCGTCTTTGCGCGAAGAAGCCGCTTCTTCGGCTCCGGGAGCCGGAGAGAGCGGCAGCATCGGAAAGGTGAAGAAGGAAGCCGTACAACACTGGGATTGTGTGCACAGCTTGCCAACTGATAGAAAACAGTACATTACCACTTTCCTGACTTTTCCAATCACATGAATATTCGATAAGAAGCTGTTTTGGACAGATTTTCTTTTCTTTATGGCAAACACTTGGCAGACCTCCGTGCAACGTCCAGAACACGATGGGAGATGTTTTCTGTGCTCGCGCAGGTTTTCCTTGCCAGACAGAGTGGAAAAGCTTTCTGCTAGCATGTAGACCACAAAAGACGCTAAAGGCGAAGGTACGATGCTCCCCGGAGCTAATCGCCGCTCCCGGGCTTCTTTCGGCAGAAGCCGCGCTAAGAGAGCACTGTGAGCGGTACAATCGTCTTTGCGCGAAGAAGCCGCTTCTTCGGCTCCGGGAGCCGGAGAGAGCGGCATGATCGGAAAGGTGAAGAAGGAAGCTGTACAACACTGGGATTGTGTGCGCAGCTTGCCAACTGATAGACAGTAGTACATTACCCCTTTCCTGACTTTTCCAATCACATGAATATTCGATTGGAAGCTGTTTTGGACAACTTTTCTTTTCTTCTTGTCGAACACTTGGCAGACCTCCGTGCAACGTCCAGAACACGATGGGAGATGTTTTCTGTGCTCGCGCAGGTTTTCCTTGCCAGACAGAGTGGAAAAGCTATCTGCTAGCATGTAGACCACAAAAGACGCTAAAGGCGAAGGTACGATGCTCCCCGGAGCTAAGCGCCGCTCCCGGGCGTCTTTCGGCAGAAGCCGCGCTAAGAGAGCACAGTGAGCGGTACAATCGTCTTTGCGCGAAGAAGCCGCTTCTTCGGCTCCGGGAGCCGGAGAGAGCGGCATGATCGGAAAGGTGAAGAAGGAAGCTGTACAACACTGGGATTGTGTGCGCAGCTTGCCAACTGATAGAAAACAGTACATTACCACTTTCCTGACTTTTCCAATCACATGAATCTTCGATTGGAAGCTGTTTTGGACAGATTTTCTTTTCTTTATGGCAAACACTTGGCAGACCTCCGTGCAACCTCCAGAACGCGTTGGAGATGTTTTCTGTGCTCGCGCAGGTTTTCCTTGCCAGACAGAGTGGAAAAGCTTTCTGCTAGCATGTAGACCACAAAAGACGCTAAAGGCGAAGGTACGATGCTCCCCGGAGCTAAGCGCCGCTCCCGGGCGTCTTTCGGCAGAAGCCGCGCTAAGAGAGCACTGTGAGCGGTACAATCGTCTTAGCGCGAAGAAGCCGCTTCTTCGGCTCCGGGAGCCGGAGAGAGCGGCATGATCGGAAAGGTGAAGAAGGAAGCTGTACAACACTGGGATTGTATGCGCAGATTGCCAACTGATAGACAGCAGTACATTACCACTTTCCTGACTTTTCCAATCACATGAATATTCGATAAGAAGCTGTTTTGGACAGATTTTCTTTTCTTTATGGCAAACACTTGGCAGACCTCCGTGCAACGTCCAGAACACGATGGGAGATGTTTTCTGTGCTCGCGCAGGTTTTCCTTGCCAGACAGAGTGGAAAAGCTTTCTGCTAGCATGTAGACCACAAAAGACGCTAAAGACGAAGGTACGATGCTCTCCGCAGCTAAGCGCCGCTCCCGGGCTTCTTTCGGCAGAAGCGGCGCTAAGAGAGCACAGTGAGCGGTACAATCGTCTTTGCGCGAAGAAGCCGCTTCTTCGGCTCCGGGAGCCGGAGAGAGCGGCATGATCGGAAAGGTGAAGAAGGAAGCTGTACAACACTGGGATTGTGTGCGCAGCTTGCCAACTGATAGAAAACAGTACATTACCACTTTCCTGACTTGTCCAATCACATGAATATTCGATAAGAAGAGGTTTTGGACAGATTTTCTTTTCTTTATGCCAAACACATGGCAGACCTCCGTGCAACGTCCAGAACACGATGGGAGATGTTTTCTGTGCTCGCGCAGGTTTTCCTTGCCAGACAGAGTGGAAAAGCTTTCTGCTAGCATGTAGACCACAAAAGACGCTAAAGACGAAGGTACGATGCTCCCCGGAGCTAAGCGCCGCTCCCGGGCTTCTTTCGGCAGAAGCCGCGCTAAGAGAGCACTGTGAGCGGTACAATCGTCTTTGCGCGAAGAAGCCGCTTCTTCGGCTCCGGGAGCCGGAGAGAGCGGCAGCATCGGAAAGGTGAAGAAGGAAGCTGTACAACAGTGGGATTGTGTGCGCAGCTTGCCAACTGATAGAAAACAGTACATTACCACTTTCCTGACTTTTCCAATCACATGAATATTCGATTGGAAGCTGTTTTGGACAACTTTTCTTTTCTTCTTGTCGAACACTTGGCAGACCTCCGTGCAACGTCCAGAACACGATGGGAGATGTTTTCTGTGCTCGCGCAGGTTTTCCTTGCCACACAGAGTGGAAAAGCTTTCTGCTAGCATGTAGACCACAAAAGACGCTAAAGACGAAGGTACGATGCTCCCCGGAGCTAAGCGCCGCTCCCGGGCGTCTTTCGGCAGAAGCCGCGCTAAGAGAGCGCTGCGAGCGGTACAATCGTCTTTGCGCGAAGAAGCCGCTTCTTCGGCTCCGGGAGCCGGAGAGAGCGGCAGCATCGGAAAGGTGAAGAAGGAAGCCGTACAACACTGGGATTGTGTGCGCAGCTTGCCAACTGATAGAAAACAGTACATTACCACTTTCCTGACTTTTCCAATCACATGAATATTCGATTGGAATTTGTTTTGGACAACTTTTCTTTTCTTCTTGTCGAACACTTGGCAGACCTCCGTGCAACGTCCAGAACACGATGGGAGATGTTTTCTGTGCTCGCGCAGGTTTTCCTTGCCAGACAGAGTGGAAAAGCTATCTGCTAGCATGTAGACCACAAAAGACGCTAAAGGCGAAGGTACGATGCTCCTCGGAGCTAAGCGCCGCTCCCGGGCTTCTTTCGGCAGAAGCCGCGCTAAGAGAGCACTGTGAGCGGTACAATCGTCTTTGCGCGAAGAAGCCGCTTCTTCGGCTCCGGGAGCCGGAGAGAGCAGCAGCATCGGAAAGGTGAAGAAGGAAGCCGTACAACACTGGGATTGGGTGCACAGCTTGCCAACTGATAGAAAACAGTACATTACCACTTTCCTGACTTTTCCAATCACATGAATATTCGATAAGAAGCTGTTTTGGACAGATTTTCTTTTCTTCTTGTCGAACACTTGGCAGACCTCCGTGCAACGTCCAGAACACGATGGGAGATGTTTTCTGTGCTCGCGCAGGTTTTCCTTGCCAGACAGAGTGGAAAAGCTTTCTGCTAGCATGTAGACCACAAAAGACGCTAAAGACGAAGGTACGATGCTCTCCGGAGCTAAGCGCCGCTCCCGGGCTTCTTTCGTCAGAAGCCGCGCTAAGAGAGCACTGTGAGCGGTACAATCGTCTTAGCGCGAAGAAGCCGCTTCTTCGGCTCCGGGAGCCGGAGAGAGCGGCAGCATCGGAAAGGTGAAGAAGGAAGCTGTACAACACTGGGATTGTGTGCGCAGCTTGCCAACTGATAGAAAACAGTACATTACCACTTTCCTGACTTTTCCAATCACATGAATATTCGATTGGAAGCTGTTTTGGACAACTTTTCTTTTCTTCTTGTCGAACACTTGGCAGACCTCCGTGCAACGTCCAGAACACGATGGGAGATGTTTTCTGTGCTCGCGCAGGTTTTCCTTGCCAGACAGAGTGGAAAAGCTTTCTGCTAGCATGTAGACCACAAAAGACGCTAAAGACGAAGGTACGATGCTCCCCGGAGCTAAGCGCCGCTCCCGGGCTTCTTTCGGCAGAAGCCGCGCTAAGAGAGCGCTGCGAGCGGTAAAATCGTCTTTGCGCGAAGAAGCCGCTTCTTCGGCTCCGGGAGCCGGAGAGAGCGGCAGCATCGGAAAGGTGAAGAAGGAAGCCGTACAACACTGGGATTGTGTGCACAGCTTGCCAACTGATAGAAAACAGTACATTACCACTTTCCTGACTTTTCCAATCACATGAATATTCGATAAGAAGCTGTTTTGGACAGATTTTCTTTTCTTTATGGCAAACACTTGGCAGACCTCCGTGCAACGTCCAGAACACGATGGGAGATGTTTTCTGTGCTCGCGCAGGTTTTCCTTGCCAGACAGAGTGGAAAAGCTTTCTGCTAGCATGTAGACCACAAAAGACGCTAAAGGCGAAGGTACGATGCTCCCCGGAGCTAATCGCCGCTCCCGGGCTTCTTTCGGCAGAAGCCGCGCTAAGAGAGCACTGTGAGCGGTACAATCGTCTTTGCGCGAAGAAGCCGCTTCTTCGGCTCCGGGAGCCGGAGAGAGCGGCATGATCGGAAAGGTGAAGAAGGAAGCTGTACAACACTGGGATTGTGTGCGCAGCTTGCCAACTGATAGACAGCAGTACATTACCACTTTCCTGACTTTTCCAATCACATGAATATTCGACTGGAAGCTGTTTTGGACAACTTTTCTTTTCTTCTTGTCGAACACTTGGCAGACCTCCGTGCAACGTCCAGAACACGATGGGAGATGTTTTCTGTGCTCGCGCAGGTTTTCCTTGCCAGACAGAGTGGAAAAGCTTTCTGCTAGCATGTAGACCACAAAAGACGCTAAAGACGAAGGTACGATGCTCCCCGGAGCTAAGCGCCGCTCCCGGGCTTCTTTCGGCAGAAGCCGCGCTAAGAGAGCACTGTGAGCGGTACAATCGTCTTTGCGCGAAGAAGCCGCTTCTTCGGCTCCGGGAGCCGGAGAGAGCGGCAGCATCGGAAAGGTGAAGAAGGAAGCTGTACAACAGTGGGATTGTGTGCGCAGCTTGCCAACTGATAGAAAACAGTACATTACCACTTTCCTGACTTTTCCAATCACATGAATATTCGATTGGAAGCTGTTTTGGACAGATTTTCTTTTCTTCTTGTCGAACACTTGGCAGACCTCCGTGCAACGTCCAGAACACGATGGGAGATGTTTTCTGTGCTCGCGCAGGTTTTCCTTGCCACACAGAGTGGAAAAGCTTTCTGCTAGCATGTAGACCACAAAAGACGCTAAAGACGAAGGTACGATGCTCCCCGGAGCTAAGCGCCGCTCCCGGGCTTCTTTCGGCAGAAGCCGCGCTAAGAGAGCGCTGCGAGCGGTACAATCGTCTTTGCGCGAAGAAGCCGCTTCTTCGGCTCCGGGAGCCGGAGAGAGCGGCAGCATCGGAAAGGTGAAGAAGGAAGCCGTACAACACTGGGATTGGGTGCACAGCTTGCCAACTGATAGAAAACAGTACATTACCACTTTCCTGACTTTTCCAATCACATGAATATTCGATAAGAAGCTGTTTTGGACAGATTTTCTTTTCTTTATGGCAAACACTTGGCAGACCTCCGTGCAACGTCCAGAACACGATGGGAGATGTTTTCTGTGCTCGCGCAGGTTTTCCTTGCCAGACAGAGTGGAAAAGCTTTCTGCTAGCATGTAGACCACAAAAGACGCTAAAGGCGAAGGTACGATGCTCCCCGGAGCTAAGCGCCGCTCCCGGGCTTCTTTCGGCAGAAGCCGCGCTAAGAGAGCACTGTGAGCGGTACAATCGTCTTTGCGCGAAGAAGCCGCTTCTTCGGCTCCGGGAGCCGGAGAGAGCGGCAGCATCGGAAAGGTGAAGAAGGAAGCTGTACAACACTGGGATTGTGTGCGCAGCTTGCCAACTGATAGAAAACAGTACATTACCACTTTCCTGACTTTTCCAATCACATGAATATTCGATTGGAAGCTGTTTTGGACAACTTTTCTTTTCTTCTTGTCGAACACTTGGCAGACCTCCGTGCAACGTCCAGAACACGATGGGAGATGTTTTCTGTGCTCGCGCAGGTTTTCCTTGCCACACAGAGTGGAAAAGCTTTCTGCTAGCATGTAGACCACAAAAGACGCTAAAGACGAAGGTACGATGCTCCCCGGAGCTAAGCGCCGCTCCCGGGCTTCTTTCGGCAGAAGCCGCGCTAAGAGAGCGCTGCGAGCGGTACAATCGTCTTTGCGCGAAGAAGCCGCTTCTTCGGCTCCGGGAGCCGGAGAGAGCGGCAGCATCGGAAAGGTGAAGAAGGAAGCTGTACAACAGTGGGATTGTGTGCGCAGCTTGCCAACTGATAGAAAACAGTACATTACCACTTTCCTGACTTTTCCAATCACATGAATATTCGATTGGAAGCTGTTTTGGACAACTTTTCTTTTCTTCTTGTCGAACACTTGGCAGACCTCCGTGCAACGTCCAGAACACGATGGGAGATGTTTTCTGTGCTCGCGCAGGTTTTCCTTGCCAGACAGAGTGGAAAAGCTTTCTGCTAGCATGTAGACCACAAAAGACGCTAAAGGCGAAGGTACGATGCTCCCCGGAGCTAATCGCCGCTCCCGGGCTTCTTTCGGCAGAAGCCGCGCTAAGAGAGCACTGTGAGCGGTACAATCGTCTTTGCGCGAAGAAGCCGCTTCTTCGGCTCCGGGAGCCGGAGAGAGCGGCATGATCGGAAAGGTGAAGAAGGAAGCTGTACAACACTGGGATTGTGTGCGCAGCTTGCCAACTGATAGACAGCAGTACATTACCACTTTCCTGACTTTTCCAATCACATGAATATTCGACTGGAAGCTGTTTTGGACAACTTTTCTTTTCTTCTTGTCGAACACTTGGCAGACCTCCGTGCAACGTCCAGAACACGATGGGAGATGTTTTCTGTGCTCGCGCAGGTTTTCCTTGCCAGACAGAGTGGAAAAGCTTTCTGCTAGCATGTAGACCACAAAAGACGCTAAAGACGAAGGTACGATGCTCCCCGGAGCTAAGCGCCGCTCCCGGGCTTCTTTCGGCAGAAGCCGCGCTAAGAGAGCACTGTGAGCGGTACAATCGTCTTTGCGCGAAGAAGCCGCTTCTTCGGCTCCGGGAGCCGGAGAGAGCGGCAGCATCGGAAAGGTGAAGAAGGAAGCTGTACAACAGTGGGATTGTGTGCGCAGCTTGCCAACTGATAGAAAACAGTACATTACCACTTTCCTGACTTTTCCAATCACATGAATATTCGATTGGAAGCTGTTTTGGACAACTTTTCTTTTCTTCTTGTCGAACACTTGGCAGACCTCCGTGCAACGTCCAGAACACGATGGGAGATGTTTTCTGTGCTCGCGCAGGTTTTCCTTGCCACACAGAGTGGAAAAGCTTTCTGCTAGCATGTAGACCACAAAAGACGCTAAAGACGAAGGTACGATGCTCCCCGGAGCTAAGCGCCGCTCCCGGGCTTCTTTCGGCAGAAGCCGCGCTAAGAGAGCGCTGCGAGCGGTACAATCATCTTTGCGCGAAGAAGCCGCTTCTTCGGCTCCGGGAGCCGGAGAGAGCGGCAGCATCGGAAAGGTGAAGAAGGAAGCCGTACAACACTGGGATTGGGTGCACAGCTTGCCAACTGATAGAAAACAGTACATTACCACTTTCCTGACTTTTCCAATCACATGAATATTCGATAAGAAGCTGTTTTGGACAGATTTTCTTTTCTTTATGGCAAACACTTGGCAGACCTCCGTGCAACGTCCAGAACACGATGGGAGATGTTTTCTGTGCTCGCGCAGGTTTTCCTTGCCAGACAGAGTGGAAAAGCTTTCTGCTAGCATGTAGACCACAAAAGACGCTAAAGGCGAAGGTACGATGCTCCCCGGAGCTAATCGCCGCTCCCGGGCTTCTTTCGGCAGAAGCCGCGCTAAGAGAGCACAGTGAGCGGTACAATCGTCTTTGCGCGAAGAAGCCGCTTCTTCGGCTCCGGGAGCCGGAGAGAGCGGCAGCATCGGAAAGGTGAAGAAGGAAGCTGTACAACACTGGGATTGTGTGCGCAGCTTGCCAACTGATAGACAGTAGTACATTACCCCTTTCCTGACTTTTCCAATCACATGAATATTCGATTGGAAGCTGTTTTGGACAACTTTTCTTTTCTTCTTGTCGAACACTTGGCAGACCTCCGTGCAACGTCCAGAACACGATGGGAGATGTTTTCTGTGCTCGCGCAGGTTTTCCTTGCCAGACAGAGTGGAAAAGCTTTCTGCTAAGATGTAGACCACAAAAGACGCTAAAGGCGAAGGTACGATGCTCCCCGGAGCTAATCGCCGCTCCCGGGCGTCTTTCGGCAGAAGCCGCGCTAAGAGACCACTGTGAGCGGTACAATCGTCTTTGCGCGAAGAAGCCGCTTCTTCGGCTCCGGGAGCCGGAGAGAGCGGCATGATCGGAAAGGTGAAGAAGGAAGCTGTACAACAGTGGGATTGTGTGCGCAGCTTGCCAACTGATAGAAAACAGTACATTACCACTTTCCTGACTTTTCCAATCACATGAATCTTCGATTGGAAGCTGTTTTGGACAGATTTTCTTTTCTTTATGGCAAACACTTGGCAGACCTCCGTGCAACGTCCAGAACGCGTTGGAGATGTTTTCTGTGCTCGCGCAGGTTTTCCTTGCCAGACAGAGTGGAAAAGCTTTCTGCTAGCATGTAGACCACAAAAGACGCTAAAGGCGAAGGTACGATGCTCCCCGGAGCTAAGCGCCGCTCCCGGGCGTCTTTCGGCAGAAGCCGCGCTAAGAGAGCACTGTGAGCGGTACAATCGTCTTTGCGCGAAGAAGCCGCTTCTTCGGCTCACGGAGCCGGAGAGAGCGGCATGATCGGAAAGGTGAAGAAGGAAGCTGTACAACACTGGGATTGTATGCGCAGATTGCCAACTGATAGACAGCAGTACATTACCACTTTCCTGACTTTTCCAATCACATGAATATTCGATAAGAAGCTGTTTTGGACAGATTTTCTTTTCTTTATGGCAAACACTTGGCAGACCTCCGTGCAACGTCCAGAACACGATGGGAGATGTTTTCTGTGCTCGCGCAGGTTTTCCTTGCCAGACAGAGTGGAAAAGCTTTCTGCTAGCATGTAGACCACAAAAGACGCTAAAGACGAAGGTACGATGCTCTCCGCAGCTAAGCGCCGCTCCCGGGCTTCTTTCGTCAGAAGCCGCGCTAAGAGAGCACAGTGAGCGGTACAATCGTCTTTGCGCGAAGAAGCCGCTTCTTCGGCTCCGGGAGCCGGAGAGAGCGGCATGATCGGAAAGGTGAAGAAGGAAGCTGTACAACACTGGGATTGTGTGCGCAGCTTGCCAACTGATAGAAAACAGTACATTGCCACTTTCCTGACTTGTCCAATCACATGAATATTCGATAAGAAGAGGTTTTGGACAGATTTTCTTTTCTTTATGCCAAACACATGGCAGACCTCCGTGCAACGTCCAGAACACGATGGGAGATGTTTTCTGTGCTCGCGCAGGTTTTCCTTGCCAGACAGAGTGGAAAAGCTTTCTGCTAGCATGTAGACCACAAAAGACGCTAAAGACGAAGGTACGATGCTCCCCGGAGCTAAGCGCCGCTCCCGGGCTTCTTTCGGCAGAAGCCGCGCTAAGAGAGCACTGTGAGCGGTACAATCGTCTTTGCGCGAAGAAGCCGCTTCTTCGGCTCCGGGAGCCGGAGAGAGCGGCAGCATCGGAAAGGTGAAGAAGGAAGCTGTACAACAGTGGGATTGTGTGCGCAGCTTGCCAACTGATAGAAAACAGTACATTACCACTTTCCTGACTTTTCCAATCACATGAATATTCGATTGGAAGCTGTTTTGGACAACTTTTCTTTTCTTCTTGTCGAACACTTGGCAGACCTCCGTGCAACGTCCAGAACACGATGGGAGATGTTTTCTGTGCTCGCGCAGGTTTTCCTTGCCAGACAGAGTGGAAAAGCTTTCTGCTAGCATGTAGACCACAAAAGACGCTAAAGGCGAAGGTACGATGCTCCCCGGAGCTAATCGCCGCTCCCGGGCTTCTTTCGGCAGAAGCCGCGCTAAGAGAGCACTGTGAGCGGTACAATCGTCTTTGCGCGAAGAAGCCGCTTCTTCGGCTCCGGGAGCCGGAGAGAGCGGCATGATCGGAAAGGTGAAGAAGGAAGCTGTACAACACTGGGATTGTGTGCGCAGCTTGCCAACTGATAGACAGCAGTACATTACCACTTTCCTGACTTTTCCAATCACATGAATATTCGACTGGAAGCTGTTTTGGACAATTTTTCTTTTCTTCTTGTCGAACACTTGGCAGACCTCCGTGCAACGTCCAGAACACGATGGGAGATGTTTTCTGTGCTCGCGCAGGTTTTCCTTGCCAGACAGAGTGGAAAAGCTTTCTGCTAGCATGTAGACCACAAAAGACGCTAAAGACGAAGGTACGATGCTCCCCGGAGCTAAGCGCCGCTCCCGGGCTTCTTTCGGCAGAAGCCGCGCTAAGAGAGCACTGTGAGCGGTACAATCGTCTTTGCGCGAAGAAGCCGCTTCTTCGGCTCCGGGAGCCGGAGAGAGCGGCAGCATCGGAAAGGTGAAGAAGGAAGCTGTACAACAGTGGGATTGTGTGCGCAGCTTGCCAACTGATAGAAAACAGTACATTACCACTTTCCTGACTTTTCCAATCACATGAATATTCGATTGGAAGCTGTTTTGGACAACTTTTCTTTTCTTCTTGTCGAACACTTGGCAGACCTCCGTGCAACGTCCAGAACACGATGGGAGATGTTTTCTGTGCTCGCGCAGGTTTTCCTTGCCACACAGAGTGGAAAAGCTTTCTGCTAGCATGTAGACCACAAAAGACGCTAAAGACGAAGGTACGATGCTCCCCGGAGCTAAGCGCCGCTCCCGGGCTTCTTTCGGCAGAAGCCGCGCTAAGAGAGCGCTGCGAGCGGTACAATCGTCTTTGCGCGAAGAAGCCGCTTCTTCGGCTCCGGGAGCCGGAGAGAGCGGCAGCATCGGAAAGGTGAAGAAGGAAGCTGTACAACAGTGGGATTGTGTGCGCAGCTTGCCAACTGATAGAAAACAGTACATTACCACTTTCCTGACTTTTCCAATCACATGAATATTCGATTGGAAGCTGTTTTGGACAACTTTTCTTTTCTTCTTGTCGAACACTTGGCAGACCTCCGTGCAACGTCCAGAACACGATGGGAGATGTTTTCTGTGCTCGCGCAGGTTTTCCTTGCCAGACAGAGTGGAAAAGCTTTCTGCTAGCATGTAGACCACAAAAGACGCTAAAGGCGAAGGTACGATGCTCCCCGGAGCTAATCGCCGCTCCCGGGCTTCTTTCGGCAGAAGCCGCGCTAAGAGAGCACTGTGAGCGGTACAATCGTCTTTGCGCGAAGAAGCCGCTTCTTCGGCTCCGGGAGCCGGAGAGAGCGGCATGATCGGAAAGGTGAAGAAGGAAGCTGTACAACACTGGGATTGTGTGCGCAGCTTGCCAACTGATAGACAGCAGTACATTACCACTTTCCTGACTTTTCCAATCACATGAATATTCGACTGGAAGCTGTTTTGGACAACTTTTCTTTTCTTCTTGTCGAACACTTGGCAGACCTCCGTGCAACGTCCAGAACACGATGGGAGATGTTTTCTGTGCTCGCGCAGGTTTTCCTTGCCAGACAGAGTGGAAAAGCTTTCTGCTAGCATGTAGACCACAAAAGACGCTAAAGACGAAGGTACGATGCTCCCCGGAGCTAAGCGCCGCTCCCGGGCTTCTTTCGGCAGAAGCCGCGCTAAGAGAGCACTGTGAGCGGTACAATCGTCTTTGCGCGAAGAAGCCGCTTCTTCGGCTCCGGGAGCCGGAGAGAGCGGCAGCATCGGAAAGGTGAAGAAGGAAGCTGTACAACAGTGGGATTGTGTGCGCAGCTTGCCAACTGATAGAAAACAGTACATTACCACTTTCCTGACTTTTCCAATCACATGAATATTCGATTGGAAGCTGTTTTGGACAACTTTTCTTTTCTTCTTGTCGAACACTTGGCAGACCTCCGTGCAACGTCCAGAACACGATGGGAGATGTTTTCTGTGCTCGCGCAGGTTTTCCTTGCCACACAGAGTGGAAAAGCTTTCTGCTAGCATGTAGACCACAAAAGACGCTAAAGACGAAGGTACGATGCTCCCCGGAGCTAAGCGCCGCTCCCGGGCTTCTTTCGGCAGAAGCCGCGCTAAGAGAGCGCTGCGAGCGGTACAATCGTCTTTGCGCGAAGAAGCCGCTTCTTCGGCTCCGGGAGCCGGAGAGAGCGGCAGCATCGGAAAGGTGAAGAAGGAAGCCGTACAACACTGGGATTGGGTGCACAGCTTGCCAACTGATAGAAAACAGTACATTACCACTTTCCTGACTTTTCCAATCACATGAATATTCGATAAGAAGCTGTTTTGGACAGATTTTCTTTTCTTTATGGCAAACACTTGGCAGACCTCCGTGCAACGTCCAGAACACGATGGGAGATGTTTTCTGTGCTCGCGCAGGTTTTCCTTGCCAGACAGAGTGGAAAAGCTTTCTGCTAGCATGTAGACCACAAAAGACGCTAAAGGCGAAGGTACGATGCTCCCCGGAGCTAATCGCCGCTCCCGGGCTTCTTTCGGCAGAAGCCGCGCTAAGAGAGCACTGTGAGCGGTACAATCGTCTTTGCGCGAAGAAGCCGCTTCTTCGGCTCCGGGAGCCGGAGAGAGCGGCAGCATCGGAAAGGTGAAGAAGGAAGCTGTACAACACTGGGATTGTGTGCGCAGCTTGCCAACTGATAGACAGTAGTACATTACCCCTTTCCTGACTTTTCCAATCACATGAATATTCGATTGGAAGCTGTTTTGGACAACTTTTCTTTTCTTCTTGTCGAACACTTGGCAGACCTCCGTGCAACGTCCAGAACACGATGGGAGATGTTTTCTGTGCTCGCGCAGGTTTTCCTTGCCAGACAGAGTGGAAAAGCTTTCTGCTAAGATGTAGACCACAAAAGACGCTAAAGGCGAAGGTACGATGCTCCCCGGAGCTAATCGCTGCTCCCGGGCGTCTTTCGGCAGAAGCCGCGCTAAGAGACCACTGTGAGCGGTACAATCGTCTTTGCGCGAAGAAGCCGCTTCTTCGGCTCCGGGAGCCGGAGAGAGCGGCATGATCGGAAAGGTGAAGAAGGAAGCTGTACAACAGTGGGATTGTGTGCGCAGCTTGCCAACTGATAGAAAACAGTACATTACCACTTTCCTGACTTTTCCAATCACATGAATCTTCGATTGGAAGCTGTTTTGGACAGATTTTCTTTTCTTTATGGCAAACACTTGGCAGACCTCCGTGCAACGTCCAGAACGCGTTGGAGATGTTTTCTGTGCTCGCGCAGGTTTTCCTTGCCAGACAGAGTGGAAAAGCTTTCTGCTAGCATGTAGACCACAAAAGACGCTAAAGGCGAAGGTACGATGCTCCCCGGAGCTAAGCGCCGCTCCCGGGCGTCTTTCGGCAGAAGCCGCGCTAAGAGAGCACTGTGAGCGGTACAATCGTCTTTGCGCGAAGAAGCCGCTTCTTCGGCTCACGGAGCCGGAGAGAGCGGCATGATCGGAAAGGTGAAGAAGGAAGCTGTACAACACTGGGATTGTATGCGCAGATTGCCAACTGATAGACAGCAGTACATTACCACTTTCCTGACTTTTCCAATCACATGAATATTCGATAAGAAACTGTTTTGGACAGATTTTCTTTTCTTTATGGCAAACACTTGGCAGACCTCCGTGCAACGTCCAGAACACGATGGGAGATGTTTTCTGTGCTCGCGCAGGTTTTCCTTGCCAGACAGAGTGGAAAAGCTTTCTGCTAGCATGTAGACCACAAAAGACGCTAAAGACGAAGGTACGATGCTCTCCGCAGCTAAGCGCCGCTCCCGGGCTTCTTTCGTCAGAAGCCGCGCTAAGAGAGCACAGTGAGCGGTACAATCGTCTTTGCGCGAAGAAGCCGCTTCTTCGGCTCCGGGAGCCGGAGAGAGCGGCATGATCGGAAAGGTGAAGAAGGAAGCTGTACAACACTGGGATTGTGTGCGCAGCTTGCCAACTGATAGAAAACAGTACATTACCACTTTCCTGACTTGTCCAATCACATGAATATTCGATAAGAAGCTGTTTTGGACAGATTTTCTTTTCTTTATGCCAAACACATGGCAGACCTCCGTGCAACGTCCAGAACACGATGGGAGATGTTTTCTGTGCTCGCGCAGGTTTTCCTTGCCAGACAGAGTGGAAAAGCTTTCTGCTAGCATGTAGACCACAAAAGACGCTAAAGACGAAGGTACGATGCTCCCCGGAGCTAAGCGCCGCTCCCGGGCTTCTTTCGGCAGAAGCCGCGCTAAGAGAGCACTGTGAGCGGTACAATCGTCTTTGCGCGAAGAAGCCGCTTCTTCGGCTCCGGGAGCCGGAGAGAGCGGCAGCATCGGAAAGGTGAAGAAGGAAGCTGTACAACAGTGGGATTGTGTGCGCAGCTTGCCAACTGATAGAAAACAGTACATTACCACTTTCCTGACTTTTCCAATCACATGAATATTCGATTGGAAGCTGTTTTGGACAACTTTTCTTTTCTTCTTGTCGAACACTTGGCAGACCTCCGTGCAACGTCCAGAACACGATGGGAGATGTTTTCTGTGCTCGCGCAGGTTTTCCTTGCCAGACAGAGTGGAAAAGCTTTCTGCTAGCATGTAGACCACAAAAGACGCTAAAGACGAAGGTACGATGCTCCCCGGAGCTAAGCGCCGTTCCCGGGCTTCTTTCGGCAGAAGCCGCGCTAAGAGAGCGCTGCGAGCGGTACAATCGCCTTTGCGCGAAGAAGCCGCTTCTTCGGCTCCGGGAGCCGGAGAGAGCGGCAGCATCGGAAAGGTGAAGAAGGAAGCCGTACAACACTGGGATTGTGTGCGCAGCTTGCCAACTGATAGAAAACAGTACATTACCACTTTCCTGACTTTTCCAATCACATGAATATTCGATATAAGCTGTTTTGGACCACTTTTCTTTTCTTCTTGTCAAACACTTGGCAGACTTTCGAGCAATGTCCAGAACACGATGGGAGATGTTTTCTGTGCTCCCGCAGGTTTTCCTTGCCAGACAGAGTGGAAAAGCTTTCTGCTAAGATGTAGACCACAAAAGACGCTAAAGGCGAAGGTACGATGCTCCCCGGAACTAATCGGCGCTCCCGGGCTTCTTTCGGCAGAAGCCGCGCTAAGAGAGCACTGTGAGCGGTACAATCGTCTTTGCGCGAAGAAGCCGCTTCTTCGGCTCCGGGAGCCGGAGAGAGCGGCAGCATCGGAAAGGTGAAGAAGGAAGCTGTACAACACTGGGATTGTGTGCGCAGCTTGCCAACTAATAGAAAACAGTACATTACCACTTTCCTGACTTTTCCAATCACATGAATATTCGATTGGAAGCTGTTTTGGACAACTTTTCTTTTCTTCTTGTCGAACACTTGGCAGACCTCCGTGCAACGTCCAGAACACGATCGGAGATGTTACCTGTGCTCGCGCAGGTTTTCCTTGCCAGACAGAGTGGAAAAGCTTTCTGCTAGCATGTAGACCACAAAAGACGCTAAAGACGAAGGTACGATGCTCCCCGGAGCTAAGCGCCGCTCCCGGGCGTCTTTCGGCAGAAGCCGCGCTAAGAGAGCGCTGCGAGCGGTACAATCGTCTTTGCGCGAAGAAGCCGCTTCTTCGGCTCCGGGAGCCGGAGAGAGCGGCAGCATCGGAAAGGTGAAGAAGGAAGCCGTACAACACTGGGATTGGGTGCACAGCTTGCCAACTGATAGAAAACAGTACATTACCACTTTCCTGACTTTTCCAATCACATGAATATTCGATAAGAAGCCGTTTAGGACAGATTTCCTTTTCTTTATGGCAAACACTTGGCAGACCTCCGTGCAACGTCCAGAACACGATGGGAGATGTTTTCTGTGCTCGCGCAGGTTTTCCTTGCCAGACAGAGTGGAAAAGCTTTCTGCTAAGATGTAGACCACAAAAGACGCTAAAGGCGAAGGTACGATGCTCCCCGGAGCTAATCGCCGCTCCCGGGCTTCTTTCGGCAGAAGCCGCGCTAAGAGAGCACTGTGAGCGGTACAATCGTCTTTGCGCGAAGAAGCCGCTTCTTCGGCTCCGGGAGCCGGAGAGAGCGGCAGCATCGGAAAGGTGAAGAAGGAAGCTGTACAACACTGGGATTGTGTGCGCAGCTTGCCAACTGATAGACAGCAGTACATTACCGCTTTCCTGACTTTTCCAATCACATGAATATTCGATTGGAAGCTGTTTTGGACAACTTTTCTTTTCTTCTTGTCGAACACTTGGCAGACCTCCGTGCAACGTCCAGAACACGATGGGAGATGTTTTCTGTGCTCGCGCAGGTTTTCCTTGCCACACAGAGTGGAAAAGCTTTCTGCTAAGATGTAGACCACAAAAGACGCTAAAGGCGAAGGTACGATGCTCCCCGGAGCTAAGCGCCGCTCCCGGGCGTCTTTCGGCAGAAGCCGCGCTAAGAGACCACTGTGAGCGGTACAATCGTCTTTGCGCGAAGAAGCCGCTTCTTCAGCTCCGGGAGCCGGAGAGAGCGGCATGATCGGAAAGGTGAAGAAGGAAGCTGTACAACACTGGGATTGTGTGCGCAGCTTGCCAACTGATAGAAAACAGTACATTACCACTTTCCTGACTTTTCCAATCACATGAATATTCGATAAGAAGAGGTTTTGGACAGATTTTCTTTTCTTTATGGCAAACACTTGGCAGACCTCCGTGCAACGTCCAGAACGCGTTGGAGATATTTTCTGTGCTCGCGCAGGTTTTCCTTGCCAGACAGAGTGGAAAAGCTTTCTGCTAGCATGTAGACCACAAAAGACGCTAAAGGCGAAGGTACGATGCTCTCCGCAGCTAAGCGCCGCTCCCGGGCGTCTTTCGGCAGAAGCCGCGCTAAGAGAGCACTGTGAGCGGTACAATCGTCTTTGCGCGAAGAAGCCGCTTCTTCGGCTCACGGAGCCGGAGAGAGCGGCATGATCGGAAAGGTGAAGAAGGAAGCTGTACAACACTGGGATTGTGTGCGCAGCTTGCCAACTGATAGAAAACAGTACATTACCACTTTCCTGACTTTTCCAATCACATGAATATTCGATAAGAAGAGGTTTTGGACAGATTTTCTTTTCTTTATGCCAAACACATGGCAGACCTCCGTGCAACGTCCAGAACACGATGGGAGATGTTTTCTGTGCTCGCGCAGGTTTTCCTTGCCAGACAGAGTGGAAAAGCTTTCTGCTAGCATGTAGACCACAAAAGACGCTAAAGACGAAGGTACGATGCTCCCCGGAGCTAAGCGCCGCTCCCGGGCGTCTTTCGGCAGAAGCCGCGCTAAGAGAGCACTGTGAGCGGTACAATCGCCTTTGCGCGAAGAAGCCGCTTCTTCGGCTCCGGGAGCCGGAGAGAGCGGCAGCATCGGAAAGGTGAAGAAGGAAGCTGTACAACACTGGGATTGTGTGCGCAGCTTGCAAACTGATAGAAAACAGTACAGTACCACTTTCCTGACTTTTCCAATCACATGAATATTCGATTGGAAGCTGTTTTGGACCACTTTTCTTTTCTTCTTGTCGAACACTTGGCAGACCTCCGTGCAACGTCCAGAACACGATGGGAGATGTTTTCTGTGCTCGCGCAGGTTTTCCTTGCCAGACAGAGTGGAAAAGCTATCTGCTAGCATGTAGACCACAAAAGACGCTAAAGGCGAAGGTACGATGCTCCCCGGAGCTAATCGCCGCTCCCGGGCTTCTTTCGGCAGAAGCCGCGCTAAGAGAGCACTGTGAGCGGTACAATCGTCTTTGCGCGAAGAAGCCGCTTCTTCGGCTCCGGGAGCCGGAGAGAGCGGCATGATCGGAAAGGTGAAGAAGGAAGCTGTACAACACTGGGATTGTGTGCGCAGCTTGCCAACTGATAGACAGCAGTACATTACCACTTTCCTGACTTTTCCAATCACATGAATATTCGATTGGAATTTGTTTTGGACAACTTTTCTTTTCTTCTTGTCGAACACTTGGCAGACCTCCGTGCAACGTCCAGAACACGATGGGAGATGTTTTCTGTGCTCGCGCAGGTTTTCCTTGCCAGACAGAGTGGAAAAGCTATCTGCTAGCATGTAGACCACAAAAGACGCTAAAGGCGAAGGTACGATGCTCCCCGGAGCTAAGCGCCGCTCCCGGGCTTCTTTCGGCAGAAGCCGCGCTAAGAGAGCACTGTGAGCGGTACAATCGTCTTTGCGCGAAGAAGCCGCTTCTTCGGCTCCGGGAGCCGGAGAGAGCGGCAGCATCGGAAAGGTGAAGAAGGAAGCTGTACAACACTGGGATTGTGTGCGCAGCTTGCCAACTGATAGAAAACAGTACATTACCACTTTCCTGACTTTTCCAATCACATGAATATTCGATTGGAAGCTGTTTTGGACAACTTTTCTTTTCTTCTTGTCGAACACTTGGCAGACCTCCGTGCAACGTCCAGAAGACGATGGGAGATGTTTTCTGTGCTCGCGCAGGTTTTCCTTGCCAGACAGAGTGGAAAAGCTTTCTTCTAAGATGTAGACCACAAAAGACGCTAAAGGCGAAGGTACGATGCTCCCCGGAGCTAAGCGCCGCTCCCGGGCTTCTTTCGTCAGAAGCCGCGCTAAGAGAGCACTGTGAGCGGTACAATCGTCTTAGCGCGAAGAAGCCGCTTCTTCGGCTCCGGGAGCCGGAGAGAGCGGCAGCATCGGAAAGGTGAAGAAGGAAGCTGTACAACACTGGGATTGTGTGCGCAGCTTGCCAACTGATAGAAAACAGTACATTACCACTTTCCTGACTTTTCCAATCACATGAATATTCGATTGGAAGCTGTTTTGGACAACTTTTCTTTTCTTCTTGTCGAACACTTGGCAGACCTCCGTGCAACGTCCAGAACACGATGGGAGATGTTTTCTGTGCTCGCGCAGGTTTTCCTTGCCAGACAGAGTGGAAAAGCTTTCTGCTAGCATGTAGACCACAAAAGACGCTAAAGGTGAAGGTACGATGCTCCCCGGAGCTAAGCGCCGCTCCCGGGCTTCTTTCGGCAGAAGCCGCGCTAAGAGAGCGCTGCGAGCGGTACAATCGTCTTTGCGCGAAGAAGCCGCTTCTTCGGCTCCGGGAGCCGGAGAGAGCGGCAGCATCGGAAAGGTGAAGAAGGAAGCCGTACAACACTGGGATTGGGTGCACAGCTTGCCAACTGATAGAAAACAGTACATTACCACTTTCCTGACTTTTCCAATCACATGAATATTCGATAAGAAGCTGTTTTGGACAGATTTTCTTTTCTTTATGGCAAACACTTGGCAGACCTCCGTGCAACGTCCAGAACACGATGGGAGATGTTTTCTGTGCTCGCGCAGGTTTTCCTTGCCAGACAGAGTGGAAAAGCTTTCTGCTAGCATGTAGACCACAAAAGACGCTAAAGGCGAAGGTACGATGCTCCCCGGAGCTAATCGCCGCTCCCGGGCTTCTTTCGGCAGAAGCGGCGCTAAGAGAGCACAGTGAGCGGTACAATCGTCTTTGCGCGAAGAAGCCGCTTCTTCGGCTCCGGGAGCCGGAGAGAGCGGCAGCATCGGAAAGGTGAAGAAGGAAGCTGTACAACACTGGGATTGTGTGCGCAGCTTGCCAACTGATAGACAGCAGTACATTACCCCTTTCCTGACTTTTCCAATCACATGAATATTCGATTGGAAGCTGTTTTGGACAACTTTTCTTTTCTTCTTGTCGAACACTTGGCAGACCTCCGTGCAACGTCCAGAACACGATGGGAGATGTTTTCTGTGCTCGCGCAGGTTTTCCTTGCCAGACAGCGTGGAAAAGCTTTCTGCTAAGATGTAGACCACAAAAGACGCTAAAGGCGAAGGTACGATGCTCCCCGGAGCTAAGCGCCGCTCCCGGGCTTCTTTCGGCAGAAGCCGCGCTAAGAGAGCACTGTGAGCGGTACAATCGTCTTTGCGCGAAGAAGCCGCTTCTTCGGCTCCGGGAGCCGGAGAGAGCGGCATGATCGGAAAGGTGAAGAAGGAAGCTGTACAACACTGGGATTGTGTGCGCAGCTTGCCAACTGATAGAAAACAGTACATTACCACTTTCCTGACTTTTCCAATCACATGAATATTCGATAAGAAGAGGTTTTGGACAGATTTTCTTTTCTTTATGGCAAACACTTGGCAGACCTCCGTGCAACGTCCAGAACGCGTTGGAGATGTTTTCTGTGCTCGCGCAGGTTTTCCTTGCCAGACAGAGTGGAAAAGCTTTCTGCTATGATGTAGACCACAAAAGACGCTAAAGACGAAGGTACGATGCTCCCCGGAGCTAATCGCCGCTCCCGGGCTTCTTTCGGCAGAAGCCGCGCTAAGAGAGCACTGTGAGCGGTACAATCGTCTTTGCGCGAAGAAGCCGCTTCTTCGGCTCCGGGAGCCGGAGAGAGCGGCAGCATCGGAAAGGTGAAGAAGGAAGCTGTACAACACTGGAATTGTGTGCGCAGCTTGCCAACTGATAGACAGCAGTACCTTACCACTTTCCTGACTTTTCCAATCACATGAATATTCGATAAGAAGCTGTTTTGGACAACTTTTCTTTTCTTCTTGTCGAACATTGGCAGACCTCCGTGCAACGTCCAGAACACGATGGGAGATGTTTTCTGTGCTCGCGCAGGTTTTCCTTGCCAGACAGAGTGGAAAAGCTATCTGCTAGCATGTAGACCACAAAAGACGCTAAAGGCGAAGGTACGATGCTCCCCGGAGCTAAGCGCCGCTCCCGGGCTTCTTTCGGCAGAAGCCGCGCTAAGAGAGCACTGTGAGCGGTACAATCGTCTTTGCGCGAAGAAGCCGCTTCTTCGGCTCCGGGAGCCGGAGAGAGCGGCAGCATCGGAAAGGTGAAGAAGGAAGCTGTACAACACTGGGATTGTGTGCGCAGCTTGCCAACTGATAGAAAACAGTACATTACCACTTTCCTGACTTTTCCAATCACATGAATATTCGATAAGAAGCTGTTTTGGACAGATTTTCTTTTCTTTATGGCAAACACTTGGCAGACCTCCGTGCAACGTCCAGAACACGATGGGAGATGTTTTCTGTGCTCGCGCAGGTTTTCCTTGCCAGACAGAGTGGAAAAACTATCTGCTAGCATGTAGACCACAAAAGACGCTAAAGACGAAGGTACGATGCTCCCCGGAGCTAAGCGCCGCTCCCGGGCGTCTTTCGGCAGAAGCCGCGCTAAGAGAGCACTGTGAGCGGTACAATCGCCTTTGCGCGAAGAAGCCGCTTCTTCGGCTCCGGGAGCCGGAGAGAGCGGCATGATCGGAAAGGTGAAGAAGGAAGCTGTACAACACTGGGATTGTGTGCGCAGCTTGCCAACTGATAGAAAACAGTACATTACCACTTTCCTGACTTTTCCAATCACATGAATATTCGATTGGAAGCTGTTTTGGACAACTTTTCTTTTCTTCTTGTCGAACACTTGGCAGACCTCCGTGCAACGTCCAGAACACGATGGGAGATGTTTTCTGTGCTCGCGCAGGTTTTCCTTGCCAGACAGCGTGGAAAAGCTTTCTGCTAAGATGTAGACCACAAAAGACGCTAAAGGCGAAGGTACGATGCTCCCCGGAGCTAAGCGCCGCTCCCGGGCTTCTTTCGGCAGAAGCCGCGCTAAGAGAGCACTGTGAGCGGTACAATCGTCTTTGCGCGAAGAAGCCGCTTCTTCGGCTCCGGGAGCCGGAGAGAGCGGCAGCATCGGAAAGGTGAAGAAGGAAGCTGTACAACACTGGGATTGTGTGCGCAGCTTGCCAACTGATAGAAAACAGTACATTACCACTTTCCTGACTTTTCCAATCACATGAATATTCGATTGGAAGCTGTTTTGGACAGATTTTCTTTTCTTCTTGTCGAACACTTGGCAGACCTCCGTGCAACGTCCAGAACACGATGGGAGATGTTTTCTGTGCTCGCGCAGGTTTTCCTTGCCAGACAGAGTGGAAAAGCTTTCTGCTAGCATGTAGACCACAAAAGACGCTAAAGGCGAAGGTACGATGCTCCCCGGAGCTAAGCGCCGCTCCCGGGCTTCTTTCGGCAGAAGCCGCGCTAAGAGAGCGCTGCGAGCGGTACAATCGTCTTTGCGCGAAGAAGCCGCTTCTTCGGCTCCGGGAGCCGGAGAGAGCGGCAGCATCGGAAAGGTGAAGAAGGAAGCCGTACAACACTGGGATTGGGTGCACAGCTTGCCAACTGATAGAAAACAGTACATTACCACTTTCCTGACTTTTCCAATCACATGAATATTCGATAAGAAGCTGTTTTGGACAGATTTTCTTTTCTTTATGGCAAACACTTGGCAGACCTCCGTGCAACGTCCAGAACACGATGGGAGATGTTTTCTGTGCTCGCGCAGGTTTTCCTTGCCAGACAGAGTGGAAAAGCTTTCTGCTAGCATGTAGACCACAAAAGACGCTAAAGGCGAAGGTACGATGCTCCCCGGAGCTAATCGCCGCTCCCGGGCTTCTTTCGGCAGAAGCCGCGCTAAGAGAGCACTGTGAGCGGTACAATCGTCTTTGCGCGAAGAAGCCGCTTCTTCGGCTCCGGGAGCCGGAGAGAGCGGCAGCATCGGAAAGGTGAAGAAGGAAGCTGTACAACACTGGGATTGTGTGCGCAGCTTGCCAACTGATAGACAGCAGTACATTACCCCTTTCCTGACTTTTCAAATCACATGAATATTCGATTGGAAGCTGTTTTGGACAACTTTTCTTTTCTTCTTGTCGAACACTTGGCAGACCTCCGTGCAACGTCCAGAACACGATGGGAGATGTTTTCTGTGCTCGCGCAGGTTTTCCTTGCCACACAGAGTGGAAAAGCTTTCTGCGAAGATGTAGACCACAAAAGACGCTAAAGGCGAAGGTACGATGCTCCCCGGAGCTAAGCGCCGCTCCCTGGCGTCATTCGGCAGAAGCCGCGCTAAGAGAGCACTGTGAGCGGTACAATCGTCTTTGCGCGAAGAAGCCGCTTCTTCGGCTCCGGGAGCCGGAGAGAGCGGCATGATCGGAAAGGTGAAGAAGGAAGCTGTACAACACTGGGATTGTGTGCGCAGCTTGCCAACTGATAGAAAACAGTACATTACCACTTTCCTGACTTTTCCAATCACATGAATATTCGATAAGAAGAGGTTTTGGACAGATTTTCTTTTCTTTATGGCAAACACTTGGCAGACCTCCGTGCAACGTCCAGAACACGATGGAGATGTTTTCTGTGCTCGCGCAGGTTTTCCTTGCCAGACAGAGTGGAAAAGCTTTCTGCTATGATGTAGACCATAAAAGACGCTAAAGACGAAGGTACGATGCTCTCCGGAGCTAAGCGCCGCTCCCGGGCTTCTTTCGGCAGAAGCCGCGCTAAGAGAGCACTGTGAGCGGTACAATCGTCTTTGCGCGAAGAAGCCGCTTCTTCGGCTCCGGGAGCCGGAGAGAGCGGCAGCATCGGAAAGGTGAAGAAGGAAGCTGTACAACACTGGAATTGTGTGCGCAGCTTGCCAACTGATAGACAGCAGTACCTTACCACTTTCCTGACTTTTCCAATCACATGAATATTCGATAAGAAGCTGTTTTGGACAACTTTTCTTTTCTTCTTGTCGAACACTTGGCAGACCTCCGTGCAACGTCCAGAACACGATGGGAGATGTTTTCTGTGCTCGCGCAGGTTTTCCTTGCCAGACAGAGTGGAAAAGCTATCTGCTAGCATGTAGACCACAAAAGACGCTAAAGGCGAAGGTACGATGCTCCCCGGAGCTAAGCGCCGCTCCCGGGCTTCTTTCGGCAGAAGCCGCGCTAAGAGAGCACTGTGAGCGGTACAATCGTCTTTGCGCGAAGAAGCCGCTTCTTCGGCTCCGGGAGCCGGAGAGAGCGGCATGATCGGAAAGGTGAAGAAGGAAGCTGTACAACACTGGGATTGTGTGCGCAGCTTGCCAACTGATAGAAAACAGTACTTTACCACTTTCCTGGCTTTTCCAATCACATGAATATTCGATTGGAAGCTGTTTTGGACAGATTTTCTTTTCTTTATGCCAAACACTTGGCCGAGCTCCGTGCAACGTCCAGAAGACGATGGGAGATGTTTTCTGTGCTCGCGCAGGTTTTCCTTGCCAGACAGAGTGGAAAAGCTTTCTGCTAGGATGTAGACCACAAAAGACGCTAAAGACGAAGGTACGATGCTCCCCGGAGCTAAGCGCCGCTCCCGGGCGTCTTTCGGCAGAAGCCGCTCTAAGATAGCGCTGCGAGCGGTACAATCGTCTTTGCGCGAAGAAGCCGCTTCTTCGGCTCCGGGAGCCGGAGAGAGCGGCATGATCGGAAAGGTGAAGAAGGAAGCTGTACAACACTGGGATTGTGTGCGCAGCTTGCCAACTGATAGACAGCAGTACATTACCACTTTCCTGACTTTTCCAATCACATGAATATTCGATAAGAAGCTGTTTTGGACAACTTTTCTTCTTGTCGAACACTTGGCAGACCTCCGTGCAACGTCCAGAACACGATGGGAGATGTTTTCTGTGCTCGCGCAGGTTTTCCTTGCCAGACAGAGTGGAAAAGCTTTCTGCTAAGATGTAGACCACAAAAGACGCTAAAGGCGAAGGTACGATGCTCCCCGGAGCTAAGCGCCGCTCCCGGGCGTCTTTCGGCAGAAGCCGCGCTAAGAGAGCACTGTGAGCGGTACAATCGTCTTTGCGCGAAGAAGCCGCTTCTTCGGCTCCGGGAGCCGGAGAGAGCGGCATGATCGGAAAGGTGAAGAAGGAAGCTGTACAACACTGGGATTGTATGCGCAGATTTCCAACTGATAGACAGCAGTACAATACCACTTTCCTGACTTTTCCAATCACATGAATATTCGATAAGAAGCTGTTTTGGACAGATTTTCTTTTCTTTATGGCAAACACTTGGCAGACCTCCGTGCAACGTCCAGAACACGATGGGAGATGTTTTCTGTGCTCGCGCAGGTTTTCCTTGCCAGACAGAGTGGAAAAACTATCTGCTAGCATGTAGACCACAAAAGACGCTAAAGACGAAGGTACGATGCTCCCCGGAGCTAAGCGCCGCTCCCGGGCGTCTTTCGGCAGAAGCGGCGCTAAGAGAGCACTGTGAGCGGTACAATCGCCTTTGCGCGAAGAAGCCGCTTCTTCGGCTCCGGGAGCCGGAGAGAGCGGCATGATCGGAAAGGTGAAGAAGGAAGCTGTACAACACTGGGATTGTGTGCGCAGCTTGCCAACTGATAGACAGTAGTACATTACCCCTTTCCTGACTTTTCCAATCACATGAATATTCGATTGGAAGCTGTTTTGGACAACTTTTCTTTTCTTCTTGTCGAACACTTGGCAGACCTCCGTGCAACGTCCAGAACACGATGGGAGATGTTTTCTGTGCTCGCGCAGGTTTTCCTTGCCAGACAGAGTGGAAAAGCTTTCTGCTAGCATGTAGACCACAAAAGACGCTAAAGGCGAAGGTACGATGCTCCCCGGAGCTAAGCGCCGCTCCCGGGCTTCTTTCGGCAGAAGCCGCGCTAAGAGAGCGCTGCGAGCGGTACAATCGTCTTTGCGCGAAGAAGCCGCTTCTTCGGCTCCGGGAGCCGGAGAGAGCGGCAGCATCGGAAAGGTGAAGAAGGAAGCCGTACAACACTGGGATTGGGTGCACAGCTTGCCAACTGATAGAAAACAGTACATTACCACTTTCCTGACTTTTCCAATCACATGAATATTCGATAAGAAGCTGTTTTGGACAGATTTTCTTTTCTTTATGGCAAACACTTGGCAGACCTCCGTGCAACGTCCAGAACACGATGGGAGATGTTTTCTGTGCTCGCGCAGGTTTTCCTTGCCAGACAGAGTGGAAAAGCTTTCTGCTAGCATGTAGACCACAAAAGACGCTAAAGGCGAAGGTACGATGCTCCCCGGAGCTAATCGCCGCTCCCGGGCTTCTTTCGGCAGAAGCCGCGCTAAGAGAGCACTGTGAGCGGTACAATCGTCTTTGCGCGAAGAAGCCGCTTCTTCGGCTCCGGGAGCCGGAGAGAGCGGCAGCATCGGAAAGGTGAAGAAGGAAGCTGTACAACACTGGGATTGTGTGCGCAGCTTGCCAACTGATAGACAGCAGTACATTACCCCTTTCCTGACTTTTCCAATCACATGAATATTCGATTGGAAGCTGTTTTGGACAACTTTTCTTTTCTTCTTGTCGAACACTTGGCAGACCTCCGTGCAACGTCCAGAACACGATGGGAGATGTTTTCTGTGCTCGCGCAGGTTTTCCTTGCCAGACAGAGTGGAAAAGCTTTCTGCTAGCATGTAGACCACAAAAGACGCTAAAGGCGAAGGTACGATGCTCCCCGGAGCTAAGCGCCGCTCCCTGGCGTCTTTCGGCAGAAGCCGCGCTAAGAGAGCACTGTGAGCGGTACAATCGTCTTTGCGCGAAGAAGCCGCTTCTTCGGCTCCGGGAGCCGGAGAGAGCGGCATGATCGGAAAGGTGAAGAAGGAAGCTGTACAACACTGGGATTGTGTGCGCAGCTTGCCAACTGATAGAAAACAGTACATTACCACTTTCCTGACTTGTCCAATCACATGAATATTCGATAAGAAGAGGTTTTGGACAGATTTTCTTTTCTTTATGCCAAACACATGGCAGACCTCCGTGCAACGTCCAGAACACGATGGGAGATGTTTTCTGTGCTCGCGCAGGTTTTCCTTGCCAGACAGAGTGGAAAAGCTTTCTGCTAGCATGTAGACCACAAAAGACGCTAAAGACGAAGGTACGATGCTCCCCGGAGCTAAGCGCCGCTCCCGGGCTTCTTTCGGCAGAAGCCGCGCTAAGAGAGCACTGTGAGCGGTACAATCGTCTTTGCGCGAAGAAGCCGCTTCTTCGGCTCCGGGAGCCGGAGAGAGCGGCAGCATCGGAAAGGTGAAGAAGGAAGCTGTACAACAGTGGGATTGTGTGCGCAGCTTGCCAACTGATAGAAAACAGTACATTACCACTTTCCTGACTTTTCCAATCACATGAATATTCGATTGGAAGCTGTTTTGGACAACTTTTCTTTTCTTCTTGTCGAACACTTGGCAGACCTCCGTGCAACGTCCAGAACACGATGGGAGATGTTTTCTGTGCTCGTGCAGGTTTTCCTTGCCAGACAGAGTGGAAAAGCTTTCTGCTAGCATGTAGACCACAAAAGACGCTAAAGACGAAGGTACGATGCTCCCCGGAGCTAAGCGCCGCTCCCGGGCTTCTTTCGGCAGAAGCCGCGCTAAGAGAGCGCTGCGAGCGGTAAAATCGTCTTTGCGCGAAGAAGCCGCTTCTTCGGCTCCGGGAGCCGGAGAGAGCGGCAGCATCGGAAAGGTGAAGAAGGAAGCCGTACAACACTGGGATTGTGTGCACAGCTTGCCAACTGATAGAAAACAGTACATTACCACTTTCCTGACTTTTCCAATCACATGAATATTCGATAAGAAGCTGTTTTGGACAGATTTTCTTTTCTTTATGGCAAACACTTGGCAGACCTCCGTGCAACGTCCAGAACACGATGGGAGATGTTTTCTGTGCTCGCGCAGGTTTTCCTTGCCAGACAGAGTGGAAAAGCTTTCTGCTAGCATGTAGACCACAAAAGACGCTAAAGGCGAAGGTACGATGCTCCCCGGAGCTAATCGCCGCTCCCGGGCTTCTTTCGGCAGAAGCCGCGCTAAGAGAGCACTGTGAGCGGTACAATCGTCTTTGCGCGAAGAAGCCGCTTCTTCGGCTCCGGGAGCCGGAGAGAGCGGCATGATCGGAAAGGTGAAGAAGGAAGCTGTACAACACTGGGATTGTGTGCGCAGCTTGCCAACTGATAGACAGCAGTACATTACCACTTTCCTGACTTTTCCAATCACATGAATATTCGACTGGAAGCTGTTTTGGACAACTTTTCTTTTCTTCTTGTCGAACACTTGGCAGACCTCCGTGCAACGTCCAGAACACGATGGGAGATGTTTTCTGTGCTCCCGCAGGTTTTCCTTGCCAGACAGAGTGGAAAAGCTTTCTGCTAGCATGTAGACCACAAAAGACGCTAAAGGCGAAGGTACGATGCTCCCCGGAGCTAATCGCCGCTCCCGGGCTTCTTTCGGCAGAAGCCGCGCTAAGAGAGCACTGTGAGCGGTACAATCGTCTTTGCGCGAAGAAGCCGCTTCTTCGGCTCCGGGAGCCGGAGAGAGCGGCAGCATCGGAAAGGTGAAGAAGGAAGCTGTACAACACTGGGATTGTGTGCGCAGCTTGCCAACTGATAGACAGTAGTACATTACCCCTTTCCTGACTTTTCCAATCACATGAATATTCGATTGGAAGCTGTTTTGGACAACTTTTCTTTTCTTCTTGTCGAACACTTGGCAGACCTCCGTGCAACGTCCAGAACACGATGGGAGATGTTTTCTGTGCTCGCGCAGGTTTTCCTTGCCAGACAGAGTGGAAAAGCTTTCTGCTAAGATGTAGACCACAAAAGACGCTAAAGGCGAAGGTACGATGCTCCCCGGAGCTAAGCGCCGCTCCCGGGCGTCTTTCGGCAGAAGCCGCGCTAAGAGACCACTGTGAGCGGTACAATCGTCTTTGCGCGAAGAAGCCGCTTCTTCGGCTCCGGGAGCCGGAGAGAGCGGCATGATCGGAAAGGTGAAGAAGGAAGCTGTACAACACTGGGATTGTGTGCGCAGCTTGCCAACTGATAGAAAACAGTACATTACCACTTTCCTGACTTTTCCAATCACATGAATCTTAGATTGGAAGCTGTTTTGGACAGATTTTCTTTTCTTTATGGCAAACACTTGGCAGACCTCCGTGCAACGTCCAGAACGCGTTGGAGGTGTTTTCTGTGCTCGCGCAGGTTTTCCTTGCCAGACAGAGTGGAAAAGCTTTCTGCTAGCATGTAGACCACAAAAGACGCTAAAGGCGAAGGTACGATGCTCCCCGGAGCTAAGCGCCGCTCCCGGGCTTCTTTCGGCAGAAGCCGCGCTAAGAGAGCACTGTGAGCGGTACAATCGTCTTTGCGCGAAGAAGCCGCTTCTTCGGCTCACGGAGCCGGAGAGAGCGGCATGATCGGAAAGGTGAAGAAGGAAGCTGTACAACACTGGGATTGTATGCGCAGATTGCCAACTGATAGACAGCAGTACATTACCACTTTCCTGACTTTTCCAATCACATGAATATTCGATAAGAAGCTGTTTTGGACAGATTTTCTTTTCTTTATGGCAAACACTTGGCAGACCTCCGTGCAACGTCCAGAACACGATGGGAGATGTTTTCTGTGCTCGCGCAGGTTTTCCTTGCCAGACAGAGTGGAAAAGCTTTCTGCTAGCATGTAGACCACAAAAGACGCTAAAGACGAAGGTACGATGCTCTCCGCAGCTAAGCGCCGCTCCCGGGCTTCTTTCGGCAGAAGCGGCGCTAAGAGAGCACAGTGAGCGGTACAATCGTCTTTGCGCGAAGAAGCCGCTTCTTCGGCTCCGGGAGCCGGAGAGAGCGGCATGATCGGAAAGGTGAAGAAGGAAGCTGTACAACACTGGGATTGTGTGCGCAGCTTGCCAACTGATAGAAAACAGTACATTACCACTTTCCTGACTTGTCCAATCACATGAATATTCGATAAGAAGAGGTTTTGGACAGATTTTCTTTTCTTTATGCCAAACACATGGCAGACCTCCGTGCAACGTCCAGAACACGATGGGAGATGTTTTCTGTGCTCGCGCAGGTTTTCCTTGCCAGACAGAGTGGAAAAGCTTTCTGCTAGCATGTAGACCACAAAAGACGCTAAAGACGAAGGTACGATGCTCCCCGGAGCTAAGCGCCGCTCCCGGGCTTCTTTCGGCAGAAGCCGCGCTAAGAGAGCACTGTGAGCGGTACAATCGTCTTTGCGCGAAGAAGCCGCTTCTTCGGCTCCGGGAGCCGGAGAGAGCGGCATGATCGGAAAGGTGAAGAAGGAAGCTGTACAACACTGGGATTGTATGCGCAGATTGCCAACTGATAGACAGCAGTACATTACCACTTTCCTGACTTTTCCAATCACATGAATATTCGATAAGAAGCTGTTTTGGACAGATTTTCTTTTCTTTATGGCAAACACTTGGCAGACCTCCGTGCAACGTCCAGAACACGATGGGAGATGTTTTCTGTGCTCGCGCAGGTTTTCCTTGCCAGACAGAGTGGAAAAGCTTTCTGCTAGCATGTAGACCACAAAAGACGCTAAAGACGAAGGTACGATGCTCTCCGCAGCTAAGCGCCGCTCCCGGGCTTCTTTCGGCAGAAGCGGCGCTAAGAGAGCACAGTGAGCGGTACAATCGTCTTTGCGCGAAGAAGCCGCTTCTTCGGCTCCGGGAGCCGGAGAGAGCGGCATGATCGGAAAGGTGAAGAAGGAAGCTGTACAACACTGGGATTGTGTGCGCAGCTTGCCAACTGATAGAAAACAGTACATTACCACTTTCCTGACTTGTCCAATCACATGAATATTCGATAAGAAGAGGTTTTGGACAGATTTTCTTTTCTTTATGCCAAACACATGGCAGACCTCCGTGCAACGTCCAGAACACGATGGGAGATGTTTTCTGTGCTCGCGCAGGTTTTCCTTGCCAGACAGAGTGGAAAAGCTTTCTGCTAGCATGTAGACCACAAAAGACGCTAAAGACGAAGGTACGATGCTCCCCGGAGCTAAGCGCCGCTCCCGGGCTTCTTTCGGCAGAAGCCGCGCTAAGAGAGCACTGTGAGCGGTACAATCGTCTTTGCGCGAAGAAGCCGCTTCTTCGGCTCCGGGAGCCGGAGAGAGCGGCAGCATCGGAAAGGTGAAGAAGGAAGCTGTACAACAGTGGGATTGTGTGCGCAGCTTGCCAACTGATAGAAAACAGTACATTACCACTTTCCTGACTTTTCCAATCACATGAATATTCGATTGGAAGCTGTTTTGGACAACTTTTCTTTTCTTCTTGTCGAACACTTGGCAGACCTCCGTGCAACGTCCAGAACACGATGGGAGATGTTTTCTGTGCTCGCGCAGGTTTTCCTTGCCAGACAGAGTGGAAAAGCTTTCTGCTAGCATGTAGACCACAAAAGACGCTAAAGACGAAGGTACGATGCTCTCCGGAGCTAAGCGCCGCTCCCGGGCTTCTTTCGGCAGAAGCCGCGCTAAGAGAGCGCTGCGAGCGGTACAATCGTCTTTGCGCGAAGAAGCCGCTTCTTCGGCTCCGGGAGCCGGAGAGAGCGGCAGCATCGGAAAGGTGAAGAAGGAAGCCGTACAACACTGGGATTGTGTGCGCAGCTTGCCAACTGATAGAAAACAGTACATTACCACTTTCCTGACTTTTCCAATCACATGAATATTCGATATAAGCTGTTTTGGACCACTTTTCTTTTCTTCTTGTCAAACACTTGGCAGACTTCCGAGCAATGTCCAGAACACGATGGGAGATGTTTTCTGTGCTCCCGCAGGTTTTCCTTGCCAGACAGAGTGGAAAAGCTTTCTGCTAGCATGTAGACCACAAAAGACGCTAAAGGCGAAGGTACGATGCTCCCCGGAACTAATCGCCGCTCCCGGGCTTCTTTCGGCAGAAGCCGCGCTAAGAGAGCACTGTGAGCGGTACAATCGTCTTTGCGCGAAGAAGCCGCTTCTTCGGCTCCGGGAGCCGGAGAGAGCGGCAGCATCGGAAAGGTGAAGAAGGAAGCTGTACAACACTGGGATTGTGTGCGCAGCTTGCCAACTGATAGAAAACAGTACATTACCACTTTCCTGACTTTTCCAATCACATGAATATTCGATTGGAATTTGTTTTGGACAACTTTTCTTTTCTTCTTGTCGAACACTTGGCAGACCTCCGTGCAACGTCCAGAACACGATCGGAGATGTTACCTGTGCTCGCGCAGGTTTTCCTTGCCAGACAGAGTGGAAAAGCTTTCTGCTAGCATGTAGACCACAAAAGACGCTAAAGACGAAGGTACGATGCTCCCCGGAGCTAAGCGCCGCTCCCGGGCGTCTTTCGGCAGAAGCCGCGCTAAGAGAGCGCTGCGAGCGGTACAATCGTCTTTGCGCGAAGAAGCCGCTTCTTCGGCTCCGGGAGCCGGAGAGAGCGGCAGCATCGGAAAGGTGAAGAAGGAAGCCGTACAACACTGGGATTGTGTGCACAGCTTGCCAACTGATAGAAAACAGTACATTACCACTTTCCTGACTTTTCCAATCACATGAATATTCGATAAGAAGCTGTTTAGGACAGATTTTCTTTTCTTTATGGCAAACACTTGGCAGACCTCCGTGCAACGTCCAGAACACGATGGGAGATGTTTTCTGTGCTCGCGCAGGTTTTCCTTGCCAGACAGAGTGGAAAAGCTTTCTGCTAGCATGTAGACCACAAAAGACGCTAAAGGCGAAGGTACGATGCTCCCCGGAGCTAATCGCCGCTCCCGGGCTTCTTTCGGCAGAAGCCGCGCTAAGAGAGCACTGTGAGCGGTACAATCGTCTTTGCGCGAAGAAGCCGCTTCTTCGGCTCCGGGAGCCGGAGAGAGCGGCATGATCGGAAAGGTGAAGAAGGAAGCTGTACAACACTGGGATTGTGTGCGCAGCTTGCCAACTGATAGACAGTAGTACATTACCCCTTTCCTGACTTTTCCAATCACATGAATATTCGATTGGAAGCTGTTTTGGACAACTTTTCTTTTCTTCTTGTCGAACACTTGGCAGACCTCCGTGCAACGTCCAGAACACGATGGGAGATGTTTTCTGTGCTCGCGCAGGTTTTCCTTGCCAGACAGAGTGGAAAAGCTATCTGCTAGCATGTAGACCACAAAAGACGCTAAAGGCGAAGGTACGATGCTCCCCGGAGCTAAGCGCCGCTCCCGGGCGTCTTTCGGCAGAAGCCGCGCTAAGAGAGCACTGTGAGCGGTACAATCGTCTTTGCGCGAAGAAGCCGCTTCTTCGGCTCCGGGAGCCGGAGAGAGCGGCAGCATCGGAAAGGTGAAGAAGGAAGCTGTACAACACTGGGATTGTGTGCGCAGCTTGCCAACTGATAGAAAACAGTACATTACCACTTTCCTGACTTTTCCAATCACATGAATCTTCGATTGGAAGCTGTTTTGGACAGATTTTCTTTTCTTTATGGCAAACACTTGGCAGACCTCCGTGCAACGTCCAGAACGCGTTGGAGATGTTTTCTGTGCTCGCGCAGGTTTTCCTTGCCAGACAGAGTGGAAAAGCTTTCTGCTAGCATGTAGACCACAAAAGACGCTAAAGGCGAAGGTACGATGCTCCCCGGAGCTAAGCGCCGCTCCCGGGCGTCTTTCGGCAGAAGCCGCGCTAAGAGAGCACTGTGAGCGGTACAATCGTCTTAGCGCGAAGAAGCCGCTTCTTCGGCTCCGGGAGCCGGAGAGAGCGGCATGATCGGAAAGGTGAAGAAGGAAGCTGTACAACACTGGGATTGTATGCGCAGATTGCCAACTGATAGACAGCAGTACATTACCACTTTCCTGACTTTTCCAATCACATGAATATTCGATAAGAAGCTGTTTTGGACAGATTTTCTTTTCTTTATGGCAAACACTTGGCAGACCTCCGTGCAACGTCCAGAACACGATGGGAGATGTTTTCTGTGCTCGCGCAGGTTTTCCTTGCCAGACAGAGTGGAAAAGCTTTCTGCTAGCATGTAGACCACAAAAGACGCTAAAGACGAAGGTACGATGCTCTCCGCAGCTAAGCGCCGCTCCCGGGCTTCTTTCGGCAGAAGCGGCGCTAAGAGAGCACAGTGAGCGGTACAATCGTCTTTGCGCGAAGAAGCCGCTTCTTCGGCTCCGGGAGCCGGAGAGAGCGGCATGATCGGAAAGGTGAAGAAGGAAGCTGTACAACACTGGGATTGTGTGCGCAGCTTGCCAACTGATAGAAAACAGTACATTACCACTTTCCTGACTTGTCCAATCACATGAATATTCGATAAGAAGAGGTTTTGGACAGATTTTCTTTTCTTTATGCCAAACACATGGCAGACCTCCGTGCAACGTCCAGAACACGATGGGAGATGTTTTCTGTGCTCGCGCAGGTTTTCCTTGCCAGACAGAGTGGAAAAGCTTTCTGCTAGCATGTAGACCACAAAAGACGCTAAAGACGAAGGTACGATGCTCCCCGGAGCTAAGCGCCGCTCCCGGGCTTCTTTCGGCAGAAGCCGCGCTAAGAGAGCACTGTGAGCGGTACAATCGTCTTTGCGCGAAGAAGCCGCTTCTTCGGCTCCGGGAGCCGGAGAGAGCGGCAGCATCGGAAAGGTGAAGAAGGAAGCTGTACAACAGTGGGATTGTGTGCGCAGCTTGCCAACTGATAGAAAACAGTACATTACCACTTTCCTGACTTTTCCAATCACATGAATATTCGATTGGAAGCTGTTTTGGACAACTTTTCTTTTCTTCTTGTCGAACACTTGGCAGACCTCCGTGCAACGTCCAGAACACGATGGGAGATGTTTTCTGTGCTCGCGCAGGTTTTCCTTGCCAGACAGAGTGGAAAAGCTTTCTGCTAGCATGTAGACCACAAAAGACGCTAAAGACGAAGGTACGATGCTCCCCGGAGCTAAGCGCCGCTCCCGGGCTTCTTTCGGCAGAAGCCGCGCTAAGAGAGCACTGTGAGCGGTACAATCGTCTTTGCGCGAAGAAGCCGCTTCTTCGGCTCCGGGAGCCGGAGAGAGCGGCAGCATCGGAAAGGTGAAGAAGGAAGCCGTACAACACTGGGATTGTGTGCGCAGCTTGCCAACTGATAGACAGCAGTACATTACCACTTTCCTGACTTTTCCAATCACATGAATATTCGATTGGAAGCTGTTTTGGACAACTTTTCTTTTCTTCTTGTCGAACACTTGGCAGACCTCCGTGCAACGTCCAGAACACGATGGGAGATGTTTTCTGTGCTCGCGCAGGTTTTCCTTGCCAGACAGAGTGGAAAAGCTATCTGCTAGCATGTAGACTACAAAAGACGCTAAAGGCGAAGGTACGATGCTCCTCGGAGCTAAGCGCCGCTCCCGGGCTTCTTTCGGCAGAAGCCGCGCTAAGAGAGCACTGTGAGCGGTACAATCGTCTTTGCGCGAAGAAGCCGCTTCTTCGGCTCCGGGAGCCGGAGAGAGCAGCAGCATCGGAAAGGTGAAGAAGGAAGCCGTACAACACTGGGATTGGGTGCACAGCTTGCCAACTGATAGAAAACAGTACATTACCACTTTCCTGACTTTTCCAATCACATGAATATTCGATAAGAAGCTGTTTTGGACAGATTTTCTTTTCTTCTTGTCGAACACTTGGCAGACCTCCGTGCAACGTCCAGAACACGATGGGAGATGTTTTCTGTGCTCGCGCAGGTTTTCCTTGCCAGACAGAGTGGAAAAGCTTTCTGCTAGCATGTAGACCACAAAAGACGCTAAAGACGAAGGTACGATGCTCTCCGGAGCTAAGCGCCGCTGCCGGGCTTCTTTCGTCAGAAGCCGCGCTAAGAGAGCACTGTGAGCGGTACAATCGTCTTAGCGCGAAGAAGCCGCTTCTTCGGCTCCGGGAGCCGGAGAGAGCGGCAGCATCGGAAAGGTGAAGAAGGAAGCTGTACAACACTGGGATTGTGTGCGCAGCTTGCCAACTGATAGAAAACAGTACATTACCACTTTCCTGACTTTTCCAATCACATGAATATTCGATTGGAAGCTGTTTTGGACAACTTTTCTTTTCTTCTTGTCGAACACTTGGCAGACCTCCGTGCAACGTCCAGAACACGATGGGAGATGTTTTCTGTGCTCGCGCAGGTTTTCCTTGCCAGACAGAGTGGAAAAGCTTTCTGCTAGCATGTAGACCACAAAAGACGCTAAAGACGAAGGTACGATGCTCCCCGGAGCTAAGCGCCGCTCCCGGGCTTCTTTCGGCAGAAGCCGCGCTAAGAGAGCGCTGCGAGCGGTAAAATCGTCTTTGCGCGAAGAAGCCGCTTCTTCGGCTCCGGGAGCCGGAGAGAGCGGCAGCATCGGAAAGGTGAAGAAGGAAGCCGTACAACACTGGGATTGTGTGCACAGCTTGCCAACTGATAGAAAACAGTACATTACCACTTTCCTGACTTTTCCAATCACATGAATATTCGATAAGAAGCTGTTTTGGACAGATTTTCTTTTCTTTATGGCAAACACTTGGCAGACCTCCGTGCAACGTCCAGAACACGATGGGAGATGTTTTCTGTGCTCGCGCAGGTTTTCCTTGCCAGACAGAGTGGAAAAGCTTTCTGCTAGCATGTAGACCACAAAAGACGCTAAAGGCGAAGGTACGATGCTCCCCGGAGCTAATCGCCGCTCCCGGGCTTCTTTCGGCAGAAGCCGCGCTAAGAGAGCACTGTGAGCGGTACAATCGTCTTTGCGCGAAGAAGCCGCTTCTTCGGCTCCGGGAGCCGGAGAGAGCGGCATGATCGGAAAGGTGAAGAAGGAAGCTGTACAACACTGGGATTGTGTGCGCAGCTTGCCAACTGATAGACAGCAGTACATTACCACTTTCCTGACTTTTCCAATCACATGAATATTCGACTGGAAGCTGTTTTGGACAACTTTTCTTTTCTTCTTGTCGAACACTTGGCAGACCTCCGTGCAACGTCCAGAACACGATGGGAGATGTTTTCTGTGCTCCCGCAGGTTTTCCTTGCCAGACAGAGTGGAAAAGCTTTCTGCTAGCATGTAGACCACAAAAGACGCTAAAGGCGAAGGTACGATGCTCCCCGGAGCTAATCGCCGCTCCCGGGCTTCTTTCGGCAGAAGCCGCGCTAAGAGAGCACTGTGAGCGGTACAATCGTCTTTGCGCGAAGAAGCCGCTTCTTCGGCTCCGGGAGCCGGAGAGAGCGGCAGCATCGGAAAGGTGAAGAAGGAAGCTGTACAACACTGGGATTGTGTGCGCAGCTTGCCAACTGATAGACAGTAGTACATTACCCCTTTCCTGACTTTTCCAATCACATGAATATTCGATTGGAAGCTGTTTTGGACAACTTTTCTTTTCTTCTTGTCGAACACTTGGCAGACCTCCGTGCAACGTCCAGAACACGATGGGAGATGTTTTCTGTGCTCGCGCAGGTTTTCCTTGCCAGACAGAGTGGAAAAGCTTTCTGCTAAGATGTAGACCACAAAAGACGCTAAAGGCGAAGGTACGATGCTCCCCGGAGCTAAGCGCCGCTCCCGGGCGTCTTTCGGCAGAAGCCGCGCTAAGAGACCACTGTGAGCGGTACAATCGTCTTTGCGCGAAGAAGCCGCTTCTTCGGCTCCGGGAGCCGGAGAGAGCGGCATGATCGGAAAGGTGAAGAAGGAAGCTGTACAACAGTGGGATTGTGTGCGCAGCTTGCCAACTGATAGAAAACAGTACATTACCACTTTCCTGACTTTTCCAATCACATGAATATTCGATAAGAAGAGGTTTTGGACAGATTTTCTTTTCTTTATGCCAAACACATGGCAGACCTCCGTGCAACGTCCAGAACACGATGGGAGATGTTTTCTGTGCTCGCGCAGGTTTTCCTTGCCAGACAGAGTGGAAAAGCTTTCTGCTAGCATGTAGACCACAAAAGACGCTAAAGACGAAGGTACGATGCTCCCCGGAGCTAAGCGCCGCTCCCGGGCTTCTTTCGGCAGAAGCCGCGCTAAGAGAGCACTGTGAGCGGTACAATCGTCTTTGCGCGAAGAAGCCGCTTCTTCGGCTCCGGGAGCCGGAGAGAGCGGCAGCATCGGAAAGGTGAAGATGGAAGCTGTACAACAGTGGGATTGTGTGCGCAGCTTGCCAACTGATAGAAAACAGTACATTACCACTTTCCTGACTTTTCCAATCACATGAATATTCGATTGGAAGCTGTTTTGGACAACTTTTCTTTTCTTCTTGTCGAACACTTGGCAGACCTCCGTGCAACGTCCAGAACACGATGGGAGATGTTTTCTGTGCTCGCGCAGGTTTTCCTTGCCAGACAGAGTGGAAAAGCTTTCTGCTAAGATGTAGACCACAAAAGACGCTAAAGGCGAAGGTACGATGCTCCCCGGAGCTAAGCGCCGCTCCCGGGCGTCTTTCGGCAGAAGCCGCGCTAAGAGAGCACTGTGAGCGGTACAATCGTCTTAGCGCGAAGAAGCCGCTTCTTCGGCTCCGGGAGCCGGAGAGAGCGGCATGATCGGAAAGGTGAAGAAGGAAGCTGTACAACACTGGGATTGTGTGCGCAGCTTGCCAACTGATAGAAAACAGTACATTACCACTTTCCTGACTTTTCCAATCACATGAATCTTCGATTGGAAGCTGTTTTGGACAGATTTTCTTTTCTTTATGGCAAACACTTGGCAGACCTCCGTGCAACGTCCAGAACGCGTTGGAGATGTTTTCTGTGCTCGCGCAGGTTTTCCTTGCCAGACAGAGTGGAAAAGCTTTCTGCTAGCATGTAGACCACAAAAGACGCTAAAGGCGAAGGTACGATGCTCCCCGGAGCTAAGCGCCGCTCCCGGGCGTCTTTCGGCAGAAGCCGCGCTAAGAGAGCACTGTGAGCGGTACAATCGTCTTAGCGCGAAGAAGCCGCTTCTTCGGCTCCGGGAGCCGGAGAGAGCGGCATGATCGGAAAGGTGAAGAAGGAAGCTGTACAACACTGGGATTTTATGCGCAGATTGCCAACTGATAGACAGCAGTACATTACCACTTTCCTGACTTTTCCAATCACATGAATATTCGATAAGAAGCTGTTTTGGACAGATTTTCTTTTCTTTATGGCAAACACTTGGCAGACCTCCGTGCAACGTCCAGAACACGATGGGAGATGTTTTCTGTGCTCGCGCAGGTTTTCCTTGCCAGACAGAGTGGAAAAGCTTTCTGCTAGCATGTAGACCACAAAAGACGCTAAAGACGAAGGTACGATGCTCTCCGCAGCTAAGCGCCGCTCCCGGGCTTCTTTCAGCAGAAGCGGCGCTAAGAGAGCACAGTGAGCGGTACAATCGTCTTTGCGCGAAGAAGCCGCTTCTTCGGCTCCGGGAGCCGGAGAGAGCGGCATGATCGGAAAGGTGAAGAAGGAAGCTGTACAACACTGGGATTGCGTGCGCAGCTTGCCAACTGATAGAAAACAGTACATTACCACTTTCCTGACTTGTCCAATCACATGAATATTCGATAAGAAGAGGTTTTGGACAGATTTTCTTTTCTTTATGCCAAACACATGGCAGACCTCCGTGCAACGTCCAGAACACGATGGGAGATGTTTTCTGTGCTCGCGCAGGTTTTCCTTGCCAGACAGAGTGGAAAAGCTTTCTGCTAGCATGTAGACCACAAAAGACGCTAAAGACGAAGGTACGATGCTCCCCGGAGCTAAGCGCCGCTCCCGGGCTTCTTTCGGCAGAAGCCGCGCTAAGAGAGCACTGTGAGCGGTACAATCGTCTTTGCGCGAAGAAGCCGCTTCTTCGGCTCCGGGAGCCGGAGAGAGCGGCAGCATCGGAAAGGTGAAGAAGGAAGCTGTACAACAGTGGGATTGTGTGCGCAGCTTGCCAACTGATAGAAAACAGTACATTACCACTTTCCTGACTTTTCCAATCACATGAATATTCGATTGGAAGCTGTTTTGGACAACTTTTCTTTTCTTCTTGTCGAACACTTGGCAGACCTCCGTGCAACGTCCAGAACACGATGGGAGATGTTTTCTGTGCTCGTGCAGGTTTTCCTTGCCAGACAGAGTGGAAAAGCTTTCTGCTAGCATGTAGACCACAAAAGACGCTAAAGACGAAGGTACGATGCTCCCCGGAGCTAAGCGCCGCTCCCGGGCTTCTTTCGGCAGAAGCCGCGCTAAGAGAGCACTGTGAGCGGTACAATCGTCTTTGCGCGAAGAAGCCGCTTCTTCGGCTCCGGGAGCCGGAGAGAGCGGCAGCATCGGAAAGGTGAAGAAGGAAGCCGTACAACACTGGGATTGTGTGCGCAGCTTGCCAACTGATAGAAAACAGTACATTACCACTTTCCTGACTTTTCCAATCACATGAATATTCGATTGGAAGCTGTTTTGGACAACTTTTCTTTTCTTCTTGTCGAACACTTGGCAGACCTCCGTGCAACGTCCAGAACACGATGGGAGATGTTTTCTGTGCTCGCGCAGGTTTTCCTTGCCAGACAGAGTGGAAAAGCTATCTGCTAGCATGTAGACTACAAAAGACGCTAAAGGCGAAGGTACGATGCTCCTCGGAGCTAAGCGCCGCTCCCGGGCTTCTTTCGGCAGAAGCCGCGCTAAGAGAGCACTGTGAGCGGTACAATCGTCTTTGCGCGAAGAAGGCGCTTCTTCGGCTCCGGGAGCCGGAGAGAGCAGCAGCATCGGAAAGGTGAAGAAGGAAGCCGTACAACACTGGGATTGGGTGCACAGCTTGCCAACTGATAGAAAACAGTACATTACCACTTTCCTGACTTTTCCAATCACATGAATATTCGATAAGAAGCTGTTTTGGACAGATTTTCTTTTCTTCTTGTCGAACACTTGGCAGACCTCCGTGCAACGTCCAGAACACGATGGGAGATGTTTTCTGTGCTCGCGCAGGTTTTCCTTGCCAGACAGAGTGGAAAAGCTTTCTGCTAGCATGTAGACCACAAAAGACGCTAAAGACGAAGGTACGATGCTCTCCGGAGCTAAGCGCCGCTGCCGGGCTTCTTTCGTCAGAAGCCGCGCTAAGAGAGCACTGTGAGCGGTACAATCGTCTTAGCGCGAAGAAGCCGCTTCTTCGGCTCCGGGAGCCGGAGAGAGCGGCAGCATCGGAAAGGTGAAGAAGGAAGCTGTACAACACTGGGATTGTGTGCGCAGCTTGCCAACTGATAGAAAACAGTACATTACCACTTTCCTGACTTTTCCAATCACATGAATATTCGATTGGAAGCTGTTTTGGACAACTTTTCTTTTCTTCTTGTCGAACACTTGGCAGACCTCCGTGCAACGTCCAGAACACGATGGGAGATGTTTTCTGTGCTCGCGCAGGTTTTCCTTGCCAGACAGAGTGGAAAAGCTTTCTGCTAGCATGTAGACCACAAAAGACGCTAAAGACGAAGGTACGATGCTCCCCGGAGCTAAGCGCCGCTCCCGGGCTTCTTTCGGCAGAAGCCGCGCTAAGAGAGCGCTGCGAGCGGTAAAATCGTCTTTGCGCGAAGAAGCCGCTTCTTCGGCTCCGGGAGCCGGAGAGAGCGGCAGCATCGGAAAGGTGAAGAAGGAAGCCGTACAACACTGGGATTGTGTGCACAGCTTGCCAACTGATAGAAAACAGTACATTACCACTTTCCTGACTTTTCCAATCACATGAATATTCGATAAGAAGCTGTTTTGGACAGATTTTCTTTTCTTTATGGCAAACACTTGGCAGACCTCCGTGCAACGTCCAGAACACGATGGGAGATGTTTTCTGTGCTCGCGCAGGTTTTCCTTGCCAGACAGAGTGGAAAAGCTTTCTGCTAGCATGTAGACCACAAAAGACGCTAAAGGCGAAGGTACGATGCTCCCCGGAGCTAATCGCCGCTCCCGGGCTTCTTTCGGCAGAAGCCGCGCTAAGAGAGCACTGTGAGCGGTACAATCGTCTTTGCGCGAAGAAGCCGCTTCTTCGGCTCCGGGAGCCGGAGAGAGCGGCATGATCGGAAAGGTGAAGAAGGAAGCTGTACAACACTGGGATTGTGTGCGCAGCTTGCCAACTGATAGACAGCAGTACATTACCACTTTCCTGACTTTTCCAATCACATGAATATTCGACTGGAAGCTGTTTTGGACAACTTTTCTTTTCTTCTTGTCGAACACTTGGCAGACCTCCGTGCAACGTCCAGAACACGATGGGAGATGTTTTCTGTGCTCCCGCAGGTTTTCCTTGCCAGACAGAGTGGAAAAGCTTTCTGCTAGCATGTAGACCACAAAAGACGCTAAAGGCGAAGGTACGATGCTCCCCGGAGCTAATCGCCGCTCCCGGGCTTCTTTCGGCAGAAGCCGCGCTAAGAGAGCACTGTGAGCGGTACAATCGTCTTTGCGCGAAGAAGCCGCTTCTTCGGCTCCGGGAGCCGGAGAGAGCGGCAGCATCGGAAAGGTGAAGAAGGAAGCTGTACAACACTGGGATTGTGTGCGCAGCTTGCCAACTGATAGACAGTAGTACATTACCCCTTTCCTGACTTTTCCAATCACATGAATATTCGATTGGAAGCTGTTTTGGACAACTTTTCTTTTCTTCTTGTCGAACACTTGGCAGACCTCCGTGCAACGTCCAGAACACGATGGGAGATGTTTTCTGTGCTCGCGCAGGTTTTCCTTGCCAGACAGAGTGGAAAAGCTTTCTGCTAAGATGTAGACCACAAAAGACGCTAAAGGCGAAGGTACGATGCTCCCCGGAGCTAAGCGCCGCTCCCGGGCGTCTTTCGGCAGAAGCCGCGCTAAGAGACCACTGTGAGCGGTACAATCGTCTTTGCGCGAAGAAGCCGCTTCTTCGGCTCCGGGAGCCGGAGAGAGCGGCATGATCGGAAAGGTGAAGAAGGAAGCTGTACAACACTGGGATTGTGTGCGCAGCTTGCCAACTGATAGAAAACAGTACATTACCACTTTCCTGACTTTTCCAATCACATGAATCTTAGATTGGAAGCTGTTTTGGACAGATTTTCTTTTCTTTATGGCAAACACTTGGCAGACCTCCGTGCAACGTCCAGAACGCGTTGGAGGTGTTTTCTGTGCTCGCGCAGGTTTTCCTTGCCAGACAGAGTGGAAAAGCTTTCTGCTAGCATGTAGACCACAAAAGACGCTAAAGGCGAAGGTACGATGCTCCCCGGAGCTAAGCGCCGCTCCCGGGCGTCTTTCGGCAGAAGCCGCGCTAAGAGAGCACTGTGAGCGGTACAATCGTCTTTGCGCGAAGAAGCCGCTTCTTCGGCTCACGGAGCCGGAGAGAGCGGCATGATCGGAAAGGTGAAGAAGGAAGCTGTACAACACTGGGATTGTATGCGCAGATTGCCAACTGATAGACAGCAGTACATTACCACTTTCCTGACTTTTCCAATCACATGAATATTCGATAAGAAGCTGTTTTGGACAGATTTTCTTTTCTTTATGGCAAACACTTGGCAGACCTCCGTGCAACGTCCAGAACACGATGGGAGATGTTTTCTGTGCTCGCGCAGGTTTTCCTTGCCAGACAGAGTGGAAAAGCTTTCTGCTAGCATGTAGACCACAAAAGACGCTAAAGACGAAGGTACGATGCTCTCCGCAGCTAAGCGCCGCTCCCGGGCTTCTTTCGGCAGAAGCGGCGCTAAGAGAGCACAGTGAGCGGTACAATCGTCTTTGCGCGAAGAAGCCGCTTCTTCGGCTCCGGGAGCCGGAGAGAGCGGCATGATCGGAAAGGTGAAGAAGGAAGCTGTACAACACTGGGATTGTGTGCGCAGCTTGCCAACTGATAGAAAACAGTACATTACCACTTTCCTGACTTGTCCAATCACATGAATATTCGATAAGAAGAGGTTTTGGACAGATTTTCTTTTCTTTATGCCAAACACATGGCAGACCTCCGTGCAACGTCCAGAACACGATGGGAGATGTTTTCTGTGCTCGCGCAGGTTTTCCTTGCCAGACAGAGTGGAAAAGCTTTCTGCTAGCATGTAGACCACAAAAGACGCTAAAGACGAAGGTACGATGCTCCCCGGAGCTAAGCGCCGCTCCCGGGCTTCTTTCGGCAGAAGCCGCGCTAAGAGAGCACTGTGAGCGGTACAATCGTCTTTGCGCGAAGAAGCCGCTTCTTCGGCTCCGGGAGCCGGAGAGAGCGGCAGCATCGGAAAGGTGAAGAAGGAAGCTGTACAACAGTGGGATTGTGTGCGCAGCTTGCCAACTGATAGAAAACAGTACATTACCACTTTCCTGACTTTTCCAATCACATGAATATTCGATTGGAAGCTGTTTTGGACAACTTTTCTTTTCTTCTTGTCGAACACTTGGCAGACCTCCGTGCAACGTCCAGAACACGATGGGAGATGTTTTCTGTGCTCGCGCAGGTTTTCCTTGCCAGACAGAGTGGAAAAGCTTTCTGCTAAGATGTAGACCACAAAAGACGCTAAAGGCGAAGGTACGATGCTCCCCGGAGCTAAGCGCCGCTCCCGGGCGTCTTTCGGCAGAAGCCGCGCTAAGAGAGCACTGTGAGCGGTACAATCGTCTTAGCGCGAAGAAGCCGCTTCTTCGGCTCCGGGAGCCGGAGAGAGCGGCATGATCGGAAAGGTGAAGAAGGAAGCTGTACAACACTGGGATTGTGTGCGCAGCTTGCCAACTGATAGAAAACAGTACATTACCACTTTCCTGACTTTTCCAATCACATGAATCTTCGATTGGAAGCTGTTTTGGACAGATTTTCTTTTCTTTATGGCAAACACTTGGCAGACCTCCGTGCAACGTCCAGAACGCGTTGGAGATGTTTTCTGTGCTCGCGCAGGTTTTCCTTGCCAGACAGAGTGGAAAAGCTTTCTGCTAGCATGTAGACCACAAAAGACGCTAAAGGCGAAGGTACGATGCTCCCCGGAGCTAAGCGCCGCTCCCGGGCGTCTTTCGGCAGAAGCCGCGCTAAGAGACCACTGTGAGCGGTACAATCGTCTTTGCGCGAAGAAGCCGCTTCTTCGGCTCACGGAGCCGGAGAGAGCGGCATGATCGGAAAGGTGAAGAAGGAAGCTGTACAACACTGGGATTGTATGCGCAGATTGCCAACTGATAGACAGCAGTACATTACCACTTTCCTGACTTTTCCAATCACATGAATATTCGATAAGAAGCTGTTTTGGACAGATTTTCTTTTCTTTATGGCAAACACTTGGCAGACCTCCGTGCAACGTCCAGAACACGATGGGAGATGTTTTCTGTGCTCGCGCAGGTTTTCCTTGCCAGACAGAGTGGAAAAGCTTTCTGCTAGCATGTAGACCACAAAAGACGCTAAAGACGAAGGTACGATGCTCTCCGCAGCTAAGCGCCGCTCCCGGGCTTCTTTCGGCAGAAGCGGCGCTAAGAGAGCACAGTGAGCGGTACAATCGTCTTTGCGCGAAGAAGCCGCTTCTTCGGCTCCGGGAGCCGGAGAGAGCGGCATGATCGGAAAGGTGAAGAAGGAAGCTGTACAACACTGGGATTGTGTGCGCAGCTTGCCAACTGATAGAAAACAGTACATTACCACTTTCCTGACTTGTCCAATCACATGAATATTCGATAAGAAGAGGTTTTGGACAGATTTTCTTTTCTTTATGCCAAACACATGGCAGACCTCCGTGCAACGTCCAGAACACGATGGGAGATGTTTTCTGTGCTCGCGCAGGTTTTCCTTGCCAGACAGAGTGGAAAAGCTTTCTGCTAGCATGTAGACCACAAAAGACGCTAAAGACGAAGGTACGATGCTCCCCGGAGCTAAGCGCCGCTGCCGGGCTTCTTTCGGCAGAAGCCGCGCTAAGAGAGCACTGTGAGCGGTACAATCGTCTTTGCGCGAAGAAGCCGCTTCTTCGGCTCCGGGAGCCGGAGAGAGCGGCAGCATCGGAAAGGTGAAGAAGGAAGCTGTACAACAGTGGGATTGTGTGCGCAGCTTGCCAACTGATAGAAAACAGTACATTACCACTTTCCTGACTTTTCCAATCACATGAATATTCGATTGGAAGCTGTTTTGGACAACTTTTCTTTTCTTCTTGTCGAACACTTGGCAGACCTCCGTGCAACGTCCAGAACACGATGGGAGATGTTTTCTGTGCTCGCGCAGGTTTTCCTTGCCAGACAGAGTGGAAAAGCTTTCTGCTAGCATGTAGACCACAAAAGACGCTAAAGACGAAGGTACGATGCTCTCCGGAGCTAAGCGCCGCTCCCGGGCTTCTTTCGGCAGAAGCCGCGCTAAGAGAGCGCTGCGAGCGGTACAATCGTCTTTGCGCGAAGAAGCCGCTTCTTCGGCTCCGGGAGCCGGAGAGAGCGGCAGCATCGGAAAGGTGAAGAAGGAAGCCGTACAACACTGGGATTGTGTGCGCAGCTTGCCAACTGATAGAAAACAGTACATTACCACTTTCCTGACTTTTCCAATCACATGAATATTCGATATAAGCTGTTTTGGACCACTTTTCTTTTCTTCTTGTCAAACACTTGGCAGACTTCCGAGCAATGTCCAGAACACGATGGGAGATGTTTTCTGTGCTCGCGCAGGTTTTCCTTGCCAGACAGAGTGGAAAAGCTTTCTGCTAAGATGTAGACCACAAAAGACGCTAAAGGCGAAGGTACGATGCTCCCCGGAACTAATCGCCGCTCCCGGGCTTCTTTCGGCAGAAGCCGCGCTAAGAGAGCACTGTGAGCGGTACAATCGTCTTTGCGCGAAGAAGCCGCTTCTTCGGCTCCGGGAGCCGGAGAGAGCGGCAGCATCGGAAAGGTGAAGAAGGAAGCTGTACAACACTGGGATTGTGTGCGCAGCTTGCCAACTGATAGAAAACAGTACATTACCACTTTCCTGACTTTTCCAATCACATGAATATTCGATTGGAATTTGTTTTGGACAACTTTTCTTTTCTTCTTGTCGAACACTTGGCAGACCTCCGTGCAACGTCCAGAACACGATCGGAGATGTTACCTGTGCTCGCGCAGGTTTTCCTTGCCAGACAGAGTGGAAAAGCTTTCTGCTAGCATGTAGACCACAAAAGACGCTAAAGACGAAGGTACGATGCTCCCCGGAGCTAAGCGCCGCTCCCGGGCGTCTTTCGGCAGAAGCCGCGCTAAGAGAGCGCTGCGAGCGGTACAATCGTCTTTGCGCGAAGAAGCCGCTTCTTCGGCTCCGGGAGCCGGAGAGAGCGGCAGCATCGGAAAGGTGAAGAAGGAAGCTGTACAACACTGGGATTGTGTGCGCAGCTTGCCAACTGATAGACAGTAGTACATTACCCCTTTCCTGACTTTTCCAATCACATGAATATTCGATTGGAAGCTGTTTTGGACAACTTTTCTTTTCTTCTTGTCGAACACTTGGCAGACCTCCGTGCAACGTCCAGAACACGATGGGAGATGTTTTCTGTGCTCGCGCAGGTTTTCCTTGCCAGACAGAGTGGAAAAGCTATCTGCTAGCATGTAGACCACAAAAGACGCTAAAGGCGAAGGTACGATGCTCCCCGGAGCTAAGCGCCGCTCCCGGGCGTCTTTCGGCAGAAGCCGCGCTAAGAGAGCACTGTGAGCGGTACAATCGTCTTAGCGCGAAGAAGCCGCTTCTTCGGCTCCGGGAGCCGGAGAGAGCGGCATGATCGGAAAGGTGAAGAAGGAAGCTGTACAACACTGGGATTGTGTGCGCAGCTTGCCAACTGATAGAAAACAGTACATTACCACTTTCCTGACTTTTCCAATCACATGAATCTTCGATTGGAAGCTGTTTTGGACAGATTTTCTTTTCTTTATGGCAAACACTTGGCAGACCTCCGTGCAACGTCCAGAACGCGTTGGAGATGTTTTCTGTGCTCGCGCAGGTTTTCCTTGCCAGACAGAGTGGAAAAGCTTTCTGCTAGCATGTAGACCACAAAAGACGCTAAAGGCGAAGGTACGATGCTCCCCGGAGCTAAGCGCCGCTCCCGGGCGTCTTTCGGCAGAAGCCGCGCTAAGAGAGCACTGTGAGCGGTACAATCGTCTTAGCGCGAAGAAGCCGCTTCTTCGGCTCCGGGAGCCGGAGAGAGCGGCATGATCGGAAAGGTGAAGAAGGAAGCTGTACAACACTGGGATTGTATGCGCAGATTGCCAACTGATAGACAGCAGTACATTACCACTTTCCTGACTTTTCCAATCACATGAATATTCGATAAGAAGCTGTTTTGGACAGATTTTCTTTTCTTTATGGCAAACACTTGGCAGACCTCCGTGCAACGTCCAGAACACGATGGGAGATGTTTTCTGTGCTCGCGCAGGTTTTCCTTGCCAGACAGAGTGGAAAAGCTTTCTGCTAGCATGTAGACCACAAAAGACGCTAAAGACGAAGGTACGATGCTCTCCGCAGCTAAGCGCCGCTCCCGGGCTTCTTTCGGCAGAAGCGGCGCTAAGAGAGCACAGTGAGCGGTACAATCGTCTTTGCGCGAAGAAGCCGCTTCTTCGGCTCCGGGAGCCGGAGAGAGCGGCATGATCGGAAAGGTGAAGAAGGAAGCTGTACAACACTGGGATTGTGTGCGCAGCTTGCCAACTGATAGAAAACAGTACATTACCACTTTCCTGACTTGTCCAATCACATGAATATTCGATAAGAAGAGGTTTTGGACAGATTTTCTTTTCTTTATGCCAAACACATGGCAGACCTCCGTGCAACGTCCAGAACACGATGGGAGATGTTTTCTGTGCTCGCGCAGGTTTTCCTTGCCAGACAGAGTGGAAAAGCTTTCTGCTAGCATGTAGACCACAAAAGACGCTAAAGACGAAGGTACGATGCTCCCCGGAGCTAAGCGCCGCTCCCGGGCTTCTTTCGGCAGAAGCGGCGCTAAGAGAGCACTGTGAGCGGTACAATCGTCTTTGCGCGAAGAAGCCGCTTCTTCGGCTCCGGGAGCCGGAGAGAGCGGCAGCATCGGAAAGGTGAAGAAGGAAGCTGTACAACAGTGGGATTGTGTGCGCAGCTTGCCAACTGATAGAAAACAGTACATTACCACTTTCCTGACTTTTCCAATCACATGAATATTCGATTGGAAGCTGTTTTGGACAACTTTTCTTTTCTTCTTGTCGAACACTTGGCAGACCTCCGTGCAACGTCCAGAACACGATGGGAGATGTTTTCTGTGCTCGCGCAGGTTTTCCTTGCCAGACAGAGTGGAAAAGCTTTCTGCTAGCATGTAGACCACAAAAGACGCTAAAGACGAAGGTACGATGCTCCCTGGAGCTAAGCGCCGCTCCCGGGCGTCTTTCGGCAGAAGCCGCGCTAAGAGAGCGCTGCGAGCGGTACAATCGTCTTTGCGCGAAGAAGCCGCTTCTTCGGCTCCGGGAGCCGGAGAGAGCGGCAGCATCGGAAAGGTGAAGAAGGAAGCCGTACAACACTGGGATTGTGTGCGCAGCTTGCCAACTGATAGAAAACAGTACATTACCACTTTCCTGACTTTTCCAATCACATGAATATTCGATTGGAATTTGTTTTGGACAACTTTTCTTTTCTTCTTGTCGAACACTTGGCAGACCTCCGTGCAACGTCCAGAACACGATGGGAGATGTTTTCTGTGCTCGCGCAGGTTTTCCTTGCCAGACAGAGTGGAAAAGCTATCTGCTAGCATGTAGACCACAAAAGACGCTAAAGGCGAAGGTACGATGCTCCTCGGAGCTAAGCGCCGCTCCCGGGCTTCTTTCGGCAGAAGCCGCGCTAAGAGAGCACTGTGAGCGGTACAATCGTCTTTGCGCGAAGAAGCCGCTTCTTCGGCTCCGGGAGCCTGAGAGAGCAGCAGGATCGGAAAGGTGAAGAAGGAAGCCGTACAACACTGGGATTGGGTGCACAGCTTGCCAACTGATAGAAAACAGTACATTACCACTTTCCTGACTTTTCCAATCACATGAATATTCGATAAGAAGCTGTTTTGGACAGATTTTCTTTTCTTCTTGTCGAACACTTGGCAGACCTCCGTGCAACGTCCAGAACACGATGGGAGATGTTTTCTGTGCTCGCGCAGGTTTTCCTTGCCAGACAGAGTGGAAAAGCTTTCTGCTAGCATGTAGACCACAAAAGACGCTAAAGACGAAGGTACGATGCTCCCCGGAGCTAAGCGCCGCTCCCGGGCTTCTTTCGGCAGAAGCCGCGCTAAGAGAGCACTGTGAGCGGTACAATCGTCTTTGCGCGAAGAAGCCGCTTCTTCGGCTCCGGGAGCCGGAGAGAGCGGCAGCATCGGAAAGGTGAAGAAGGAAGCTGTACAACAGTGGGATTGTGTGCGCAGCTTGCCAACTGATAGAAAACAGTACATTACCACTTTCCTGACTTTTCCAATCACATGAATATTCGATTGGAAGCTGTTTTGGACAACTTTTCTTTTCTTCTTGTCGAACACTTGGCAGACCTCCGTGCAACGTCCAGAACACGATGGGAGATGTTTTCTGTGCTCGCGCAGGTTTTCCTTGCCACACAGAGTGGAAAAGCTTTCTGCTAGCATGTAGACCACAAAAGACGCTAAAGACGAAGGTACGATGCTCCCCGGAGCTAAGCGCCGCTCCCGGGCTTCTTTCGGCAGAAGCCGCGCTAAGAGAGCGCTGCGAGCGGTACAATCGTCTTTGCGCGAAGAAGCCGCTTCTTCGGCTCCGGGAGCCGGAGAGAGCGGCAGCATCGGAAAGGTGAAGAAGGAAGCCGTACAACACTGGGATTGGGTGCACAGCTTGCCAACTGATAGAAAACAGTACATTACCACTTTCCTGACTTTTCCAATCACATGAATATTCGATAAGAAGCTGTTTTGGACAGATTTTCTTTTCTTTATGGCAAACACTTGGCAGACCTCCGTGCAACGTCCAGAACACGATGGGAGATGTTTTCTGTGCTCGCGCAGGTTTTCCTTGCCAGACAGAGTGGAAAAGCTTTCTGCTAGCATGTAGACCACAAAAGACGCTAAAGGCGAAGGTACGATGCTCCCCGGAGCTAATCGCCGCTCCCGGGCTTCTTTCGGCAGAAGCCGCGCTAAGAGAGCACTGTGAGCGGTACAATCGTCTTTGCGCGAAGAAGCCGCTTCTTCGGCTCCGGGAGCCGGAGAGAGCGGCAGCATCGGAAAGGTGAAGAAGGAAGCTGTACAACACTGGGATTGTGTGCGCAGCTTGCCAACTGATAGACAGTAGTACATTACCCCTTTCCTGACTTTTCCAATCACATGAATATTCGATTGGAAGCTGTTTTGGACAACTTTTCTTTTCTTCTTGTCGAACACTTGGCAGACCTCCGTGCAACGTCCAGAACACGATGGGAGATGTTTTCTGTGCTCGCGCAGGTTTTCCTTGCCAGACAGAGTGGAAAAGCTTTCTGCTAAGATGTAGACCACAAAAGACGCTAAAGGCGAAGGTACGATGCTCCCCGGAGCTAAGCGCCGCTCCCGGGCGTCTTTCGGCAGAAGCCGCGCTAAGAGACCACTGTGAGCGGTACAATCGTCTTTGCGCGAAGAAGCCGCTTCTTCGGCTCCGGGAGCCGGAGAGAGCGGCATGATCGGAAAGGTGAAGAAGGAAGCTGTACAACACTGGGATTGTGTGCGCAGCTTGCCAACTGATAGAAAACAGTACATTACCACTTTCCTGACTTTTCCAATCACATGAATATTCGATTGGAAGCTGTTTTGGACAACTTTTCTTTTCTTCTTGTCGAACACTTGGCAGACCTCCGTGCAACGTCCAGAACACGATGGGAGATGTTTTCTGTGCTCGCGCAGGTTTTCCTTGCCAGACAGAGTGGAAAAGCTTTCTGCTAAGATGTAGACCACAAAAGACGCTAAAGGCGAAGGTACGATGCTCCCCGGAGCTAAGCGCCGCTCCCGGGCGTCTTTCGGCAGAAGCCGCGCTAAGAGAGCACTGTGAGCGGTACAATCGTCTTTGCGCGAAGAAGCCGCTTCTTCGGCTCCGGGAGCCGGAGAGAGCGGCATGATCGGAAAGGTGAAGAAGGAAGCTGTACAACACTGGGATTGTGTGCGCAGCTTGCCAACTGATAGAAAACAGTACATTACCACTTTCCTGACTTTTCCAATCACATGAATCTTCGATTGGAAGCTGTTTTGGACAGATTTTCTTTTCTTTATGGCAAACACTTGGCAGACCTCCGTGCAACGTCCAGAACGCGTTGGAGATGTTTTCTGTGCTCGCGCAGGTTTTCCTTGCCAGACAGAGTGGAAAAGCTTTCTGCTAGCATGTAGACCACAAAAGACGCTAAAGGCGAAGGTACGATGCTCCCCGGAGCTAAGCGCCGCTCCCGGGCGTCTTTCGGCAGAAGCCGCGCTAAGAGAGCACTGTGAGCGGTACAATCGTCTTTGCGCGAAGAAGCCGCTTCTTCGGCTCACGGAGCCGGAGAGAGCGGCATGATCGGAAAGGTGAAGAAGGAAGCTGTACAACACTGGGATTGTATGCGCAGATTGCCAACTGATAGACAGCAGTACATTACCACTTTCCTGACTTTTCCAATCACATGAATATTCGATAAGAAGCTGTTTTGGACAGATTTTCTTTTCTTTATGGCAAACACTTGGCAGACCTCCGTGCAACGTCCAGAACACGATGGGAGATGTTTTCTGTGCTCGCGCAGGTTTTCCTTGCCAGACAGAGTGGAAAAGCTTTCTGCTAGCATGTAGACCACAAAAGACGCTAAAGACGAAGGTACGATGCTCTCCGCAGCTAAGCGCCGCTCCCGGGCTTCTTTCGGCAGAAGCGGCGCTAAGAGAGCACAGTGAGCGGTACAATCGTCTTTGCGCGAAGAAGCCGCTTCTTCGGCTCCGGGAGCCGGAGAGAGCGGCATGATCGGAAAGGTGAAGAAGGAAGCTGTACAACACTGGGATTGTGTGCGCAGCTTGCCAACTGATAGAAAACAGTACATTACCACTTTCCTGACTTGTCCAATCACATGAATATTCGATAAGAAGAGGTTTTGGACAGATTTTCTTTTCTTTATGCCAAACACATGGCAGACCTCCGTGCAACGTCCAGAACACGATGGGAGATGTTTTCTGTGCTCGCGCAGGTTTTCCTTGCCAGACAGAGTGGAAAAGCTTTCTGCTAGCATGTAGACCACAAAAGACGCTAAAGACGAAGGTACGATGCTCCCCGGAGCTAAGCGCCGCTCCCGGGCTTCTTTCGGCAGAAGCCGCGCTAAGAGAGCACTGTGAGCGGTACAATCGTCTTTGCGCGAAGAAGCCGCTTCTTCGGCTCCGGGAGCCGGAGAGAGCGGCAGCATCGGAAAGGTGAAGAAGGAAGCTGTACAACAGTGGGATTGTGTGCGCAGCTTGCCAACTGATAGAAAACAGTACATTACCACTTTCCTGACTTTTCCAATCACATGAATATTCGATTGGAAGCTGTTTTGGACAACTTTTCTTTTCTTCTTGTCGAACACTTGGCAGACCTCCGTGCAACGTCCAGAACACGATGGGAGATGTTTTCTGTGCTCGCGCAGGTTTTCCTTGCCACACAGAGTGGAAAAGCTTTCTGCTAGCATGTAGACCACAAAAGACGCTAAAGGCGAAGGTACGATGCTCTCCGGAGCTAAGCGCCGCTCCCGGGCTTCTTTCGGCAGAAGCCGCGCTAAGAGAGCACTGCGAGCGGTACAATCGTCTTTGCGCGAAGAAGCCGCTTCTTCGGCTCCGGGAGCCGGAGAGAGCGGCAGCATCGGAAAGGTGAAGAAGGAAGCCGTACAACACTGGGATTGTGTGCGCAGCTTGCCAACTGATAGAAAACAGTACATTACCACTTTCCTGACTTTTCCAATCACATGAATATTCGATATAAGCTGTTTTGGACCACTTTTCTTTTCTTCTTGTCAAACACTTGGCAGACTTCCGAGCAATGTCCAGAACACGATGGGAGATGTTTTCTGTGCTCCCGCAGGTTTTCCTTGCCAGACAGAGTGGAAAAGCTTTCTGCTAAGATGTAGACCACAAAAGACGCTAAAGGCGAAGGTACGATGCTCCCCGGAACTAATCGCCGCTCCCGGGCTTCTTTCGGCAGAAGCCGCGCTAAGAGAGCACTGTGAGCGGTACAATCGTCTTTGCGCGAAGAAGCCGCTTCTTCGGCTCCGGGAGCCGGAGAGAGCGGCATGATCGGAAAGGTGAAGAAGGAAGCTGTACAACACTGGGATTGTGTGCGCAGCTTGCCAACTGATAGAAAACAGTACATTACCACTTTCCTGACTTTTCCAATCACATGAATATTCGATTGGAAGCTGTTTTGGACAACTTTTCTTTTCTTCTTGTCGAACACTTGGCAGACCTCCGTGCAACGTCCAGAACACGATCGGAGATGTTACCTGTGCTCGCGCAGGTTTTCCTTGCCAGACAGAGTGGAAAAGCTTTCTGCTAGCATGTAGACCACAAAAGACGCTAAAGACGAAGGTACGATGCTCCCCGGAGCTAAGCGCCGCTCCCGGGCGTCTTTCGGCAGAAGCCGCGCTAAGAGAGCGCTGCGAGCGGTACAATCGTCTTTGCGCGAAGAAGCCGCTTCTTCGGCTCCGGGAGCCGGAGAGAGCGGCAGCATCGGAAAGGTGAAGAAGGAAGCCGTACAACACTGGGATTGTGTGCACAGCTTGCCAACTGATAGAAAACAGTACATTACCACTTTCCTGACTTTTCCAATCACATGAATATTCGATAAGAAGCTGTTTAGGACAGATTTTCTTTTCTTTATGGCAAACACTTGGCAGACCTCCGTGCAACGTCCAGAACACGATGGGAGATGTTTTCTGTGCTCGCGCAGGTTTTCCTTGCCAGACAGAGTGGAAAAGCTTTCTGCTAGCATGTAGACCACAAAAGACGCTAAAGGCGAAGGTACGATGCTCCCCGGAGCTAATCGCCGCTCCCGGGCTTCTTTCGGCAGAAGCCGCGCTAAGAGAGCACTGTGAGCGGTACAATCGTCTTTGCGCGAAGAAGCCGCTTCTTCGGCTCCGGGAGCCGGAGAGAGCGGCATGATCGGAAAGGTGAAGAAGGAAGCTGTACAACACTGGGATTGTGTGCGCAGCTTGCCAACTGATAGACAGTAGTACATTACCCCTTTCCTGACTTTTCCAATCACATGAATATTCGATTGGAAGCTGTTTTGGACAACTTTTCTTTTCTTCTTGTCGAACACTTGGCAGACCTCCGTGCAACGTCCAGAACACGATGGGAGATGTTTTCTGTGCTCGCGCAGGTTTTCCTTGCCAGACAGAGTGGAAAAGCTATCTGCTAGCATGTAGACCACAAAAGACGCTAAAGGCGAAGGTACGATGCTCCCCGGAGCTAAGCGCCGCTCCCGGGCGTCTTTCGGCAGAAGCCGCGCTAAGAGAGCACTGTGAGCGGTACAATCGTCTTTGCGCGAAGAAGCCGCTTCTTCGGCTCCGGGAGCCGGAGAGAGCGGCATGATCGGAAAGGTGAAGAAGGAAGCTGTACAACACTGGGATTGTGTGCGCAGCTTGCCAACTGATAGAAAACAGTACATTACCACTTTCCTGACTTTTCCAATCACATGAATCTTCGATTGGAAGCTGTTTTGGACAGATTTTCTTTTCTTTATGGCAAACACTTGGCAGACCTCCGTGCAACGTCCAGAACGCGTTGGAGATGTTTTCTGTGCTCGCGCAGGTTTTCCTTGCCAGACAGAGTGGAAAAGCTTTCTGCTAGCATGTAGACCACAAAAGACGCTAAAGGCGAAGGTACGATGCTCCCCGGAGCTAAGCGCCGCTCCCGGGCGTCTTTCGGCAGAAGCCGCGCTAAGAGAGCACTGTGAGCGGTACAATCGTCTTAGCGCGAAGAAGCCGCTTCTTCGGCTCCGGGAGCCGGAGAGAGCGGCATGATCGGAAAGGTGAAGAAGGAAGCTGTACAACACTGGGATTGTATGCGCAGATTGCCAACTGATAGACAGCAGTACATTACCACTTTCCTGACTTTTCCAATCACATGAATATTCGATAAGAAGCTGTTTTGGACAGATTTTCTTTTCTTTATGGCAAACACTTGGCAGACCTCCGTGCAACGTCCAGAACACGATGGGAGATGTTTTCTGTGCTCGCGCAGGTTTTCCTTGCCAGACAGAGTGGAAAAGCTTTCTGCTAGCATGTAGACCACAAAAGACGCTAAAGACGAAGGTACGATGCTCTCCGCAGCTAAGCGCCGCTCCCGGGCTTCTTTCGGCAGAAGCGGCGCTAAGAGAGCACTGTGAGCGGTACAATCGTCTTTGCGCGAAGAAGCCGCTTCTTCGGCTCCGGGAGCCGGAGAGAGCGGCATGATCGGAAAGGTGAAGAAGGAAGCTGTACAACACTGGGATTGTGTGCGCAGCTTGCCAACTGATAGAAAACAGTACATTACCACTTTCCTGACTTGTCCAATCACATGAATATTCGATAAGAAGAGGTTTTGGACAGATTTTCTTTTCTTTATGCCAAACACATGGCAGACCTCCGTGCAACGTCCAGAACACGATGGGAGATGTTTTCTGTGCTCGCGCAGGTTTTCCTTGCCAGACAGAGTGGAAAAGCTTTCTGCTAGCATGTAGACCACAAAAGACGCTAAAGACGAAGGTACGATGCTCCCCGGAGCTAAGCGCCGCTCCCGGGCTTCTTTCGGCAGAAGCGGCGCTAAGAGAGCACTGTGAGCGGTACAATCGTCTTTGCGCGAAGAAGCCGCTTCTTCGGCTCCGGGAGCCGGAGAGAGCGGCAGCATCGGAAAGGTGAAGAAGGAAGCTGTACAACAGTGGGATTGTGTGCGCAGCTTGCCAACTGATAGAAAACAGTACATTACCACTTTCCTGACTTTTCCAATCACATGAATATTCGATTGGAAGCTGTTTTGGACAACTTTTCTTTTCTTCTTGTCGAACACTTGGCAGACCTCCGTGCAACGTCCAGAACACGATGGGAGATGTTTTCTGTGCTCGCGCAGGTTTTCCTTGCCAGACAGAGTGGAAAAGCTTTCTGCTAGCATGTAGACCACAAAAGACGCTAAAGACGAAGGTACGATGCTCCCCGGAGCTAATCGCCGCTCCCGGGCTTCTTTCGGCAGAAGCCGCGCTAAGAGAGCGCTGCGAGCGGTACAATCGTCTTTGCGCGAAGAAGCCGCTTCTTCGGCTCCGGGAGCCTGAGAGAGCAGCAGGATCGGAAAGGTGAAGAAGGAAGCCGTACAACACTGGGATTGGGTGCACAGCTTGCCAACTGATAGAAAACAGTACATTACCACTTTCCTGACTTTTCCAATCACATGAATATTCGATAAGAAGCTGTTTTGGACAGATTTTCTTTTCTTCTTGTCGAACACTTGGCAGACCTCCGTGCAACGTCCAGAAGACGATGGGAGATGTTTTCTGTGCTCGCGCAGGTTTTCCTTGCCAGACAGAGTGGAAAAGCTTTCTGCTAGCATGTAGACCACAAAAGACGCTAAAGACGAAGGTACGATGCTCTCCGGAGCTAAGCGCCGCTGCCGGGCTTCTTTCGTCAGAAGCCGCGCTAAGAGAGCACTGTGAGCGGTACAATCGTCTTTGCGCGAAGAAGCCGCTTCTTCGGCTCCGGGAGCCGGAGAGAGCGGCAGCATCGGAAAGGTGAAGAAGGAAGCTGTACAACACTGGGATTGTGTGCGCAGCTTGCCAACTGATAGAAAACAGTACATTACCACTTTCCTGACTTTTCCAATCACATGAATATTCGATTGGAAGCTGTTTTGGACAACTTTTCTTTTCTTCTTGTCGAACACTTGGCAGACCTCCGTGCAACGTCCAGAACACGATGGGAGATGTTTTCTGTGCTCGCGCAGGTTTTCCTTGCCAGACAGAGTGGAAAAGCTTTCTGCTAGCATGTAGACCACAAAAGACGCTAAAGACGAAGGTACGATGCTCTCCGGAGCTAAGCGCCGCTCCCGGGCTTCTTTCGGCAGAAGCCGCGCTAAGAGAGCGCTGCGAGCGGTAAAATCGTCTTTGCGCGAAGAAGCCGCTTCTTCGGCTCCGGGAGCCGGAGAGAGCGGCAGCATCGGAAAGGTGAAGAAGGAAGCCGTACAACACTGGGATTGTGTGCACAGCTTGCCAACTGATAGAAAACAGTACATTACCACTTTCCTGACTTTTCCAATCACATGAATATTCGATAAGAAGCTGTTTTGGACAGATTTTCTTTTCTTTATGGCAAACACTTGGCAGACCTCCGTGCAACGTCCAGAACACGATGGGAGATGTTTTCTGTGCTCGCGCAGGTTTTCCTTGCCAGACAGAGTGGAAAAGCTTTCTGCTAGCATGTAGACCACAAAAGACGCTAAAGGCGAAGGTACGATGCTCCCCGGAGCTAATCGCCGCTCCCGGGCTTCTTTCGGCAGAAGCCGCGCTAAGAGAGCACTGTGAGCGGTACAATCGTCTTTGCGCGAAGAAGCCGCTTCTTCGGCTCCGGGAGCCGGAGAGAGCGGCATGATCGGAAAGGTGAAGAAGGAAGCTGTACAACACTGGGATTGTGTGCGCAGCTTGCCAACTGATAGACAGCAGTACATTACCACTTTCCTGACTTTTCCAATCACATGAATATTCGACTGGAAGCTGTTTTGGACAACTTTTCTTTTCTTCTTGTCGAACACTTGGCAGACCTCCGTGCAACGTCCAGAACACGATGGGAGATGTTTTCTGTGCTCGCGCAGGTTTTCCTTGCCAGACAGAGTGGAAAAGCTTTCTGCTAGCATGTAGACCACAAAAGACGCTAAAGACGAAGGTACGATGCTCCCCGGAGCTAAGCGCCGCTCCCGGGCTTCTTTCGGCAGAAGCCGCGCTAAGAGAGCACTGTGAGCGGTACAATCGTCTTTGCGCGAAGAAGCCGCTTCTTCGGCTCCGGGAGCCGGAGAGAGCGGCAGCATCGGAAAGGTGAAGAAGGAAGCTGTACAACAGTGGGATTGTGTGCGCAGCTTGCCAACTGATAGAAAACAGTACATTACCACTTTCCTGACTTTTCCAATCACATGAATATTCGATTGGAAGCTGTTTTGGACAACTTTTCTTTTCTTCTTGTCGAACACTTGGCAGACCTCCGTGCAACGTCCAGAACACGATGGGAGATGTTTTCTGTGCTCGCGCAGGTTTTCCTTGCCAGACAGAGTGGAAAAGCTTTCTGCTAGCATGTAGACCACAAAAGACGCTAAAGACGAAGGTACGATGCTCCCCGGAGCTAAGCGCCGCTCCCGGGCTTCTTTCGGCAGAAGCCGCGCTAAGAGAGCGCTGCGAGCGGTACAATCGTCTTTGCGCGAAGAAGCCGCTTCTTCGGCTCCGGGAGCCGGAGAGAGCGGCAGCATCGGAAAGGTGAAGAAGGAAGCCGTACAACAGTGGGATTGTGTGCGCAGCTTGCCAACTGATAGAAAACAGTACATTACCACTTTCCTGACTTTTCCAATCACATGAATATTCGATAAGAAGCTGTTTTGGACAGATTTTCTTTTCTTTATGGCAAACACTTGGCAGACCTCCGTGCAACGTCCAGAACACGATGGGAGATGTTTTCTGTGCTCGCGCAGGTTTTCCTTGCCAGACAGAGTGGAAAAGCTTTCTGCTAGCATGTAGACCACAAAAGACGCTAAAGGCGAAGGTACGATGCTCCCCGGAGCTAATCGCCGCTCCCGGGCTTCTTTCGGCAGAAGCCGCGCTAAGAGAGCACTGTGAGCGGTACAATCGTCTTTGCGCGAAGAAGCCGCTTCTTCGGCTCCGGGAGCCGGAGAGAGCGGCAGCATCGGAAAGGTGAAGAAGGAAGCTGTACAACACTGGGATTGTGTGCGCAGCTTGCCAACTGATAGACAGTAGTACATTACCCCTTTCCTGACTTTTCCAATCACATGAATATTCGATTGGAAGCTGTTTTGGACAACTTTTCTTTTCTTCTTGTCGAACACTTGGCAGACCTCCGTGCAACGTCCAGAACACGATGGGAGATGTTTTCTGTGCTCGCGCAGGTTTTCCTTGCCAGACAGAGTGGAAAAGCTTTCTGCTAAGATGTAGACCACAAAAGACGCTAAAGGCGAAGGTACGATGCTCCCCGGAGCTAAGCGCCGCTCCCGGGCGTCTTTCGGCAGAAGCCGCGCTAAGAGACCACTGTGAGCGGTACAATCGTCTTTGCGCGAAGAAGCCGCTTCTTCGGCTCCGGGAGCCGGAGAGAGCGGCATGATCGGAAAGGTGAAGAAGGAAGCTGTACAACACTGGGATTGTGTGCGCAGCTTGCCAACTGATAGAAAACAGTACATTACCACTTTCCTGACTTTTCCAATCACATGAATCTTCGATTGGAAGCTGTTTTGGACAGATTTTCTTTTCTTTATGGCAAACACTTGGCAGACCTCCGTGCAACGTCCAGAACGCGTTGGAGATGTTTTCTGTGCTCGCGCAGGTTTTCCTTGCCAGACAGAGTGGAAAAGCTTTCTGCTAGCATGTAGACCACAAAAGACGCTAAAGGCGAAGGTACGATGCTCCCCGGAGCTAAGCGCCGCTCCCGGGCGTCTTTCGGCAGAAGCCGCGCTAAGAGAGCACTGTGAGCGGTACAATCGTCTTTGCGCGAAGAAGCCGCTTCTTCGGCTCACGGAGCCGGAGAGAGCGGCATGATCGGAAAGGTGAAGAAGGAAGCTGTACAACACTGGGATTGTATGCGCAGATTGCCAACTGATAGACAGCAGTACATTACCACTTTCCTGACTTTTCCAATCACATGAATATTCGATAAGAAGCTGTTTTGGACAGATTTTCTTTTCTTTATGGCAAACACTTGGCAGACCTCCGTGCAACGTCCAGAACACGATGGGAGATGTTTTCTGTGCTCGCGCAGGTTTTCCTTGCCAGACAGAGTGGAAAAGCTTTCTGCTAGCATGTAGACCACAAAAGACGCTAAAGACGAAGGTACGATGCTCTCCGCAGCTAAGCGCCGCTCCCGGGCTTCTTTCGGCAGAAGCGGCGCTAAGAGAGCACAGTGAGCGGTACAATCGTCTTTGCGCGAAGAAGCCGCTTCTTCGGCTCCGGGAGCCGGAGAGAGCGGCATGATCGGAAAGGTGAAGAAGGAAGCTGTACAACACTGGGATTGTGTGCAGCTTGCCAACTGATAGAAAACAGTACATTACCACTTTCCTGACTTGTCCAATCACATGAATATTCGATAAGAAGAGGTTTTGGACAGATTTTCTTTTCTTTATGCCAAACACATGGCAGACCTCCGTGCAACGTCCAGAACACGATGGGAGATGTTTTCTGTGCTCGCGCAGGTTTTCCTTGCCAGACAGAGTGGAAAAGCTTTCTGCTAGCATGTAGACCACAAAAGACGCTAAAGACGAAGGTACGATGCTCCCCGGAGCTAAGCGCCGCTCCCGGGCTTCTTTCGGCAGAAGCCGCGCTAAGAGAGCACTGTGAGCGGTACAATCGTCTTTGCGCGAAGAAGCCGCTTCTTCGGCTCCGGGAGCCGGAGAGAGCGGCAGCATCGGAAAGGTGAAGAAGGAAGCTGTACAACAGTGGGATTGTGTGCGCAGCTTGCCAACTGATAGAAAACAGTACATTACCACTTTCCTGACTTTTCCAATCACATGAATATTCGATTGGAAGCTGTTTTGGACAACTTTTCTTTTCTTCTTGTCGAACACTTGGCAGACCTCCGTGCAACGTCCAGAACACGATGGGAGATGTTTTCTGTGCTCGCGCAGGTTTTCCTTGCCAGACAGAGTGGAAAAGCTTTCTGCTAAGATGTAGACCACAAAAGACGCTAAAGGCGAAGGTACGATGCTCCCCGGAGCTAAGCGCCGCTCCCGGGCGTCTTTCGGCAGAAGCCGCGCTAAGAGAGCACTGTGAGCGGTACAATCGTCTTTGCGCGAAGAAGCCGCTTCTTCGGCTCCGGGAGCCGGAGAGAGCGGCATGATCGGAAAGGTGAAGAAGGAAGCTGTACAACACTGGGATTGTGTGCGCAGCTTGCCAACTGATAGAAAACAGTACATTACCACTTTCCTGACTTTTCCAATCACATGAATCTTCGATTGGAAGCTGTTTTGGACAGATTTTCTTTTCTTTATGGCAAACACTTGGCAGACCTCCGTGCAACGTCCAGAACGCGTTGGAGATGTTTTCTGTGCTCGCGCAGGTTTTCCTTGCCAGACAGAGTGGAAAAGCTTTCTGCTAGCATGTAGACCACAAAAGACGCTAAAGGCGAAGGTACGATGCTCCCCGGAGCTAAGCGCCGCTCCCGGGCGTCTTTCGGCAGAAGCCGCGCTAAGAGAGCACTGTGAGCGGTACAATCGTCTTTGCGCGAAGAAGCCGCTTCTTCGGCTCACGGAGCCGGAGAGAGCGGCATGATCGGAAAGGTGAAGAAGGAAGCTGTACAACACTGGGATTGTATGCGCAGATTGCCAACTGATAGACAGCAGTACATTACCACTTTCCTGACTTTTCCAATCACATGAATATTCGATAAGAAGCTGTTTTGGACAGATTTTCTTTTCTTTATGGCAAACACTTGGCAGACCTCCGTGCAACGTCCAGAACACGATGGGAGATGTTTTCTGTGCTCGCGCAGGTTTTCCTTGCCAGACAGAGTGGAAAAGCTTTCTGCTAGCATGTAGACCACAAAAGACGCTAAAGACGAAGGTACGATGCTCTCCGCAGCTAAGCGCCGCTCCCGGGCTTCTTTCGGCAGAAGCGGCGCTAAGAGAGCACAGTGAGCGGTACAATCGTCTTTGCGCGAAGAAGCCGCTTCTTCGGCTCCGGGAGCCGGAGAGAGCGGCATGATCGGAAAGGTGAAGAAGGAAGCTGTACAACACTGGGATTGTGTGCGCAGCTTGCCAACTGATAGAAAACAGTACATTACCACTTTCCTGACTTGTCCAATCACATGAATATTCGATAAGAAGAGGTTTTGGACAGATTTTCTTTTCTTTATGCCAAACACATGGCAGACCTCCGTGCAACGTCCAGAACACGATGGGAGATGTTTTCTGTGCTCGCGCAGGTTTTCCTTGCCAGACAGAGTGGAAAAGCTTTCTGCTAGCATGTAGACCACAAAAGACGCTAAAGACGAAGGTACGATGCTCCCCGGAGCTAAGCGCCGCTCCCGGGCTTCTTTCGGCAGAAGCCGCGCTAAGAGAGCACTGTGAGCGGTACAATCGTCTTTGCGCGAAGAAGCCGCTTCTTCGGCTCCGGGAGCCGGAGAGAGCGGCAGCATCGGAAAGGTGAAGAAGGAAGCTGTACAACAGTGGGATTGTGTGCGCAGCTTGCCAACTGATAGAAAACAGTACATTACCACTTTCCTGACTTTTCCAATCACATGAATATTCGATTGGAAGCTGTTTTGGACAACTTTTCTTTTCTTCTTGTCGAACACTTGGCAGACCTCCGTGCAACGTCCAGAACACGATGGGAGATGTTTTCTGTGCTCGCGCAGGTTTTCCTTGCCACACAGAGTGGAAAAGCTTTCTGCTAGCATGTAGACCACAAAAGACGCTAAAGACGAAGGTACGATGCTCTCCGGAGCTAAGCGCCGCTCCCGGGCTTCTTTCGGCAGAAGCCGCGCTAAGAGAGCGCTGCGAGCGGTACAATCGTCTTTGCGCGAAGAAGCCGCTTCTTCGGCTCCGGGAGCCGGAGAGAGCGGCAGCATCGGAAAGGTGAAGAAGGAAGCCGTACAACACTGGGATTGTGTGCGCAGCTTGCCAACTGATAGAAAACAGTACATTACCACTTTCCTGACTTTTCCAATCACATGAATATTCGATATAAGCTGTTTTGGACCACTTTTCTTTTCTTCTTGTCAAACACTTGGCAGACTTCCGAGCAATGTCCAGAACACGATGGGAGATGTTTTCTGTGCTCCCGCAGGTTTTCCTTGCCAGACAGAGTGGAAAAGCTTTCTGCTAAGATGTAGACCACAAAAGACGCTAAAGGCGAAGGTACGATGCTCCCCGGAACTAATCGCCGCTCCCGGGCTTCTTTCGGCAGAAGCCGCGCTAAGAGAGCACTGTGAGCGGTACAATCGTCTTTGCGCGAAGAAGCCGCTTCTTCGGCTCCGGGAGCCGGAGAGAGCGGCATGATCGGAAAGGTGAAGAAGGAAGCTGTACAACACTGGGATTGTGTGCGCAGCTTGCCAACTGATAGAAAACAGTACATTACCACTTTCCTGACTTTTCCAATCACATGAATATTCGATTGGAAGCTGTTTTGGACAACTTTTCTTTTCTTCTTGTCGAACACTTGGCAGACCTCCGTGCAACGTCCAGAACACGATCGGAGATGTTACCTGTGCTCGCGCAGGTTTTCCTTGCCAGACAGAGTGGAAAAGCTTTCTGCTAGCATGTAGACCACAAAAGACGCTAAAGACGAAGGTACGATGCTCCCCGGAGCTAAGCGCCGCTCCCGGGCGTCTTTCGGCAGAAGCCGCGCTAAGAGAGCGCTGCGAGCGGTACAATCGTCTTTGCGCGAAGAAGCCGCTTCTTCGGCTCCGGGAGCCGGAGAGAGCGGCAGCATCGGAAAGGTGAAGAAGGAAGCCGTACAACACTGGGATTGTGTGCACAGCTTGCCAACTGATAGAAAACAGTACATTACCACTTTCCTGACTTTTCCAATCACATGAATATTCGATAAGAAGCTGTTTAGGACAGATTTTCTTTTCTTTATGGCAAACACTTGGCAGACCTCCGTGCAACGTCCAGAACACGATGGGAGATGTTTTCTGTGCTCGCGCAGGTTTTCCTTGCCAGACAGAGTGGAAAAGCTTTCTGCTAGGATGTAGACCACAAAAGACGCTAAAGGCGAAGGTACGATGCTCCCCGGAGCTAATCGCCGCTCCCGGGCTTCTTTCGGCAGAAGCCGCGCTAAGAGAGCACTGTGAGCGGTACAATCGTCTTTGCGCGAAGAAGCCGCTTCTTCGGCTCCGGGAGCCGGAGAGAGCGGCATGATCGGAAAGGTGAAGAAGGAAGCTGTACAACACTGGGATTGTGTGCGCAGCTTGCCAACTGATAGACAGTAGTACATTACCCCTTTCCTGACTTTTCCAATCACATGAATATTCGATTGGAAGCTGTTTTGGACAACTTTTCTTTTCTTCTTGTCGAACACTTGGCAGACCTCCGTGCAACGTCCAGAACACGATGGGAGATGTTTTCTGTGCTCGCGCAGGTTTTCCTTGCCAGACAGAGTGGAAAAGCTATCTGCTAGCATGTAGACCACAAAAGACGCTAAAGGCGAAGGTACGATGCTCCCCGGAGCTAAGCGCCGCTCCCGGGCGTCTTTCGGCAGAAGCCGCGCTAAGAGAGCACTGTGAGCGGTACAATCGTCTTTGCGCGAAGAAGCCGCTTCTTCGGCTCCGGGAGCCGGAGAGAGCGGCATGATCGGAAAGGTGAAGAAGGAAGCTGTACAACACTGGGATTGTGTGCGCAGCTTGCCAACTGATAGAAAACAGTACATTACCACTTTCCTGACTTTTCCAATCACATGAATCTTCGATTGGAAGCTGTTTTGGACAGATTTTCTTTTCTTTATGGCAAACACTTGGCAGACCTCCGTGCAACGTCCAGAACGCGTTGGAGATGTTTTCTGTGCTCGCGCAGGTTTTCCTTGCCAGACAGAGTGGAAAAGCTTTCTGCTAGCATGTAGACCACAAAAGACGCTAAAGGCGAAGGTACGATGCTCCCCGGAGCTAAGCGCCGCTCCCGGGCGTCTTTCGGCAGAAGCCGCGCTAAGAGAGCACTGTGAGCGGTACAATCGTCTTAGCGCGAAGAAGCCGCTTCTTCGGCTCCGGGAGCCGGAGAGAGCGGCATGATCGGAAAGGTGAAGAAGGAAGCTGTACAACACTGGGATTGTATGCGCAGATTGCCAACTGATAGACAGCAGTACATTACCACTTTCCTGACTTTTCCAATCACATGAATATTCGATAAGAAGCTGTTTTGGACAGATTTTCTTTTCTTTATGGCAAACACTTGGCAGACCTCCGTGCAACGTCCAGAACACGATGGGAGATGTTTTCTGTGCTCGCGCAGGTTTTCCTTGCCAGACAGAGTGGAAAAGCTTTCTGCTAGCATGTAGACCACAAAAGACGCTAAAGACGAAGGTACGATGCTCTCCGCAGCTAAGCGCCGCTCCCGGGCTTCTTTCGGCAGAAGCGGCGCTAAGAGAGCACTGTGAGCGGTACAATCGTCTTTGCGCGAAGAAGCCGCTTCTTCGGCTCCGGGAGCCGGAGAGAGCGGCATGATCGGAAAGGTGAAGAAGGAAGCTGTACAACACTGGGATTGTGTGCGCAGCTTGCCAACTGATAGAAAACAGTACATTACCACTTTCCTGACTTGTCCAATCACATGAATATTCGATAAGAAGAGGTTTTGGACAGATTTTCTTTTCTTTATGCCAAACACATGGCAGACCTCCGTGCAACGTCCAGAACACGATGGGAGATGTTTTCTGTGCTCGCGCAGGTTTTCCTTGCCAGACAGAGTGGAAAAGCTTTCTGCTAGCATGTAGACCACAAAAGACGCTAAAGACGAAGGTACGATGCTCCCCGGAGCTAAGCGCCGCTCCCGGGCTTCTTTCGGCAGAAGCCGCGCTAAGAGAGCACTGTGAGCGGTACAATCGTCTTTGCGCGAAGAAGCCGCTTCTTCGGCTCCGGGAGCCGGAGAGAGCGGCAGCATCGGAAAGGTGAAGAAGGAAGCTGTACAACAGTGGGATTGTGTGCGCAGCTTGCCAACTGATAGAAAACAGTACATTACCACTTTCCTGACTTTTCCAATCACATGAATATTCGATTGGAAGCTGTTTTGGACAACTTTTCTTTTCTTCTTGTCGAACACTTGGCAGACCTCCGTGCAACGTCCAGAACACGATGGGAGATGTTTTCTGTGCTCGCGCAGGTTTTCCTTGCCAGACAGAGTGGAAAAGCTTTCTGCTAGCATGTAGACCACAAAAGACGCTAAAGACGAAGGTACGATGCTCCCCGGAGCTAAGCGCCGCTCCCGGGCGTCTTTCGGCAGAAGCCGCGCTAAGAGAGCGCTGCGAGCGGTACAATCGTCTTTGCGCGAAGAAGCCGCTTCTTCGGCTCCGGGAGCCGGAGAGAGCGGCAGCATCGGAAAGGTGAAGAAGGAAGCCGTACAACACTGGGATTGTGTGCGCAGCTTGCCAACTGATAGAAAACAGTACATTACCACTTTCCTGACTTTTCCAATCACATGAATATTCGATTGGAATTTGTTTTGGACAACTTTTCTTTTCTTCTTGTCGAACACTTGGCAGACCTCCGTGCAACGTCCAGAACACGATGGGAGATGTTTTCTGTGCTCGCGCAGGTTTTCCTTGCCAGACAGAGTGGAAAAGCTATCTGCTAGCATGTAGACCACAAAAGACGCTAAAGGCGAAGGTACGATGCTCCTCGGAGCTAAGCGCCGCTCCCGGGCTTCTTTCGGCAGAAGCCGCGCTAAGAGAGCACTGTGAGCGGTACAATCGTCTTTGCGCGAAGAAGCCGCTTCTTCGGCTCCGGGAGCCGGAGAGAGCAGCAGCATCGGAAAGGTGAAGAAGGAAGCCGTACAACACTGGGATTGGGTGCACAGCTTGCCAACTGATAGAAAACAGTACATTACCACTTTCCTGACTTTTCCAATCACATGAATATTCGATAAGAAGCTGTTTTGGACAGATTTTCTTTTCTTCTTGTCGAACACTTGGCAGACCTCCGTGCAACGTCCAGAACACGATGGGAGATGTTTTCTGTGCTCGCGCAGGTTTTCCTTGCCAGACAGAGTGGAAAAGCTTTCTGCTAGCATGTAGACCACAAAAGACGCTAAAGACGAAGGTACGATGCTCTCCGGAGCTAAGCGCCGCTCCCGGGCTTCTTTCGTCAGAAGCCGCGCTAAGAGAGCACTGTGAGCGGTACAATCGTCTTAGCGCGAAGAAGCCGCTTCTTCGGCTCCGGGAGCCGGAGAGAGCGGCAGCATCGGAAAGGTGAAGAAGGAAGCTGTACAACACTGGGATTGTGTGCGCAGCTTGCCAACTGATAGAAAACAGTACATTACCACTTTCCTGACTTTTCCAATCACATGAATATTCGATTGGAAGCTGTTTTGGACAACTTTTCTTTTCTTCTTGTCGAACACTTGGCAGACCTCCGTGCAACGTCCAGAACACGATGGGAGATGTTTTCTGTGCTCGCGCAGGTTTTCCTTGCCAGACAGAGTGGAAAAGCTTTCTGCTAGCATGTAGACCACAAAAGACGCTAAAGACGAAGGTACGATGCTCCCCGGAGCTAAGCGCCGCTCCCGGGCTTCTTTCGGCAGAAGCCGCGCTAAGAGAGCGCTGCGAGCGGTAAAATCGTCTTTGCGCGAAGAAGCCGCTTCTTCGGCTCCGGGAGCCGGAGAGAGCGGCAGCATCGGAAAGGTGAAGAAGGAAGCCGTACAACACTGGGATTGTGTGCACAGCTTGCCAACTGATAGAAAACAGTACATTACCACTTTCCTGACTTTTCCAATCACATGAATCTTCGATTGGAAGCTGTTTTGGACAGATTTTCTTTTCTTTATGGCAAACACTTGGCAGACCTCCGTGCAACGTCCAGAACACGATGGGAGATGTTTTCTGTGCTCGCGCAGGTTTTCCTTGCCAGACAGAGTGGAAAAGCTTTCTGCTAGCATGTAGACCACAAAAGACGCTAAAGGCGAAGGTACGATGCTCCCCGGAGCTAATCGCCGCTCCCGGGCTTCTTTCGGCAGAAGCCGCGCTAAGAGAGCACTGTGAGCGGTACAATCGTCTTTGCGCGAAGAAGCCGCTTCTTCGGCTCCGGGAGCCGGAGAGAGCGGCATGATCGGAAAGGTGAAGAAGGAAGCTGTACAACACTGGGATTGTGTGCGCAGCTTGCCAACTGATAGACAGCAGTACATTACCACTTTCCTGACTTTTCCAATCACATGAATATTCGACTGGAAGCTGTTTTGGACAACTTTTCTTTTCTTCTTGTCGAACACTTGGCAGACCTCCGTGCAACGTCCAGAACACGATGGGAGATGTTTTCTGTGCTCGCGCAGGTTTTCCTTGCCAGACAGAGTGGAAAAGCTTTCTGCTAGCATGTAGACCACAAAAGACGCTAAAGACGAAGGTACGATGCTCCCCGGAGCTAAGCGCCGCTCCCGGGCTTCTTTCGGCAGAAGCCGCGCTAAGAGAGCACTGTGAGCGGTACAATCGTCTTTGCGCGAAGAAGCCGCTTCTTCGGCTCCGGGAGCCGGAGAGAGCGGCAGCATCGGAAAGGTGAAGAAGGAAGCTGTACAACAGTGGGATTGTGTGCGCAGCTTGCCAACTGATAGAAAACAGTACATTACCACTTTCCTGACTTTTCCAATCACATGAATATTCGATTGGAAGCTGTTTTGGACAACTTTTCTTTTCTTCTTGTCGAACACTTGGCAGACCTCCGTGCAACGTCCAGAACACGATGGGAGATGTTTTCTGTGCTCGCGCAGGTTTTCCTTGCCAGACAGAGTGGAAAAGCTTTCTGCTAGCATGTAGACCACAAAAGACGCTAAAGACGAAGGTACGATGCTCTCCGGAGCTAAGCGCCGCTCCCGGGCTTCTTTCGGCAGAAGCCGCGCTAAGAGAGCGCTGCGAGCGGTACAATCGTCTTTGCGCGAAGAAGCCGCTTCTTCGGCTCCGGGAGCCGGAGAGAGCGGCAGCATCGGAAAGGTGAAGAAGGAAGCCGTACAACACTGGGATTGTGTGCGCAGCTTGCCAACTGATAGAAAACAGTACATTACCACTTTCCTGACTTTTCCAATCACATGAATATTCGATATAAGCTGTTTTGGACCACTTTTCTTTTCTTCTTGTCAAACACTTGGCAGACTTCCGAGCAATGTCCAGAACACGATGGGAGATGTTTTCTGTGCTCCCGCAGGTTTTCCTTGCCAGACAGAGTGGAAAAGCTTTCTGCTAAGATGTAGACCACAAAAGACGCTAAAGGCGAAGGTACGATGCTCCCCGGAACTAATCGCCGCTCCCGGGCTTCTTTCGGCAGAAGCCGCGCTAAGAGAGCACTGTGAGCGGTACAATCGTCTTTGCGCGAAGAAGCCGCTTCTTCGGCTCCGGGAGCCGGAGAGAGCGGCATGATCGGAAAGGTGAAGAAGGAAGCTGTACAACACTGGGATTGTGTGCGCAGCTTGCCAACTGATAGAAAACAGTACATTACCACTTTCCTGACTTTTCCAATCACATGAATATTCGATTGGAAGCTGTTTTGGACAACTTTTCTTTTCTTCTTGTCGAACACTTGGCAGACCTCCGTGCAACGTCCAGAACACGATCGGAGATGTTACCTGTGCTCGCGCAGGTTTTCCTTGCCAGACAGAGTGGAAAAGCTTTCTGCTAGCATGTAGACCACAAAAGACGCTAAAGACGAAGGTACGATGCTCCCCGGAGCTAAGCGCCGCTCCCGGGCGTCTTTCGGCAGAAGCCGCGCTAAGAGAGCGCTGCGAGCGGTACAATCGTCTTTGCGCGAAGAAGCCGCTTCTTCGGCTCCGGGAGCCGGAGAGAGCGGCAGCATCGGAAAGGTGAAGAAGGAAGCCGTACAACACTGGGATTGTGTGCACAGCTTGCCAACTGATAGAAAACAGTACATTACCACTTTCCTGACTTTTCCAATCACATGAATATTCGATAAGAAGCTGTTTTGGACAGATTTTCTTTTCTTTATGGCAAACACTTGGCAGACCTCCGTGCAACGTCCAGAACACGATGGGAGATGTTTTCTGTGCTCGCGCAGGTTTTCCTTGCCAGACAGAGTGGAAAAGCTTTCTGCTAGCATGTAGACCACAAAAGACGCTAAAGGCGAAGGTACGATGCTCCCCGGAGCTAATCGCCGCTCCCGGGCTTCTTTCGGCAGAAGCCGCGCTAAGAGAGCACTGTGAGCGGTACAATCGTCTTTGCGCGAAGAAGCCGCTTCTTCGGCTCCGGGAGCCGGAGAGAGCGGCATGATCGGAAAGGTGAAGAAGGAAGCTGTACAACACTGGGATTGTGTGCGCAGCTTGCCAACTGATAGACAGTAGTACATTACCCCTTTCCTGACTTTTCCAATCACATGAATATTCGATTGGAAGCTGTTTTGGACAACTTTTCTTTTCTTCTTGTCGAACACTTGGCAGACCTCCGTGCAACGTCCAGAACACGATGGGAGATGTTTTCTGTGCTCGCGCAGGTTTTCCTTGCCAGACAGAGTGGAAAAGCTATCTGCTAGCATGTAGACCACAAAAGACGCTAAAGGCGAAGGTACGATGCTCCCCGGAGCTAAGCGCCGCTCCCGGGCGTCTTTCGGCAGAAGCCGCGCTAAGAGAGCACAGTGAGCGGTACAATCGTCTTTGCGCGAAGAAGCCGCTTCTTCGGCTCCGGGAGCCGGAGAGAGCGGCATGATCGGAAAGGTGAAGAAGGAAGCTGTACAACACTGGGATTGTGTGCGCAGCTTGCCAACTGATAGAAAACAGTACATTACCACTTTCCTGACTTTTCCAATCACATGAATCTTCGATTGGAAGCTGTTTTGGACAGATTTTCTTTTCTTTATGGCAAACACTTGGCAGACCTCCGTGCAACCTCCAGAACGCGTTGGAGATGTTTTCTGTGCTCGCGCAGGTTTTCCTTGCCAGACAGAGTGGAAAAGCTTTCTGCTAGCATGTAGACCACAAAAGACGCTAAAGGCGAAGGTACGATGCTCCCCGGAGCTAAGCGCCGCTCCCGGGCGTCTTTCGGCAGAAGCCGCGCTAAGAGAGCACTGTGAGCGGTACAATCGTCTTAGCGCGAAGAAGCCGCTTCTTCGGCTCCGGGAGCCGGAGAGAGCGGCATGATCGGAAAGGTGAAGAAGGAAGCTGTACAACACTGGGATTGTATGCGCAGATTGCCAACTGATAGACAGCAGTACATTACCACTTTCCTGACTTTTCCAATCACATGAATATTCGATAAGAAGCTGTTTTGGACAGATTTTCTTTTCTTTATGGCAAACACTTGGCAGACCTCCGTGCAACGTCCAGAACACGATGGGAGATGTTTTCTGTGCTCGCGCAGGTTTTCCTTGCCAGACAGAGTGGAAAAGCTTTCTGCTAGCATGTAGACCACAAAAGACGCTAAAGACGAAGGTACGATGCTCTCCGCAGCTAAGCGCCGCTCCCGGGCTTCTTTCGGCAGAAGCGGCGCTAAGAGAGCACAGTGAGCGGTACAATCGTCTTTGCGCGAAGAAGCCGCTTCTTCGGCTCCGGGAGCCGGAGAGAGCGGCATGATCGGAAAGGTGAAGAAGGAAGCTGTACAACACTGGGATTGTGTGCGCAGCTTGCCAACTGATAGAAAACAGTACATTACCACTTTCCTGACTTGTCCAATCACATGAATATTCGATAAGAAGAGGTTTTGGACAGATTTTCTTTTCTTTATGCCAAACACATGGCAGACCTCCGTGCAACGTCCAGAACACGATGGGAGATGTTTTCTGTGCTCGCGCAGGTTTTCCTTGCCAGACAGAGTGGAAAAGCTTTCTGCTAGCATGTAGACCACAAAAGACGCTAAAGACGAAGGTACGATGCTCCCCGGAGCTAAGCGCCGCTCCCGGGCTTCTTTCGGCAGAAGCCGCGCTAAGAGAGCACTGTGAGCGGTACAATCGTCTTTGCGCGAAGAAGCCGCTTCTTCGGCTCCGGGAGCCGGAGAGAGCGGCAGCATCGGAAAGGTGAAGAAGGAAGCTGTACAACAGTGGGATTGTGTGCGCAGCTTGCCAACTGATAGAAAACAGTACATTACCACTTTCCTGACTTTTCCAATCACATGAATATTCGATTGGAAGCTGTTTTGGACAACTTTTCTTTTCTTCTTGTCGAACACTTGGCAGACCTCCGTGCAACGTCCAGAACACGATGGGAGATGTTTTCTGTGCTCGCGCAGGTTTTCCTTGCCACACAGAGTGGAAAAGCTTTCTGCTAGCATGTAGACCACAAAAGACGCTAAAGACGAAGGTACGATGCTCCCCGGAGCTAAGCGCCGCTCCCGGGCGTCTTTCGGCAGAAGCCGCGCTAAGAGAGCGCTGCGAGCGGTACAATCGTCTTTGCGCGAAGAAGCCGCTTCTTCGGCTCCGGGAGCCGGAGAGAGCGGCAGCATCGGAAAGGTGAAGAAGGAAGCCGTACAACACTGGGATTGTGTGCGCAGCTTGCCAACTGATAGAAAACAGTACATTACCACTTTCCTGACTTTTCCAATCACATGAATATTCGATTGGAATTTGTTTTGGACAACTTTTCTTTTCTTCTTGTCGAACACTTGGCAGACCTCCGTGCAACGTCCAGAACACGATGGGAGATGTTTTCTGTGCTCGCGCAGGTTTTCCTTGCCAGACAGAGTGGAAAAGCTATCTGCTAGCATGTAGACCACAAAAGACGCTAAAGGCGAAGGTACGATGCTCCTCGGAGCTAAGCGCCGCTCCCGGGCTTCTTTCGGCAGAAGCCGCGCTAAGAGAGCACTGTGAGCGGTACAATCGTCTTTGCGCGAAGAAGCCGCTTCTTCGGCTCCGGGAGCCGGAGAGAGCAGCAGCATCGGAAAGGTGAAGAAGGAAGCCGTACAACACTGGGATTGGGTGCACAGCTTGCCAACTGATAGAAAACAGTACATTACCACTTTCCTGACTTTTCCAATCACATGAATATTCGATAAGAAGCTGTTTTGGACAGATTTTCTTTTCTTCTTGTCGAACACTTGGCAGACCTCCGTGCAACGTCCAGAACACGATGGGAGATGTTTTCTGTGCTCGCGCAGGTTTTCCTTGCCAGACAGAGTGGAAAAGCTTTCTGCTAGCATGTAGACCACAAAAGACGCTAAAGACGAAGGTACGATGCTCTCCGGAGCTAAGCGCCGCTCCCGGGCTTCTTTCGTCAGAAGCCGCGCTAAGAGAGCACTGTGAGCGGTACAATCGTCTTAGCGCGAAGAAGCCGCTTCTTCGGCTCCGGGAGCCGGAGAGAGCGGCAGCATCGGAAAGGTGAAGAAGGAAGCTGTACAACACTGGGATTGTGTGCGCAGCTTGCCAACTGATAGAAAACAGTACATTACCACTTTCCTGACTTTTCCAATCACATGAATATTCGATTGGAAGCTGTTTTGGACAACTTTTCTTTTCTTCTTGTCGAACACTTGGCAGACCTCCGTGCAACGTCCAGAACACGATGGGAGATGTTTTCTGTGCTCGCGCAGGTTTTCCTTGCCAGACAGAGTGGAAAAGCTTTCTGCTAGCATGTAGACCACAAAAGACGCTAAAGACGAAGGTACGATGCTCCCCGGAGCTAAGCGCCGCTCCCGGGCTTCTTTCGGCAGAAGCCGCGCTAAGAGAGCGCTGCGAGCGGTAAAATCGTCTTTGCGCGAAGAAGCCGCTTCTTCGGCTCCGGGAGCCGGAGAGAGCGGCAGCATCGGAAAGGTGAAGAAGGAAGCCGTACAACACTGGGATTGTGTGCACAGCTTGCCAACTGATAGAAAACAGTACATTACCACTTTCCTGACTTTTCCAATCACATGAATATTCGATAAGAAGCTGTTTTGGACAGATTTTCTTTTCTTTATGGCAAACACTTGGCAGACCTCCGTGCAACGTCCAGAACACGATGGGAGATGTTTTCTGTGCTCGCGCAGGTTTTCCTTGCCAGACAGAGTGGAAAAGCTTTCTGCTAGCATGTAGACCACAAAAGACGCTAAAGGCGAAGGTACGATGCTCCCCGGAGCTAATCGCCGCTCCCGGGCTTCTTTCGGCAGAAGCCGCGCTAAGAGAGCACTGTGAGCGGTACAATCGTCTTTGCGCGAAGAAGCCGCTTCTTCGGCTCCGGGAGCCGGAGAGAGCGGCATGATCGGAAAGGTGAAGAAGGAAGCTGTACAACACTGGGATTGTGTGCGCAGCTTGCCAACTGATAGACAGCAGTACATTACCACTTTCCTGACTTTTCCAATCACATGAATATTCGACTGGAAGCTGTTTTGGACAACTTTTCTTTTCTTCTTGTCGAACACTTGGCAGACCTCCGTGCAACGTCCAGAACACGATGGGAGATGTTTTCTGTGCTCGCGCAGGTTTTCCTTGCCAGACAGAGTGGAAAAGCTTTCTGCTAGCATGTAGACCACAAAAGACGCTAAAGACGAAGGTACGATGCTCCCCGGAGCTAAGCGCCGCTCCCGGGCTTCTTTCGGCAGAAGCCGCGCTAAGAGAGCACTGTGAGCGGTACAATCGTCTTTGCGCGAAGAAGCCGCTTCTTCGGCTCCGGGAGCCGGAGAGAGCGGCAGCATCGGAAAGGTGAAGAAGGAAGCTGTACAACAGTGGGATTGTGTGCGCAGCTTGCCAACTGATAGAAAACAGTACATTACCACTTTCCTGACTTTTCCAATCACATGAATATTCGATTGGAAGCTGTTTTGGACAGATTTTCTTTTCTTCTTGTCGAACACTTGGCAGACCTCCGTGCAACGTCCAGAACACGATGGGAGATGTTTTCTGTGCTCGCGCAGGTTTTCCTTGCCACACAGAGTGGAAAAGCTTTCTGCTAGCATGTAGACCACAAAAGACGCTAAAGACGAAGGTACGATGCTCCCCGGAGCTAAGCGCCGCTCCCGGGCTTCTTTCGGCAGAAGCCGCGCTAAGAGAGCGCTGCGAGCGGTACAATCGTCTTTGCGCGAAGAAGCCGCTTCTTCGGCTCCGGGAGCCGGAGAGAGCGGCAGCATCGGAAAGGTGAAGAAGGAAGCCGTACAACACTGGGATTGGGTGCACAGCTTGCCAACTGATAGAAAACAGTACATTACCACTTTCCTGACTTTTCCAATCACATGAATATTCGATAAGAAGCTGTTTTGGACAGATTTTCTTTTCTTTATGGCAAACACTTGGCAGACCTCCGTGCAACGTCCAGAACACGATGGGAGATGTTTTCTGTGCTCGCGCAGGTTTTCCTTGCCAGACAGAGTGGAAAAGCTTTCTGCTAGCATGTAGACCACAAAAGACGCTAAAGGCGAAGGTACGATGCTCCCCGGAGCTAAGCGCCGCTCCCGGGCTTCTTTCGGCAGAAGCCGCGCTAAGAGAGCACTGTGAGCGGTACAATCGTCTTTGCGCGAAGAAGCCGCTTCTTCGGCTCCGGGAGCCGGAGAGAGCGGCAGCATCGGAAAGGTGAAGAAGGAAGCTGTACAACACTGGGATTGTGTGCGCAGCTTGCCAACTGATAGAAAACAGTACATTACCACTTTCCTGACTTTTCCAATCACATGAATATTCGATTGGAAGCTGTTTTGGACAACTTTTCTTTTCTTCTTGTCGAACACTTGGCAGACCTCCGTGCAACGTCCAGAACACGATGGGAGATGTTTTCTGTGCTCGCGCAGGTTTTCCTTGCCACACAGAGTGGAAAAGCTTTCTGCTAGCATGTAGACCACAAAAGACGCTAAAGACGAAGGTACGATGCTCCCCGGAGCTAAGCGCCGCTCCCGGGCTTCTTTCGGCAGAAGCCGCGCTAAGAGAGCGCTGCGAGCGGTACAATCGTCTTTGCGCGAAGAAGCCGCTTCTTCGGCTCCGGGAGCCGGAGAGAGCGGCAGCATCGGAAAGGTGAAGAAGGAAGCTGTACAACAGTGGGATTGTGTGCGCAGCTTGCCAACTGATAGAAAACAGTACATTACCACTTTCCTGACTTTTCCAATCACATGAATATTCGATTGGAAGCTGTTTTGGACAACTTTTCTTTTCTTCTTGTCGAACACTTGGCAGACCTCCGTGCAACGTCCAGAACACGATGGGAGATGTTTTCTGTGCTCGCGCAGGTTTTCCTTGCCAGACAGAGTGGAAAAGCTTTCTGCTAGCATGTAGACCACAAAAGACGCTAAAGGCGAAGGTACGATGCTCCCCGGAGCTAATCGCCGCTCCCGGGCTTCTTTCGGCAGAAGCCGCGCTAAGAGAGCACTGTGAGCGGTACAATCGTCTTTGCGCGAAGAAGCCGCTTCTTCGGCTCCGGGAGCCGGAGAGAGCGGCATGATCGGAAAGGTGAAGAAGGAAGCTGTACAACACTGGGATTGTGTGCGCAGCTTGCCAACTGATAGACAGCAGTACATTACCACTTTCCTGACTTTTCCAATCACATGAATATTCGACTGGAAGCTGTTTTGGACAACTTTTCTTTTCTTCTTGTCGAACACTTGGCAGACCTCCGTGCAACGTCCAGAACACGATGGGAGATGTTTTCTGTGCTCGCGCAGGTTTTCCTTGCCAGACAGAGTGGAAAAGCTTTCTGCTAGCATGTAGACCACAAAAGACGCTAAAGACGAAGGTACGATGCTCCCCGGAGCTAAGCGCCGCTCCCGGGCTTCTTTCGGCAGAAGCCGCGCTAAGAGAGCACTGTGAGCGGTACAATCGTCTTTGCGCGAAGAAGCCGCTTCTTCGGCTCCGGGAGCCGGAGAGAGCGGCAGCATCGGAAAGGTGAAGAAGGAAGCTGTACAACAGTGGGATTGTGTGCGCAGCTTGCCAACTGATAGAAAACAGTACATTACCACTTTCCTGACTTTTCCAATCACATGAATATTCGATTGGAAGCTGTTTTGGACAACTTTTCTTTTCTTCTTGTCGAACACTTGGCAGACCTCCGTGCAACGTCCAGAACACGATGGGAGATGTTTTCTGTGCTCGCGCAGGTTTTCCTTGCCACACAGAGTGGAAAAGCTTTCTGCTAGCATGTAGACCACAAAAGACGCTAAAGACGAAGGTACGATGCTCCCCGGAGCTAAGCGCCGCTCCCGGGCTTCTTTCGGCAGAAGCCGCGCTAAGAGAGCGCTGCGAGCGGTACAATCGTCTTTGCGCGAAGAAGCCGCTTCTTCGGCTCCGGGAGCCGGAGAGAGCGGCAGCATCGGAAAGGTGAAGAAGGAAGCCGTACAACACTGGGATTGGGTGCACAGCTTGCCAACTGATAGAAAACAGTACATTACCACTTTCCTGACTTTTCCAATCACATGAATATTCGATAAGAAGCTGTTTTGGACAGATTTTCTTTTCTTTATGGCAAACACTTGGCAGACCTCCGTGCAACGTCCAGAACACGATGGGAGATGTTTTCTGTGCTCGCGCAGGTTTTCCTTGCCAGACAGAGTGGAAAAGCTTTCTGCTAGCATGTAGACCACAAAAGACGCTAAAGGCGAAGGTACGATGCTCCCCGGAGCTAATCGCCGCTCCCGGGCTTCTTTCGGCAGAAGCCGCGCTAAGAGAGCACAGTGAGCGGTACAATCGTCTTTGCGCGAAGAAGCCGCTTCTTCGGCTCCGGGAGCCGGAGAGAGCGGCAGCATCGGAAAGGTGAAGAAGGAAGCTGTACAACACTGGGATTGTGTGCGCAGCTTGCCAACTGATAGACAGTAGTACATTACCCCTTTCCTGACTTTTCCAATCACATGAATATTCGATTGGAAGCTGTTTTGGACAACTTTTCTTTTCTTCTTGTCGAACACTTGGCAGACCTCCGTGCAACGTCCAGAACACGATGGGAGATGTTTTCTGTGCTCGCGCAGGTTTTCCTTGCCAGACAGAGTGGAAAAGCTTTCTGCTAAGATGTAGACCACAAAAGACGCTAAAGGCGAAGGTACGATGCTCCCCGGAGCTAATCGCCGCTCCCGGGCGTCTTTCGGCAGAAGCCGCGCTAAGAGACCACTGTGAGCGGTACAATCGTCTTTGCGCGAAGAAGCCGCTTCTTCGGCTCCGGGAGCCGGAGAGAGCGGCATGATCGGAAAGGTGAAGAAGGAAGCTGTACAACAGTGGGATTGTGTGCGCAGCTTGCCAACTGATAGAAAACAGTACATTACCACTTTCCTGACTTTTCCAATCACATGAATCTTCGATTGGAAGCTGTTTTGGACAGATTTTCTTTTCTTTATGGCAAACACTTGGCAGACCTCCGTGCAACGTCCAGAACGCGTTGGAGATGTTTTCTGTGCTCGCGCAGGTTTTCCTTGCCAGACAGAGTGGAAAAGCTTTCTGCTAGCATGTAGACCACAAAAGACGCTAAAGGCGAAGGTACGATGCTCCCCGGAGCTAAGCGCCGCTCCCGGGCGTCTTTCGGCAGAAGCCGCGCTAAGAGAGCACTGTGAGCGGTACAATCGTCTTTGCGCGAAGAAGCCGCTTCTTCGGCTCACGGAGCCGGAGAGAGCGGCATGATCGGAAAGGTGAAGAAGGAAGCTGTACAACACTGGGATTGTATGCGCAGATTGCCAACTGATAGACAGCAGTACATTACCACTTTCCTGACTTTTCCAATCACATGAATATTCGATAAGAAGCTGTTTTGGACAGATTTTCTTTTCTTTATGGCAAACACTTGGCAGACCTCCGTGCAACGTCCAGAACACGATGGGAGATGTTTTCTGTGCTCGCGCAGGTTTTCCTTGCCAGACAGAGTGGAAAAGCTTTCTGCTAGCATGTAGACCACAAAAGACGCTAAAGACGAAGGTACGATGCTCTCCGCAGCTAAGCGCCGCTCCCGGGCTTCTTTCGTCAGAAGCCGCGCTAAGAGAGCACAGTGAGCGGTACAATCGTCTTTGCGCGAAGAAGCCGCTTCTTCGGCTCCGGGAGCCGGAGAGAGCGGCATGATCGGAAAGGTGAAGAAGGAAGCTGTACAACACTGGGATTGTGTGCGCAGCTTGCCAACTGATAGAAAACAGTACATTGCCACTTTCCTGACTTGTCCAATCACATGAATATTCGATAAGAAGAGGTTTTGGACAGATTTTCTTTTCTTTATGCCAAACACATGGCAGACCTCCGTGCAACGTCCAGAACACGATGGGAGATGTTTTCTGTGCTCGCGCAGGTTTTCCTTGCCAGACAGAGTGGAAAAGCTTTCTGCTAGCATGTAGACCACAAAAGACGCTAAAGACGAAGGTACGATGCTCCCCGGAGCTAAGCGCCGCTCCCGGGCTTCTTTCGGCAGAAGCCGCGCTAAGAGAGCACTGTGAGCGGTACAATCGTCTTTGCGCGAAGAAGCCGCTTCTTCGGCTCCGGGAGCCGGAGAGAGCGGCAGCATCGGAAAGGTGAAGAAGGAAGCTGTACAACAGTGGGATTGTGTGCGCAGCTTGCCAACTGATAGAAAACAGTACATTACCACTTTCCTGACTTTTCCAATCACATGAATATTCGATTGGAAGCTGTTTTGGACAACTTTTCTTTTCTTCTTGTCGAACACTTGGCAGACCTCCGTGCAACGTCCAGAACACGATGGGAGATGTTTTCTGTGCTCGCGCAGGTTTTCCTTGCCAGACAGAGTGGAAAAGCTTTCTGCTAGCATGTAGACCACAAAAGACGCTAAAGGCGAAGGTACGATGCTCCCCGGAGCTAATCGCCGCTCCCGGGCTTCTTTCGGCAGAAGCCGCGCTAAGAGAGCACTGTGAGCGGTACAATCGTCTTTGCGCGAAGAAGCCGCTTCTTCGGCTCCGGGAGCCGGAGAGAGCGGCATGATCGGAAAGGTGAAGAAGGAAGCTGTACAACACTGGGATTGTGTGCGCAGCTTGCCAACTGATAGACAGCAGTACATTACCACTTTCCTGACTTTTCCAATCACATGAATATTCGACTGGAAGCTGTTTTGGACAATTTTTCTTTTCTTCTTGTCGAACACTTGGCAGACCTCCGTGCAACGTCCAGAACACGATGGGAGATGTTTTCTGTGCTCGCGCAGGTTTTCCTTGCCAGACAGAGTGGAAAAGCTTTCTGCTAGCATGTAGACCACAAAAGACGCTAAAGACGAAGGTACGATGCTCCCCGGAGCTAAGCGCCGCTCCCGGGCTTCTTTCGGCAGAAGCCGCGCTAAGAGAGCACTGTGAGCGGTACAATCGTCTTTGCGCGAAGAAGCCGCTTCTTCGGCTCCGGGAGCCGGAGAGAGCGGCAGCATCGGAAAGGTGAAGAAGGAAGCTGTACAACAGTGGGATTGTGTGCGCAGCTTGCCAACTGATAGAAAACAGTACATTACCACTTTCCTGACTTTTCCAATCACATGAATATTCGATTGGAAGCTGTTTTGGACAACTTTTCTTTTCTTCTTGTCGAACACTTGGCAGACCTCCGTGCAACGTCCAGAACACGATGGGAGATGTTTTCTGTGCTCGCGCAGGTTTTCCTTGCCACACAGAGTGGAAAAGCTTTCTGCTAGCATGTAGACCACAAAAGACGCTAAAGACGAAGGTACGATGCTCCCCGGAGCTAAGCGCCGCTCCCGGGCTTCTTTCGGCAGAAGCCGCGCTAAGAGAGCGCTGCGAGCGGTACAATCGTCTTTGCGCGAAGAAGCCGCTTCTTCGGCTCCGGGAGCCGGAGAGAGCGGCAGCATCGGAAAGGTGAAGAAGGAAGCTGTACAACAGTGGGATTGTGTGCGCAGCTTGCCAACTGATAGAAAACAGTACATTACCACTTTCCTGACTTTTCCAATCACATGAATATTCGATTGGAAGCTGTTTTGGACAACTTTTCTTTTCTTCTTGTCGAACACTTGGCAGACCTCCGTGCAACGTCCAGAACACGATGGGAGATGTTTTCTGTGCTCGCGCAGGTTTTCCTTGCCAGACAGAGTGGAAAAGCTTTCTGCTAGCATGTAGACCACAAAAGACGCTAAAGGCGAAGGTACGATGCTCCCCGGAGCTAATCGCCGCTCCCGGGCTTCTTTCGGCAGAAGCCGCGCTAAGAGAGCACTGTGAGCGGTACAATCGTCTTTGCGCGAAGAAGCCGCTTCTTCGGCTCCGGGAGCCGGAGAGAGCGGCATGATCGGAAAGGTGAAGAAGGAAGCTGTACAACACTGGGATTGTGTGCGCAGCTTGCCAACTGATAGACAGCAGTACATTACCACTTTCCTGACTTTTCCAATCACATGAATATTCGACTGGAAGCTGTTTTGGACAACTTTTCTTTTCTTCTTGTCGAACACTTGGCAGACCTCCGTGCAACGTCCAGAACACGATGGGAGATGTTTTCTGTGCTCGCGCAGGTTTTCCTTGCCAGACAGAGTGGAAAAGCTTTCTGCTAGCATGTAGACCACAAAAGACGCTAAAGACGAAGGTACGATGCTCCCCGGAGCTAAGCGCCGCTCCCGGGCTTCTTTCGGCAGAAGCCGCGCTAAGAGAGCACTGTGAGCGGTACAATCGTCTTTGCGCGAAGAAGCCGCTTCTTCGGCTCCGGGAGCCGGAGAGAGCGGCAGCATCGGAAAGGTGAAGAAGGAAGCTGTACAACAGTGGGATTGTGTGCGCAGCTTGCCAACTGATAGAAAACAGTACATTACCACTTTCCTGACTTTTCCAATCACATGAATATTCGATTGGAAGCTGTTTTGGACAACTTTTCTTTTCTTCTTGTCGAACACTTGGCAGACCTCCGTGCAACGTCCAGAACACGATGGGAGATGTTTTCTGTGCTCGCGCAGGTTTTCCTTGCCACACAGAGTGGAAAAGCTTTCTGCTAGCATGTAGACCACAAAAGACGCTAAAGACGAAGGTACGATGCTCCCCGGAGCTAAGCGCCGCTCCCGGGCTTCTTTCGGCAGAAGCCGCGCTAAGAGAGCGCTGCGAGCGGTACAATCGTCTTTGCGCGAAGAAGCCGCTTCTTCGGCTCCGGGAGCCGGAGAGAGCGGCAGCATCGGAAAGGTGAAGAAGGAAGCCGTACAACACTGGGATTGGGTGCACAGCTTGCCAACTGATAGAAAACAGTACATTACCACTTTCCTGACTTTTCCAATCACATGAATATTCGATAAGAAGCTGTTTTGGACAGATTTTCTTTTCTTTATGGCAAACACTTGGCAGACCTCCGTGCAACGTCCAGAACACGATGGGAGATGTTTTCTGTGCTCGCGCAGGTTTTCCTTGCCAGACAGAGTGGAAAAGCTTTCTGCTAGCATGTAGACCACAAAAGACGCTAAAGGCGAAGGTACGATGCTCCCCGGAGCTAATCGCCGCTCCCGGGCTTCTTTCGGCAGAAGCCGCGCTAAGAGAGCACTGTGAGCGGTACAATCGTCTTTGCGCGAAGAAGCCGCTTCTTCGGCTCCGGGAGCCGGAGAGAGCGGCAGCATCGGAAAGGTGAAGAAGGAAGCTGTACAACACTGGGATTGTGTGCGCAGCTTGCCAACTGATAGACAGTAGTACATTACCCCTTTCCTGACTTTTCCAATCACATGAATATTCGATTGGAAGCTGTTTTGGACAACTTTTCTTTTCTTCTTGTCGAACACTTGGCAGACCTCCGTGCAACGTCCAGAACACGATGGGAGATGTTTTCTGTGCTCGCGCAGGTTTTCCTTGCCAGACAGAGTGGAAAAGCTTTCTGCTAAGATGTAGACCACAAAAGACGCTAAAGGCGAAGGTACGATGCTCCCCGGAGCTAATCGCTGCTCCCGGGCGTCTTTCGGCAGAAGCCGCGCTAAGAGACCACTGTGAGCGGTACAATCGTCTTTGCGCGAAGAAGCCGCTTCTTCGGCTCCGGGAGCCGGAGAGAGCGGCATGATCGGAAAGGTGAAGAAGGAAGCTGTACAACAGTGGGATTGTGTGCGCAGCTTGCCAACTGATAGAAAACAGTACATTACCACTTTCCTGACTTTTCCAATCACATGAATCTTCGATTGGAAGCTGTTTTGGACAGATTTTCTTTTCTTTATGGCAAACACTTGGCAGACCTCCGTGCAACGTCCAGAACGCGTTGGAGATGTTTTCTGTGCTCGCGCAGGTTTTCCTTGCCAGACAGAGTGGAAAAGCTTTCTGCTAGCATGTAGACCACAAAAGACGCTAAAGGCGAAGGTACGATGCTCCCCGGAGCTAAGCGCCGCTCCCGGGCGTCTTTCGGCAGAAGCCGCGCTAAGAGAGCACTGTGAGCGGTACAATCGTCTTTGCGCGAAGAAGCCGCTTCTTCGGCTCACGGAGCCGGAGAGAGCGGCATGATCGGAAAGGTGAAGAAGGAAGCTGTACAACACTGGGATTGTATGCGCAGATTGCCAACTGATAGACAGCAGTACATTACCACTTTCCTGACTTTTCCAATCACATGAATATTCGATAAGAAACTGTTTTGGACAGATTTTCTTTTCTTTATGGCAAACACTTGGCAGACCTCCGTGCAACGTCCAGAACACGATGGGAGATGTTTTCTGTGCTCGCGCAGGTTTTCCTTGCCAGACAGAGTGGAAAAGCTTTCTGCTAGCATGTAGACCACAAAAGACGCTAAAGACGAAGGTACGATGCTCTCCGCAGCTAAGCGCCGCTCCCGGGCTTCTTTCGTCAGAAGCCGCGCTAAGAGAGCACAGTGAGCGGTACAATCGTCTTTGCGCGAAGAAGCCGCTTCTTCGGCTCCGGGAGCCGGAGAGAGCGGCATGATCGGAAAGGTGAAGAAGGAAGCTGTACAACACTGGGATTGTGTGCGCAGCTTGCCAACTGATAGAAAACAGTACATTACCACTTTCCTGACTTGTCCAATCACATGAATATTCGATAAGAAGCTGTTTTGGACAGATTTTCTTTTCTTTATGCCAAACACATGGCAGACCTCCGTGCAACGTCCAGAACACGATGGGAGATGTTTTCTGTGCTCGCGCAGGTTTTCCTTGCCAGACAGAGTGGAAAAGCTTTCTGCTAGCATGTAGACCACAAAAGACGCTAAAGACGAAGGTACGATGCTCCCCGGAGCTAAGCGCCGCTCCCGGGCTTCTTTCGGCAGAAGCCGCGCTAAGAGAGCACTGTGAGCGGTACAATCGTCTTTGCGCGAAGAAGCCGCTTCTTCGGCTCCGGGAGCCGGAGAGAGCGGCAGCATCGGAAAGGTGAAGAAGGAAGCTGTACAACAGTGGGATTGTGTGCGCAGCTTGCCAACTGATAGAAAACAGTACATTACCACTTTCCTGACTTTTCCAATCACATGAATATTCGATTGGAAGCTGTTTTGGACAACTTTTCTTTTCTTCTTGTCGAACACTTGGCAGACCTCCGTGCAACGTCCAGAACACGATGGGAGATGTTTTCTGTGCTCGCGCAGGTTTTCCTTGCCAGACAGAGTGGAAAAGCTTTCTGCTAGCATGTAGACCACAAAAGACGCTAAAGACGAAGGTACGATGCTCCCCGGAGCTAAGCGCCGTTCCCGGGCTTCTTTCGGCAGAAGCCGCGCTAAGAGAGCGCTGCGAGCGGTACAATCGCCTTTGCGCGAAGAAGCCGCTTCTTCGGCTCCGGGAGCCGGAGAGAGCGGCAGCATCGGAAAGGTGAAGAAGGAAGCCGTACAACACTGGGATTGTGTGCGCAGCTTGCCAACTGATAGAAAACAGTACATTACCACTTTCCTGACTTTTCCAATCACATGAATATTCGATATAAGCTGTTTTGGACCACTTTTCTTTTCTTCTTGTCAAACACTTGGCAGACTTTCGAGCAATGTCCAGAACACGATGGGAGATGTTTTCTGTGCTCCCGCAGGTTTTCCTTGCCAGACAGAGTGGAAAAGCTTTCTGCTAAGATGTAGACCACAAAAGACGCTAAAGGCGAAGGTACGATGCTCCCCGGAACTAATCGGCGCTCCCGGGCTTCTTTCGGCAGAAGCCGCGCTAAGAGAGCACTGTGAGCGGTACAATCGTCTTTGCGCGAAGAAGCCGCTTCTTCGGCTCCGGGAGCCGGAGAGAGCGGCAGCATCGGAAAGGTGAAGAAGGAAGCTGTACAACACTGGGATTGTGTGCGCAGCTTGCCAACTGATAGACAGCAGTACATTACCACTTTCCTGACTTTTCCAATCACATGAATATTCGATTGGAAGCTGTTTTGGACAACTTTTCTTTTCTTCTTGTCGAACACTTGGCAGACCTCCGTGCAACGTCCAGAACACGATCGGAGATGTTACCTGTGCTCGCGCAGGTTTTCCTTGCCAGACAGAGTGGAAAAGCTTTCTGCTAGCATGTAGACCACAAAAGACGCTAAAGACGAAGGTACGATGCTCCCCGGAGCTAAGCGCCGCTCCCGGGCGTCTTTCGGCAGAAGCCGCGCTAAGAGAGCGCTGCGAGCGGTACAATCGTCTTTGCGCGAAGAAGCCGCTTCTTCGGCTCCGGGAGCCGGAGAGAGCGGCAGCATCGGAAAGGTGAAGAAGGAAGCCGTACAACACTGGGATTGGGTGCACAGCTTGCCAACTGATAGAAAACAGTACATTACCACTTTCCTGACTTTTCCAATCACATGAATATTCGATAAGAAGCCGTTTAGGACAGATTTCCTTTTCTTTATGGCAAACACTTGGCAGACCTCCGTGCAACGTCCAGAACACGATGGGAGATGTTTTCTGTGCTCGCGCAGGTTTTCCTTGCCAGACAGAGTGGAAAAGCTTTCTGCTAAGATGTAGACCACAAAAGACGCTAAAGGCGAAGGTACGATGCTCCCCGGAGCTAATCGCCGCTCCCGGGCTTCTTTCGGCAGAAGCCGCGCTAAGAGAGCACTGTGAGCGGTACAATCGTCTTTGCGCGAAGAAGCCGCTTCTTCGGCTCCGGGAGCCGGAGAGAGCGGCAGCATCGGAAAGGTGAAGAAGGAAGCTGTACAACACTGGGATTGTGTGCGCAGCTTGCCAACTGATAGACAGCAGTACATTACCGCTTTCCTGACTTTTCCAATCACATGAATATTCGATTGGAAGCTGTTTTGGACAACTTTTCTTTTCTTCTTGTCGAACACTTGGCAGACCTCCGTGCAACGTCCAGAACACGATGGGAGATGTTTTCTGTGCTCGCGCAGGTTTTCCTTGCCACACAGAGTGGAAAAGCTTTCTGCTAAGATGTAGACCACAAAAGACGCTAAAGGCGAAGGTACGATGCTCCCCGGAGCTAAGCGCCGCTCCCGGGCGTCTTTCGGCAGAAGCCGCGCTAAGAGACCACTGTGAGCGGTACAATCGTCTTTGCGCGAAGAAGCCGCTTCTTCAGCTCCGGGAGCCGGAGAGAGCGGCATGATCGGAAAGGTGAAGAAGGAAGCTGTACAACACTGGGATTGTGTGCGCAGCTTGCCAACTGATAGAAAACAGTACATTACCACTTTCCTGACTTTTCCAATCACATGAATATTCGATAAGAAGAGGTTTTGGACAGATTTTCTTTTCTTTATGGCAAACACTTGGCAGACCTCCGTGCAACGTCCAGAACGCGTTGGAGATATTTTCTGTGCTCGCGCAGGTTTTCCTTGCCAGACAGAGTGGAAAAGCTTTCTGCTAGCATGTAGACCACAAAAGACGCTAAAGGCGAAGGTACGATGCTCTCCGCAGCTAAGCGCCGCTCCCGGGCGTCTTTCGGCAGAAGCCGCGCTAAGAGAGCACTGTGAGCGGTACAATCGTCTTTGCGCGAAGAAGCCGCTTCTTCGGCTCACGGAGCCGGAGAGAGCGGCATGATCGGAAAGGTGAAGAAGGAAGCTGTACAACACTGGGATTGTGTGCGCAGCTTGCCAACTGATAGAAAACAGTACATTACCACTTTCCTGACTTTTCCAATCACATGAATATTCGATAAGAAGAGGTTTTGGACAGATTTTCTTTTCTTTATGCCAAACACATGGCAGACCTCCGTGCAACGTCCAGAACACGATGGGAGATGTTTTCTGTGCTCGCGCAGGTTTTCCTTGCCAGACAGAGTGGAAAAGCTTTCTGCTAGCATGTAGACCACAAAAGACGCTAAAGACGAAGGTACGATGCTCCCCGGAGCTAAGCGCCGCTCCCGGGCGTCTTTCGGCAGAAGCCGCGCTAAGAGAGCACTGTGAGCGGTACAATCGCCTTTGCGCGAAGAAGCCGCTTCTTCGGCTCCGGGAGCCGGAGAGAGCGGCAGCATCGGAAAGGTGAAGAAGGAAGCTGTACAACACTGGGATTGTGTGCGCAGCTTGCAAACTGATAGAAAACAGTACAGTACCACTTTCCTGACTTTTCCAATCACATGAATATTCGATTGGAAGCTGTTTTGGACCACTTTTCTTTTCTTCTTGTCGAACACTTGGCAGACCTCCGTGCAACGTCCAGAACACGATGGGAGATGTTTTCTGTGCTCGCGCAGGTTTTCCTTGCCAGACAGAGTGGAAAAGCTATCTGCTAGCATGTAGACCACAAAAGACGCTAAAGGCGAAGGTACGATGCTCCCCGGAGCTAATCGCCGCTCCCGGGCTTCTTTCGGCAGAAGCCGCGCTAAGAGAGCACTGTGAGCGGTACAATCGTCTTTGCGCGAAGAAGCCGCTTCTTCGGCTCCGGGAGCCGGAGAGAGCGGCATGATCGGAAAGGTGAAGAAGGAAGCTGTACAACACTGGGATTGTGTGCGCAGCTTGCCAACTGATAGACAGCAGTACATTACCACTTTCCTGACTTTTCCAATCACATGAATATTCGATTGGAATTTGTTTTGGACAACTTTTCTTTTCTTCTTGTCGAACACTTGGCAGACCTCCGTGCAACGTCCAGAACACGATGGGAGATGTTTTCTGTGCTCGCGCAGGTTTTCCTTGCCAGACAGAGTGGAAAAGCTATCTGCTAGCATGTAGACCACAAAAGACGCTAAAGGCGAAGGTACGATGCTCCCCGGAGCTAAGCGCCGCTCCCGGGCTTCTTTCGGCAGAAGCCGCGCTAAGAGAGCACTGTGAGCGGTACAATCGTCTTTGCGCGAAGAAGCCGCTTCTTCGGCTCCGGGAGCCGGAGAGAGCGGCAGCATCGGAAAGGTGAAGAAGGAAGCTGTACAACACTGGGATTGTGTGCGCAGCTTGCCAACTGATAGAAAACAGTACATTACCACTTTCCTGACTTTTCCAATCACATGAATATTCGATTGGAAGCTGTTTTGGACAACTTTTCTTTTCTTCTTGTCGAACACTTGGCAGACCTCCGTGCAACGTCCAGAAGACGATGGGAGATGTTTTCTGTGCTCGCGCAGGTTTTCCTTGCCAGACAGAGTGGAAAAGCTTTCTTCTAAGATGTAGACCACAAAAGACGCTAAAGGCGAAGGTACGATGCTCCCCGGAGCTAAGCGCCGCTCCCGGGCTTCTTTCGTCAGAAGCCGCGCTAAGAGAGCACTGTGAGCGGTACAATCGTCTTAGCGCGAAGAAGCCGCTTCTTCGGCTCCGGGAGCCGGAGAGAGCGGCAGCATCGGAAAGGTGAAGAAGGAAGCTGTACAACACTGGGATTGTGTGCGCAGCTTGCCAACTGATAGAAAACAGTACATTACCACTTTCCTGACTTTTCCAATCACATGAATATTCGATTGGAAGCTGTTTTGGACAACTTTTCTTTTCTTCTTGTCGAACACTTGGCAGACCTCCGTGCAACGTCCAGAACACGATGGGAGATGTTTTCTGTGCTCGCGCAGGTTTTCCTTGCCAGACAGAGTGGAAAAGCTTTCTGCTAGCATGTAGACCACAAAAGACGCTAAAGGTGAAGGTACGATGCTCCCCGGAGCTAAGCGCCGCTCCCGGGCTTCTTTCGGCAGAAGCCGCGCTAAGAGAGCGCTGCGAGCGGTACAATCGTCTTTGCGCGAAGAAGCCGCTTCTTCGGCTCCGGGAGCCGGAGAGAGCGGCAGCATCGGAAAGGTGAAGAAGGAAGCCGTACAACACTGGGATTGGGTGCACAGCTTGCCAACTGATAGAAAACAGTACATTACCACTTTCCTGACTTTTCCAATCACATGAATATTCGATAAGAAGCTGTTTTGGACAGATTTTCTTTTCTTTATGGCAAACACTTGGCAGACCTCCGTGCAACGTCCAGAACACGATGGGAGATGTTTTCTGTGCTCGCGCAGGTTTTCCTTGCCAGACAGAGTGGAAAAGCTTTCTGCTAGCATGTAGACCACAAAAGACGCTAAAGGCGAAGGTACGATGCTCCCCGGAGCTAATCGCCGCTCCCGGGCTTCTTTCGGCAGAAGCGGCGCTAAGAGAGCACAGTGAGCGGTACAATCGTCTTTGCGCGAAGAAGCCGCTTCTTCGGCTCCGGGAGCCGGAGAGAGCGGCAGCATCGGAAAGGTGAAGAAGGAAGCTGTACAACACTGGGATTGTGTGCGCAGCTTGCCAACTGATAGACAGCAGTACATTACCCCTTTCCTGACTTTTCCAATCACATGAATATTCGATTGGAAGCTGTTTTGGACAACTTTTCTTTTCTTCTTGTCGAACACTTGGCAGACCTCCGTGCAACGTCCAGAACACGATGGGAGATGTTTTCTGTGCTCGCGCAGGTTTTCCTTGCCAGACAGCGTGGAAAAGCTTTCTGCTAAGATGTAGACCACAAAAGACGCTAAAGGCGAAGGTACGATGCTCCCCGGAGCTAAGCGCCGCTCCCGGGCTTCTTTCGGCAGAAGCCGCGCTAAGAGAGCACTGTGAGCGGTACAATCGTCTTTGCGCGAAGAAGCCGCTTCTTCGGCTCCGGGAGCCGGAGAGAGCGGCATGATCGGAAAGGTGAAGAAGGAAGCTGTACAACACTGGGATTGTGTGCGCAGCTTGCCAACTGATAGAAAACAGTACATTACCACTTTCCTGACTTTTCCAATCACATGAATATTCGATAAGAAGAGGTTTTGGACAGATTTTCTTTTCTTTATGGCAAACACTTGGCAGACCTCCGTGCAACGTCCAGAACGCGTTGGAGATGTTTTCTGTGCTCGCGCAGGTTTTCCTTGCCAGACAGAGTGGAAAAGCTTTCTGCTATGATGTAGACCACAAAAGACGCTAAAGACGAAGGTACGATGCTCCCCGGAGCTAATCGCCGCTCCCGGGCTTCTTTCGGCAGAAGCCGCGCTAAGAGAGCACTGTGAGCGGTACAATCGTCTTTGCGCGAAGAAGCCGCTTCTTCGGCTCCGGGAGCCGGAGAGAGTGGCAGCATCGGAAAGGTGAAGAAGGAAGCTGTACAACACTGGAATTGTGTGCGCAGCTTGCCAACTGATAGACAGCAGTACCTTACCACTTTCCTGACTTTTCCAATCACATGAATATTCGATAAGAAGCTGTTTTGGACAACTTTTCTTTTCTTCTTGTCGAACATTGGCAGACCTCCGTGCAACGTCCAGAACACGATGGGAGATGTTTTCTGTGCTCGCGCAGGTTTTCCTTGCCAGACAGAGTGGAAAAGCTATCTGCTAGCATGTAGACCACAAAAGACGCTAAAGGCGAAGGTACGATGCTCCCCGGAGCTAAGCGCCGCTCCCGGGCTTCTTTCGGCAGAAGCCGCGCTAAGAGAGCACTGTGAGCGGTACAATCGTCTTTGCGCGAAGAAGCCGCTTCTTCGGCTCCGGGAGCCGGAGAGAGCGGCAGCATCGGAAAGGTGAAGAAGGAAGCTGTACAACACTGGGATTGTGTGCGCAGCTTGCCAACTGATAGAAAACAGTACATTACCACTTTCCTGACTTTTCCAATCACATGAATATTCGATAAGAAGCTGTTTTGGACAGATTTTCTTTTCTTTATGGCAAACACTTGGCAGACCTCCGTGCAACGTCCAGAACACGATGGGAGATGTTTTCTGTGCTCGCGCAGGTTTTCCTTGCCAGACAGAGTGGAAAAACTATCTGCTAGCATGTAGACCACAAAAGACGCTAAAGACGAAGGTACGATGCTCCCCGGAGCTAAGCGCCGCTCCCGGGCGTCTTTCGGCAGAAGCCGCGCTAAGAGAGCACTGTGAGCGGTACAATCGCCTTTGCGCGAAGAAGCCGCTTCTTCGGCTCCGGGAGCCGGAGAGAGCGGCATGATCGGAAAGGTGAAGAAGGAAGCTGTACAACACTGGGATTGTGTGCGCAGCTTGCCAACTGATAGAAAACAGTACATTACCACTTTCCTGACTTTTCCAATCACATGAATATTCGATTGGAAGCTGTTTTGGACAACTTTTCTTTTCTTCTTGTCGAACACTTGGCAGACCTCCGTGCAACGTCCAGAACACGATGGGAGATGTTTTCTGTGCTCGCGCAGGTTTTCCTTGCCAGACAGCGTGGAAAAGCTTTCTGCTAAGATGTAGACCACAAAAGACGCTAAAGGCGAAGGTACGATGCTCCCCGGAGCTAAGCGCCGCTCCCGGGCTTCTTTCGGCAGAAGCCGCGCTAAGAGAGCACTGTGAGCGGTACAATCGTCTTTGCGCGAAGAAGCCGCTTCTTCGGCTCCGGGAGCCGGAGAGAGCGGCAGCATCGGAAAGGTGAAGAAGGAAGCTGTACAACACTGGGATTGTGTGCGCAGCTTGCCAACTGATAGAAAACAGTACATTACCACTTTCCTGACTTTTCCAATCACATGAATATTCGATTGGAAGCTGTTTTGGACAGATTTTCTTTTCTTCTTGTCGAACACTTGGCAGACCTCCGTGCAACGTCCAGAACACGATGGGAGATGTTTTCTGTGCTCGCGCAGGTTTTCCTTGCCAGACAGAGTGGAAAAGCTTTCTGCTAGCATGTAGACCACAAAAGACGCTAAAGGCGAAGGTACGATGCTCCCCGGAGCTAAGCGCCGCTCCCGGGCTTCTTTCGGCAGAAGCCGCGCTAAGAGAGCGCTGCGAGCGGTACAATCGTCTTTGCGCGAAGAAGCCGCTTCTTCGGCTCCGGGAGCCGGAGAGAGCGGCAGCATCGGAAAGGTGAAGAAGGAAGCCGTACAACACTGGGATTGGGTGCACAGCTTGCCAACTGATAGAAAACAGTACATTACCACTTTCCTGACTTTTCCAATCACATGAATATTCGATAAGAAGCTGTTTTGGACAGATTTTCTTTTCTTTATGGCAAACACTTGGCAGACCTCCGTGCAACGTCCAGAACACGATGGGAGATGTTTTCTGTGCTCGCGCAGGTTTTCCTTGCCAGACAGAGTGGAAAAGCTTTCTGCTAGCATGTAGACCACAAAAGACGCTAAAGGCGAAGGTACGATGCTCCCCGGAGCTAATCGCCGCTCCCGGGCTTCTTTCGGCAGAAGCCGCGCTAAGAGAGCACTGTGAGCGGTACAATCGTCTTTGCGCGAAGAAGCCGCTTCTTCGGCTCCGGGAGCCGGAGAGAGCGGCAGCATCGGAAAGGTGAAGAAGGAAGCTGTACAACACTGGGATTGTGTGCGCAGCTTGCCAACTGATAGACAGCAGTACATTACCCCTTTCCTGACTTTTCAAATCACATGAATATTCGATTGGAAGCTGTTTTGGACAACTTTTCTTTTCTTCTTGTCGAACACTTGGCAGACCTCCGTGCAACGTCCAGAACACGATGGGAGATGTTTTCTGTGCTCGCGCAGGTTTTCCTTGCCACACAGAGTGGAAAAGCTTTCTGCGAAGATGTAGACCACAAAAGACGCTAAAGGCGAAGGTACGATGCTCCCCGGAGCTAAGCGCCGCTCCCTGGCGTCATTCGGCAGAAGCCGCGCTAAGAGAGCACTGTGAGCGGTACAATCGTCTTTGCGCGAAGAAGCCGCTTCTTCGGCTCCGGGAGCCGGAGAGAGCGGCATGATCGGAAAGGTGAAGAAGGAAGCTGTACAACACTGGGATTGTGTGCGCAGCTTGCCAACTGATAGAAAACAGTACATTACCACTTTCCTGACTTTTCCAATCACATGAATATTCGATAAGAAGAGGTTTTGGACAGATTTTCTTTTCTTTATGGCAAACACTTGGCAGACCTCCGTGCAACGTCCAGAACACGATGGAGATGTTTTCTGTGCTCGCGCAGGTTTTCCTTGCCAGACAGAGTGGAAAAGCTTTCTGCTATGATGTAGACCATAAAAGACGCTAAAGACGAAGGTACGATGCTCTCCGGAGCTAAGCGCCGCTCCCGGGCTTCTTTCGGCAGAAGCCGCGCTAAGAGAGCACTGTGAGCGGTACAATCGTCTTTGCGCGAAGAAGCCGCTTCTTCGGCTCCGGGAGCCGGAGAGAGCGGCAGCATCGGAAAGGTGAAGAAGGAAGCTGTACAACACTGGAATTGTGTGCGCAGCTTGCCAACTGATAGACAGCAGTACCTTACCACTTTCCTGACTTTTCCAATCACATGAATATTCGATAAGAAGCTGTTTTGGACAACTTTTCTTTTCTTCTTGTCGAACACTTGGCAGACCTCCGTGCAACGTCCAGAACACGATGGGAGATGTTTTCTGTGCTCGCGCAGGTTTTCCTTGCCAGACAGAGTGGAAAAGCTATCTGCTAGCATGTAGACCACAAAAGACGCTAAAGGCGAAGGTACGATGCTCCCCGGAGCTAAGCGCCGCTCCCGGGCTTCTTTCGGCAGAAGCCGCGCTAAGAGAGCACTGTGAGCGGTACAATCGTCTTTGCGCGAAGAAGCCGCTTCTTCGGCTCCGGGAGCCGGAGAGAGCGGCATGATCGGAAAGGTGAAGAAGGAAGCTGTACAACACTGGGATTGTGTGCGCAGCTTGCCAACTGATAGAAAACAGTACTTTACCACTTTCCTGGCTTTTCCAATCACATGAATATTCGATTGGAAGCTGTTTTGGACAGATTTTCTTTTCTTTATGCCAAACACTTGGCCGAGCTCCGTGCAACGTCCAGAAGACGATGGGAGATGTTTTCTGTGCTCGCGCAGGTTTTCCTTGCCAGACAGAGTGGAAAAGCTTTCTGCTAGGATGTAGACCACAAAAGACGCTAAAGACGAAGGTACGATGCTCCCCGGAGCTAAGCGCCGCTCCCGGGCGTCTTTCGGCAGAAGCCGCTCTAAGATAGCGCTGCGAGCGGTACAATCGTCTTTGCGCGAAGAAGCCGCTTCTTCGGCTCCGGGAGCCGGAGAGAGCGGCATGATCGGAAAGGTGAAGAAGGAAGCTGTACAACACTGGGATTGTGTGCGCAGCTTGCCAACTGATAGACAGCAGTACATTACCACTTTCCTGACTTTTCCAATCACATGAATATTCGATAAGAAGCTGTTTTGGACAACTTTTCTTCTTGTCGAACACTTGGCAGACCTCCGTGCAACGTCCAGAACACGATGGGAGATGTTTTCTGTGCTCGCGCAGGTTTTCCTTGCCAGACAGAGTGGAAAAGCTTTCTGCTAAGATGTAGACCACAAAAGACGCTAAAGGCGAAGGTACGATGCTCCCCGGAGCTAAGCGCCGCTCCCGGGCGTCTTTCGGCAGAAGCCGCGCTAAGAGAGCACTGTGAGCGGTACAATCGTCTTTGCGCGAAGAAGCCGCTTCTTCGGCTCCGGGAGCCGGAGAGAGCGGCATGATCGGAAAGGTGAAGAAGGAAGCTGTACAACACTGGGATTGTATGCGCAGATTTCCAACTGATAGACAGCAGTACAATACCACTTTCCTGACTTTTCCAATCACATGAATATTCGATAAGAAGCTGTTTTGGACAGATTTTCTTTTCTTTATGGCAAACACTTGGCAGACCTCCGTGCAACGTCCAGAACACGATGGGAGATGTTTTCTGTGCTCGCGCAGGTTTTCCTTGCCAGACAGAGTGGAAAAACTATCTGCTAGCATGTAGACCACAAAAGACGCTAAAGACGAAGGTACGATGCTCCCCGGAGCTAAGCGCCGCTCCCGGGCGTCTTTCGGCAGAAGCGGCGCTAAGAGAGCACTGTGAGCGGTACAATCGCCTTTGCGCGAAGAAGCCGCTTCTTCGGCTCCGGGAGCCGGAGAGAGCGGCATGATCGGAAAGGTGAAGAAGGAAGCTGTACAACACTGGGATTGTGTGCGCAGCTTGCCAACTGATAGACAGTAGTACATTACCCCTTTCCTGACTTTTCCAATCACATGAATATTCGATTGGAAGCTGTTTTGGACAACTTTTCTTTTCTTCTTGTCGAACACTTGGCAGACCTCCGTGCAACGTCCAGAACACGATGGGAGATGTTTTCTGTGCTCGCGCAGGTTTTCCTTGCCAGACAGAGTGGAAAAGCTTTCTGCTAGCATGTAGACCACAAAAGACGCTAAAGGCGAAGGTACGATGCTCCCCGGAGCTAAGCGCCGCTCCCGGGCTTCTTTCGGCAGAAGCCGCGCTAAGAGAGCGCTGCGAGCGGTACAATCGTCTTTGCGCGAAGAAGCCGCTTCTTCGGCTCCGGGAGCCGGAGAGAGCGGCAGCATCGGAAAGGTGAAGAAGGAAGCCGTACAACACTGGGATTGGGTGCACAGCTTGCCAACTGATAGAAAACAGTACATTACCACTTTCCTGACTTTTCCAATCACATGAATATTCGATAAGAAGCTGTTTTGGACAGATTTTCTTTTCTTTATGGCAAACACTTGGCAGACCTCCGTGCAACGTCCAGAACACGATGGGAGATGTTTTCTGTGCTCGCGCAGGTTTTCCTTGCCAGACAGAGTGGAAAAGCTTTCTGCTAGCATGTAGACCACAAAAGACGCTAAAGGCGAAGGTACGATGCTCCCCGGAGCTAATCGCCGCTCCCGGGCTTCTTTCGGCAGAAGCCGCGCTAAGAGAGCACTGTGAGCGGTACAATCGTCTTTGCGCGAAGAAGCCGCTTCTTCGGCTCCGGGAGCCGGAGAGAGCGGCAGCATCGGAAAGGTGAAGAAGGAAGCTGTACAACACTGGGATTGTGTGCGCAGCTTGCCAACTGATAGACAGCAGTACATTACCCCTTTCCTGACTTTTCCAATCACATGAATATTCGATTGGAAGCTGTTTTGGACAACTTTTCTTTTCTTCTTGTCGAACACTTGGCAGACCTCCGTGCAACGTCCAGAACACGATGGGAGATGTTTTCTGTGCTCGCGCAGGTTTTCCTTGCCAGACAGAGTGGAAAAGCTTTCTGCTAGCATGTAGACCACAAAAGACGCTAAAGGCGAAGGTACGATGCTCCCCGGAGCTAAGCGCCGCTCCCTGGCGTCTTTCGGCAGAAGCCGCGCTAAGAGAGCACTGTGAGCGGTACAATCGTCTTTGCGCGAAGAAGCCGCTTCTTCGGCTCCGGGAGCCGGAGAGAGCGGCATGATCGGAAAGGTGAAGAAGGAAGCTGTACAACACTGGGATTGTGTGCGCAGCTTGCCAACTGATAGAAAACAGTACATTACCACTTTCCTGACTTTTCCAATCACATGAATATTCGATAAGAAGAGGTTTTGGACAGATTTTCTTTTCTTTATGGCAAACACTTGGCAGACCTCCGTGCAACGTCCAGAACGCGTTGGAGATGTTTTCTGTGCTCGCGCAGGTTTTCCTTGCCAGACAGAGTGGAAAAGCTTTCTGCTATGATGTAGACCACAAAAGACGCTAAAGACGAAGGTACGATGCTCCCCGGAGCTAAGCGCCGCTCCCGGGCGTCTTTCGGCAGAAGCCGCGCTAAGATAGCGCTGCGAGCGGTACAATCGTCTTTGCGCGAAGAAGCCGCTTCTTCGGCTCCGGGAGCCGGAGAGAGCGGCATGATCGGAAAGGTGAAGAAGGAAGCTGTACAACACTGGGATTGTGTGCGCAGCTTGCCAACTGATAGAAAACAGTACATTACCACTTTCCTGACTTTTCCAATCACATGAATATTCGATAAGAAGCTGTTTTGGACAACTTTTCTTCTTGTCGAACACTTGGCAGACCTCCGTGCAACGTCCAGAACACGATGGGAGATGTTTTCTGTGCTCGCGCAGGTTTTCCTTGCCAGACAGAGTGGAAAAGCTTTCTGCTAGCATGTAGACCACAAAAGACGCTAAAGGCGAAGGTACGATGCTCCCCGGAGCTAAGCGCCGCTCCCGGGCGTCTTTCGGCAGAAGCCGCGCTAAGAGAGCACTGTGAGCGGTACAATCGTCTTTGCGCGAAGAAGCCGCTTCTTCGGCTCCGGGAGCCGGAGAGAGCGGCATGATCGGAAAGGTGAAGAAGGAAGCTGTACAACACTGGGATTGTATGCGCAGATTTCCAACTGATAGACAGCAGTACATTACCACTTTCCTGACTTTTCCAATCACATGAATATTCGATAAGAAGCTCTTTTGGACAGATTTTCTTTTCTTCTTGTCGAACACTTGGCAGACCTCCGTGCAACGTCCAGAACACGATGGGAGATGTTTTCTGTGCTCGCGCAGGTTTTCCTTGCCAGACAGAGTGGAAAAACTATCTGCTAGCATGTAGACCACAAAAGACGCTAAAGACGAAGGTACGATGCTCCCCGGAGCTAAGCGCCGCTCCCGGGCGTCTTTCGGCAGAAGCCGCGCTAAGAGAGCACTGTGAGCGGTACAATCGTCTTTGCGCGAAGAAGCCGCTTCTTCGGCTCCGGGAGCCGGAGAGAGCGGCAGCATCGCAAAGGTGAAGAAGGAAGCTGTACAACACTGGGATTGTGTGCGCAACTTGCCAACTGATAGAAAACAGTACATTACCACTTTCCTGACTTTTCCAATCACATGAATATTCGATTGGAAGCTGTTTTGGACAACTTTTCTTTTCTTCTTGTCGAACACTTGGCAGACCTCCGTGCAACGTCCAGAACACGATGGGAGATGTTTTCTGTGCTCGCGCAGGTTTTCCTTGCCAGACAGAGTGGAAATGCTTTCTGCTAGGATGTAGACCACAAAAGACGCTAAAGACGAAGGTACGATGCTCCCCGGAGCTAAGCGCCGCTCCCGGGCTTCTTTCGGCAGAAGCCGCGCTAAGAGAGCACTGTGAGCGGTACAATCGTCTTTGCGCGAAGAAGCCGCTTCTTCGGCTCCGGGAGCCGGAGAGAGCGGCAGCATCGCAAAGGTGAAGAAGGAAGCTGTACAACACTGGTATTGTGTGCGCAGCTTGCCAACTGATAGAAAACAGTACATTACCACTTTCCTGACTTTTCCAATCACATGAATATTCGATAAGAAGAGGTTTTGGACAGATTTTCTTTTCTTTATGCCAAACACATGGCAGACCTCCGTGCAACGTCCAGAACTCGATGGGAGATGTTTTCTGTGCTCGCGCAGGTTTTCCTTGCCAGACAGAGTGGAAAAGCTTTCTGCTAGCATGTAGACCACAAAATACGCTAAAGGCGAAGGTACGATGCTCCCCGGAGCTAAGCGCCGCTCCCGGGCGTCTTTCGGCAGAAGCCGCGCTAAGAGAGCACTGTGAGCGGTACAATCGTCTTTGCGCGAAGAAGCCGCTTCTTCGGCTCCGGGAGCCGGAGAGAGCGGCAGCATCGGAAAGGTGAAGAAGGAAGCTGTACAACACTGGGATTGTGTGCGCAGCTTGCCAACTGATAGAAAACAGTACATTACCACTTTCCTGACTTTTCCAATCACATGAATATTCGATAGGAAGCTGTTTTGGACAACTTTTCTTTTCTTTATGGCAAACACTTGGCAGACCTCCGTGCAACGTCCAGAACACGATGGGAGATGTTTTCTGTGCTCGCGCAGGTTTTCCTTGCCAGACAGAGTGGAAAAGCTTTCTGCTAGGATGTAGGCCACCAAAGACGCTAAAGACGAAGGTACGATGCTCTCCGGAGCTAACAGCCGCTCCCGGGCGTCTTTCGGCAGAAGCCGCGCTAAGAGAGCACTGTGAGCGGTACAATCGTCTTTGCGCGAAGAAGCCGCTTCTTCGGCTCCGGGAGCTGGAGTGAGCGGCAGCATCGGAAAGGTGAAGAAGGAAACTGTACAATACTGGGATTGTATGCGCAGCTTGCCAGTTGATAGAAAACAGTACATTACCACTTTCCTGACTTTTCCAATCTCATGAACATTCGATAGGAAGTTATTTTGGACAACTTTTGTTTCCTTTATGCCAAACACTTGGCAGACCTCCGTGCAACGTCCAGAACACGATGGGAGATGTTTTCTGTGCTCGCGCAGGTTTTCCTTGCCAGACAGAGTGGAAAAACTATCTGCTAGCATGTAGACCACAAAAGACGCTAAAGACGAAGGTACGATGCTCTCCGGAGCTAAGCGCCGCTCCCGGGCGTCTTTCGGCAGAAGCCGCGCTAAGAGAGCACTGTGAGCGGTACAATCGCCTTTGCGCGAAGAAGCCGCTTCTTCGGCTCAGGGAGCCGGAGAGAACGGCAGCATTGGAAAGGTGAAGAAGGAAGCTGTACAACACTGGGATTGTGTGCGCAACTTGCCAACTGATAGAAAACAGTACCTTATACTTTCCTGGCGTTTCCAATCACATGAACATGTAGTGGAAAGGCTTTTTGCTAAGATGTAGACGACAAGAGAGGCTAAAGAGTGGATGAGAGCTAATGACACCCATCTCTAAAAAAGGCAATTAGGAGGACTCGGAACAGTACAAACCAGCCAGCCTCCTTTTTATCCCCAGGAAGTTGATGAAGCAGCTCTTCCTGGAAAACCTTGCCAGGCACATGGAAGACGACAAAATAATGTAGTTAGCATGATTTTTCAGGGGAATTTCATGCTGAACATCACTTTAAACTCCTCTGATGAATCAACTTGACTGGTAGATGAAGGGAATATTATCTGCCTGGGCTTCAGGGAGGTTTTTGACATATCTCTACATGGCAGCACGCATCCATATGGAAGCAATAGTGCAAAGGGGAGGGAACCAGTGTCTTTTCAGTGATGCTGAGTGAAAAAACAAGAGGCAGTGGGCACTCTCTGAAATACAGGAGATTGCCATTGACCATCAGCAAATGATTCTTTACTGTGAGGGTGACTGAACCACGGCACAGACTGCCCAGAAAGATTGTGGAGCCTGGATCTTTGAAGACATTCAAAGTACACCCAGATAGACTCCTGGGCAAGAGGCTCTAGGTATCCTGGTTTAGGCAGGGGGATTGGGCCTGGTTAGCCCCACCAACCCCTTCCACTCTCATTCATTCTGTGCTAGTGAATTCTCTTCAAGATGCATTTCAAGCACTTGCATGACAAAGTTCTGTGAAGACAGAGATCCAAATGGACACGGCATCTAAGTTCCTTAAGCAGTGTTCAAGAAGAATGTAAAACTCTGGGACGAGTGTCTCTTCCCTAACTGAATCCCTTTCATGGGAAAATTCCCAGCTCTAGAAAGATCTTCTGATACGCATGCTTAAGACTGACACTGGCTGAGCAAATTTCTCCCTATGTGTATCCAAGACCAGTTAGGATCTTCACCCAAACTGCTGTCAACGTAGTCACAGAATGTCTCTTGTTAAGAAGTGACAACTTCCATCAGCACGGCAACTATTGGTCCACCAAATGGATGAATGGATGGGAATTATCTGCTTGGGTTAAAAACAAAAAGAAAGAGTTGGTCTTTATTTATCAATTTCATTGCAATATTATAAGGGAAGAAAAAGACCTAAGTCCTTGACTTTCTTAACTGGAGGAAAGATTTTAAGAATTCCTTGTAAAAATGTATGATCACAATCAGGCTATTGAAACCATTTGAGTTGGGAAAAGAGTTCACAAATTGTCTAGAGAGTGGCAAAGAAGCCAAGAAAAATAGGAAAGAAACAAAAAGAGAGCAGAAGCGTCAGCTTCATTGTACAAGCTCGTTCTAGAAGTGGTCTGCTGGGAAAAGGAAGCCCCAGTTGAATTTCCAATGTATTCCTGCGCTTGATTCAGTAACCGGTCAATGTAAAAACCAATCCTTTTGTACAACTTCTTCCAGCAACAAAAACTCCAACAGGTTGACAATACCATCATGCCTGTTCCAGACATATTTCCAAGAGAAATGATGATTTTCTTGAAAACCTACTTGCATAAAAGTTGCAAGATGGTGGAGGGATTCCCACATCCTCCTTCCTCCATCTGGCTTGAAAGTAGATTTGATAAAATATGCAACAAAGCACATGATTTATAAGGTAGAGTCAAATGGATGATTTGGGAATTGATCTCTTGTTGATAGGAAACTTCATATCCACTCTGTGTGACCTTTCTAAAACAAAATGTGGAGCTGAGGCATGAATCTGCCACAACAATTTGTAAAGCAAACATACACACTCCCCTTCACATGCCCCCCCTTCCACACACACCTAGGCACACACAGAGATCAGCATAGCAGATCATGAACACCTTGGAAAAGACTGAAATGCTCAATGCCTCTCTTGATGGGCAAAAGAGCTGGTGCAGTAATTCAAATGCCTGGTACAGAATTTCTGTTTCATATTTAGCTCCTATTTAAAACACAGCTTTTCATTTCATTCTATTTACAGAATATTTTCATGTCATTTGCTTCTTTAAAATTACTTAGTTCTCACCTCTTGTATGTCTAGGAATATTTTCTTCCAAAAATAGAAAAAAATAGATGATATCTTTTCAGCAGAAAACATTGGTTGATACAATTTTAAACCATCATGATATGGAAGAATTGTTCTGTCCCTCTCAAAGGTGGAAGAAGCATTTGGATCACAGATCATCTACAATGAAATACTTGACATGTTTAAGATGCTTTCAATCAATTTTGATCGTCAATTGCTTCTTCGTTGTAAACAGTAATTTTTCAGTGAAGGGAAAGTGTGTGTGCTATATCTACATGATGTGGTCAAACCCAGTTCCTACTAATGGCCAGGCTGAACTCCAGTAAATAATGTCCCGAATGATATTTTGCCGCCTTCTTTGGCACTTCATGAAATCTTACCATGATGAAGTGCTGAAACACAGAGATTTTCTCTTAGAGAGTGTCTCCTGTTGTAACCCGTCCCATGGATTTTATGCTGTAATTCTTATCTCTTTTAAAATTTGCTATCTTCTGTACAGTTTTCATGAACCTTTCTGTTACAGTAGTGAAAATCACAGATAAATGTCATTTTGTACAACTTTGAATTTACCCCAAGAGCTGAGAGAAAACTTGCTCCTATACTTCAATCTCAGTTTCTTCTATAGTCCAACTTTGTTTCTCTACCATCAAGCTTCTCCTTTGTTGCTGCTCCAAGCCCCGTCCAAGCTGACCTTGAATACTTTCAGGGATGGGACACCCACAACTTCTCTGGGCAACCTGTTCCAGTGTTCCAGCACTCCCACAGTAAAAAAGGCCTTCCTTTCATCTAATATGTGTAGGAAATCATAAATCTAGGCATAGAAACTTGGAGTGCAGATTTGAAATTCTTTTGATTTGAAGCACATTTTATATGAATACTGACTTACTGATGACTAAAAGATGTTGATGGGCATTTGAGCTGACAAGTTTTGAAAAAGTGCACGGAAATTAAAATTGAAACCACTAAAATTAAAAACTTCTTCCCATTGTCTTTTTCCTCTCCTATTCAAAATTGCATATGTCAGATATCAGTGCTTCATGCAAACCTCTCAGATGCTCTCAGAGAAGAAGCTTTTCTTTCAGACTAAGTTGCGGTTGACGTAGAACACTAGCAGGAGTGAAAGTTTTTCTGGGCATCGGGGCAGCACCTTCTCCTTGGATTTGTGTGCAGAAAGCATTTTATCCAAACTGGAAAATAGACCCAACTCTGTTCTATTCATCATTCTTACTGCACCAGGCCTGAAGATGCTGTGAAAAGTAGCCTGTGGACCTTGAAGATAGCGCATGTGAAACAGATGAGAGGTGATGGAGAAGTTGAGAGAAGAAAGAGCATATGGCCCAGTACGGACACCAGAAAGTATTTCTTCATGTGATCATGGCAGATTGCAGGAGCCACTTGGTACTATCAAACCAGCCCGACTTGGCACTGGTGCCACCTTGGGTCTGGGAACCATCCTGCGTATCGTGGATTTTCAGGAGCCAGCAAGACACTCTTGGCCACAGGCCCCCAAACACAAACCTCGGCCCTTTTCCCTGGCAAAGAAAAGTCACCTGCCCTGCTTCTGGATGGCAGATTGCAGGAGCAACTTGGTACTATCAAACCAGCCCGACTTGGCAATGTTGCAACCTTGGGTCTGAGAAACATCCTGCGTATCGTGGATTTTCAGGAGCCAGCCGGCCTCTCCCAGCCACAGGCCCCCAAACACAATCCACGGCCCTTTTCCCTGGCAAACAACACTCACCTGCCCCGCTTCTCGATGGCAGATTGCAGGAGTCCCTGGGTAATTTCAATCCAGCCCGACTTGGCGGCGTTTCCACCTTGCGTCTGGGAATCATCCTGCATATCAAAGAATTTCAGGAGCCAGCCGGCACTCTCAGTCACAGGCCCCCAAACACAAACCATGGCCCTTTTCCCTTGCAAACAAAACTCACCTGCCCCGCTTCTGGATGGCAGATTGCAGCAGCCACTTAGTGCTACCAAACCAGCCCGAATTGGCACTGTGTTGAAAGCGAAGGGAAGCCAACCCACCTTGTCGTTTATCAGCATTGACTCCAATTTATTGATTAAATCAGCCACTTTATATAACCGTGTTAATTAACTTCATGCATATTGCAAAATCCAAGCTCACTCTAGGTTAACAGAGAAAACTCTAACCCCTCCTTTTGTTTTACCATACCCATGATTGTTTCTTGAAAACAGGACCAGCGTTCCCACTGTGATATGAAAGTCAAGTATTGGAGAGTGCTTTTGTTACTTCTTTAGAAGGTTAGAATACGCCGAAAAGATGCTAGCTGGGGACTTGCAATTAATGAATTATTTGCTGTAAGTAGGTCAAATGACATGAGCTTTCAAAAAGGAAAAGTAGTCTTATTCCACCTGCCAATTCTAAAGTAGATTAATAAGCCTTAAGCAGAAGATGGATGTGAAGAGGGATATGACATGAAAGGTTAAGCAACACTGCTGACAGCAAAAGGCTTACCTGCTGCAGATACAGGAGACAAAATACTATTTTGACACAAACATTGCTATTCAGACGACAGTAAAATTCTGAGTGACAGCAAAATTTACTCAGTCATCATGACAGTAAAATTTGCTCCCATCAAAATGTGCTCATCAATTCTTAGTGTAAGCTAAGCACCTTAAGCAAAGGGTAGTTCAAGCCTAACTGGTATTTGATGGCAAAAAAGGCAACTTGGCCTGCGTTTCTCACTTCTACTCCATTCAAAAGCTTACTCTGTCTCAGATTCCTTTGGTGGGATACCAACGCAAGCCGCCAAACTGCACGAAAATGATGATTTAAAGAAAGATAGATGAGAAAAATGGAATAATGGTTCATGTTCTTTTCCTTCCAACTGCTTTGTTTGCCCTTTTAATTTTTTGAAGTCCTTTCTGGTGTCACCATGGTTGCACTGCAGCAAGTGTTGGGCTGTAAGCTGTCCATATTGCCAGCTTCTGGACTGCCTTCAGAAAACTTCCCACTGGTTTTGTCTAGAAATCACAAGCAGTAGAGATGACAAAGACTGCAGAAACCTTCTCATCTCCTTCTAGAGCAAGACCATGTCTTTCAGCCACTCTTAACTAGACAACTTTCATCAGTCATGAGGGAGTCTCATGTTCAAGAGCTAAGCAGTGGTGACAGCTGTAAATGACAAAAAGCAGACTGAAATTCTCTTGGGACTCCAGCAGAGAGCAATGAAGGAGGTTGAATTCACCTTCTTGGGAAGTTCTAAAATGCACGTTCACTTGAGCACAGGAGCTAAGCCATCGTAACCTTTGTTGAGTACGTCTGCGTAGACAGACATATTTAGACCATGTTATTTAAGCCACGTTATCATCTCTAGCTGCTAAGCTGCACTTCTTGCAAAGTATCTGCAACGTATTTTACAGGGTGGGCTTCTATGTGTAATCCCTGAGTAATATTGCAAAGAGAAGTACTTGGGGTGTGGGGTGGGGGGGGAGCCGCAACTCTTAGGTTTTTCAAATCATGGTTCCATTTGAAAGTCAAAAAAGGTGTCAAACCTTTCTTTCCTAGACCTATTACCAGCACAAACTGTACCAGAATTTATGACCTGTAACTGTACCGTGGACGCTCTTTCTCTGGACTATTCCTTAAGAAACAAAGTCCTCACTAGAAATAAAACAAAATTAGCCAAGTATTGGCCTGGATTAGTTCCAAGGCTCTGTACTAAAGGCCAAACACGTGTAATAATAGTAACGAGTGGACTAAAAGTTAAATCAATAGAGCATGACTCAGTTCAAAGACATCTTGTGTCCTAATGTTCTCACAGAAGACTGTAAAAACCTGTCTATTTTTGTGGGTTTCTTTTATCCATTTAGCTGTACCTTCTACTTCTCTCCACTGTCTGAGAACATTGATGATAAGGTTGGATGACCTCATGTCAACTTGTAGAAGTAAAGAAAGAGAAGCCAGTAAAGAAAGGCAAATTTGTTAATTGCAGGTGAAAAGAGGGAGGCCAACAAAAGAAAACAAAAGAACAGTACTAATGAAATGCTCCCCTGTCTTCTGTGAAAAGTAAAGGCACAGACAAGAAAGAACAAGTGCAAAATTCTCACTAGAGAAACGCACTTGATCTGACTCAAGTATTTTGCGGTACATTTCTTGCTGTTTTCTCATGCCAAACATATTAACCATTGAAGGTGTCCCTTTCCTCTCTCTGGAATACAGCTAGGAAGATGGCTGTGTCATTGCTGACAAGCTGCCATTCTCAGAGGTGTCCAGCTGAAAGTCCTAGATCAATTGATTTGCTCTGTCACTTTGATATGGCATGACTTACAGTTTCAGCACCTGAACTTGCCAGCCCTACAATTCTTTGCCCCTTGAATGCTTAGATAGGCTCCTTGGCAACTGGCATTTGTAAGGACTTGAAACTATGCAGAATTTGCACCGTGAGATGATGCCAAATGAGTCACACCGGTAGATTAACTGGGGCATGCAAGGCAGAGAGAGGGAAATGAGAGCACAAGAAGAGAGTACAGAAGAAGAGAGTACAATCTCCTTTTTTCTGAAACACTGAAGAGATCAAAGTGAACACAAATCCTCCTAGGGGTAGTTCTTGCAAAAGACTAAGAGTTCTTTTTGTGTTCACAGGCCTGGAATACTTAGCTTTGGATGACGGCAAAATGCAGATGACAAAACGAGGCCTTGAAGTCACATCCAGTATGAAGCAGTAGGAAAGAGGAAAGCAGCTGAGAGCGTCAACCCTGCTAAGTAGTCTCAGTATTCTTCTTGACATGAGCAGAAATTTGAAATGAGTCTCTGAAAATGACAAAGGAGGCAGAAGAAAAGGGAGCGATGACTCCTCTGGCATAGTGCTTCCTAACAGGGATCTTCAAAATGTCAAGGTTGTATCATCCTTTCAACTGAAGGAAGGTATGAAAACAACAGGAAGGAAATGGCATCCAATACTCTGGGCAGTGTACTTCTAGACAGAAAGGCCACTGATGGAAAACCAACTAAACTGGCACCAATGCAGCAGCATTGTACTAAAGCCAGAAACGTCCAGCGCTTCGTTCTCTGCCATTCCATTCAGATGCACACAGCAGCTCTGCAACATTCCTACTGATCATCTCTTTGGCAAAGTGGGAGTGAGGGTCCGTGGTGATGCAGAGTCCCCAGGCAGATGCAAAGGAGAGCTGCTTTCTTGCAAAAACCAGGCTTTTGAAACACTCAGGCCTTTCTCATTTCCATAGCTTTAAGCCATAACAAACACAATTCAACCAACCACCATGCACCACGCTGTGAACACACGACGCTTCTAGAACTTGTTGATCTACCTCGAAGTCAGCTGCCTCACCTTGCCACAGTCCTTTTCTACTTAGCCAAAGTAATGGGCCTCAGCCCAAGGCCTTCCTTTTGTAAGCTTCTAGCTCTATGCAGCAGCAAACCACTACTTTCTTCTGTGCCAAGACTTTAGGTAGACGATTTGCATCTGCCCTCCTTCCAGTGAAACCTAATGGCGAGAGAAAAGCCTCTCAGAGATGTTCAGTCATTCCATTTTCTAGACAGGCCAAATCCAAAGAAAAGCAAGCTATGGCATTGTGTACTTGCTCTTACAAAACACCTGCTGCCCTCTGACAATCAGCTAGCAGAAAACCAGCCAAACTGAGACTTGAGGAAAACAACCCTTGGAAGGGAATAATGATGTGATCAATCAAGACAACACTTTTCCAGGCTACCGAGATACTGAAAATGTCAGCAAAGGCTTGAGAGCAAAGGCTGAACTAATGGGAAAAGGGTAAAAGAATCCCAAGAAAAACATGACCAAAGGTTAAAACAATTCCAAGAAGAACATAGGCAACTAACCTGTTGAAGCCTTCAGAAAAACAGTGGCCGCTGATTTACATAGGCCATTCAAGTTAATTGACCCGTGCACCTTCCACTCCTTTTTCGGCACCATATGGAGTGAATTGAGACCATGGAATCACAATTCCTTGGATTCTGTTCTTAACTTCAGGAGAGAAGAACAGCAGCTGAAGTACCTGTTACTGATGTGATACCCAGGAACACCGAGTTGACACATTTCTTTCTTGGCCAATCACAACAAGCAAGGCTAAGAGGATAAGGCTGGCTTATTTCCATGACACTTTTCTTGTTTTACAGCCTGCTCTGATTCCGGTGAAACTTTTTCATTAGCTTCTCTCTAAAAGGAGAAAGTCCAATTCAACGTCCCGCCCTACTGCTGCAAGTATACCATTTGGTTTGTGGAGCCGAAAAAATTGAATTGGAAGGTACGGAGCCCCCGGAGCTAAGAGGCGCTCGGGGCATCTTTCGGCAGAAGCCGCGCTAAGAGAGCACTGTGAGCGGTACAATCGTCTTTGCGCGAAGAAGCCGCTTCTTCGGCTCAGGGAGCCGGAGAGAGCGGCAGCATCGGAAAGGTGAAGAAGGAAACTGTACAATACTGGGATTGTATGCGCAGCTTGCCAATTGATAGAAAACAGTACATTACCACTTTCCTGACTTTTCCAATCACATGAACATTCGATAGGAAGTTATTTTGGACAACTTTTGTTTCCTTCATGCCAAACACTTGGCCGACCTCCGTGCAACGTCCGGAACACGATGGGAGATGTTTTCTGTGCTCGCGCAGGTTTTCCTTGCCAGACAGAGTGGAAAAGCTTTCTGCTAGCATGTAGACCACAAAAGACGCTAAAGACGAAGGTACGATTCTCTCCGGAGCTAAGCGCCGCTCCCGGGCTTCTTTCGGCAGAAGCGGCGCAAAGAGAGCACTGTGAGCGGTACAATCGTCTTTGCGCGAAGAAGCCGCTTCTTCGGCTCAGGGAGCCGGAGAGAACGGCAGCATTGGAAAGGTGAAGAAGGAAGCTGTACAACACTGGGATTGTGTGCGCAACTTGCCAACTGATAGAAAACAGTACCTTATACTTTCCTGGCGTTTCCAATCACATGAACATGTAGTGGAAAGGCTTTTTGCTAAGATGTAGACGACAAGAGAGGCTAAAGAGTGGATGAGAGCTAATGACACCCATCTCTAAAAAAGGCAATTAGGAGGACTCGGAACAGTACAAACCAGCCAGCCTCCTTTTTATCCCCAGGAAGTTGATGAAGCAGCTCTTCCTGGAAAACCTTGCCAGGCACATGCAAGACGACAAAATAATGTAGTTAGCATGATTTTTCAGGGGAATTTCATGCTGAACATCACTTTAAACTCCTCTGATGAATCAACTTGACTGGTAGATGAAGGGAATATTATCTGCCTGGGCTTCAGGGAGGTTTTTGACATATCTCTACATGGCAGCACGCATCCATATGGAAGCAATAGTGCAAAGGGGAGGGAACCAGTGTCTTTTCAGTGATGCTGAGTGAAAAAACAAGAGGCAGTGGGCACTCTCTGAAATACAGGAGATTGCCATTGACCATCAGCAAATGATTCTTTACTGTGAGGGTGACTGAACCACGGCACAGACTGCCCAGAAAGATTGTGGAGCCTGGATCTTTGAAGACATTCAAAGTACACCCAGATAGACTCCTGGGCAAGAGGCTCTAGGTATCCTGGTTTAGGCAGGGGGATTGGGCCTGGTTAGCCCCACCAACCCCTTCCACTCTCATTCATTCTGTGCTAGTGAATTCTCTTCAAGATGCATTTCAAGCACTTGCATGACAAAGTTCTGTGAAGACAGAGATCCAAATGGACACGGCATCTAAGTTCCTTAAGCAGTGTTCAAGAAGAATGTAAAACTCTGGGACGAGTGTCTCTTCCCTAACTGAATCCCTTTCATGGGAAAATTCCCAGCTCTAGAAAGATCTTCTGATACGCATGCTTAAGACTGACACTGGCTGAGCAAATTTCTCCCTATGTGTATCCAAGACCAGTTAGGATCTTCACCCAAACTGCTGTCAACATAGTCACAGAATGTCTCTTGTTAAGAAGTGACAACTTCCATCAGCACGGCAACTATTGGTCCACCAAATGGATGAATGGATGGGAATTATCTACTTGGGTTAAAAACAAAAAGAAAGAGTTGGTCTTTATTTATCAATTTCATTGCAATATTATAAGGGAAGAAAAAGACCTAAGTCCTTGACTTTCTTAACTGGAGGAAAGATTTTAAGAATTCCTTGTAAAAATGTATGATCACAATCAGACTATTGAAACCATTTGAGTTGGGAAAAGAGTTCACAAATTGTCTAGAGAGTGGCAAAGAAGCCAAGAAAAATAGGAAAGAAACAAAAAGAGAGCAGAAGCGTCAGCTTCATTGTACAAGCTCGTTCTAGAAGTGGTCTGCTGGGAAAAGGAAGCCCCAGTTGAATTTCCAATGTATTCCTGCGCTTGATTCAGTAACCGGTCAATGTAAAAACCAATCCTTTTGTACAACTTCTTCCAGCAACAAAAACTCCAACAGGTTGACACTACCATCATGCCTGTTCCAGACATATTTCCAAGAGAAATGATGATTTTCTTGAAAACCTACTTGCATAAAAGTTGCAAGATGGTGGAGGGATTCCCACATCCTCCTTCCTCCATCTGGCTTGAAAGTAGATTTGATAAAATATGCAACAAAGCACATGATTTATAAGGTAGAGTCAAATGGATGATTTGGGAATTGATCTCTTGTTGATAGGAAACTTCATATCCACTCTGTGTGACCTTTCTAAAACAAAATGTGGAGCTGAGGCATGAATCTGCCACAACAATTGTAAAGCAAACATACACACTCCCCTTCACATGCCCCCCCTTCCACACACACCTAGGCACACACAGAGATCAGCATAGCAGATCATGAACACCTTGGAAAAGACTGAAATGCTCAATGCCTCTCTTGATGGGCAAAAGAGCTGGTGCAGTAATTCAAATGCCTGGTACAGAACTTCTGTTTCATATTTAGCTCCTATTTAAAACACAGCTTTTCATTTCATTCTATTTACAGAATATTTTCATGTCATTTGCTTCTTTAAAATTACTTAGTTCTCACCTCTTGTATGTCTAGGAATATTTTCTTCCAAAAATAGAAAAAAATAGATGATATCTTTTCAGCAGAAAACATTGGTTGATACAATTTTAAACCATCATGATATGGAAGAATTGTTCTGTCCCTCTCGAAGGTGGAAGAAGCATTTGGATCACAGATCATCTACAATGAAATACTTGACATGTTTAAGATGCTTTCAATCAATTTTGATCGTCAATTGCTTCTTCGTTGTAAACAGTAATTTTTCAGTGAAGGGAAAGTGTGTGTGCTATATCTACATGATGTGGTCAAACCCAGTTCCTACTAATGGCCAGGCTGAACTCCAGTAAATAATGTCCCGAATGATATTTTGCCGCCTTCTTTGGCACTTCATGAAATCTTACCATGATGAAGTGCTGAAACACAGAGATTTTCTCTTAGAGAGTGTCTCCTGTTGTAACCTGTCCCATGGATTTTATGCTGTAATTCTTATCTCTTTTAAAATTTGCTATCTTCTGTACAGTTTTCATGAACCTTTCTGTTACAGTAGTGAAAATCACAGATAAATGTCATTTTGTACAACTTTGAATTTACCCCAAGAGCTGAGAGAAAACTTGCTCCTATACTTCAATCTCAGTTTCTTCTATAGTCCAACTTTGTATCTCTACCATCAAGCTTCTCCTTTGTTGCTGCTCCAAGCCCCGTCCAAGCTGACCTTGAATACTTTCAGGGATGGGACACCCACAACTTCTCTGGGCAACCTGTTCCAGTGTTCCAGCACTCCCACAGTAAAAAAGGCCTTCCTTTCATCTAATATGTGTAGGAAATCATAAATCTAGGCATAGAAACTTGGAGTGCAGATTTGAAATTCTTTTGATTTGAAGCACATTTTATATGAATACTGACTTACTGATGACTAAAAGATGTTGATGGGCATTTGAGCTGACAAGTTTTGAAAAAGTGCACGGAAATTAAAATTGAAACCACTAAAATTAAAAACTTCTTCCCATTGTCTTTTTCCTCTCCTATTCAAAATTGCATATGTCAGATATCAGTGCTTCATGCAAACCTCTCAGATGCTCTCAGAGAAGAAGCTTTTCTTTCAGACTAAGTTGCGGTTGACGTAGAACACTAGCAGGAGTGAAAGTTTTTCTGGGCATCGGGGCAGCACCTTCTCCTTGGATTTGTGTGCAGAAAGCATTTTATCCAAACTGGAAAATAGACCCAACTCTGTTCTATTCATCATTCTTACTGCACCAGGCCTGAAGATGCTGTGAAAAGTAGCCTGTGGACCTTGAAGATAGCGCATGTGAAACAGATGAGAGGTGATGGAGAAGTTGAGAGAAGAAAGAGCATATGGCCCAGTACGGACACCAGAAAGTATTTCTTCATGTGATCATGGCAGATTGCAGGAGCCACTTGGTACTATCAAACCAGCCCGACTTGGCACTGGTGCCACCTTGGGTCTGGGAACCATCCTGCGTATCGTGGATTTTCAGGAGCCAGCAAGACACTCTTGGCCACAGGCCCCCAAACACAAACCTCGGCCCTTTTCCCTGGCAAAGAAAAGTCACCTGCCCTGCTTCTGGATGGCAGATTGCAGGAGCAACTTGGTACTATCAAACCAGCCCGACTTGGCAATGTTGCAACCTTGGGTCTGAGAAACATCCTGCGTATCGTGGATTTTCAGGAGCCAGCCGGCCTCTCCCAGCCACAGGCCCCCAAACACAATCCACGGCCCTTTTCCCTGGCAAACAACACTCACCTGCCCCGCTTCTCGATGGCAGATTGCAGGAGTCCCCGGGTAATTTCAATCCAGCCCGACTTGGCGGCGTTTCCACCTTGCGTCTGGGAATCATCCTGCATATCAAAGAATTTCAGGAGCCAGCCGGCACTCTCAGTCACAGGCCCCCAAACACAAACCATGGCCCTTTTCCCTTGCAAACAAAACTCACCTGCCCCGCTTCTGCATGGCAGATTGCAGCAGCCACTTAGTCCTACCAAACCAGCCCGAATCGGCACTGTGTTGAAAGCGAAGGGAAGCCAACCCACCTTGTCGTTTATCAGCATTGACTCCAATTTATTGATTAAATCAGCCACTTTATATAACCGTGTTAATTAACTTCATGCATATTGCAAAATCCAAGCTCACTCTAGGTTAACAGAGAAAACTCTAACCCCTCCTTTTGTTTTACCATACCCATGATTGTTTCTTGAAAACAGGACCAGCGTTCCCACTGTGATATGAAAGTCAAGTATTGGAGAGTGCTTTTGTTACTTCTTTAGAAGGTTAGAATACGCCGAAAAGATGCTAGCTGGGGACTTGCAATTAATGAATTATTTGCTGTAAGTAGGTCAAATGACATGAGCTTTCAAAAAGGAAAAGTAGTCTTATTCCACCTGCCAATTCTAAAGTAGATTAATAAGCCTTAAGCAGAAGATGGATGTGAAGAGGGATATGACATGAAAGGTTAAGCAACACTGCTGACAGCAAAAGGCTTACCTGCTGCAGATACAGGAGACAAAATACTATTTTGACACAAACATTGCTATTCAGACGACAGTAAAATTCTGAGTGACAGCAAAATTTACTCAGTCATCATGACAGTAAAATTTGCTCCCATCAAAATGTGCTCATCAATTCTTAGTGTAAGCTAAGCACCTTAAGCAAAGGGTAGTTCAAGCCTAACTGGTATTTGATGGCAAAAAAGGCAACTTGGCCTGCGTTTCTCACTTCTACTCCATTCAAAAGCTTACTCTGTCTCAGATTCCTTTGGTGGGATACCAACGCAAGCCGCCAAACTGCACGAAAATGATGATTTAAAGAAAGATAGATGAGAAAAATGGAATAATGGTTCATGTTCTTTTCCTTCCAACTGCTTTGTTTGCCCTTTTAATTTTTTGAAGTCCTTTCTGGTGTCACCATGGTTGCACTGCAGCAAGTGTTGGGCTGTAAGCTGTCCATATTGCCAGCTTCTGGACTGCCTTCAGAAAACTTCCCACTGGTTTTGTCTAGAAATCACAAGCAGTAGAGATGACAAAGACTGCAGAAACCTTCTCATCTCCTTCTAGAGCAAGACCATGTCTTTCAGCCACTCTTAACTAGACAACTTTCATCAGTCATGAGGGAGTCTCATGTTCAAGAGCTAAGCAGTGGTGACAGCTGTAAATGACAAAAAGCAGACTGAAATTCTCTTGGGACTCCAGCAGAGAGCAATGAAGGAGGTTGAATTCACCTTCTTGGGAAGTTCTAAAATGCACGTTCACTTGAGCACAGGAGCTAAGCCATCGTAACCTTTGTTGAGTACGTCTGCGTAGACAGACATATTTAGACCATGTTATTTAAGCCACGTTATCATCTCTAGCTGCTAAGCTGCACTTCTTGCAAAGTATCTGCAACGTATTTTACAGGGTGGGCTTCTATGTGTAATCCCTGAGTAATATTGCAAAGAGAAGTACTTGGGGTGTGGGGTGGGAGCCGCAACTCTTAGGTTTTTCAAATCATGGTTCCATTTGAAAGTCAAAAAAGGTGTCAAACCTTTCTTTCCTAGACCTATTACCAGCACAAACTGTACCAGAATTTATGACCTGTAACTGTACCGTGGACGCTCTTTCTCTGGACTATTCCTTAAGAAACAAAGTCCTCACTAGAAATAAAACAAAATTAGCCAAGTATTGGCCTGGATTAGTTCCAAGGCTCTGTACTAAAGGCCAAACACGTGTAATAATAGTAACGAGTGGACTAAAAGTTAAATCAATAGAGCATGACTCAGTTCAAAGACATCTTGTGTCCTAATGTTCTCACAGAAGACTGTAAAAACCTGTCTATTTTTGTGGGTTTCTTTTATCCATTTAGCTGTACCTTCTACTTCTCTCCACTGTCTGAGAACATTGATGATAAGGTTGGATGACCTCATGTCAACTTGTAGAAGTAAAGAAAGAGAAGCCAGTAAAGAAAGGCAAATTTGTTAATTGCAGGTGGAAAGAGGGAGGCCAACAAAAGAAAACAAAAGAACAGTACTAATGAAATGCTCCCCTGTCTTCTGTGAAAAGTAAAGGCACAGACAAGAAAGAACAAGTGCAAAATTCTCACTAGAGAAACGCACTTGATCTGACTCAAGTATTTTGCGGTACATTTCTTGCTGTTTTCTCATGCCAAACATATTAACCATTGAAGGTGTCCCTTTCCTCTCTCTGGAATACAGCTAGGAAGATGGCTGTGTCATTGCTGACAAGCTGCCATTCTCAGAGGTGTCCAGCTGAAAGTCCTAGATCAATTGATTTGCTCTGTCACTTTGATATGGCATGACTTACAGTTTCAGCACCTGAACTTGCCAGCCCTACAATTCTTTGCCCCTTGAATGCTTAGATAGGCTCCTTGGCAACTGGCATTTGTAAGGACTTGAAACTATGCAGAATTTGCACCGTGAGATGATGCCAAATGAGTCACACCGGTAGATTAACTGGGGCATGCAAGGCAGAGAGAGGGAAATGAGAGCACAAGAAGAGAGTACACAAGAAGAGAGTACAATCTCCTTTTTTCTGAAACACTGAAGAGATCAAAGTGAACACAAATCCTCCTAGGGGTAGTTCTTGCAAAAGACTAAGAGTTCTTTTTGTGTTCACAGGCCTGGAATACTTAGGTTTGGATGACGGCAAAATGCAGATGACAAAACGAGGCCTTGAAGTCACATCCAGTATGAAGCAGTAGGAAAGAGGAAAGCAGCTGAGAGCGTCAACCCTGCTAAGTAGTCTCAGTATTCTTCTTGACATGAGCAGAAATTTGAAATGAGTCTCTGAAAATGACAAAGGAGGCAGAAGAAAAGGGAGCGATGACTCCTCTGGCATAGTGCTTCCTAACAGGGATCTTCAAAATGTCAAGGTTGTATCATCCTTTCAACTGAAGGAAGGTATGAAAACAACAGGAAAGAAATGGCATCCAATACTCTGGGCAGTGTACTTCTAGACAGAAAGGCCACTGATGGAAAACCAACTAAACTGGCACCAATGCAGCAGCATTGTACTAAAGCCAGAAACGTCCAGCGCTTTGTTCTCTGCCATTCCATTCAGATGCACACAGCAGCTCTGCAACATTCCTACTGATCATCTCTTTGGCAAAGTGGGAGTGAGGGTCCGTGGTGATGCAGAGTCCCCAGGCAGATGCAAAGGAGAGCTGCTTTCTTGCAAAAACCAGGCTTTTGAAACACTCAGGCCTTTCTCATTTCCATAGCTTTAAGCCATAACAAACACAATTCAACCAACCACCATGCACCACGCTGTGAACACACGACGCTTCTAGAACTTGTTGATCTACCTCGAAGTCAGCTGCCTCACCTTGCCACAGTCCTTTTCTACTTAGCCAAAGTAATGGGCCTCAGCCCAAGGCCTTCCTTTTGTAAGCTTCTAGCTCTATGCAGCAGCAAACCACTACTTTCTTCTGTGCCAAGACTTTAGGTAGACGATTTGCATCTGCCCTCCTTCCAGTGAAACCTAATGGCGAGAGAAAAGCCTCTCAGAGATGTTCAGTCATTCCATTTTCTAGACAGGCCAAATCCAAAGAAAAGCAAGCTATGGCATTGTGTACTTGCTCTTACAAAACACCTGCTGCCCTCTGACAATCAGCTAGCAGAAAACCAGCCAAACTGAGACTTGAGGAAAACAACCCTTGGAAGGGAATAATGATGTGATCAATCAAGACAACACTTTTCCAGGCTACCGAGATACTGGAAATGTCAGCAAAGGCTTGAGAGCAAAGGCTGAACTAATGGGAAAAGGGTAAAAGAATCCCAAGAAAAACATGACCAAAGGTTAAAACAATTCCAAGAAGAACATAGGCAACTAACCTGTTGAAGCCTTCAGAAAAACAGTGGCCGCTGATTTACATAGGCCATTCAAGTTAATTGACCCGTGCACCTTCCACTCCTTTTTCGGCACCATATGGAGTGAATTGAGACCATGGAATCACAATTCCTTGGATTCTGTTCTTAACTTCAGGAGAGAAGAACAGCAGCTGAAGTACCTGTTACTGATGTGATACCCAGGAACACCGAGTTGACATATTTCTTTCTTGGCCAATCACAACAAGCAAGGCTAAGAGGATAAGGCTGGCTTATTTCCATGACACTTTTCTTGTTTTACAGCCTGCTCTGATTCCGGTGAAACTTTTTCATTAGCTTCTCTCTAAAAGGAGAAAGTCCAATTCAACGTCCCGCCCTACTGCTGCAAGTATACCATTTGGTTTGTGGAGCCGAAAAAATTGAATTGGAAGGTACGGAGCCCCCGGAGCTAAGAGGCGCTCGGGGCGTCTTTCGGCAGAAGCGGCGCTAAGAGAGCACTGTGAGCGGTACAATCGTCTTTGCGCGAAGAAGCCGCTTCTTCGGCTCAGGGAGCCGGAGAGAGCGGCAGCATCGGAAAGGTGAAGAAGGAAACTGTACAATACTGGGATTGTATGCGCAGCTTGCCAATTGATAGAAAACAGTACATTACCACTTTCCTGACTTTTCCAATCACATGAACATTCGATAGGAAGTTATTTTGGACAACTTTTGTTTCCTTCATGCCAAACACTTGGCCGACCTCCGTGCAACGTCCAGAACACGATGGGAGATGTTTTCTGTGCTCGCGCAGGTTTTCCTTGCCAGACAGAGTGGAAAAGCTTTCTGCTAGCATGTAGACCACAAAAGACGCTAAAGACGAAGGTACGATGCTCTCCGGAGCTAAGCGCCGCTCCCGGGCCTCTTTCGGCAGAAGCCGCGCTAAGAGAGCACTGTGAGCGGTACAATCGTCTTTGCGCGAAGAAGCCGCTTCTTCGGCTCCGGGAGCCGGAGAGAGCGGCAGCATCGGAAAGGTGAAGAAGGAAGCTGTACAACACTGGGATTGTGTGCGCAACTTGCCAACTGATAGAAAACAGTACCTTACACTTTCCTGACGTTTCCAATCACATGAACATGTAGTGGAAAAGCTTTTTGCTAAGATGTAGACGACAAGAGAGGCTAAAGAGTGGATGAGAGCTAATGACACCCATCTCTAAAAAAGGCAATTAGGAGGACTCGGAATAGTACAAACCAGCCAGCCTCCTTTTTATCCCCAGGAAGTTGATGAAGCAGCTCTTCCTGGAAAACCTTGCCAGGCACATGCAAGATGACAAAATAATGTAGTTAGCATGATTTTTCAGGGGAATTTCATGCTGAACATCACTTTAAACTCCTCTGATGAATCAACTTGACTGGTAGATGAAGGGAATATTATCTGCCTGGGCTTCAGGGAGGTTTTTGACATATCTCTACATGGCAGCACGCATCCATATGGAAGCAATAGTGCAAAGGGGAGGGAACCAGTGTCTTTTCAGTGATGCTGAGTGAAAAAACAAGAGGCAGTGGGCGCTCTCTGAAATACAGGAGATTGCCATTGACCATCAGCAAATGATTC